>NW_023425348.1:25674833-28074833 GCF_014108415.1 Molossus molossus
GATGTAGGACGTATCGTGTCTATTAAGGGTCCTGACTTTGGGGCAAGTGGTAATTTGATAATTTGATCACCAGAGACTTCCTGCTGCTGGGAGAAACAGAATGGTCAGGATTACTCTTCGATCTCCAGCTTCATTTTCTAGTCTTGCTCTCCTGTCTTCTTCAGTTTCTTGCTCTGTGCTCCTTCTCATCATGAACTATCCACCTCCCACTCCCCCCACGCCCAGTGCAAGTAGTCAGTGTCTGCTCTCATGACTAGTCAGAGAGCAGTTCCAGATTCAGGTGATAAATTGAACTACAATGTTTTATTGAATGAAGCTATCTACGTCTATCTACACAGACACAGAGACCCAATCTGAAGTATACTGATAAGAACTGATCATTGAAGCCAATCCATTTAAGTAAAGATTAAGTTTTGAACAAAAGGACTCTAGAATCAACCTGATGAAGTACTTAAAGGCAGCCCCCAAAGCCATTTTTATGTGCATTCCCTCGGGACTGCTTTCCTTAACCTCCTTTGTTAAGGCTCTGGAAGCCACAAATGTGTGGTCTCTGATGTATAGCTTTTCTAAAGGTATATTCTTTCTGGTAAAGTGTAATGACATCACCCTGGCCAAGTGGCTCAGTTGGTTGGAGCGCAGCCCCATATACCAAGGGACTGCAGGTTTGATTCCCAGGCAGGGCACATACCTGAATTGCAGGTTCGATGCCCAGTTGGAGCACGTACAGGAGACAACCGACTGATGTTTCTCTCTCCTTTTCTCTCTCTCTAAAAATCAATAAAATAAAGTAAAAAATATCCTCAGGTAAGGATTAAAAAATAAACTGTAATGACTTCAGAAGGTAAATAATAATTACAATAATCTCTGATATTAACTGAGCCTTGTTAATGCAAAGCACTTCATATGTATTATCTCTCTTAATTTCTACATGTATGATCTTCACTAATGAGAAAAAACAAAATCTTAAGATTGGAGTAACTTGCCCAGGATTTAAACCCAGATCTAAGTGAAAAGTCTCTATTCTTCGCAACTATGCCATAATGCCTACAGAAAAGTAGCTTATTTTTCAGTTCACTGTGGCTATGAAGAATCTTCTACACATTGTGACATACATGGGTCATCACTAATATGCTTCCATGAATTGTCCCCCCCCCCCACACACTCTTTTTTTGGTCTTCGTAGCACTTTCATTTTATTGTTCTCTGCTCTTCCATATTCATTGGATTGGCTCAGCTTCTGTTTTATTTTAGCCAACTGGAGTACAGTGTTTACAGAATGTTTTTATCATATATTATGTCATATTCTACACTGGAAATTAAGCATCTACTGCTTTTACATATGAGGAAACCCAAGTTCAGAAAAATGAAGCAACTTACTGTGATAAATTGATATGATTACTCCCATATCAAATGCAGACCCTATATCTCTAAATTGTACACTTGTACTAGACTGCATTGCCTCGTGTTTCCATATTAAGTGCCAATATTATATATGTACCACTGCTTTGTAATAATGACTCTGGCTGAGTGTTTTATCTTATTTCTTTTACCAGTGTGTTTTTGGTACATGCCCCTAGCGGGAACTGAACCTAGGACTCTCTGGTCCGCAGGCCAATGCTCCAAACGCTGAGCCAAACCGGCGAGGGCTCTTATACCAGTGTTATAGCAGGGCTCTGGGGTCAGGCTGCCTGAGTAAGAATTTTGGCTCCATGTCTTCCTGTCTAGATGAATTATTGACCGCCTCTAAATGTCAGTTTTCTCATCTGTAAAATGGGATTACTAATAGGACCTCTCTTAGGAGATTGTTAAGGTTATGAAATGTGATCATGTAAAGTGCCCAGCATAGTGGCTGATGGATAGTAAGGTCCCAGCACATGACCATTGTTGTTGTTATTTATGGATAATGACGCCAATGAGTATGTATTGGAATTTCTTGAGATTTGCATACCCCATGATTTAGAAATTGCTCTAATGTTCCATGCCATCTACACATTGTTTTACAGTCCCTGGACTTGTTGTTGATTTAGATCTTTGCCCTAAGACTTTGACATAGGCCCCCAAATGTTACAAGCTTACCTTCTAATTGAGAAAAGATTGAGGATAAGATGAGCTTTTGAAGCCAAATATTGTGTTTTTAAAGTATATTTGTGCGAGGTGAAATCTATTTACCCTAACTATAGAGATACATAGAACCAGCCAGAGCAGGTTACTAAACGTTAAAATAATCGGATGGGTTGGTTTATGAGGATATAGTCGAAGACCATTTGAAGCCCTGAAAGTTTTCCTCCTATAGCCTCACCGCTTGCCTTCACAGTTCAAAGTTCACTGTTGTTAGTTTTATTTTTAAATTTTTTTCCTTTATTGATTTGAGAGAGAGAGAAAGTGAAAGGAAGGGAGAGACAGAAACATCGATTGGCCGCCTCCTGCATGCCCCCCACTGGGGATCAGGCCCACAACCTGGGCATGTGTCCTGACCGGGAATCGAACCGGCAACCTCTTGGAACATGGGTGAATGCTCAACCACGGAGCCACACTGCCGGACACTGTTGTTAGTTTTAAATGTTGATCCCAGGAGGCTCCAGTTAAAAAATGTTCATTTTCTGAATGGGGTTTCTAATAGGCTGCTTTGTTCTTAACATGAGTCAACGACCATGATGTCATCCCTGTCACATACATTTGCTTGATGGCCTTAGTTACGAATAATAAGGTGGTCTTTTGTCTGTAGGATGTCATTGTCATTTCCCTTTCCTTAGTGACTATAACTCAGTTTAAAGTATTCACAGCTCTACACGAAAATGCTGAGCACACCAGGAGAATTGCATCTTTCATATTTTGTGATCGGATTTCATGCTTTAGGTTTTATATTGCAGACATAATAGTTAAAATCTTCTACTTAAATTACTGGAGACTTGCCATTACTTATTTCTGACCAGTTTGGAAAATAATTAATAGCTGCAAAGAATCCTTAGAGGTACCTCATTTTGTTTTTTGTTAGATTTGATATTATTGGAAAAGTAATATATTTGTTGTTAACATAACTGACTTACATTGGAAATTTTTGTCATTGTTGTTTCCATTAACCCTTGACCTCACCTCCTGGAAACCTGTGCCTCATAGCTACTCTTACCTCTTCACCTAGTTACAGGTACATGGTTATCATCGGTGATATTTACATGTTGAAAAAAAAAAATAGAACTTCCAAGTCAATCTATTAAGATGAATACATATACTATTTTATGACTAGCTAAGCACTAGTCAAATAATTAAAAACACAGGAGGAGCATTGAATAAAACGACAGTGTTAGTTAACATAATTCCTTGCCTTGTGAAACAGAATTAGTTGAAAGAGGATTTCTGAAAATGTTTTTGTTGCTTTTCAAAGCATTGTGCTTTGTCAGCATAGAAACTTTTTAAATGTAGAAACAGTGGCAAAGGTATCTTATGTTCATTGCACAGCTAAATTATTTCAACTTACTATGTTGCTTAAGGAAACAGATTTCAAAGGTTTATTCTAGAAAACAGTGTTTAATCCATTTCTTATACTGTCTTTGAACATAATCTAGTAAGCAGATGTGGAGTTAATGGCTCATTATGGTCTCACTCCCTATATCCATTCAGAGTGTGCCAGGCTCAGAAGAAAAGTCAAGACATGTGCACATAGAAACTCTGTAGATGCTTGTAGCATTTGAAATTAAAATAGTAAGAAGGCTGCCTGGTTGTCCCTTCAGACGTGGCACCGTGGAGCACAGAGACAGGAAATATGCCAGACAGCCTCTGCAGGAGGCTGCTCAGAACACGTGCATGGAGGAACAGGGAACTGCTTAATGATTAATCACTGTCAACCTTTGTTCTCGTTAAAGACTTGATTGTTGGACGAGGCTTGTAATGAGGGACTGTTTTGGTGTCTGTTGCTATGAGAGTGTGTTCACTGATCCTCAGCTGATGTAAGCCGCTGGTCCATTTTTGCCCAAGTCTAATGAATTTGAATGAAAATGCTCTAACAGTGCCTGCTAGTGGTGCTTTGAGAAGATGACGCTCAGGGCTTTTGTTTCCCAAGTGTTACTTTAGGCGAAAATAGGCAGCAGATACCCAAGAATGTGGCTCGGCTGAATTTTGGCCTATGAAATTTTAGCAAAAAGAATTTGCCAGTACAAGAAGTAGGTAGATGTAGATTTTATGGTAGTAATGTTATAAAAACCCTCCCCCAACCACATACCCACACACACACAAATACCTTTTCTTTTTTGGGAAATACACATATTCAGAAATCAAAATTTAAAATTGTGTTAGCATTTCTCCTGCCCTCTATAAATAAAATATTAAACTGTGTTCTGCAAACCAAATGCTTAACTACCAAATCATGTGAGAAACTGAAGTGTGTGTTGGCATTTTCCTGAAGGCTAAGAAAGAAAAAAATCCCACTTATTCTGTCATTATTTAGTTGGTTTATGGACTTCTGTGTAATCATTTTGGAATTTTTATTTTACTGCTATAAAAGATCAATGGAATCTTTTAAGTAAGAAAAAAAACACTATATTGAAATGTAAAAAAATTATTCCTCTGGGTTGATATGACCTCAAAAACTCAAATTTTAAAAATATCAGTATCAAAAAATTACTTAAAAATATATACTTATGTGAAAGTACTAAAAATATAGAATAACTAAAACTGTTGGTGATACTCTCAGATTGTATCTACTACCCCCCAAATGATTTCTCTCCAACAAATAAAACCTGCTATAGTTTTCTGATATATGCATGAAGCAACTTTTATTCTGTTTTACATCATACATAACAATTTGATTCAAAATACTATATATTCCTATTCTTGAGTTTTTATTCCCTGTTCCTCTTACCTCATCCACAGTGAGAAAAGTGAAGTTGAGTAAGGACTGTTTGGACCTGAGCAATCTAAAAGGTGGCCTCTGTCAGCATCTCATGTCCCTACCTGGTCTGCAGATGTGTAGGATCATTGCACTGGAATCAGAGCGATCCTGTGTAACTCAGGCACCTCCCTCTTCCAGAGAGTCCCCTGCATATCAAAGTGGGAAGTGAGCCAGGAAAGGCCAGTGGATCTGCCTCTGCATCTCCCAGTAGATTTGCTCTAAACCCTCCCAAACAGGAAAAGTAGTTTTTCATTTAAATCTCTAAGTAGAAATCCAATTTGCTTGGTTAATAGTCACAGTATTTAACCAGTGAGCACTTCAGTTTTCAGTCTTACCTCTATGTTTATATATGTGTCCACATGTAGTTAAATATATAGAATGTAAATTTTCTCTGACTGTAGTATTTATCTGTTGACGTTACAATGGGGAACTACCCTAAATTAAGACAGAAATCAGGAGGTTTACCACAATAATGTTAATTATAATTGGTTTGCTCATTAAGACATATTACAGTTTATAGTAAGCAGATCATCCCCAAAACTACAAATTGTCCCTGATTCAGTTCATGGAACTGCGACCCTCCAAGATGTATCTTTCAACAAGCCATGCTTTATAAATCTTGGTAGGCCTGATTGTTTTGTTATCCTTGACCATAGATACAAACATTAAGGAATACTTGACAATTTTGTAAAGTCGATCCTTGAAAAGATGTCCTTGGACAATATTTCTAGTAGCTAGCCTGAAATCCTGGGGGAAACAGCTTATCAAAATAAATCACTCTCTCTACAACATTGTGACTTATTATTTGCATTTAAATAGAAACACTACAGCCTTCTCTTACTGTAGTAGATGCTTACAGGTAAATTATCATACTTTTCATGGCTTCCCTAAAAAGTGGAGGGACCGTCTATCAATGCCCACGTTGTTTACTGCTCCCTTCTAAAGATCAATGTAGTAGGCAGTGCACAAGTGAGTTCCACGGATGTGAAATTTGACTAAATGTTATTCACCACATACCAACAGCCTCTCTGTGATCTTTTATAAACAATATCATGAAATTACTAAAATAAACTATATTATCCAGATTTGTTGCTTTTCCTTTAAAAACAATGACCATCTCCCTTTCTCTTGTGAGCAAGGACCACATAAAATCCAAAGATCAATACCTTGTTGATATGGAAAGCTATGGCTGGGTATATGAATAAATGGTATTTTACCTGGGAGAAAACCATGAACCTAGCTACCAAACAAAAAAATTATTAAGGTAGAGTGAAGAAAATGTGTGTGAACAATATTCAGACTTAATTGAGAGGTAGGGGAAAGTTTCAGCCCTGGGGTACAGGATTGCTGTATGGGAGAATGGCCATCTGCAGCACTACATGATAGGTATTTATTTTAAGGGAACTGAATTGTCTTTCCTTTCATATGATCTGTATAGCTAGTCAGTTGCATATTAATGTTATATCCAACAATATAATATTGTGTTTCTAAGAAGCTCAAAATACTTTAGCTTAATTAACCCTCAAAATATTTATTAACTTAATCCCCTATCTAAAATTGACTACCAAGCCCTGGCCGGTTTGGCTCGGTGGTTAGAGCATTGGCCCATGGACCAATGAGTCACAGGTTCAATTCCAGTCAAGGGCACATACCTAGGTTGCGGTTCGTCCCTGGCCCTGGTCAAGGTCGTGTGGAGGCAGCCAGTCGATGTGTCCCTCTCACATTGATGTTTCTCTCTTTCTCCTTTTCTCTCCATCTCTCTCTACCTGAAGATAAATAGAAAGATATATCCTCAGGTGAGGATAAAAATATAAAAATAAATAAAATAAAATTGACTACCAATACTTGCTCAGCACCTTGAAGATCGAAACTTTTAAAAATTATTCTAGAATCTCACTGGTGTCAATACAGTTGGATCTAAAATGAGAAGACTGAAATGAAGACCTGGCCAGGATGAGATAAATATGAACTTCAAGTAAAAATGTATCAGGTAAATCAAGTCCTTGGATAAGACAGTCAAGCTGTGTCTTACTAATACCAAAATAACTTGATTCAGTTAATTTAGTTAAAGAACGCTTTCAAGCCAATTATTTGGTAGTATGTAGGCAAAGACAGTCGTTGACTGGTTTTACATTTCTGTGATATTAAATGTTGTGGCATTTTTCATACTTAGTCCAAATTTTGTTAAGTTTATGAACAGGCTAGAAATTTTTAAAATTATTTTCGTAGTTTTTTTTTGTTTGTTTTTTTTAATGTGGATGGCTAGATAACAATATTTTCAAATTATAAAGGGAATCCAGTTGGCTCAAATTTAGTTACAGTTTTGATTTCAATATGCAGAAGTGCTTGGATATATCCTAAATGAACTGTTATTTGCATCCAGCCAGCAGCTAAAGAGCTGTTGCATTCCCAGATGTATATCCTTTTCAAAAGTACCACATGGGTCTGGAAAGTACAAAACAATGTAAACATTGGTAACTGTACAATATATTGGTCTCCCCTCATGCATTCTGTCCTGATCAGCAGTTAGGAACATAAGCCACAAATGTTTACCCAATTGAAAAAAATCACTGGACAGTTATGTTCAAATCAAGGATCTGTTTCCAGTTACAAGTAACAGAATCCAGTACAATCAACCTACCCAAATGGCTTAGAAAGAAAAAAGGTTGAAAGTTCACATAACGATGTATATGCTAAATTTAAGTTCAAGGTTTTAATCATAAGCACAAAGATTTGTATAATATCTTGAATTGACAAATAACAGTAAATACTCCCAGGTAAGGCATTTTATATGATATTTGATATTGATAGTTGTCATTTCACTGAAAACTTTTTATATACATGTTACTTTCTTAATAACACTAAAAATAATTGCAAATTATGTTATAAATTAAGTTTATCTGATTCTCATGTACTAATTTATTTATTATTTATTCAACAGCAAATAAATACTGAGTATTTTATGTCAGGTTTATGTGTACTAGTGGGAATGCATAGATGAATAAAACAATCCATGTTCTTAAAGTAATAATAGTGCAATAAAAGAAACCATACATGTAAATAAGTAATTGATATATTCCATAACAAAGACAATTACAAGATATGACTGGGACTCAGGCAAGACGAGTCTATGCTGGTCAGGTGCCAAGGTAGATCTGCCTCGTTCTGAATTCTCCATTGAGATGAATTATTGTGAAGGGTCAGTTTATGAACCCAAATTTATACTAGAAATCTTTGTAGATGGGAAAATGTCTTGAAAAGTGGCTGACATCTAAAAATAATTTAGATTCTATTCCATCTTGTAATTCCAAACAAACAGTAACAGAGAAGCTAAAATCTGTGTGTGTGTGTGTGTGTGTGTGTGTGTGTGTGTGTGTGTGTGTAAGAAATCTCTAATCTTATTACTTAATGTAACAGAACAAATAAAAACTTCAGCTACTTATTTGTGGATTCATGGCCATAAAGTGACAGCAGTTCTGGTAGGAGTTGTGCAGCTGATTTGATCAACGTAGACAGACAAGGTCATCAGACCAAAGAAAGTTGACCTCCTTCATTCTCCGCGGTAGACTTTTCATTTAAGGTTATTGTTTTTCTTAAACATTATTTTAGTACTCTGCAGATCAAAACATGTTTGTATAGTTTGCATAAATAAGATTTGGTAAATAACCTGATTTTCTGGGAATTGATCCAAGTGAAACCTCTAATCTTTGAAGTTCATGCCTTAGTGATTCTTAGGGAGAACTCAGCTTTTTTGAAGTTCCACTGAAGTATTTAGTGGCTTGCTTCACTAATCCAAGGGAGACTTTAGGGCTGCATTTAACAGAGAACAGATGGGTCTTTTTTTAGTGTCTTTAGTAGTCATTATAATAATACATTCAAAAATAGCTAATCATGTCACATCAGAGTAGATGGGCACATTTGAAAATATTGCCCACAGTCACTGTACTGTATCAATGTATCTACATTTTCATGTCTGTTAACCTGCAATAACCAAGATATTTTCTCATTTCTCATAAGAGGAGATATAAAGCTACTTTGTAGGTTTATACAAGTTACATATTTTAGCAAAGAATGAGTATTTAAAACATAATAATTACCTCTAGCAGAACATTTTGTAGATTCTTTTTTTACTGAATCAGAGAAAATATATAATTATATATAGTTTACAGAATCAGTTCAGAAAAATCAGATGTTATTAGCAAAACAATACAGCTCTGAATTATGCCTTTCACTGAAGTACATGGGCAGGTCTGAAATTCAGCTTAATGCCTTCTCTCAGCATCTCCACCCTCATGCCTCAATTTATTTGACTCAGTCACAAAAGAAGAGAACCAGTCTGATTCCCCACTTCCCACCCTCAACAAAATCTAGTATTTGTTCATTTTAGTGGCAAAACCACAGCATGTCATGTTGTTAGGTTGTAAGTTAGACTCAATGGGAAAAAAAGAAATCAAATTATTTCATCACAGTGGTATTTATTGTTAGTTTGATTCAATAAAAATGGTATTTCAACTATTCCAGCACTAGAATGGAATTTAGAGATTATAATCTAACTTCCATATCTTAGAATTGGAGAAAGTAAGGCCCAGAAAGATTAAAAGAAAAGACTGCAAAATTAACAAGTTCCACATGAAGCAGATTCCTAGAAGAATTAATGAAATAATGCCCTAGTATGTAAGAAGTAAAAACTGTCAAAGAAAATAACAGTTTAAAATAAATGCTGATTTACCCGGCTGGTGTGGCTCTTGAGTGTCGACCCATGCACCAAGAGGTCACCGGCTGGATTCCGGTCAGGGCACATGCCCAGGTTGTGGGCCCAATCCCCAGTGAGGGGCATGCAAGAAGCAGCCAATCAACCTTCTCTCTCATCGATGTTTCTATCTCTCTCTCTTCCTCTCCCTTTCTCTCTCTCTCTCTCATATAAATAAAGAAAAATATTTTTAAAAATAAATAAAATAAAATAAATGCTGACTTTTCCTCTATCCTGCCTGTGAGCCAGAGATGGCCACATATTTACAGCATAATCTTATTTAGGTCATACAGCAGTCATGTGAGGAAGGTGCTATTATTTACCCCTTACTAGATAAGAAACTGACACAGAGAGACTAATAAATTGCCCAACAACAATTAGTAAGTTATGGAGGAAATATTCAAAACCCAGACATTCTCACTACAAAGGCTACATTTTTCATCACTATAGTAGTTTGTCACAAGATATGTGAGAATTTTCTTAAACTCCTCATTTCTCTATCTTAAAGAGACAAGCTAAAAGTCGTCTATAAAATGTTCATTAAAGTGAAATTCCAGAATCAAAATTCCATCTTGATTTTTTTTTCCCCAAAGAAAACATCTTATATTTTTCTAAGGTATTAGAAGACACTTTGGGAATCGACTTTTTTAATTCCAAATTTGTTCTATGTATAATATTTGGACATCATTTTGATTTAAGAACCAACTCTTTGAAAGAGATTTTCTTCCTTTTTGAACTATGGTATTGTTTATCTCTTCTTCATTCTCTATTACTACTTGCTTACTGGGTAGCTTTTACTTTTAACTTCTTTTTTATTGATTTTAGAGAGAGAGGAAGGGAGAGAGAGATAGAAACATCGAGAGAGAACATTGATTGGCCGCCTCCTGCATGCCCCCGCACTGGGGATCGGGCCCACAACCTGGGCATGTGCCCTGACTGGGAATCGAACTGTCAACCTCTTGGTGCATGGGTCAACGCTTAACCACTGAACCATACCAGCTGGGCTTTACTTATATTGAGAACAGAAAATGTTCATAATTTATTCCATCTAAAACTATAATATCTTTCATATATTTCTAGAGGAATAGCACAAATTTAGGGTATAATGTTGGTTCCAAATATGTGTCCCTCTGAAATGAATGTTTTAATTTATTATTATTATTATTATTATTATTATTATTATTGTTATTATTTCTAATCCTCACCTGAGGATGTTTTTCCATTGATTTTCAGATTGAGTGTGAGGGAGGGAGAGAGAGAAAAAGAAACATCAGTGTGAGAGAAATACATTGATTGGTTGCCTCCTGCATGACCCCGACCAGGGCCAGGGATTGAAACATAACTGAGGCGCATGCCCTTGACTGGAATTGAACCCAAGACTCTTTGGTCCTCAGGTGCTCCAACCACTGAGCCAAACCAACTAGGGCTAATGAATGTTTTTATAAAGAGGAGTTATAAGCCTAATATAATTACACGTTATACCAAAGAGAAAAGAGATGAATATCAACACAATTTATAGAATAAACTTAACAAAGAATAAGATTACCCTTAAATATAATTTCCTAATCTCATTTTACTTGTGTGATGATAATGCTTAACCATTGCTAGTTCAAGTAACTGAGCACATCTCTGGATAATTACTGTTTGTTGTTTATTGCTGGTATTACTATAAACACCATGCTACCCACACTATCAGATAATCAGAATTTGTATAATGTTTAGTCCAGTGCCTTGTTATATACATATATGTATATACGTTTGATATTTAGTAAATATCAAATTGAGTTACGAGGAGATATTAATATTTATTTCAGGTCTATGGCATACCAGATACTACTATACTAAGCACTTCACTGACTTGATGCCATTTGTTCTTACAACCCATCCTTCGAGTTCAGTGTTACTGCCCCTTACAGCCTGGAAAAGGGCAGAGTTGGAATTTGAACCCAGTTCCATCTGATCCCAGATTTCATTTTTTACTATTGTTTCCCACCCACTCCACTTGCTTTTAGAACAGAAGGATGTTTTTAAAAATATTTTGCCCACTACTTTGTTTCATTAAGCCTTTATAGTACTTTGCATTTTAAAGACGTGTGTAAAAAATGAGAAATTTCTTTGCCTCTATATCCTTATCTTTAAAATGGAAATATTATTGAAAACAGAATTATTATGGAGATTAAAATGAGATAATAAATGTCAAGCACTCAACACATGGCCTGATGCATAACTTTCAAAACATGATAACTATGAGTAGAAATCACACTCCATCTGTATGTCTTCTTCCTGCCTTCCAAGACACACAGGCATCGTCGTCATCATCGTCATCATCATCATGATCTCTGGCATCACTCATCACTAACTCTTTCCTTCCTAAAACATCCTTTATGCCATCAGCCCTTCCCAGGTGGCACACTCATAAAAGCAACCCTGGAATTAACAGCATTGCTCCACCTTTGCCTTTCTCTCCTACACTGGCTTTCCAGTTGCCTTGGAAAAGAGCTGGCATTTTCACCCTGTGTGCTTTCCAGCAGGAAGCTGTCCTATTTCCTGTTTCACACTGCTTCTCTATTTGTTTATGTATTTATTTATACAAGAAACATTTATGGGAAGTTTGCTGTACCCTGGGAATATCGTGATAAACATCCCAGCCGTCCGAACATTTATAACGAGAGATAGATATAAGCAAACAGACAATTGTGATGTAGAGTGATACATGCTACCCCAGGGGCTACTACCAGGTGTTATGGAAGCACAGAAGAGGGGCATTGAAGGTCCTTGGGAGGTCAGAGAAGACTTCCTAAAAAAAGGACATCTGAGCTGAGCCTAGAAAGAATGGGTGATCACTTGGAAGGAAGGGGTAGGGGAAGAGTATTTCATGCAGACAAGATATAAGCATATGCAAAAATATGGAAAGGAGAAAGAACTCTGGGAGTTCAGAGAATTGCAGGTAGTTTAATATCACTATAGCATAGAGTGAAGAAAGAAACATGCAGAAGCCAGGTCATGGAGGGCCTCATATACCATTCTTGGGAGTCAGGACTTGATCCCAGTGTCAGAGAGGAACTATAGATGGTCTCAAGCTGGGAGTGCAGTGTAGGGGATACATCCAAGGGGAAATCATTTCATTACTTTTATAAACACTAACCTTTGTGGGACAGGGTTACAGTTCTTAACCTGAGGTCTATGGATAGATGGTCTGTAGATGTTTTTTGTTTTTTTTTTTTTTTTTTTTTTTTTTTTTTTTTTTGTACAGATAGAGTGGGAGGGAGAGAGAGGAAGGGAAAGAGAGAGAAACATCGACGTGAAGGGACACATCGAGTGGCTGCCACCCACACGACCAACCAGGGCCGGGGACAAACTGCAACCGAAGTACGTGCCCTTAGCGGGAACCGAACCCGGGTCTCTCTGGACCGCAGGCCGACGCTCCAACCGCTGAGCCAAACTGGCCAGGGCAGGTCTGTAGATGTTTAGAAAATTTGTAAACTCCCTAAAATTGTAGACAGAATTGTTCGTTGTATGTAAACTTGGGGGGATGGGAGGGAAAACAGAATCCATAGCTTTGTGAAATCCTCAAAAGTCACTGTTATCCGAAGAACAGTTTGAAACAATTGCTCTAGCGACAGAAAACTAAAAGCTAACTTACAGGGCAGAAATTTCAGGTCTGCCACAAAGAGCCCTTCTAATACTGAAAAGCTTCTCTTTTAAGAAAGATTTCTCATTCCTTCCCCCTGAGTTACCAAACTCTTCCCACTCCACCCTGACCCACTGACATTTTGTTCCTGGCCACTCTCCCACCTAAATGCTCCTTCCTCGCCCATGGAACTGTTCTTCTGTGCCAACCCATAATAAGTGTCCACCCCAGAGGCTAAGAATAGATGCAGTGTCCTAGTGACTTGAAAATTAGGTAACATCTGAAGGATGAACTCTACAGTGACCACAAAACTCATCCTAATCATTTGAACCAGATCATAACCATATGATCAGGTTTTCCCTGCAGGGTGGAGGAGGAGGTTCTAAGCAAGCGAAGAAGAATGCCCTATTAAATAGGAGGGGAAAGCACCTACTGTTTGTAATAGTCAAGGACAAAGAAAAATACTCATATAAAGACATGTTTCTGTGTTTGCACACTCCACCTTTAAACATCTCCCCTCTCCCACCCCTCACCCCCAACAAGCCAGTTCTATCAAACAAGCTATAATTCTCTCAAGCAAATATATTTTATTACATTCATTTCTCCTTAATACATTTTCCTGGATTTGGATATGTGTTCCCCATCTTTTAGTTATGTGTGTGACCTTGTGTAAGTCAATCTCAACCTTTCTGGGCAGCGTCTTCATCGGTAAAATGAAACTGGATGGAGGACTGGAGGTTGCTTTGCAGTTCTCGCTATTTGTAGGAGTGGCTGGAGTGGAGGGTTATGGATGCAGACCTCCCGATAGGTGTTTGTTATCCCCAACTTGCCAGTTCCTTCCAAGGACTGCAGAGTTCTTTCTCTAAGGCATTTTGTCAGTTCAATGTAAAGTAGCATTTCTTGGCTAGTACCACCAAAGGGAGCAAAAGTCAGCACATTTTTCCCACAGAGGTCCAGAGAATCAATATTTTAGGCTTTGTGGACCTTAAGGTTTCTGTCCCAGCTCATCAGCTTTGTTGCTGTAGTGTAGCCACAGACAATACGTAAATGAATTTGTATAGCTATGTTCCAATAAAAACTTATTTACTAAAAAAGGTGACAAGCTGGCTTTGACCGGTCATACCACCGCTTACTGACCCTCCAAAGTAAAGACTGGCGACCTGAAGATAAGCAGTGTTTCCTCCCTTCGGCCTCTCTGTTTAACACTTGTATCCTGGATGATTTCCTGGTCATTGTTTTGTTGTCATTGTTGTTGTGTCAGACAAGAACGGTTCCATTATTTCAGCCACCCGCAGCCACCGCACTATCCACGCCCCAAATAAATAACGTAAGTGGGCCTGCCAGCTTGTGAGGAATCTGAAACAGTGCCGGCAACTTGTTTCTCAGGCACAGAGATAAATAAATGGCTTCATGAGTAGACAGTTCAGAAGATGAATAGCCCTGAGGAACAGTTGGGCAGTTAGTTCAGTGAAACGGGGAAAGAAGAGGAAAGGAGGGGAAGGGGGGGTGGGCGGCGGGAGATTAATTGAATAGCAAACCAGTTTGTGAGATCTACTGTACAAACTTGCCCAGCTGGGTACTTTATCTTGAATTTGTTTTGCAAATTGCAGATGCCCAGCTCTGGAAGCCAAGAAAAAGAAAGGGCAGTCATCCCACGCCAAAATACTCTCATGGATCCCAACTTACTTCATTTTTGTTAGGGAAAAAAATCATTATATATCCCTTTTCTAAAATAAGAGAAACAGTGAGCCATTTGACCCAGATGCCTAGAACAAGACAAATATTTTTAGAAGTTGAACAATATCTGCCTGATAACTTTGCTTGCTTTGTGAAACTTACTGCCCTGATCAGCCCACAGAACTGCATTAGCAGTGAAACGGACTGAATTCACTGAGTCCTAATATGTCAACATACTTCACCAAAACCAGGGACATTTTTGTTTTCTGCTCTAGGACATGTCTAATTGGACTCCACCTACCTTTCTCTGAGATCCGTCCTGCTTGGCAGGACCCTTGCATTCCGTTTAGGTGAAAGGAAGAGGTAATGCTAGCATTTTTATTACTTAACACTGTCAAAACAATCTCTCACAGGTTGGCCATAATTTACAGAGACATTTTATTATCAAAGTAAGACCCCAGGGGCCAGGTCTTTACTCTGGTGTGTGTTTGTTGATATTTATAAGGTTTTCTTCATACATACTGCTTCTTTAAACATTTAATTCTAAAATTTTACAATAGAGAATATTAGTGAATTTGCTTTTAGGGCTGGAAGAGTGAGGTTTATTTCTAATTTTTATATTTGGAACTTTTCTCAAAAGGACTTCAAACTGGCTTTAAGAGAAAGATAGGTAGTAACAAGGAGGACAGGTCATTTGTCCTCTAAGGAAAAGAAGTGCCCATTTAGAAGAGTTTAGGTGTTCCCTTAATTTTCTGTCAGGTTTTATAGACATACTTTGTAATCTTATGTTAGTGCTTCACATGGTGATCTATGGACAGGATATTAAGTTGCCAAAGTAACAGACTGGGGGAAATGTTCTTTCACCATATTTTCCATACGTTAAAACATGCATCCAGCTCCTATAAATGTAAATGAACCTGCCTTGTAAATTGCCACTTACTTGTGAACATGCATTGATTGCCTCCAGCTAAAACGTTTGGTCATCATATCACTGATTGACCAAATGGTCTTCAGCATCCTTGAGACCATTGTAAAAGATGAGTTTCCCATCAATAATCCAGTTAGAAGATGTGAGAGTATAGACAGACTATGGTGTTTTCTATTAGGCTGTATGGACTTTGATCCCCAAGGCCTAGAAAAATGCACAGGAATAGTAGATGTTCAGCAAATATGTGTTTAATGAATAAGAGTGGAGTGAAGATAATTCTGAAGACATAGCTTGATTTTTGGTAGAACTTTATTTTTTTTAAAACATAGACATGCTTTCATTGTTCTAGCAGTCTTGTGCTGGATTAAAACAAGGATCAAGAAGCTTTAACCAGCCTGGTCGGTGTTGCTCAGTGGTTGAGCATCACACCATGCACCAAGAGGTCACCGGTGCAATTACTGATCAGGGCACATGCCCAGGTGGTGGGCCAAATCCCCAGTGGGAGCATGCAGGAGGCAGCCAATCAATGTTCTCTCTCATCGATGTTTCTATCTCTCTCTCCCTCTCCCTTCCTCTCTTTGGGGTGGGGGGAGAAGAAGAAGACGCTTTAACCATATTTAAGCATGGGCATATACTACTCTAACTCAGTGGCTTAACTAATACTATAAAAGAATTTTAAAATCTTAAACACATACACTTCCACACACTCACATAGATGTGGAAAATTATAAGTGCATATTAAATGTAAATTTATAGATTAGCATCAAATGCTATAATTTTATTGGTAGAAGCAGAAAAATAAACAGGCAAAATGAAAGATCATTCAAGTTCATGATTTGAACAAGTGTGTGCCTATTATTTGCTTCCAAATCGATCTTTAACTTCAGTTTCTCTATAAAATTTAGGTTTTCTACCATATAAAACACTCCATCAATGGAAATACCTAATTCGTTTACAATCACACACACACACACTTTCATGCACGGGCTGAGGATGTGCCATTTTCGCCATGGCCTTCCCATGCTCTGGGGAGAAAATGAGTTTTGAGGGGGAAACGGATGAATTCTATTAAGTCAAGTTCCACATGGGCAGAGTGTAAGGCAAAGAGGAGGCTGAATATGGAAACCAAAGCCACACATGGAAACATATTTTTCTCTCAAAATATTTTATGTACTACAGTTTGCACAACATCTTGGCAATGACAGCAAGACTGTATAAGGAGGTGTTTTGTGTTTCATAGCTAACATAAGAGCAAAAAAATGTAGCATCAGCCAAATATTATTTCTGTCATGAATTAAAAGAATGTGTACGGTAGGGTACATGGTAAGGCCCCAGGGCTAGAAGCTACAAGGTTTACAATTTTTCTACAAAATTCCACAAGAGAGCTTATCTCTCATTTTTCTATCTTTTAATATTATAAAGGAATGAAACAATTTAGCACAGTCTATCTGTTTGATTTGAGAGAGAAAAAGATATGGTTATGTTTTCTTGGCATGCAGATCTATAAATCTTAGAGGAGTGTGGTTTTTCAGATTTCACTGGAAATTATTTTGGTGAAGTTCACCAGCACTGCCCACATTTAGCGCTCTTTTCTTTCTCTTCATTTCCCCCCTTCATACATATTTTTAATCTTCAAAAAATAGAAAACTGCCTAGCACCTAGTAGATATTCAGTAAAATTTATCAAATTGAATAATGGATAAATGGATGCATGAGTAATTAGACTAGGCATTAGGAGACCTGGATGTTAATCCAAAGGCACTAGCAGGTATCATAGCACCTAATGGAAATCATTATGCGTTGTTTTTTACTCTAATAACTTTGAGTGAGTGCATATGTGGGGGAGTGATGTGTGTGTCGTGGATTCCCAGGTAAACTATAAGCCAGATATTATAACTTCAGATGCCTACATGGGCCAAGCAAGTAATAGAAATGAGGAAAACAGGTGGATATAATAAAACAGGGGGTAGTAGGGATGTGGTCAACTGGAGAGCACAAGAGCCTGTGTTTGAAACATGATGGGAACCAAACACATCACACCTGCAATCCAAGTACATTTACAACATAGGGACCTTCCCAGAGATCATTGTTTCTAAGCCATCTCTGTCACAGTTAAAGTAATGCAAAAGTAAGTAAGTAGGAAAAATATTAATTGCTAAAATGTATGAAGCACCTACTAAGTACCTGGAACTGTCCTGAATTTCATCTGGTCTAATTTTATGTCATTAATAGAATTACCTCCACTTTATAAATGAGAGAATTAAGGTACAATACTCAGTAAATGTATCTTGGGTGTTCTATTAATAAGTAATTGGATGTCAAGGAATAAAAAGTAGCACAATGAGGAACAAAATAACAGGGTGCTGACTGAGCCCTTCACTGAAATGATGGGAGCACACTCCAAAAGACAGCATCAGGGAATAACATTCAACTCATCTTCTGACTTTTCCAGGTAGGAGGATGGAGGTAACTCCACAGATAGCTCTTGGTCTATAACATAACTGAAACCACCGCATTTCTGATAGAGTTGACATGTAGAACTGCCTTCTGCTAAGCCTGTCTCCCTTGCTTTACAACAAATTGTTGTGACCAACAGACTGTTGCTCCTTTGTGTTGAAATAACTAACAATTACAAGCAGCTAAAGTTAATTAAGTGCTTACTATGTGCTAGATATTTTGGGCATTGCATTATCTCCTACTTCTCATGGGGACCCTCTGAAGTCAACACTGTTGTTTCCATTTTACAGACCAGGAAATTGAGGCTTTTGAAGGTGAATAAACTTCTCCCAGATCACACAGTTAGTAAGATATGAATCACGACAGGCCTGTCTCCAGAGCCCATGACTTTGTCTATGGGGTGGCCGTGCAAAGAAGGCTGAAAGAAAAGTGAATTTAATTGTTCTACGTATGTTTGTCAACCATATTTTAAAAATACAAAATTTTCTTTTCATACAGTCTTGCACTGAACTCCAAATTATATCATAGGAAACAGCAGACTGTTTGCGTTCAGGTTAAAGTGGAGAGTGGAGGGCCAACCACGGCCTCCAGTATATCCTCTCACCTTGATTTCTCCAGCATTACTCTGGTTGTCTTCACACTTCTCTGGCCCCCACTTTTCCGTCCTGTCACTGGCTCTGGTTTCCTCTCATTAGCTTGGGTAGATCGAAGGTTCAACATTCAATCTTCCCTGTATTTCCTTCTTCGCTTGCCCTCCAAGAGCGCTCAACCCACAGATCTTCATCTACTACCATCCTGTTAGTGACACTCACAGGCTTGTGCCCCAGCCCACAGCCCTTCTGGCTTGTAGGACATGTGGGATGGAATCTTTCCACATAGCCAGGATGGGTTTAAAGTTGAGAGAACTGACTGGGCATTGGGTGCAGATGTGTTAGAGGATGGTTTCTTTAAGCTGCTCGGAGATGGCTTTAATTTTTTTAATTAACTGGTGAGGAGGACTAACCCTACCCTCCAGTCCCCACAACCTTTTCCTTCTCCCCAACACACTTCCTTCTGCATGTCTGATTGAGGGGCTCACCCCTGAGGGGGAGTGCTCAATAAATGTTTGCTTCATGGACAGATGGGTTGGTGCAGGTTTAAAGTATGAACATCTTTCTCCTCAATGCTTCTGATCTCCACTGCGAAACAATAGAGCATAGTGATTGAGGACTGGAGTTCTGGAGTCAGACAGACCTGGCTTCAAATCCTCCTCCACCACTTACAGCTCTGTGATCTCTCTGAGCTGAGGTTTTGCATCTACAAAATTGGCATGGTAACAGTAGGCCTTGTTCATTGTTTCGTTGGGAGGAATAAACGAGAGAACTCAAGTGAAGTGCTGAGCAGTGACTGGCCTGTAATAAGTCTCAATGCATGGTCAACTTTAAGATTATTTTTTATTCCTTTGCTTTCAAGACAGTTGGTGAGCTCTGTAGTCCGGGGATTACTGAAGCAAGGCCATGCATGCTTCCTACATCCCCAGGCTTTTTTGAAACTTAGGAAGTCACTAAAGAAAGAGAAGGAGATAAAAGGGAAGAGACTGTCTACAAATTGAGTACCTACCACTACTACTACTTGTCAGGCATCATGAGAGTTGCCCTTCCTTCCTTCCTTCCTTCCTTCCTTCCTTCCTTCCTTCCTTCCTTCCTTCCTCCTTCCTTCCTTCCTTCCTTCCTTTCTTTCTTTCTTTCTTTCTTTCTTTTCTTTCTTTCTTTCTTTCTTTCTTTTTTACTGATTTTAGAGAGAGAGAGGGATAGGGAAAGAGAGAGAGAAACATCCATAGGCTGCCTCTTGAATGCCCCTCTACTGGGGATCGAACCTGCAACCCAGGTGTATGCCCTGACGCTGACCGGGAATCAAACTGGCAAACTTTTGGTGCACAGGATGACGCCCAACCAACTGAACCATACTGGTCAGGGCAGTGCTTTATCTATTTAATCTCTCACAACCTCACAAAGTTCAGTTGGGGAATGAGAGTTGGATTTTATTACCCCTATATATCCAGTGTTTCTCAATGAGCATTCCCTGGGCCAACAAGCATTAGAATCACCTGAGCAGATACCTGATCTTCAGCCCCCGAATTTCTAGAGCAAGGCCAGGGCATCTTTGACTTAGTACTTGTGTCATATAATCTATAATTTGATCCTGTATTTGCTTGTATTTTTACATGTAAGTATGTAATTTCTTCTTTAATTAGATGAGGAATTCTCCAAGGTGAGGACAGTGGTTTCAAGTAACTCCTGACAGTGTACAGTTTGATTCTAAACACATCGTTGGGAATTAATAAACATATTTGCCTAGGTTTAGCTTTCTGGACTGCAGGGTCCTGACCTGTCAATGCCCAAAGATTGGCAGAGGCCTCAAATTAGAATGGCGATTCACTAATACCCAATATCATTCAATATATAATGTGTTTTTCTTTTTTTCTTTTTTCTTTTCTATTTATCATCAGATAGAGTGGGAAGAAGTGGGGGGAGGGAGGGAGAGAAGAAGAGAAAGAAACATCGATGTGAGAGAGACACATCTACTGGTTGCCTCCCACACGACTTGACCAGGTCAGGGATGAACTGCATGCCCTTGACTGGAATTGAACTCACGACTCATTGGTCCCCAGGCCCACGCTCTAATCGCTGAGCCAAATCAGCCAGGGCTATAATGTGAGTTTTTAATCAATACTTTCTCATTGTCAGTTGGTAGGGTGCTGCCCTCTTATTGGTTAAGCACTGAGATTTCTGAACAACTGACCAGAAAACAAAATGAACAAGTATCCAAGAAATGAAGTCCTTTTCAAGTTTGCCAGTGTTTGTAAAACAGAAGTCACTGGCTTTCCTGCCTTATCACAGAAAGCTAGGCCTCTGCTGGTCAAAATGCTTCTTCAACTTTTAAATGTATGAATTGAAACCTAATTTTCACTGCAGGATCAGCATTGATATGTGCTAACTTTAGGGGAAAGGAAGAACTTGTTATTTTATGATGTGTTTGTTCCTGAGCAATTGAGAAGTTTGCCATATGTTTTTATAGTTTTCTTTGAGGTTCCATAAACGCCTTCTGGAATGTGGACGCTCCACCATCAGAGTCCTGCGGGAGCTTTTCCAGCGCCCTAATGTCATTAACCCAGCTGCTTTGGTTGCTGTGATATGCAATTATTGCTTCTACACTTAAAAAGCAATTCTCTGATCTCCAACCCATTAACAAGATGAAAAATGTTCGGAATCTAAGCTTATGATCTTTGTGATACATTTTTCTTCTTTTAATTCACAGTAGCTTTTCCCCCGCTTTCTCGTCTTTAGGATCAACACTCTGTGGTAGGCCAGAACACAGGCCCCAGTCCAAGTCCCAACCCCTGCTCAAATCCAAACACTGGAAGTGGTTACATGAACTCCCAGCAATCCCTGTTGAATCAGCAATTGATGGGGAAGAAACAGAGTCTGCAGAGGCAGATCATGGAGCAGAAACAGCAGCTTCTCCTGCAGCAGCAGATGCTGGTGGATGCGGTAAAACTTTCTCCTGTCTACTGCGTGTACCTGTTGGCCCAACAGAGGGAGTTCATTATTTTCCATTTCTATTTACTACCCTTTTCTCTGTGCCTACTTATGTGACAGCAACAAGGGTATCCTGGCTGTAAGAGACGTTAATTCTATACCTGCAAAGTGCTTCAGGGGGGAAAAAAACCAAAACCTTGATTTACCAGCTGCTGGGCAGTTGGAATGCACGGCACCTCAGCTAACTAGCCCTGCCCAACCCGGGAATGTTTAGAACCACCACCAACATGGGCATTTGAATCAAAAGAAACCAGTCTTGTTCTGCAGCCCTGAGGGGCCGGAATGGTGAACAGAACTCTAATCAACTCAAATCAAAACTGATGTTAGAGATAAGAGAATTGCAAAAGCAGTTTTAAAAACCAGCATAGAGTTTCATAACTTAAGATTTGGCTTTCAAAAGAAAGCATGCCAGGATGGGGGATGTTTTTTCAGAAAATTGAAAATGTGTTTCCCACTTGTATCACATTGAAATGGCCTTAAAGAAAGGCAAGGCTGTTACTGAACATTAACTCTGCTTCAATATTCATCTGTTCATCCCTTCTGTATTCTCAGACATACTCATACACTCAACAACTGATCAAACGCTTCCTGCCTCCTAAGACCAAGGCCCTATCTCCAAGTTGCTTTCTCTCCCTTCAAAGTATTTGGCCAAATGAAAGAAGAAAGGGACCGAGTTAACCATCTCCAGGTTACTAGAGGCCAGGAACACAGAAAAGAGAAAAACAAAATAAAAAAAAATTTTATACTCACAGAGCTTTGTAGTAAGAGTCAAAAACCCAAGGCGTGATAAATTCTATAATCCATTCAGTAAATATTTAGTAATTTACAATGAGAATACAGCCATAAACAACACAGACCCCACCTTTATCCTTAAGGAGTTTGGTCTCAGTGAGAATGTCAAATAAATAGGCAACTGTTATGCATGTGATTAAATGTTCTGATGTGGGAAGTGCTAGAAACAGTTCCACAGAGGAAGTTATATCTACTGAAGATCTGAAGGTGAAGTGGGACATGGGGGTGAAGAACAGGGGTTTTCAGCCAGAAAAACCAGCATATTCAAAGACTCAGAAACAATATACTACATATTAGTTAGCTGAGGCATAGATCTGTGCTCAAAGATCGGGTAAAGTCAGAGGATAGAGCTTAAGAAATCAGAATCCACGTAGTCTGAAAAGCAATGGAGAGGATGTTAAGGATTTTAAATGAGGAAATACTAGATTCAGATTTGCATTATAATAAAGGTATAAACATAGTAAGAAAACATGTAATAGGGGAAAATATAAAATCCAGCCAGGAGAGATTAGGGACAGTCTCCCAGGAGAGGTAAACTTTCACTTTGAAGAATTGCAGGATTCTCATGGAGAGAGTACGTGGGATCCCTCATGCCAGGCGGGAGGCGGGCCAGGGACCACAAGGCAAAGCCTATGTGTGTATTTATTGGTTAGTCTGAGATTATATCATAATAGTTAATACACAATGAAAAGTGTACATAATAATATAACGAGTATTTATGTTTTTGAAGGAATGATAAATGGAATGAGTTTGGAGTCCAAAGCATATGCGAAGAGATAGAAATAAATTTATTTGAATAAGGAATAGTGAGAAATAAATATACGGTGACCTTGAGTACTGCCCTACGGTGTAAGGTTTAGGGAAACCGCTGCTGTGAAGTGACACATCTGATTTCTTCTATAATCATAGTTTGGAAAACCCAGTTCTCCCACTTTTTCTTTTTCTTTTTTTTTTACCTTATAAACGAAATAGCTTAGAAACAAGGGCAGAAAAAGACACAAATGCACAATCTAAGGTTCACTTCCCAGTTACACTCTCATGCCCATCAGTACTACTAATTTGTTGAATTATAACATGCCAAGGCTGGATTCCTGGATTTTCAGCTCTGACTAAAAGGCAAGGAAACTTCCACGAGGGTCCTATCCTGGCATTTGCCTCCCATCGAGCCCCCGCGGAGCCACTGCTGGGGCAGGTGCAAAGGGCAGCGGCAGAAGCTGTGAGAGGTTTCTGTGATGTTTTTTGGTAAACCATTCACATTTCTCTCGTTTGGACACCATTGAGGGTGCCTGTAGTTTTTAGCATATCCGGGAAGAAACAGTCTTTGCTGCCACTTTACATTAGCATATGCTTTGTAGTCATTTTGCAGTTAGTTGGCAACGCCAGACAGGCACCTAAATTGAGACATTTTCTCATGAAAATGTTATCCTTACTCTCTATGACTCTCCCGCCAGTGACGCCAAAGGAGAGAGGCAGGGTACTTCTTACAATGGTCATCGAATTTATCAACACGTCTGTGCAACGACCATGTGCCATGCACCATGCTGAGCCTCTCCAGAATTAAAGAGTTAATCCTTACAACAGGAGTATGAGGGGGTCCTAGAATTATCCACATTTTACGTTTTGAGATGGCAAGACTAAAGCAGGACAGATATGTGAAAGAGAAGATTCTCTCCATATTAGGTTTTTAGGTCCAAGATATTAGGTTATCCTGAGACATTCGTGGATAAGTTAAATTCCACGTTACACAGAAATAGTCTCAGGGATGCCTGCGAGTTTACACTGTCACAGAATAGCATGTTGTTCTCTAGCAAACGAAGTAGTCTCCATTCGGTGTTGGAGGCTGGTCTTTGCCGCTGTGCAGCACAAAGTGACAAATCGGCCCGTCTGGGATAGGCCACCTGCAAGGCTGCTACTAACTCGCTTGTGAGCAAGTGGTCCAAGAAACTCAAGTTTCCAGAGATGTATATGTTAACCCTCTGAATAACCTAATTCAGCCCTCAGGGAACTACAAAGTCAATAATTAAATAGAATATATATAAAATAAGTCCAGATCTGTAGTCTTTCATGGGGAACCGAAGGCCTGATTATTCTTTCTCTCTCTCTCTCCACACACATAAATCCAATTTTCTCCAAGATAAACAGCAGAAACACCTAATTACATAAGAAAAATTAATAGTCAAGCTGGTGTGGCTCAGTAGTTGAGCGTTGACCCATGCACAAAGAGGCTGCCAGTTTGATTCCCAGTCAGGGCACATGCCCAGGTTGTGGGCCCGATCCCCAGTGGGGGCATGCAGGAGGCAGCCAATCGATGTTCTCTCTCATCAATGTTTCTGTCTCTCTCCCCCTCTCTCTAAATTAAATTCTGATTGTAGTTCCACAGGGGGAAACATTGTATTTAAAAAAAGAAAAATTAATAGATGCTTTTGGGAAAAAGAAGGCTTCAGAAAGTCCCACGGTTGGCATAAAAGCCCAAACTGTCAGCTTGCACAACAGTTTACAGCAGGCGCGGTTGAACACAGCCGCGTTTGGGTCCATAGGACGTCTCAAGCTATTTTTTAAACATTTAGGGTTTGGGTAAAACCAAAGTCTCACCAACCACTTTTTCCCTTAATTTGTAAACCCATATTTAAAAGAAATGTAATCCATGTGTTTCTGATTCATTTACACTTAGCTCATCAAAATTGTGTTTTATATGAATTACTTGATGCCCAAAAAACCCCGTGAGTCTTTCAATTTTTTTTCTTGGAAACAAGAATTTGAATTTGGTTTGTTGTTTTAAGGCTTTCTTTCCCCCCTGTATAGTAGATTTATTCTACTTGGAGAGCCTGGAATTTGATACATTGTTTAAGTGGGTGCTAAGTTAGGCAGTCCACATTGGCTTTCATCTAATTTACCCATTTATTTGTTGTTAAAAGGCTTTCTTTTCTATTTATTGACTTTTTGGTAATTATATTGTTCTCTGTCTACCTATGCCAATTATTTTTATCCTTGAAAATGGAGGTTGCTTTGGGGTGCAGTGAAGCAATTTTTAAAAACCCCTGATACCATACTAAGAAAGCAAAAAGCAGCCCCTGACGTCCAAAACTGATAGGATACTTACAGCTAGGCAACTTTGTTCTCTGTTGGACATAAACAGTGTTACAGAATTCTAACCTCAGACAGGGTTACTCTGAGATCATGGTAAAATGAAACTAAATAAGGCCACTTCATAATTTGGTCTAAAAAGAGATACAAACAAGGTCACTGTTCAACCCGCAGAAAACCCAAATCCCCACCTTTAGCTAGATGAGTGACAGCTACTTCATTACTCAATCATAGAATCAACCTCTGAGATCTTACAATCCAGAACAAATCCTCACTTCCTTAGACCCTCCCTAAATCACCCCATCAAAGCCCAAACCCTATAAAGGTTCTTTCTAACATGCTCCTACTGAGACACCCCATGGTCCCCCTGTGCAGTGTCCCCTACCACAACAGTAATAAACCATATTGACAACATAAAAAGAACGTCCTGTTTCCTCTCTTAGCTCCCAAAGAAACGTAGTCTAAAGATCTAAAGTTAGGAGATTCCAGAGGAAGAAAAGAAGAGAGACTGGGAAATGCCTGTGCTTTGAGAATGGGGCCCCGAGAAGCAGCCCCAAAGGGCCCTTGTACAGTGTGGCAGGAAATAGCCTGTGTTTTTAACTCAGGATTTGGTTTCTATTCTACCGCTTTTCAATATTAGACAAGTTATTTATCCTCATTGATGAAGTGGGAATAATCATACCTACCTTCAAGGATTGTTTATGAGGGGAAAAATGAAGAAATACGCATATAGCGCCCCTACCAGTACCTGATAGGTTATCTCCTGACATCTCCTCCTGCCTAGAGTGGGCAGACTTAGTAAATAAAAATACAGAATGCCCCAATGTCCTGTATTTTATCTGGAAATCCTACTCCTATGCCTTCTATACTTCATGAGACCAGACCTATATACAGAGTGGGGGTAAAAGTAGGTTTCTAGTTGTGAGTACATGAAACACAGAGTTTGTTCTTGTGTTATTATTCATTACATATTGTATGATTTTTCATATGAACAACTGTGAACCTACTTTTGCCCTACCCTGTAGAGGTGCCAAAGCATATCAGGTGCGTTACAAAATAAAACCGGATCTATCATCTCAAAGATCATATAAATGTAGTCCTCATCGAAATCTAATTGCAAAATAAAGAAAATGAGAGTAGTTACTAGACCCCAAATACATGTCAAACGTTAAAGAAAGCAGAAATTGCACTTTCATGCGGGAAGTTTGTGAAATGGAAAGGATTTGTCTCTGAAGTGCGACGACTAAATAAGGTCCATGAGTCACAACTCTGCTGCAGGATTGTCCTCATATTCTTTTCTGAATAACAGTCTGTAAATTCTTACAAGTGAAAAAGTAACAATGCAATTCAATATGTTTTCATCTGTGTTTTCAAGGAGAAACTTGCTCCACAAGATCAGATAAACCGACATTTGACGAGGCCACCCCCAGATTACAAAGACCAAAGAAGAAGCGTGGGCAACATGCAGCCTGCGGCTCCGTATTCTGGTGAGTGTTCTCGAAACTTAGAAGCAGTAACTGCAAAGAAGAAACTGCTCAGTTTTAGTAGTTCCTCCTTTCCCCATCTCATGCTTAATTGTTGCATCTTTCTTAGACGCCTTCACTGTCTCTCATATAACTTTGAGATTAAGACTAAACTTGAGCCCTGGCCAGTTTGGCTCAGTGGTTAGAGCGTCGGCTCGAGGACCAGAGATTTCCGGCCTCAGTTCCTGCTAAGGGCACATACCTAGATTGCAGTTTGTCCCCAGCCCCAGTTGGGGTCATGTGGGTGGCAACCACTTGATGTATCTCTCTCACATCGATGTTTCCCTCTCTCTCTTCTGCTCTATCTGAAGATAAATGCACAAATGTCCTCAAGTGAGGATATAAAAAAATAAAGATCAAACTTGAATATTTTTAATTTTCTCATCTTTTTTATTTTTTGCTTAATCTTGTCCTATATTCACATATTTCACTGCTCTCCAGACTACCTCCTAGAGTTCAAAAAAGCTTGAATAATTTCTAACTACTAGGTTCAACCGCTCTCCTCCCAACAACATATCCTGACCCAGATAGTATAAAGTAAGTGACCCTTCTTTCTGGGTCACATTTGTAATTTGCTTGAAGCCCAGTCTTTTTGTCCCCACCTTTGGGCCCATGTGCCAAACACAGATAGTCCTGCTACCAAGAAATATTGAAAAGCAAGTTAGGTTTTCATGAAATCTCTCAAAAATACCACAGGTGATTGTATTTGAAATACAAAGCAAAACTTCTTACTAGATCTCTCAGTATAACATAGGTGATAGGCACTACCCCTAAAATCTCTCTCCCCTCCAAAAGGACGTCTCCCAAACCTACCCTCTGCTGGTCCTGCCTTCACCATCTATTAAAGTCCCTTGTGCCCAGAACTCTCTGCACTTTCCCCTGTAGATGAAGCTTGTCCTGGAGTTTCCCAAGTTCTCTCTGCTTTACTTCTTACCCTTATCTGTTCAGGAAGCCATAAAGATTGTCTCAAGGAGGAGCTGTGAATACTCCTGTGTGTTAATATTTTCTGGTCCTGTTATAAATGCATTGTTCTAATTTCTGTCAACTTTTCAAATGCACCAGATTGCCTCTTTCTACTAATATTAGGATTGGGATATATGTATTCCACTCTCTTAGATTACTTTGGCTCGGCATGAAAACAGGATTTTCTAGCTGATTCTGTCCTCAAGAACATTGAAGGACAAGATGGGGTTTCTTTGGAACATGGCTCCTCATACCATGGCCTATAAGTGGGTTTATGGGAAGCTGACTTTGAAATATTACACAAAATTCAAGGTGGATGTTTGGGCTTTCTTTTCCCATTTCTATAAAAGAATCCCAAAGGATAGTAGTCTAAGGCTAGTTTGGTGACTCTACCACATTATCAGGATCCCAGCTTCTTTGTCTTTCTTCTGCACCTTCTTTAGCATGGAGCTTCAGTTCTAAGGGTTGCTGTGTCCACCACACCTCCAGCCTTCTCAGCCACAACCCAGACAGAAGGCTGGAAGAATGGAAGAGTTACATGGCCTCCCAAATAAGTTAGATTCCCTTTTTACAAAAAAAGTTTTTTAATGTATTGAGGTAAAATCGATTAATAACATTATATGAATTTTAGAAGTACAACAGTATTTAATAGCTATATACTTGATTGTGTGCTCACCATCAAAAGTCTGGTTTCCTTCCATTACCATTATTTGACCCCCTTTAACCAATTTGCGCATCCCCTCCAACTCTCTTCCCCTCTGGTAACCACCATTCTGTTGTTTATTGTATGAGTTTGTTTTTGTTTTGTTTTGTCAGTACATATGTTACTTTTTTGTTTTATATTCTACATATGAGTGAAATCCTATTTTTCTGTCCTTTTCCATCTGACTTATTTCACTTAGATCTACCCATGTTGTCACAAATGGCAATATTTCATCTTTATTTATGGCTAAGTAGTATTCCATTGTGTATATATACATATACACGCACACATATGTATATATACATACATATATATATGTATATATAGGATGGAGCAAAAGTAGGCTTACAGTTGTGAGTACGTGAAACAGAGTTTATTTATTTATTTCTTTTATCCTCACCCGAGGACATTTTTTCCATATTTTTTTAGATAGAGTGGGAGGGAGGGAGAGAGAGAGAGAGAAAAAAAAAACATCGACATGAAAGGGATACATCAAGTGGCTGCCACCCGCACAACCCAACCAGGGCCAGGGACAAACTGCAATCGAGGTACATGCCTTTAGTGGGAACCGAACCCGGGTCTCTCTGGACCACAGGCCGACGCTCTAACCACTGAACCAAACCAGCCAGGGCTATTCTTGTATTATTTATTAATTATTATATTATTTTCCATATGAACAACTGTAAACCTACTTTTGCCAAAACCTATATTTATACGACATTTTCTTTATACATTCATCCATCGATGGACACTTAGGTTGCTTCCGTATCTTGGCTATTAATAATGCTACAGTCATCATGAACCAGATTCCCTTTGAAATGTAGGTTCCTTAGACTCTCACCAAATTAACTTCTACTTTTAAACAGAATTTGTTCATATGGGACCCCCCCACACACTCCCATCAACAAGAAAGTTTTGGAAATGTGGTTTTTCAACTAGGGACATTACTACAAAATCAAAACTGTTTTAGGAAGACAGGAAAGTCAGATATTTCGTAGATACCTAGAAGTCTCTTGCACAGTGCATATGGGCATTTCCTAAGGTAGGGGTCCTCAGCATCCACTCTGACCCCCAAATGGGTACGAATTCTGCCCTGGAGCATCGTGCTTCCTTGTCTTCTGAGAATGAAGTAAGAAACTAGCACAACACCAGCTCCTTTATCATTTTTATCTTAATCTCAACACAATAATAACATTGCCCAGATGTTAATATGAAAAGTGATGTATAAAAGGCACCTGGAATAATTTCTACCACATATTCGGAGCTTCTAATTAGTAATTAGGAATAATATTTTGTGATCTTTATGGAAATTCTATCTAGTTGTTCTATCTGCTCTACTCATAAACCTCCTCAGGACATATTGTTAAAATAGAGGGCACCCAGAGGGAATGATTTTTAAAACCTCTAAATTTTTCCCTGTAGCATTTTCATAGTATGAAGGCCCTTCTCATGAAACGTGCAGATACCAAGGTGATGTTGCTTAGTGTTGTTAGCAGTCTGTGAACTCTGAGTTACTGTTAAAGTATCTCCTCCCTGACTCTGATCCTTCTTCATTGGACACTTATTGCCCTACACAGTGTGGGGCCCCGTGCAAAGCCTAGAGATACAAGTCACTGCTCCCGCCTCCAAGGGGTATATCATCTAGTTGCAGGCATATTTTAAAACAAATAGCAAGGCCTTCAGTCTCTCGGGTTGTGTACCACACTGCCTATCCTCAAGCAGTAGTGGACGTCCTCGGGTTACAGTGGCAGCCATGCCCTCCTCATACACTGCCATTTGGATATTTAGATGTGTGTCCAGGTCTCTCTTTCTCAGTATCTCTGATTCTCTGGAGGGAGAGTGCTTCAAAAGAGTATCTTTCTCCAAGTTACATCTTTGCTTCAATCTCTCATTTACTTACTCATTCGTTCATTCAAAAGATAGCAAATGAATACCTACTTTGCACCATTCACTAGACTTGGAGAATATAACAGTGAACAAAGCAGGCAAAAATTCTTCCTTTGTGGAGCTTATCATCCAGCATGCACTTTTTAAAAATAATGTTTCTCACATCTCACTTTTGCTTCTCAAGATGTCTTTCCATGGTGACTTTAATCTCCCTAAGCCAGAAAAATTGCAATGTGTTGATTAATCGCTATCTGCTATGTGGAGCCTCTCTGTTCAGCAGCCCATCATTGGCTGGTCCCACATCCAATCACTATTGACAAGCATCAATGTAGTCGGCAGGCCCTTTGAGGCTCCATGGATTTCCCAATACAAAGGCTAAGTGCTGAAACGAAAAACTTTAAAGAGCAAATGCTGGAGAGAGGAGGCTGGAATGTCAGGGAATGTTTAAAGAAGGTCCTTGGTCTGAGCCTTAAAGAAAAGACAGGGCTCGGTGAGGCAAGAAGGGCATCAATGAGAGGGAAAAGGCATGAGCAAAGGTAACTCATGGTGTAGGGATAACAATGCAATACTAACTGTACCACCTGGAGCAGAAGGCTTTCCATATGGAAATAATCACTGGAGCACTGATTACATTGAATTCCAGATGTTTAAAAAGATAGAACTTTATCCTTTGGACCTGGGAGCCAATCATGATAGCTTCTTGAATAGGGATGATGCAGATGAAAAATTGGACATAATTTTCAAGGCCATAGGTTTGGTCTTGATAAGTTATTGCAAAGTTCTACAAAAAGAGATAACCTACTGCTGTGAATTAATAGAATTGTCTTCTTTTCCTCAGGTGGCTCATCAACAGTGAGTTTAAACTCTAACCAGACTTTGGCAAACCCAGTTTCAACACACGCCATTTTAACTCCAAATTCCAGCCTCATGTCTACTTCCCATGGAACAAGAATGCCAGCATTATCCACAGCAGTTCAGAACATGGGGATGTATGGAAATTTGCCTTGCAATCAACCTGGCACATACAACGTCACGTCAGGAATGAATCAACTGACCCAACAGAGAAACCCAAACCAACTGATAGCAAATCAAAACAACCCTCTAATGCCGCGGCCTCCTACCTTAGGGCCAAGTAGTAACAATAATGTGGCCACTTTTGCAGCTGGACCTGTTGGCAATTCACAACAACTGAGACCAAATTTAACTCATACTATGGCAAGCATGCCATCTCAGAGAACATCAAACGTAATGATCACATCCAACACAACAGCACCAAACTGGGCCTCCCAAGAAGCAACAACGAAACAGCAGGAAGCCATGAAGTCCACAGGAGTCCGCTTTCCCACAGGTACACCTGCAGCCTATACCCCAAATCAGTCATTGCAACAGGCAGTAGGGAGCCAACAATTTTCCCAGAGGTCAGTGGCTCCTCCTAATCAGATAACACCAGCAGTGCAAATGAGACCTATGAACCAAATGGGCCAGACACTGAATGGACAAACCATGGGTCCACTTAGAAGTCTGAATCTCAGACCCAATCAGCTGAGCACACAGGTTTTGCCTAATTTGAACCAGTCAGGAACAGGGTTGAGTCAGTCAAGGACAGGCATAAGCCAGCCACCATCTCTGACACCTGGCAATTTTCCTTCACCCAACCAAAGTTCCAGGGCTTTTCAAGGAACTGACCATGGCAGTGACTTAGCTTTTGACTTTCTCAGCCAACAGACTGATAACATGGGCCCTGCCCTAAACAGTGATGCTGATTTCATCGATTCTTTATTGAAGACAGAGCCTGGTAATGATGACTGGATGAAAGACATCAACCTTGATGAGATCTTGGGGAACAACTCCTAAAGGAGCCAAGGGAGAAAACTCACCATCTCCAAGCACTAAAAGGCAGTATTTCACCAGGACTCTGGAAAGGCCAACTGTTGACTTTTAGTTGAGCTACATGAAGATACCATGGCCTAAAAATGGAGAGCAATAGTGACCGTGGTGGTGAACATTTTGGTCCAAACGCTTGTTTGAAATCTCAAACCGGAAAATAAAACATTGGGATCACCTTTCCCCGTCTAAACTCCAGGACACAGTATCCGATTTATCCAAACAGAACTGTGATGTTGATGTGTAATTAGCTGTGTAAAATAGGCTTCCCAAGCTCCTTTTCTCCCTGAAAGAGAAGTAATACAACTTGTAGCTTGTTGAAATCCCATGTCATGCGGAGGCATTCGTTCCAAGCAACAAGTGACATGTTCCTTAATTTGCTCTAATGATATAAGTATGGTTTAATCTTTCCACTTTATCTGTTCATTTAGTTGTCCTAAAACTTCCTAGATTGAAATGTTATAAGTTTCTTTGGAGTAGCCAAACATTGTCCTAAGTAAAGAATAGACAGAGAACTAGAGAACACCCCGTGAACTGTGGAATATCTTCCCCAGATTCACCCCTCACTTTTTCAGTTTTCCCAACTATCTTGTATTTCAGTGAGATGCTGTGTGGAAACCTTGAAACATGAATACACAGCTGTCCAACTCTATTTGGGCTTCCACAACCAATTTCTGAATCCGTTTCCAAGTCTTAGATACAATCACGACCAGTCGGAATCATACTGAAGTATTAGTGCACATGTGTTGACATCAGATTTCACTGTTTTAAAAAAGAAAGCACCCCATGGGCATTGCTATAAAGGAGATTTGTTTGGCCACAAATAACCTGGGGTGTTGCTCATTGAAATGGTCCTGCTAGTTAACTCCCAAGCTGAATGAAATCAAGTCTGGTCCTCCCTGATTATTTTGATGACTAGAGACTGATTTATTAAAAAAAAAGGAAGTTTTGAGGTCAAAACTGAGATTGGAAGATACCGTGTTTGGGTTGAAGATAAGAAGCAAAAGATCAGACCAGGGATGGCAGGTATGGGGGTACAAGTCTATTTCATAGGGTTTGAAGGGAAGCATAATTGAGAGAGAAAATAATCTGTCCTTATTTGGACATATTATGTGGGCACACAGCTAAATGGAGTGTGATCTGTTAGTAGCAGTCTGTTCATTCTTCTGTCCCTGATGTGATGAATCATTGCCACATGCTAGATGGACCCTTCATATCCAGGGTTTTTCCCTCAGGGTTCAACACTGTATCAAAGAAAGAGTTTCTGTTGAGTCATGTAACCTCAGTGCCCACACACAGATCAGCTGTAAAATGGAGAAGATGTGTGCTGATTTGAGATGGATGCAAAATATCACTGTCATCTTCCTCATTACAGAGGAACACAGATCAGCTTCCGCTTTTTTAGTTATGTACTCACATATTCAATAATCAAATGTTATTCAACTGAAGTCATTTAATAACTAAATCTTTAAATATCTATTCTGAAAAAGAATACATTTTGAAAGTTCTACGAAACCCTCTCCCAATCTTTAAAATGTCTAGAAGCACTCTCTGTTACACAACACCAACATCAGTGGCCCAGAATCCTTTCTGTGCTAGGTTGTAAATATAAATGAATTTCTTGTTTTGTAAACTTTTGTAAAGAATATTTTGGTAGAAATACTTAAAACATATTCTTTGGGTTATATTTATACTTATGTGAAATAAATATACTATCAAAAGGTTATATTTTATACAAAAAGTAAATTGTTACCTTTTGTATGCTAATATACAAAGTTTTGTATAATATGATGGTTTATTTTTAGCTCTACACTTAATCCATAGGTGGTCAAGTGGGAACTTTTAAAAACTATCAAGAGGCTTGTTAGACAAATTTATATTCTGAAACCTCAATAAGAAAGCATTCCAGGTTTCAATCCTTACCTTTTTATTTTTATTGTTTTGCTCCGAAATTCTTTTTTAAACCCATAGGTCTTGTGTCTTGTTTGATTCTTCTGCTGTGCACATTGTATTGGTCCTTGTTGCATGTGGTCTACTGTGTGTTTTCCCATTTTATAGAACAGTGTTTCTCCATGCAAAAATGTAAGGAAAAGTTATGTACATAGAAACACTTTTATTTGATGGTTCCTCCATCTTACTGTATATATCTGCCAGCACTTCCCAGTTACACTCCCCTGACTCAGCTTATTTTTACCCTAACATAAATAGTATGTTTTGTAGTAGCTATCAAATTTAAGAGATAAAGCAATCAGAATGTTTGGATTTTCTTCTATCTTAATGTGAATTTTATAATTAATGTCTATTTATTCAGCTATTCATTAAAATACAGGATTCTTTGGGAAAAAAAAATGGTGTAGTCTATAGTTTCTGTTTGTTGGCAGCCTACTACCAAAGATGACGTAATTTTCCTGAAAGCTGAGATAATGACAATTTGATAGACATATGTAGCCAAAACTTTACAATTTACAACTTAAAAACCTATTGGAATACGATATCTCATTTATAGAAATACCAGACTACGTCATTGTTGGCATTGCTTCTCATTCTGACAATATTTTAAAGGAGATAGAAGTAATTTTTCTTTTTTAATTCAAAGACTTAGAAAGCAATATACGCAAATAATTCATTTTCGGCTGTGTGTTGAGCCCAATGAAGATAAATAACTCTGCTCTACGTGAATGCACTAATATTACTTGCATTACTGTAACTGTACCCATAACTGTAAAGATATCAACATGTAAAACAAGTATTTTGTATTGCGTGTCATTTTATGTGTTAAAAAGTAGTTTTTAAACATTCAAAAGTGGTTCTCTTGTATGAAATCATAATTTCAAGCACCAACAATGTTGTTGCTGCATCACAGAAAATTCTGGTGATGGGCACATTTATTCTCTGGACGTTTCTAACACTAGTGAAATGTTAACTCGTCTCATTTCAGTGTCCTTTAGATCATTATGATCCCATATACACAGCACCTACTAAATACTGGAGAAAAACTGCCTAATTCTCAGGCACAGTGGGCCTCTGTGTGGCCTGCAGTGTAGCATGAGGTCAGACAGGCTGAGCGAACACAGCCAAGTAAACACAGCCTCACTGTGCATAGTTACAGTTCTTCTTGACAGGTAAAGAGGTTGAAAAAAGATGGGGCTTTGTAGGAAGCAAGGGGAACCATTCTAACCAAATGTTCTTGCTCTCCTGTTGAAATATATTGTCAGGGTCCCATTGTCCCTTTCCCCTCTGCCAAAGAGATGGGTGACAGTATCCTTCTAATTAGCATTATTAATAGAGCAATAATGAAAATTGACATTTTATATAGTTCCTGTCTAATGACTGGAAGTTTGGATAGTAAACAAATGAAATCAACATCAATAAATACATACTAATAAAGAGAAAGAAATATGTAATTCTAAAATTATCTATGAATCCCATCTTGTACCCATGGAAGTAGACCTGAGAAAGTAAAAGAAAATGCAAAAAAAATAAATAAATAAGAGAGAGAGAACAGCTCGGTTTCTTCCCACTCAGTGGTTGCCAAAGGCAGTTCAAATCTATAAATGCTTTCTCCACTATTTCCATTTTATATCTCTATAACTGTGTTTCCTCACCCAAAAATGACGGTTTGGGGCTGAAATAGCTCTACATTTCTCTCCAACTCTAATACTCTGCAATTGATTTTTTTCCAAAGCTAAGTGAAAAATTAACCAAAAAGACTCAATAGCATCATATTTAAAATAAAGAAATCACTGTTCACTTAACCTTTTATATTGGCAGTCCATTTTTTTTTCATCCTCACTCAAGGATATGTTTAGAGAGAGGAAGGGAGAGAGAGAGAAACATCAATGTGAGAGAGAAACATCGATAGGGGATCCAACCCAAAACCCAGATATGTGCCTGACCTGGAATCGAACCCACAATTTTGTTGATGTATGCCACCTGGCCAGGGCAGCAGTCAATTTTATTTTACAAAGCAGCCATTTCCATAAAAATTAAATCATATGAAAATGAGATTTCATCATAGATAAGCCAGAAGTAGATTTAGACAGAAGTAGATTTAGACAGAAAAAGAATGCTGATTTAGGTGCCCACTGACTTAATACATATCAAGTCCTGAAGAGCAAAAGCTTGAATGTGATATTAAATAGTCATTTCCCTGTGAGATCATATAATTTCATAAAGAAAATATTTGCCTACTGGGGAGAAGAAAATTAATACTTTCATTAATGTATTCCGTTGGTTATACATTAAAAAACTTTTCTGAATTGTAAGTGATAATACAGCATCTTTTAAATATGCTTCCTAAATTTCTATAATAGACAAAGTACACGTATGGCCTTACTATCAACTTCATTGGCAACAATAACATAACTAAAACATATCATGAGAATTAAGAAAACATATTGACCATAGATTTTTAAAACTAAATGCTGTTGTCCCTGATCAGCATGTAGTATTATGAAAAGGGAGCTTTTGTTTGTTTATATAAATAGTATTTTAAGTTTCCTTTTTACCAAATTTAAATCATCTTTAGCTCCAGGGTGTGCATGAATATACTGATGCTTTTTATAATACTTAGGGATTTTTCAGCAAAATGGAGGGAGAGAGAAAGAGTAATATATAAAAGACTGTATAAATATATAGAAGCTTTTTATAGGGTACTTTCAGCAAAAGGAGGAAGAGAGAAAGAAGGAAGGAAAGAAAACATCTCAAATAGGCCTAGAGAAAAGAATTTACTTGTGAATATAGTTCATATGTTTAGGAGCTAGTTGTGGGTTTTGGCACAGCTGAATCCAGAGGTCAGCAATGTCACCAAGAATTGGTTCTTTTCTGTCTCTCACCGTTGCTTTTCTGTGTCTTGGCTGCGCTCTCATGGCCCTTCTCATGGTGACAACCTGGTTGCTGGAAGCACCACACTGACATCCTCCCAACCCCAAGTCCAGCATGGACAATAGTGAATGCTTCCCTTTCCAAAGGTACAACTTTGCCTCTCACAGTATTTGATTAGGGCACGTGCCCATCCTGGATATAATTTTGGTGAGGGAGGTACAGTGTTCTGTTTGGCTAGGCCTGAATCAAATGCCTATCCCTAGAGGCAGAGGTAGTGTTAATACCACCAAACCATATGAACTAAGAGTGGGAAAGAAGTGATTTATCAAAGGAAAATCAAGTTGCTATTATCAGAAAGAAAGGGAGGGAGGAAAAGAGGGAGTAAGGAGGGAGAGAGAGAGAGAGAGAGATATTATTCTGCCTCTGAACATTCAAACCAATGGCCGGGGGAGGAGTATTAAAAAATTCCCTCCTTTTTTTTTTTTTACTCCTCACCCAAGGACATGCTTATTGATTTTAGAAAAAAGGGAAGGGAGAGAGAGAAAGAGAGCAAGAGAAACATCTATCAGTTGCCTCCTGTACATACCCCGACAGGAAGTCAAATCTGCAACCTAGGTATGTGACCCAGCTGGGAATTAAACCCACAGCCTTTTGGTGTACAGGATAACACTCCAACCAACTGAGCCACATTGGCCAGGGCAAAATAAATAAATAAACCACACACACACACACACACACACACACACACACACAATTTCTCTCTTTTCTCAGGCTGCATGCAGCTACATTTTACAAAGAGAATAAAAGAGAATAATCACCCCTCCTCTGTGTTATGATTAGATGTTGGGGAAAAGCCCAGAGAATCAGACTTTTCTCAAGTCCCAATAATATCTCCTGCTAGGATTCCCATCTATTTGACTTAGTGTGCAATAACTTTAGCATACAATTGAAAATTCAACTTTTCAAAAAGTATCACTGATTTCTACTCGGGGAAACAAAACCACTTCAAATAGTCCAAGTGTCAGGGAGATTTGAATGCAAGGAATTGGTTACATAGGTGATGAGTGAGCTGAGAGGCCAAAAAGGGGTTTGTGAGGCCATCCTGAGAGGAGCAGAAGCAGGAAGCCACTACTACTCCCAGGGTGAAAGGACAGTAAGACAAGAGGTCAGATCAACAACACTGGCTGGTCTGGCTGGTAGGAGCCTGATCCAGTGAGTTTTCATTGCTAATGGAGATGCCACTAAAGACAGAGAATAAGGAGAAGGAGGACAATGCACCCTTCCTGTCTTTTCCCACTCTGCAGGCAATGCATCTCACTGGCGAACTCAGCTGGACCTAGTTCACCCAGAGGCCGGGAACATAGCCTGGAGCATTACAGCCCAGACCAGAAAAGGGCAAGAAATAAGCCTGCCAATAAAAAGCCTTGGGTCTGACACAACACGCTGGCAGATCTCCGGACTCAGCATCTTGGATTGCTGACTTAGAGCAAAGAGCAGCTTCCTTAGCAAACCCTGGTCTTCTTCCTGCTCTACTTTCAGACATATTAATTTCTGTCTAAATGTCTATTTATTATCAAATGGTATCTATTGGGAAACTGTTCAGCTGCAAGTGTTTGAAACCTCAACTAATTGTGGTTTAAAAGAAGTATTTTTAAAATATTTCACTGACTTAGAAACACGTTTTTGAAATTTATTACCTGTAGTCATTTACAATTGATATGAAGAGAAAACATTATGTTATTGTATAATTGTCAGCATTTTATTTTCTTCTTAATGGTACATAGAATAATGATGTGTTTTACAATCAGTAGCATCTGAGATTATGTACAATGCAGTCTTCGTCTCATGCAAATAGGGGTCTGAGGCAGGCAGTCCTAACCTTGTGCAGTAGTCCAGCAATGCTATCAGGCTATTTCCATCTTTCAGTTCTGCCATGAAGAAGCATAGACCTCTTCTTCATTTTTGTCGCCTACTGTGACAAGATAGTGACCTCAGTCTCACATCTATGTTCCCAGTTGAAAAAATGGAAAGAAAAAATTATGAAGGGCAAAATATGTTGTCTATAGCAAATCTTTACCTTTTCATTTGGGAAAGTTCACCCTACCAGAGACTTGTAACTATACTTCATCTGTTTTGACTGTGTCTATGGCCTTTCAGATCTTCAAGACAGGCAAAGTGTCAAGTACTTAGAGTTATAGCCTCTGAAGTAGAGGATGACAAGGGAGCAGGTGGTTGGAAATGATGGGAAATAAAAGTATAAAGACATGTATAGAAATTATAAACATAAATTTAAGGTATTGATTATCTTTGAGGGAATATAGAGAAATTTGAAGGTATACAGAAGGGACTTTAATTATGTTCTTTTCAAAGCTAGATGAAGACTATATGGTTGTAATATTTTTAAATGTATTTTCGCATATCTGAAATAGATTATTAGAAATGAAAAAAAAAAAAAAAAAAACCATGAAGTTAAATTACATCTAAGTAAAAAATGTATCGTGAGTGAGAGAAGCAGCATAAAAAACAGACAGCAGAAGAAGACCCACAAAGCTTCAGATACTGGAAATAACACAATATAAAATAACTAACTTTAAAATGCTTAAAGAAATAAAGACATGCTTAGAAATATCAGCATGAGTTGAATATTGTCCCTAGTGAATAGAGAATAAACATTCCTTTTAAGCATATTTATAAAAATTGATAGTATTATATGCCATACAAGAACCTCATTAAATTTTGAAAGATCAGTAGTATATTGATCACATTCACCACTCATAATTCACTTGTTACAGCGGGAGGAAGAGAGAGAGAGAGAGAGAGAGAGAGAGAAACATGGATGTGAGAGAGTCACATTGACTGGACCCACACGACCCCAACCAGGGTCAAGGACAAACTGCAACCAAGGCACATGCCTTTAGCAGGAATTGAACCTGAGACTCTGTGGTCCGCTGGCTGACGCTCTAACTGCTGAGCCAAACCGGCCAGGGCTAGAAAGAAAATTTTTTAAATAAGTTGGAAAACTCCATTTACTTGAAAATTTAAAATTTATCTAAACAACTCATGGGTCAATGAAAAAACTGTGACAAAATGCAGAACATACTTATAATTAAACAATAATAAATATGTATGCTGCCCTGGCCGGTTTGGCTCAGCGGTTAGAGCGTCGGCCTGCGGTCCTGAGAGACCCGGGTTCGGTTCCCGCTAAGGGCACGTACCTCGGTTGCAGTTTGTCCCCGGCCCTGGTTGGGTTGTGCGGGTGGCAGCCACTCGATGTGTCCCTTTCACGTCGATGTTTCTCTCTCTCTCTCTCTCTGTTCCTCTCTCTCCCTCCCACTCTACCTGAACAACAACAAAAAAAAAAAAATGGAGAAATGGCCTCGGGTGAGGATAAGAAAAAAAAAAAAAAAAGCCCGAATATGTATGCTGCTTAAGGAGTTCTTGGAGATAAATTTATTCCCTCAATTGCTTTTTATTACAAAAAAGGCTCAGAATGAATTTTAAAAATCTATCTTGAGAATTTAGAAAAAGAATGCAGAATAAATCTAAAGAAAGTGGGTTAAATAATAAAAATAGAAAAATTAAATAAATAAAAGAGCAAAGATAAACATATAATCAGGAGGATTAACAAAGCCAAAAGTCGATTATTTAAAGTTGATTATTTAAAAGTTGATTATTTAAAGCCAAAAGTTGATCAGTCTACTGGAGAGACTGATGAAAAGAAAGAGAGAGGAAAAAAATATATTATTAGGACTTAAAAAAGAATATAACTGTTAAAACTAAAAGGATTAAATAGATAATAGGATACTGTGAATAAACTTATGGCAATAAATGTGAACATTTCAATGCAATGGATGAATTACCACAAAATAAACTTGATTTAAGAAAATGTGATTTATGAAAAAAATACGGAACCTGGATAGGTTGATAACATCAAAGCAATTGGGATAGTTTAAAATCCTGCTATAAGGAAAACATCAGGACAAGCAGCTTAGCAGAAGGATTTACTAATTATTCAAAGAATAATAAGTCCAATAATATGTGACTTTTTCCAGAAAATTGAAAAAAGTAACACTTTCCAACTCACTTTTTGAAACTGGCATAACCTTGATACCAAAACAAGACATGAAAACTATAAACTAGGGACACTTGTGAACTTAGTTTTGAAAAGCCTATACCAAATTTGACCAACACAACCCAGTAGTATATAAAAAACACAGTATGTTATGACCAGGTTGGGTCTCTACCAGGCATACAGGATGGTTTCATATTTAAAAATTGATAGGAACAAGACAAAGATGCTCGCTATCACTACTCCTATTCAATCTACTCAGTGTAGTAAAACAAGAAAAAGAAATAAAATATATAAAAACTGCATAGAAAGAACCAAAGCAAACATTATTTGGATAATCACACATAAATATGATTATACATTTGCAAAACCGCCAAAGAATTCAACAAGTTTTCTTAATACTTAATTGATACATAAAAGCAATTTTTATACACCACCACTTAAAAATTATAAATATTAAAACATATCATTCACAATAACATCAAAATAATTAAGAATCTAGAAGATATATATGTATAAATCCCTCCATGAATAAAATTATCAAATTCTAATAAAAGCATTTTAAAAGACCAAATAAATAGAAAATTACAGTCATGCACTACATAATGACATTTTGGTCAATGATAGACCGTATATATGGCAGTGGTCCCATAAGATTATAATGAAACTGAAAATTTTCTATTGCCTAACAACATTGTAATTGACCTAGTCATTGCTCCGCGCATTAATCATATATTTGTGGTGATGCTGGTGTAAACAAACCTACTATGCTGACAGTCTTATAAAAGTGCTGTATATCATATTTTTACTGTATCTTTTCTATGTTTAAATATGTTAAATACACGAGTACTTACCATTGTGTTACAGTTGCCTACAGTAGTCAGTACGGTAATATACTTAAAGGCTTATAGCCTACGAGCAGTAGGTGTGTAGTAGGCTGTGCAGTCTAGGTTTGTGTAAGTGCACTCTATGATGTTCTCACAATGATGAAATAGCCTAATGACATATTTCTAAGAATGTGTTCCTGTTGTTAAGTAACAATATGACTGTGTACCATGTTCTTGGACAGAAGATTGCATATTATGCCTTCAACTTTATTCAGTGCAGAGGAATTTGCTAGGGTACATCTTGGTACTTCTATGTCCACTGACACAAGCACACAGGCAATCGCAACAATCTAGTCCTAAAAAGGGCAAGGTAACCAAGGATTCAGTTCCCTCCAAAATGTTCACCTCACCAAAACAAGCATCCAAGAGAATATCTGACCAAGAGAAATCTATAGCAGGTGATAAAGGAGATGATGAAAATCAATTATAGCCTTCAGACCAACTATAGCCACAGGGACTGTGCTTTGTCCCACCAATTCACCTATTGTTAAGCCTGTTCGTGTCTTCCCCTTTTTCAAGGAACTGCATCTTGAACGTTAAAGAACCAGAACCAGTGACAGGAGAGAGTGAACATAGTGTGGAGCTTGAGTGGATCTGAGTGGTGCAAGAACTGCTTCCCCTGTGTTCCCTCACCCTGTCCTCTACAGCCCCTGGGCAAGATGACAACTTCCTACACATCTCTGCTTGAGGAGGTCCTCATCAAACTCAACACACACATGGGACAAACAGAAAATGGCAGGGAGTTAATGCCCCAGTGATGGCCTTCAACCAATTTAGGATGGGGTGGGTGGATAATTATTCTAGCTTCCTCCTCCCTTAGTGGATAAATCTGATGTGTGTTTACAGTATCTTTCAGAGATGCCAGGAGGAATCAGCCCGTAGTGATAACCTGCTCATTAACGCACACTTTCTTGGCTTTCCTTTTTGAGGGTTATTTCCTCACTCCTCCCCAGTGCTTCCCAGTATTACCTCCCAAACATAAGTGTAATACTTATACCCAAATCTTTGGATATGTTTTGGGGGTATTAAACTAAAACAAAGCCCGAATGTCCATCAAGGGTAGAATGGGTAAACTGAGGTACTGTCACAAAATGGAAGGCTACATTGCAGTTGAAGTAAATAAGCCAAACACATCAACATCATGTTGAGGGGAAGAAGCAAATCTTGTAAAAATTCCTATAGCTCTATTTTATGTATTTAAATTATCTTAAAAGGCAAAACTGAAAATATTATTTAATGATTACAAGGACAGCACAACTGTAAAGAAAAGCAGGAGAATGATGATCATAAAAGGCAGTTGAATGGTTGCCTCCGAGGTGTGAAACAGAAAGGAATTGTAAGGTACTGGTCATGTTCTATTTCTTAACCTGGCTGTGTGTACACTAGTGTTTGTTATATTATTATTCCTTAAATCATACACATTTATTTTATTTACAACTTGTGTGTTTGACATATTTCATAGTAAACAATTTTTAAATACCATCAATTAGGTATGTGAAAGAGGACTATCTATCAATCAACTGATCAATCATTAAGTACAAGGATTTTGCACTCAGATTACTTTGCAAGTGTTTTATGTTTTCATTCCATTTTTTCTTATGTCTATTGGCCATCTGTATGTCCTCTTTGGAGAAGTGTCTATTCAAGTCTTTTGCCCATTTTTCAATTGGATTGTTTGATTTTTTCAGTGTTGAGTTTTATTAGTTCTTTATTAATTTTGGATATTAACCCCTTATCAGATATATCATTAGTGAATATGTTCTCCCATTCAGTGGGTTGTCTTTTCATTTTGTTAGTAGTTTCCTTTGCTGTGCAAAAGTCTTTAATAAAATCAGAATCTGAAATCATAGAAGATGCATTATGTATGTAATTCATGCAAGAAAGACTTCAAAGACCTCCCATTAGCAAAACCATACCAAAAAGAAAGTCCTAACATCAAAAGATTTATGAACAAAGGCACTTTATAAGCTATAAATTAAAATGTTTAAATTTTATGTTTTAAGTCAAAACATTTAATTTATATATATTTATTTTTATATAGTACTTGTATACATATAATTCTGTATATACATAATTCTGTTTAATCCAATTTTATTTTCTTCCTTAATTAACTGACCAACTACCAGTTCTACTCTTATCATATCAGAGTACATCTACTCTATTAAACATTAAGGAAATGAACTAAAGATTTTAATTTGTGTTTAGTTTCATTTGGGAATTATTGAGGGATAAGGATAGAATGGCATAGAGGTTATGTATGTTTGAAAAGTAAGCTTCAGCCTTAACATTTATTTCTGAGAAAATATTTTTAAAATATTAAGGAAGATTATCTCCAGTAAGAATGAATATAGCATAAATAATCTTCAAAGTAGTTTTTACTCATTACTTATTCATATACTAACTTGAAAACAACATGTCACTTTTCAAAGCACTGAAGAAGTTAAATATAAATAGAGAGATAGATATATAAACCTCATTTATATATAATGTATGTCTCCATTTGTATAATTCTGCTTTTCAACACTTACTGAAAAAACAGAAGATTATTGTACATCTGGTCTTTTGGATAAAGTTAGTCAGGAATTTTTGTTCATCTTTGGAGTGATCAGAAGGTTTGAAGGATGTTTTAATCCTGCTCTGAGTGTGGTAAAGTAAATGTCTTTGTTCATCTCACAAAACCAAATAAAAGTGTTGTGAGGATTAGATTTTGACAATTCAATCCAGATGACTATTTTATTATGGAAAAATATTCTCCATTCCTTACCTAATCCAGAAAGTATATTCACAGAGAAGTCACTATAGCTACACTATAATACAGTTGCAAATATTAAAATTAAAGGTTATAAGAAGAAACACAGCTGTTAAAGGGCAGTGACTGAGCAAATTTATTTTAGTTACATGTCTGTGATGAGGTGGATTATTCAAGATTTTTTCCAAAACTCATTTCAAAGGCTCTCCCTTTAGCATTTCAAAGGTAGTGGATAATATTTGAAAAAATAAAAAGTTTCACTTCTTTTATACAGTTTGAAAGCTAAATATGCAAAGGCTTAAAAAATAATGGTACCAGGGAGTTCTGAATGTCAATTGTGTGCACAGATGTCTCAGTTGGAGCATGAAATATTGCCGTGTTTTATAGTTTTTCTTTCTTGGAGAAGCTATTTGCACTTGTGCAGTGACATGAGCTCTCTTTATGACATAGAGGAAAACTGATAACTCCCCAGAAAACTGGGTGAAAATTTGATTCTCCAAATTTAACTGACCCTTGATGTGAGTTATTAAACAAATAAAATGTTGCATCTGTGTGTTTATTTGGTTAGAAAGTACTAGAATGCATTTTTAGAGATATATAAGAGAATATTTTCTCTAGAAAACAAAACTTATTTTTAAAACTGGAATTTCCTAAATTTATTTGACCTTTTTCACATAACCCCAATTGCTGTCCTATGTCAATTAACCTAAGTGTGTATTCTAGCTGGTCTTTAAAAAAATATATATTCATTTCTACAAAATGCAAACATTGATATATATGTATTTGCAATGAAAAAATACTTCGTACATTTTAGTTAATAAGAGCCTGACATTTATTTACTTTTAAGATCAGCACCAGTTTTTCCAGAGATTAGATTCATTTATTTGCTTTGTCTGACTGAAGTGGTAAGACTAAAGAAGTTTGAAGAGCACTGTCTCACACAATGTGGGATTCTTTTCTGAAAATGATGATATCAAGAAACCAAAGTGTTTGAGTGAGAGGGCCAGTGAGGGAAGTGACCCACTTTCGCTGCTCTGGAAGAGTCTGGAGAAGTGTGCATTGATAGCTGTAGTCGAGAAAGGCGGCATTTGAGGCTTCCGGCATGAAACAGGGCAAGGGAATATTTACTGCTGTGTCTGCGGGTGTTAATCTAAGAAATCTTTGAGGAAAACTTGGGAAGACAAGAGTAGGTAATATGTTTTAGACATTGTATCTACTTTTGTTGGAAACTCTAATTATCTTAATAGCTGTTAGTACTGATTTATCCCTTTTTAAACTTATGTGGCTTTTACTTTTTCATCAGCTCTACCTAAAATTATATATTGGTGGTATTCACACCATTTTAGCCAGTTTTATTAGTTTAACTATTTCATCTTTTAGTCCTCCGGTTGTAATTATTTTGCTGCATAATCAATAATTCTTAATCCTTCTTTGTTCTTCTTTCCATTTTATTTCCTATATCTCCTTTTATTATCTAGTTGTATTGTTCTTAGTCTCTACTTTTACATTTTTCTTTTCTATTGCTTAATAAACACTTTAAAATCATTTTAACTTGCATCAATTTTTTTATGGAATTCTTTTTATTCATTGATTTGAGAGGGGGGGAGAGAGAGAGAGAGAGAGAGAGAGATTGATTTGCTGTCCCTCTCATCCATGCCCTGACCTGAGATTAAATTTGCAACCTTGGTGGATTGGGATGATGCTCCAACCAACTGAACTACCCAGTTAGGGCTGTGTCATCTTTTTTATGAGTGCATTCTATTTTATTTCTTACTCCTTTCTGCTCTTGACACTTATTAAATATCTAGCAACTAATATAAGGGAGGAAGCTGTTTATTCATATAAACAAGAAATCAAACACTCATAAATATATGAGCATCAGAGTACTTTAAGAACGAGGCACTGACATATGATTTACTCTGTTGCAATGCCCTTCCTTCACCTGGCTAACTCATACATCTCAAGCTTTATATCATCTCCTCCAGGAAGCCTCCCCTAGGCCCTTAAATTGAGCTAATTATTTATATTCAGTGCTCCCAAAGGACCTTGTACTTGCTTCTGATCATGTCACCCCCTTTTATTTTTTAAATCATTATAAGAAATAGTCATATAAAATAAGCTACAGCACTTACTAAAAACAATCCTGTTGAGAATATCATTTTATCACTTTATGCCATTATATAAAATTTTAGTGAGCTATTTCTTTCATAATTCATCTCTGAAAAAGAGCTTCTGTTTTTCTGAAATACTCATATGATTTTTACTTTCTGATCATGAGAATGATATAACCGATTATGTGTTTAATTTTAGGTAAAGCTGCCAGGAGGCTTGGTGTAAAATCTAAAGTTCTTTTAAAAGAAGCTTTTCTTTGTTTGTTTATTTATTTATTTAAAATACTTTTTAATTTATTTTATTATTGACTGCATTTTTAATGTTATTTTGTGTTTGTTTTTTTATCCTCACCTGAGGACATCTTTTTTTTTGCATTTATCTCCAGACAAAGTGGAGGGAGAGAGGGAGGAAGAGAAAGAGAAACATCGATATGAGAGAGACACATCGACTGGCTGCCACCCACACAACCCCAACTAGGGCCGGGGACAAACTGCAACCGAGGTACGCTCCCTTAGCGGGAACCGAACCCGGGTCTCTGTGGACCGCAGGCCAACGCTCTAACTACTGAGCAAAACTGGCCAGGGCTTGTGTTATTTTTTTTCTTAGTCCTTTTTTATCTTTTTTATTTTAACTTCATGTACCTTTTGTGATAAGCCACCTCAAAACTTTATGGAAGCCCTGGCCAGTTTGGCTCAGTGGTTAGAGCGTCGGCCTGCGGTCCGGAGAGACCCGGGTTCGGTTCCCGCTAAGGGCACGTACTTCGGTTGCAGTTTGTCCCCGGCCCTGGTTGGTCATGTGGGTGGCAGCCACTCGATGTGTCCCTTCATGTCGATGTTTCTCTCACTCTCTCTCCCTTCCTCTCTCTCCCTCCCACTCTATCTGTACAAAAAATGGAAAAATATCCTCGGGTGAGGATAAAAAATAAAAAAAAAATAAAAACTTTATGGAAAAAGTAGAGCTTTGATAAATATTTATAAAAATAAAATGTAGATGAAGAGGGCAGCTATCCAGTGATTCCTTTATTCTAGCACAAACATGGATTATTAAGTCAAAATCCTTGATCTCTTTTTAGTATGGAGTCTTGGTTTTAGAGGTCAACTGCATCAGTTCAGACTTGTTTGGATATTCCTGGTGAGTCTGGTTTCACGGAGGGACAAGTTGATAAACCTGAAATTGTATTCCAAGGATTGAATAAAACAGAGTTGGCCTTGTTCAATTCCTCCTGACAGCAACGCTTCACAATTTACCCCCTTCTGAGCTGTTTGCATCCATCCCCTTTTTCTCCCAATTTCCCTATGCAAGTTTCCTTTATGTAAAACTTGCACACTGGGGAAAACATGTATAGATTTTTCATATTTTGAAATGGTAGCCCTGAAATGCTAGGGCAGGAAGCATATTTTGCTGTTGTTTCTTCTCTTCCATTAAATTGCACCTAAGTATGTCACTGTATTTTGAGACTTCCCATTACTCCACTTCTCACTTAAAAAAAAAAAAAAAAAAAATCAGTATTCAGTTTGCTTTAAGTCCTTCAGAATATATGAATAACATTTAAAAAAAACATAGCATTGTGATAGAAACCAAGCTTTGAAATGTAGTCACAGAGGTCCAAACATCTGTGTTATATAGCGATCCAAAGAAGATCTCTATTTGGATAATACAAATAATATTATTGATTTTTCACCTTTGTTGTACAGCATAGATGTTATATCTTGCACTATAAGGGTATTATAAATCATGATAAAGTGAAGGCATTCGAAGAAATGAACATGCATTCTATGACAAAACCTAGCGATGGACAGATTGCCCGGACAGGGAAAGAATACAAACATGGTCTGCCAAAAGAACACATTTTTCAGGAAGTCCTAACTTACCCAAAACACCGTTGGCAGTAAATACCATTTTCCCTTGGGATTAGGTGGCATTCTCATGGAACTCTCAAATCAGATCAACAATTTTCTTGAGGCACCTATGAGACATACTCATTTCATTCAAATATGTATGTATTGAATACCCACTTTGTTTCAAGTGCTCTTCTAGCTGCCTGGAACACGTCAGTGGGCAAAACCAACAGGAATTCCTAGCTGGAAACAACAGATAATAACAATAGACAGATAAATAAGCAAAGTATATGACAAGCATAAAGTGATAAGTGGAGCGAAAAAATGAGAAGAGAATAAAGGAGATATAAGTGCAGGGGTGTATGTGAAATTTTAAATAGGATATTCAAGGTAGGCCTCAAGAAAGAAACATTTGAGCAAAAAATTGAAGGAGATGTGAGAACTTTAATATTAGGATAGAAAAGTTGTTAGCAAAGATATGTCAAAATCATCTGGCTCTGACAAGAAAAGAAGCAAAAAGGAACTTCAAGTTATTTGGACTCAATTTTATCTTCAATTCCAAATGTTTCAAAATGATTGCAGCCCTAGGTGAAGACAACTAGGTTTTTTTTATTAGTTTTCAGTCCAAAACACAAACCTCATTTAAGGTCAAGGAGAGGTGATTGCCTTACACACCCACTTTATTCATCATGAATTAGAGCAGAAATGCAGTAGATGACCTTGAAAGTATAAGCAACTCATACCACCTAAGTGCAATATACATTAGATACCCAACATTAGACACTGAAAACAGGTACCAAAGCTTGACAGTTCATACAACACTTTCCAGGAGACTCGATAACAATACATCAAGATGTAATCTCTTCCAGGGCAAATTCATCCTTCCCAAGATGCCAGAAATCTTTTATCTGCTTCCCAGTGCCTGAGGTAATATATAAGGCAGTCATGAAAATGTCATGAATGTGAAAGTAATTTTAATGAATCATAAAAGGAAGGCAACGTGTCCACAGATGTGTAGTTTAGGAACTATGATCAAACTGAGACAATTTAACTTACTCAATGTAAAAGTGACAGTTGCTAGATTAAATCACCATCATAGAGATCATATTATCTGAAAATATGAGATTAATAGATTCAAACACAGAGATTTAAACAACATGTATTTCAGATAGTTCAGTCTGTTGATGTTAACATGTCCCCAGGGTCACAAGAAAAAACTAGATGCTGGGGTCTTCAATTACTGCCAAAATATCAGCAATTCTCAGTCCTTCCTTGGTCTGACCTCTACTGTATGTATCTTTATTCTTTAAATGAATTAAAAAGAACTAACATTTGTAGAATACGTATAATGTGTTAGGTACCAGTTAGATGCTTTTACATGTATCACCTCACTGAATTCTCACATTCTGATATGTGTGTAGTTATGTGCCCACAATGTGGGAAGATGAGAGAGAAGGAATATTACCTACATTTTACAGGAGCTCAGAGATAATTGCTCTACATTCACAGACATAGGAAGTACTAAAGCCAGGATTCTGCTGAGTTTCCAGTTCTACTAAATCATCTGCTATTCAACAGAGGCTACTATAGTAATACTATTCACATAGCAATTTATTGTTTATAAAGTCATCCTTTATTTGATTATATCAAGAGCCTAACAACATTCTAATTGTTTTGGTTTTCATCAACACTAACAGTCTATGGCCGCACTTTTCAACAGGTGTGCCCCAAGAATTTTTAAAACAGGCAATACCTGACTATTTAGTCAGGAGCACTGACCTCTTTTCCTTTAGACTGTCAAATGAAAAAATTACAACAGCCACCATAACAATAGCCATCCGGTGTGAATAAATAAAAATTATACCTATTTCTTTTATCAGATTGGTAAAGAATATATATTTTGGTATACTGCAGATTTTTAGTAATTAGTTTGTGTGTCATGAGAGGAAAAACATTGAAAATCCCTAGTCTATGGTATTATACATTTGCAAATTCTGCAAAATCCACTAAAGCCACATGTCTATTTTTGTGTATAAATTTTCATAAACTACACCTATATAACAAACTCATGTATTTGCTTCTATCTCATGATGAGGAAAGAGACTGCATTTTGTTTCTGAGTTTGACTACTTTAGTTACCTCATATAAGTATTTGTCTTTTTTGTGATGGGCTTATTTCATTTAGCATAATGTTCTCAAGATTCATCCATGTTTTAGCACGTGACAGAATTCAATAGAATATATATATATATATATATATATTTACATTTTGTTTATTCATTCCTCTGTTAATGGACATTTGGGTTATTTCCATTTCTTGGCTATTGTAAATAGTGCTGTTATGAAGATAGGTATGCAAATATCTCTATGAGATCTTGCTTTAAATTCTTTTGCATATGTATGCAAAAGAAGGATGCTTGATCTTACAGTAGTTCCTTTTTTCTTTTTTTGCTAATCCTCACCCAAGGACATTCTTCCATTGATTTTTATTTTTACTTTAAAAATATTTATTAATTAAAAAAAATATTTTTTTTTAGCCTGGTTGGTTGTCTCAGTGGTTTAGCATTGACCCATGCACCAAGAGGTTGCCAGTTCAATTCCCAGTCAGGGCACATGCCCAGGTTGTGGGCCTGATCCCCAGTTGGGGGCATGCAGGAGGCAGCCAGTCAGTGTTCTCTCTCATCAATGTTTTTATCTCTATCACTCTCCCGTCCTCTCTCTCTAAAATCAGTAAAGAAAAATTATTTTAAAAATGTTTTTTTACAGATGTCTCTCCTTGTTCCCCAATTGAAACGCTCCACCCCACTCCCACCCCCCACAACTTCACTGTACTATTGTCTGTGTCCATTGGTTATGCATATATGCATATAAGTTTTTTGGTTTATCTCTTCCCGCCCTCCCACCCTTCTTCCTTCTGAGGTTTGTCAGTCTGTTCCCTACTACCATGTCTCTGGATCTATTTTGTTCATCAGCTTATTTTGTTTATTATATTCCACAAATACTTCCATTGATTTTTAGATAGAATGAAAAGGAGGCAGGGAGGGAGGGAGGAAAGGAGGGAGAGGGGGAGAGAGAGGGGGGAGAGGGAGAGAGAGAGAGAGGGAGAGAGAGAGAGAGAGAGGGGGAGAGAGAGAGAGAGAGAGACCCATTGATCGGTTGCCTCCTGCACTAGCCTGACTGGAGCCGGGGATAGAACCTGCAACCCAGGTATGTGCCCTTGACCAGAATCATAACCTTGACCAGAACTGAATCCAAGACCCTTTGATCCTCTGGCCAATGCTCTAACTGCTAAGCCAAACTGGCCAGGGCAGTAGTTCTATTTTTAATTTTTTTGCGGAAACTCAGCTACTGTTTTCTATAGTGGTTGCACCATGTTACAATCCCACCAGCAGTGCATGTTTCAATTTCCCCATATCCTTGTCAACATTTAGAGAATTTTGATAGTAGCTATATTCATGGTTTTGTATTTACACTCTCTAATTATGATTTTGATTTGTATTTCTCCAGTGATTAGCGATGTCGAGCATCTTTTCATATGCTTGTTATTTGTATATCATCTTTGGAGAAAGGTCTATTCAAGTTCTTTGCCCATTTTTTAATAAAGTAATTTGATTTTTTTTGTTGTTGATTTATGTGTTCCCTATGTATTCTGGATACATGTCCCTTATCAGATATATGATTTATAAATATTTTCTCCCATTTCATACTTGTCTTTTCACTTTATTGATTGTATCTTTTGCAGCAGAAACGTTTGTAGGTTTGACGTAGTCCCATTTGTCTATTTTCCCTTTTGTTGCCTGCCTGTGATTTTGTTATCTATCCAGGAAATCACTGCCATTCCTTGATGCTGGCTGGACACATTTTCTACCTTGCAGAAGTTCCTGGAAGACAATGATCCACTCATGGTAATGTGTGAAATATAGCTTTCTTAAAAAAAAATGCACAGATTGCAGTGATTGAAAGTATACTAGCATAATTTGCCAATTCTGTTTGCTTCCTGGAAAGCTGGAGGAGGGTCATTAATTATATAGTAAGTTTTAGTGGATTTACAGACTAAAAAGAAATTTGACCAAGAAACTTATAAAAGTATACTATAGCAAAGGGAACTGTGTTGCCAATCCTCAATGAACATTTAGCTCACTGTGAGAATTTCAAAAATCATTCATGAAGAATCACAGCATAGGGATTAAAAGGATGGGTGTCAGAGTTAAGTAGATCTAAACTCTAATCTCTATTCTGCTTCATGTGACTTTGGGATGTTTAAACTTTCAAAGCTTCAGAAATTATTTCCCCCCTTAAAATAAGAAAAGTAATAATAATGCCTAGCAGTAAGACTGCTTAGAATTCATGTAGAATCACTTAATAGAAAATAGAAAGTTAACAATTACATAGTCCCATTCACAATGAACCCTTGACAACCGTTATGTTGTAATTTTCACATATATATGACAAACACTTTCATTAATTCCACCACACAATGTTGTGATTATTGTTTTATTTTTTTAAATTATTTATTTTTTATTACTTAATTTTTGATACAGATGTTTCTCCTTTTTTCCCCACTGATTCCCCCCTCCCACTCTCTCCCTGCCCTGTCCCCAGTTTGTTGTCAATGTCCACTGTTCATGCATACATGCATATAAGTTCTGTAGTTTATCTCTCCCCCACCACCCCCTTTTCTGGGGATTGTCAGTCTGTACCCCACTTCCACGTCTCTGGAACTACCCCATTCCTCAGACTGTTATGTTCATTATATTCCACAAATAAGTGAGATCATATGATACTTGTCTTTCTCTGTTTGGCTTATTTCACTTAGGATGATACTTTCCAGGTCCCTCCATGTAGTCTCAAAGGATAAGAGATCTTTCTTTCTTACAGCTGCGTAGTACTCCATTGTGAATATGTACCACAGCTTTTTTATCCATTCGTCTACTGATGGACACTTTGGCTGTTTCCAGATCGTAGCTATTGTAAATACTGCTGCTATGAATATGGTGTTTCAGACTTCTTAGGGTACATTCCTAGAAGTGGGATCACTGGGTCAAATGGCAGTTCAATTTTTAATTTTTTGAGGTAACACCATATTGTTTTCCATAGTGGCTGCACCAGTCTACATTCCCACCAGCAGTGTACTAGAGTCTCCTTTTCTCCACAACCTCGCCAACACTTGTTGTTTGATGATTTGTTGATGGCGGCCATTCTGACAGGTGTGAGGTGATACCTCATTGTTGTTTTAATGTGCATCTCTCTGATGATTAGTGATGTTGAGCATTTCTTCATATGTTTCTTAGCCATCTGTATGTCTTGTTTGGAGAGGTGTCTATTTAGTTCCTTGGCCCATTTTTTTAATTGGGTTCTTTGTCTTCCTTTTGTGGAGTTGTAGGAGCACTCTATATATATTGGAAATTAACCTCTTATCTGATATATCATTGGCAATTATGCTCTCCCATACAGTGGGTAGCCTTTCCGTTTTGATGATTGTATCTTTCGCTGTGCAGAAGCTTATTAGTTTGATGTAGACCTATGTGTTCATTTTCTCCTTTGTTTCTATTGCCTTAGGTGATGTATCAGTGAAAATTCTGCTGCATATGATGTCTGAAATTTTGTTGCTACAATTTCTTCTAAAATTTTTATGGATTCATGAGTCACATTTAAGTCTTTTTTTCCGTTTATTTCTGTGTATGGTGTAAGTTGATGGTCTAGTTTCATTTTTTTGCATGTAACTGTCCAATTTTCCCAGCACCATTTATTAAAGAGGCTGTCCTTACTCCACTGTATGCTCTTGCCACCTTTGTCAAATATTAATTGAGCATATTGCCTTGGGTCCATTTCTGGGTTCTCTGTTCTGTTCCTCTGGTCTATATGCCTGTTCTTGTGCCAGTACCAGGCTGTATTGATTACAGTGGCTTTGTAGTATAACCTGAAATGTGGTAATGTGATCCCTCCAACTTTGTTCTTCCTTTTCAAGATTACTGTGGCTATTCGAGGTCTTTTTGGTTCCATATGAACTTTTGAAGTACTTGTTCTAATTCTGTGAAGTATGCCGTTGGTATTTTGATGGGGATTGCATTGAATCTATAGATTGCTTTGAGTAATATGGACATTTTAATGATGTTAATTCTCCCATTCCATGAAGAGGGTATGTGCCTCCACGTTTTTATATCTTCCTCTATTTCTTTTTTCAATGACTTGTAGTTTTCTGCGAATAGGTCCTTTATTTCTTTGGTTAAGTTTACCCTTAGGTATCTTAATTTTTTTGCCGCAATTGTAAATGAGATTGTTTTCTTAGTTTCTCTTTCTGTGATTTCATCCTTGGTGTACAAGAATGCCATCGATTTCTTGATGTTAAATTTGTATCCTGCTACTTTGCCAAATTCATTTATTAAGTCTAGTAAATTTTTGTTGGAGTCTTTGGGGTTTTCATCTGCAAATAATGACAGTTTCACTTCCTCCTTTCCAATTTGGATCCCTTTTAGTTTTTCTTCCTGTCTGATTGCTGTGGCTAAGACTTCCAGTACTATGTTAAATAAGAGTGGTGAAAGTGGGCATCTTGCCTTGTTCCTGTTCTTAAGGGAAATGTTTTTACTTTTTGCCCATTGAGTATGATGTTGGCTGTAGGTCTTTCATATATGGCCTTTATTATGTCTAGATATGATCCCTCTATTCCCACATTGCTGAGCATTTTTATCAGAAATGAATGCTGAATTTTGTCGAAGGCTTTTTCGGCATCTATTGATATGATCATGTGGTTTTTATTGTTCATTTTATTTATGTGGTGTATCACATTTACTGATTTGCAAATATTGTACCAGCCTTGCATCGCTGGTATGAATCCCACTTGGTCATGGTGGATAATTTTTTTGGTTTATTGCTGGAGCCGATTTGCTAGTATTTTGTTCAGGGATATTGGCCTGCAGTTTTCTTTCTTTGTAGTGTCTTTTTCTGGTTTTGGAATTAGAATTATGCTGGCTTCGTAATACGAGTTTGGACGTCTTCCTTCTTCTTGAATTTTTTGAAATAGTTTGAGGAGAATGGGTGTTAGTTCTTCTTTGAATGTTCGGTAAAACTCCCCTGTGAAGCCATCTGGGCCTGGGCTTTTGTTTTCTGGGAGAGTCTTGATTACATCTTCAATTTCTTCTGTTGATATTGGTCTATTCAAGTTTTCTATCTCTTCCTGGTCCAGTTTTGTGAGACTATGTATTTCTAGAAATTTGTCCATTTCCCTTAGATTGTAGAATTTGTTGCCATATAATTGTTCATAGTAGTTGTTAACGATCTTTTGTATTTCTGTGGTGTCAGTTATTACTTCTCCTCTTTCATTTCTGATTTTGTATATTTGGGTTCTCTCTCTGTTTCTTGGTGAATCTAGCTAAGGGTCCATCAATCTTGTTTATCTTTTCGAAAAACCAGCTCTTTGTTTCATTGATCCTTTTAATTGTTTTTTTTTTTGTTGTTTTTTGTTTTGGTCTCTATGTCGTTTATTTCTGCTCTGATCTTTACTATTTCCTTCCTTCTACTTGCTCTGGGGTTTTCTTTTTGTTTGCTCTCTAGTTCTTTAAGTTGTGAGGTTAAATAGTCTATTAGAGTTTTTCTTGTTTGTTGAGGTAGGCCTGTAGTGCTGTGAACTTCCCTCTCAGAACTGCTTTCGCTGCATCCCATAGATTTTGTGTTGTTGTGTGTTCATTTTCATTGGTTTCCATTAAGTTTTTTATTTCTTCCTTGATCTCCTCGGTGACCCATTCATTGTTTAATAACATGCTATTTAGCTTCCATGTGTTCAAATGTCTTTGTATGTTCTTCTTGCAATTGATTTCTAGTTTCATGCCATTGTGATCTGAGAAGATGCTTGATATGATTTCAATCTTCTTGAACTTGTAGAGACTTAGTTTGTGTCCTAACATGTGGTCTATCTTTGAGAATGTCCCATGTGCACTTGAGAAGAATGTGAATTCTGTAGTTTTGGGGTGTAATTCTCTGTATATATCTATTAAATCCATTTGTCCTCGTGCTTCATTTAGAGACTCTGTTTCCCTGCTAATTTTTTCTCTAGATGATCTATCCAGTGCTGTCAACAGGGTGTTGAAGTCCCCTGCTATGATTGTATTGCTGTTGATTTCTCCTTGGAAGTCCTCCAGAAGATTTTTAATATATTTTGGTGCTCCTATATTGTGTGCATATATGTTTATCAAGGTTATATCTTCCTGTTGGATAGATCCTTTCAATAGTATGTAGTGGTCTTCTGTGTCTCTAGTTATGGCCTTCATTTTGCAATCTATTTTATTAGATATGAGTATTGCTACCCCAGCTTTTTTTTTCCTTTCCGTTTGCTTGAAAGATTTTTTTCCATCCCTTCACTTTCAACCTATGTGAGTCTTTTGTTGTGAGGTGAGTCTCTTGTAAACAACATATAGATGAATCATCCTTTCTTATTCAATCAGCTACTCTGTGTCTTTTTATCAGAGCATTCAATCCATTTACATTTAAGGTGATTATTGATATGTACTTATTTATTTTAATTTTTTTTTTTTTAGTGTGGTTATATTTTTCTTCCTGTTTCTTCTACTAATTACAGCAGTTCTTTTAACATTTCTTGTAGTGCTGGTTTGGTGCTAATGCATTCCTTTAGCCTTTTTTTTTTTTTTTTTGTCTGGGAAGCTCTTTATTTGACCTTCTATTTTGATTAATAGCCTTGCTGGGTAGAGTAGTCTTGGATTCAGATCCTTCTTTTTCATGACCTTGATTACTTCATGCCATTCCCTTCTGGCCTGTAGTGTTTCTGTTGAGAAGTCAGCTGAAAGCCTTATGGGGTTTCCTTTGTAGGTAACCTGTTGCTTATCTCTTGCTGCTTTTAGGACTCTCTCTTTGTCTTTAATTTTTGGCATATTAATTACTATGTGTATTGGCATGGGCCTGTTTGGGTTCTTACTTGGGGCTCTCTGTGCTTCTCAAGCTTGAATACCTTCTTCCTTCACCAAATTAGGGAAGTTTTCTGTCACTGTTTCTTTGAATATATTCTCTAACCCTTGCTCATTTTCTTCTTCTTCGGGGACTCCTATGATGGGAATATTATTATGTTTCCAGTTGTCCCCCAGTTTTCTTAAGCTGTCTTCATGTTTTTGAATTGTTTTTTCCTTTTGGTTTTCTGATTGGTTGATTTTTTCTACCCTGTCTTCTAATTCACTGATACATTCCTCAGCTTCCTCTACTCTGCTGTTTAGACCTTCAAATGTGTTCTTTATTTCTGATATGTCATTCTCATTTCTTCTTGGTGGTTTTTAATTTTCAATTGGTTGATTTTCAACATTTCTGTGTCTTTACTCATGTTGTTGATGTCCTTACTCATGCTGTTGAGCTTCTTTTAAATCATGGCTCAGAATTCTAGCTCTGTTAACTTGCTTAACTGCTCCTCATTTGTCTCATCTTTGGTAGAGGTCTCTTGTTCTTTCATTTGGCATTTGTTTTTGTTTTTTTTGTTTCACATTTTGGCTATCACAGAGGGCTTTGGAGCCTGCTAAATTTTCCCTGTGGGTGTTAAAATTCTGCTATTTGTGGCTCCCTCTCCTGGGTTTGGATGAGCATATGAGGACCCACGTTAAACACCACTGTCAAGTCTTACTTTTCTGGGCAGAGTTGCAAGCCCAGGAAACGTCCAGTTATCCTCTAGCTTTTTGCCTGGAGGCTATTAGTCTCCTTACTTGAAGAGCCTTGGGTTCTCCATTGAATGAAAAACTCCCTCAGGTGCTCAGCTTAAGGGGATTTCCGGAGGGTGGGGCAGATGCTGGTTGTTAAGCAACCTCAATTTGCATTTCAATGGCCCATGTGGTGGGGTTGAATCTCCGAGGGAGGGGCCACAGTCTCTCCCCAGAGCCCTGGGAAGGAGTAAGACGGCCACCTGCATGGCTGCAACTCAGCAAAAGTTCCGAGCACCCTCCAAATCCCGAGTATCCCCACACAATTCCAGTCCAGTCTGCCATCCCTCTGCCAGAGCCCAAGGTGAGTGGCTGTGGCTATTTTAGCGTCTGTCCTGGCTCTGAGCCGTTGAGCCGCTTGGGAACGTAACTCTGAGGGCGCTGCTCACAGCCAAGGCTGCTGCTGTCTATGGGCTCCCAGCCCCCTTCTTGCACCTCCACAATCCTACCAGGATTGAGTCAGTGTCCCTGGTTATCCGGTCCTTGCAAGCTGCCCCTCTGTTGCTTCTTCCTGACGACATGCTCCTGTTTTAGTTGTAATTCCAGCTTGGTCCTGGGAGATGGTCTGTGCAGCTTCCATTCACTCTGATGCCATTTTGGAATCTCTTTAACATTTTAATTCTTTTTTAAATTCACACCTAAGCATGTGTTTATTGATTGAAGGGAGGTGAGAGAGAAACACTGATCGGCTGCCTCCCATACGCTCCTAGTGCTCCAACTGGGCACAACCTAGGTATATGCCCTGACTGGGACTCAAACCCAAAAACTTTTTTTTTTTTTTTTTTGGTGTATGGGATGATGCTCCAATCAACTGAGTCACCTGGCCACAGCTCCCATTCTTTATCTTAAATGTTTAAGTTTCCTTTGGTATTATATCGTTTTAGCCAGAAGAATTTGCTGGAGCCTATTTTGTAGTGTGTGTCTGCTGGCAACATTTTCTCTTAGTTGTCCTTCATCTAAAAATGTTTTTATCTCACCACTTCCTTGAAAGGTATTTTTGTTGGATATACTGTATTGTTTTGACTTTTTGGAAAAAAAAAAAGATTTTTTATTTCAGAGAGAGGAAGAGAAATAAACATTGTTACGAGGGAGAAACATCGATCAGTTGTCTCCAGCCTACACCCCAAAAGGGGATCCAACTTACAACTTTTTTTTTTTGGTATGTGGGAGGATGCTCCAACCAACTGAGCCACACCAGTCAGGGCAATTTTGACTATCTTTTAAAAACACTTTAAAGATGTTGCTTTGTTTTCTATCATCCATACTACCTGATGGAGAATCTGTGACCTTTAGAATTGTGATTCTCTTATATTTGATTTGCTTTTTTCTCTATCTGCTTTTAAGATTTTCCCCTTATTTTTGGTTTTAGCAATTTAATTATGATATGCCTAGGCATGGCTTTCTTTGTATTTATCCTGTTTTGTGTTTACTGAGCATCTTGAATCTGTAAATTTATGTTGTTGGCCAAATTTGGTGAGTTTTTGGCTATAGTTTCTTTAGTTTTCTCTGCCTTACTTTTTCTACTTCTTCTGGGACTCCAATTATATGTATATTGCTTTTGATATTGTTTTACATGTTCCTTGTGTTCTGTTAATATTTTTAAAATCTTTTCTCTCTTTTTCATTTGGGATAATTTCTATTATCTTCAAGTTTCTGACATTATTCTGTTAAATCCATTCTGACATTACCCCAGACAACTGAATCTTTTTATTTCAGGCATTGTATTTTTCCTAAAATTTCTATTTGGAACTTTTTTATGTGTTTAATTCCTCTGCTGAGTTTTATTATCTCTTCATTGATTACAGTGTATTTTCCTTTACCTCAATGAACATATTAGCTGCTTTATAGTCATTGTCCGATAATCTAATGTCTGTATCATCTGAAATTTAGTCTCTTTATTATCTTTTCCTTTGAGAATAAATCCCATTTTTTTGGTACTGTTTATGTCAAGTAATTGTGAATTGTGTCTGGCATTATGAACATTGTTTTGGAGTCTGTATTCTGTTTTATTCCTCTGCAAAGTGTTGATCCTTTCATTTAGTAAGAAATTAACTTGGTTGAAAACAAACTGAATTTTGTCTAGCTTATAGTGGGTAATAATAGCTCAAATCTTGCTTAAGTTCTTTTATTTGGAATAGCAGGAGGATATTCTATTTTTGGCTCTTTTATCTGAGCTTGTTGCATTCTGCCTTTTATGTTATTCAAATCAAATTAGGACTTAGCCAGAAATTGTCTGAGTTTATATAAAGAATTCAGGGTTCCCCCTCTCTGGTTCTCCTTTTCAGAATTCCTGCCTTATTCTCTAGCTTCCCCGGGCTTGCTTCTCCTGGTTTCTCAGGCCAGAAAGATAGCAGGCTTTTTGTTTGTTTATTTATTTGTTCATTCCACCTTCATTTATTAAGAAGCTGCTACTACTATGTGATAGGACTTTAGGTGATGCTGGGCATATAACAATGAGGAAGACAGAGAGGCACTCTCCCAAGAAGCTCATGGACACTGTTTTTAAGTTAAAGCTAGAACAAAAAAAAGTTGGAAGATGTTAAATGTAAACCAAAAGAGTGAATCACTCATCAGAGCTTTCTTTTTACAACCTAAATGTTTGAAGCTCTTCATCCTCCATGAGATACAACTTCAGAGATTTTTCAGACCAGCATATAGCGTCTCTACATGCACTGGATATTAAATATGGATGTGGCTTATTTTCTGTTAATCTATGCTGTTTGGCACTATCTGGTGCTACCCTCAGATCCTGTATGCTGATAGAACTGCCTGTTTGAGAGGGCTTCTCTCTCATCTGGGCTTGAAAAATAACAGAGTTGTACAAATGATGACTATTTCTGCATACACTTGCAGCATATGCCCAATATGTCTTGTATTAAGGTCATCATCCTTGTCTTGGTTTCTGACTGTATTCATATTGAATGTGCTCATTCCCATTCATTCATGCTTGTTGAGAGCAGGCTTTCTATGTGAGTTTTGCCACAGCATCATGATTTTAGTCTGTCTATAGATCAAAGCCAAAATGGGAAATTCACTTGGTGTTGGTCACTTCACATTTTGACTCTGACTGCTTCTTTCTGTTTACTCTCTTGACCCCTCAGTTGTTTATATAAATATATATAGTTGAGTTTAAAGTAGTTATCTGTGGAAGGTCAGTCTGTTAGGAGCTCACTCCTCCATACTAGAAGCAAAACTATCTAACCCAAAGTAACAAAAACATTTTAATTTTTAGATAGAAATAATTAATTACAAGGTTTATGCATGCTTAATATTTCCAAGCATTATATTTTTGGCATATGTACATGTTTTAAGAGAAGCAGAAGTATCCTTTTACTTGTCCATTCATAACCCACAATTTTACTACCTCAAAAGAAGTTTATTTCCTTGTTCTAATTCAATCATCTAACAAACAGCCTTTTTTTTTTTTATCCTCACCCGAGGACACCTTTCCATTTTTTGTTCACATAGAGTGGGAGGGAGATAGAGAAACATCGATGTGAAAGGGACACATCGAGTGGCTGTCACCCACACGACCAACCAGGGCTGGGGACAAACTGCAACCGAGGCACATACCCTTAGTGGGAGCCGAACCCGGGTCTCTCCAGACCGCAGGCCGACGCTCTAACCGCTGTGCCAAACCGGCCAGGGCACAAACAGCCTTCGATAATCCGGGAGGCAACCAACCTATAGATTCAAATCAGTGCTATTTAAACTGTGATCTGCCACCCAGCCAGTGTGGCTCAGTGGTTGAGCGTTGGTCGACCCATGCACCAAGAAGTCGCCGATTTGATTCCAGATCAGGGCACATGCCCAGGTTGTGGGCCAAATCCCCAGTGAGGGGCATGCAGGAGGTGGCCAATCAATGTTCTTCCTCATCTATGTTTCTAGCTCTTTCTCTCCCTCTCCCTTCCTCTCTCACTAAAATCAATAAAGAAAAAAAAGTTTAATAATATATAAATATTTAAATTGTGATCTGCCAACCAGTGCTAGTTACATGAACTATTTGTTGCCTTGTCCATGATGAGGACAAAAATGAGAACACATGTTTGAAACTTTCATAGGGTAATTTTATATCTGCTAAATATATAAAAAAAAAAAGGCCTTTTATTTTACATGCCTTTGGTTTTACCTTTTTTCTAGCAACTAATTTTTCCTATACTTTAAAACAAAACACTGGTGGGAGATGGTTTGGAAATTAAGACCAAAACACTGGTTCTTCCCACACATAATTTGAGAAACACTGGTCTAGATTGAAAATAAGAAAATAACTTGGGGAAGTTCTCAAGTTAACCATTTAATAGGAGATATGAGGCTAGACTGTAATTTGAGTATAGCAACAGTTCCTGAATGACCTGGATAGGCTAAAATGTTCCTTAGCTACAGAAAGTCCTAATCAAGTTGATTTTTCTTGAATAGCAGCCCATATATCAGAAAAAGAATTCAGCACTCTTATCTTTCAGCTGAGATTAAAATATTATTTACTTGTTCAGTTTGAGAAGTTACTGTCTTACCATTTAGGTGAGAAGTAAAACAATACATTCAGAGGAAGAACAATAATAGTAAAGAACAAACCCAGTAATGAAGAGCCTACTGTTCAATCAACTCTGTGTAGAGAAAAACAACCCATTATGTGGTATTTTAATTTCCATTTTGGAGATAAGAAAACTGAATCTTGGAGAAGCAACTTAATCAAAATCATAGAGCAAGTAAGTGACATAAGCTAAATTGATTCCAATTTAGATTTTGTCTGATTCAAAAGTCTCTCCACTTAACGTTACTGTTCTTCATTAGCCACCAGACTAGCCCATATAGAAATTATTTATTATATAACCAGGCAGATGGTTTCAAGTGCTCTAGTAATACAGTGCTAGAAAGTAACTGGATAGTAGAGAGTACCTAGGTCTCCCATTCAAGGATTCGTCAGTCTTCACCAAACTTAGCTCAGAAAATCTATATCAAAGTATGAGGTGACAGTGAGTCAGCATTTTGGAAGGCAGGTAGGGATAGGGAAGTAATAAGCAAACTATTTATGAATCATTGTAGATGTTTATGCTCATTAAGAGTTTCTGAATACCCACTCTCTTTGCCTATCAGAGGTGTGGTTAAGTTCTCTTTAAAAATTATAGAATTAAAAAATATCGGCTGTCATCTTGTCCTTGCCAAGTGGGAGAATGGAACAGAAAGGCTAAGGCTTTTGTGCTTTCACACATATTAATTCATTCCAATAGGTACTCTAGCTTAAGCTGAACACAACTAGGCTAGGATGTTCTTTTGGGGAATGTACTTGCAAGATAATATTTCATTGTCCCTATACTTTAAGATTTTCTTAACAACATCAGTGGTCAGTATAAATTGAATCTAGTTTAAATCAACCTAATTCTATTTATCCTAGCAAGGAAGTGTGTTTTTTAACAACTGTCTAATTTTTTACAGAAATAATTTTTGCACATTTTCTTCACCATACACGAGGTGATTGGGATTCCGCTTCAATCAGAAAAATTCCTTTGTGGTATCCTCTCCATGTCCTTCCTGTGTCCTCTGTAACAGAAAATTACCAGCAGAGAAGCATTTCCTCTTCACCCAGTTCCTGTTCTCTTATCACAATGTATCCTTTACCCACCCTTCCTGCTCTGCAGGGGAATTTGAGAGGGCTGGGAATGATGGCTAAAAGTTTGCCCTCTATCCAACACCACCAGTTCCAGAATGTGTCCAGTATGTATGTGTCTAATTCCTTTGCATATTTATCAGTTCCCGCTCAATTTCCTCTTCCATGCGTCTTTGTGCCACAATGGATTGATGCCAAGGTGCTTTTCCCCTACAGACACTTCCAGGCCACCCAGACGTCACTCCAAGTCCCAGGAGAACTGAAAGTGTCAGCTCCGGTTCCAGTGCCCCTTCTACCATGGTGTGCGAGGCGTGGAATGGAGACAGAAAGAGGAACATTATATTACCCTTTCCACCCATTAGTCCTATGCTTTCCCCATGACCCTTCCCTTACCAATCACTCCTTACTCCTCGCCACCATTCCTGTATTTCCCCTCCTGCGGCTACCATTGTTTGAGGTTGTGTTAGATACAGTTTATACACATTAGCCCATTCCATCTTAACCCTTATGAAGTGCGTAGCAATGCTAGTAGCTAACCTTTGAGTGCTTTCTAGGGGCCAAGCCTTGTCTGGGGCATTACATGCAGGACGCCTCCAACCTGCGAAGAGCTGCTTCCTCCTCTCCGATAACTCGGCTGATGTTCGGCGTCCCGGTTAACAGTGCAAGTAACTGGCAGAGGCAGGATCTGAATTCACGTCTGACGGGCTCTAAAGCGCCTTCATCATTATTTTCAACCCTTAATCTGGCGAACATTGGGCCATTTCACCTCTCCTCTCCAGTTTTCCTCCCCCTTTCCTGACCCCCCCCAAGTCCTCTGTGCCCCTTTAACGTCCTACGGTTCGCCCACTTCCCTTGACCTCCACCTTCCTGTCTCAGTCACGCCCGCCCCTCAGGTGCTTCACTCCGTCTCTCCTTGAGACCCTCGTCCCCAGCATTCCTTTACCCCTCTTCCCACACGCCCCTCCTCCACACGCCCCGCCCCTCGCCGAGCCCCGTCCCGCGGGAGCGCCCCTCCCCAGGAGGCGCCCGGAGGGTCCTCCCGCTCCCCGGCAGCCCCCGGCAGCCCCCGGCGCGGTGCAGTCTGGGGGAACATGGCCGCTTCCGGTCTCCCTCCCGGGCCGGCGCTGGGCTGACCGCGGCCCCGGCCGGCGCACTCCGCCCTCCGCTCCTCCCGCCCGGCAGCCGCGGAGGTCGCCTCAGCCTCTCCCCCGCCGCCCGCGCCGCGCCATGGAGAAGAGCTCGAGCTGCGAGAGTCTCGACTCCCAGCCGGCGGCGGCACGGCCGCCCAGCGTGGACTCCCTGTCCAGGTAACCGGGACGCGCAGGGCCCCGCCCCGCGGCCAGGCAGAGCGGCGCCGACCCGCCGAGCAGTCCGGCTGCAGCGCTCTGGGCGTCGGAGCCGCGCCGGAGCTCCCTCCCCGGACTCGAGAGCCACTTCTCCCCTCTCTGGGGCGCAGAGGCGGGTAAAAGGAGGTTCAGACTCCCTGCTTCTCTGTCGCCCCCTCTGCCTTTTGTATTCCAGTCTAGAGTTATCCCCGCTTGAGGTAGCCCCAGTTCACCACTTTCTCGGATCCCTCTTTGCCTCTTAAATCATGTTCTTAGACAGCCCTTCCCCCTCTCTCCTTCCCCACGTCCTCCCTGCCTCTCTCTCTACCACTCTTTCCCAAACTACCCTCTAGTCTTTCTTCCATCTGTCCTTATGTCTGGTTTTTGAATTCTTGCCCACCCCTTTCCTCTCTTTTCCATCACTTCACTTCCTTATCTCTTTGATGATTTTCCCTACTCTCTGAAGCCCTCCTCCCACTTTCCTTAAAAATGTAAATAAAAGTGCCTACTGTGCTTGGCTTCTCTAAATCTTCCAGCTGAAAGTCATTATCCAGGAATAATTCCTATCACTGAGTGAATAGTGAGTGGTAGTTTTCTTCCTTCTTCGTTACCTGGTCTCCAGGTTGTTTCACTTCTATCTGATGAGATTTCCACCCCCTGTAATTTCGAGAACTTAATATGTAGCTTGGAGAGGGTTCTTGTGAATGAATAATCAACTAGACAGGTTTTAGGTGCAATTTTTTTCTTTGGTTTTAAAATAGTGATTTAAGATTTTATTAAGAAATTATTGGAGATCACTGTTATATAGCAACAATGAAATCATTTTTTTTTTTAAATCCCTAGGATATGCTTTTATTGACTTTTAGGGAGAGGAAGGGAGAGAGAGAAACACCAATGTAAGAGAGAAACTTTGATCCGTGCCTCTGGTAACTGCCCCAAATGGGGATGGAACCGGGAAGCCAACCAACTGAGCCACCTGGCCAGGGTGAACTCAAGTTCTTTTCTGTGCACACACAATTTCCACCACCGCCCCCCAAATGAATTGAAGTTGCTATGTCCCTTTTTAAAAAAAAAAATATTTTTTCTTTATTGATTTTTAGAGAGAGAGGAGGGGGGGAGAGAAAGATCGATGAGAGAGAATATTGATTGGCCGCCTCTTGCATGCCCCTGCCGGGATTGGGCCCACAGCCTGGGCCTTTACTCTAATTGGGACTCAAACTGGCCACCTGTTGGTACATGGGTCGATCGATGCTCAACCACTGAGCCACGCAGGCCAGGCTGCTGTGTTCCTTTTAATTCATTATGGATTCTGATAAATATGGCATTTTTCTTATTGCTATTAAAGGCCTCATTGGGAAATTAACAGCTGATCCCATCATTTTAAACTACATCCTCTTTCTATAGGCACCTGCCTATCCATTTTTTTTTGGAGTCTTTAACAAGCACTGTTGTTGGTTTAATTGCTTTCTCTACTACACTATAAGCTACTAAGCACAGAGACCATATTTTCCTCAGCTTCATATCTCTGCAGTTAACAGAGACCCTGCATATTAGAGTTGCTCAGTCAATTTTTTTTTTTTTTAGATTGTAGCATGAATTATCCAGGAGAGAATTTTTCTTTGTGTTTGATTATGTATATTGTGCATTTGTTTCCAGCATTTTGTGAAATCTATGTTTATTAGTCTCAAATTTAGAAAGCTGAGGACTTACATACTCAGCTGTAAAACCATTAAGAGAACAGATTGGGAAATTATAATTTTACAGGAAAATTACAAATGACAACTGTGGTTCAGAATGGAATGTAAAGAAAACAGTGAGGCAACCAGTAATTTCATCCAAGTGAGAGGATTTAGAACCACAAGAGGCAGCATCGTCTATTAGAAAAAGGAAAGTATTGAAGTCAGGAGGCCTATGTTCTATAGTCCTTGTCTCAGGTAGCTATTTGGTCTGTATCATTTAACTTTTCTGGTCTGCAGTTTTCTCATCTTTTAAAATAAGGGGGTTGACCTAGCAAATCTGTAGGGTCTCTTGGAACTAAAATTAAATCATTCTTGATAACACTAAGATGAACAAATTCGTATCGATTATCATTCTTCAATTATGAATGCATTCTTGTCAGTTACTAAGATGAGGGCATTCTTATCAAATATTCTCTTTACAAATAACCTTTGAAATCACACTAAATAAATGCTGTCTGTTACTATAAATTAATGTACCTAATTGTGCCACTTAAACACATTTATTTCCTAAAGATAAAGGCTAGCAGCTGTAGTTAGAGTTTATAGATCTAGTTTAACTTCTTAATAAAAATATTATGTTTCTGACAGAAGAATTTGAGAAAAATAAGAACTCCTTGAAAGAATTTGAGTATCGTGTTAGCCTCATCCTCTGTGGATGAAAGTATAAGTATGACTTTCTCCTTTCCACATGACAATGCCAGCTTTAGTTACTCTCCTCTGGAAGGTAGAAAGATAACTTTTATTGAATGTCTGCTGTATAGAATTCACCCTTGCTAAATTGTTTTAGTTCATGAGTCATACCTATTGGTGGCACTCTCTTTAATCAACATTATAAATAGCTGCATTGTAGACACTTGTTGGAAAGCTTTTAAACTTAAGCTATGCTAATAGTCACAGGTGATTCTAATACAAAGGCAGGGTGGACAATCATGGTTATAGCTATGCTAAGTGGCTATCCAGATTAAGTTGTAATTTTGTTAGCCTATGATTAACCACCATATCGATGTTTGAACTATAGTATCTCAGCCTTTTGCAGAAATATCACCCTTAAATTGTAGTTTATGTCATGCCTTTTGTTTTATACAATTAGGAAATTTTTAATTTCAAATTTTCAATTAGGAAATTGGTTTATGAACTTGTTTTGATATCTCCTGCAAAATATAGTTAATAATACTGTTCCATGTGTTAGAGATTGTTTTTTACATACTAGGTTGACATAAATTTCTGCTCAGTTTAGCTCCAAGGAAAATGATTTATGCAAAAAAGTATGTATGCTTCCTATTAGTTTGAAAATGGAAACTACTGTAACTGCATTGTCCTCTTCAGTTTAGAAAAAAGACTTCAGTCATATTTGTAACTGAAGTTGGTAATGTACTCATCTCTAATTTCTTCAATACTTCTATTAGATGGTTTCAGTTTAAATACTATGTCATGTTTAAATATGTTAATTTGTAAGATGTTTTGGGAAGTATCTAAATCTGAAAAATAATACACAAACTCATCTGGTTGCCCATTTTTTAAAAATGACACACTCCATTGAAGTTGGATGACTGGTTCTTGTGGGATCCGTAGTTCACAGTAAACATATGTTGAGTCTTGGTGTATATAGTCATCTCAGACTTGTTATTGCTTCTAGCTTTGCCTTCTAGGTCGTCACAGGTCTGATGCCTTTAGTCACAAAAGAGCAGTTTCATTCTTTCCTTTGATTTTTGAAAAAGAAAAGTCAATTACAGGTGACATTCCATATTATATTAGTTTCAGGTGTACAACATAGTGGTTAGACATTTACATACCTTACAAAGTGATCCCTGAAAAGTCTAGGACTTACCTGGTACCATAAAGTTATTACAATGTTATTGACTATATTCCCTGTGCTGTATACTTTATATCCTTGTGCATTTCATTCTTTATGTGATATCCAAATAATAGCAGTTTTCCTAATCGGCATCCTTAAAAACAGTAATTTTCTTTGGTGACTCCTTCTTGGTATTGTCTTGTTTCAGTGAGCTTTTGAGTAGCTCTTGTATATCCTGCTCTTCTTCAACATGTTCAGCCCTACACAGAGACTTGTGAAAAAATTCACTTCAGCACAATGATAATCTGGCTGTATTCTATAATATTATTCTTGTTCATCTTGCTCTGATTCTTTATGTAAGCGTGACTTATACAGGCTATGGATAAAACAATACTGGAGGCTATAGATGATAGCTATCTATGAGAGCCTCAGAATTGTATGAATTGTATGTATGAGAATTGAAGAATGTATTGGTACTATTCTGCCTTACTCTGTTTTTCAATTTGTACACTTATAAACTGTACTGCTTGAGTGTGTTTCTCTACTTTTTACTGTGCATACTATACATAATCAAATGCTAATACAGCTTACCCTTGAACAACATGGGTTTGAACTGCATTGGTCCACATATAGGTGGATTTTTTCAATAAATACCTGTACTGTTTCAATTGTAGTTGGGAGTCCACAGATGTGGAGGGCCACTGTATGCAATTATTTGCACAATTTTATATAGGAGACTTACATATCCGTAGATTTGGTATCTGCTGGGGTTCCCGGAACCAATCCCCCACAGATAACTGAGAGACAGCTAAGTTTTGGGGGAGTCAAAAGTTATACCTGGATTTTCAACCCCAGCATTGTTCAGGGGTCAGCGTATATATCTAATGCCAAATACGTGCCCAGTGAACATTTGAATAAAGAAATGTTGACTAAATGTTCACCACTTGTTTTATTTGTTGTTTCCACTCAAAGGCTTAAAAAGGGTTTTTTCCTGTTGAATTTGACCTATAGAGACACAATTTCAGGTTCAAACTGAAGTTATTCTTACATGAAGCCTCTTGATTCCCTGAACTGATTTTACTGGCTGTATTATATTTTCTGTGTCTAGTCCTATATCTCTTCATAATATTATGTTCTTTTAGCCTACCTGCTTTTCCATCTGCTGTTCTTTTTCTATCCTCACCCGAGGACATTTTTCCATTTTTTTGTTCAGATAGAGTAGGAGGGAGAGAGAGGAAGAGAGAGAGAGAGAAACATCGATATGAAAGGGACACATCGACTGGCTGCCACCCACACAACCCAATCAGGGCTGGGGACAAACTTCATCTGAGGCACGTGCCCCCAGGGGGAACCAAACCCGGGTCTCTCTGGACCGCAGGCCGATGCTCTAACTGCTGAGCCAAACCGGTCAGGGCCCACCTGATATTCTTGATTACTTATTTCTCTTTCTAACTTATCTCATCAGTTATTTTATTTAATGGGTATTTTTCATCCTTTATATATCCTCATGCTGTCACTATTCTGGGCCCCACTGGTTTGTTTCAGAATATTTTGGTTTGTCAGTTGATTTTTAAGTTTATAAGTTCATTAGCATTTATGAGCATCCTATATTTACATTTAACTTAGCTTTTTAAAAAATCAAAGGAGAGGTACCCATAATATACTAAAAAGTAGCCTCCAACTGTTTACATTTTAAAATGACATATCTTCCTCAAAATGATCATTTGAAAACTGCAAATCCTGGATTTTTGTTTCCATGAATTTTTATGGTACTCATAGCCTGAAGAAGTAGAAGAGGTTTTAAGAGTTCTAAACTCTAAAGAGGTTTTAAGAGTTGCAACCTTTTGTTGCAAGGTTTCATTTCTAGTTTTATCTTCAAAGTCATTCAGAGATTTGTCGTCAGTAGGAAATGTGCTTTTGGGTTGTGTTTCCGGTAGTGGTGATAGATTTGTGTCCAATCATACATTCTTACATTTCCCTGTGTCTCTTGGCATGTCTTCTGAGGCAGCTGGCCAGGCTTAGTGGTAGAAACTATAACTACAGAACAAAGTGAAGCTAACAAGTTGAACCGCCAACCTTCGCCTTATTATTAGCACCTCTCATCAGACATTGAACATATCAGTAGCCTGAAAATGACTTATTTTGGACTTCATTATTCCAGGACTCTAAAAGAACTTTAAAGCCCTGTAAGATAAGATACAATATTAGTATGAGCTAATCAGTAATTATTGTTTAGATTTTCTGAAAGCACATTTTAAAAAAATGTTTTTTATTGATTTTTAGAGAGAGAAGAAGGGAGACAGAGAGAGAGAGAGAGAAACATGAGTGGCTCCTACTGGGGATCTCTAAAACCCAGGCACGTGCCCTGACCGGAATTGAACCTGCGACCTCTCTGTCATGGGATGATGCTTAACCAACTGAGCCACACCAGCCAGGGCTCTGAAAGCACATTTAAAGAGATTAATTACTAATCAAAAGTATATAAATTAATACTAAAGCTGAGATTGGGACCTATATATATTTTCTTCTTTCCTCCTTATGTTATCTTCAGAAGTCTTCTATTAATGTAGGTCTGTAGTTCCTAGACCAGTAGCATTTGCATTTCTTGGGAATTTGTTAAAAATATAGATTTCCTGGTCCCACCTTAGATGTAACTGAATCAAAAACACGGGGTAGAGTCCACAGTTCATGTTTTAGCAAACCCCCCGGGTGATATTGATGCATGGCAATGTTTGAGAACCACTGCTTTCAATCTGTTACTAATCGTTGCCTAGTAACTCCATCAGTATTAGTTGAAATGAAATAAGTTAAGATCTCTGTTACAACTACCTACTATAAGCCTATTACTTGAGAGTATTTTTGTAAAATATTGAATGAAGTAGTAGAAAGTAAAAGTCATCTCTTGTGAATTTATTATATCTAATTGTTAGGAAATTTCCTGAGGTCTTTTCTTTCTCAGCCACATGTAACACAAATCAAGAATACCTGATTTCGTCTTTTTCTTAAAAAGAGATCCTTGGTGAGATACATTAGTGGTAACATGTATTTTTAAACAGTATTATGAATAGGTAATTCAGGACATCGCCTGAGCCAATAAAGCTAGGCTTATGCCCAAGAGAAGGAAATAACCCAAATACAGATGTCCAGAAAGCAGTAAATTTGTTTTGGAAAGCTGCCAGTATAATGCTATTGTATTCAGAATCTCCAGGGCCAAAGGTGATTCAGGAGTTGACTGGTGGAAATTCTCTAGATGTTAGTATAGAATATTTTCTCCTTTCAAAGAAATTAGTTTTGAATAGGTGAAGCATTTTGTGCCTACTGTATGATTTAGTTAAATGAGTGTATAGGATTAAAAACTATTGAGGGGTTATTGTCAAGATTGGGAGTGATTTTATAAGCTGCTTTCCACAGTAAGTCAGTTTAAAAATGGAACTATTAAAAAAAAGATTGGTATAGGGTTAAAATTAAAGGGACTAGAGAAGATGCCCTCTTAATGAAAATAATAAACTCAATTCCCTTTCCCGTAACTTTATTACACAGAACTAATTGTGTTTATTCCTCTTAATGTGTTTCTATATATGTTTCAGTGTTGTCATCCCTATAGACCACTAATGAGCAAGCTTTATAATTCTTCCTCTGCTCAAGTTCATAGTACCCATGGCAGTAATTGCTGATAAATTTTCATTCTTTCAAAGACTCTTACCGGATGTGATTAACATGTAGGCTCGTTAAATACCTTTTAGTCTAGATTAAATAAGGGCTAATGCTATGTTTTCAATATAATAAAAATTAACTTTTAAAATATATTTAAATTTGTAGATTAAATAAGGGCTAATGCTATGTTTTCAATATAATAAAAATTAACTTTTAAAATATATTTTAATTTGTAGACTTCAAAAAAATAAAATAAAAAACCCTAAATACTGATACTTGGAAAACTTTTTTCTTCATTTTATTTATTTATTTTAAGTTAGGATTTAGGTTTAGTAGAATATAACAGAAAATTTAAACTAACTGTGGCTTAAAATAGAGGTAGTTTTTTTTTACACATAAAAGCCCAAAGATAGTTAATATAAATCCAGTATAATGGATTTGCAGTATCAAGGGCACAGATTCTTTCTAACTTAATGTATCTTATTTTGCACTACAGTGTTATCTCATGAACCAAAATTGCTGTTGGAGTTATAACCACTGTATTTTCATTCTAGTCAAAAGGAAGGAGAGCAGGGAGAAGAAAGGCATATTCTCTCTTGAAGGGACACTTTTTTGAAGTCACACATAGTCTTTTAAACTTACATACAGTTGGCCAGAACATGGTCCCATGGTCATACCTAGCCACAAGGGAGGCTAGGATATATAGTCTCTTCTGGGAGGCCTTATGCTGAGCTAAGAGTTGGAGGTTAGGAATAGGAGAGACTGGGCATTGGAGACAGACTGCAGCTTCTCCCATAGTATACCAACTGAATCATTTTAAAGCAAGAAAGGCATTGTCCAGTTAAAGTCTACAACATTTATGCCAGAGACAGTCTTAGACTTGCAAATGCAATGACCAAAATAATAAATACACTGAAAGAGAGAGGTGATATATTTTAGCAGACCAAAAGAGAACTGTATTTTGGAATACTCTAAACTGAGTTTTTTTTAACTTTCTACCTTTTTGTGAGTATTATTTTGAGCCAGATTTTTATGATCCCAGTCTAGGACCATAAAATAAAAAAAGACATATTTAATAATTGCTAGACCATTAAGTGAAAGGCCAGTAAAAAAGCAAATGAAGAATGAGGAATTGTGCCCTGGCCAGAGGAACAAAGAGTGTGGGCTTGATTCTGGTCAAGGGCATGTACCTAGGTTGCGATTAGGTCCCTGGCCCCTGGTCAGGGTTGTGGGAGAGGCAACCAAATGATGTGTCTCTCTCACATCAGTGTTTGTCTCTCTCTTGCACTCTATCTGAAGATAAATGGAAAAATATCCTTTGGAGAGGATTAAAAAAAAAAAAGAATGAGCAGCTGTGCTGTTTCATTTATTTCATTTGAAGAGCTCAAGGAATTGTGTGGTAAAGTAGGGATGGTGGTGAGGATAATGGCCTACACTGCTTGCTCCTTGGCAGTTTGGTGTTCATTTCCAAGCCATGTATCCATTTGTTTTATTTCTACCCAGAACATTGCTGCACGTTTATTTAGATATTTTCTCTCATTTTAATTCTAAAGGTTTAGTCTCCATAAAGCAAATGAAGCTGGTCATTTGGGACCATATTATTATTTTTTTAATAGATTTTTTTTTTTTTTTAAGAGGAAAGGAGGGGGTGAGAAAGAGAAAGGAACGTTGATTTGTTGTTCCACTTATTTATGCATTCACAGGTTCCCTCCTATATGTGCCCTGATTGGAGATCAAACCCAAGACCTTGGCATATTGGCACAGTGCTCCAGCCAACTGAACCACCCGGCCAGAGCCTGGACCATGTTATTTTATGAATGCTTTTGCCATTATTTTGTGTTTGTTTTTAAATTTTTCACCTAAAAATTTGATTAAAAAGTCAGAGAAATCAGACTTTTAGCATTTTTGTGTCACCTCACATAAGCATTAATATTTTAAGCATATAATGTCAAACACCAGGAGTTGAACACCTGAGAATGAGTGGAAGAGGGTAGAGAAGTCTCCTTTGAATCGATACAACATTGTTTATCTGCTCAGAGGGTCTAATAAGCATGAGTCACAAATATATCCATCTCCTTTGTTAACAGAGTTGCCAATACTGGTAACTGCAAATGAGTTGTTCAAGTAGTACTTTGTTAGGTGGTTGTACATTAGCAAAAGAGATAATAATTTTGGTTGATAATGGGCTAGTAATTACAAGCCTTAATTTTCTTGAGCTGAGCCTAGATGCTCAGCACAGTTCAAAAATTAGATTTTATATAATATAGATGTCCTCTTTTACTGGTATTGGATAAGTAACTAAAGGCAGTATCTAAAATACAAGCACCTGAGATAAGCTTTGCTTTTTAAGGAGTAGATAGTTGTTGTAGTAATACATTAATAATATTAATAATCAACAATAATAATACAAATGATAGTACTTAACATTTATTGAGTGCTTGCTGTGTGCTGGGCATAGTGCTAAATCCCTTAATAAGTATTTTCTTATATAACCCTTATAATTATAAAATAAACAATATTATTGTTTTCATTTTACAGATGAGAAAACTGAAGATTAGGGTGAACAGTTTGATGTTTGACCCCAAATCTGTTTAACTCCAGGCTCTGTGTGCTGTAGAGAACTTGAAGATCTGGTGCCCCAGTTCCAGGCCAACACTTGGCAGTAACAGGGCAATCCCAGGGCAGGTTGATTGGGTGGCAGTGGTAAAGAAGTGAGTTTTCTTGACCGCTGCACTGCTGAGGAGGAGACGGATAAGGTGCACAATACCTTAGTGTGTTCAGAGTGTCCATATTGGAGAGAATTTTCTCTAGCTTTGAATGTTTTATTACTTCCACAGAAAATAGGTTGATTTTGTTTTCTTTGCTTATTGATTAAGAGGATAGTATCATTGCCATTCAAAAGAAGAGTTTTACGTTAACCATCAGATAAATTGTGAAGCAAGTAAACAGGATGTCAAAGTCCCCACCCCCCACCCCCCCGGATTTTCAGAGTAATTTAGACTATTTTATTGTAGGGTTCCTTAAATATCTGAATTCCCCTAAGTTCCTTTGTGTTTGTTTACAGTTAATGTGTTAAGAGCCATTGACATTTGAAGATCATCAGAAGTGAAGATAAAACATCTCAAAAATTATAATGTAAGTGAATGGGAAAATGAAAATACAAAACTTGACAAAAGTTAATATTGCCAACAATATTTCTGGAATCCATATATTACCCCAAATGAAATTTATGGGTATGAATAACCAGTAACTACATACTTTAGTTCCAAGTCCCAATTCTTAAAATTCCGTCTTCTTTTCTACCTGGGGAAAACTGTGACTAAGTTTTCGTCGTTGGTAATTTTCCATTAGAATTCTTTGGCTTCCATGTAGTATTTTTTTTCTTTCCTCCTTAGTACTTTACAGATTGACAAGGGCTCGTGTTATATTTAAAATTGTATGTGTATAGAGACTGAAGTCTTTGCTTTCCAGCTGCTGATGTATGCTTTACTCAGTTTTAATTTTAATACCATTTTGTATGTTTCTTAGCCAAAAGTATGACTAGCTAGCTAGCTGGCCTCCTCCCTTCCTTCCCTTCTTTCTTTATCCACTCCCTTCCTCCCTCCCTCCCTTCTTCCTCTCTATAAATATTTGTTTAGCATCTGCTGTGTTCTGCACAGTATGCTAGATCCAGAATTCCTAAGACCTTGGCACTGAAACAAATTATGTCATCTTTTTATACAGTCAGGGGCATAGGAGCTGCTTTGCTGTGTCTAGGACTTGTAATGTCCTCAAGTGTGGCTGAGGATCACCTGTGTATTTCAGTCACTTGGGATGCTTGGTGAATATTTAGCTAGCTACCCATATTCCAGCCCCGACATTGTGAATCACTGGGAGTGGGCCCAAAAATCTTCACTTAAGGTGAAAACCACCAATCCAGGTACTTTGGGATTCTAGTCCAACTCTGTAAGTTTGTAGATGAGGGAACAGACCTAGAGAAATTTAATAACTTACCCAAAGGCACAATAAGTTTTAGAAGGCCAGAAAAGGTTGATATTGTTTCCATTAAAGTCACAGAGCTATTTAGTGCTTAAAGTGATCTTCTGACTTCCAGTTCTGGACTTCACTAAGTCATAGTAAGTTTTTGTTGTTGGGCCTGACAGCTTCATTGTGTATATATAAAATCATAGCTAATCTATCATTGTTCCTAGAAATATAACTAAAAGCACATATTGGTTGTGTGCGCGAGAAACACAGACTGTTACTTCATCTTTAGTCAGTTATGTAACTTGATTTTGATTTTGAAATCATTGGCTGGAAAAAAAAAAACCTGTTAGTCTAGGTAGAGGAAAAACATTTTTTCTTTTTTCCCCCAATGTACTCTCCCTACTTGACCTTTACATTTTATGCATTTGAAGGGTCGGGGAGTCTGATTTAATTTTTGAATGATGGTAGTAGCTAGCATAGTGCTTTGCAAATAGGTGCTTGGTAAATTGTAGTAGGAACAGTATGTAGTATGAAAAGCTATGAACAGCCCTGGCTGGTTTGGCTCATTGGTTAGAGCGTTGGCCTGCGGTCCAGAGAGAGACCCGGGTTCTGTTCCCGCTAAGGGCGCGTACCTCGGTTGCAGTTTGTCCCCGGCCCTGGTTGGTCGTGCGGGTGGCAGCCACTCGATGTGTTCCTTTCACGTCGATGTTTCTCTCTCTCTCTCCCTCCCACTGTATCTGAACAAAAACTGGAAAAATGTCCTCGGGTGAGGATAAAAAAAGAAAAGCTATAAACATAAGTAGTATGAAAAAAGTTTGTTTTTTTGGGGGGATTCTATGAACTATTAGGAGTGGTTTTATTTGGTTGTTACAGAATCTGATGCTTTATATACCAAGCCAGAGACCTCCAGTAATTGAAGTTATTTTATATTTTTAGTACTGCATTGTTGTGGTTTATATTCACAATACACCTGAGGGACTGAAATATTCTAAAGTATTTTCTGAACTATAAGTGTGTGAATTAATTTTGGTGTGTATATTTTGTATTTTATTGTGTATAGTATATTAATAGTTGTATCCTTATATAGTAAATGTAGGTAGCCAATTTTATTTAAAATATTCTGTAATTCCGAAATTTACTATTAAGTTTTAACTATAAAATGTAATAATTACTCAATTTTCTGGATATTTTGGATATGTTTTAATTGTAAGATTTTAAAAAGTAACATTTTAAAATCATTTATTTCTAATAAGTTTTTTATATTTTGTAATTATAAATTTTCTTCTCATTATTTTTTTTTGCTTTTTTTATAATCACAGACTCAAAATCATAAATAGCTCTAAAAAGGGACCTTATCTATTTTATAGTGTAATTCCTTCATTTTTGATGTTGGGACACTAAAGTTATGGAATTTGCCTAAGGGTGGAAGTTTTATGAATGTTAAAATACACTTGAGAAAAGAAACAGAGTAACAGTGATTGTATTTCTATGATGGTATGTGTGAAATGCCTTAAAAACTATAATGTCACACAAATAAAATGTATTATGATTACTGCTATGATGATACGTCCACTGAGTTTCCTTGTGATTTAATTTAAAATGTTTACTGTTGTTTAATTTAAAATCAGAAAGAAAAATACATATGCTTGTCGCTTGGCTTGTTCTCTTATTATGTAGCTCACATTTTACTGAGTCTCCTTTAAGTATATGGTACTAGAGTAGATACTTTGAGGTCACCCAAAGTTCTTTCACTGTGCCAATCCAATCCAGATTGTTCTTTATTATACTGTAATTGCACAAATACTCAGAATGATACTTCTATTTTAGAATTGTTTTGTCAGCCATTTTCAAAGAAAAAAGTTATTAATGAACGATAAGTATTATCAATGTAATCAAAGTAGCTAATAGTGATGTTAACACATTTTGTTGTAATTTTTATATTTACGAAGATGTTTAATCTACATCATCTAAGTTATTTCTCGTAACAGCCTTGTGAGGTTGGCCCTCATTTGACAGATGGATAAATGAAGCTCAGAGAAGTGACACAATTGCCCAGTGTCCCCTACTTGAAAAGATGGAACTGAAACTTTGACTATAAATGCCATCCTGTTTCCACTGCCCAGCATAAATTGTAACATGGAAGTTTCATGGGGGATGCGGTTTGCTATTTAAAAGACATTTTTAATATTGGAAAAGCCTAATTATTTAGTGTGTACTTCTCTTGAGAAGTCTGACTCATTTTGCTATTCAAAAAAAATACTTTAAAGATATGCAGGTATCATTTGGATAAAAGATATGTAATTACAAATTTTAGCATGGCTACCAGTATGTGCTGCCTAAAATTATTTGAGTGTTTAAATGTTTAAAAGAGTAGTGATTATGGTCTTTAAGGGAGTATATTGAACTATATAAACTCAGAAAAATACTGTTATATGATACAGCACAGTGTAGTGAAAAGTCTTGATTATTTCTTAATCCTGGGTCCTTAGTTCTGATTTTACTTCTTAACTATGACTCTGGATTAGTCACTTGATTTCTCTGGGCCTGATTCTCCTATCTGGAAAAAGGGTAAAGTGATACCTGTTATCCTCTTTATAGTATTGTTGTCAGACCTAAACATAATGATTGATAATGATGACAATAATTTAAAAAGCTAACAGCTATGTAGTGTGTACCATGTGGTAAGCACTGTTTTAAGTATTTTACATATATTAATTCATTTAAACTGTTACAGCAATCCTGTGAGGTATAAGAATTATCAGTATCCCATATCCCACTTTACAGATGAGGAAACTAAAGCACAGAGAGGTTAAGTAACTTCCTCAAGGTCACACAGGTAGTTGAATAAGAATTTAGTACCAGGCAATCTAGCCCCAGAGTTGGTAATATGTATGTAAAGTGTATGAGAGCACTTTTGACATTTGTAAAAAGCCATGCTAATGTTAAGTATTAATACTTTAATAGTTAAAAAGACCCTTTGTTCATCTTTATACAAATAGCGAGAAAAGACAAAAATAAGTGAGAAGATAGTTTCTTTTTATAATTTATGATTTGTACTAACCAATCTGGTGAATAGGGAACAGTATTCAAAATTATGGAGGATAAATCACTGAATGATGCCAATATTTAAAATTTTTAACTTTACCTTTCCAGGCTAGAAAGAGAAAGAGTCATTGAATGCTCTTCTTTTCCTACTGAATGTTTTAACTTAGTGTCTGCAAACAAAACAAAATACCTGTATTAACTTTACTTGCATAGTTTCAAATCTGTGCAGAAAGTTATATCTTCTTACACTGACAGGGGAGGGAGTGATTAGTAATAATTAGGGAAAAACACAAATGCCTATCTGATAGTTTGAAGAATGGCTCTGACTTTCTAATTTTAGTAATATATTTAGATTTGCTTGATGGGATGAGAAAATTACACGGGAGGTCATATATCAAGGCGTGAATTCCCCATGTGTTTGTTTGTCCAGGTAAAAGTGTTTGTTGAACAAGTGTTTACTGAATAGGTCAACTCCCCTTTTAGTGTTTCTGACCTTACATTTCAATTTGGGACAGAAGTGTTTGTTTCTGCAAAGAAATACAATCTCTGAGTAGTGTGCTTTGAGCTGTAATGATTGGACCAGTCTTCAGTTTAGTATGACATTTTCTCAGTTAAACTGATATGTAAATAACTTTCCCCTTTAGATTACTTATGAATCCATATGAGTTTTCATTTTAGCTATTATCCAAGTTTGAGTCAGAGATTTTTGAAGGAGTTCTGAGAAGCTCTTTTAAGGGACAGCTAAGGGCGTTGGGATTGATTGGTGCTGGAACCCAAGATCCCTTCTACTCTCCAATTTTTACCTAATCCCCTATGGACATATTAATTTTAGCTTTTGCCTGCTTTATTTATATTTCCAATAAGATCTTTGCAGAAGTAATACTCTGTAGAAGAAAAGTCTTATGTATACCATTTTTAATACAACCTGGTTTTTCAGACATGCTGCTGTATTACCAAATAATACACCCTGACTTTCAGTTTAGAAAGTGTAGTTGAGCCCTGACCAGTTTGGCTCAGCGGTTAGAGCGTCAGCCTGCCGTCCGGAGAGACCCGGGTTCGGTTCCCGCTAAGGGCACGTACTTCGGTTGCAGTTTGTCCCCGGCCCTGGTTGGTCGTGCGGGTGGCAGCCACTCGATGTGTCCCTTCACGTTGATGTTTCTCTCTCTCTCTCCCTTCCTCTCTCTCCCTCCCACTCTATCTGTACAAAAAAAGAAAGAAAGAAAGTGTAGTTGATAGACCTTAATGTAAAATAATACAAATTAAACTGTACCCAAGGTTACCTGTACCTTAGAACTTTGGGGTTTTCCAAATTGCATGCCAACATGTGCCAGCTGTCCCAGAGCTCAAATCCCCTTTGTTTATCTGAAGAATCGAGAATGTAGCCTCTCATCTCTGTCAGATGCCATGATGATAAGATCATTTATGCCATCTCTTTTATATTATAGATTGGTTAAGTTAAAAAATTTAGGGTTCTAGGGTAGTACTTTAAAAATAATTATAAATTGTGAATTAATTTGTTTTGGAGAATTATTTTTCTGTTTTGGGGATTCTGCAACTAGTCTGACAATAAGCCTTTTGTGTCTCAAATGCTTTATACACACTACAGGCCTTTTATTATTTTTTAAATAAAATTTTCAGCAGAATGACTAATAGCACGTGAATAGTGCTTGTGACACTATATTCCATTGTGTAAGTAATTGAGAGTAAAATTTGCATTCCCAGAAAAGTTTGTTCACAGTCAGAATACAGAACACATTCTTTAATGTACTTCAGCAAGTGTGCTATGTCTGTGCTCAGGACATTACTTACGGAAAATACTTTCCATTGAATACTGATGAAAAATTAAATCGGCAGTAGGAGTGAAGCGGTTTAAATAAGGCAAGTGATCTAGATCTTATTGTAATGACTGTGGTCAGTAATGAATGTAAAGAAATGTAACCTCTCCCAAGTCCTTTGTAGGCATTTGTTTACTACGATGTAAAATATATGTGACTTGTTTCCAGATTATTTTGAATTAAATTTAATTTGAATTGTTTTGAACTGTTAATCTGTATCTCTAATTTTCAGAAATTTTCATTTTCACTTTAAATGTTTTTATTGGAGTTTGAAATATATCAGGATAAGAAGAATATCGAAATACTTATGACTGTTAGTACTTGGATTTTATTTTTCTGTTCATTACTGTGAAATACCTCCAAGTGTTAATGGGACTGACAATAAAGTAATGATAATTCCACTGACCATCCAGCATATAGGCAGAGCCATAGAGGGACCATGCTTTAATAATGATTACATTGAAAAATACTGGTGATAGAATTGGTTTTGTGATTGACGCTTTGTGCTAGTCTTCTGCTCGAATGTATCAGAAGTTATGTAGGATGTGTGTATGTATGTGCATGAGGGTGTGTGTGCATGTGTGTGATATATTTAAAAAAATTTTGCTCCTGATTTTTGTACTTTGTATTAAGTGATTCATCCATTAACTAGAACTTTTTTTTAAGTTAAAAAATGTGTACATTCAGTCATCTTAGTCAAAGGAGGACATTTTTAAGGTGCAGATTAAAGTGAAATGTACTTTTAGGGCCAAGTGCTTTTCTTCATTTTAAGAAAAGCACTTGGCCCTAAAAGTATTTAGTGGATTCCTTAATGGGAGAACTTTATTTCTGATTTCGTCCTGTTTTCCCTTCTGAAGAGGGTACTCTTGTATTTCCACAGTGCCGTTTGTTGAACACTTTCTACCAGTTAAGTATTTACTAATTACTTTCTATAGATCATGCTTTTTGATTCTTATTACAGTATTATAAGGTATCGTTATCTCACTTTGTAAGAAAGAACTTGGATAGATTAAATGACTTGCCTGAGTTATTTGCTAAATGGTGAAACCAAGTCTCTGTGACCCTACAGCTCATGTTCTCAGCCACTAAGCAGTTCTGTGCTTTGTGTTCCCTTCTGGGTTTCTGTTGCATCTTTTATGTCCCTTCATTCCCACATTGCGCTGTTATGAGATATTTAATATATCCAGCACCTTCATTAGACTACAAGTCCCTTGAAGAAAATGAATCCGTTTTAAAATCTATTTCCAGTACATAATACATTGATGATATTAGTAAATGCCTATGGAAGAGTATGAAAAAGGAGATATAGGAAGTTCCTGATCCTCAAATGGAGGGGACAAGTGGGAAGAACGGGAGGGAAGGTACCCAAGAGGCCTTTCGTTGGAGGTAGAGGTTCAGTCTCCCTCCTTTCAAGGCAGCTGAGGGATGCCCTGAGGCGCGGGAATATTTGGAGGTGATAAGGAAACCCCTGCTATCTGGGAGACAGATTTCTCTATTTTTGCAGCTTTAACAGGGATGCTTATAAGTTCAGTAGTATTGAGGCAAGAAGTAGTGGGTACCTAAATTCATTTATTAAGACATAATTTTCTGCCTGGCCGGTTTGGCTCAGCGGTTAGAGCGTCGGCCTGCGGTCCAGAGAGACCCGGGTTGGTTCCCGCTAAGGGCATGTACCTCGGTTGCAGTTTGTCCCTGGCCCTGGTTGGTCGTGCGGGTGGCAGCCACTCGATGTGTCCCTTTCACGTTGATGTTTCTCTCTCTCTCTCTGTTCCTTTCCTCCCTCCCACGTGTCTGAACCAAAAGTGGAAAAATGTCCTCGAGTGAGGATAAAAAAGACATAATTTTCTTAATTTGCAAATTTTTAGCTTGACTAATTCTCAGGAATAAGTGTAACTAAAAACTAGTCTAACTGAAACAAAGATAGAAAAGTGGATAATACTTTATCTTACTTATTTAATGATACTATTTAGAAAAGCACATGGAGTAATTTCTATTCCTCTACCAATAAATTGTTTGTATAAACTGTTCACCAGAATACTACACTTTGAAATAGTAGAACTTTTGAGATCAAAAGAACATTGCTCTTAAGAATAATGATCAGAGGAAAAAGACATTCTGTTATAATAACGGGAGGCCAGTAAATGTGTGGGGATGACTAAGAGATGATGGGATTTGTGTTTTGATTTTGTGGTGGAAAGAAAACTGTGTCACTGTGGCTGAGATAGTGGCAGGACTATTAAAAAACAGAGTATGACTAGTGGTGGCCTATGTTATGCCATTCTTACTGTCAACTGAAGTTCTAAATATATATATATATATATTCATTTGGTTCTTTTGTGGAACCAGAAGTTAACATTTAAATAATATCGACTTGATTCTTTTAGGAATAAAGAGAATAATATTGTTTAGGGTGGAATGAGGAGCTGGTTAAAGAGAGGGGAATGCTAGTGAGCGTGGCTTCCCATTTATAGCGGCCGTGACTCTGCAAATTTGGTGAAATGCATTTGTGATTGTAAATTGTTTGCATGCTCTTTTACTTGAACTGTTCTTCCTAAGGGTTGATAATAAAATTTAGTACATTAGAATATAATTACGGTTTTACTATAAGGTATTTTGAGCTTCTTGGGAAAAGGAGTTTACATATGAATAAGTATACAAATAAAGAACAATTGATATTATTAACAAGAGTGTTCCACAGTGCCAATTACATTTTGATCAGTTTTGTTGCTTTTGAGAAAATATTCTCTCTATAATAACTTCATTAATTTTATAAAAAGTATGTTTATTTATAATTTTATTTTTGCATAGTACACTTGGCTAAAATGAATAAAAATATTAATGTTCTTGAGGGTAGGAATTAAGTTTTACCTACCCTTGAGGAATTACGATTGTTTTTGTTTCAAAGCACACTTAACTCTCCATTATTTTTATTAATTACTTTCAGGTTATCCAGGCCCTGGGAATTTACTGTGTATTATGGCTGAGATATTTGAACCTTGTCAGTGAGTTTTTTTGTACCTCTGTTAAAGAATTTAAAGGAACAGAAGGGAATTATGATTATAATTTTACTTTTTAATAATTCTGATTAAAGGTTTGGGCAGAAAAGTGTCACATTAAGCAAAAGTGAGAACAAAATTTCATGATGTTGCAGCTGTTTGAGGACCTTTCTGTGGGGAAAATTTATGTGGTATAGCTAAGAAATGATGCTGAAGGACAAGTCTTTGAATCACATTTTCAAATAGGACAATACAATAGTTTATTTGTTTAAATGCATGTGTGTTTGGGAGGGGGAAAAGTTGGGGGCATTTTGACTCAAAAGGGATATTAAAAATTGTAAAAGCCAGATTAGCAAATAGTTCCAGTATTTAGAACTAGAACGCTTCAATTCATTTGTGATACTAGAATTTTATGTCTGTGCTCTGAGTCATACTATCTTAGCTTTGAACTTTGAGACCATCTTGTGTAGTGCTTTCACCCTTAAGTGTTCCTTATGATGTGCATATCATCATGGAATTGAATTCATCGAATGCCACTGATATTGTCATTAACAAGGCCCTTACTTCCTCAACACTTCGTGCTCCATTTTGCAGACCACTCATGATAAAAGGCCTTGGATACAGAAGAAGACTCTTTTTCTAGCCTGTCAATTAAAAGGAATATGGATAATGGAGAATGATTTCTTAGTTTGGAATCATTGCTGTGTTTTTCAATTAAGCATATATTGGGAAATTATTTTTACTTTTGGTGACAGGCAGGGGTTTAGGAGGAGGTGGCATTAGTGATTAAAGCAGATATTATGGAAAGGCTATAATTTAATTTTTATAGTAATACTACAGTTTTTAAAATTTTTATTTGAAATCTTTTTGTAAAACTTAAGAAACTAAGAATCATTTAAAAAAGTGTATTTGGATCATGAAACTGAATCTTTTGTATGTCATCTTTTCATTTTTGTGGCCAAATTTTATCCAATTTGGCTTTTGTCAAAAAATGAGATGATGTGACTTTTGTGACTTTTCTACAAGTCTTTTTTTCTTTGTGATGATGAATTTGACCATCTCAATTATTTATTTACTTAATGTTTTCCCCAATAAATCAATTATTTCTTTAAATTATTTTAATGTAAATAGGTGTGGCATACCTATTGTATTGCTGTCAACATAATTAATATGTTGCAAATACTAATCTCTAAACAGTTCTGATTTTTATTTTGAAAGTTTTGTTGATAAATAAACATTTCTTGAGTTTGTTCATTTTATCTAACTAGAACACATAAACTTGCTTGAAAACATTAGCAAAGACCAGTAAGAAATAGCTGTGGCCCAGCTGGTGTGGGTCAGTGGATTGAGCATCGTCCCATGGACTGAGAGGTCCCAGTTCGATTCCTGGTCAGGGCACTTGCTCGGATTGTGGGCTTGATCCCCCCATAGGGGGCATGCAGGAGGCAGCCAGTCAACGTTTATCTCTCTCTCATCCTCTCTCTCTAAAATAATTAATAAAAACATATTTTTTTAAAAAAGAAATAGCTACGAATTAAATATTAATGTGCTGAGGGGGACATATATCCAGGTGCTCATCCAGGAGGAATGATGTTCATCTGGAAAGTCTTCCTGAGAAGATAATCTTGTTTCTTAGATAGCCCCGTACATAGTTGTTTTTGCTTTAAATTTAAGTCCTACACATTTTAACAGTAATTTTATTTTTCATATTTATCACATTATCAATTGCAGGATGCTGGCTCCTTCCCCTCCCCACCCTCTGTTTTTGTTTGTTTGATTTTTAAAACAGTGGTATTTATATATAAAAGAATCTTATAGTCCCGGCTGGTTTGGCTCAGCAGTTAGAGTGTCAGCCCGTGGACCGAAGAGTTTCGGGTTTGATTTCTGGAAAGGGCACGTACCTCAGTTGCAGGTTCCATTCCTGGCCCCATTCAGCTTCCTCCCTCCCACTCTATCTAAAAATCAATGGAAAAATATCCTTGGGTAAGGATTAAAAAAAAAAAAGAAAAAAAAATATTGCCCTGGCTTAGCGGTTGAGCATCGGCCTGAGAACCAGAGAGTCCTGGGTTCAGTTCCCACTAGGGGCATATACCACACAAACAAAAAAAATCTTACAGTTTAGATAGCATTTTCACTTGGTTTTTGTAACTACCCAATATGGTAAGTAGAGCAAGTGTTTTTATCCTTACTTTACAATATGAAATTGAGGCTCTGAGAGGCTAAATGACTTTTCCATGATTTATGAGACCTAATTTTCTTTCTCTTCTCTTAGTTTAAACTTACATGTCCTGGTTGGAGTGGGTGAGTAGTTTGTCTGTTCGCATTTGCCAAAGTGTCCTTGCATCATTGTAAAGATGATTTTGGGGGTGGGAGGGTCAGTGCAGTTTATTTTCAGTGGTTGCCCTGACTGGGAATCAAACCGGCAACCTTTCGGTGCGCAGGACAACACCCAACCAACTGAGCCACACCGGCCAGGGCTGAAGATGATCTTTAGTATTGTTACATTTAATAGTGTCCATATTAAACACTTAACTGTAGACATCCTTTTTGGTCATGAAATAAAATAGTACACAGCATTTGCCACGAAAACAGAAAGGATCTGTGTTTCCAACAGTGATTTAGTAATTAGAATTGGTTGCTGGAGGGGAGATATGAAATTTTCTTTTCTAGAGATTATTTTGTTTACTGGTTTTGTTTTAAATAAATTGTATTAAATTTTCTGTGGCAGAGATGATCTGATTATGGATGATTTAATGCCTGCCTTTAAGGATAAAATTGTTAGAGTTGTTTACATCGTTTTGGTGTTTCTGTTTGTCAGGTAAATATATTAAAATCTATGTATTCATTGTTTTATTTAATCTTAAGTATGTGAACTGTTTCTGGTATATACTAAGTACTCAGTAAGTTTTAACTAAATGGAGGAGTCAGAAAATAAGTAAAACAAAAAGTATGTCAGATTGTAATAAATATTTTAGGGACAATAAAGGAGGAAAGGAATAGAGAATGAGTGGGTGGGTTTGCAATTTGAAATAAAAGAGCCAGGGAAGACCTCACTATGAAAGCACCATTTCAGCAAAAAAAGCAGAATGAAGTGAAGGAAAAATTAGAATATTTGTGAGAAGAGAATTGTAAATATAGACAACCAGTGGTAAAAAATAGGTCCTATAGTGGGAACTTGTCTGATGTGATTGAGGAACAGCAGGGGTCCTGTGTGGTGTAAGAGAGCAGTAGGGAGATTGGGAGAAGATGAGATCAGGGAGGCAGGGGTGGGGGCAGTTTGCACAAGGGCTTCTAGGCCATTTTAAGGACTTTGGCTTTTATTCTGAGTGAAATGGGAAGATAATGGCAGGTGTTTTGCAGAGTGACTATATCAGATGTTTCAAAAGATCACTCTGGCTGCTGTGTTAAGAACAGACTGGATTGCAGAAGCTTGGAGACTGATTATAGGCCATTGGAATCATCAGGAGGGAGATGGTAGTGGTGGCTGAAGTGGTAGGGAGAAATGATTGGATACTGGACATGTTTTGTAGGTGCTGCCAAGGGGATTTCCTGACTGATTGAACATATCATGTAATAAGCTTCAAAGATGACTCCAAAGTTTTTGGCCAAAGAAAGTTTAGGACAGAATTACCACTTACTAAGATGTTAGAGCTGGTTTCAGGAAGAAGAGTAGGAATTTGATTTGGGACACACTAGACATCCAAAGTAGGAGTTAAATAAGTTACTGGAATCTGGAATTCAAGAGAGAAGTCTGGGGTAGCGCTATATATTTGGGTTTATCAAGTTAAAGATGTTCAAGCTGTAAGCCTGGATGAAATTATTAAGGAAGGGGAGGTGTACATAATGAAGATAAGAGGTTCAAGGACTGAGCGTTAAGGGACACTCCAGTGTTACGAAGTAAGAAGGTAAGAAGCAATCATTACAGGAGACCTGAGAGAATCTAGTGACTAGTGAGTTAGCCATAAGTGTTTTGGAATCCAGGTGTAGAAAGTGTTTCAAAGAGGTAGGATCAGCCATGTCATATGCTATTCATAGATGGGGCCTAAGTGTTGACAGTGGAGTTTAGCAAAGTGGAGGTTCTTGGTGACCTTGACAAAAGCATTTTTGCTGACCTGATGGAAGTAGATTCAAGAGAAAGTGAAGGGTGAGGAATTGGAAGCAGTGAACATAAACATCTCTTTTAAGACTTTTGCCATAAATAAGCTGAGAAATGAAGTGGTATTTAGAGGGGTTAAGTTGCGAGAAATAATAGCATGTTTCTACATTGGTTGGAATGATTGAGTAGAGGGAAAATTTAGAATCGGAGGGAAGAATTGCTAGAGAGAGTTTTTTGTGTAGATGAGAGGAGATGAAGTTTAGTGGAGGAGTTGGCTTTAGATGGGAGAATGTATGATTTCACCCCAATAAGAGAAAGAAAGGCAGAGTACATATGCACAGGTGCACATAGCTTGTAGTTGGGGAGCTTGTGGAAGATGTGATTCCTTCCATATTTTTCAGTGAAATAGTAATCTAGATTATCTACTAAAATTCAGTATGGAGAGGCTGGTAGAGGTTGAGGAAAGAAAAACAATCTGAAATAGTTGAAGAATTAGGGTATCTAGAACAGTGAGAGTATATAGATGAGGGAAATGTGGTGTGGTTACTGGGCAGTCTTAGGGGTATAGTTAAGGTAAGTGATCATGAATTCAAGGTAAGTCCAGGCCATTCGCATATATTTTTCTTGAGACCATTTAACTATGTGGGTACAGGTCTGGAATTGGCAGAGAGTTGGCTTTAACTAGCATTTTGGTGTTGCCAGGTAAGTACCATGAACCAAGCCAAGGGCAAGAAATATATTGTACTGACAGGCCATGGAATTTATAAGTTGGGGAAAGAGAGAAGTGAAGACATGAAGTAGTGAGAGGTAGTAGGAACACTGGAGGTCTTTGTGGTATTGAACAATTAAAGATATTTGCTGGTGTACTAGAGAGAATGAGCTGGTGTCAGCCAGTAGACTTTGAAATTTAAGTCACGGAGGATTTACAGTTAACTGGTAATGCCAGTGTTAAGGGGGTGATCATGATCTGAGATAGAGTGGAGGACAAGATTATTGGAGCAGAGGAGGTCAAGGAGCTAAGAGGTGAGGGTGTTAGATGCTCATTTATATGAATATTGAAATCTTTAAGAATTATGGCAATTGTATTAATATTAGGAAGACTGATGGTGAGCCTGAAGCTAATTCCTCAGAGAATGAGGGAGAGGGACTTAGATTGGTAGATGACATGAGTTTGAAGAGATTGAATGCTTGGGGTTTTTAGACACAGGAAAGAAGAATAGTCTGAAAAGTGGTAATGAAAAAAAAACCAATTTACAGACCCAGTGGTTGGAAAGGATTATCTGAGGGAAAATGAGGGCTTATTTTTCCAGTTGAAAGACCTGTAGGAAAAGCACTGTCCTCGGGAAACCTGCGTTAGTTAGACTAAAAGGTAAAGAGACCACTTAGATGGGGTGGGGGTGGGGGTGGGGGGTGGGGGGGATCTTGCTGATGATTGATCTTGAAATCCAGAAGCACAGGAGTTGGGAGAGGGAGATGGTTAATTGAAGATGGTTTCAGAAGAGGTTAAAGTCTGGTACTTCTGACCTCTTGTGGGAACTGTCGAAAACAGAGGTAAAGGGTATAATGAAGTTAGTTCTTACAGTTTTTAAGATGGTGTGTGGTGAGACTGTGACCGTTGAGGGAGAGGTATGGGTGAGGTCCTGTAACATTCAGTCACTCTGGGATCTTATCTTCACTTTTGCCAGTGATATTGGGAAGGCCAAGGGAGGGATGGAGGGACAGTCTTACTCCTCCAGAACACTTGGATTTCTGGATTTTATCCTCATATTTTACACATAAAGAAACTGATGACTCAGAGATATAGAGCATCCTGCCCAAGGTTTCATGGCTACTAAGTAATAGAGTAAGAGGAAATGAAGTAGTCTTTAAACAGTAAAATTGATGAGGAGTCAAGGAGCAGTAATAGTCTATGAGATACCAGATTGTCATTGGAGCCTTATCTTCATTTACTTTGAGAACCTACTGTATGCCCTGGCCAGTTTGGCTCAGCGGTTAGAGCGTCGGCCTGCAGTCCGGAGAGACCCGGGTTCGGTTCCCGCTAAGGGCACGTACTTCGGTTGCAGTTTGTCCCTGGCCCTGGTTGGTCGTGCGGGTGGCAGCCACTCGATGTGTCCCTTCACGTCGATGTTTCTCTCTCTCTCTCCTTCCTCTCGCCCTCCCACTCTATCTGTACAAAAAATGGAAAATATACTCGGGTGAAGATAAAAAAATAAATAAATAAATAAAAATAAAAAAGGCTTTCTTTTAGCCCTGGCTGGTTTGGCTCAGTGAGAGCCTACTGTATCACTTGGCTTCATACTGAATTTTAAATGTGGGATTTAATTAACAGTTCGGTCTTCTCATATAGAATGTGTTCCTGTGTTTGTTGTTAAAACACTTTTTTTTTTTTTTATCCTCACCGGAGGACATTTTTGCATTTATCTTCAGATTGAGCAGGAGGAAGAAAAGGAGGAAGAGAGAGAGAGAAACATCGTTGTGAGAGAGAGACATCGATTGGTTGCCACCTGCACAACCCCAACTGGGGCTGGGGACAAACTGCAACTGAGGTACGTGCCCTTAGCGAGAATCGAACCTGGGACTCCCCGGTCCGCAGGTTGACGCTCTAAACGCTGAGCCAAACCGGCCAGGGCATCAAAAACTTTTTTAAAATTATGGGAAACAGTCCAAAATGTACTGCTTTCTGCTAGTCCTGTTCTTAATCCACTTCTAAATCAAGTTTAGCTTTATCTTCAGGGAACATTCCCTGATTGTTCGTGTGTGTGTGTGTGTGTGTGTGTGTGTGTAGTTTTTTTAAGTTGATTTGAGAGAGAGAAGGAGGAAGGGTGAGGGAAGGGAGAGAGAGAGAGAGAAACATAGATCAGCTGCCTCCTGCACACTCCCTGCTAGAGATTGAGCCTGCAACCTGGGCATGTGCCCTGACACCAGTGACCTTCTGGTACATGGGACGATGCTCAACCGACTGAGCCATACCAGTCAGGGCCCCTGATTGTCCTTAGCTTAATTTTTTCTTTTTCTTTTTTTCCTAATCTTCACCTGAGGATATTTTTTTTCATTTATCTTCAGATATAGTGGGAGGGAGAGAGAGGGAGAGAAAGGGAGAGAGAGAAACATCAATGTGGGACACCAGGGCCGGGGACAAACCACAACCGAGGTACATGTCCTTGGCCTGAATTGAACCTGTGATTCATTGGTCCATGGGCCAACGCTCTACCCCTGAGCCAAACTGGCCAGGACTTAACTTTGTCTTTATACAGTGAGCATATGTGACAGAAATATTTGGGGTGTGTGTGTGTGTGTGTGTGCGTGTCCACACTCCCACACATGTGCATGCATTTTATCTCTCCAGTTAGATAATAAGCACCCTGAGGATATTTCTCTTTTTGGTTCTGTATTCCTTATTACAAGCAATGTGATTTAATCAACAGGGGACCTGCTTCTGTAGATGGTTCTGCCATTAATGTGATACTATATTTCAAACTGTTCACTTCTCAGGGCTTTTATTGTAAATGAGGGGAGTTTCACTAAAATGATCTCAGGTTCTTGAAAGTTATAATCTATAATGCACTGGCTGACTATCAGAATAGTTGTTTAACTAATGCCTGTATTTGCATTCAAAATGAACAATTTAATAATATTATTTGGTGTAATTGTAGTTGCTTACCATACAGTTCAGTGGCATTGTAATGTGTGGGCTGTAGCCAAGCAGGGTCAGAGAGAGAAGCAGAGTCGGAGAGAGGTGAATCACATGGTACTAGTATCAAGTGTTTGTAAATGTGGAACCAAAAAGACTAAATATATATTGAAAGTCATCTGCTCAGAGATGATAAGTGAACTTGGGAATCCATGATATTTCAAAGAGAGAGATTTAGTACAGAGAACAGAGCCAAGGTCAGAACTTTTAAGAGAATCTATATTGACAGGGCAACCTAGAGAAGGAGAGAGCATACAGAAAGCTAATACATTTTAATGACAGTGGAAATTTAGAGAGAAAAGAATTCCAAGAGAGAGGCAGTGACAGTAGTATCACATATTGTAGAGAAGCTAAGGAGGATAAGCACTGAGAGAAAGGAGTCCCGGGTTTCTTCCTGAGGTCATTAATGACATCCAGAAAGCAGTATCAGTGTAGTTGAAGGGTGAATTCAATGTGTTATTAATGATTTTTTTATAGATTTAACAAAGTACTATTGAGTTCCTCCTAAATGTCCAGCGTTGTGTCAAGTGTATGCACGCGTGTATACAAACACACACCCATACCTCCCAAAGGAGACTGGATGGGACAGTATGGAGAGCATAGGAGGAAGGACTGTCCTTGAACCAGAGAAGGGACATACCATCATGTAAGATAGCAAAAAAGAGGTTTGGATACAGATACATTTATAGAGAGGGAAGCCAGAAGTTGAGGAAGTCCATGCCTCATTACCTCAATTTAAAAAATTTCATAATAGATTATTGTTTCTAAAATATTATATAGACAATGTTGACATAATCATTGGTTTAACATACCATTGGATTTTTCTCTTCTTTGGCTGCTGTGTAGCATTACATACTATAGGTTACTCTTTATTCTTCCATCTGTCTATTTTTTCTACAGTCTACCTCCAGTCTCTATTTTTTGAAAATGAATGTAGTTCCATTCACTAAATCTCACATCTCTTATTGCTTTATATCCTGTTTCTGGGATACATGATTCAGTCTCATGGATTTAGCTGTTACCTAGCTATCACCTCTCCAGAGAATGCCAAAACTGGTCATATTTCCATTTATATGATAAACACATCCACTTGGATATTTTGCAAGAGCCTCAAATTCAACATTAAAATCTATTGCTTACTTCCACATACCCATTCGAACTTTTTCTTTCTTCTGTATTTCCTATCTTTGTCACTATGTGGTTTATTCCAGTAGTCTATTAAGTGATCTAATTCAATAGCCTATTAAGTAATCTGTCTTCCTCTAGAATTTCCCCTCAGTTGATACTTCATAACTCAAGCAGAATACATGACACTTCTGCTCAGAAATGTTTGATGGCTCCCCGTTGCCTCCAGAATACAATGTGAACTCTTATCATGGTATCCAGGTTTCTTTGTAGAACACAGCTCAACCTTTCTTGCCTTTCACCCTGCCATGATTCACAAAGGCCAATCACATTGGTTTCCCCATGCTGTTCTGTCTTATGCTGTTCTGTCTGGAATGTTTTTACTCTTCTACTCTACCAAGAAATCCTGCTAACTGTCCAGTGTCCATCAAAAATGACACATCTTTCAATGCACCAACCTTTCTCAGTCACATCCAATCTTTTCATCCTCTGTCTTCCCACAGTATTTTTTAAACCACTCCTATACAATCAGATTCATAGATAGTTAAATAGGAGTCTGCTTCTCCCATGATGCTGTTGTTTGGTAAACCTGCTAATACTGCTGTATCACATGTGTCTTCACCGTGCCAATCATCCAACATAGAATAAGCAGTAAATCAACATTGAATGAATGAATGAATACATGCATGATCAGGTGAAATCTAAAATACTTTGGCCTACTAGTGAATGGGGTGCTACATGTTTTCCTGTGGATGCTTGATGCCACCTCAGGTTTAAGAATTCCAAAATAGCCCTGGCCAGTTTGGCTCAGCGGTTAGAGCGTCGGCCTGCGGTCCGGAGAGACCCGGGTTCGGTTCCCGCTAAGGGCACGTACTTCGGTTGCAGTTTGTCCCCGGCCCTGGTTGGTCGTGCGGGTGGCAGCCACTCGATGTGTCCCTTCACATCGATGTTTCGCTCTCTCTCTCCCTTTCTCTCTCTCCCTCCCACTCTATCTGTGCAAAAAATGGAAAAATATCCTCGGATGAGGATAAAAAAAAAAAAAAAAGAATTCCAAAATAGAACTCATCACCTCTTCAAACTACCTACTTTACTTTTTTTGTTCTCTAATTTGACACACTGGTTTCTCCGTCAACATAACTTGGGATCATATTTTGTCCCTTTCTCTCCATTTCTCATCAATTCAAGTCAGTTGCAAAGTTTTATTGATTCTGTCTCCAAAGTGTCTCTTGTAATCACTCCTGTTTCATTTTTACTGCTAGTTTTGGGTCCTTATTACCTCTGACTCCAGGAGGTCTCCTAATAGTCTACTAACAGGTTTCCTGCTCTTATCATTCATTCTTTGACCTATTATTATAATATTCCTAAAGCACAGAAATTTTCAGTGGCTTCGTACGGATTTCAGAACTTTCTACTAAATTTTCAGGACCTGCCTCAGTCTAATCAAAACCTACCGTCTTAGACTTATCTCTGCCTGTGGTTTTTTTGTTGTTGTTGTTAATCCTTACCTGAAGATATTTTTTCCATTGATTTTTAGAGAGAATGAAAAGGAGAGAGGGAGTGGGGGTGAGGGAGAGAGAAACATAGATCTCACAGAGACACATTGAATGGTTGTCTCCCGCAAGTGGCCTGAAGGGGGCCAGGGATTGAACCTGCAAACCCAGTAGGTGCCCTTGACCAGGAATTGAACCTGTGACCTTTTGGTCTGAGGGCCAATGTTCAAACCGCTGAACCACACTGGCCAGGGCTGATTGTGTGTTTTAAATATCCTATAATTCAACCAAATTGCCCTGAATTTTCTATTTTTCCCCACCATGCTGTTCATTTGCTTAGAGAAATTACTGAGAAAGTGTTGAAACTTTTATATACTGCTAACCTCAAATGCCATCTCTTTCTTAAAACCTTTGTTAAGCCCCCAAATTAAAGCTGTATATGAGCTTTTCAGTTTCCAAATTTCCAGATCTACATAGTGTTGTGTTTTTTGTGTATATGAATTGAGTACATTGGAATGAAAGCTCACTAGAGGCAGCAACCTGTGTTAAATATTTGTTTCTCTAGGAGCTCCTTAAACAGTTGTATCTTGCATACAGTAGGTGCTCAGGAGTATTGATTAAATTAAACTGAGATATGAGATAACCAAATTAATATGCTAGTGAAGGGAGATGAGAATTTATAGTGTCAGAACAGAGAAAATGCCATTTATTAAAAAATAATCAGGTCATTAATAATTATTGAAAGAGTCATTTTAGGGTATTGATAGAGGCAGAAGCTAGATTGCAAAGGATTAAGGAGTGGGTGGGCACTGAGCAAATGGAGCCAGTGAGGGTAGACAATTTGTGGTAATGTGGAAGGTGGCTAAACTCTTAAGAAATGGAATATGGTCTGCAGATTTGGAAAGAGACCCATGAAGGAAAACCACATGTAGTGTTTGAAAGAAAAATGAGTGTGCTGTCGGAAATGCAAGTGCCAAGTTTACTCCAAGTCATGTGTTTTCATTTTTCACCTTGGCAGAGGAGAAGTACTCCACATGAGTCAGGCCACTGAAGCTAATAATGGGTTCCAGTGTACTGAGGTCACAAGGTTAGAGCAAATCACAGCATAAGAAGCCTTGTAAACATAACCCTGTTGGGCACTGGCAAGGGAGATATTTCCAATCAGTTGAGTTTATATTCCTCTGCTCCACTTCAATCTAATGAAATTATTGAGAGAGAAGAGTTCCTGAGCCAACCATGTGTGTGTGTGTGTGTGTGTGTGTGTGTGTGTGTGTGTGTATATATATATATACATTTTTTTTAAGGGGGCTATTCCTTTAATTATTATAGGTATATTTTTAAATGTGAGACATTTAAAATAAATTATTACTTAGCTAAATTAGAATATTTTTCAAACATATTTAAAAAATAGTTATAGTTTCTGCTAAAATCACAATATGAGGACAGTGGAAATATTTTTAAAAATATGACTGATATTTCTTGGTAGGATGTCATTTATATTATCTATAACCAGGGGTGTTGTGTTTTTAGAGTGATAGCCCAGAGCTCCTGAAATAATTGTAGCTATTGGATTGACTCTATTGTACAAAAATCATCTCTTAAAGACTATTGTAAGAAATACAATATCAGACTATTTCTGTTTAGTCTGTGAGTCTTCATATTCAAGACTAAGGCTGTGATTACATAATTAGAAAATACAGCATGGGGCAAAAATAGGTTTACAGTTGTGAGTATGCAAAACAGAGTTTATTCTTGTATTATTAATGTATTATTTTGCAGACAAATAACTGTAAACCTACTTTTGCCCCACCCTGTATATATAGACACAAACACATATACATATACTTTTTTGGACAATTTTATTTTTAAATATTTATCTAGATATTGTATGAATATTACAAAAGGAAGAATACTCATTTCAGAGGCCCTGGACATTACACCTAAAAGGGATAATCTAGGCCAGGGTTCTTAACTTTAAAGTCCCTGACATTGTAAGCAATTCAGGAAATAGGTTTCATGAGCTGCTTAAGTAGGTTGATGATCAGCAAAAAAACCAACCAATAAAATAGTATAATCATTATTTTTCAGAGATAATGAAATTGTAATGGGGAGTGGGGATTAAGTCACTTGGCCAGGGATCCTGCTGTTAGCTAGATAGGACTAAAAACCTGGTTTTTCAATTCCCAACTACTACTTGAACCATCACAGTGGAAATAATTGATTCCTACAAGTTGTGTTAGGATTATTTGTCATTCACTTAAGACATAGTCTCTTTAAAGAAATATTTTTCCCAGTGTGATAAAAAGTTTTAAAATGGAGGTGGGACACTATATATGGTATATAAAATAATATGTACACAAAAACTCAAGAAAGGAAATGCGAGTTTCTCTTTATTTTCCCTTACTCTTGCTCTACCCCTTCCCTTCTACATGTTTCTTTTTCATTTTGTCTTGGATATCTCATCATTGCCTCTGATGAATTTGATTAGAATAATCCAGTCTTTTGATCTTTTATTCTTTCACTCATTAATTCAACAAGTATTTCCTCAGTGACTGCTCTATGCCAGGTACCATGCTAGGTCCTAGGAAGAGAATGGTGAGCACAATGGACATGGTTCCTTCTTAAGTTTGTAGTCTTAAGGGATGTAGATATTAACCAAACATTTGCAGAGAAGTGTAAGAACAGATTTTGGTAAGTGGAAGGAATGGAAAGCACAGAGTGCTTTGAGAACGACTACTAGGAGCACTGGTCTGGGACATCCGGTCAGATTTCACTGAGGAGGTGGTGTTTCAGTTGAGAACTTAAGTCAGGAAGGAGTTTGGTAGAACCATGCTTCCTGCAGAGGAGCCAGCTTATGTAAGGATCTCAAAGAAGGCTAGTGTGGTTGGACCAAGGAGAGCAAGGGTGGAGAGAGAGGTACACAAGAGGAAGCTGGAGAAGGAGGCAGGGAACATATTCTAGTAGTGACTTGAGGCTATGCTAACATAAGAGCAGTGGGAAGCCTTTGAAGGATTTCAGGCAGAGGTATGGCATGGCTGTTAAACTTCTTGGCTATTTGGCTGTTGTGAATAATGCTGCTATGAACATTCGTGTGCATGTCTGTGTGTGTGTGTGTGTGTACATAAGTTATTTTTCTTGGGTATATACTTAGGAGTGGAAGTGCTGGGTCATTTGGTAATTGTTTACCTTTTTAAATAACTGTCAGACTGTTTTCCAAAGTGCTTGTACCTATTTACATTCCCACCAGCAGTGTATTAGAGTTCCAGTTTTTCCATTTGTTAATTCTGTCTTTTAGGTTATAGACACTGTATAGGAAGTGGAGTGGTATCTCATCGTGAGCCTCTTGCCTTTACCTAGCAAAGCTTTTAAGCCTGGCATTAGGATTTTCAGTGATCTGGCACCAGATTACCTTTTTAGCCTTTTATTTAGTTTGAGTAAACTACTTATTAGTCACAAAATATGCCCTATACTTTTCTAAGGTTTTAAAAAATTTTCTTTTTGAGTATGCGTGATTGTGATTTGCTAAAGCCTTGATCTGTGCTTTGTCCTTAAAGGCCCATCTAAATTTCTCTATCTCCTTCATTTTATTACCTTGGGCCATATGAAATAGTTGATATTTGACCATTTTAATTCATAAAAATAGCAATTTCAAATGGTACAACTTAATGAATTTCTTATTTCTAGTCTTCAGATTACTACCATTTCCTTTGAGTTTTTCCTCCTAGCTCTTGTTTGTACCTCTTGTGGTATTATAGATGTGCTTATGTGGCGTAATGTCTCCTGTAGGGCTGAAATCTCAGTGCACAGGCTGTTCTGTAACTCGGTGTTTCGCACATAGTGAGGGTTTGGCAATTGTTAAAATTTTTTGAAGGAATATATATGCTATATAATAATCAATATAAATAAAAACGAATCACTATAAATTGAGGGATACATATAAACATACCTCTAATTGAATACAAATGCAGACATGTTGGAAAGACTGGACTTAATTATCAGAAGAAAAGAGTTTGGAGAGTAAATTAAAAGGTATTCGAGTAGAAAGTGAGGAGAATCTGACTCTCATGACCAGTGGCAAGGAACAGTTTTGTAGGTATGATAGATAACCTTGGGACTCTGAAAGCTATGATTATGAGATTTAATTTGATTTGGTGGCAGTTGGGTGCCAGTGCCAGTTTAAGCACCTTCCATAATGAATACAAGTGCTAAGTAATTGTTGGACTGATGCTTGAAGAAAATATTATTCTTGTAGATTTGAATATAATACATTAGATGAGACTAATGTCCCTAAGTGAATTCAGGTGAGAGCTGATTCTGGCCTTTTCCCACCAAGGCTTACTGAGCTAGAATGAGACATGAAAATGGAAATAAAAATTATATTTAATGTGAAAGAAAGGAGGGAAGAAGAAAGGAAAATATGAACTGTTGTTTCATGAAAATTACTTTGTTCAATTCAAGTGTCTATCAAGTTGGTGTGAATGGTTTTGGAAAATATAGTTCTCTGGAAAACAAAAATAGACAAAATAATGTTCAGTTTCTACTCTCAGTTTTTTCAGATAAAAGTTATTATTATTGCTATTTTCTTTCCTTTTTTTTTTTTTTTAAACTGTATCTGGACGATCTTGGCTCTCTCACTTACTAGCTGTGTGACCTTGGGTGTTACTCAACATTTTTTACTAGATCACGTAAAGCTATTTTCAGGAAATTGGTAGAAAAGTCCACGGTATCACACCTTACTATTTAATGGTATCAGAACCATAACTCAGTGATAACTCTTACTCCAGTGGTATTTCCATCCTACACCACTGCTTTGAAGACTGCCATTTGTCAGCATGGTGGTAGCTGTGTTCAAATGAATGCTGGGTTCTTAGAAATACTGGTATTTGTGCCCTGAGCTCAGTTGCTTGGAGCATTGTCCTGTAAACCAAAAGGTTGCAGGTTCAATTCTTGGTCAGGACACGTGTCCAGGTTGCGGGTTTGCTCCCTGATTGGGGCACAGATGGAAGGTGCTGATCGATGTTTCTCTCTCACATGGGTGTTTCTCTCTGTCCCTTCCTTTCTATAAACATTTCCTTGGGTGAGGATTAAAAAACAAAGAAAGAAAGAAATGCTAGTATTTGGTTTCTTTTTTTCAGATTCTAAATCTGAAAAAAAAAATTTTTTAAAGAAATGTTCAAGTTTACACAAAAGAGAGAAGTGTAAAATAAACCCCTGCTTACCCGTCATCCAGATTGAACAACTAGTTGGCCAAGAATTTGTTACATTTACGTATCTTGTTCATTTTTTGCAAATCATGTCCTTTCATTCCTACAGTCCTTTCATTGCATGCTTCTAAAAAAGTGTGGATATTTTCTCACATAATCCCATAATCACATTTGATTAAAATTAGGTACAGTTCTTTTTTATCATCTAATGTTTATTCATACCAAATTTCCCCACATGTCTAAAAAATCTCTTTGTAATTGATTTTTTTTTTTTAATTAGGGTTCAGAGACATGTATTATGTGTACTTAACCTCTTAATTTTGAGCAGTTTCCCCACTTTATCTTTCATGTCATTGCGTATCTGCAGACTTTTCCTCTGGGATGTTCAGCATTCTAGATCGACAATTTGTGCTTTATTTTACTTGTTCTTCTATACTTATGCTGTCCAACACATTAGCCGCATGTATGTGGCTGTTGAGCACTTGAAATATGGTTAGTCATGATTGAGATATCCATACCAGATAGTATGAAAGAAAGAATAGAAAATATCTCAATAACTTTTTTATTAATAACTTTTTAAAATTAATTAATTTATTTTTGTTACAGATGTTTCTCCTTCCCCCCCCACTGATTCCCCCCTCCTTTTCCCTCCCCGCCCTGTCCCCAGCTTTGTTGTCCATGTCCGTTGTTCATGCACACATGCATATAAGTTCTGTGGTTTATCTCTCCCCCACCACCCCTTCTTCTGAGGATTGTCAGTCTGTACCCCACTTCCACGTCTCTGGGACTACCCCATTCCTCAGACTGTTATGTTCATTATATTGCACAAATAAGTGAGATCATATAATACTTGTCTTTCTCTGTTTGGGTTGTTTTGCTTGGGATAATACTTTCCAGGTCCCTCCATGTCCTTTCAAAGGATAAGAGCTCTTTCTTCCTTACAGCTGCGTAGTACTCCATTGTGTATATGTACCATAGCATTTTGTATCCATTCGTGTACTGATGGACACTTGGGCTTTTTCCAGATCTTAGCTGTTGTAAATACTACTGCTATGAACATGGGGGTACATATATTCTTTCTGATTGGTGTTACAGGCTTCATAGGGTATATTTCTAGAAGTGGATCACTGGGTCAAATGGCAGTTCAATTTTCAATTTTTTGAGGTAACACCATATTGTTTTCCCTAGTGGCTGCACCAGTCTGCATCCCCACCAGCCGTGTACTAGAGTCCCCTTTTCTCCACACCCTCGCCAACACTTGTTTGATGATTTGTTGATGGAGGCCATTCTGACAGGTGTGAGATGATACCTCATTGTTGTTTTAATTTGCATCTCTCTGATGATTAGTGATGTTGAGCATTTCTTCATGTCTCTTGGCCATTTGTATGTCCTGTTTGGAGAGGTGCCTATTTAGTTCCTCTGCCCTTTTTTTTTTTTTTTTTTATCCTCACCCGAGGACATTCTTCCATTTTTTGTTCAGGTAGAGTGGGAGGGAGAGAGAGGAACAGAGAGAAAGAGAGAAACATTGATGTGAAAGGAACACATTGAGTGGCCGCCACCCGCACAACCGACCAGCGCCGGGGACAAACTGCAACCGAGGCACGCGCCCTTAGCGGGAACCGAACCCGGGTCTCTCAGGACCGCAGGCCGACACTCTAACTGCTGAACCAAACCGGCCAGGGCCCTCTGCCCATTTTTTAATTGGATTCTTTGTCTTCCTTTTCTTGAGTTGTATGAGTACTCTATATATATTGGAAATTAACCCCTTATCTGATATATCATTGGCAGTTATGCTCTCCCATACAGTGGGTTGCCTTTCCATTTTGATGATTGTATCTTTTGCTGTGCAGAAGCTTTTTTTTTTATCCTCACCCGAGGACATTTTTCGATATTTTGTTCAGATAGAGTGAGAGGGAGAGAGAGAGAGAGAAACATCGACGTGAAAGGGACACATCGAGTGGTTGCCACCCACACGACCCAACCAGGGCTGGGGACAAACTGCAACCAAGGTACGTGCCCTTAGCGGGAACCGAACCCGGGTCTCTCAGGACCGCAGGCCGACGCTCTAACCGCTGAACCAAACCGGCCAAAGCCCTCTGCCCATTTTTTAATTGGATTCTTTGTCTTCCTTTTCTTGAGTTGTATGAGTACTCTATATATATTGGAAATTAACCCCTTATCTGATATATCATTGGCAGTTATGCTCTCCCATACAGTGTGGGTTGCCTTTCCATTTTGATGATTGTATCTTTTGCTGTGCAGAAGCTTTTGAGTTTGATGTAGTCCCATGTCTTCATTTTCTCCTTTGTCTCTGTTGCCTTAGGTGGTGGATGTATCAGTGAAAATTCTGCTGCGTAGGATGTCCGAAATTTTGTTGCCTACAGTTTCTTCTAGGATTTTTATGGATTCATGAGTCACATTTAAGTCTTTTATCCATTTTGAGTTTATTCTTGTATATGGTCTAGTTTCATTTTGCACGTAGCTGTCCAGTTTTCCCAGCACCATTATTAGAGGCTGTCTTTACTCCACTGTATGCTCTTGCCACCTTTGTCAAATATTAATTGAGCATATTGCTTTGGGTCCATTTCCGGGTTCTCTGTTCTGTTCCTCTGGTCTATATGCCTGTTCTTGTGCCAGTACCAGGCTGTTTTGATTACAGTGGTTTTGTAGTATAAGCTGAAATCTGGTAATGTGATCCCTCCAACTTTGTTCTTTTTTTTTCAAGATTGCTGTGGCTGTTTGAGGTGATTTTTGGTTCCATATGAACTTCTGAAGTACTTGTTCTAGTTCTGTGAAGTATGTCGTTGGTATTTTGATAGGGATTTTATTGAATCTATAGATTGCTTTGGGTAGTATGGACATTTTAATGATGTTAATTCTTCCAATCCATGAACAAGGTATGTGCTTCCACTTTTTTATATCTTCGTCTATTTCTTTTTTCAATGACCTGTAGTTTTCCCACTTTCGCCACTCTTATTTAACATAGTACTGGAAGTCTTAGCCACAGCAATCAGGAAGAAAAAATAAAAGGGATCCAAATGGGAAAGGAGGAAGTGAAACTGTCATTATTTGCAGATGACATGATACTGTATGTAGAAAACCCCAAAGACTCCTTCAAAAATTTACTAGACTAAATAAATTAATTTGGCAAAGTAGCAGGATACAACATTAATGTCAAGAAATCGATAGCATTCTTATACACCAATGATGAACTCACAGAAAGAGAAACTGAAAAAACAATCCCATTTACCATCGCGGCAAAAAATTAAGATACCTAGGAATAAACTTAACCAAAGAAATAAAGGATGTATTCACAGAAAATTATTAATTTTTTATGTTGACTACATGTTAAAAGAGTCGAGAAGGGTTATTATTGATGACATAATAGTTTTCTTCTTCCATTTGGACTGTTCTATTTTTTTAAAAACTTTTTAGGATTTCAAGCCTTTTTTTATATAGAAAAAGATAATTTAAAATTACAATTTCAAATCAGAAATCTTTTATTTCAAAAACTAAGAGAAACTCCTTTGATGACATTCATCTTCTATGATGAGTGGTCAGCTCGGGCTTGCTTCCAAAATTCTGTGGACTGGGTGGCTTAAATAATAGAAATTTATTTCTCACAGTTCTGGTGGCTAGGAATTCCAAGATCAAGGTCTTGGCTGATTTTCTGGTAAGGGCTCTCTTTGATTGGCTTGCAGATGGCTGCCTTCTCATTATGTCCTCGCATGGCCTTTCCTCAGTGCATGGGGCTTCCTCTTCTTATAAAGCCACTAATCTTATCAGATTAAGCCCCTCACCCTTAGACTTCATTTAACCTTAATTACCTCCTAAAAACCCTTGAGTTTCAATTACAATCACATTAGGGGTTGGCGCTTCAATGTAAAAATTTTTTGGTGGTAAAGGGTCAGAGCAGACACAGTTTAAATTTAGTCCCTGGTAATGAAGGACAGATTTAATTTTTAAATGGCATTCACAGTGCCAACACAAATGCTTTTACAGTAGGAATAATATTTTTTTAATACTTCTAACATAATACTGCCCAAGACACATAATTCCGTTTTGTAAATACCAGGTTTTTAATTGCCATTCTTGCTGTTTTATTCCTTCCAGGAAATCTTTGGTTACAGTTACTGGGGGACATTTGTATTCTCAATTGTAATATATTACAGCTAAAAGGTGAAACAGCAGCTTTGCCATAGTAATTTTATTCAGCTGATTGGACTTGAGGGTAATATGTGTGCAGTAGCACTCAGTTGCCATAAATAATAGCTGACACTTAATGTGTCAGATATTCTTTTTTAAACACTTGACATTTTCTATTGAGAGCAAGTGGGGAAATGATCTGTAGTAAAGAAAAAATCCTGGAATAGTATACAGGAACAAAACTGAGAGCAGGAGCTGGTAGAATAGTAAATGCAATGCAGTGTTACAGTTGTTATGATGGAAATACATATAGCGTACATATGAAGTAGTTACCCCTATAAGATGGATAAGAGCAAAAAGGGCATAGAAGTGTATGAAGGACATAACAGGCAAAAGAAGCAGGCTTAGCAAAGGACAGGCATGAAATGGCTAGAGAATTTAGGGAATATACAAGCCATTCCCAGTGGCTTCAGATGAGTAGGAGCTGTAGCTAGTTATGTAAAATAAAGGCCAGATCATGGAAGACTTCAAGTATTATGCTAAGGAGGTTGAGTTGAATCTGTAGGCAGTGAGGAATCACTGAAAATTTAAGCAGAGGAATGATATGATAGGATCTGTTTTTGAAAGATCACTTTAGTGTTGATTTCAGATGACATATTGGAAGATTAGGAATAGTAGTCCAGGGAAGAGGTGTCTAGTTAAGCAGTAAAAATTAGAGTAGAAAAAAGGATGCAGTCAAAAGATGATAGGGAAGTTGGACTCTACAGGATTTGGGATTGCCTGGCTGTGAAGGGTTTGCTGAGCACTGCCTTGAGCCTAGCTGTTGTTTCTAACCATGAGTCCTAAGTCCTCAATGTGAAGGCTTCTTTTCTTTAGTAGACAAGCTTTAGTATAGGAGAAAGTAGATAGTTATATTGATCCAAATTTAGGGATTAGCAGGGCGGAGGTGTCCAATGGATAAGGATATAAGGACATTGAGGGTTTGCCAAGAGAATATAAAGTGCTGCACTATTATAAATTCCAGGCTGGGTAGGGAGGGAAGTGAAGGGGGGAAATTTGAGCAATAAAGCATGACAAATGTAGGGGGTGAGGGATGAGTTCTCTCCACTAGGTTGAAGATTAGATGAAGGGCAAGTTAAGAAAGTGAGATATTTGGAAAGGATAGCATCTGTCTTCAGAGATTGATTTCCTTGAATTTAAGATTACAGAGGCTGATTAGTGCCCAGAAATGATCAATTGCAGGGTGTGACTATAGAAGCACATTGCTAAAGTGGGAATGTGGATGAGGTTTGATAGGGGGCGGGGGGGAGAGAGAGAGAGAGACTTTGATTTGTTGTTCCACTTATTTATGCATCCAGTTTTTGATTTTTGTATGTAGCCTGACTGAGGAATTGAACCTGTAACCTTGGCATATCTAGATGACACTGTAACCAACTGATCCACCTGACCAGGTCTGTGAGGGATAATTTTGTTGAAGATGTGAGGGAATTTATTTACTGTGGAATAAAGATTCCAGTATAAAGGTTAGGATGAGTTAGTAGTGGAAGGAAGACTTGGACAGGGAAAATGGATGGAGGAAACACATAGTCAGACCAGAAGCTCTGGAATTTTTGAAGAGAGGCTCAGGATGACAAGGGTAACAGGAATTTTTGGATTGATTTTAGTGAAGTTTATGGGCCTAGGAAAATGGAGGGCTGAATTGGTATTGTTTACTTAATCAGATTAGCAGACTGTAGTCTTTGCTCCAGTTTAAATGCCTTGCCAGTTACAAGACTCTTAGTCTTTAGCAGCTTATGATTTAATAAGGAGGTGGCCATGTCACCAGAAAGCTCTGGTTTAATGTGAAATGTGTTAAGTGCAATTGTAGCGTATAGACAGAAGTCTTTGAAAGTGTAGAGAAATTTAGTTCTAGCTGAAAGACCTGGGTAAGACTTTGTGGAAAAGCTAGCTTATTACTGGGTCTTAAAAAGTAGGTAGGATTTTAATAAATAGATTGGGTTAAAGGGCCATTCTCTTTTGGAATGTCTTGAGCAAAGGTATGAATTCAGGAAAATACAAAGCTCATTTGTAGAACAGTTCATAAACAGTAAACATAGAGAGCTTGACCTCAAGATGAGCAAGGGAGAAATGGAAAAGATCAGTGGGAATTTAGATTGTATTATACCCACAGCCTATAGTGATCAGAAGCATGCAGAGAGCCCATAAGATGGAAGAAAAAACTATTGAAAATAGAGCTCTGCATTCTAGGTGTCTCTGTCCACGAAGGGTGGCACTTCATGTTGATAAAAGGAGAACTTGCAATAATTCTGTAAGAGGGTCTCTGCACCCCCGGTTCTTGTCTTGCTTGTAGGAAGGAATTCAAACAAGAGACAGTACCAAACAGCAGCAAAGCATGCAAGAATTTATTTGCAAGAAAAGGAAGTACACTCAGATATAGTCTGAGCAGGCAACTTAGCTGGTCATAGGATGGTGCTCAATCCACTGAGTCACACTGGCCAGGCCATATGGCATAATCTTACACTTATCTGTAGAAAACTGCAAAGACTAACAAAAAAATGTTAAAACTAATAAGTAAATTTAGGGAAGTTGAAAGGGTACACAATCAACATGAAAAATTCACATTGAAGAAAATGCATTCTATATATGTTAACACAGTCTTCAACAAAGACATTAAAAGAACAGTTCAATTGTAATTGTATCAAAAAGAGTGAAATACTTAGAAATAGATTTAACCAAGGAGGCTAAGGACCTATATAAAGAAAACTAGCCCTGGCTGGTTTGGCTCAGTGGTTAGAGTGTTGGCCCACGGACCACAGAGTCCAGGGTTCGGTTCCCGCAAAGGGCACCTACCTCGGTTGCAGTTTGTCCCCCGGTAGAGGTCGTGTGGGTGGCAGCAACTTGATGTATCTCTCTCACATCGATGTTTCTCTCTCTTCTTCCCTCTCTCCTTCTCGTTCTATCTGAAGATAAGTGCAAAAACATGTCCTTGGGTGAGGATTAAAAAAAAAAAAAAAAAAAGGAAAAGAAAACTAAAAGCGTGATGGAAGAAATTAAAGGAAGACTCAAATTAATGGAAAGTAATCCTGTGATAATGGATTGGAAGACTTGATCTTATTAAAATGGCCATGCTACCCAAAGTCATTATAGATTTCAGTGCATTCTCTATAAAAATTCTAATGGTATTTTTTAGATATAAAAAAAAAATTCTACAGTGTCGGAACACAAACTACCCCAAATAGCTAAAGCAATCTTGAGCACAAAGTAAAAAGCTGGAAGCATCATACTTCCTAACTTTAAACTGTATTACAAAGCTATAGTTATCAAAACAATATGGTACTGGCATAAAAAAACAGACACATACACCAATAGAAAAGAACAGAGAGCCCAGAAATAAAGCAACACATACAGTCAAACTATCTTTGGAAAAGGTGCCACGACGACTCAGTGGGGAAAGGATAGACTCTTCAAGAAATGGTGTTGGTGCTCATTTTTCCCTGCAGTCCATTGGCCAATGGCCATGTGAGTGCAGCAGCTGGAAGCTTCCTTGTCTGCTCTGACACTGGGCAGGTGCTGGCTGAGGGGCTGGCCCATCCCCCTTCCTTTGTGCAGGCTCTAACTCCCATTCCTGGATCATTGTTCTGTCCTTCACTCTCTCCTGATCACCAGGTTGCCTGGTGGCCTTGGCTGCTGCCTGGGACTCCCCCTGGGGCTGCTGCTGGTGCTGAGCCTGGCTCCTTTGGTGCCATCGGCCAAGCCTACCGTGTGCAAGAAGCACGTGGTATGACCAACTGGGAGACAGGACAACCAGAGCTTCCAGTTTACAACGGGTGGGGAATGTCCATGTCGTGGGCCCTATAAGGCTCGTGAAATCATTTGATCTGGCCCTGCCAAGGCAACTGCAGGTGAGACTCGAAATTCAATAAAACTAGGAGCTTTTTTTTATAGCAACATAAATTTATATTAAGTGAATCATAATAATAACAAATTTTGAGGGACAATCAAGGACCATCTATTACAGGATATATATGGTACATGATGGGACAGACATGTATGCTTCTTGTGGCTGCCTGTAGCCTCTCTGCTAGTATTGCAGTGACTCGAAGGACAGTCAGTGCCAGGCAGGCTGGGAGTGTACACGTTGCAAAAGTGTTAATACACTGTGGCAAAACTATGGTGATCCAGTGATGACATGAAATGAATTGAGATGATTCCTCACTATGATGATGACCTTGCCTCTGATGATTGATGACATTGTCACCTTCTTTGTTGACACAGACGCTAACTCCAATTCAACCTTTATCCACAAGTCCACGATCAATAATCCTTACAGAAACTGAATCTCAGATGAAGATTAAGGACATTACAGTACACAGAAAAGACCTCAAATGTCTATGATATGAATGTTGGTTATGTTCCAAATCCAAGATGCAGGATTAGAACAGCAATCAAAGCAAAATAATCATGTCACTGGCGACACACACACTGGATAGTTATTAAAACTTAAGTGGTGTGACATCCTACAAATGGCAACTACAAAGAAAATAAAAGTTGATTCAGAGTGTTGATCTTTCCAAGAGAAATGGATGAATGATTATTTTTTTTGTTAAAGTCAAATGCAAACTTGTGTGCCTAGTTTGTGGCAATGTATTGCAGTAATGAAAAAATTCAATCATTATATCTCAGAACATGCTAAACTCAATGAATTGGGGGACCAAATGTGTCTGGATAAAGTCAGTGTTCTTGCCCTTGCTGGTTTGGCTCAGCGGTTAGAGTGTCGGCCTGAGGTCCAGAGAGACTTGGGTTTGGTTCCCGCTAAGGGCATGTACCTCCGTTGCAGTTTGTCTCCGGCCCTGGTTGGGTCGTGTGGGTGGCAACCACTCGATGTGTCCCTTTCACATCAATGTTTCTCTCTCTCTCTCTTCCTCTCTCCCTCCCACTCTATCTGAACAAAAAAAAAAAAGAAAGAAAAGAAAAAATGTCCTTGGGTGGAGGATAAAAACAATAAATAAAATCAGTGCTCTTCAGCAGAGTTTGGAATCACAACAAACCATTTTCACTAGGCCTCATTGTGACAAAGACAACGTTATTCAGATAAGTTATGTAGTGAGCGAGCTAATTGCAAAGAAGCTGAGGCCTCATGTGGAGGGAGAATTTGTGAAAGAGTGCATGGTGGCTGCTGCGGAGTTGTTGGGACCAGACAAAGTAAAACTGTTTCGGAGTGTTAGTTTGTCTCGGAGAACCATCTTAGATTAGATTACTGATTTAGCACAAGACATTGAAATAACACCAAAGGATTCTGCAGGAGATTTTCAGTTTTTCTCTCTGGCTTGTGACGAGACAATGGACACAACAAACACTGCCCAACTGGCTGTTTTCATTCATGGGATAACTGCAGAATTGGACATGCAAGAGGAACTGCTGTCACTGGAAGCCATGCATGGCACTACAGAGGTGAGATACTGGAAAACTGGAACATAATCGGTTCCAGGCAACCAGTTATGTGGAAGATCTAAAAAAAATCATGATGAACTTTGATAACACACTCATCATAATATGACAAGACTGTCGCCATAGGCGTTCTTGTATTGTCTTGGATAGTTGCTCCAGTTGACTCATTTATAGTACTAGTGTTCCCCAGCCAGCCAGTTTATAGCCTCAGATTGGGGTTACAATTGGTTTCCACTCAGTATTTACTGGAAAATAGCCGTTGCTATTCCTTAAGTAAGATTCCTGTCGAAGCACATTAAAATCTTGGTAAATCGCAATGCTCTGTTGGGATACATTGCTAAAACATAGGCTTTCCCATTAAACTGAAGGGGAAGAAAATTTGAAAAAGCCCATTGAGAACTTGGGTGGGTTGGGGGCAGCATAAGTAGTGACTGCTATGTATTTTAACTGCAGAGTTTTTACATTTGCCACGTTGAATAGTTGGTAAAGGAAAACTCTGATGAAGCTGCAGTAGTATCATCCTGTGTAGGGTTATTTCAGAACAAGTCTAATGCTTCAGAATCTTCTTGACTTTGTAGTCTGATATGTTATAGTAAATGGTATATAAAACCTCTGTATATTTTTCTGTATGGACTTGCTAATGTGTACAACAAATCCAGATCTTTGTTTTGTTTTTCAATAAGAATCAATCAAGAAAGAATGTGAAAAAGAAAGGAATTTTAGAGACAGGGAAAAGATGAATGTCAGGCATTTGAAGAACTGTAGGAAAAGGCTAACGGCATTATTATACTTGAGAAAATTTTCTTGACATGTAAATGAGGTAGGTCTGATCTTTGAAAAAGTGGATAGAAATAAAACGTATGTCCTCACTGATCCATAGGGATGAGTGAGTGGGATCCCAAGGAAGCCTGCCTAGTGGGGTGCTAAAACTATCTTACCCAGTCCCGGTGATTCCACAACCCTTGGACCTGCCCAGTGACCACTTACACAATGGAATTAGGACAAGAATGTTCCTAGCCATTGGCTAAACTGAAAGAAACAACTTTTACAAGTTGAAATGCTACCTTATAAGTAGAACATGAATGAAATAAAGGATCCCCTTGAGGATTTTCTACTGTGAAAAAAAAAAAAGAAATGGTTCTGGTAAAAAAAAAAAAAAGGATATTTACATGCAAAAGAATGCAACGTGGATTAAACATTTAAATGTAAGACCCGAATCTGTAAACATAGAGAGACAGCTCCTTGGCATTGGCCTTGAGAATGATTTCTTGGATTTGACACCACTAGAGCCAGCAACTAAAAGGAAAATAAACTAGTGGGACCACATCAAACTGAAAAGTTTCTCCACAACAAAGGAAACAATCAACAAAAGGAAAAGGTGACCCACAGAATGGGAGAAAATATTTTTAAACCAGGTATCTGATGAAGGGGAGATACTGATCAAGAGGGACAAATTTTCAGATGTAAAGTAAGTTCTAGGGGCCTAATGTACAGCATGGTGACTATAGTTGGTAACTCTATATCATACTTGATATTGCCAAGAGAGTAATCTCAAATCTTCCAACAAAAGATAACTGACATGATGGATGTTTTAATTAGCTTGATTGTGGTCATCATTTCACAGTGTATACATTTATCAAAACATAGTGTTGTACACATTAAAACATACATTTTTTATTTATCAATATATCAGTAAAGATGAAAGATAAAAATGAAGTGACAGTTTCTGGGGGAGATGATTTTCACATTGTATAAATAATTTAGTTATAGGCAGGTTTATTTATTTATTTTATTTTATTTTTTTATCCTCACCCGAGGATATTTTTCCATTTTTTGTACAGATAGAGTGGGAGGGAGAGAGAGGAAGGGAGAGAGAGAGAGAAACATCGATGTGAAGGGACACACCGAGTGGCTGCCACCCGCATGACCAACCAGGGCCGGGGACAAACTGCAACCGAAGCACGTGCCCTTAGCGGGAACCGAACCCGGGTCTCTCCAGACTGCAGGCTGACGCTCTAACCGCTGTGCCAAACTGGCCAGGGCTAGGCAGGTTTATTTTTAAATGAATATGTGGTTCTTAAATATTATAACCTCAAGATGGATTATTTAATCAAAATCTAATGAAAAACTTGTCTTTTGTTATGAGGAAGACTTAGTATATTGGGGATGGAGCTTTAGAAAAATATATTTTAAGCTTCAATTTAAAGTGTCTGAGTTTTTTTTCATTGTTGATTTTTTTTTAGCTTGCTTTTACTGATAAAAGGAAATGATGTAAATCATTCAGTTTGTGACATAGGTATATTGTCACTGTGTTTTTGAGTTTAGCAAACATAATACGTATATAACAGTATACACAGGCACTGAAGTAGCTTTTGTGGGAAATAAAGACACAATCCTTCTTCTTGGGGTATTTAAAATTTAATCATTGAGACAAATATATGTGTGTGTGTGTGTGTGTGTGTGTGTGTACACACACATACCTGCGATCCATAAATAATAAAAGGCAGTAGGTGACCAGGTATCAAAAGTTCTATAGGAACTTAAGAGAATAAATGTAACTGAAGAGTGATTACTTAGTATAATGGAAGAAGTGGGTGTTTAAGATAGCATGTTATAAGTATAGAATTTGATTTGGTGGAAAGGTACAAGGTACAAAGACTTTACTTTTCTGCTCATCAGCCTTATTGAATTATTAGCAGTTTCTTTAATGTTCTGTGTTCTCTATGATAATGCTGTGACTTTGCAGTGCCTTTTGTTTGTTTTTGAAATTCCCTTAGGTACTTATTTGTCAGCCTCACAGTTTCCTCTTTCAAGACACAGTTGAAATATCTTCTCTGTGAAGTCCTCTGAACTCCCTAGGTAGAGCTAGGTGCTTCCTTTTCTTTTCTCCCATAGAGTGTGTGTTCATCAGTTCTCTCTCTCTCTCTCTCTCTCTCTGTCTCTGTCATCATAGTCATTATTACATTGCATTTATTTACTGTATCTCAGCCACATGCTTGTGAGCTTCATGAATATGAGGGTTATATCATTTATCTCCAGATCATAGTGCCTCAAGTAATGGTTTTGTACATTGGCCCATTCATTGAATGTTCACTGGATGAAAGAATGAATTGGATAGAAAGAATTGTCTGGGAATGTATTTATGAGTACTGGGGAACTCTGTCCAGAGGGAGTGTGAATGGTAAGAATTAACCATGCAGGAATACAGAGTTTGCAGTTTATTGGTATTTGGAGATAAGATTGAATGGGCAAAGTGTGACTTGTTGGCAGTTGAAGTTTTGATACATAATGGAGTTACAATGAAAATTTCTGAAATTGGTTTATTAAAGCTCCCATTTTTCAAACATACTATGCTTTTTATTTTGCAGTGCTTCCACTTCTCATTCAGAGAATTCAGTGCATACAAAATCCGCTTCTGCTGTGTCATCAGATTCCATTTCAACTTCTGCAGACAACTTTTCTCCAGATTTGAGGGTATGTATATTGTTTCTAAGTGCTGATGAAATATTCTTTGTTAACTATTTGTGGCTAACATTATCATTATAACCCTTAACTAAGTAAGCAAGAGATACTGATGGAATATTCTCAAAGACCTCACTCATTCTTTATAAAATAACCCAGAAAAAGGCCAGCAAACTGGGAAGTCTTATTTATTTGTAAACAAAAATGTTTAATTCATCTCTAAGTTTGATAACTTTTAAGTTCTTAGCCAAAAGATAAGTAATGAATTTCTTTGTGGCATAAAAGATTTTTATGATTTTTATGATAACATTTTGATTAATGAAGTCATTTACTCTTGAGCATATTGGGAATATCTTTTTCATGTGTTTCATTTTCAAAAGATAGTCCAGCAAATACATGTAAATAGACAGGTTAGAAACATCTGTAAAGGCTTCTACAAATTTGTCATTACTTTTTGTTAAGTGTCATAAAATACTAGATTGGATATAACATGACTTTAAACAATGTTAAAAATTATAAAGATTTATATTTATAATCTGGATATACATTGTGCTAACTATGAAGGCTTTAGAATATCGTTAGCTGTTATCTTAAAGTATTCTTTTAGGTTAGGGTCCATTGTTAATAATAGTGGATATAGCTCTGGCCGGTTTGGCTCAGCGGCTGGAACGTCAGCTTGTGGACCAGAGAGTCCAGGGTTCGGTGCCCGCTAGGGGCATGTACCAAAAAAAAAAAGAGAAAAATGGATATAAATCCATTGCTGCCTCTCATTTTTTTACTATTTAAAAATATATATTTTATATATGTATCTAACTTTTGTTTATTACATTAATAAAAATCCGCTAAAGGCCTATAGTCCTCTTGATAATTTTGAAATTTTTTTTGGTCTACTTCTTGTTAGAACTTATTAGTTAAAAACATCCTTGTTTTTAACCTCATAGTGTGACTGACAAAGAACTCATACTAGGAATAGGAGAAATGTCACTTTGGCTTCTTACGTTATTTTATTATTATTATTTTTAATATTATTTTTTTATCTTGAGATAGAGTGGGAGGGAGAGAGGGAGGAAAAGAGAGAGAGAGAGAGAGAGAGAGAGAGAGAGAAGCATCAATGTGAGAGAGATACATTGAGTGACTGCCACCCACACAACCCGAACTGGGGCTGGGCACAAACTGCAACTGAGGTGCATGCCCTTAGTGAGAACCGAACCCACCTCTCTGGTCCGCGAGCCAACATTCTATCTGCTGAGCCAAACTGGCCAGGGCTATTTTATTATTATTTTAATCCTCACCTGAGGATATTTTTCCATTTATCTTCAGAGACAGTGTTGGGGGGCTGTGGGAGGGGAGAGAGAGCGACACCGACGTGAGAGAGACACGTTGGTTGCCTCCCACACAACCCAACCAGGGCAGGGGATGAACCGCAACCAAGGTACATGCCCTTGACTGGAATTGAACCCGAGACTATTTGGTCCTCAGGCCGGTGTTCCAACAGCTGAGCCAAACTGATCAGGACAACTTCTTACATTATTAATATTGTGTTCTACCTGCTGTTTCTTGCCTGAAATATTTTAAACGATTTATGTATTCTTGTGAGGATTAGTTTAGTTCTACTCCACTGGGCACACATGTGAATTGCAGTATGTAGCAGGATGCTGAAAGGAGGCCCCTGTTATCAGCTTCTCTGCATGTAGACCCCCTTCCTTCCCTTAGGATGCCATATGGACCATAAACAAGAGTGACTGGGTTACATTGGAACAGTCTGAGTTATAATGTTAATCTGTATATTAAATATTATAATTAATTTCTTATTTTTATTAGATCTCTAGTTTTTTAATTTTGGAGCAGTTTTAGATTTACAGAAAAATTGTCAAGATAGTACAGAGTTCTCATAGACTTGACAATCCAGTTTCCTCTATTGTTAGTATCTTATATTTGTGTGGTACGTTTGTCAAAAATGAACCAGTGTTGCTATATTATTATTAACTATAAAGTCTATACTTTATTCAGATATCCTGAGTTGTTTATTTTGTTGTTGTTGTTAATCCTTACCCAAGGATATTTTTTCCATTGATCTTCAGAGAGAGTGAAAGGGGGTGGGGGAGAGAGAGAGAGACATTGATGTGAGAGACACACATTGGTTGCCTCCTGCACACACCCTGGCGGGGTCTGCATGCCCTTGACTGGGAATCAAACCTGTGACTCTTTGGTGCGTGGGCTGACTCCCTAACCACAGTGCCACACTGGCCAGGGCAGATATTCTTAGTTTTTAACCTAACGTCCTCCTTGTTCTGGGTTCCATCCAGAATAACACATGACATTAGTAGTCATGCCTTCTTAGGTGCCTCTTGGCTGTGAAAGGTTTTCAGACTTTGGTTTTGATGACCCTGACAGTTTGGAAGAGCAGTGGTCAGGTATTTTGTAGAATGTGTGATTTCTTATTTATTATTGTACTGGGGTTATGTGTTTGGGAGAAGAAGACCACAGAGGTCAAGAGCTATTTTTATCACAGCATATTAAGGGTGCATATTATCATGTGATTTATCACTGCTGATGTTAACCTTAATCAGTTGGTTATAGTACTGTTAGATGTTTTTGCAGTAAAATACTCTTTCTTTTCCTCCTCCTCCTTATACTGTCCTCTTTGGAAGGGAGGTGGCTGTGCGCAGCTCACCCTTAAAGAGTGTGGAGTTACTCTCTTCTTTGTTGAGAGTACAACATCTACATACATATTTTTGTAATTCCTCTGCTTCAGAGATCTGTCTCTTCTCCCTCATTTGTTGAATTACATACTCATTTATTTGTATCAGTATGGACTCGTGGATATTTATTGATATTTTGGATTACAAGCCAATGTTACCTTGTTCCTCATATTGTTCCAACTCCAAAGTGGGAGTTTTAAAATTCAGATCTTGTGTTCCTTTGACACATTGTGTTGTGTGTGTGTGTGTGTTTTAGCTCTTCTTTAGTTTTTGGTCCTATTAGATGCTCAAACACATGTTGATATTTTCCTCTCTCAGTTCTGGAATCATAATCCGTTTCTCAAGGAGCCCAAGTTTCTTTTATTGGAGAATGGTAATTAGAAACCAGTATCTGGGTACTAGGTGTGCTAACTTTTGTATTTTTTTAAACCAAAAAGTAAAAAAGGGAATAATACTTTAATTTTCCTTTTGAAGCAAAAGCTTATTTGCACGCATCCTGTTTGGAGATAATATGGGTAGGGTGATCATATATATCTAAATTTGTCTGGAGTAGATAGACTTATTTCATGCTTGTTGTCCCTTCAGGTTTAACATTAGTCACAAAAATATCCTGGATTATTGCCTCTTTCAGCATAAGGGTACCAAGGGAATCTGTGAAATTTATGTATTATCTCCACGATTAAAGGAGTTATCCTCATTAGTGCCATATTCAGCATTTTCACAATGTTGTGGGGCTCTCAGCACGTTTTTATTAGATGAATGAAGAGACAGTTGTTAAATGTTAAACTGAAGAGAAGATGGTTTTGATCAACAAAGGTTAACTGTACTTTCCATAGCAGAGTGCCTAAAGTGACAGACAAAAAAGAAAACTGATATGTAGGCTGCCTGTTACCTGTTTCTCATTTTTAAGGATATTATTGATTGTTAGATATATCTTTGCTTTAATCACAGTCTTTTTGTCAGTTGTGGGAGAAAAATGAGTATCATTTTTTCTTAACTATAATTTTTTAGAGAGGAAGGGGGAGAGAGAGAGAGACATTGATGTGAGAGAGAAACATTGATTGGCAGCCTCCTGCACACCCCCTACTGAGGACCAAGTCCAAAACCCAGGCATGTGCCCTGACCAGTAATTGAACCTCGACCTCTCAGTTCATGGGACGATGCTCAATCCACTGAGCCACACTGGCCGGGCAGTGTTAGTATCATTTAAAAATTATAACCTATTTCAAATATATGTTTCAGAGCTGTAATAGGAGGAAGGACATGCTTGTAATAATTGAAAAAAAAAATCTGTTGTTGTGATAAACATTTATACATGATTCATATAATTTAACTTTCATAATAATGCTGTGAGACAGACATTATTACCCATTTGACCGATGATGAAAACCTGATATTCAGAAGACAGTAATTAAATCATGTGCTTAAAGGCACACAGTTAGGTTTTGTCCTTATTTGGTCTTGGGTTGGTCATATTCCTATACATAGCACCTTACCCAGAGAGATTATCTTTCCATGATTGTGCTGGTTTTTCTGTTTGTTTGTTTCAAATGTGTAGTGAGATTTACATAATTAACAGGAATATCTTTAATACATTTTTTGAGGTAGAAATAGTTTTCAGTATTAATACATGAGTTTGCTTTTCTGAATAACCAGGAAACAAGGGTATTTGTATTGAAATCTGATCTCCCCCTCCTTGGTTTTGTTATTGATATTTTGCTTTTAGTATGTATACCTTTATTGGCCATAAAATGGTAGTGTTCTTGTTAATTATAGGTAGAACTAACCACAGACAGCCATGTGTTGCTTTTTGACTGACCACAGTTTGGCTCTATTTATGAGATGAGGGGCCTGGTACAGTGGTTTTGAAAGTCACCATTCACAGATCTCTAGACTTTGAGTTCTCACTATTTATCCCTGCCCTAAGCCTCAACAATTTGTAAGTTCCTTCAGTAAAAGCAGAAACACAATACATTGAAGAGTTAATCAAATTTTATTAAAAATGTTAAATCAAATTGCATAAGTTTTTTGCTACAGGTAGCATGCAGTGACATTTTCCTGAAAGGATAGTGTCTTAGATTAATAGCTGAATGTAAAAGCTTCTGTTAAGGATTTCTTATACAATCAACACTTGTTGCCTATATATCAGTAAAGCAGAATGGAAAATCACCTGGAGTATGGAACTATTTTAGATATGTTAAACTTGTGTTTATTCAAGTGCAATTCTATTTGTCTTTTTCACCTTGTTAACCTTACTTGTGAAAGCATCATATACAAATATAATCCAATAGATGTATTTCTGGAAAATTGAACACAAATTCAGGCTTAGAAAATTGGATCGTGCCCTGGCCGGTTTGGCTCAGCGGTTAGAGCGTCGGCCTGCGGTCCTGAGAGACACGGGTTTGGTTCCCGCTAAGGGCGCGTACCTCGGTTGCACTTTGTCCCCGGCCCTGGTTGGGTCGTGCGGGTGGCAGCCACTCGATGTGTCCCTTTCACATCGATGTTTCTCTCTCTCTCTCTGTTCCTCTCTCTCCCTCCCACTCTACCTGAATAAAAAATGGAAAAATGTCCTCGAGTGAGGATAAAAAATAAATAAATAAGTAAAGTATCCTCGGGTGAGGATATTTATTTATAAAAAAAAAAGAAAAAAAAAAAAAAGAAAATTGGATCGTGTTTCCTCAATGACATATAGTGTTTTTCTTTGCTTCATTTACTCTTCACTTGGCAGTGAAATCTTTTTAATTTCATTTAAAAAACTTTTTTTAAAAAGGAATCTTTTTATACAGAGTTCTTAATAATGCAAAGTATTTTTTTTAATATGCCATCTTAAAATGAGGATTTCTTTAATAAGAATATATTTTTATTTATTTTTTAATTTTTTTTATCCTCGAGGACATTTTTCGATTTTTTGTTCAGATAGAGCGGGAGGGAGAGAGGAAGAGAGAGAGAGAGAAACATCGATGTGAAGGGACACAACGAGTGGCTGCCACCCGCACAACCAACCAGGGCCGGGGACAAACTGCAACCGAGGTACATGCCCTTAGCGGGAACCGAACCCGGGTCTCTCTGTACCGCAGGCCGACACTCCAACCGCTGAGCCAAACCGGCCAGGGCTATTTTTAAAGTTTTACACTTAGTGGAATTAAGAACTTAGGGAACTTGTATTTGATTGGTTTATTTGGTGACTGAAGAATAAATCCCATGAAATATGGGATTGTAAAATTCAAGCACAAAGCTCTATTTATTTTTAAAAGTATAATTTGTATAGCATTGGGCTTTAAGTAAACTATGTTTCCTAAATGGTGGTGATTAAAAGATAAATTAAAATTCAAGCTGTGCAGTATTTCCTTTACTTAGTGATGCCTGCATTTATAGCAATGTTTGTTTATAATTCAGACTCAGATATTGGAATTGTATTCTAATGTCTTTTATCTCTTTATTTTAGAAGGCCTGTTGGACCTCAGAATATATTTACATGCTATATTATTCATGTATATATAAATATATAATATATATGAGATAAAAGTTATAGTATTTTGGGTTTTGTTCTTAACCATCTTCCCTTGAAATCTTTAATAGACTTAAATTGACAAATATGATTATCCCTCAACATTTGTTCAATATTCATATTTTCTTTATGAAGCAAAGGTCAGAGATCATTGGATTATTTCTTACCTAGAGTATGTCCATGAATGTGATATTGACATATTCTGAAAGTATACGAATCCAGTCAGAATGAGTTAAGACTCATGGAGCAGACGTTAGGTGAACAGTGAACAGTATTCATTACACATAATCATTTCAATAGCCAGAGGAAAAATGGTTGGAGTTAGCTATTATTCATGATTACCATTACATCTCTCACACTAACATCAATTCATAAGAATGTAGGAATGAAAAGAATAGAACTTTAGTTAAAGGATAATCATCAAAACTCCACAATAAAGCCTTCTACTTTTTTTTTTTAAACTACAATTGACATAAAATTATATTAGTTTCTGGTGTACAATTTAGTGATCAGATATTAGTATAACTTACAAAATGATCATCCCCAAAATCAGATCACCCTCTTGATACCATACATAGTTATTACAGTGTTATTAACTATATTTCATATGCTATACTTTACATCCCTGTGGCAATTTTATGATTGCCAATTTGGATTTAATCCCTTCACGTTTTTACCCAGCTCCCCAACCCCTTTCCCCTTTCCCATCAGACAACCATCAGTTTTTTCTCTGTATCTAAGTTTGTTTCTGTTTTTTTTTGTTTTTGTTTTTTGTTTTTTTAGATTCCACATGTTAAGTAAAATCATATAGTATTTGTCTTTCTCTGACTTCATTTAACTTAGCGTAACACCCTCTAGGTCTATCTCTACTGTTGAAAATGGCAAGATTTTGTTCATTTTTTATGGCTTACTAGTATTCCATTGTATACATGTACCACATTTTTATCCAGTCATCTATCATTCGATACTTACATTGCTTCCATAATATCTTGGTTATTGTAAATAATGCTGCAATGAACATAGGGATGCACATATCTTTACAAATTATTGCTGGGTCATGTGGTAGTTTTATTTTTAATTTTTTGAAGAACCTCTATACTGTCTGACTTAGTGGTAGTTACAGTTTGCAATCACACCAACAGTGCACAAGGGTTCCCTTTTCTCTCCATGCTCACTAACACTTGTTTGTTGATTTATTGATGATAGCCATTCTAACAGGTGTGAAGTAATATCTTACTGTGGTTTTAATTTGCATTTCCCTGACAATTAGTAATGTGGGGCATCTTTTTATATGCCTGTTGGTCATCTGTATGTTTTCTTTGGAGAGGTGTTTGTTCAGTCCTTGGCCCATTTTACAATTAGATTGTTTTTTTTGATGTTGAGTTGTGTAAGTTCTTTATAAGTTTTGGATATTAACCTCTTATCAGGTGTATCATTGGTGGTGAATATGTTTTCCTATATAGTGGGTTGTCTTTTCATTTTGTTCATTGTAGAAAACCTTTTTAGTGTGATGTAGTCCCATTTATTTATGTTTTCTTTTGTTTCCCTTGCCTGAGGAAATATATCAGAAAAAAATGTTACTAAGAGAAATGTCAGAGTTTACTGCCTATATTTTCTAGAAGTTTTATGGTTTCTGGTCTTACATTAAAGTCTTTAATCATATTTAGTTTATTCTTGTATATGGTGTAAGAAAAGGATCCAGTTTCATTTTTTTGCATGTGTCTGTCCAGTTTTCCCAGTCCCATTTATTGAAGAGACTATCTATGCTCCACTGTATATTCTTGCCTCCTTTGTTGGAGAGCAATTAACCATATGTGCATGGATTTATTTCTAGGCTCTTTAGTCTGTTCTATTGATCTGTGTGCCTGTTTTTATGCTAGTACCATGCTGTTTTGATTAGTATAGCCTTGTAGCATAGTTTGATATCAGGTAGTGTGATACTTCCAACTTTGTTATTTTCCCTCAAGATTGCTTTGGCTCTTCCAGGTTTTCTGTGGTTCCAAATAAGTTTTAGGATTTTTTGTTCTAGTTTTGTGAAAATGCTACTGATATTTTTATAGGAATTGTATTGAATCTGTAGATTGCTTTGGGTAGTATGTACATTTTAGTGATGTTAATTGTTGTTATCTATGAATATGGTATATGCTTTCATTTGTGTCTTCAGTTTCTGTTTCAATGTCTTAAAATTTTTTGAATACAGATCTTTTACCTTTTTGGTTAAATTTATTTATAGGTATTTTTTGATGCAATTATAAATGGGATTGTTTTCTTAATTTTTCTTTCTAATAGTTTATTATTGATATATAAAAATGAAACTAATTTCTGAATGTTAATTTTGTATCCTGCTACTTTACTGAATTCATTTTATCAGTTCTAATAGTCTTTTTGGTGGAATCTTTAGGATTCTCTCTATGTAGCATCATGCCATCTGCAAAATGAGTTTTACATCTTCTTTTCTTATTTGGATGAAATTTTATTTATTTTTCTTGTCTGATTGCTGTGGCTAGCACTTCTAATACTGTGTTGAATAAAAGTGGTGAAGATGGACATCCTCTACTTGTTTCTGATCTTAAATAATAAGCTTTCAGCTTTTACTTGTTGAGTATGACGTTAACTGTGTTTTTGTCATATGTGGCCTTTATTATGTTGAGATATGTTCCCTCTATTCCAACTTTGCAGAGAGTTTTTATCATAAATGGACACTGGATTTTGTCAAATGCTTTTTCTGCATTTATTGATAATTATTTTTGTCCTTCATTTTGTTTATGTGGTATATCATATTAATTGATTTGTGAATAGTGAACCAATTTTGTATTCTATGTTTAAATCCTGTTTGATCATGGTGTATGGTCCTTTTACTGTATTGTTGACTTTGGTTTTCTAATATTTTGTGGAGGATTTTTGCATCTATGACTATCAGAAATAATGGCCTGTCATTTTCTTTTTTATCCTCACCTGAGGACACTTTTTCATTCTTTGTTCAGATAGAGCAGGAGGGAGAGAGAGAGAGAGAAACATCGATGTGAAATGGACACATCGAGTGGCTGCCACCCGCACGACCAACCAGGCCGGGGACAAACTGCAACCGAGGTACATGCCCTTAGCGGGAACCGAACCCGGGTCTCTCCGGACCACAGGCCGACGCTCTAACCGCTGGCCAAACCGGCCAGAGCTGGCCTGTCATTTTCTTTTCTTATGGTATCCTTGTCTGGTTTTGGTATCAGGGTAATGCTGGACTCAAAAAATGAGTTTGGGAGCCTTCTCTTCTCTTCAGTTTTCTGGAATAGTTTGAGAAGGATAGATATTAATTCATCATTAAATGTTTGATAAATTCACCTGTGAAGCCATCTGGTCCAAAACTTTAGTTTATTGGGAGTTTTTTGATTACTGATTTGACTTTGTTGGTAGATGCTAGTCAGTTCTGATTTTCTGTTTTTTCTTGATTCAGTCTTGGATGATTGTATGTTTCTAGGACTTTATTCATTTCTTTTAGGTTGTCCAATTTGTTGGCATGTAATTTCTGTAGTAGTTTCTTATAATCCTTTGTACTTATGTGGTGTTGGTTGTCATGTCTCCCCATTCATTTCTGATTTTATTTATTTGGCTCCTCTCTTTTTTACTTGATAAGTCTGGTTAAGGGTTTATTAATTTTGTTTATCTTTTGAAGGAATCAGCTCTTGGTTTTGCCGATCTTTTGCATTATTTAAGACTCTATTTTGTTTACTTTTGCTCTAATCTTCACTTTTCTTGCCCTTTACTTACTCACTTTGGGCTTTGCTTGTTGTTTTTTTTCTAGTTGCTTTATGTGAAAGGTTAGATTGGTCACTTGAGATTTTTTTTTTTGGTATGTCTTGAGATAAACCTGTACAGTCATCCCTCGTTTATTGTGGTTAATCTGTTCCAGACTCTAGTGGTTGCACCTGGCGTTGAAGGATTCCTGGGGTGCTCAAGTACATAAACCTACAGTTCATACATACAGTAATTTTTATTTTAATTGTAATACAGAGATGTATAATTGACTCAGACAACTGAGTGCACGCATCATTTTCACTGTCTCAGTTAACTTTTTAATGACTATATTTGAAAAAACTGCGATAGAGTGAAGCCGTGAAAGTTGAAGTGCAAAGTGGCAAGGGATGACTGTATTGTTAGGAATTTCACTCTTAGAACTGCTTTGGCTGTGTCCAGTAGATTTTGGAACATGTATTTTTATTTTCATTTGTCTCAGTTATCTTTTGATTTCTTCCTTGATTTTATTGTTTACCCATTTATTGTTTAATAGCATGTTATTTAGCCTCTGTGTGTTGGTGATTTTTCAGTTTTCTTTTTGTAATTGATTTCTAGTTTTATACCATTTTCATCAGAGAAGATGCTTGATATGATTTCAGTCTTCTTAAATGTATTGAGACTTGTTTTGTGGCCTAACATGTGGTCTGTCCTGGAAAATGCTTCATGTACACTTGAAAATAATGTATATTCTGCTCCTTTTGGGTGAGAAGTTCTAAATGTATTAATTAAATCCATCTGTCTAAGATAATCATTTAAGGCTACTGTTTCCTTGTAGATTTTCTGTTTGGATGCTCTATCTATTGATGTCAGTGGGGTGTTAAAGTTCCCTACTATTATCATATTGTCAGTTGCCCCCTTTATGTCCATTAATATTTGCCTTATATATTTATGTGCTTCTACATAGGGTGCATAGATGTTTACAAGAGTTATAAGTTATCTCATCTTGCTGATCTTTTATCTTTATGAAATGTCCTTCTTTGCCTCTTTTTATAGCCTTTGTTTAAAGTCTATTTTGTCTGATTTAAGTATTGCTAAACCAGCTTTCTTTTTTATTTTCATTTGCATGAAATATCTTTTTTATCCCTTTACTTTCAGTCTGTGTGTCTTCCATCTGAAGTGGGCTTCTTGTAGGCAGCAAATATATGGGGTCTTGTTTTCTTTTCTTTTTTTTTTTTTTATCCTCACCCAAGGACATTTTTCCATTTTTTGTTCAGGTAGAGTGGGAGGGAGAGAGGGGAACAGAGAGAGAGAGAGAGAAACATCGATGTGAAAGGAACACATCGAGTGGCTGCCACCCGCACAACTGACCAGGGCCGGGGACAAACTGCAACCGAGGCACGCGCCCTTAGCGGGAACCGAACCCGGGTCTCTCAGGACCGCAGGCTGACACTCTAACCGCTGAGCCAAACTGGCCAGGGCGGGTCTTGTTTTCTTATCTATTCAGCTATCCTATGTCTTTTTTTTTTTTTTTTTTTATCCTCACCCGAGGATATTTTTCCATTTTTTGTACAGATAGAGTGGGAGGGAGAGAGAGGAAGAGAGAGAGAGTGAGAGAAACATCGACATGAAGGGACACATCGAGTGGCTGCCACCCGCACGACCAACCAGGGCCGGGGACAAACTGCAACCGAAGTACGTGCCCTTAGCGGGAACCGAACCCGGGTCTCTCCAGACCGCAGGCCAATGCTCTAACTGCTGAGCCAAACCGGCCAGGGCTATCCTATGTCTTTTAATTGGAGCATTTAGCCCATAGTTATTTTCATTTTATTAATTGTTTTCTGATTGTTTTTGTAATTCTTTTTTGTTTCTTATTATCTTGGTCTCTTGTGTGTATTGATGCCTTTCTATAGTGCTGTGTTTGGATTCCTTTGTTTTTAATTCTTGTATATCTTTTGTACATTTTTGGTTGTGTAGTTACCATGTGCTTCATACATACCAGACTATGTTTATAACAGTCTATTTTAAGATGATAGTCACTTCAGTTTGAACACATTCTAAAATCACTACCATTTTTACTCCCCCTTCCATGTTTGTGTTTTTGTTATTACTTTTTACTTTTTTTGTATCCGTGTGTTTGTGTGTATCCCTTAATTTATTGTTGTGATTACACATGCCATTTCTACCTTCACTTTTTAACCTTTGTACTAGCTTTATAATTGGTTGACCCACTGCCTTTATTATGTGTTTGTCTTTGTCACTGAGAATTTTTTCTTTGCTATGTTTTCTTATATTTTTGATCTTTTTTTTTTTTTTTCCTTCTTAAGGAAGTATCTTTAACATTTCTTATAATACTGGTTTCATGGTGGTGAACTGCTTTAGCTTGATCTTGTCTAGAAAACTCTTTATCTCTCCTTTGATTCTAACTGATAGCCTTTCTGGGTAATCTAGGTTATAGGTGCTTGCTTTTTATCACTTTGAATATTTCATGGCAATCCCTTCTAGCCTGCAAAGTTTCTGTTGAGAAATCAGCTGACAGTCTTATGGGAGCTTCCTTGTATGTGACTAACTGTTTTTCCCTACTTTTAAGATTTTCTCTTTGTCTTTAACCTTTGGTATATTTTATTTTATTTTAGTTAATATGTTTTATTGATTTTTATTTTTATTTTTTTTTTTTAGAGAGAAACATCAGTGTGAGAGAAAAATATCAATTGGCTGCCTCCTGCACACCCTCTACTGGGGATCAAGCCTGTAATGCAGGCTTGTATCCTGACTGAAAATTGAACTCGGACCTCTCAGTCCATGGGATGATGCTCAATCCACTGAGCCACACTGGCTGGGTGCTGACTGGTTCTTTTTTTGGTTTATACCTCTTTGTGTATGTTCCCTTAAGTTTATTGAGCAGTCTTTTTTGTTGTTAATCCTCACTCGAGGATATTTTTAAATTAATTTTGATAAAGTGAAAGGGAGGGAGGGAGGGAGAAAAAGAGAATATCATTGATGTGAAAGAGACACAAGGATTGGTTGCTTCCTGCATGACCCTGACTGGGGCCTGGGATCAAACCTGCAGCCCAGGTTTGTGCCCTTGACTGGGAATTGAACCTGTGATCCTTTGGACTGCGGGCCGATGCTCTAACCACTGAGCCAAACAGGCCAGGGCCATTGAGCATCTTTATCAGTGGTGTTTGGAACTCTGCATCTGGTAGATTGCTTGCTTCTATCTCATTTAGTTCTTTTTCTACAGTTTTGTTTTGTTCTTTCATTTGAGACATGTTTTTTATCTCCTCATTTTGACTGCCTTGCTGTGTTAGTTCGTGTGTATTAGGTAGATCTGCTATATCTCTGAGCCTTGGCCAAGTGGCCTTTTGTAATAGGTGTCCTGTGCTGCCCAGTTGCACAGTCTCCTTGAGCTGTGTAACCTAAGCTGGGTGCTCCATGGTGCGTCTTGTGTTTGTAATTGTGTCCTCCTTTTGTATTTGAGCTTTGATTGCTGTTGGTACATCAGTGGGTTAGATTGACCCTGACTGGCTGTGAGGATTGGCCATGACTATAGTGGACGAGCTCTTGTGCGGGGACTGATTCCATGGAGCAAATTCTTTTATAAGGGCTCTGGTGCCTGCTGAGTCTGCCCTTTGGGTGTGTCATTTGTGGAAGTGGTTGGATGGTGCTCTAGTGTGGTCTGAAGTCAGACACCAGGTGTGTTGGTTCTGGGAACTATTGGGAGGGGCACTGGTGCAGGCTAAGGTCAGCCACTGCCTGTGCACAGGCAGGACACCAGCCTCTTGGTAGGAGTTACAAAGTGAGCTGTGGTTGGTAGCCCCTTGTGCTGGGCTTGGAGGTGTCTGGGAGAGGCTGTGTTAGTATTGCAGGGCTTGAGGCCACTTAGCAAGAGGTACAGGGTATGCTGAGGCCAGCCATTGAAAAGCCTCATACATAATGGGGCAAAGATAGAAGCATTTTTTTATTCCTCACCTGAGGATATTTTTCTGTTTATCATCAGATAGAGTGAGAGGGAGGGAGGGAGGGGGGGAGAGAGAGAGGGAGAGAGAGAGAGAGAGAGAGAGAGAGAGAGAGAGAGAGAAACATCAATGTGATAGTGCCACATCAACTGGTTGCCTCCTGTACAACCAGACGAGGGCCAGGGACGAACTGCAACTGAGGCACGTGCCCTTGACCAGAATCAAATCTGTGACTCGTTGGTCCACAGGCCAATGTTCTAACTGCTGAGCCAAACCGGCTAGGGCTAGAAGCATTTTCTTTAAACTTAGAAACATGATTATGATTCCAGTCACCATTTTTATTCAAATTATGTTAGAATTCCTAGCTAGTAAAATACATAAAATAACACATAGTATAAGAAAAGAAACAAACAAAACTTTTATGTTTAGAGATGATTATACCAAAAATTTAAGAAAAATCTGTATGTGAACTAGCACTGTTGCTGGAAAGAGATAAATCATGTTTCTGTACCCTAGCAAAAATATTTAGACAGGGTGATTGTTTTAAAAGATTTTAGTCACAAGAGCAAGAAAATTACATTATTCACTGAATAGTCTAATAAAAGATACATGAAAACTTTACAGTGAAAGTTATAAATTTTATTAAAGAACCTAAAAACATTTAAATAAATATATGAGTAGATACAGTAGCCTGGATATGTGACATATTTTTAGTGTATCTGATAATTCAGTAAAATTTCAAACCAAAACCAAAAGTTTGTCTTGCATAACTTGGCAAGCTGATCCTAAAACTTATATGCAAAGGTGAAAGTTCATGATTGCTTAAGTAGAAAAGTGAAGAGGGGTGATTCACTTAATCAGATATAGAGTTAAAGTAATTAGAACAGGAATAGACCAGTGACAAAGTTCAGGAATAGACTGATATTTGTGAGAACTCCAAATGTGACAAAATTGGTAAAGCAAAGCAGTGGGGAGAGAATAAACTATTTAGTAATTAATGCTGGGTTAGCAGTGTTGAAATTAAAAAAAAATGTAGTTGGTTTCCCAATTCACAAAAATTGAATTCATTAGATTAATATCCTAAAATTGAAAACCAAGATTTTAGAATTAATACATGGTAATATCTTTATGACTTGTTTCAGGAAGAAATTTTAAATAAGATCCCAAAATAAAAGAAAAGATTAATGTTATATTTAAATAAAAAATAAATTTAAAAGGTTTTATTTATAAAAACTAAAATCAAAAAGTCTTATTGTTTTATAACATGATAAGGACCTTTTCCTGTTTGTTTGATTATAGAGATTAATTTGAGATAAGTCAGATGAACAATAAAGGCAGGAACCTTAGTTATATCCCTAGTACATAGCAAAGCGCATGAATGAATGTGACTTAAAAACTATTTTGTACTTTTGGTCAATTGCATCCTTGAGCTCCCTGGGACACTGGGAACATTTGTTCTCCCATTTTCTGTATTTAGTTGGTCAGAAAGTTTGAGGAGCATTCTTAGTTGTCTGAAATTCAAAACTTCTTGCTAGCTACATCTGGGAAACTAAAGAAGGATATTCTGCATTGTATTTGTAGTTTCAGTTAAAATTTTTGCCTTTATTCACTAACTTACTGCACTCTCTTGAAGTTACCTGAGTGTTCTGGGGAAAAAGTGTCCAGAAAGATATGGTCTCTGCAAGCATGAAGCTTAGAGTGTAGCAGTGGGAAAAGAGGTAAGCAAATCAGTGGTATTGTATTATATGATAGATACTATGATAGAGTATGCTGAGGGAGAAGAGACAACAGAACCTTCTAAAGCAGTTTACATTATAAGTAAAGTATTACTACATTTAAAAATACAAGAAAATATTTGGAGAGCATTTACAAAAACAAGAATTTACAGATAAAACTACTTAGGAGATGGCGGCGTAGGAAACACGATATTGCCTCCTCCCACAACCACATCAAAATTACAACTAAACTACAACACAACCATCATTCAGAACCACCTGAAATCGAGCTGAATGGAAGTCCTACAACTATGAAATTAAAGAAGCAGCCACATCGAGGCTGGTAGGAGGGGCTGAGGCACGGACAGGCTGGTCCCACACCCACGTGTGGCAGATAAAAATCAGGAGGGACACCTTGGCTGGGAAGGTCCTCCCTGAGGAGTGAGGGGTCCCCGTCCCACAACAGGCACCCAGCCAGTGCCAGGAACACAAGTCCCCATCACTTCTGGCTGTAAAAACCAGCAGGAACTGAGGCTGAGGGAGGCTGTGGCTTCTGGAGGCTGTTCCTCTTAAAGGGCCCGTGCATGGACTTACTTGGATTTGCTCCCTCTAAGCTTGGAGAGGAGGCAGCTTGAGGGGCACCAGAGACATACAGGGAAGAACTGAGCTGTTTGCTTTCTTCTGGACAGACGTGCTGGCGGAGGCTGATGTTCCTTTGGTGAGCCTTTCTCTGGGGCTGCAGACAGCTGCCATATGTGGGACTACAGCAACCTGGCTCACACTGTTGGCTCCGCCCTGGTGATTCCCTGAGGTCCTACCCCACCCAACTTTCAGGCCCACCCAAGTTGTTTCTAAAGGCTTTACCATAGGATTGGCCTGTCTTGGATCCTGCTTCAGAGTTTCCTAAAATCTCTCAAACAAGCAGCATCTGATCTCAACAAGCCCATATTTCTTGTTAAATGGCCCCAGGCCTGGCACTAAAAGCAGCCAGCCTTGGTTCACAACTTGGCTTTTCCTTGGCACCTCCAAGCCCAGCACAAGAAGCAGCCATCAGCAGATCACTTTGTAGCTTATACCGGGTGGCCCCAGATAGAACACAGGCAGTGGCTGACCTTGCCCCAGAGCCAGCACACCCAGTGGACAGCTTCAGACCACATTGAAACACCACCACCCAACCACGTCTACAAGTGACACACTCAAGGAGTGGATTCAGTGGGTACAAGAGCCCTACTGAAGTAAATCTTGCTCTGTGTGATGGGTCCCTTCACAGCTGATTCTCCAAAGTAGTCAGAGGCCAGTGGTCAGTGGGCACAGCCAGTCCTTGCAGCTGATCAGCCTGAGTAAGTCTCTCCCATTGACTTGCCAACAGTAATCAAGACTCATTTACAACAGAAGGGTGTACAGTCCATGCTAGGGGTGCACCTCGAGGGCCCAGCTGGGGTGATCAGGGAGGCTATGCCACTGGATCTTATAGGACACCTATAACAATAGGCCACCCGAAGCCTAGAAGACTACCTAATATACATAAACAATCACAGGAAAGCAGCCAAAATGAGGAGACAAAACATGTCCCAAATGAAAGAAAAGAACAAACCTTCAGGAAAACTAAACAGAATGGAGATAAGCAATCAGTCAGATGCAGAGTTCAAAACACTGGTTATAAGGTTGCTCAAGGAACTTGGTGAGACATTCAAGGAACTTAGTGAGACCTTCAAGGATCTTAAGGAGACCTCCAAGGAACTTAGTAAGAACATCAGCAACATAAAAAAGGACCAGTCAGAAATGAAGAATGCACTAACTGTAATAAAGAATAATTTATAGGGAATCAATAGTAGAGTAGGTAAAGCCAAGAAGCAAACCATTGATTTGGAATATAAGGAAGCAAAAACAATCAGAACAACAAAAAGAAAAAACCCCAAAAAATGAGGGTAGTGTGAGGAGCCTCTGGGACTTCAAGCATGCCAACATTAGCATAATAGGGGTACCAGAAGGAGAAGAGCGAGAATAAGAAATTGAAAACCTATTTGAAACAATAATGACAGAAAACTTCCCTAACTTGGTGAGGAAACAGACGTATAAATCCAGGAAGCACAGAGAGTCTCAAACAAGGTGAACCCAAGGAGTACCACACCAAGACACATCATCATCAAAATGCCATTAGTTAAATACAAAGAGAGAATCTTAAAGGCAGCAAGAGAAAAGCAGTCTGTTACCCACAAAGGAACTTCCATAAGACTATCAGCTGATTTCTTTTTTTTTTTAATCCTCACCCGAGGACGTTTTTTTTTTTTTTTTTTTTTTTTGCATTCATCTTCAAATAGAGCGAGAGGGAGGAAGAGAGAGAGAGAAACATCTATATGAGAGAGACACATCGACTGGCTGCCACCCACATGACCCTCAACCAGGGCCAGGGACAAATTGCAACTGAGGTATGTGCTCTTAGTGGGAACTGAACCCGGCTCTCTCTGGACTGCGGGCCAACACTCTTACTGTTGAGCCTACCCTGCCAGGGCATGCCAGCTGATATCTCAAAAGAAACTTTGCAGGCCAGCAAGGAGTGGCAGGAGATATTCAAGGCAATAAAAAGCAACGACCTACAACCAAGATTACTCTATCCTGCAAAGCTATCATTTAGAATTGATGGCTATATCAGGAGTTTCCCAGACAAGAAAAAGCTTGAGTTCATCACCACCAAACCAGTATTATAGGAAATGTTGAAGGGTCTTCTTGAAGGCGACGAACAACAAAAATATGAACAATAAAATGGCAATTAATACATATCTATCAACAATTGAATCCACAAACAAAATGAGCAGTAGAACACAAACAGACTCATAGATACAGAGAACTTTTTGTTGCTTGCCAGATGGTTGGGGGCTGGGAGGGTGGGTGAAAAAGATGAAGGAATTAAGAAGAACAAATTGGTTGTTAGACTGATGAACCTCAAAGGGAAGGGGGGAGGGGGGATGAGATAAACCAAAGAACTTCTATGCATATGTGCATAAACAATGGACACTGACAATAGTTTTGGGAAGGCTAGAGGAGAGCAGGATTGGACAGGAGCGGGTCAGTGGGGAAAAAGAGGGAGACATCTGTAATACATTCAACAATGAAGATGAGTTAAAAAATAATTAAAAAATCTAAGAAAAAAAAGATAAACTACTGGGGGAAAAAGAATATTATTGTAATCCCTTTTAGGTAGACATATCTGTTTTGCTCATTATTGTTTCCTTAGAGGTAATTCTTTGGAATGTGGAAGGTGCCCAGAAAACGTTTGTTGACTGAATCATTGGAAAAGAATGAGAAATACAAAGTTATTTTTCCTTTTATCAAATGTCATATCTTTGGAAAAATGCTCATTTTCCCCCTTACATCCCATTCTTAATTGTCCCTTATTTCTTATTTCTGATAGCCTTGTCTTTCTCTAATGATTACCACGAGGCTCATCTTCCTCTGACATTACTTTCATAATGTGATACCCCTGCGTAAAAATTCTTCAAGGGGATCTTTGTTTTGTATAGTAGAAAGAGCAGACTCCTAAGCATTCTGTTTAGGGTTTTTTTTGTTAGGTCCCATCACAGCTATCACACTGTAGCTCTGTAACCCCACCTCTCTAGTTAGGAATTCTTCTTAGAGTCCCTTAAACACAATGTGCTCCTTCCCACTTCTATTCATGCTGAGCCATCTGGAGTATACTTTCTTCTCTTCAGTGACACAAGTCATGGCCAGCCTCTTGATCATTGACTTAGCCCCATCACTGACCTTTGTAGTTCATTATGATCTCTTAATTTTTTTTTTTCTTATAGGAGATATTTAGATAAAAATCAGAGATAACAATGTTGAAAAAAAAAAACTTTGAAGAAACTATATGAGGAAAATTTGGAAAAGAAAAAGAAGGCAATCACTTATCTTCTTCATTGAAGAGCCACCTAAATCCATTTGAAAATGTTCACAGTTGTCTCATTTCCATCCTTAATAGGTTTGGACTTTAGTCCAACTCTCATGATTTCCATTTTACTGAAACTTTTCTCTCCAAAGTTACCATTAACTCCCTTTTGTAAAATTTTTTATCTTTTATAATAACATTGAGAAGTTTAAAAAATTATAATAAAAATTTATGGGAAATAGAAATAGGATTAAGGAAAAAATTAAATCACCGGTACTTCAACTACTCTCTTATTGTTAGTATTTGGTAAACAGAAACTCTTTCTTAAAGTTTCTACTTAGAATTTTTACAGTTATAAGGTTGTATGTCTGAATAAAAGCTCTTTTACTCTACTCTCCACAAGCTTCTGATGTCAGCAATCAGATATAGTAAGTTGGGTCTTGCCTATCTACTGAGTAGTGTATATTTAATAGTCTATAGCATGTTTATTAGGTTTATAATGATTTGCAGATATTATTAACCCCTTTAAGGTTTAATAGAGTAAAAGCTCTAAATGTGATAACAATTTTAGTAAAAAGAACCAAACAATTATAATAGATACATAGAGATTATATAAAAATTAGAAAATGTGGATACACAAATAGGTGGTAGTAGAGGCAGATAGAATGGAAACAAGCAGAGATGTTTAGAGACAGTTTGAACAATTCTAAGTAAAAATTAATAAAGGGCATGTTTTCAGAAGATCATTAGTAAGGTAATGACATATGCAGGGTAAAGGACAGATTTGAAAAAAAATGTTGTAAATTATGGGAAGAGAGGAGTCAAAAGATGACTACAGGTTTCGAACCTGGTGACAGTCTGTGGTTCACTTCTTTTCTTTCTGCACTTTTGTACTTGGCTGTTCCTCAGCTGAACAAGGTGACTTTAATGTGTCCTTCATCCCTTGCTTTCCCCCAATGCCCCTTGTTCTTCCTTATGTTCCTTCTTTCTTATGGCTTCATCTACCATCTCTTTATAGATGATTCCTACATCTTTAACTCGTGTTGATCTCTTTCTCAGCCTCTGATTCTTCATATCAGTTGCTTGCTATTACAGTTGCACTAAGATGGTCATGATCATAGTCTTAGTACAGTCACAAATATGTTTAAGTTTAGCTGCTTAACTTCTATAAGGGTGTTACCAAACTAAAGGGATTCATTTGCCTGTGCTCATCAAAGCCCAATAAAACATGAACAGGAGTTTGGAGCAAAGAAAATAAAGATGTATTTAAGGAAATAGCATCAAGTATAGAAACATGGGTGAGGCAGTAGTCTAGAACCTGGCTCTTCCATGGTGTCTAGGGGATGGGTTATATAGGGGAAAATCATTAATCATGGTGACTAAGGGATTTAGGGTTAGGGTCGTGGGCTCTACCGATTGGTTGGAGCCAGAGTAGGGAGTAGTTGATCATTGATGTGGTCCTGATGTCAGCCATGGTATTGTTCTGTGTGGTTTCACAAAGATGTGCTCAGTAGGGTCATTCCGCTTTTATAGGCCTGGAGCTGAAACACATCTGAGGTAAGGATATTACCTTTAGTAACTCCTGTTTCTGTGGTCAATAGAGCTGGGGCTTTGTTTTTGAAGATAGTTTAGAGACGACCAGAACCTTGCTGTCCTGAGGGCTTAATGGTTAAGGGAGGAGACCTGCAGCAAGTGCAAAGGTAGAAGGATCTGGTGGAAAGGAGGCAAGTGAGTCAAGGTGCTATTAGACTAAATAAAGCGAGCTGGAATTAAGGAGAAAGTCATATAGAGAAATGAAGTTTCTGTGTAGTTACTATGGTCAATTATCCCATTTATAAATGGGAATAAAAATACTACATCTCTTTCAAGGGTATGATGAGTTAAATGAATAACAATCTTCTGAAAACAGTGCATTAACTGGACCAGTGCATAATGATGGTTTCCTTGGGTTGAGGTGAAATGAGAGTAATTGAGATAATATTTTATCTTTCTACCTGTCCACTTCTGTTCTATTTTGGTTTTGGCAGATATTCTATTATGTGCCATCCTATTTTGAGGAGTGTTCTTTATCATAAGATTTTATCCTTATAACCTTTTTTTAGTTAAAAAAAACCCACTCCCTTTTTAAAATGAAATTATGTTGCTAACTGGTAGTAGTTGTTACTGTGGTTATTTTAAAAGTTCTGAGTTAGGGGGGAAAAAAGTCTGCAGCCCTATGTTATTTCCCCCTCAGCCCCACAGTTTCTTCTGTTGTTTATATCTTGTATTAGTGTGGTGCATTTGTTACTGCCGATGAACCATGTTGATGCATTATTAATTAAAACCCACAGTTTACATTTGGATTTACTCTTTGTGTTGTATATTCGGTGAGTTTTGACAAAAGTATAATGACATGTTTTCTATTGCTGTATCATACAGAGTAGTTTCACTGCCTTAAAAATCATCTGTGCTTCACCTGTTTGTCCTTTTCTTCCTCTCCCTGAACCCCTGACAGTCACTGATCTTTTTACTACCTCCATAGTTTTGCCTTTTACAAAATATCAGTTGGAATCATCTAATACGTGGCCAGACTGACCTTCTTCACTTAGCAATATACCTTTAAGGTTTCTCCATATCTTTTTGTTACTTGATAGATCATTTCTTTCTATCTGAATAATATTCCTTTGTAACACAGTTTATCTGTTCACCTACTGAAGGACCATCAGTTGCTTCCAAGTTTTAGCATTTATGAACAGCTTGCATTTTAAGATTCAAGTTTGAATGTTTTCTTGATATTAGATGTATTCATGTCCTAGGGCTGCTGTAACAGAGTTCTTACTGCAAACTAGATGGCTTAAAACAACAGAAATTTATTCTCTCATAGTTCTGGAGTGTGAGGGTGGAGGTGGGGGAGTTGTGGTTTGGGACTTCAAAGGGCAGGAAGACAACTCACATGGAGATGGGAAAGCAAATGTTTGGTAAAAAATGTTTGCTGGACTGTCTTTAACAATAAGACACAGAGAGGACTTTGAACAGATGGACCTTGCTAGGTTCCTCTGTGTCTATCACACATTACTTTATATTAAAACTGTAGTTATTTGTTATGATATCTCCCTTCCTGGAGCAGGTCCTCTAAATTCCTTTAGGCCGGTAAAGAAGGATGGTCAAAGGCTCTTTTGAGTCTTTGTCCTTTAATAACTAGTTTAAAATCAATATCCCAAAAGGCATATTTTGGATTGACAAATTCTGCTTTCCTTACCTTTTTCTTGACTGTTGGTGAAGTCCAACAACCCTTGGTTTTCTTAGCTTGTACATCCATCACTCAGTCTCTGTCTCCGTAGTTACATGGCATTCCCCTGTATCTGTGTCTTCACAGGGCTGTCTTCTAATAAGAACAACAGTTTTGTTGGATTAGGGGCCTGCCCTTCTCCACCGTATCTTTATCTTAACTAATTACAGTGACCCTATCTGCAGTGACCCTATTTCTGTTATGGTCATAATTAGCTAGCTAGTATTAATAATTAGGAAGAAAGCAAAGGGGAGGCCAGACATTATAAGCATGGTCATCTAGGCAGCTTTACCAGGAAGCTACAGCTCCACACTCCCCAGGGAACCACCGGTCCATTCCTTGCAGATCACTGGGGAAAGGGATCAAACAAAAAAGGAAATGGGCATATAAGCAGTGAAGTTAGAGTGAGTACGGAAGGTGCTTCTTTGTCAGTCTAACCTGGGAAAAAGATAATTGGCTAGGGGGTGGAGCCATTGCAAGGTCTAAATCTTGGAAGGTTAAAATCCCCAAAGAATTCTTTCTTGCCTTTTGCTTTACTCCTTGCACTCTCTTGCTCCATGACCTGCACTTTGCCTGTGTGCTAGCCTGCCATGTGTCCTTAAGCAGCCACAGGGATGGCCATGGCCATGGGGACCTCACACACAATGCACTGCAGCTGGGAGCACAAGCTAAGCTAGCCAGACACTGGGCTGGACTGTGCTTGAATATGGAGCAGAAACTCTGGGTAGTGGCTTTCGTTCCAGCCCTGTTGAAAGTAAGACTGCACTACTTCCATGGCGAGATGGAGGGAAATGTGACATTGAAAACTCAGGGGTTTAATTCCACAGAAACAAATATCACTCCAATGCGAGTGATATTTAGGAAATTCCATTCCTTGAGACGTCGCAAGAATTCCACTTCCACCGGCAACAGGTGGGGGGGTGCAGAAGGCACCCCATCCATAACATTTCCAGATAAGGTCGTATTCTGAAGTACTGTCAGTTAGGTCTTTATCTGCTGGAGGGCACAATTCAAGCCATAAAATGAGTGATGCTTTTCAGACTGTACCTCTTTAGATACCCTTTTTGTTGTTGTTAAATCATTGATGATGATGTAATGTTATCCAACTCCTATTAATTGTGATTTCAGCTGAAAACCAAATTGTTCTTGGCAGTGTTATGAAAAGAAAGGGCTTCCTTGTGCTTAATTTTGGATGTGCTACTTTCAAATATATAACCAATAAGATCCATCCTAGATGCCAGTCTTTGACTACCTTGTTTAGATTTTATTTGTATGATTCATTTGCCTACTTTGTGATGTGTCAGTTGTGGAAGAAAAAGGGGTTCTATGGAAAGTAACTTTTCACAGTTGATCTCATCATAAATTCCTAACTGGGCTGGTCTTGATGGGGAGTCGTGCCCCGGGCATATAACTTCTTTAGTAAACCGCTTATCTTTGCCTCACGCCCTCTTCATTGTTTCTGTGCATCTAGGTTAACATGCCTATGAAATGCCCCTTTCAGATACCTCTAAGCTTGAGATCACCAGTCAGCTATCCTGTAATCACCTGCCTTGTTTTCTCCCACCTTCATGTCATCTTTCTTACTTGCCCTCCTTAATTTCAAACGCATAAAAGAAACTACAAAACTGGTATTTTCTGGAACATTTGAGATCTTGCTCCCTGCCATATGTCGTCAATTTGGCTCAGATAAACTCACAAAGATTCTTTCCAGGTTTGGACAGTTCTTACGTTAACACAGTCAAGTTGTATAAAGGATGGAGTAAAGTAAAATTGATGTAAACAATTATCTTTGTACAATTATTCAGTGAGGAATATGTTCGTTATTTTTTCCTCCACCATTTAGTACATAAAGATACTGGGGAGGATAGTTTGTAACTTCTACAGACTCATTTTTTCCTTTCAAATCATTTTAATTTAGTGTTTTGCCGATTTCAAAAAAATTCTTTCCTGTTTTTCTGTCATCTGGCATTCCATGTGAAAACTGACCTATAAACTTGCCAACTTCCAGATCATAATTATAGATAAGGTTTCTGAATTTCCTTTACAGTAATTTCCTGATTTGAGAGGGGGAGAGAAGGGAGGTAGGTTAAAGTCACATGGAAAGGTACAGAGTTTGATAAAAGGCATGGAAGACAATGAGAGAAAAACATGGTTGGGGAGAGAGCAAAACTGAATTGATTATATTTTAGGAATAAAAAAAAATTATAAATTTCTATCTATGAGTTTTCTTCACCAGTAAGATTTTAATGTGATCTATAGACTTTTCTTGATAATAAGGAAATGATTAAATACTGTGTTAAATGCTATCAAAGAGGAGACTTTATATAATCAATCTTATCTGTTAATATAACCAGAGCTCCTGAAGCAGGCAGGGTTCTAATGAATCTAATGGAAAATGGATCAGATGGCCATTTAGTAACATTATTTTGGCCCAGCAAGAGAAAAGTGTTTTATGTATTTCAGGGGATTTTTCCAGAAGAGGATTTCTCTCCTCCTCTCAAAGGGGAGAATTATGTAATTTTTTCCCACCAAAGTTATATCCTTGTGAATGCAGAAAAACCTAATGAATCAGTCTTGTTTTGCTGCCCTAGTTCCCCATACCTCGCTGTAGAAAGGTAGGCTCCTGGTATTTCTGAGTAGTCCTCTTTATTTTATTTTATTTTATTTATTTATTTATTTATTGTTACAGATGTTTCTCCTTTTCCCCCCATTGACACCCTCCTCCGTCTCCCTTCCCACCCCCAGCTTTGTTGTCTATGTCCATTGGTCATGCATACATGCATATAAGTTCTGTGGTTTATCTCCCCCCCCCCCCCCGCCCCGGTCTGGGGATTGTCAGTCTGTACCCCACTTCCGCGTCTCTGGGACTACCCTGTTCTCCAGACTGTTAGGTTCATTATATTCCACAAATAAATGAGATCATATGGTACTTGTCTTTCTCTGTTTGGCTTATTTCACTTAGGATAATACTTTCCAGGTCCCTCCATGTCCTCTCAAAGGATAAGAACTCTTTCTTTCTTACAGCTGCGTAGTACTCCATTGTGTATATGTACCACAGCTTTCTTATCCATTTGTCTGCTGATGGACATTTGGTCTGTTTCCAGATCTTAGCTATGAGTAGTCCTCTTGTTTTGACCTTACCTCCTTTCTTTGATAAATCTGCATTTCTTCTTCCATTATTGCCATATTTTTTTTCTTTTTCTTTTTTTTTAATCCTCACCCAAGGACACTTTTCCATTTTTTGTACAGATAGCGTGGGAGGGAGAGAGAGGAAGGGAGAGAGAGTGAGAAACATCGACGTGAACGGACATATCGAGTGGCTGCCACCCGCACGACCAACCAGGGCCGGGGACAAACTGCAACCGAAGTACGTGCCCTTAGCGGGAACCGAACCCGGGTCTCTCCGGACTGCAGGCCGACGCTCTAACCGCTGAGCCAAACTGGCCAGGGCTATTGCCATATTTTAAATGCAATTCTTCTCAAGTAAAAATCATCAAGTATCACTTGAATAATTGTATTTGTATTTGTTTTTTAAGCCTATGGTCAAATTTAATCACGTTTTTCAACAAGTATCAAATATTTCTCTTTGTTTATACTAACACTTTATTTTTACTACCAGACTAATCCAGAACTTTGATATTTCTTTTGTGCCTCTCCTTAACCATGCCGTTTACCTCTATCAGAGGCCTGCAGTGATTTTCCTTTACATGACAGGTCAAGTTTAAAAATTTTTTTTTTTATCCTCACCCGAGGACATTTTTCCTTTTTTGTTCAGGTAGAGTGAGAGGGAGAGAGAGAGAGAAACATCGACGTGAAAGGGACACATCGAGTGGCTGCCTCCCGCATGACCCCAACCAGGGCGGGGGTCATACTGCAACCAAGGTACGTGCCCTTAGTGGGAACTGAACCTGGGTCTCTCTGAACCACAGGCCGACGCTCTAACCGCTGAGCCAAACTGACCAGGGCAAGTTTAAAATTCTTAATACTCTCTCCAATATTATAAAAATTTCCAACCTCACCACTGAGTTGTTTGAATTCTTTATGTATTCTGGATATTTACCTCTTATCAGATATATGCTTTGCATATATTTTTTTCAACTGAGTAGGTTACCTTTTCACTTTGTTAATGGTGTCCTTTGCCTACAAACACTTTTTAGTTTGATATAGTCCCACTTGTTTTTGCTTTTTTCCCCTTACTTTTGGTGTCAAATCCAAAAAATAATTGCCAAGACTGATGTCAAGGATCTTGCCCTCTATGATTTATTCTTTTTTAGTGATTTCAGGTATTATTTTCAAGTCTTTAATCCATTTTGAGTTGATATTTATGTATGGTGCAAGATAGGGGTCCAATTTCACTCTTTTGTATTTAGCTGCTCTGTTTCCCCAGCACCATTTATTGAAACGACTATCCTTTTCTCATTGTATATTCTTGGAAACTTGCTGTAAATTAATTGATCATGTATGTATAGGTTTATTTCTATGCTCTTTACTCTGTTCCATTTGATAACTATTGCTTTGTAATATAGTTTGAAACCAGAAAGTGTGATGCCTCTAGCTTTGTTATTTCTCAAGATTGCTTTGGTTATTTGGAATTTTTTATGGTTCTATAAAAATTTTAGGATTTTTTTTCTATTTTTGTGAAAAATGCCATTGGAATTTTTATAGAGATTGCATTGAACATTTTTATGTTTTTAATACCACAGTTTACCTCATTTTATATTGCATATTCATAAAGAAATTATACTAGCTATAATTATTTTTAATACTCTTTCCTTTAATGTTTATAGTGGTTAACACTGCATCCTTGTTCAAAATTAGACTTTCCTGAATCTGACTGTATATTTACCTTTACCAGTGCATTGTACATTTTCATATTACTATTAGTATCTTTTCATTTCAACTTGAAGAATTCCTTTCAACATTCTTTTTTTTTTTTAAGGCAGATGTAGTCGTGATGAATTCTCTCAACTTTTGTTTGTCTGGGGAAGTATTTCTTAATTTCTGAAGGATTCTTTTGCCAGATAGAGTATTCTTGGTTAGCAATTTTTTCCTTTTAGCATTTTGAATATATCAGTTTATTCTCTCCCAGGTGGTAAGGTTTCTGCTGAGAAATTGCTGCATATAGCCTAATGAGGGCTCCTTTGTAGGTTAAAATTTTTCTTTTACTGCTTTTAGGATTCTCTCTTTGTCTTTGATTTTTGACAGTTTCATTAAAGAAGTGTTTTAGAGAGGATTGTTTTGAATTGAAATGGGTGATATATGAACTTTGTGCACTTGGATGTCCAGCTCTCTTCCCAGGTCTGGAGGTTCTAATAAGCTTTATGCCCCTTTTCCCCTTTTTTTCTCATTCTGGAACTCCAGTGATTCTGATATAGATTCTTTTGGTGGTGTCTTATAAATCATATAGGCTTGCTTCCCTCTTTTTCATTCTTTGTTCTCCTCTGACTGGATTACTTCAGAGTTCCTGTCCTATAACTCACTGTTTCTGTCTTCTACCTGTTCTGTTCTGCTCTTGGCACACTATCTTGCTTTATTCATTTCATTCATTGAATTCTTCAGCTCCAGAATTTCTGTTTGGTTCTTTTTTATGATTTCTCTCTCTCTTTGTTTCTCATTTTGCTTGTTTTTTGTTTTCTTGAATTCATTGACTTGTCTTTTTTTTTGTAGTTCATTGAGTTCCATCAAAACACCCGTTTTTAATTTTTTATTGGGTAAATCACAGATCTCAGTCTTTGGGTTCATTTATTAAGGGATTATTGTGATCTTTGAGTGATGTCATGTTCCCTTGATTCTTTTTTTTTTTTTTTTTTAATCCTTGCCCGAGGACATTTTTCCATTTTTTGTACAGATAGAGTGGGAGGGAGAGAGAGGAAGAGAGAGAGAGGGAAATATCGATGTGAAAGGGACACATCGAGTGGTTGCCACCCGCACGACCAACCAGGGCCGGGGACAAACTGCAACCGAGGTACATGCCCTTAGTGGGAACCGAACCCGGGTCTCTCCGGACTGCAGGCGGACGCTCTAACCACTGAGCCAAACCGGCCAGGGCTGTTCCCTTGATTCTTTATGGTTCTTGTAGTTTTGCATTGTTGTTTTGCCATTTGAAGTAGCACTCACCTCTTCCAGTCTTTACTATCTGCCTTCATGTGATGTATTCTTTTTGTTGGTTCAGCTTATGTTCTAGGGCTTTCTCTGACCTTGTACGGATACACCTGTCCCACACTTCTTGCTTCCTCTTGTGGCAGGATTCTTAAGCTGTGTGTTTTCTGTTGATCTTACAATGAACCCATCTAGCTATTGAGAACCTCTCTTGCATTGTCTCAATGGTGGCAATACAGCTTGTGCTTATGGTTTCTTCCTTGCCCACAAATCCTGGCCTTTACCTCAGTTTGCTCTTCCTGTTGATGGGACATGTACAAGGAGCTGGCTGCATAGTGAGGAGGGCATGGGTTTAGCACTTGAGGATTTGGGGGTTTTTGTGGGTCAGGAAGGGATCCTTGGGTGAGGTTTTTTCCAGCAGCTTATGGATAAATTTTTTGCTGGAGTCTAGGACACAGAGAACTACATCTCTTGAATGCCTTCTAATATTTTTATCTGCCTCTTTCCTGAACTTCTTCCTTGCCCAGGTAATGGAACTCTTGCTTTAATACTCTGGGTGCTGTGGGCAAGAGATGGGTTTCTTTAGCAGCAGCCCCACAGCTGGAGAAGTTGGGTGCTCACTCACTTCGCTCCCCTTTCCCCCGAAGGAGGGATCCCCAACTTCCTCATTCTCTAAGTTGTGCTGCTGTGCCACTTCGTGGGCAAGGGTGATGCTGGCAAAGTTCCTCTTATCTACTGTGATGCATCCAAACTTGTATATATTTTTTGCTCCAGTGGAGTACTGGAACTTCTGTTGAAACCTGGATTCTTATTAAGGCTTTCTTATCAGTGAGTATATGCTCAAGTCAGTGTTTTCCAGGTGCTGCAGCCAGGAGGGGTTGGATTCAGTTCACAGGCTTCTGCAGGTTTCACAGCCTTTACCTGGGTCTGTGTGCCTCTCACCTGGTGCACTAGTGAGTGAGACTCTTCCTGGGTCCCTTGGCATATGGTACTGGATTTCATAGCTCCCATTGAGGTGCTTTTGTTCATGGATAGATGCCACATTTTAGAAGTTAAAGGGCAACAAAAATGAGGGACATCTAATGCTGCCATAATGCTGGCATCACTTCTCTTATTGCCTTCTTTAGAATAAGATGATCTCAATTCTTTAGGTAAATCTAGAAGTCAGTAGTTCAAGAATTAGAGAGGCTTATGGTTCTCTTTATGATATACTGTCTCAAATATTAACCTTGTGTATTTTATTTTGTATAGTATATTTAAAATTTTATTTAGAGCATTATGGAGATGATATGTTTATTGCTGTTGGATTAATGCAATTCAAACACTTGTAAGGGGTCATTAATCCCTTTTTATTTTAGAGCAGAGAAACAAAGCACCATGTGAATAAACCATTGTGAGAAGAGAAAATGAAAACTGTTGATGCTTCTGTTAAGTGATTAATAAGTATTTCTTCCATTTCTTCCTTGCAAATCTCTTTATGTTGCAACCAGATCATTTCATACCTTTAAACCTGTAAGGTGGATATTCTTATTTTGATACAAATGATGAAACTAAGACTCAGAGAGTTTGTATGGTGGCAGTATTTTTTTTTGCTATAGGGTCATTAGGCTGTAACAACTTAAGCCTTTGCTGTATACTACAGATTTCTTATATAGAAGTCTTCAATTTTAATTCCCCCTTTTCAGCTTAATTACCCTCGGATAATTTTTTTTTCAAAAGCAAAACATGAAAATTATATTTTTTGTAACCTGGCATATCTGAGAATGACTTCCTGTTTCCATCAAACATATTAGAGAGGTCACAGCATTTTCCTTCAGATATCTGGTAACGTTTTGTTGCTGTCTTCTAGAATATAGTTTTACTGATAAATCTGAAGCCAGCCTGATCTTGCTTTTGCACATTACTTTTCTCTCTCTGCCTTTGTTCTCAAAGTTTGTCTTTTCATTTTTACAGTTCAAAAAATTTTGCTCAGTTGTACCTAGATATATCTCTTCATTTTTTTTAAAAGTGGAATATGGTAAACTATTTTGATCAATAAACTTAGAAAATTGTTATTTATTTCAAAAACATGTTCTTTCATTACATATTGGATTATTGTTCCTATTCTGTTTTTTAGAGCAATTTTTATGGTTACCTTCAAAGTAATTGCTGTTTTATGAATAATAAATTTAGTTCTTAATTCCAACAGATTTTATTTCTATTAATACATTTTTAATTTTTGCAGTCATTCCTTATTTTGACTATTTCTTTTAGTTTCATTGCATCTATCCTTACAGCTTTGTTCTCATTTCTTAGGGAATATGGCTCATTTCCTTTTGGGTATGCCAGCTAGTTTATAAATGTTTCTCCTAATGCCTATAGGGAACTATTTTCAGAAGATTGCTCTTTTGTTGAGCTTCAGGCTGGTACTTTGCTAGTCAAATAATCTTTTTTCTTATGCCCTATTTTTTGTCTTATGTTGGATTAAAGGTAGATGTGTATAGAATCAGTGTTTACCAACATATGTAGGATTTGGATTGCCTTTAGCCCTGCTCTGTTCACTTGTTTGAGTTGTTTTTATATCTTTAGCTCAAAGCAAGTTGTTTATATATAACCTCTAGTGTTATTAAAAGTATGTCATCTATTGCAGCTTTTGTGGTCAAAGATAACATCTTGTCTTGCTTTTCTTCATTGCTCTCACTCTGACCTTCTGGTCAGAATGCATTAGGGGAGCCTACGGTTCTCAATATGCACTACTTGCATGAGTTCCCCTGACTCTTTTCTCACTTTGTAAAGCTTTGCTAATGAATATTACATCTCTTATGTTACCATGTGACTCTTCCAGAACTTTCTCTCTACTCCTGTATATGCCACGTCCTCTTCCAACCATATTGTCTGACAAAGTCCGGATATGGAGAAGAAAGCTTCAAGGAATGCACCTTCTAGGAAGAGGACATAGCACGAGAGTGGGATTAATCGGTATTATGGGAATTATAATAATGGGAATTATTATTCTACTATATGACTAACCTGGGAATAATAAACAAGATATCTGAAATCATGCCTCTTCAAATAAATTCTGAAGAAACTTCAGCTTCCCCTGAAACAGTCACCACTGCATGTCCAGACTATCTTAATAATTTACTAATTCAATTAGGTAAAAAATTTCCCCCTGAAAATCCCTAATAAACAATTCATGGATGAATTGTGACAGGTAGAACTAATGGAGGCACCTAAGAGTCCTGTGCCTCCTCCCCAGATAGAATATGAATAGTTAACAAAGACGGACTCCATGACCCTTATGTGAGCTTGCCTTCATGGAAGGATTGGCACGCCAAGGTCCCCTTGGTGTTTACCCACAAGGGAACAACAGAAATCTCAATCAATGCAATAGGTTTTATAAGAAATGCTGTCCTTAGTTAGTTAGGGAGGTAATCAAAAACTAACTGATCTAAAAACCCAGAACTAGATTTTAAATAAAGATCAACTATTAATCTCAAAGGGCCTGTAGAAACTCTGTCTTACCTTACAGGTTACTCCCTTCTTTGTATCTATAAACACAAAAAAGTTATAAATTAATTCTGGTAAAAATGAAACTAACATCCTGGTACTATGGAATGTAACTCCCTGCTTCTTTAACCTCAAATGTTAAATTTATGCCAAAAAAGAAAGTATATAAGCACATAGAAACTTGCAATAAATCGGAACAGTGTCACACTTCCTCTGAGTCGTGTAGTCATTTGTCTCCCAGCTCCGATGCCTTACCCACCTTCGGGACCCCCCGGATCCTGCTGTAGCTGGACTGTGGCATGTATACAGTACAAATATATTCTTGGGTTTGCAATTTCCTTCTGAATATAGAAATACAGAAAGAGAAAAAGGAGGTTATGGGGAACAACATTGTAGCATCTACAAGAAAGTATACCTGTGAAATATAGGAACTACTACCCAGCATTGTAAGTGATATAATCTTTGTACTTCCAAATCACATGGTAGACAATGGGCAGAACATAAAGTATCTTCCTATATGATTTTCACATGTGTAGCATTGTTTGATTTTTTTTCGTATACTGTGTTAGTTATTATTTGTATACTTTTTATTTAATTCTGTTGTTTTCATAATTAATAGGAATTTTTACCAGATTCTGGTAATCAGTTATTAATCTGAATTTTTATTATTCGTAGTAGTAGAAAATACTAAGTATATATTATGTCAATGCTGATATAAATGCTTTAAGCATATTAACTCATTTAATTTTTATAAAACCCTTTTGTGGGGTACTATAATTATCATAATTTTATAGATGGGGAAACAGTACCTAGCAAGCATGTAGCACAGTCAGGGTATGAACCCAGGTAGTCGGCATATTTGCATATTGCATTTTTAACCCATTTTTCTGCATCCTCACAGGCCCATTCTTCTTCCTTTCTTTCTGCCTCCCTCCTTCCTTCCCTGCTTTTGTCTCTGAAATTTCTTCATTCTTTTTTTTTTTTTTTTATGACTACATAATATATCAGGAACTGGCAACTAGATGTCATTAAAAAATATGACCATTTTTTAAGTCTTAGAATGTGTAATGTAAAAAATACATATGTGGGCAAAGAAGGTGAGGATAGGAGACATCTATAATAGTTTCAACAATAAAAAATGGTTAAGATAGTAAAAAAACAAAAACTATACATATGTGTATATATGTATTTTAGTTCTTTAGGTATTGCAGTAATGTTTTTCTATGAAACAAAATATTAAACTTTCAGAAGTGTGAATTTGTTTAGATTCCAGATTTATTGAACAGAATTAATTTGTTCTTTGAAGTTCTTAGTTTATTGGCTTTAGGTGACCATTAAGCTGTGGCAGTGCTGTCTAACCCTTTTGTGTAATACTCCCTGACTTGAACTAAGGAATAATTTGATTATCAGGAAGAATTAGATTCATTAGATTAGTGCTGCCCAATCTGGGCACCACTAGACATATAGCTTGTTTAGCACTTGAAATGTGGCTGCTCTGGACTGAGATGTGCTATAAGTATAAAATACACCTTGGCTTAGCATAAATACATAATATAAAATATCTCATTAATATTTTAAATAATTTTATTGCATGTTGAGATGACAATAGTTTTAATTTATTGGATTAAATGAAATATATTAAATCAATTTTGTCTGTTTTTACTTTTTTGATGTGGCTTCTAGACAATTAAAAATTACATATATTGCTCATGTTATATTACTATTAAGTATTCAAAGTGTATAAAATAGGGTACCTTGACTCTAGGAATCTGGTGGGGAAGAAGACAGATGGGTGTTTTATTCAAAGTGTATAAAATAGGGTACCTTGACTCTAGGAATCTGGTGGGGAAGAAGACAGATGGGTGTTCAGGGTGGGTGGTAAGTGCCAGATTGGAGCTCATGCTCCAGATAGGAGACATCGAACCTAGTTTTGAGGCCCTGTAGAAGGGGTCCTTTAAGGCAGTTTAGTACCTTGTGTTTTCTTTCTTTTTAACATTCTACTTTTTGGATTGAAGGAAATAAAAGTCAAAAACTTAAAAAAAAAGTTTGAGAATCATTTATTTTAGTGGTATTGGTTGTTAGTCTAATGAAACAAATCAAGGCTTGCTTCTGCTAACAGAGACCACTGCTCGGCCCTCCTCCAGAACTGGCTTAGACAACTAAATGGACGGTAGTGGTACTTAAGGAATGCACTCAGTGGGCATCAGAGCTCCAATCTGGCACTTACCACCCACCCTAAGCGCCTGTCTGTCAGTTTGAGATCTGTTGAATTCAAGATATCTGTGGGACATCTAGATGGGGAGGAACATTAGTCAGTGGATGTAGGGATATATGTCCAAGAAAAATCTCTCCCTCAATGTAGATAGAAGTCATATAGTACGAGATCATCAGTAAGGAAGTAAAGTGAAAAATGGACAAACCTCTGAGGAACAGGGGAGGTTTAGGAAAGGGAATAAAAAGGTCATGGAAAAAGAATGGCCAGCAAGGGTAGTGTACAGATAGTGTCAAAAGTAGCTAAGAAGTAAAAATAAAGACTGAAATGTCCATTGTCTTTAATAATAAACAGGTCACTGGGGAGAAAGCAGGTTCCCTTCTGGAAGGGATCGGGTTAGGTGGCAAAGCCAGATTGTAGAAGGTTGAGGAATTAATGGGAGGTAAACAATTGTTGGCAATGATATCCCTGATGAACATAGATGCCAAAATCCTTAACAAAATATTAGCAAATTGGATCCAGCAATACATTAAAAAATTACTCATCATGACCAAGTGGGATTCATCTCAGGGATACAAGGCTGGTACAGTAGTCGCAAATTAATAAATGTGATACACCACATAAACAAAATGAAGAATAAAAATCATGATCATATCAATGGATGCTGAAAAACCATTTGACAAAATCCAGCATCCATTTCTGATAAAAACGCTCAGCAATGGGGGAATAGAGGGATCATGTCTCAACATAATAAAGCATATATGAAACACCTACAGCCAACATAAAACTCAATGGGAAAAAACTAAATGCATTTCCCTTAAGAACAGGAACAAGACAGGAATGCCCACTTTCGCCACTCTTATTTAACATAGTTCTGAAAGTCTTAGCCACAGCAATCAGACATGAAGTAAAAATAAAAGGGATCCAAATTGAAAGGAGGAAGTGAACCTGTCATTATTTGCAGATGGCATGATATTGTACGTAGAAAATCCTAAAGAATTCATCAACAAACTACTGAATTTAGTAAACAAATTTGGCAAAGTAGTAGGATACAAAATTAGCATCGAGAAATTGACAGCATTCTTATACACCAATAATGAACTCAGAGAAACAAAAACTAAAAAAAATCCCATTTACCATTGAAGCAAAAAAATTAAAATACCGAGGAATAAACTTAACCAAAGATTTAAAGGACCTATTTGCAGAAAACTACATTACATTGAAAAAAGAAAGAGAAGAAGATATAAAAAAGTAGAAACATATACCTTGTTCATGGATTGGAAGAACTAACATCATTAAAATGTCCACATTACCCAAAGTAGTCTATAGATTTAATGCAACCCCCATCAAAATACCAATGACATATTTCACAGAACTAGAACAAATACTTCAAAAGTTTATATGGAACCAAAAAGACCCCGAACAGCCACAGCAATCTTGAAAAAGAAGAACAAAGTAGGAGGGATCACAATACCGGATATCAGGTTATACTACAAAGCCATCGTAACCAAAACAGCCTGGTACCAGCACAAGAACAGGGACATAGATCAATGGAACAGAACAGAGAACCTGGAAATTGACCCAAGACACTATGCTCAATTAATATTTGACAAAGGTGGCAAGAGCATGCAATAAAGTAAAGACAGCCTCTTTAATAAATAGTGTTGGGAAAATTGGACAGCTACATGCAAAAAAATGAAACTAGACCATCAACTTATACCATACACAAGAATAAACTCAAAATGAATAAAAGACTTAAATGTGACTCATGAATCTATAAAAATCCTAGAAGAAAATGTAGGCAACAAAATTTCAGACATCACATGCAGCAGAATTTTCACTGATACAATGCTGAAGACAAGAGAAACAAAGGAAAAAATTAGTACATGGCACTACATCAAACTAAAAAGCTTCTGCACAGCAAAAGAAACAAGTGTCAAAATGGAAAGGAAACCCTCTATATGGGAGAGCATAAGAGCCAATGATACATCAGATAAGTGGTTAATTTCCAAAATATATAGAATACTCATACAACTCAAAAGGAAGACAGAGAACTCAATTAAAAACTGGGCAGAGGACCTAAATAGACACCTTTCTAAAAAGGACATAAAAATGACCAAGAGACATATGAAAAAATGCTCAGTGTCAGTAATTATCAGAGAGAGGCAAATTAAGACAACTACGAGGTATCACCTCACACATGCCAAAATGGCTGCCATCAACAAATCATAAAACAAGTGCTAGCAAGGGTGTGGAAAAAAGGGGACTCTAGTACACTGCTAGTGGGAATGCAGGCTGGTACGGACACTATGGACAACAATATGGTGTTTCCTCAAAAAATTAAAAATGGAACTGCCATTTGACCCAGTGATCCCACTTCAAGGAATATATTCTAAGAACCCTGAAATACCAATCAGAAAGAATATATGTACCTCTATGTTCATAGCAGCACTATTTAGAATTGCTAAGATCTGGGAACCCCCAAGTGTCCATCAATAGATGAGTGAATAAAAAAGCTGTGGTACATTTACACAACGGAGTACTATGCAGCTGTAAGAAAGAGAGATTTCTTATCCTTGGAGACGACATAAGCGAAATAAGCCAATCAGAGAAAGACAGATTCCACATGATCTCACTTATCTGTGGAATATAATGAACAAAATAAGCTTATGAACAAAACAGACCCACAGACATAGAAATGAGTACAGTTCAGACTGACAAATCTCAGAGGAGGAGGGCTGTGGGGAGTGATGAGATAAACCGGAGAACTTATATGCGTAACCAATGGACATAGACAACAATGCTGATGGGCGGTATCAGGAGGAGCGTGTCTAGGAGGGAAAAGGGGAAACATCTGTAACAAAAATAAATTTAAAAAAATTGTTGGCGATGAAGTTTATTTTTTGGGAGTAAAAGGAGTGGAGTGGGAGGCTTGAGTGGCTAGTGGATGTTTTAACATGTGACCACTATGTGTGTGTGTGTTTCCTCTGAGTTGTAAACCCACTAGAAAAATGATTTCTATATCTTTATGTTCTTGGAATCCAGTGTGGCATCTTTCATAAGGTAATTGCTCAGTAACATTGCTGATCATTATTTTAATTAATTTAATATCCTTTTCCAACAAGATTCTTTTTCTTTTAGAATGGGAGAGAGAGAGAGAAATATTAGTTTGAGAGAGACATATCAATTGGTTGCCTCCCACATGACCCTGACCAGGGTGGGGGATCAAACCTGCATCCTAGGTACGTGCCCTTGACTGGAAATCGAACCTGTGATCCTTTGGTCCACGGGCTTATGCTCTAACTGCTGAGTCAATCCGGCCAGGGTTCAACCGATTCTTTATCAACATCATTTCCAAATTCTCTAAATTTTAAATATATATAAGAGCTTGGTTTTATCTAAGTTTAAATGCACTAAGGCCTTCAGGCATGGCTGAGTGGAAAGAAAATGGGCCTTGTAGTCCACAAAAACTATAATTCATATTTATATTCTGAGACTTTTTAGTTATGTGATCTTGAACTAATTGTCACTTTTGGTCATTTTTCCCCTCATCTAGTATTGAGGATAATGACACCTACCCTTATAGGGCAGTTATAGGATTCAATGAGAAAATGTTTAAAATGTTTTGTATATAGTACTTTATATGAAGTAGGCACTCAGTAAATTTTTGTAGAAAGATAGCAACTTCATGTGTTATGCATGCCAACACTACAGTTTTTATAATTTGATTTAAAGTAGTGTATGTTATATAATGTTACAATTTTACATAAGAATAAGCATACTTAGTTGAAATACGAGTGAAAAATTAATCTTTGAGTAAAAAAATGTTTCTTTTCTTGCTCCCTCTTCCTCTTTCCAATCCAGGTCCTGAGGGAGTCTAACAAATTAGCAGAAATGGAAGAACCACCCTTGCTTCCAGGAGAAAATATTAAAGACATGGGTCTGTAATGGTATTTTTTGTTGAATTTCCTTCTTTCTGACTGTACAGACTGTTTAGTGTCTGAGTCTGCAGAGAACAGGCTCACTGTCTGAGACACCTCCTCTCTGGCAGTACTTTTTACTGCCAGCCTTCCTAGGTTTAGACCTGTGGGAAACATACAAACTGAATATTCTGCTGCTTCTCTGCTTTGCTTTACTTTCTCTGAAAGTAGGTGGCTTTTTTTTTAGCTGTTGCTGAATTCTGTGAAGGAATTTTGTACTACTACAGTAAGATATTGGGTTGCCTAAATTAAAGACATTGAGTTGTCACTTTGTACAAGTAACTTTTCTGAAAACACATTCTCTTTTTTTTATTTTTTCCTACTCTGAATAAACTCAGGTCAATTTTTAGATGAAAATATTTCATCTCCATTGAAAAGCAAACCATTTGCATGTGGATGCCTTCTTTTTGTCCAGCCTGTTGAACTAAGCATTAACTTATTGTATGAACTAAAACTAGAAACAAGCACTTAAGCTATTGTTTTTTTTGTCTTTATGTTTTTACTTTAAAATACACATAGATTTTGAGAAAGTAATATAATAGGAGAATAAAGTAAATGGTTTTTTAGCCAAAATAAAACCACCTTTCATTTTATCACAGTTTTAAAAGGACTTAGTAAATGCGTAATTTTCCTTGGCCAGGTGTTATTTCCTTGTATAAAACTAAGCAAGTCATAGTGGGAACTGCTCCTAAGTGGGTTGTTCTTGCTTACATTACATTTAGTTCTTTCAGCATTTAGTTCTTTCAGTCCTGTAACTGCCCTTCATGTGGCTCATGACTGCTGAGTGCATTCCTCCCCAGTCTCTTTCCCCCCCTACTCAGCCGCATGTTTACCCTAAGTTCTTACTCTGCTGAACCGCTTATTGAGTTAGGTATTGTATATTATCAGCATTGGATACTATATAATAACAATTGGTTATCATTATTGAGTGCTTACTATTCATTTAATCATCCTCACAGTAATCTTCTGAGAAGGTATTAAGGCAACTTAACAGATGAGGAAATTAAAGCATAGGGTGATTACCTAGGCAGTGAAATTATAGCTAGTATTATAACAGTTTTTCTTCTTCTGAACATAAAGCACATTCTGTTTCCACTGTGATAAATGATCTTATAAAAGACATTTGATTTACTACTCAATCTCTTTTGCTGGCTCCTCTTCCTTAAATAGCATGACTCCCTTTAGGGCTTCATCTTTGACCCATTTCCCTTTTCCCTTCTATATGCTCTTTTTGGTCACCATATCTAAATTAGTGGCTTTATTTATTATATATTTACTAATGATTCCAAAATTTGTTATTTCTAGTATCAACCTTTATTCTAATGCATATTAAAAAAATGCTTGCATTTTAGGTACATGCCCCTGGATATCTTATAGATATCCCTTGTACCCAACATCTTCTAAATTATACCTAAATTTACTCCTATTTTTTATTCTTTCCCTCTGTTAACATCAAAAACAGTCTTTCATTCATTCTAGGCAGAAATCTGGGAGTCATACTAGATTGCTTTTTCCCTGAACTCTGACATCCAGTCAGTTATCAGATACAGAGGACTCAATCTCTAAGAATTTCTTTATTTTATTTTATTTTATTTTATTTTATTTTAGTTTAGTTTAGTTTAGTTTAGTTTTAGTTTAGTTTAGTTCAGTTCAGTTCAGTTCAGTTCAGTTCAGTTCAGTTTCCGATATTTCTCCTTCTTTTCCCCATTGACACCCTCCTCCCAATCCCCACCACCATGTCACTGGCTTTGTTGTCCATGTCCATTGGTTATGCATGCATGCATATAAGTTCTGTGGTTTATCTCTTCCCTCCACCCACAACCCCCTCTTCTGAGAGTTGTCAGTTTGTACCCTACTTCCACATCTCTGGGTCTACCCTATTCCTCAGACTGTTATGTTCATTATATTCCACAAATAAGTGAGATCATGTGGTATTTGTCTTTTTCTGCTTGGCTTGTTTTGCTTAGGATAATACTTTCTGGGACCCTCCATGTCATCTCAAAGGATAAGAGATCTTTTTTCTTACACCTGCATAGTACTCCATTGTGTATATGTACCACAGCTTTTCTATCCATTTGTCTACTGATGGACACTTGGGCTGTTTCCAGATCTTAGCTATTATAAATAGTAATGCTATGAACATGGAGGTACATATATTCTTTCTGATTGGTGTTTCAGGCTTCTTAGGGTATAGTCCTAGAAGTGGGATCACTGGTTCAAATGGCAGTTTGTTTTCATTTTTTGAGGTAACACTATATTGTTTTCCATAGTGCCTGCCCAAGTCTGCATTCCCATCAGCAGTATACTAGAGTCTCCTTTTCTCCACACCCTTGCCAACACTTGTTGTTTGATGATTTGTTGATGGTGGCCATTCTAACAGGTGTGAGGTGATACCTCATTGTTGTTTTAATTTGCATCTTTCTGATGATTAGTGGTGTTGAGCATTTCTTTATATGTCTCTTGGCCATTTGTATGTCCTGTTTGGAGAGGTGTCTATTTAGCTCCTCTGCCCTTTTTCTAATTGGGTTCTGTCTTCCTTTTGTTGAGTTGTATGAGTACTCTATATATTTTGGAAATTATTCCCTTATCTGATGTATCATTAGCAATGATGCTCTCCCATACAGTGGGTGGCCTATCCATTTTGGTGGTTGTTTCTTTTGCTGTGCAGAAGCTTTTGAGTTTCATGTAGTCCCATGTGTTCATTTTTTCCTTTGTTTCTGTTGTCTTAGGTGATGTATGAGTGAAAATTCTGTTGCATAGGATGTCTGAAATTTTGTTGCCTACATTTTTTTTTAGGATTTTTATGAATTCATGAGTCACATTTAACTCTTTTATCCATTTTGATATTATTCTTGTGTATGGTGTAAGTTGATGGTCTGGTTTAATTTTTTTGCATGTAACTGTCCGATTTTTCCATCACCATATATTAAAGAGGCTGTCTTTACTACATTGTATGCTCTTGCCTCCTTTGTCAAATATTAATTGAACATAATGTCTTGGGTCCATTTCTGGGTTCTCTGTTCTATTACACTGGTCTATATGCCTGTTCTTGTGCCGGTACCAGGCTGCTTTGATTACAGTAGCTTTGTAGTATAACCTGATATCTGGTATTGTGATTCCAGATCATACTTTGTCCTTTTTTCTCAAAATTGCTGTGGCTATTTGGGGTCTTTTTTGGTTCCATATGAACTTTTGAAGTGTTTGTTCTAGTTCTGTGAAATATGTCATTGGTATTTTGATGTGGATTGCATTGAATTTAGCTTTGGGTAATGTGGACATTTTAATGATGTTAATTCTTCCAATCCATGAACAAGGTATGTGCTTCCACTTTTTTATATCTTCCTCTATTTCTTTTTTCAATGTCCAGTAGTTTTCTGCAAATAGGTCCTTTCCTTCTTTGGTTAAGTTTATTCCTAGGTATCTTAATTTTTTTTGCTGCGATGGTAAATGGTATTGTTTTTTCTGTTTCTCTTTCTGTGAGTTCATCATTGGTGTATAAGAATGCGTCGATTTCTTGACCTTAATTTTTTATCCTGCTGCTTTGCTAAATTCATTTCTTAAGTCTAGTAGATTTTTGCTGGAGTCTTTAGGGTTTTCTAGGTATAATATCATGTCATCAGAAAATAATGACAGTTTCACTTCCTCCTTTCCAATTTGGATCCCTTTTATTTTTACTTCATGTCTGATTGCTATGGCTAAGACTTCCAGTACTATGTTAAATAAGAGTGGCGAAAGTGGGCATCCCTGTCTTGTTCCCTTTTTTTTTATCTTTACCCGAGGACTTTTTTCTATTTTTTGTTCAGATAGAGTGGGAGGGAGAGAGAGGAAGAGAGAGAAAGAGAGAGAGAAACATCGACGTGAAAGGGACACATCTAGTGGCTACCACCTGCATGACTAACCAGGGCTGGGGACAAGCTGCACCCAGGTACGTGCCCTTAGCGGAAACCGAACTCAGCTCTCTCTGGACCCCAGGCTAACGCTCTAACCACTGAGCAAAACCGGCCAGGGCTAGTTCCTGTCCTTAAGGAATATGCTTTAGTTTCTGCCCATTGAGTATGATGTTAGCTGTAGGTCTTTCATATAGGACCTTTATTATGTCAAGATACAATTCTTCTCTTTTCACATTGCCGAGCGTTTTTTTTTTTAATCAGAAATGGATGCTGGATTTTGTCGAATGCTTTTTCAGCATCTTTTGATATCTTGTGTTTTTTATTCTTCATTTTATTTATGAGTTGCAAATATTGTACCAACCTTGCATTCCTGGGATGAATCCTACTTGGTCATAGTGAATAATTTTTTTGATATATTACTGGATCCGATTTGCTAGTATTTTGTTCAGGATTTTTGCATCTATGTTCATCAGGGACATTGGCCTGTAGTTTTCTTTCTTGGTAGTGTCTTTTTCTGGTTTTGGAATTAGAATTACGCTGGCCTCAAAACAAGTTTGGAAGTCTTCCTTCTTCTTGAATTTTCTGAAATAGTTTGAGGAGAATGGGTGTTAGTTCTTCTTTGAATGTTTGGTAAAACTCCTTCGTGAAGCCATCCGGGCCTGGGCTTTTTTTTTGCTGGGAGAGTCTTAATTACCTCTTTAATTTCCTTAGTTGTTCTTGGTCTTTTCAAGTTTTTATCTCTTCCCGCTCCAGTTTTGCGAGACTGTGTTTCTAGAAATTTGTCTATTTTGCTTAGATTGTCGAATTTGTTGCCATATAATTGTTCATAGTAGTTATTAACTATCTTTTGTATTTTTGTGGTGTCAGTTGTTACTTCTCTTTCATTTCTGATTTTGTGTATTTGGGTTCCCTCTCTTTGTTTCTTGGTGAGTCTAGCAAAGGGTCCATCAATCTTGTTTATCTTTTCGAAAAACCAGCTCCTTGTTTCCTTGATCGTTTGAATTGTATTTTTGGTCTCTATGTCATTTATTTCTGCTCTGACCTTTACTGTTTCCTTTCTTCCACTTGCTCTGGGGTTTTCCTTTTGTTTGCTTTCTAGTTCTTTAAATTGTAAGGTTAGATAGTCTATTAGAAATTTTTCTTGTTTCCAGAGGTAGGCCTGTAATGCTATGAACATCCCTCTCAGAACTGCTTTTACTGCATCCCATAGATTTTTTGGTGTTGTATGTTCATTTTCATTGGTTTCCAGGAAGTTTTTAATTTCTTCCTTGATCTCATCGGTAACCCATTCATTGTTTAATAACATGCTATTTAGCCTCCATGTGTTCCAATGTCTTTGCATGTTCTTGTTGCAACTGATTTCGAGTTGCATGCCACTGTGATCTGAGAAGATGCTTGACATGTTTTCAATCTTCTTGAACTTGTAGAGACTTAGTTTGTGCCCTAACATGTGGTCTATCTTTGAGAATGTCCCATGTGCACTTGAGAAGAATGTAAATTCTGTAGTTTTGGGGTGTAATTCTTTGTAGATATCTATTAAATCCATTTGGTCTAGTGCTTCATTTAGAGTCTCTGCTTTCTTGCTAATTTTTTGTCTAGAAGATCTATCTAGTGGTGTCAGTGGGGTGTTGAAGTCCCCTGTTATGATTGTGTTGCTGTCGAGTTCTTCTTGGAAGTCCTCCAGAAGATTTAAAATATATTTTGGTGCTCCTATATGGGGTGCATATATGTTTATCAAGGTTATATCTTCCTGTTGGAAAGATCCTTTCAATATTATGTAGTGTCTCTAGTTATGGCCTTCATTTTGAAATATATTTTATCAGATATGCGTATTGTTACACCAGCTTTTTTTTCCCTTTCCATTTGCTTGAAAGATTTTTTTCCATCCCGTCACTTTCAACCTATGTGAGTCTTTTGTTGTGAGGTGGGTCTCTTGTAAACAACATATAGATGAGTCATCCTTTCTTATTCAGTCAGCTACTCTGTGTCTTTTTATCAGAGCATTCAATCCATTTACATTTAAGGTGATTATTGATATGTACTTATTTATTGCCATTTTTTTTTAGTGTGGTTATATTTTTCTTCCTGTTTCTTCTACTAATTACGGCAGTTCTTTTAACATTTCTTGTAGTGCTGGTTTGGTGCTAATGTATTCCCTTAGCCTTTTTTTTTGGTCTGGGAAGCTCTTTATTTGACCTTTCTTTTTTTTTTTTTAATTTTTAGTCCTCATTTGAGGAAATTTTTCCATTTTTTGTTCAGATAGAGTGTGAGCGAGAGAGGGAGAGAGAGAGAGAAACATCGACGTGAAAGGGACACATCGAGTGGCTGCCACCCACACGACCCAACTAGGGCCAGGGACAAACTGCAACCGAGGTACATGACCTTAGCGGGACGCGAATTCCGGTCTGTCTGGACTGTAGGCCAACGCTCTAATCTCTGAGCCAAACCAGCCAGGGCTACAGCAGTCCTTTTAACATTTCTTGAAGTACTGGTTTGATGCTAATGTATTCCCTTAGCCTTTTTTTTTTGTCTGGGAAGCTCTTTATTTGACCTTCTATTTTGAATGATACCTAGGTGGGTAGAGTAGTGTTGGATTCAGATCCTTGTTTTTCATGACCTTGCTTACTTCGTGCCATTGCTTTCTGGCCTGTATGTTTCTGTTGAGAAGTCAGCTGAGAGCCTTATGGCGTTTCCTTTGTAGGTAACCTGTTGCTTATTTCTTGTCGCCTTTAGGATTCTCTCTTTGTCTTTAATTTTTGGCATTTTAAATACTATGTGTCTTGGTGTGGGACTGTTTGGGTTCTTCTTACTTGGGGCTCTCTGTGCTTCTTGAACTTGAATGCCTTCTTCCTTCATCAAATTAGGGAAGTTTTTTGTCACAATTTCTTTAAATATATATTCTAACCCTTGCCCATTTTCTTCCTCTTTGGGGACTTTTATGATGCGAATGTTACTACGTTTCCAGTTGTCCCACAGTTCTCTTAAGCTGTCTTCCTGTTTTTTAATTGTTTTTTTCTTTTGGTTTTCTGATTGGTTGATTTTTTTCTACCCTGTCTTCTAATTCACTGACCTGGTCCTCAGCTTCCTCTACTCTGCTGTTTAGACCTTCCATTGTGTTCTTTACTTCTGATATGTCATTCTTTATTTTTTCTTTGTTGTTTTTAATTTCCAGTTGGTTGATTTTCAATGTTTCTATGTATTTACTCATGGTGTTGACGTCCTTACTCATGCTGTTGAGCTTCCTCAAGATCATGACTCTGAATTCTAGCTCAGTTAACTTGCTTAACTGCACCTCATTTATCTCATCTTCGGAAGAGGTCACTTGTTCTTTTATTTGGCATTTGTTTTTTTGTTTCACTATTTTGGCTATCTCAGTGGGCTTTGGACCTGCCAAATTTTTTCTGTGGGTGTTGGTATTCTTTTTTTTGTGGCTTCCTCTACTGGGATTGGTTGAGCATGGGAGCACCCACGTTAAACACCACTGTCAAGTCTTACTTTCTTGGGTAGAGGTGCAAGCACAGGAATGGTTTAGTTATCCTCTAGCTTTTTGCCTGGAGGCTATTAGTCCCATTACTTGAAGAGCCTTGGGTTCTCTGTTGAATGAAAAACTCGCTCAGTTGTTCAGTGAAAGGGGATTTCCAGAGGGTCAGGCAGATGCTGGTTGTTAATAAGCCTCAATTTGCATTTTAATGGCCCACCAGGTGGGGTTGAATCTCTGAGGGAGGGGCCACTGCCTCTCCCCAGAGCCCCTGGGAAGAAGTAGGATGGCCACCATCCTGTTGGGCCACAACTCAGCAAAAGCTCTGAGTGCTCTCCATATCCCAAGTGTCCCTACACTGTGCCAGTCCAGTGTGCCCTCCCTCTGCTGGATTCAAAGGTGAGTGGCTGTGGCTTTTTTAGCATCTGTCCCAGCTTTCTGCGCTGTGGTTCAGCTTGGTAGTTTCACCCCGAGGGCGCTGCTCAGCTAACACCGCTGCTGTTCGTGGGCTCCCAGTCCTCTCACGACTCCACAGTCCTACCAGGATCGATTCAGTGTTCCTGGTTATATGGTTCTCGCAAGCTACTTTTCTGTTGTTTTTTACTGATTATTTGTCTATATTTTAGTTATAATTCCAGTTTGGTCCTGGGAGATGGTCTATGTATCTTCCGTTCACTCTGGTGCCATTTTGGAATCTCAGAATTTCTTTAAATTATCTTTTCCTCTCAGTTTTCATGCACCCTTGCTATCATATTTATGTATATTTAATTTCAGGTACCTATGAGAATCTTTAAGTGGAGATATCAAGGAAAACTATCTTAGAAGCTCAGGAGAGAGATCAGGGTTGCAAGTCCATAGTTTGAATTAATCTGAACATGGATATCAGTTGAAAAATGAGAGGAGGAAAATAACCTGGAGAGCATATCGAGTGAGAAGAGGGCTAAGAACATACCATGATAAACATTTTATACTTATATGGTAGACAAGGAACCACCGAGGGAAATTGAGGTATGAAGAGCGTGTGATACAATATAAATTACAGAGAGCCAGACTATATACTTACCCTTGTTTAAATAGGTAGTTTACTTTCCCACTTCTGCATATTGAATTAGGTTCTTTCTCTGCATCAAGTACTATTTTACCATCTCTACCCATCTAAAGGATACCAACCATTCGGGCACAGCTCACATGCCTATGTTACTTGAACCTTCTCTGATCTCATAGCTGAATGGACTTCCTTTTCTCTGTATTGGAGTGTGCTTTTGTGCTTCTCCTTCTGCACAGATTGCATGTTTTCATCTATTACATTTACTTGTATCTATTTTATATCCTTATAGATATGTATTCTCAAGTTGATTATGTTCTGCCTCACAGAAATTATTATGGACTCTTCTTCTGTGAACTCAGTGAAAATTTGAGAGGATTAGTAAATCTAAGCTCTTTTAGTACAACTAGGCAGTATTACTATTGCAAATTTAGTGGAATACCTAATATACTAAGTGAAATATTCTGATTCAGAATCATGTATATGGACTTGATTATTGTGCAAAATTAAATTCAATGCATTAAAGTACAAGGTTAGAGTAACACTGACTGTAATAATTTATGTAGAAAAGGTGTTTGATTTTTAGTTGGTCTAACGCCAGTCTGCAATTTAGATGTTTTTTTAAAAAGTTAGAGCAGTGTCAGGCACATCAGAAGCATGCTTTAGGAAAGTGACAGGCTCAGATATTGTGGTCTGGGCACATCAGCGGAGAGGTAGCCCAGGACTGCAGCATTGCAGCCTTTGACCCAGGAGATACATTGTGCTGCTTCAGTGGCCTCTTGCACAGGTTGGTGGAAAGAGACTTGAATGTGTAGTCAGAGGAACCGCATTTAAGTATTAATCTTAGCAGTTACTGGTTCTAAAGCATTAGACAATTTGTTTTTACTTCTTTGAGCCCCAGTAATCTCACCTAAAATTGTAGGTAATTCCCGGTCTTATAGTTAAGGGTTGTAATGAAGATTAAAGGAGGTGTTCAGGTGAAGGGTTCTTTATAAACTCTGAAGTGCTATGTGATCCATGCTGGTTATGATTACTGTCATTTGCTCTGGTAAGGTGCCTAGTCACAGTTTCCATTCTACGTGGTACAGTCTCATTTCAAATTCCATACAAAGCAGTTCCTTCTTCAAAGTGATAACTAAAAAGCAAAGTCAAGAAGTTGTAATGCCTTATTAAATGCATTTCATGTTCCTAAATTTCCTCAGAAGCCCCTTGAAAGGTTCTTAGGAATTTGTTCCTCCTAATTGTGCCTCGCTTCCTTGGAACAATGAAGATATTTCTTTATTGGATGATTATGAATATTCTAAGATATAAAACAACTTTGTATTGGGCATTATGAACCTTACCATATTAAATATTATTTTGAGATAGCGGTAGCTGAGTTAGTTAATGCATACTTTACAGCCTAATACCGTATAGATTTATCACATATCATTTAATAAAACAGTGCTTGTGGTTATTTATCCACAATGTTGGACATCAGTTGCTTAGTCAGGAACATATCCTCTTATTACACTATCATTGTTATAACAAATTATATTTTATATGCACTTCTCACCAATAATATTTCCTCATAAATAAAATAAGGTCAGAAGTTTTTGGTATTATATGTTTCAGGTTTTGTATTTTTAGACGTATGTTGACAGACTAGACTGTGGCCAGAAGACCAGCAGATTGGTGAGGTGATGTTGAAACTATGATAAGATAACTGGTGACTGTGACAAGAGACATTTACTGTTGTTAACCACCATTACTACCACCCCTTCACCCACTGCTCCAACTACCACATCATTTTATCCAATAGGGATAGTGGCCATCTTTGTCTCCCTTTCTTCTGTCTCAGGGTAAGGGATGTCCCTCTCTGCCTCTTCAGTCCTTCCCAATTACTTTAGATTTCTTCTCCAGATTACTGCATGCTTGGAAGCTTAGATTTGGCTTTTGAGTTTACTTCGGATCACTGTTAGTATAAGTTAGAATAGCAGTCAGAATTCTATTAAATTTTATTTGTGAAAAAGTGAGAGTAGAGTTTTTAATAGTGCATAATGTAGAGTAAATTGTGGACTCTTTGCCTTTTCAGCCAAAGATGTAACTTATATATGTCCATTCACTGGTGCTGTAAGAGGAACTCTCACTGTCACGAATTACAGGCTATATTTCAAAAGCATGGAACGGGTAAGACTTGTTGGATTGGATTTTTATATGTACATTTCTGTTTCATTTGCAGACAGTTTTAGTCATTTTTGATCATTTTTAATTGAAGCATTACTAATTAAGATTTTTCTCAGGTATAATTGTACAGTATCCATTGATCAGTTGTGTTTTGTTTCTTTCCTTCCTTTAGGATCCTCCATTTGTTTTAGATGCCTCTCTTGGTGTGATAAGTAGAGTAGAAAAAATTGGTGGTGCTTCTAGTCGAGGTGAAAATTCTTATGGACTAGAAACTGTGTGCAAGGTAAATTTCATAATATGTATGTAGTTTTATTTGGTTTGAAACACTTCTATTAATTAGAACCTATGTTTAGAAACTGGTTTTCCAAAAGCCTAATGGATTTGTGCTAGAAATGTCATCCTAATAGAAGAAAACAACATTTAGGAGTAATAAAAACCTGATCTATGCCCCGGCCAATTTGGCTCAGTGGTAGAACATTGGCCCTTGAACCTATGAGTCACAGGTTCGATTCCATTCAAGGGCACGTATCTCGGTTATGGTTCATCCCTGGCCCTGGTGGGTCATGCAGAAGGCAACCAGTCAATGCGTCTCTTTCACATCGATGTATCTCTCTCTCCCTCCCTCCAACTTTATCAGATGATAAATAGAAAAATACCCTCAGGTGAGGACTAAAAATAAAAAGCTGATCTATCATGATTTAGACCTGAATTTTTTTGGACCCAATAAAACGTCCTTTCAAATTTATTATTTCATGTTGAACCTCATAAAAATCCTAAAATAGGCATAATAGACATTATTACCTTTAATTTACATATTAGAAACATAGTATCTATTCAGTTAAGGTAAGGCACTTTGTAGTGAAAGAACCTGCTTATCCATATATTCATCATCACCTATCTTTCCTCTTTTATTTCTCATAATTTTTCTGATTCTGAAACAGTGGTGGGGAAACTTGGTATTATTTACCTTCCCTTTTTCTTATCTAACTTGCATTCTTTAAATGCATTGATACTTGAATGAAACTTAGATTGTTAAAATTTTAATATTCAGTCATAGATATTTAATACCATGTGCCACTTCTGCATGTCACCATTCTGCTTTGGCCTAACCAACACCTATGCACATCTCCACTGTAGATCATCATTTTCTTTTCTTTTGATCTGCCAGTGCCCGAAGTAAAAGCAACAGTACATGTATAACTTTTAAGATACTTCTGTATACTAATCTTAGAAGTTTTGTGAATCTATTATTAAAGCCAATGACTTAGTAATTATATTTTGCTTTTCCATTGTAGTCAGAATAGCTGTAAGAACGTAGTAACTATCAACCATGGGCCAAGCACATTGTCTCCTGATCACGTTTCTGTAGTGTAATAGTAAATAGAGCATAGACTATAAGAGAAAATGAAAGAGGGTGACTGAAATCTTGATCATTTTAAGTACAGTTTTTTTTTTTATGACCATTAACAAGCCCAGACATTGGGGCTTCTGCTGTGGTCATTAGAGAGAGCTCTGTGGTTAACAAAGTGCTTATAAATCTCTCTATTGATGTAAAGGTAATTACTGAGGAAAAATAAGGTACCAGCATAGCTTCCTGCACATGTTTGTTTTAAAGGATTGTAGAGCTAGTGTTCTAGTTTTAGGTCAGATTTGTAATAAAATGTTCTATTTTTTCATGTACTGTAGGTACATTGTAGTGTGGTGTCTCTGTTTGGTTTAATTTATTAATTTTCTTTTTTGATTTTAGAGAGAGAGGGAGAGAGAAATAGAAACATTGATGAGAGAGAACATCGATTGACCACCTCCTGCATGCCCCCCACTGGGGATTGGGCCCACAACCTGGGCATGTGCCCTGACCGGGAATCGAACTGGTGACCTCTTAGGGTATGGATTGATGCTCAACCACTGAGCCACACCAGCCGGGCTCTGTTTGGTTTTATAGAATGGGGTATATTAGAGCTATTTTGAGTTCTGCCTAGATTAAAACACTTAAATAAAATGAAGTCTTGAAATTATTCTTAATCCCAATTTTTTTTTCCCTAGTGCTGTTAAGATGTCAGTAAACCAGATCATGAATACCTACATTCAGACTGAACATAGAAAATTGCTTGAGCCCGGGCCAGGTAGCTCATTTGGTTAGAGTGTTGTTCCAATATGCCAAGGTTGTCAGTTTGATCTCCAGTCAGGGTACATATAAGAAGCAACCAATGAATGTATAAATAGAACAACAAATTGATGTTTCTCTCTCTCAAAAATCAATCAATCAGTTAAAAAAATTGCTTGAGGACAGATAGTGGAAGGGAACCTTGGTAATTAGATCTGACTGTAGAGTCTGGATGATACCAACCAAACTGTTCAGAGTGGATCTGGTGGTAGATGGTTGAAGAACTTGGACATGGAGTGGAGCGAGGCCTTTAGGCAGAGTGTGGATCTAATAGCAGGAGACTTACGAAGAATATTAATCTCCAGCCCACTTTCACTGACCTATCTTGAGTCCATAAGCAGTGGTAAATTTTCTGTCCTCTGAATTCTACCTTTATTGTAGTACCTTGTGTGTTCTTTTATTTCTCTCAGTAAGGTGTAATTTCCCTGCCCTCAGATGTCTGTTTAATTTTTTTTATCCCACATTTACAAATCTTTACATTTTATTATTGTTATTGTTTTTTAGAAATTGATTTCTTGCAGTTATTTTAAAAAAACATTTTTAAATGATTTGAGAGAGGGACAGAAACATAAATTTGTTGTTCCATCCATTCATGCATTCATTGGTTGTATTTTTTTAAAGGTTTTTATTGATATTTTTGGAGAAAAAGGGAGAGATAGAAACATCGAGCCTGCAACCTGGGCATGTGCCCTAACCAGGAATCAAACTGGGACCTATCAGTCCATGGGACAATACTCAATGCACTGAGCCACACTAGCCAGGTGTTTGGTTGCTTTTTGTATGTGCCCTGACTGGAGATCTAACCCACAACCGTGGCATATCAGGACGACGCTTTAACCAACTGAACTACCTGGCTAGGGCAGATCTTAACATTTTACAAGATAGTTACCTAACTTTTTCATTAAATAAAAAGTAAACAAACAATGATAGATTACTTAGATCCTAAATCTTTTTTAGGATATTCGAAATTTACGATTTGCTCATAAACCTGAGGGGCGGACGAGAAGATCCATATTTGAGAATCTAATGAAATATGCTTTTCCTGTGTCTAATAATCTGGTAAGATGTTTCCTATCTTTGAAAAATCTGTATTATAGTTATTGATGTAGTGTAAAGAAACTTGTCTAGGCTATCTAGAATCTACATTTACAATCGTGCTTTGCCTTTTAACCAGATATATAATGAAGGTTTTATCATATCTTGGACGCATTTTTTTAGGTATAAAATGAGGAAGCTGAATTAGCTGATTTCCAAGGTTCATTCCTGTGTACTGACATTCTGTAATTATATGATCTTTCTATCAAGGTGTATCCATGATGAAAAGCTGTATGTAGTCTTCATTAGGGTTTGAAATCTTTTTAATTAGGAGCTGACAGTTACGTCTAGCAACTTTAAGAGGACAGATACTTAACTGAGTTCCTACAATGTGCTGTTAACAGTATTAAGCTCCCTCATTTATATTATATGATTTAACTTTCACAGTAGCCCTATGATGGTAAATATTAGTTATCCATATTTTAAAGTTGAAACCAGGCAGCTAAGTAATTAACTCAAGGGCATAGCTAGTAGGAAGTAAAAGTTGGAATCAGTACTCTAGTTTGAATGTATTTCATCAATAGATTCCTGCCATTCTTTCTACATAAAGTATTTTGTTTTGTTACACAGATTACATGCCCAAAAGTAAAAAGTTTATTTAGTATGTTTTAGAAAATAGCATAGATTTCAAAGCTGCTTAACTGCTGATATCTGTAATTATATCAGAAGATACCTTTTTTATTATATGTTTTTCATTATTGAGAAGTAAACTTAACAAAGCTACTTATGATATCTGAAGGAAATATGGTGACACATTAACATTTCCTAAATCTCGGTGGTGAACCTCTGTGCTTTTCTGTAAGTTTGAAAAATAGGAAAAAACAAAACAAAACAAAAACAGTACGTTTTTAAAGTTATAAAACAAAGCTAAAAGAACAATATAAAAAAAGGTCACTAATACAAAATATCCTGGCAGATAAGTAAATGAAAACTTTGGATTTGATAAGGATACATTTCTGATTCATTGCCTCCTTAAATGTCTTTTTAGCTGTTAACTCTGTTTACTTTTTTTGCAGCCTCTTTTTGCTTTTGAATACAAAGAAGTATTTCCTGAAAATGGGTGGAAACTATATGACCCTCTTTTAGAATATAGAAGACAGGTATGTAATTTTAATATAGTGTATTCTTTTCATTACAATGAAAGTTTTATGGATAGAAGTAAACAGCTTTTTATAGTTTGTGTGATTTTTATTTTATTTTTTTATCTTTATTGTTGAAAGTATTACAGATGCCCCCATTTTTACCCCCATTGACCCCCTCCTCCTTGCTCCCGCCCCTTTCCTGCTTTCCCTGAACTATTGTCTGTGTCCATTGGTTATACATATATGCCTATAAGTTCTTCAATTTATCTCTTCCGAGCCCCCCCACCCCTCTTTCCTCTGAAGTATGTCAGTCTTTTTTTTTTTATCTTCGGGACATTTTTTTTTTTCCATTTTTTGTTCAGATAGAGTGGGAGGGAGAGAGAGGAAGAGAGAGAGAGAGAAAAAATCAACGTGAAAGGGACACATCAAGTGGCTGCCACCTGCATGACCAACCAGGGCCAGGGACAAACTGCAACTGAGGTATGCACCCTTAGCGGGAACTGAACCCGGGTCTCTCGGGACCACAGGCTGACGCTCTAACCACTGAGAAAACTGGCCAGTGCTGTCAGTCTTTTTTTTTTTTTTTTTTTAATGAAGGCTAATCCTGATTTGAGGGCTGCCTTTCAGTTTCTTTAAACTGCTTTGCCAATGAACTTTAATGAATCTTTACTTATCTAAGAGTTTACAGGTGAATCAGTTTATTTTAAAAATGTTTAATAATTTTTGGAATTAAGATAAAATGGTTAATACATTTATATTTTAATATTCTTACATGTCATTAAACATTACTTACTCAATTTTTCTCTTTTGGGTATCCTGTAATTTAATTCTGAAAACATTTCAAATAGTTCTGTTTATAATATAGTTCCACACACTTTTGAAAGTTTTACATTTTCACAGAATGTTAACAAATCAAATCTGATATCATGACTGAGATGGGTTGGTTTAATATTCGAATGTATATTAGTGTGATTTAATTTACTACAACAAGAAATATAGCTGAATCTAGTCTTGAAATCTGTTATAGTGAGTGTATCATTCTCCCTATTCTTCCTCAGTACTCTACTTCCCAAAGAGTCCCTATTCTGCTAATTTATTTATTAATAAATGAATAAATTTTATTTTCTGCTAATCCTCACTCAAGGATATTTTTTTCCACTGATTTTTAGAGAGAGTAGAAGGGAGAGAAGAAGGGAGGGAAGAGAGAGAGAGAGAGAGAGAAAAACATCGATATAACACACATTGATTGGTTGCCTCCCGCACATGCCCCAACCAGGGCTGTGGATTGAACCTGCAATCCAGGTGCATGCTCTTGCCTGGGAATCCAACTGGCAACTCTTCGGTGTGCAGACTGAAGCCCTAACCACTGAGAAACACCACTCAGGGCAATAGTCTTTATTTTCAACTTTCCAAATGTTCACTGTGCTTTCTTGAGAATTTAAGTTTAGACACACTGATTGTTTCATAGTAATCATTACTTTCAATACCCAAATTATTCTAGAATTCAGATATGAAAATCATTAAGCTGTGAGTTTTATATTTAGATTTCAAACATTGCATTTTAATTATAAAGCTTCTCATTTAATGACATGTGGAAAATAAAATTTAGAATTCCTCATTCAATTATAAAACCATCTGCTGGCAAAATATGAAGCAGAATACAAAATAAATGGATAAACTAAAACGCAGAGTCTACCAAGTGACATTGTCAGATTTTTGCTAACCCAAAAATCTAATGTCAAAATTTGCTAGAAAAGCAACCAGCAAATCTAACAAATGTTTTTAGAATTGTAAAAATGAAGACTATTCTTTGGGAATCTGGACAGAAATTGCTATCTGTTATTGTAGCATTCAACATAGAACTTTGGAAAGCAGATGAGATAACTGTATCCAGAGAAAAGAAATAAGTTATTATTAAAAAGAAAAATAGCCCTGGCCGGTTTGGCTCAGCGGTTAGAGCGTCGGCCTGCGGTCTGGAGAGACCCGGGTTCGGTTCCCGCTAAGGGCACGTACCTCGGTTGCAGTTTGTCCCCGGCCCTGGTTGGTCGTGCGGGTGGCAGCCACTCGATGTGTCCCTTCACATCGATGTTTCTCTCCTCTCTCTCAGTTCTTCTCTCTCCCTCCCACTCTACTTGAACAAAAATGGAAAAATGTCCTCGGGTGAGGATTAAAAAAAAAGAAAAGAAAAATAATTTAAAGAGTAAATGAACAACTATGCCCACACAGGAAGAGAATTATGAGATTAGGAAATGTAGCTGTCAGAATAGACCAGTGAACTCTGCATTATATGATGGGCCTTATGGTTTTTGACCTACAGGATGAATTTGTTGATTTTCTTTATGCAGTGTTAGACACTTAATTTGTCTCTGAGCAAACCAAGCTAAAGTCTAGTGGAGAAGACACTGCATTTGTAGTTAGAAGACTCAGTTTAAAAAAAAAAAAATTTTTTTTGTATATTATGGAAGAAAATGAAGATGATCTCTTAATATAAATCTCAGGACTAGACATAAAGCATCAGAGTGTTTTTTTAAAAACTGAAAAATGTTTAAAGTGGTAATTTTTTCACTCTGTATAAAATTCAAAAGGTCCAAAAGGATATATGGAAAGGTAGTCTCCCTGCCATCCAGTTCCTCTTCCTTTAGGAAATATTGTTACTGGTTATTTATATGTCCTTTCAGAGATTTTATGCCCACAGAGCCTGTATATGTATGTATATTATTTTAAGCAGATGATAGCATTCTGTGCGTATTTTCCGTGTGTGTGTGTGTGTGTGTGTGTGTGTAAAGAGGCTGGTGGCGCCCTGGCCGGTTTGGCTCAGCGGTTAGAGCGTCCGCCTGCGGTCCCGAGAGACCCCGGGTTCAGTTTCCACTAAGGGCATGTACCTCGGTTGCAGTTTGTCCCCCGCCCTGGTTGGGTCGTGTGGGTGGCAGCCACTTGACGTGTCCCTTTCACATCAATGTTTCTCTCTCTCTCTTTTCCTCTCTCCCTCTCACTCTATCTGAACAAAAATATGGAAAAATGTCCTCGGGTGAGGATTAAAAAAAAAGAGGCTGGTGACATAGTTCCTGTACCTAGTAGGTTCTCAAAATGTATTTTTTTTACTATAATTTGGTTTCTTTTGATTCTTTTTCTGTGATGGTATGAATTGTCAGAAGTCATAACATTTAAAAAAATATTTTAAAAATTCCAACCATTTAATATAATGGCTTTATTTTCTGTAGAATGGAGGGTGGAAACATTTAAGGTTCTTATTAGGCAATCCTGTATTTGACGTAATACCCTAGTTTTATATATAGTAAATATTGAAGGACCCAATGAGAGCTTAATAATCTATGTGTATTTTTAAAAATGTTTTTTTTTTTGTACATGTACCTAGCGGGAACAGAACCCAGGACTCTCTGGTCTGCAGGCCGATGCTCCAACTGCTGAGCCAAACCGGCCAGGGCTAAAAAAATCTTTTAAGTATATCTCTTGCCACTTGTCTTTTTGTCTTTGCCTTTTATTACTTCCTTGCTTTTCTAATATGTTTTAGATTGGAAATATTTAATTAGCATTGTAATGTAGGAGTGAAAATTTCACTTTAGTAAGTGATAAATGTGGTTATAGAATTGTGGTAGAAACTTGGTGCCTGCCCTCTCAGATTTCTTTGTGTAGGTGAATGGCAGCAAAATCAATTATCCAGTGAAACTGAATGAGTGTTCTTTCTTAAGATGGAATATTTAGCCCTGGCCGGTTTGGCTCAGTGGTTAGAGTGTCGGCCTGCGGTCCAGAGAGACCCGGGTTCGGTTCCCACTAAGGGCGCGTACCTCGGTTGCAGTTTGTCCCCGGCCCTGGTGGGGTTGTGCGGGTGACAACCACTCGATGTGTCCATTTCACATCGATGTTTCTCTCTCTCTCCCCCTCCTAATCTATCTGAACAAAAAATGGAAAAATGTCCTCGGGTGAGGATAAAAAAAAAAAAAAGATGAATATTTACAGTCTCACTGTTTCCTTTCTTCCTATTGACTACGCTTAGCACCGACCCAGCTAAACAATCAGTATTTAATGACTTAATAAATCTGTTAACATAAAATCAAATGTCAGAAAGAATGCATATTACTGTTAGAATCTCTCATCATAATAGGCTGGTCACCACGGGCAGACCATAACTCTTCTAACAACTTAAGAGCTGGATAGTGGAGATCGGAGAGGTTGAATAGGATGGCTTCTATTCTGATGTCTTGTAATATTTTAGTTAGGTAGTAATATGCGTTTTTGTTTTGTTTATTTTACATTAGGGAATTCCAAATGAAAGCTGGAGAATAACAAAGATAAATGAACGATATGACCTTTGTGATACATATCCTGCCCTCTTGGTTGTGCCAGCAAATATTCCTGATGAAGAATTAAAGAGAGTAGCATCCTTCAGATCAAGGGGCCGTATCCCAGTGAGTGTGAAGCTTTGATGAGACTTATGCTTTTGTATTCTGTCTACATGATGCCGAGATTAATGAGTGGCAGAATGGATGCAGGATAAAAATAGCTACCACGGCAGGTCTTCATGGGGATATTAGAGAATGAGTTATTTAATGAAACTAAAACTGGGGGAAAGACTTTGACTAAAGAAGTATCTGGAGAGTCTGGCATGGCTATTAGAGAAGTGCACAGAATTGCTTGATTCTTAACTTGAAAACAAAGTTGGTTCTTTGTATTTTCACTATTTATTTTATCATACATTTTTTAGTTATGGTTATAAATGCTCCTTTCCTTTAAATCCTAGAGAGAAAAAAACTTTACAAAATCTTGATAAATTACTGTGTTCTAGAAAGATCAGCTCAAATAATTTTAGGTACAGAATTCATAGATTCTAAAGACTATTTAGTTGGGTAGTTTTGCTGATAAAACTTTAAAAGTGGGGCTTACTTAGCCCCCTTTTATTGTAGGTTTTCTAGAAGCAACACTTTCCAATGATCAATGACTTTTATAAATCAATATCTGATTAAGGAATTAAACCAAGTTTTCCATATCTCAGAGTTGGCTTGAAAGAAAGGTGAGGATATTTAATAGCAGCCTCATATACCTTTTCATGGCTAGGTTTTGGATCCAGTTAGAAAGCAGAGTTTTATAGAGTGATGTTTTTGAGAAGAATTATAAACAGAAAAGTATATAAAGGGTGTGTCGCCATTTTGCTCCCATTTAGGTTTTATCATGGATTCATCCTGAGAGTCAAGCCACAATCACTCGATGTAGCCAGCCCATGGTAGGAGTTAGTGGGAAGCGAAGCAAAGAAGATGAAAAATACCTTCAGGCCATCATGGACTCCAATGCCCAATCTCATAAAATCTTTATATTCGATGCCCGGCCAAGTGTTAATGCTGTTGCCAATAAGGTGAGATTATTTTTCATTAATTAAGATTATAGTTTCATGAATCAGCTGAGTTTGGAGCCACAGTGTAGTAGAAAGAGTTCAGGGTTTCCAATGATAATGATGTAGATTCTAGTCCTGGCTCTCCTACTTGATGGTATCTTTGAGTTTACTATATGATCTTTTTAGATCTCATGTTGCTCATTTGTAAAATGAGAATAATAGTACCTAACAGAACTGTTAGGGACAAAAATCATCTAATAAAAAATAGTGCAGCTCTGTGCTTACATAAAGGTGGGTGTTCAGGAATTATTAGTTCTTTTCTTCCTTCTCCAAATGACAACTGAGTTCATGGCTAAGTCTGTGCAGCACTGCTGCAGTCATCGCGAGGCAGTGTTCTCGTGAGCAGTGAGCCCGTCTGACAGCCTCCACCGTCCGAGGCTTTCACACTGAAGACTTGAGGTTAGTGGGAGCAGTTGTTCTGATTGCTGCTACAGACACATATTTGCATTGTGGAAACAGACATTCTGGTTCAGTTGACAAAATCTACCATGGGAGAAGGTGAGAGAAGAGATAAAAACAATCCCCAGTAAGCAGTGTATATGTATTATAGAAGAATTACCTAATGCAGATGAGCTAACATAAAAGTACAGTTGTTCCTCACCACTTTGCACTTCGACTTTCGGGGCTTCACTCTATTGTGGTTTTTTCAAAAATATTCAATTAAAAAGTTGATTGAGACAGTGAAAATGATACAGCGTGTTCTCAGTTGTCTGAGTCAATTATACACCTCTGTGTTACAATTAAAATTAAAATTAAAATTACTGTATGTATGGACTGTAGACCTATGTATTCGAGCACCCCCACAAATCCTTCAATGCCAGGTGCCACCACTCGACCACTCCTTGTGTGTGGGCAATAACTTTTTTCAAAAAAATCGGGTGTGGTGAAACCAAACCAATCAGAGTGTGCTTTTAACTGATTGGCTATTCTGTCCTATTCCTATCCTGGCCCCTGATTGGCTCAGCTTCATGCAAGTTTGTTTCTCTCATACATGCTTCTACATCACTAAGCATCGAAAACATCTTTGCTCTTGTAAGTGTTTGCGATTTCTGAGAAGTTTTATCTAAGTCCCACGATGGCTCCTAAATGTGCTGCTTTTTCTAAGCCTTCTGACGATGAAACTAAGCACTAGAAGAAGATGCTTTCCATCCAGGAGAAGGTGAATCTCTTGGATATGACCAAAGATGGCAAGAAAATTGTGGCAGTTGCCTGCCGTTACAACTTGAATGAGTCTACCGTTCGCTCCATCTGTAAAGATGAAAAGAACATCCGTGCAACGGCTACTGTCTCTTTCAACAAGGAAGCAAAGCGCATCATGACAAGTCCTAATAAGTTCATGGTGAAAACGGAGTCTGCCCTAGCCATTTGGATCAGCGACAGCCGCAAGAAAAACATTTTGTTGGATTCACTGGTCATCCAGGAGAGGGCAAGGCAGCTCTATCAGCGCTTTACGGCGGACGGACCTCAACCAGGACCCTCTTCTGCAACATTCTTGAATTTCACGGCAAGCAAGGTTTGGTTTGAGAAGTTCCAGAAGAGGTATCATCTGAAGAGTGTCTTTCTCCACGGAGAAGCTAGCTGCCTCTGCTGACCAGCCTGCAGCAGAGGACTATGTGAAGAATACATTCCAGAAGATTCTTGAGGAGGGCGAGTATCATCCAGAACAGGTGTTCAATATGGACAAACCAGGACTGTTCTGGACAAGAATGCCTTCCCAGGCATTCATTTTCAAGGATGAGGCCAAGGTTAGTGCCTTCAAGGCACGTGTAACTCTCATTATGTGTGGAAATGCTGAGGGATTTTTGCTCAAGCCTGCTCTTATCTACAAGGCCAAGAGCCCTAGGGCCCTGAAGAATGAAAACAAGAACTTGCTGCCAGTGCATTGGATGCACAATGACAAAGGCTGGATCTTGAAGCAGTCGTCAGCAGACTGGTTCCACGAGTGCTTCATCCCCCAAGTCAAACTGTATCTCGCAGAGAAGAGACTCGAGTTTAATATTCTTTTTCTCAAGGGCAATGCTGGAGGCCATGCGCAAGACCTATCCTACGATGGTGTGCAGATCGAGTTTCTTTCTCCCAACACCACTTTGCTGATCCAGCCCATGGATCAAGGCGTTATTCACGTGTTCAAGGCCCTCTACACGCAAAACACCCTGCAGTACCTCTAAGGGATGACCTTGAGGAGAACTTCTTGCTGAAGGAGTACTGGTGACAGTATACCATCGTGATCAGTCTGAAGAACATCCAGGCCGCATTGAAGGACATAAAGACAGAGACCATGAAGGCCAGCTGGAAGATGTTGCGGCCTGAACTTGTTCACGACTACAGAGGATTCACTCCAGAGGATGTAAGCAACTCGGCAGTGGATAAGGCAGTTAGGCTAGCCCAGATGCTGGGAGGAGAAGGTTTCAGGGATATGACCCGTGATGATGTGGGTGAGCTGTTGGAGACACATTCGGATCCCTTAACTGACGAGGCTCTGGTGGAGATGACTAAGTCTGCGAGTGAGGAGGAGGAAGAGCAGCCAGAGGTTCCTGGGGGTCAGGAGGAGGAAGGTGACATCTCTCGCAAGTCGTGAGAACTATTAAGGTAGTACAGTGATTGGTGAATGGGACCTACAAATGATGCGTGCACTGCAGTTCCAGAATGCTCTTGATGGAGCGATAGCACCCTCCCTATAAATGCCTCCTCACGCATATGAAAAGACACACCAACAACTGCCTATCATGATGTTCTTCAGTTGCGCAGCCAGACACCACTGCCTACTCCTAGTGCTCCTTCAGCGGAAGAAGACAATGACGCACCTGCTGAAGATACTGCACCACCTGAAGACACTCCTACTGAGGTCGTGCCTTCAGAGGAACAGTAACCATGCTCATCTTTGCTGTGCCATACATCTCTTCATCTTCATCGCTTCATCATCGAACAAGTTGTACTATTTCATAGGTTAGTGGTTGGGTGTAAGAACTGTGGCTATGTGTAATTAAATGTATAATAATAATGTATTTGTAACGTCTAATATGTCTTATTTTCTCTTATTTTGTCTAATATATTGGGTAATATGAGTGTAATGGTGACTAAAGGGTATTATTTCATATCTAGAGGGCTCTAATAATGTTAAAAAACATATTTAGAAGGTCGTAAACAGGTTTTTTGTGCTCTAACTGCAAAAATATTCGATTTACAAATAAAGAATCCTACTTTGCGGAAATTCATTTATTATGGTAGACTCTGGAACTGATTAACCATGATAAACGAGGACCAACCGTATTTTAAAACACCTTTAATCCTATAACTAGGATAGAAACATCATTAAATAGTGGTTATACTTCCAGATTTATATGTATATGTATACACTCATATATTTGAAACAGAAAGGGATAATTGTAACTTTAAAAAAATTGACACTATATCTGACTATGCAAATAAACATTCACCAGTAACATTATTTTAAGGGTACAAAAACTAGTAATACCAACTGTTGTTGGATATTTGGTTTATCTCTGGGGGTTTTGCTAGTATTAACAATGCTGGGATGATCATCCTTTTAATTAAATTGTGGAGCATCTACCTAATTTTTCACTTCTTTTAATATTTTGAGGGTATTGTGAGTTCTAGTAATTTTTTATTAAACCGTAAATATTCCTTCTTAAAGGAGCAATGAGATGATATGTATATGAAGCCTGTAGCCCAGGGACTGGCATATATTTTTCCAGTAATTACTTGTTCCGCTCCCTAAACTTTATATCATGAATTAGCAGGAATGAGACTTAGGATGTTTTCTAGGATGAGTAAAGAAGAGAGGACTGTAAGGTAGAAATGGTGGTAGACCAAAATGTTCTACTCCTCATCTTAAATTCTCACATATATTTTATTATGGAAATACCCTCTTTTTTAAAGACTGAAATATATATTGGGGCATTTTTCTGATTACAAAATATGTAGTGGACAATATGAAAAACTAGCAAGACATAGAAAAAGTAAAGAAAGAAAATAAAAATAATTCATAATCACTAATATTTTGATATATTTTTCTCCACTAGGTTTTCTATGCATTCACTTGTTGGTTATTTTGTTTCATTGTTTTTTCTCTTACCAATATATTAATGAGAATTATTTCTTTTCATGTCACATTCTTGAAAAGTAATAGTACTCGTCATGTAGATGTGTAATTATTCATTTAATCATTCTTATAATGGGCATTTAAGTATTTAGTATTTTAAATATAGCTAAATTGGTGTCTTCTGTTGGCATTGTTGATTATTTCCGTAAAACAGTTTCCTGGATACATAGTTACTATATCAAACTTTAAAATATGCATATTTTAAAAAGTTGTGTTGCATATTGCAAATATTCTTCAGAAGGGTTGATCCAGTTTACTAGCCTGATGTCACCCCCACTCTGCTTTTTTGAGATGTAGTGGACATTTAACATTATATAAGTTTAAGATATACAGTGTAATGATTTAATATATGTATACATGTTGAAATGATTACCACAATAATTCTGGTTTAACATCCATCACCTCACATAGTCACAACATTTTTTCCTTGTGATGAGAACTTTTAATTTTTTATTTTATTTATTTTTTATTTTTTTTCTATCTTCACCTGAGGACATTTTTCCATTTTTTGTTCAGGTAGAGTGGGAGGAGAGAGAGAGAGAGAAACATCGACGTGAAAGGAACACATCGAGTGGCTGCCACCCGCACGACCGACCAGGGCCGGGGACAAACTGCAGCCGAGGTACATGCCCTGAACGGGAACCGAACCCGGGTCTCTCTGGACCGCAGGTCGACGCTCTAACCGCTGCGCCAAACCGGCCAGGGCGTGATGAGAACTTTTAAAGTCTGCTCTCTTAGCAACTTTCAAATATACAATAAAGTATTAACTATAGTCACCATGCTATACATTAGATCTCCAAAACTTATTCATCTTATAATCAGAAGTTTGTACCTTTTGACCACCTTTACCCAATTCTCCCACCTATCCCCCCTTTTTTAATTTGCAAAAATATATATTCTTGTTGAAACATATTTTTTTGCATGCATAGTAAGAGAAATTTCATAGCTTAATTGATATGAATATGGCAAATGCTTTTGCTGCCAATGGCCCATGTCAAGAATTAAAACTTTGCCAGCCATGCCCTGGCCAGAGAGCTACGTTGGTTAGAGTGTCATCCCTGTAAGCAAGGTGGCCGGTTATAGATCCCCAGTCAAGGCACATCAAGAATCAACCAATGAATGCATAAATAAGTGGAAAACAAAATTCGGTGTCCCCACCCCCCCGGTTCTTTTCTTCTCTCCCTCCCTCTCTCTAAAATGAATAAAAATTAAAAACAAAACTTTGCCAACCACTAAGTATATTTCATGTGTGCCCTACCCCATTCAAATTCACTTTCTATCCTTGCTTAAAGTAACTACTGTCCTTTTATAATAATCATCTTGCATTTCCTTGTACTTTTTTGGTTGTTGTTAATCCTCACCCGAGGAATTTTTTCTATTGAAATTGAGAGAGTGGAAGGGTGGGGGTGGGGAGGGAGACAGAGAAAACATCACATGAGAGAGACACATCAATTGGTTGCCTCCCACATGCGCCTGGACCAAGGCCAGGGATCGAACTTGCAACCCAAGTACATGCCCTTGACTGGGAATCAAACCTACAACACTTTGGCGCATGGACTGATGCTCTAACCATTGAGCAACACTAGCCAGTGCTCTTAATACTGTTATTACTGACGCATATACCCCTAGACACTATAGGGAATATTGTGTTTAATGTGTCTTTTAAGTCTCCCTTAATCTATAGTCTTCCCCTTGCCTCTCTCTTTTCTTTATACTTTATCTGTAGATTTTCCCATAGTCCAGATTTTGCTAATTGCACTGTGGTATGGTTCAACTTTCTTCTGTCCTCTGAATTTTCTTCATGTGAATCCAGAGGTTTACTGAGATCCAGGTTCAGTATTTTTAGCAAGGCTATAGGGGATGTATCAAGAGGCACATACTTTATTGCTGATTCTTCTTTCAGGGATGTTACCAGCTGTTGATGCTCAGTGTCCAAATACATTAATTTACTGGGACTGCAAAATGGTGATATTCTAATTTCATGGTTTCTTTTTCAGCTATTAGTTGAACTCTTTCTTAAAAGAAACACTCTCTATTATCTACGTCTTAGATGTCACATAAGAAAGCCAGAATAAATGCTTGATTTTCATTTTAGTTACCAGTTTTTCCAGTAATTTACTTCCTATTATTCCATGAAGGTGACTAATTTTTTTAAGTATCATTATGAATGCATGTAGTTAAACTTATTCAACAATTTTAATTCATTGCAGGTAATATTTTTTTGGAGTTAAAATTTTCCTTCCCAGGAGTGCTTTTCAAATTACCTCTTGAGTTCTTTTGACATAACTGTAGCAGTCTTTGCTATCTGGTATGACAAGATAAACTCATGAGGATATCTTGCACCAGACTTGGCATAGTCGCTTCTCCAAGAAGTTCTGGTTTGTGTTAGTAGAGAATGGAATTTCAAACCATAGTCTGGGTGTTAAGGATACTAATCTGCTTTTGCGTTGGTCCTACGTCTAGGTCTTTACAGGGGATAGAGCTAGGAAATATTTATAAATATTTTAAAGATAAAGGAACTCGCGAGTTCATACTTGTGCTTGCAATTTAAATTCACTGCTAAAGACTTTTTAACATAACTTCATCTGAGTTATGTATCTCCTTTTCTCCCACACCAGGAATCCTGGTTCTCAAGGACATGGGATGATAACATTAGTATGTTCTGTAATTACCTATTTGCTTTATGCCACCAGAGCCTCAGAGTAACAGTATTAAATATACTACCATCACCAGTACAATTACTGAAAAGTTATTATTTTCTTGCATTTGCTCTCGCCATTCTCCCTATTTTTGTATTTACATTGTCAGAGCATATACGCATATAATATCCTTTGCATAGTCTCCCTTTTGTATAAATACTCTCTCTTTACCTCTGACTTCTACAAGTAGCTATATATTTTGTGCTCACACAAATTCTTACAGGTTTCTTTTTCGTCTCTCTTACGTTCTCTTATAAATATTTCAGCAAGGGCTCATGGGAACAGTATTCTGAGTATGTGCATGATGGTAGCAACTTTATGTTCACTATACAGGGTGGGGCAAAAGTAGGTTTACAGTTTTTATTCTTAAAATATTATTTATTATTGTATTTTCCATACGAACTGTAAACCTACTTTTGCTCCACCTGTATTTGAAAGTCAGTTTTTTTTTAATCCTCACCCGAGGATATTTTTCCATTTATCTTTAGACAGATTAGGAGAGAAGGGGGGGGAGGGGCGGACATCGATGCGAGAGAGAGAGAGAGAGAGAGAGACTCGTCGACTGGTTGCTTCCTGCACAACCCCGACCACGACTGGAGATGAACTGCAACCAAGGTATGTGCCCCTGGCTGGAATCGAACCTGGGTCTCATTGATCTGACGGCTGACACACTAATTGCTGAGCCAAACTGGCCAGGGCTTGAAAGTCAGTTTTGCTGGGCATAAAGCCCTTGGCTTACATCTGATTTTCTTGAGTGTCTTAAATATGTTGCTTATTTTCTTTTGGCATAAAATTTCAAAGTCTGATGATAAGCTAAATTTATTTTCCATATAAGTCACTGATTTTGGATGTCCAAAAAATTTTGTTTTGTTTTTTTAATTGTTATTTTGCCAGAATGTATCCTTATTCTGGGTCTGTATTCCCAGGTAAGCATTTATGTTATTTTAATTTGTAATGTCCAGTTTAAAAAAACCAAAATTCATGTCCTGGCCGGTTTGGCTCAGTAGTGTTGGCCCATGGACCAGTGAGTTGTGGGTTGGTTTCTGGTCAAGGGCACATACCTCAGTTGCGATTTGTCCTTGGTCCTGGTCGGGTTGTGCAGGAGGCAACCAGTTGATGTGTCTCTCTTGCATCCATGTTTCTCTCTCTCTTTCCCTCCCCCTCCCTTCCTCCCACTCTATCTGATGATAAACAGAATATATCCTCGGGTGAGGATTAAAAAAAAATTCATGAACACTCCCTTTAACTGTCGTTCTTAGTAGTTTTTCTGTTCCCTTGTTTCAGCTTTCTTCTTCAGGACTCCTGTTATTCCTGTGTTTGCTCTTTGTCTTCATCATTTGTCACGTTCTCTTGGATCCTTTTTATGTCTTTCTAATCTTGTTTTGGTTTTAAATATTTGCCTTTCACTGTTTCTTTTGTATTTATTTGTTCTGTGTTCCTTCTGATTTCATCTTCACTTCTGATTATTTTTTCTCTTATTTTTAATTTGTTTTCAACTTTTATCCCTTCATTTTTGAGTTTTTCTAATTCTAATTTTTTCTTTTTTTTCATGCCTGGTATTATTTATAATGTCTCTAGCTTACTTAAAAAGAGAAGATTTCAGTTCTGAGGGGCATTGTCTGGGGATGTTATGAATACTACTCATTCTCTTCTTTAGTATAGCTTACATTGGATTTGACCATGATCCTCTTCAGTTTCTCATTTTTAGGTGAAATTTGTTTTTCTTAACTTTGAAAAGGATGCAGTGTTTAGTTTAAAGGCATGGCTCAAAAGTGAGGGGCACGGCCCTGGCCGGTTTAGCTCAGCAGGTAGAGCGTTGGCCTGTGGTCCAGAGAGACCCGGGTTCGGTTCCCGCTAAGGGCATGTACTTTGGTTGCAGTTTGTCCCCGGCTGTGGTTGGGCCGTGCAGGTGGCAGCCACTTGATGTGTCCCTTTCACGTCGATGTTTCTCTCTCTCCCTCCTACTCTATCTGAATAAAAAAATGGAAAAATGTCCTCGGGTGAGGATTAAAAAAAAAGTTAGGGGCACGCACAAGTTAAAAGAGCAGCTGCCTCTTACTGTTTTCATGTAACACTAACGATGTAAGGACGGACTTTCTCAGGTTTCCTGGCTCTATCCTGTATCTCTCACCCTGCACCCACACCCACACCTGTACTCCCCCTAACGTTCCCCCTTCCACTTCCCTCCCCATTTTTAAATTTGAAATGTCTCTTCCTTTGTCCTTTCATTCAGACCTTCCCTTCCTTTGTCACTGTTGCTTGCCTCTGTTGTGCTCAATTTTGATTATGTGATTAGCAGAGGGATCTCTGGCTAGTCGGTCAGAAGAGTTTCTGTGGGTGAGACTGCTTTGACCCCTTTATTTCCACTGTAGACCCTTTAGGCTCATCAGCTGTTACTATATAAATAAAGCATCCTACTTTGCGGAAATTCATTTATCTCAGTAGAGTCAGGAAGTGATTAACCACCATAAACGAGGGCTGACTGTATAATAGACCCTTTCTGGTTTCAGCCGTAGTTCTTAGACCCTTCTGTTGCACTTTCCTGTAGTTATGCAAGAAGAAAGCCAACACCAGGAAGCAGAACAAACACTGGTTCTCCTGTTCTGCTGTCCTTCTATGTCCATTACAGTTTTCCTCAGCATCCATGGGGTTTGGTTCCAGGAAGGACCCCACCCTCCACCTCCATCCTGAAGAAACCAAAATTCGCTGATGCTCAAGTGCCTTATATGAAATGGTATAGAATTTGCATATAACCTACACACAGCCTCCTGTGTACTTTAAATTATCTTTGAATTACTTATAATACCTAATACAATGTAAATTATATGTAATGAGCTGTTGTATTGTTTAGAGAATAATGACAATAAAAATTGTCTGTTCATGATCAATACATACACAGCCATTGCAGGCCTAACTACATGGTGCATGTTAGCCACAGTGTAACAGTCTCCCCCATCCCCCCGACTATTTTCAGTTCTGGTTCGTTCAGTCCACAAATGCCAATCCTATGGATGCTGGGGGCTGATTGTCCTTCCTCCTGCTGCTTTCCACACATTTATTGATAGCTTCCAGATCTTGTGGATGTTGGTGGTTTTGTAGTTTGATGGAATGTTTTCTCAAATAGTTCTCTTTTAAATGATTTTTGTATGTTTTTGATTTATCATCTAGTTGCTTTTTTTTTTTTTAACTTTTTTTTTTCTTTATTGATTTTAGAGAGAAAGGAAGGGATAGGGAGACAGAGATAGAAACATCGGTGAGAGAGAACATCTATCGGCCACCTCCTGCATGCCCCTCACTGGGAATCTGGCCCACAACCTGGATATGTGCCCTGACCAGGAATCGAACCAGCGACCTTTTGGTGCATGTGTCGATGTTCAACCACTGAGCCACATCTGCTGGGCTAGTTGCTCTGTCTTTTAAAAATATCAATTTTAGCCTAGCTGGAGTGGCTCAGTCAATTGGTCGAGAGATGTCCAGTGCACCGAAAGTTGCTGGTTTGATTCCTGGTCAGGGCACATACCTGGGTTGCAGGTTTGATCCCCAGTCAGAGCATACAGAAGGCAACTGATGGATGTTTCTCACATCAATGCATGAACTCAGGTGATGATTAAAATAAGATATCAATTTTATTTAAATATAATTACATGCCATAAAATATACTCTTAATGTATGTATTTCAATTTTAATACATTCACAAAGTTGTGCAACATTACTTATTCTGTTCACGAAGTTGCACAACTGCCTGACTCTAGAGCGTTTCATTCTGTGTGTTTGGGGATGGGTTCTGGGTAGGTACCACCATTATCACCTTTCTAGCATTTGCTGGGATAGATTTAAATGGAAAGTCCCTCTGCCCCTGACCTGTTCTTGCTCTCCAGAAGTAATCCTTGTTAACAGGTACCCACTGAAACACTGTTAATTCTGTACCTGTGCCAAACTATTTCACAGACTATCAGTTTCAGAAAGGAAGCTTGAACTTGTTTTTTTGGTAATTTGTTGGTGAGTTTTGTTGATTTTTAAAGATGTTAAGTCATGTGATCACTTGTATATAATTGCAGTGACTGTTGCAGGATTTTTCAAATTTTTTTTTCCCACTAGTGCTCTAAGAAGTGTGATTTTATAACTAACTAGAAGATAGAATTATTTTATTCATAAAATAGAAAAGATTAATTCAGAAAAATGAAGTTCTTCTTTTCAGCCATAGCTTATTTCAAACACCAAATATTTCTCATTCTGTTCTGTAGCTGTAGATTTAAGTCTTTTATACTTATTCTTTTTACTTAAAAATAATTACATGGTTAAAATAAAAGCAAGTTCTTAATCACAGAGTATTTTATAAATATTAAGATTAAAATGAGGGCCAGTGGTCAGCTAGACAGATGTAATTCTTGCACATGGAACTCACTGGCCTGTTGATTTCATTGTTCTGTAAGAAATTGGGTAGGTCTTGAAATACGGTAGGTCTGCAAATGACCTAAATATGAAAAATAGGTACATTTAGTGCTTTAAAATGTTTAAGTGCCTTCACATGTTATCACATTTTTTGTAACAACTACATAAGGAAATCAGGGTGAGAGTGTATATTCCTGTTTTATAAAGAACATTTATGGTAGAGAGTAGTGGTGTCAAGTTGCCCCGCACTGTCCCTATTTTCCCATGAGGTGTCCTGTTCATCAGTAATACGTATCATCTTTCATGCTGTTGGATAGTTTATGGCACTTTTTCATGGATATCAACATATAATGGATGCGCATTCGTTTTTGATTTTCTGTGGTGTGTGCTTTTTTTCTAGGCAAAGGGTGGAGGTTATGAAAGTGAAGATGCCTATCAAAATGCAGAGCTAGTTTTTTTAGATATTCACAATATTCATGTTATGAGAGAATCGTTGCGAAAACTTAAAGAGATTGTGTACCCAAACATCGAGGAGACCCACTGGTTGTCTAACTTGGAATCGACTCACTGGCTAGAACATATTAAGGTGGGTTATTTCCTTATACTGCCATAGAAAGGGTATTAAACAAGGTCTTTCTCTGCCCCTCTGTCTACATTGGCTCTGGCAGCTGAAATCAAGGTGGAGGTACATTCCCTGGCCGGTTTGGCTCAGCGGTTGAAGTGTCGGCCTGCGGACCAGAGAGTCCCGGGTTCGGTTTCCGCTAGGGGCATGTACCAAAAAAAAAAAAAAAGATGGAGGTACCTTTCCAGAAAGTGAAAAATTGGTACCTACTTTGATAATTATTAGGACTACTTCTAAGTTTTGGTGCTTGAATTAAATAGTTTCCTATATTGTGCTTCTGGGTCTGTTGAACTTCTTTCTTTCCCATCCTGTCTGAATTCTACCCATCCTTCAGATCCCAGTTCATATTTGATTTATTCCATGAAGTCTTACCAGATTGCATCCATTTACATTTTCTCTGAAATTTTCACTCTTTTTCTTTCCATTTAATCAGGTAAATTAAATTTAATCATTTAATTACTTTTATGTGTCAACCAGTGTATATTGTTAGTTCAGTGGAGGTCAGGGCTGGATAAATCGAATCATATTTCTTTTTTCCCCTCATGAGCTAGGGCAGCACTGTCTGTGAATAACAGGCACCCAGTAAATACTGATTGCATGACTTGTGAAGTAGAAACATCATTCTTGGCAGGGAGGTGAGGTGAAGCAGTTGAGTGAAGAGCACCATTTGAATGCTAGATGAATTGGAGATTGCTGTGTGAATGCTGATTTGCCTAACATGGTAATATAATGTTTGAAACACCAAATGTTATTTTATTTAATCAGTTATATATATCTCCAGATATGGTAACATAGCTTACCAAAATATAGACTTCTATAGCCTCATATATTATTGAATTGTGAAATAAAGGGCAATGGGATTTTTCATGTTAAGAAGGAGCAGACTTACTATACTCACATCAAAACCCCTAAAATTGAGACAAAATTGAAGAGAAGGCCAGCTTGATCTAATGAAAATTACAGACTATTTTAAGTAGTGTTTCTCTTCTAGAAGCTTAGAAGCATGAATGTAGCAAAGTGTAAACACTTCTCAGAGAGTATGTTCATGTGGCCCATCTCTTCATAAGTCCTGATTTGGAACTAACATAAATCGTCTTTCACTTATGTAAATTCCGGGTCATTTCACTAGCAGGTACAACATTCTCTACAAAAACCTGGCTGTACCAGAAACAAGTTGCCTTAGAGGCACGAGAGGTACAGTTGTGCCTGGTCTGCCTTCTCCTTTCCCAGTCCTCATACTGCAAGACTTACCCAGTCACTCTCTTCAGATCCTTGCTGAAGTCACCTTTCCCATCCACTCCGTGCAGAGTAACAGCTCTACCGGAACCCCCGCCTGTGTACCCCCGCCTGTGTGGTGCTTTCTCGCTCGCTGCCCTCTGACACACTATGTATTTATTTCCTTACTGATTTGCACCGGCCAGAATGCAAACCTCGTTAAGCCAGCACTTTGTTCCGTTCGCTGCTTTCTTTCTCTCCAGCGCCTAGAGCAGCCCTGCTGCACAGTAAGGAACTCCATACATGTTTATTTTATAAATGAATGCATGAATTAAATGACCACTTTGGATAACTCTTCCTGGTCAGTCTTAACTTTCCTACTGTTCTAATCCTTTGGGTCAGTGATTTGTAAGTTTGGATATGCATTTGAATTACTGGTGGAAGTTATTTAAAATAGTTAGGACTAGTGGAGATGGAAACCCAAGCACTTTAGTGAGTAAAAATACCCCACAGATAGGACTCTGAGGCAGACTGGATTGAGATCGCTGCAGAGCCCCATTTCCAGAATATGCTGACAGTTATGATCAAAGGGCAGCTATCATGAGATCCTCTAACCTAGCTAGTAAATCTAATTTCTTTTATTCTGATCTGTGTGTGTGGGACCATGCTGTTCTTTAAGTGTGATCTGGTCCCCGAAGAGAAGATAGCACTAGATTGTTCATTTTAAAGGCTGTTGTCCTCGCCCTAGCCGGTTCGGCTCAGCGGTTAGAGTGTTGGCCCGTGGACCAGAGTGTCCCGGGTTCAGTTCCCACTAAGGGCACGTACCTTGGTTGCAGTTTGACCCCAGCCTCAGTTGGGGTCGTGTGGGTGGCAGCCAGTTGATGTTTTTCTCTCTCTCTCCCTCCCGCTCTATCTGAAGATAAATGCAAAAATGGTCCTCGGCTGAGGATAAATAAATAAATAAGGGAAGTTATCCTCCTGTGTTTTTTGTGTTTTTTTGTTGTTGTTGTTGTTACATATAATTTTTTTTAAAAATCCTCACCCAAGGATAATTTTCTACTTATCTTCAGATAGAGTGGGAAGGAGAGAAAGGGAGAGAGCGAGAAACAGCAACGTGGGAGAGACACATAAGACGGGTTGCCTCCCGCATGACCCCAACCAGGGCTGGGAACGAACCGCAACCGAGGTACGTGCCCTTGGCCGGAATCGAACCCACGACTTGGTGACGCTCTACCACTGAAACAAACTGGCCAGAGCCATCTAATTTTGTCTAGTTTTAACTCAAGATCAACTTCAGAAAAGGTAAATTATTTTGTGAAGAGTCTCTGCATATTTAAAAAGTAACTACAATTATTTAAAATACCAGTTAAGTTGACATAATAATGTATTGATCTGGTGAGAATTTCATTCAGACTGATCAAAGAAGTAGCTTGCTCTACCGTTTTATGCCTTACTTTCTGTTTGCTATGTGATATATACAACAGTAGAATACATGCCATTGTATATAGATACTCGAGTGGAAGCTCTTGAATATTTTAAAATATCAATTTTATTGATTTCATGCATATTTTAATTTGATTAAGCAAACATTGTTATAAGTAACAGGTAAGACTTCAGTTGGGATATTTTTATTTAAATGGATGATGTTTGGAATATTTGAAGATTCTTAGAAACAGATCTTTTTAGAACTTAGATCTTTTTCTCTCTCATATTGTTGATTTGGTTAGAACTCAAAGCACCTTTCATTTGGATATTTCATTGTGCAGATTAATAGGAGTCTGCATTTATGAGATTTTTCTAGTTTTAAAAGCAAAACTTATAGCCTGGCTGGTGTAGCTCAGTGGTTGAGTGTTGACCCATGCACCAAGAGGTCACTGGTTCAGTTCCTGGTTGGGGCACATGCCCAAATTGTGGGCCAGGTCCCCAGTGGGGGGCATGCACAAGGCAGCCAGTTGATGTTCTCCATCATCCACGTTTCTTTCTCTCTCTGGAATCAAGAAAGAAAAAAATAATAGTCTGGCCGGTGTGGCCCAGTGGTTGAGCATTGACTCATGCTCTAAGAGGTTGCCAGTTGGATTCCCGGTCAGGGCACATGCCCAGGTTGTGGGCTCAATATGCAGCGGGGGGCATGCAGGAGGCGGCCAATCTATGTTCTCTCTCATCAGTATTTCTCTCTCTCTCTCCCTCTCCTTTCCTCTCTCTCTAAAATCAATAAAGGAAAAAAAATGTGTTTAAAAAAAGTAATAGTAAAAGCAAAACTTATATACCTTTTATCCTTAAAAAATTATTTTTAGGAAGGGACTGATGATTTCCCCCTATATGTTATCGAGATAGTCATCCTTAGCAAAACTCTATTAATAAATTTTGAAGAAGGAAGCATTTACTTAAACATTTTTTATTTAAAATAATCTGCTTTGCAGCTTATTCTTGCTGGAGCCCTTAGGATTGCTGACAGAGTCGAGTCAGGAAAGACGTCTGTGGTGGTGCACTGCAGTGATGGTTGGGACCGCACCGCTCAGCTGACGTCCCTCGCCATGCTCATGTTGGACGGCTACTATCGAACCATCCGAGGGTTTGAAGTGCTTGTGGAGAAAGAATGGCTAAGCTTTGGACATCGATTTCAGCTTGTGAGTAAAGAACCTTAACTTGATGTATCACATGCATCTCACATCAGGTGTGTGAAAATAATGCTTTCTGTTCATTAGATACTCATCTAAAATTGATCGCTAATTCTAGAGGGGCAAACTTCTCAGGAGAAATTTTTTTATTTGGAAAGCATTAGGATGTCCTATCTGGGCTCTGCAGTCGGGAGCCAGGGCTGGCTGTTTGTCAGGTGCCTGCCCCAGGCTCTTCTGTGATCTCTACCAGGAAACATGGGACCAAAAGAAAAAAAAATGTAACTCAGAATTGGGAATAAAACTACTTTTCTCTTATCCTTCTTAAGCTACTAACAGTGTAATTACCATGTGTATGTTAAGTGTTGCAGCCCTGGCCAAGTAGCTCAGTTGGTTATGGTTAGAGCATCATCCTGATACAGGGTTGTTAACCTGGTCAGGACACGTACAAGAAGCAACCAGTGATTGCATAAATAAGTGGAACAGCAAATCAATGTTTCTCTCTCTTTTCCTGTCTCTTTCTAAAAATCAGTAAATAATTTTTTTAAAAAAAGTGTTGGAGTTAGTTTTATAGAAATCACAAGTTCTTGCCCTGGCTGGTTTGGCTCAGCAGTTAGTGTCGGCCGGCGGTCCAGAGAGATCCGGGTTCGGTTCCCGCTAAGGGCGCGTACCTCGGTTGCAGTTTGTCCCCGGCCCTGGTTGGGTTGTGTGGGTGGCAGCCACTCGATGTGTCCCTTTCACGTTGATGTTTCTCTCTCTCTCTCTCTCTCTTCCTCTGTCTCCCTCCCACTCTATCTGAACAAAAAATGAAAAAATGTCCTCGGATGAGGATAAAAAAAAAGAAACCACAAATTCTTGTGCCCTCTATATGTTTCAAAATTTATGTTGTTATCGTTGATATCAAATTTAAGAGTCAGAAGAAAGAGTCCAGGCAACAGTTGTTGAATGTCTTCTGTGTGTCCCCACAATGATTTCCTTCCTTCATTAACACTGCTAGAAGCAAGCAGCGGTCTCTTACTGAGGCTCTGCAGTCCCTCTTCAAAGTCTGCCTATTAGAAACTTCCTTTTCATAGTGAACTCACATTTGCTTCCCATTTTTTCTACATTCCCCTTTGGAGAACAAATATAACTACTTATCTATATAAGACAGCCCTTCAAATATTAGAAAGTAGCTGTCAGCTCATGTCATTTATAGTCCTCAGTTTTTCTGGCTAGCCCTCCATTTTCTTGTCCTTTTTATCCTAAACTCCGCACCATCCCAGTTGTCCTTGGGACTTTGGAGATGGCTTCTCTACAAGTGGGCAGCCAGAACTAATCAGTTTCTACATTAGAGGGATGGGTTACTATGTTCCTTTCAAAGGCACTGTGCTTTCACATTTGCTTTTTGTTACATCATACTTTGGATTCATGTAGCTCTTAATCAAATAAACATTCAAGTGGTTTTTAGCTGTGTTTTTGCTAAACACTAAATTTGGAATCAAAAACTTGGTTCTTATGTATTGCCTGTCTCTGTTAGCTGTAGTCACAGAATTTTGAGAGTGAGGAGGAGTAATGTTTTCCCAGGAAGGAGCAGCATAGTGAGCAGACGTCTAGATCGGGTTGAGTGTGGCAAGAGGAGCAATGAGGCAGGTCGGGTGTAGAGAATCTTGGAGCGGGGAGGAAGTTAGCGTGTTAGAGGCCTTGCAACCTCTGAGCGTCTGATTGGTGGCATTTTCCTAGATTAGCTGAAAGGCTTTCTGAAAGATGTTTGCCTAGATGCTGTCTCTGATGTTAACCTTTAGTACCCAGTAAGTGCCAGGGTGTATGAGCAGTGTATAAATGACTTGGGAGAAACAGATACTTAAAGGTCATCAGCTGTGGAACTTGAACTGTTAAGTAGAGTTGGGCATCTGGAGCATCCATTCAAGTGGGTCACGTTTTTCAATTCTCTATAAAATGCATTTATTATGAGAAGACCATTAAAAAAAAATACAGAAAACCTCTTACTTCAAAGAATTAAGTTTTAGTCAGCCAAAGCTGCACAAGTTCATACAAATGTGACCAGAATCTAAACCATTTCAGACTGTTGGAAATTTCCATGGATTCCTAAATTGTTAACTGTGGTTACCTGCTCCGTGTTTCCCCCTAGTTGTTACGTGAAAGCAGAATCTGGCAAATAAAGGACATGTGGTCAGGACGGCAGGCTCACACATGGTCAACACAGGGTGATGGTTCTCAGACTTGTTCATTTCAGGACCTCTTCCATTCTCCAGTTCTTGATGACCCCTGAGAACTGTTTACACGGTTTATATGTCAACATTTATCATGGTTTATATATCAACATTTACCGTATTAGAAGTTAAATTTTTAAATTTTAAAAATACTTATTAAAGTAATAATAAATATACTTTGTCTTAGTCCATCTGGGCTATTATGACTACCGGAGACTGGGTGGCTTATAAACAGCAGACTGACTTCTCACAGTTTTGAAGACTGAAAGTCCGAGATCAGGGTGCCGGCATGGGTGGGTCCTGGTGAGGACCTTTTTTCGGGTGGAGACTGTCAACTTCTCACTGTGTCATGGAGGAGGGGGGCTAGGGAGCTCTGTGTGGTCTTTCTGATACCAGCACTAAGCCCATTCATGAGAGTTCCACCTGACGACCCCTCTTCTTAATACCATCATATTAGTTCAACATGTGAATTTCAGGGAACACAGATATTCAGACGATAGTACTATTATATAATAACATAAATAACATTTTAAAGAAAACTATATTTTTTTTGAAAAATGTATTTTTAAAAAAAGTTTTCATGAGAAGAATGGCATTGTTCTATATTTTGGGGGGCAAATTTTTAAAATGTCTGGCTTAATAGAAGATAGCTAAATTACATTTCTTCTTTTCATTCAGTCTGCTGCAATATTTTCTGCTGGTTGAAGTATATGAGGAAAGCCTGACCACACACAGACATATAGTTTGAAAAGTAAAGAGTATTTTAACAGCTTTCTCAGGGAACTGTTGGTATACTTCTTTGTTATTATGCCAAAACTTAAATGGTAGTTTCTTAAAGGTTAATTGTAATGTGGAATCCAAAACTAAATCAGTGAGGTTTTTCTTATTTGTTCCATTAAATTCCATTGGTCTGTCTTGCACTTTGAATAGATCTTGTACCCACGCAGGACTTTATAACATCACGTATTAGCTATTTGGAAAATAGTTGCTTACTGAGCTACGTATATACCCTCTTCCATTGTTAATGCATTTCTTAATATAATTCAATAAAACCACAGTTGTTAATACCACCACTGATTTTATCAGAAAAGTCTTTAAATATTATCAAACTCATGTGGCAGGAAAAAGTTTTCCCAAAATCTGTAATTTTTACTCAGAAGCTTGAATTTTATCATTGGCAACAAATACTGTCCATTGTTTTCCTTGAAGTGACACGGTCACTGTACATTTTCAGAAAGTCTGCAAGTCTTAGTAACCACAGTTCACATACCAGTTTTTCTTTAAGTCAAAATGAAGGTCCACGAAAAAGGGCCACTGCCACCATCCTACTGAAGTTTGCAGCAGAAGCACATCATGTACATTTCCATTCTGTTACAGCTGTACTCACGGGGCAGTATTTAATGCAGGTAATAATTTTTACTGCTTCATCAAGGAATCTGGCTTGAAAGCTTGTTTTGTCCCCTTTCATTTAACTGTGAGTGTGTAGCAGGATAGAATACCACCACAGTTTGACTCCACTGCCTTGCCAATTCCTCCTAAGGTACCAAAAATTGTATCCTTCATCACTTGTGCACCATTCATGCTGATGACAGTGATTTGAAAAAGGCAAATAACGTTTTAGTATTATGAAATTAGTTTTGACCTCAGTCCCCACCTACCCCCACCAGGCTGCCCCCACCCAAGAAGTCTGTGGACCATATATATATATTTTTAATCCTCACCTGAGGACATTTTTCCATTTTTTGTTCAGGTAGAGTGGGAGGGAGAGAGAGGAACAGAGAGAGAGAGAGGGAAACATCGATGTGCAAGGGACACATCGAGTGGCTGCCACCCGCACGACCAACCAGGGCCGGGGACAAACTGCAACCGAGGTACGTGCCCTTAGCGGGAACTGAACCTGGGTCTCTCAGGACCGCAGGCTGATGCTCTAACCACTGAGCCAAAATGGCCAGGGCTATGGACCATAATTTTATGGTCAGTGGCTTTAGAATAGAGTTGGGGGCCTGTTTCAGACATCTGGGGCAAAGGTCCTCAGAAGAGGAAGAAAACTGAGAAACACTGGGTGAGTATATGCTTGGAGGGCAGAAGTCAAGCATTTTTTAAAAGGTTTATGAAGGTTTGTACTAATGTGATTCTTCTTGATAAAGGCAGACTGAAGCTAAGATTCAGCAAGGTCCCCTTCATGCACTGGCCAAGGGGTTAAAGGTTACTTCCTGAGGCTGTTGTTGAAGAACATAATATTCAGGGGAAGATTAGATCTCCAGGACAAAAATCTGGGCTCTGGGTTCTGCTGCTCCAGTCTTCCATTATTAAGCTTTTAAGTAAGGATCTGGGTTTCATTTATTAAACAAAATTGTAATTCCTGTTACAGGCATCTCATGTTAAATAAACTGGCAGTTTGCACATCAAAATGTGTGTGTGTTTTTTTCTCCTTTTTATGAATTTATTGGGGTGATACTGTTTAACAAAATTATAGAAGTTTCAGGTACACACTTCTGTATACAACAAAATGCTAATAGACATTTCATAGGTAGGGTGATTGCTACTTTGCTGTGCTCTTTTTAAAATATTTTCTGAGTTTTTAAAAATATTGAGGAAATAGTATTTTTATTGGAAAATAAAATGATTTACATTAAAAAATTAAAAATCTTACAAAGTTCATATATTATTTCACTATCTTTGCTTTAGAGACTTGGCCATGGAGATAAGAATCATGCAGATGCAGAGAGATCACCAGTTTTTCTTCAGTTTATTGACTGTGTCTGGCAAATGACAAGACAGGTAATACACACATAACTATGTATGTATGTATGTATGTATGTATGTATGTATATATATGTATGTATATACCCATTCTTACATCTCTTTTAAACCATCCAGATTTGGGAGAGTTTGTCACTGATTATCCTATATTTCATGTAAACTGAAAATTCTTGTAAGGTTTCTAGGTAATAGAACTACTACCTAATTATGACATTGTGAATTAAGCTAAAGAATATTTGGGAGTAGTATTAAATACTTGAGAAATTGATTCTATTAGCATTTCAGTGAGTGGCACTGTAATTACCCAGGAGACCTCCTCCTCTGTTTTAGACAAGTAGTGTTAAATAGGGGCTGTCTCTTCACCCAGAAGCTCTGTACTGCTAAGAAAGGTACAGAAATAGGCAAGTAAATGTAATGGAAAAATAGGTTAGATGGGAAATTATGGCAGGGTAGGTCTATAATAGATTGTTTTGTTTTTCTTTTAGGTATGGAGAGGTTATGTTTTTTAGACCTTCTCCAACTTTCTAACAAACTGATGTGAAATTTAGTGTAAATGGATTTAGTTTTTTTGGAAAGATACCAAAGTAGACTGTAAAATACCTGGCTTATTATGGGATCACCCCACTAATGAGGCAAGGGTTTGGTTTCTTAAAAATATTTAACTCTATTCAAGAAAAATCATTTTAAAACCCCAAAGTTGGATACAGCTCATTGGTAGGGCAGTTAGTTATCATCCAAGGGTTTCTATGGGCTCAGACAGCTGGGAGCCTGGTGTGTTTTCAGTCAGACTGCCGCAGGAGTGTAAGGTGGGCCGTTCCTGGCTCGGCTGGGCTTTAAGATCACATTTTAGCTTCAAGAAAATACTCCTTATTTCATTAAAAGAAAGTGGTGATCCTTAGGAGACAAACATTAATTATACTGTATACTGAATAGTTTGAAACAATTTGGGTGGATTATTTTGAAACCTGCTGGGTTAAATTGTGTTGTAGTAGATAGGACTACAGTATTAGGAGGCTGGTATTTTCACAAAAACACTTAAAATATGTATATAATTCAGTTGTGTTCTATACATCAGGCCCTTGTAGGTTGTGGGTAGGGAGATGCTACATACTCATTTTAATGTTTACTACTTCTTGGAGTAGGTTTGAATTTTCCCTTTGGAGTTGCCTTTGAGGTAATATATTAGCTATGCAAATCCTTACCAATCCTTTTTTGGGTTATTTGGCTAAAAATATAGGACCCACTTTTGACTGTTACCATATTCAATTTTTAAACATTTAATGTTTGGCGAAAAAAATTAAATATTTCATATCAAAGGACTAGGAAAGTTGTTTGAAACTGTGGCATTATTGATGCTTCTGTGGACTGCTTTCCAAAGGGACTATCTTGAAGGGGCAACAAAGTGAATATATTAGTTCTGGTATGTTTACTAGGAAAAACAACTAATCACTGTTACCAGTTGTTTGCATATCAGAGTATATAACAAGTATATTTCTTTCACAGTAATTGTGTTAACTTTCTATATGCGATATATCGAAAAGCAGTTTAACTTCAATTCTGAGCTTAAGTTGCTAAAAAATAGAAAATGTTTAATCTTATGTGTCTTAGAATTTAAAATACATTATAGTGATGAGTATTTATTTTAGACATCTAGTTGTTTTTGTGTACAGTTGAATGTTTATTGGAAATCTTCAATTTTACAAAGAATTCAGTGTTTGCAGAGGCTGAAACAGCACACTTGTCAGATGGGAACTATGTTGCAGTTGGCTGGATCCCACCTCTGCTCTGCCCTCATCCTCCTCCCTTTGTTCCTGGATCAGCAGGGGGTGAAGGGCCCTCTGGATTTTAAACTTGTAGGGAGAACAAAATATTCCTCTTCTGCTTAAGGTTTTAAAAGCAATACCAGCAGTCAGTGCTCTACTATTTTAGTTTTGTTGTGAGGAAATGCCCACTGATTGAGCTGTCTTCTCATAACTGAGCTAATAGTCTTGCCAAGAAGATGAAAACCAACCACAGACTCAGCTCTTTTGGGTTCCTGTTTCGTGAGTCCGAGTGCACTCCTAGTTGGCTAATGAGGCTATCTGTAACAGGACAGGAGATGGGATTTACTTAGAAAATAAATGGCATTTGATCACGGTCTCTGTTTTTTTTACACACATACTTGGCTTTTTGTTGGTGGCTTTTTGTTGGCATACGCTTGATCGCCCGTTTCATTCAGCCTCATAGCCACAACATGGAGTTGCCTTTCATTGTTTGAGAAATTTGTCACATTATCCTGCTTATGGTTTCCTAAATTTAGGAAACTTTAAGGTAAAGTTGTTTTTAACCCTGTGCCTTTTGCTTACAGTTCGTGCTATTGTCCTTCATGCCAAGAAAACCTACAATGAATATTTATTTTCCAATTCTGCACTCCAGTATTCATAGAATTGCTTTTCAGAGTCGTATAATTGGTACATAGAAACTTTGGAATAATTTTGAAATATTACATTTACAGGATGGATTAAATTAAACCCTTAACCTTCCTGTGATCTGTAATTCGTCCTTGATAAATTCCCACAAATTGTGTTGTTTGTGTAATATTAAGACATCCAGTAAGCCCGTCCTTAGGTTAAGGAGAAAGTGAAATTTCTTTTTAGTTAGAAAGAGGCTGCCAAAGTACTAGATCACACGACACTCCCGACTCCCGTTCGACTGGATGTTCCTCTACGAAGATGAGCAGGTTGGCTTTTGAATGATCTGCACATCTGCCTTGGACATTTATTTTTGTGCACTGCTGACCTTTTTTGGAGACACTGATGCTATTTTTTGTGTAATTCCTAAAAAGAAAACAATGTTTTTGAAAATTTAAAGAAAAATCTTCCTATGTTGTTTATGGCCATTTTTGGCAGAGAAAGATTAGAGCTGCCAGAATGCCCAGGTCAGAAGTCCTCAGCCTGCAAGTGTAGGGTCAGCAGATGTAGGAGACACAGAACACTGCTAGACCACTGATATTCTTGCTGCGTAAGAAAAGGAGATTTGGGTATATATTCTTAGAAAAGTGGTAAAGTGATTTTTTAACACAAAACCAAGCAGATAATGACATATAATGGCTTAGAAATATATAGGCTTGAATATGTTTAGCCTAATTTTACATATTACAAAGGATCTACTCATATACAAAATGAATATGCTTAAAAACATGTCTTAATGGTTTTGTTTGTGGTGTTTGACTTGCAGTTTCCTACAGCATTTGAATTCAATGAGTATTTTCTCATTACCATTTTGGATCACCTATACAGCTGTTTGTTTGGAACATTCCTTTGTAACAGTGAACAGCAAAGAGGAAAAGAGGTAAACAGGAGCCCCATCCTGGTCTAGTATGTTTTCACTTACATTTGTATCATGTATCAATACTTCATTCCTTTTATGGCTGAACATTCCATTATATAAACTATTTTATCCATTTTTCAGTTGATAAGATCTTGGATTTCTATTTCTGGCTATTATAAGTAATGCTGCTTTGAACATCTGGGTACAAAACTTTGTGTGCGAGTTCCCCTTGGGTATAAACCTAAGAGTGGAAGTGCTGGCATGGTAACTCTAGCTTTTTGAAGAACTGCACTGTTTCCCAATACCCTCTGATTTTAATATAAGTGGGGCTGTCACTAAAGTGTCCAAGTGATCACAATATACTTCCTTATCTAAAGTATAAATAGCTTATGTGATGGAGAATCTTTCTTTTTTCTTCTTACAGAACCTTCCTAAAAGGACTGTGTCACTGTGGTCTTACATAAATAGCCAGCTGGAAGACTTCACTAATCCTCTGTATGGGAGCTACTCCAATCATGTCCTTTATCCAGTAGCCAGCATGCGCCACCTAGAGCTCTGGGTGGGATATTACGTCAGGTGGAATCCAAGAATGAAACCACAGGTATGCTGTACAATGTACAGTGGGCATTTTCATCCATGCAGTTGTATAAATTGTTTGTCCCCTTTACAGCAACTAGCAAAATTATCTGTGCCTATTTAAAACTTTCCCCTTTTCCTGTCAATAGTTATACAATGGTATAGTAGAAAAAAGCACTATACAGGGGTGGGTAATCCGTATACTTGGTTCTTAAGTCTTCCTGACTGCTTGAATGGCTATGGATAAATTACTTCTGTTTTGTCTTTTCTTCCCTCCTCTGTAAAGTGAAGGTATCAGACTAGATAACTTCTAGAGGTCTTGCTTTAATAGGTTAGAGAAATAGCTTTAGAAAAGTTAAAAACCTAACAAAATTCTGGTCCATTTTGAAATATGGAATACTCACTACTTAGAACTATTTAAAAGACTAAAAACCTGAAACTAAATGATAGGAAATCTTGTTTCAGAATACTCTGTGGACTACTTGGGGACACTAGGAAAGCCAGGCTTGGACTCCATGGCTGAAAAAAGACCACATACCAGAATCTGACTTTGGGTTTGTTTAGAATTGCTTAGTTGGAATAATTTTGTGCTGTTTTACTCTTGTAGGAGCCCATTCACAACAGATACAAAGAACTTCTTGCTAAACGGGCAGAGCTTCAGAAAAAAGTAGAGGAGCTACAGAGAGAAATTTCCAACCGATCGACCTCCTCCTCGGAGAGAGCCAGCTCTCCTGCACAGTGCGTCACGCCCGTCCAGACTGTGGTATGAATGGACTCTAGACGGGGCCATCGTCACAGACTCCCGATCACAAATGGCAGCTCTGAGTAGAAAGTCTTCGGAATTTAGAACCCATCTATGAGATAAATTCATTTGCTCTATTTATTTCAGACCTGACTTTAAAACTGTAGCAGTGCAGGTGGCTTAAGTGGAGTAACCCATATATAATGACATGGCTGTAACACTAATCTTATTAAATCACCCAGAAAATATTCAAACGCTTCAATCTTGGATCCACAGTGGGAATAAGTTTCTGGTTTTAAAAGGAAAATGCTATTTTATAATTTTGGTGTCTGAATACAGACCATTTAAAAAATACACCGCTTCAAGGAAGAGAGCTCACTGCAGAGCCGGGAAGGAGCGTCCCGGTTCAAACCAACGCTAATTCATGGCATCACACACACTTTAATCTCATGACAGATCAAATCCGATTCTTTCCCCATCATGGGTTTTTCTTTTTTTGTGGTAAGTGATCTACTTTGATCACCCACATTCTTCATATATGGTAAGGCAGAGTCTCGAGGATGTTATGGTGTCATAGTTGAAAATTACTGTTGTCATTATGTATGTACTTAGGATGTCTTAGCTGTTCAAATGCCTTACAGATGTGCTGGGGGAGGACGGAGAGAAGGGCGTAGCTGTCCAGGATTTCAAAGCGTGCCACATCATTCAGACTAGTTTCCATTTGGCCAGTTACTAGAAACATGAATCGTTTTAAAAACTCATTACCTACCCTACTTTATTTAGGGTTTCTTTTTCTATTTTTTTGGTGTATCTAAACACAGAAGTTAAGTTTTGAGGCAATATTTTAAAGTTTACTAGGATTCTTTTTTTTTTCCTGAAGTCTGTATAAATTGCTTATCACCAGTGAGAAGCATTGTGCTCAAATTTTACATGAAATATTTTACTACTGTCCTTTGCAAATTCTGTAATTCCACTGAATGATTAAGTCTACCAAAGAATTTATTGCATGTGAAAATGTATTAGTCTCAATGCCAGAAAAGGAAATCTGCTTCACTGTTCACCTGCTGCAGTGAGTTCAGTGTTGGTGTAAACACTGACCCCTCGATGTCTGTTTTACTCTATAGAAGAGCCATATGTTATGTACTGTAACAAAGGAGCTTCTTGTCCCTTGGGTCTTTAAATAAAAGAAAGTTTCAACTGTCTTTAAGTTTTGTCCTTGTCCTAGTAATTTACCTGCATCTTCTTCAAAATGAAATGTTAACTTTGAACTCATTCCTCCTACAATACACAAATCAATACTGAAAAAAATACAGTGCTTTTTCACTTGTTAATTCACTACAGTCTGAACCTTAGCCCTGCTCTTCTTGGTGTATGCAAAATTGGTCATTATGTAAAATTTCTTAAGAAAATTTATAGTAGTATTTAAGTGGCTAGTCTATCGGTACTAAAGCTAAGTTTTCTACTCTAAATATTTTGTACATCCATTCTCTCCTCTCCATGCTACACTTTTCCTTAGTTAAGCCTTTACCATCTTGGTCTGATACGTAGATGACTGCACTGCACACCGGGACAGCTGACAGGTCGTCCATCAGTGCATCCCAGAGGGGTGAGCTGGCCCTAGGAGGCTACAGAGCCAACGAGGCTGCCATGGTGGTGACGGTGGCAGAGGCTGTGGAAAGTGAAAGTCTGCCCAGCCACATGGATGTAGCCGAGGGTCCCATTGCTCCTCAGCATCACCTGGATTTCTGAGCCCTCGCTGACTGGGGAGGGAGTGTGGGGAGGAAAAGAAGAGAAGACAGAACTGAAGGAACACGTTTCCTGCTGTCTGCCCCAGGACTCAGCAAGAGGTTGGCCCTTGGACTTCTAGGACTCATTCACTGAAGGATCCCCCTACTGGGCTGTGGGCCCACCCAACGCCCCAAGTGCTAAGCACACACCTCCTCCCACTCTGCCACCAGCCTTTTTAAATCCGCCTTTTTTTATGCACACATTTTCAACTTTAGCAGCAAGTCAGGTCCAGTAAGAGAAACAAAAACTTATGCTATAGCACCACCTTCTGGAAAGCGAACTTCTAAACTGGCAACCTGTTGAACAGCTAGAATCAAAGTAGACAGATGAAGCCTCACCTAATCACCTAAAGGTGGCAGCAGAGGCACACTTCGTCAAACACATGAAACATCATGGTAATAAAATACCACAAAAAGAAAAAACTAGACACTGAATATTGTGGTCCAACTGGTAAAGAATTCAAAACAGCCATTATGATGAAATTTAACAAGCTATAAGAAAACTCAAAAAGGTAATTCAACTAAGGAATAAGTTAATGAAATGAAAAGAGTATTTTACCAAAGAGATTGAAATTCTAAAGAAAAACAAAAACCTTGGAGTTGATGAACTCAAATAAGATAAAAAAATGCATTAGAAAGCATTGCAAATTGAGCAAATCAGATGGAAGAGAAAATACATGAGCAGGAGGCTAGGAATTCTGAAATGATTCAGGTAAAAAAGGGCAGAGAACTAAAACTGTTAAAAAGTGAAGGAAACCCTACAATCATCAGACTCGCTCTGGCCAGTTTGGCTCAGCAGTAAGAGCATCGGCCTGTGGTCCAGAGACCCAGGTCCGGTTCCCACTAAGGGCACGTACCTCGGTTGCAGTTTGTCCCCAGCCCTGGTTGGGTCGTGAGGAAGGCAGCCACTCGATGTGTCCCTTTCATGTTGATGTTTCTCTCTCTCCCCCTCCCACTCAATCTGAACAAAAAATGGAAAAATGTCCTCGAGTGAGGATAAAAAAAAATCATCAGACTCCATTAGAAAAGACAAGATTAATGGATATACCAAAAGGAGAAGAGAGAAGAAGCCAATGGAGCATTTAAAGAAATAATAGCTGAGAATTTTCCAAACCTGGGGAAAAAACTAGACATACAAGCAAGCATAAGAAGCTAAGGGAACACTTTATTATCTCAATGCGTAAGACCATCTCCAAGAACCATTATAATGAAATTCTCAAAAGTCAATGACAGTTTTAAATGCAGCCAGGGATGGGGTGGGCAGTGGCCTACAAAGAAACTCCCATGAGGCTATCCGAAGATTTCTAAGCAGAACTCTACGGACCAGAAGAGAGTAGAATGACATATCCAAAATACTGAAAGACAAAAACTGCTACCCAAGACCACTCCAGCAAAGTTATCCTTATGATATGCAGGAGCAATAAAGATCTTCCCAAACAAAGAGTGAGGGAGTTCATCAACTGCCTTATAAGAAATGTTGAAAGAAGGTCTTCAAACTGAAATAAAAAGATGAAAGTACCCAAAACTCTTACTAAGGTGACAGAATCTGAAAACTCTCTTTTTTAGAATAGCATAGTAAACAATTACAGCATAAAGTTAGAGAGCATTAAAAATAACTATACTACAATTTGTTGACAGTCACAGAATAAAAATGTAATTTGTGACATCAGAAAAACAAAAGGGGCCCTAGCCAGTTTGGCTCAGCTGTTAGAGCATCAGCCTGCGGTCCAGAGAGACCCGGGTTCGGTTCCCGCTAAGGGCACGTACCTCGGCTGCAGTTTGTCCCCGGCCCTGGTTGTGGTAGTGCGGGAGGCAGCCACTTGACATGTCCCTTTCACGTCAATGTTTCTCTCTCTCTTTCTCTCTCTCTCCTTCCCACTCTACCTGAACAAAAATGGAAAAACATTCTTGGGCGAGGATTAAAAAAAACACACACACACACAAAAGGAAGGAGTAAAAAGATGGAATATTTATAGGTAAAGGAAGATAAATTGCTATCAGCATAAAATGTACTATTTTTCTGAGATGCTTTATGTAAACCCTATGGTAAACAAAGCAAAAATCTAGAACAGACACAGAAACATGGAAAACTACCAACTTACAAAAGGAGATCTGAAACAGAAGGAAAAAGGAACAATGGAAACAAAATAACTAGAAAGTAAAATATGAAATGGCTGTAGTAAGTCCTTATAATATCAATAATAACCCTAAATGTAAATGAAAATGGACTGAAAACATGACCCTATGCTGCCTACAGGAGACTCATTTCAACTTTAAAGCCACACAGACTTTCAAAGTAAAGGGCTGAAAGATGCATTTCAAGTAAGTGGAAACGAAAAGAAAGCAGGCATAGCCATATTTAGATCAGTCAAAATAGATTAAGCCAAAAATGGTAAATCAGAAAATTACGTAATGATAAAAGGGTCAATACATTGAGAAAATAAAACAATCATAAATATATATGCTCTCAACACCTGAATATCAAAACATAAGCAAATACTAAACATATCCTAAGAGAGAAATAGACAAAAATACAACAGCAGGGGAACCCCACTATTACCAGTGGATTGTCCAGACAAGAACATCTACAAGAAAATGTTGGAATTGGAAGATACTTTAGAACAAATGGACTTACAGGCATATACAGATCATTCCATCCAATAGCAGCAGACTACACATTCTTCTCAAGTGCGCAAAGAACATGTTCCAGGATAGTTCATATGAAAGGACACTAAGCAAATCCTGGCACGTTTAAGAAGACTGAAATCATACCAGCCATCTTTTCTGACCACAGTGGTACAGACCAAGAAATCAAGAGGAATGTGAGAAGATCTACATATATATGGAAACTGAATACATTTCTACACAACCAAGGAAGAAACCAAAAGGAAATATAAAATTATCTTGAAATGAAAATGAATATATAACATACTAACTCTTGTGGGATGAGGCCAAAGCAGTTCTCAAAGTTTATAGCAATAAACATATATTAAGAAATTAGATCTCAAAGAAACAACCTAACTTTATACTTCAAGGAACTTCAAAAAGAACAAGTTAAGCCCAAAATTTAGCAGAAGGAACTATAAAGATCAGAGCAGAAATAAATAAGAGACCAGAAAAAACAATGGAAAGAACCAATGAAAATAAGAGGCGGTTCTTTGAAAAAATAAAATTGACAGACCTTTAGCTAGACTAAGACAGAAACTTTAGAAATGAAAGAAGAGACAATATAACTCATACTATAGAAATATATAGGATCATAAGAGTCCTATGAGCAATTATACGCCAACAAATTATATAACCCAGAAGAAATGCATACATTTCTAGAAACACACAACCTACCAAGTTTGAATCAGGAAGAGATAGAAAATCTGAACAGACAATGAGTAAAGAGGTTGAATCAGTAATCAAACAACTTCCAACATAGAAAACTCCAGGACCAGACAGATTATGGCTTCACTAGATCATTTGGTTTGAGTCTACCAAACATCTAAAGAATTAACAACCCTTCTCAAACTCTTCCAAAATATTGAGGGAATGCTTCCAAACTCATTCTAGGAAACCAGCATTACATTGATTAAAAAAAACAATAACAGCATAGTTATTGGCCGGTTTGGCTCAGCGGGTAAAGCGTCGGCCTGCAGTACAGAGAGACCCGGGTTCGGTTCCCGCTAAAGGCACATACCTCGGTTGCAGTTTGTCCCCGGCCCTGGTTGGTCGTGCGGATGGCAGCCACTCGGTGTGTCCCTTCACATCGATGTTTCTCTCTCTCTCTCTCTCTCTCTCTCTCTTCCTCTCTCTCCCTCACGCTCTATCTGAACAAAAAATGGAAAAATGTCCTCGGGTGAGCATAAAAAAAAACAACACAAAAAACAAAAACAGAGGAGAATAGCACAAGAAAACTATAGATCAATATCCCTGATGAAACTACATTCAATAATTCTCAACAAAATATTAGAAAACCAAATGCAAGAACACAGTAAAAGGATTATATGCCATGACCAAGTGGAATTCATCCCCGGGATGCAAAGATGGTTCCACATATGCAACTCAATAAATGTAATACATCACATGACAAAACTGAAAGATAAAAATCACATGATCAGCCTGGCTGGCGTGGCTCAGTGGTTGAACATCAACCCATGCACCAAGAGGTTGCCGGTTTGATTCCCAGTCAGGGCACATGTCCAGGTTGTGGGCCCGATCCCCAGTGGGGGGCATGCAGGGGGCAGCCAATCAATGTTATCTCTCATTGATCTTTCTCTCTCTCCCCCCCTTTCCTCTCTCCCTAAAATCAATAAAGAAAAAATTTTTAAAAAGTCACATGATCATTTCAATAGATGCAGGAAAAGCACTTAACAAAATACATCACCCTTTCAGGATAAAAACTTTTAACAGATTGGATGTGGAAGGAACATTCCTCAACATAATGAAGTCCATATGAAACACTTCCACAGTTAACATGCTGAATAGGGAAAAATTGTTTAAGTTGTTTTTCCTCTAAGATCAAAACCAAAACAAGGATGCCCACTTTTACCACTTATTCAATATAGTACCAGAAGTCCTAGCTACAGCAATTAGGCAAAACAAAGAAATGCATCCAAGTAGGAAAGGAAAAAGTAATATTGTCTTTATTTACTGATACAATTTTATCTACATAAAATCCCAAAAATTAACTCTAAATGGTTCAAAGACTTAAACATAACACTTAATACCATAAAAGTACTAGAGGAAAACAGAGAGGAAGCTCTTGCATATGATCTTTTCTCTCAATTTTTATTTTTTAAAATTGATTTTAGAGAGAGGGAGAGACGAAACATTAATTGGCTGTCACCTGCACATGCCCCAACCGAAACTGAACCTGCCGCCTTTTGCTGTATGGAACCTCCAACCAACTGAGCCACACTGGCCAGGGCTGGATATGATCTTTTTTTTAACATGATGCCAAAAGCACCAGCAAAAGCAAAAACCAACATGAGACTACACCCAATTTAAAAGATTCTGCACAGCAAAAACAAAACAAAACAAAAAGACAACCTGGGAGAACATTTTTGCAAACCATGCGTCGGATAAGGGGTTAACATCCAAAGTACAGAGAGCTTATACAACTCCACAAAAAAACATTAACGAAAACTCAATCTGGTTTTTAAAAAGAACAGAATGATAACATTTCCCAAAGAGAATATTAACAGGTGTATGTTTCATAACTTGTTTTTCCTCTAAGAAAATTCATAAATACCTATAAATATTGGTTGTACAGATGTTATTTTTTCCTTCATGATCAGGGACACGAAATTTAGAGACCTATGTGGTTAAGTTGAAGCTCCTTAGCAGCCTCCTGTGACCTATCTGCTGAACCTGTTCTTCTTATCTGTATACTTCAACAATTATATATCAATACTCCTCAGCTCCTCACAACTCTCCCATGTAAACGAAGATTCCCGCCTCCTTGCTTTCGTTCATTTGTCTTGTTGACTTGAAACAGTTCTCCCTTGTAGCTAGTTCTTGCTCACTAGTGTGTAGGCACCATTTCCTCCTTCAGGAAGTTTTCCTGATTCCTCCGTACCTTGTCTGCCATGCCCCAGCTTCTTCTCTGCTCCCTAAACAGTGTGCCCGTGCTGTCACCACTGTATACACCACCTTAGATTGAAATGAGTAATTCAGATGTCTACCACCTACCTGTAAACATACCTTTCTTACTCAGGTTGGTATCCATATTGGCATCTTACACATAGAAGATTCTTGTAACTGGATGAATGCCAACAGAATCCTCTGATAAATTCTCAAACAAGGAAGCCAAAGCAGTATTTTCTTGTTTTCAGTTTTCACCTGAGGGCATCAAACGCTGGAATGAGTATTTCGGTTTGACTCCCAGCTGAGGGACGGGGTAGGTTACCAACATTAAACCACTCTTCTAATTAGGATGTGGAGCCACTGCAGTGCAAGTCAGGGTTACACAATTTAATGACCTGAAATTAAAAACTAAACGTTAACAAAAGTTTTAATAGTTGAAAAGGTGGCTGAGACACAATAAATATTTTCCATGTTATGGAGCAGTGATTGCTTAGGTCTATGGACTGTTAACGAATTCGATGAAGATACAAACCTGCTCATCAGAAGACTGCACACGCAAGGGAAAGTTTACATACAATTTCAGGAGATTCACGAATACCCCCTATTGTCAAGACCCTAAAACAAGAACTCTGTAGAAAAAACATTCAGTAGACTCAGTGCCCAGCCAGCCACTAGCATTCTTGCTGCTTATCTAGATAAAATCCTAGAAATCAATTGCAATCCCAGGGGAGGTATAAAAAGGAAGCTCTTTATTATATGGTTAATGTGTTCCTTAGTACTCCTAAGAGTATCTTACCATATACCATGAAATAATTTAATTTCCTTGGGTTTAGTTTCCATATAAGCATGAGAAAGGCAAGTAAATTATGTATTAAATACCATATATTATTACTGTTTCTCATAATATGCTATGTCCTACTTAGAAATGCATGTTTTTGGAAAGATTACAACAAATAAAGCCTTTATTAACAGGCTGTTAAGGAAAATTTCAGTGTTTCCTTAAAAAAGCTGCTTTATTGACTTAAGTGATAAATTTATAAAAAGTTAACATGTTTTGAATATTCAAAATTATGATTTACATTATTAACACAATTAATTGCACGTGTACAGTGAAGCTTGTACTCACTGGACATCAATGAAAATATCCAAGAGGTTCTTCATAAAGATTAAAACCCATAATGCTCTGAACTGAACAGCATGATTACACACATGTACTATTTAAAAACAACAAACACGTTTACACCACCTCCCCTTCTCTCTTTATTCCAAAACCTCATCTACTTCATTACAATTTGTTTATACTTTAAAAAATTCTTTCATAATCTTCATAGTTAATTGACTTGAAATGATTGAGTCTTTTAAAAAACATTAACTGGATTAAAAATCAGTATATGTATTCAATACTGATTGATGTTTGAAATGTCAAAAAGCAACACAAAACATCTTCTTAAATATGTATAAATATTTAAATATAAAAACCTCCATCAAAAGTCAAAACAAAGTATATTTAATGGTTGTAGTGGCAAGAAGAAATGGGCAATTCATGCCGGGGGAAGATTTAAAAATGAGACTTTTCGAGCAAACATTGCCTATGGGACAGCCTCATATTTTGATAATTTAAACCTAATTTTACTTACATATAAGGAACTATTTTAAAAAATCACACCCACAAGTAAAAAATTGGTATTTTGTTTACAAAGCACAATATTTCAGTACAGCAAATTCATCTCAAAGAAACAGAGTACTTGTGGCTTCTAAGCCTTTAAAACTCCCAATTTCCATTTAGCTGGCTTAACATTTAGTCGTGACTTGAAGCCTGTGTAATGAATAAAACTTGGGCCCCTTAACACCTATTAATTCCAATGTAAGAATATGAGACCTGGAAAGTAAATTGTCAACATCTGATTGAAGAGGTACAGGTTATCTGAATAAAATTTATGACCTGGTACCAGTCAGTAATCCCAACATAAATTATTGCTTTGTAATGAACTCTGTATGGTTTGCATGTCCTTCAATAACTGAAGATTTTTCCTGCTTTTTTCTCCAGGTCTGGGTTTGGCAAAGTCCTTCTTATTTGTGGTCCCTGCGGTTCCAGAAGAACGGCTGCTGCTGTTTCCTTCCTCATCAAGAGTCTTTTTGGTGGTTCTTAATTCCCTTTTCTGCTTTTCCATCTTCTGTTTCTCCAGCTATACCAAATAACCAAGTTAGAAAAAACAGAGAATTTAATGAAAACATTCTCTTCTTATAACCGGTACTTTAAACTCTTATACTAATTAAAAATGCAAGAAATATATTCTGGGTTTATTTTTTTAAAGACTTAAAAAATCTACTGTACTAGTCATTTAATACTTAGTGCGTAAAATATATAGTGACATACAAATAGAGTAAACAAGAGTGAACACATCAATTGTGGTGCAGTATCAGAAGTAAGGTTGCGTTGCCAAAGTACAAAACAGGGTAAGTGAGAAATAAGGGGGTTGGGGGAAGATCTGGAGGAAGGAAAAAATCTAACTGGGGAAACAAAGGACAGTAGATGAGGAGAAAGGCATTCTAATCAGAGCAGGCAAAGAAGCATGTTCCAGATGCATGAAGAGATGTAGTGGTAATGTATTAATACTATGGAAAAGATTTTTATTTTACTATTACACTATTAGAATAATTTAATTTAAAATAGGGGAGCTTTATTTTTACTTTAGTTGCTGGCTAAAATAAATTGCTGCTGGCAAGTCAGTGTTCCATTAGAGAGAACTAGCTTCACCCTGGCTGGTGTGGCTCAAGGGCGTTGGGCGGCATCCCGTGCACTGAGGGGTTGCAGGCTCGATTCCCGGTTGGAGCACATGCCTGCGTTTCAGCTCAGTCCCTAGGGGTGGGGGGGGTGCATGTGGGAGGCAGCCGATTGATATTTTGCTCTCACATCTATGTTTCTCTCTCTCTTTAGAAATATCAATAAAAAAATCTTTAAAAAGGACTGGCTTCATAGAATAGTTTTACCAAACATTCAAAGAAGAACTAACATCTATCTTCCTCAAACTATTCCCAAAAATACAAGAGGAAAAAGACTTCTTTTTATGAGGCTAGCATTATCCTAATTCCAAAACCAAATAAAGACACTACAAAGAAAAAAAATTACAGGCCAATATCCATAATGAACACAGGTGCTAAAATCTTCAACAAAACAGTAGCAAACAGGATCCAGCAATACAGTAAAAAGATCATACACCATGATAAGTGGGATTTATTCTGGGGATGCAAGGCTTGTACAATATTCGCAAAGCAATAAATGTGGTAAACTGCAAACTGAAGGTTAACGGTCACATGATCATATCAATGGACACAGAAAAGGCATTCAAAAATATCCAGCATGCATTTATGATAAAAATTCTCAGTAAATGGGAATAGAAGGATCATACCTCAACATAATAAAGGCCATATATGACAAACCTAAAGCCAACACTATACTCAGTGGGCAGACACTAACAGTATTTCCTTTAAGAACAGGAATATAACAGGGATGTCTGCTTTCACCACTCTTCAACATAGTACTGGAAGTCCTAACCACAGCGATCGGACAAGAAGAAAAAATAAAAGGCATCCAAACTGAAATGGAAGAAGTAAAACTGTCATTATTCGCAGATGACATGATATTGTTACAAAGAAAACCCGAAAGAGTCCACCAAAAACCTACTAGATTTAATAAATGAATTTTGCAAAGTAGCAGGGCACAAAATTAATGACATCCAGAAATCAATGACATCTTTATACATCAAAAATGCTCTCTCAGAGAATAGAATACCACTGCAACAACAACAAAAAATTAGATACCTAGTAATAAACTTAACCAAGGAGATAAAGACCTGTACTTGGAAAAGCATACAGGACGTTGAATAAAGAAACAGAGGAAGATACAAACAAGTGAAAACACATACCCTGTTCATGGATTAGAAGAAATAACACCATTAAAATGTCCATACTACCCAAAGCAATCTATAGATTCAACATAATCCCAATTAAAATACCATCAGCATATTTCACAGATCTAAAACAAATATTCCAAAAAGTTGTATAGAACCAAACAACACCCCAAATAGTTCCAGCAATCATGAGAAAGAACAGAGCTGGAGGGATCACAGAACCAGATTTCAAACTATACTACAAAACCACTGTAATCAAAACAGCCTGGTACTGGCACAAGAACAGGTATACAGATCAATGGAACAGAACAGAGACCCCAGAAATCAACCGAAGTCATTATGGTCAATTAATATTCGACAAAGGAGGCAAGAGCATACAATGGAGTAAAAAGACAGTCTGTTCAATAAATAGTGTTGGGAATATGGACAGGTACATGCAATAAAAATGAATCTAGACCACCAACTTACACCATACACAAGAATAAACTCAAAATGGATAAGACTTAAATGTAAACTGCAAAACCATAAAAATTCTAGAAGAAAACATAGGTAGTAAAATCACAGACACCTCACGTAGCAGAATTTTCACCAATAAATCTAGGGTAAATGAAACAAAGGAAAAATAAGTAAGTCGGACTACATCAAACTAAAAAGCTTCTGCACAACAAAAGAAACCATTTTCAAGATGAAAAGGGAATCCACTGTATGGGAGAACATATCTGCTAATGATACATTTGATAAGGGGTTAATTTCCAAAATATATAAAGAACTCATACAACTCAACAAAAGAAAGACAAATAACCCAACTGAAAAAACAGGCAATAGACACTTCTCCAAATAGGACACACAGATGGCCAATAGACATATGAAAAAAATGCTCAATGTCACTAATCATCAAACAGATGCAAATTAAAACTACAATGAGGTATCACCTCACAGCTGTCAGAATGGCTATCATCAATAAATCATCAAACATTAAGAGCTGGAAAAGATGTGAAGGAAAGGACATATACTAGGGTACACTGCTGGTGGGAATCCAGAGTGGTGCAGCCACTGTGGAAAACAGTATAGAGTTTCCTCAAAAAATTAAAAATGGAACGGCCATTTGACCCAGTGATCCCACTTCCGGGAATATATCCTAAGAATCCGGAAACACCAATCAGAAAGAGTATATGCACCCCTATGTTCACAGCAGTGTTATTTACAATAGCCAAGATATGGAATCAGCCCAAGTACCCATGAGTAGATGAGTGGATATAAAAGCAGCAATACATTTATACAATGGAATACTATGCAGCTATAAAAAAGGAGCTCTTATCCTTTGCAATGGCATAGATGGACCTGGAGATTATTATGCTAAACAAAATAAGCCAGTTAGAGAAAGACGAATATCACATGATCTCACTTATATATGGAATCCAATGAACAAAATAAACTGACAAATAGGTCCAGAGGCATGGATGCATGGAACAGATTGACAGATCTCAGAGGGGATAGGGGATGGGAGAGACCAGAAGAAATTAACCAAAGAAGTTATATGCATATATGAGTAGCCCATGGACACAGTCAATAGTGTGGTGAAGGCTCGGGGTGGGGAGAGGGGAATGGGGGACATCTATAACACTGTCAACAATAATAAAAAAAATAAGAAAGTTTAATTTTTACTTTAGCTGCTGGCTAAAATGAATTGCTGCTGGCATGTCAGTGTTCCAAAGTCAAGTCTGATGTATAAGAAACAAATAAGATCATTACTCCTACAGGAATATATATATATATATTTATATATATATTTTTATATGTATATATATATATATATTTTTTCCTTTGAAAACAAATTTTAGAAAAAGTGCTTAAAATTTCTGGCATGAGATGACATATTCAAAGCACTCTTCATTGTGCCTATTATATAGCAACCAATTAATAAATGTCAGCCAAACCTGTTCTGCTCTGAGTCTTCTCCATTTCAATACATATGAGATCCAGCAGGAAGTAGCCCTGGTATTTCTACTCTAAAATATACCTAAAATCTGTCTCCTCCTCAACTGCAGTAACCAACTACCCCTGATAGAGGTAGGCTTAAAAGGCCTCACTGCCCAGCCAATGTGGCTCAGTGGCTGAGTGTCAACCCATTCACCAAGAGGTCACTGGTTCGATTCCCAATCAGGGCACATGCCCAGGTTGTGGGCCAAATTCCCAGTGAGGGACATGCTGGAGGCAGACAATCGATGTTCTCGCTTACTTATGTTTATCTCTCTTTCTCTCTCTCCCTCTCCCTCCCCCTCTCTCTAAAATCAATAAAGAAAAAAAATTTTTTTTTAAAAATGGCCTTACTGGCTCTGGCCAGTTTTTCTCAGTGGTTAGAGCATCAGTCCAAGGACTGAAGGGTTATGGGTTTGATTCCAGTCAAGGGTACATACCTGGATTGCAGATTTGACCCCTGGCCCTAGAAGGGGTCATGTGGGAGGCAACTGACTGATGTGTCTCTCACATTGATGTCCTTCTCTTTCTCTTTCTCTTCCTCCCTCCCTCCCTCCCTCCCTCCTTCCCTCCCTCCCTCCCTCCTCCTTTCCACTCTAAAGAAAAAAGAAAAGAAAAAATCAATGGAAAATATGCTCGAGTGAGGATTAATAAAACAATAAATAAATTTAAAAAGGCCTCACTGGTTGCTCAGCCTCTCTGCCTGGTCCCCATCACTCTCCCAGCATTCAGACTAATCTCTTAAATACACGAATCATCGTGTTTCTCTCCAGATGAAAACCCTAACCATGTATATTCATCACAGAAATTGTTTATTCATATAAAGATCAGAATATGAAACACAGTACTTAAGAGATGTATTTTAAATGATAAAATCTAAGAGCCTACAAGACAATGTCTTTTTTCTAGACCACTTAACACCAATTCTTAATAATAAACTGAATTAATAAGTGTCTACAGTAAAGAAAGCCTTCCTATAGCTCCCTATCTATGATACATTTACAATGTCATCAATTAAAGTATTTGAAGACCAGGTTTTTTTGTTGTTGTTTTGTTTTTAATCATTAGAAATGAGTAAAAGGAAACCTGAATTACCTGAGCTTGATATTTTCGAACTTTAGTTATTTGACTGGCTTTTGCTTCCATCCTTCCCACTAATGCTTCCAGTTCACACTCTAAATTGTCTTTCAGTTCAACGGTTGGTGATTCCTGAATAAGTTTTGCAAGCTGCTGGTGATCACTATATAAAAACAAAAATGGGGCTTGGTTAAGTTTCCTGTTTCCATGGTTATATGCATGCAAATCACTCACCATGGGACTACTGCTCTGTGCCTTTAAAAATGTCTCAATTTTTTAAATAGAGCAACAAATTTCCAAGTTATAAGTGATAGTAATAGTTATATTTGTTAAAATCCTAATAACTTGCTCAGTGGTTGGTGCAAGGACTGTGTTCAACAAATATTTGTTGAACAAATGAAAGATATGACTAGTAAAGTCACCAAGAAGTTAAAATGAGGTTTCACAAGAAAATGTAATTAAAAACAAAATACAAAAAACTAAAACTCACAAGCTCATTTGCCCAAATTCATCTTGTAAAGTCTGTAAGACTTCTGACAGCTCTTCATTAATGCTGCTAGAGGAGGAAGGCGTTACTGACAACTTCTTACTTTTACCACTTCGTGAAGATACTTGCTTTGCCAAAGGAACACTGCTGACTACTCGATCATTGCACAAGACTTTACTGTGCTGCTTCATTAGATGCAAAACATGCTGAACATTGGCTACCACAGCATGACTGGGACTGGTGGACTGAAGAAAAATGAGAAGTAATTAGAAGCTATATCCTCTAAATTTGTTTTCCTTTTATTTCCTAACCTGGGTAAAAAGACCCCCGACCTCCCAAAAAAATCCTGTATGTCTCCTAGTCTAGTTAAATCAATTACTAACTCCTACGGATTTAACATTTGAAGTATCTCCAATGCATCTTTTATTCTCCACCCTGTCAATTCACTTGGTTTATGCACTCACCTCTACTGCCACAGGAAGAACATCCTAATTGGTCTCTCTGCTTTCAGCCTCTTGTCTCTAACTCCAGTGTTATCAGCTATCCTAAAATATTATTCTGATCATGTTGTTCTCCTATCTGAAATCGTCTGGTGTTAAGCCCACTGATTCCAAACTCAGTACAGAAAATAAGGCCCTATTATCAACTGAGCTACAATTTATATTCCACGGTCTCACGTCCCATCTCCTAATTTCTCTCCATTATTTGAACAAACCACATTTGCACATGCCATTTTCTTTTGTGTGAAAACTTTTATATCATTCTTTAAAACCCAGTTCAAATATGTATTTTTTTTTATCCTCACCTGAGGATATTTTTCAATTTTTTGTTCAAATAGAGTGGGAGGGAGAGAGAGGAAGAGAAACAGCAACATGAAAGGTACACATCGAGTGGATGCCACCCGCACGACCAACCAGGGCTGGGGACAAAATGCAACTGAGGTGCGTGCCCTTAGCAGGATCCAAACCCGGGTCTCTCCAGACCGCAGGCTGACGCTCTAACCACTGAGCCAAACCGGCCAGAGTCAAATATGTATTTTTTAAAGTTTTCCTTAAAATCTCCAGGTAATTAATTTGTCCAAACTCAGATCACTTAATGGCCTTTATCTCTATCATAGTATTTATCACAATATTTTGTAATTGTGTTTGCACATCTATTTCACCTATTAAACAATGTATGTACCTCTAGGTGACAGGGATTGTTATTGTATTCATTTCTCTATCCTCGAAAAGAAGAAAGCACTAAGGTCACATCTGTCACATAATCAACAGGAAAACTCTGGCAGCCTTCTCAAAACTTTTGTTTTTGTTTTGAACACTAAACATTAATCTTAACATACTACTTCAACTCACAAATAGATGACTGAGCTAACTTTTCTCCACAAGAATCATCCAGACAGCTTATTTAAAATGAAGATTCGTAGTCAGCACTCCAAACTCAATCAGTGTGGGGTCAGGGGTTGAAAATGTTTATTTTTAAGCCTGCCAAGTTGATTCTGATCAGCCAGGTTTGCAGACCACTGTGCTAAGCTAAACAGATGTTTTTTTATTTCTAGTTTCTTTTGCTAGGTAGTAAATTTCAGCAATTTATACAAAGAAGTATACACCACATCCAAGTGGGGTTTATTCCAGGAATGCAAGGCTAATTCAATATTCAATAATTAATCAATGTAATCCAGCATCTCAATAGGGTACGCAATAAAAACGATATAATCATATCATTTGATAAAGAAAAGCATTTAAGAAAATCCAACACCCAATCAGGGCATTAGCACTCAGTAAAGTTGGAACAGAGGGAAATTTCCTTAAGCTGATAATGTGCACCGACAAAGAACCTACATACCTAATAGCATAGTAATTGGTGAAAAACAGAATGCTTTCCCCTTAAAATCAGGAAAAAAGATGGGAATATCCACTCTCATCACTTACTCAACATAATAATGGAAATCCTAGCCAGTGCAGTAAGACAAGAAAAAGAAGTAAAAGGTATACAAATTAAAAAGGAAAAATGAAAACCATCTCTATTTACAGATGACCTGATTTTCCACATAGCAAATCTTTAGTCCAAAAATAACCCATTGGGCTATTAAGTGAATTCAGTAAGGTAACAGAATATAAGACCAACATAAAAAACACACAAATATATTAGTACTAATTATGTAGAAACTGAGATTCAAACTAACTACAATTTACAATCACTCAAAAGAGCTGAGTATAAATCTAATAAAATATATGGAACTAATCTGTCCATAAAAACATTGATAAAAGAAATCAAAAATCTAAATAAATGAGAGGTATACTGTACTCATGGGCTGGAAGCCTCAACAAAAATGTTAATTCTGTCCAAACTGATCTATACATGTAATACAATTCCTATCATAATCCAGTAAGATTTTCATGTTTTAGATAGAGACAAGTTTATTTTATTTTATTTAATTAATTTATTTATTTTTTATCCTCACCTGAGGACACTTTTCCATTTTTTTGTACAGATAGAGTGGGAGGGAGAGGAAGACAGAGAGAGAGAAACATCGACGTGAAAGGGACACATCGAGTGGCTGCCACCCGCACGACCAACCAGGGCCGGGGACAAACTGCAACCGGGGTACATGCCCTTAGCGGGAACCGAACCCGGGTCTCTCCGGACCGCAGGCCGATGCTCTAACAGCTGAGCCAAACCGGCCAGGGCGAGACAAGTTTATTTTAAAATTTACTTGGAGAGGCCAAGAAACTAGAAAAGCTAAAAACAATTTTGAAAAAAGAATAATAAAGTAGGAAGGATCACATTCCCTGATGTTAAGACTTACTATATAAAGCTATAGTAATCAAGGCAGTGTGTACTGGCAAACAGGTAAACACATATATCAAACAGAATAAAAATTGAATCTTGACCTAATAACCTCATACTGTGTAAAAAACGTATTTCAAGTGGATCACAGACTTAAATGTAAAACAGAAAACAAATGGAAATAAGAGAAAATCTGTACAATATAGTTCAAGGCAGAGTTCTTAAACATGACAACAAAATCATTATCCATAAAAGCAAAAAAATCAATTAACTATATTTTGTCATAATGAAAAGCTTCTCCTTTGTGAAACAGTTTATTAAGAGGGAGAAGCTACAGACTGGGAGAATATATCTGCAAACCACATATATTAAACATTTCTTATATCTAAAATATGTCTACTATAAAGAAATCTCAAAACCTAACAGTAAAACAAGAAAATACAATTAAAATTAACAAAAGAGCCCTGGCCAGTTTGGCTCAGTGGTTAAATGGAAAGATCATGGGTTCGATTCTCAGTCAAGGGCACATACCTGGGTTGCAGGTTCAATCCCCAGCCCCGGTTGGGGTCATGTGGGAGGCAACCAATTGATGTGTCTCTCTCACATCTGTTTCTCTCTCCCCCCTTCCTCCCTTCCACTCTAAAAGTCAACAGAAAAATATCTTGGGGTGAGAATTAACAAAAAACAAACAAACAAAAAAGGCAAAATATCTATTAGTTGACATTTCACTAAAGCATACATGGATGGCAAACAAGCACATGAAGTTCAAACATTATTAGTCATTTAGGTAACACAAGTTAAAATCATGAGTTGAGATATCACAAAATACTAGTCAGAACAGCTGAAATAAAAAGTGACAATACTAAATGCTGATGAGATTGGAAAAACTGCATCTCTCATACACTGCTACTGGGAATGTAAAATGATACAGCCATTCAAAAATAGATGGATAATTTCTTTAAAAACCAAACATACATTTACCATACAATCCAGCACTCAAACTCCTAAATATTTATCCCAGAGAAATGATAACACACGTCCACACAAAACCCTGTACATGAGTGATTATGCTGGTTTTATTTGTAAATACTAAAAATTGGAAACAACCCAAATATCCTTCAATGGGTGGAGAATAGTTAAACAATCTGTGGTACATCCACACCAGGGAATACTACTTAGCAACAGAAATAACTATGGACACAAAATAATTTGATGGATCTTAAGTGGATTATGCTGAGTGAAAAAAATTTCAATCTCAAAGGGTTCCATAACTGTATGTTTCCATTATATAAATTGTGAAATGACAAAATTGTAGATATGGTATGGTGGTGGTTATACAAATGTACATGATAAAAGTGCATTGACCTGTGCCTGCATATATGCACGCCCACACACACAGGAATATATGTAAAATAGGGGAATCTGAATAAGGTCTGTGGATTGTACGGATGTTAATCTCCTGGTTTTGATACTGTACTTTAGTTATATACTATGTTGCTATTGGGGTAAACTGGGAGAATGGTAAATGAGACTTTTTTGTATTATTTTTTCAATGTCCTATGAATCTGTAATCATTTCAAAGTAAAAGTAAATCAAGATAATTTAAATTCAACTACAATTAAAGGGTTTAGATACACATACTCCCCTTGCAAGTTACATGTCATTAATACAACCTTGATTATCAAGATCCAACTTCATTTGTCTCCTTAACAACTTTCAACATTGACATACATGGTAGTTGTTTAAACTGTGAAAATGTGTTCGATATGGGGAATCACTACATTGCTCATAACTTGTAATATGTATTCATTATACTAACTGCTTATACATACACTCTCAATAAGCAGTATATAGCTTTTGAAAATCTTTTTCCTGTTATTTTTCTAGTAATTCACATTTGTTGCATTTTACGAAAGTATTGGTTTATGACAATGTATAATTAAAAATAAAAACTGATCCTAGCCCTGGCCGGTTTGGCTCAGCGGTTAGAGCGTCGGCCTGCGGTCCGGAGAGACCCGGGTTCGGTTCCCGCTAAGGGCATGTACTTCGGTTGCAGTTTGTCCCTGGCCCTGGTTGGTCGTGCGGGTGGCAGCCACTCGATGTGTCCCTTCACGTCGATGTTTCTGTTTCTCGGGTGAGGATAAAAAAAAACACAAAACAAACAAACAAAAAAACTGATCCTACACAATAGACAGTTTGAGAAACACTCAACTAAGTGACAGTACATTCTTAGTTGTTTAAATAACACAAATAACCAAAAGGGGAGCGCAGGTTGAAAAGCTCTGTCTTTGAACCTATGTTGTTCAATCTTTGTATTAATGACATCAATGAGAATTACCACAGACAATTAAATTTGAAAATAATAAAAATATAATGGAAAAATGAACTTGATTCTAATCTGAGATTGGCTGAATCCATTCGTATGGAATTTCACTTGATTAAAAAGTCTGTAGAAAAAATCAATTCCACAAGTACAGAACCCACAGAGGCTAATGCAAAGATTCAAGTTAACAGATTATCCAGAACATGACAGAGACGATTCTGTGCCAGTCATACCACATTTGGAAGGCTATATTCAATTTAGGAAGAAAAGGAGCGATGGGATAGTAAAGAAACTCATAAAGTACATCTTATGATGGACAGCTGAAGAAAATATAGTCTTTATATATAACTCAGAATAGAGTAAAATAAAAATAAAGATAAAGCTGTCTTCAAAAGCATCTACATTTTACAATAGTCATGGTTTCATTTATATGTTCCATGTGAATCCCTAACAATAGAAAAAGACCAATGGGTAGAATTTATACATAATGACAGGTTTCAACTCATGTAAACTTTCAAATACAGCCATCTAGAAATGTGATGGGATATCTGAGGTATAATGATGTTTTACCAGTAGATATATTTGAACAGACTATACAATCTTTATTCTGAATGTTTACACAATGAAAGGACTGGACAGGTTTTAAGTGTGTGAATACGTTCCTAATTTAACTGAACATTAGAGTGGGACCAGGGAACAGTTAGAAATACTTTCTAGACCCCACACCCAGAAAATTTTGATTTGGTAAGATTGTGTTTGGGCTTTGTAATCTGCTTACAAATGCATACTCAGTGATTCTGATGAAGCTGGTCATCCCATGAGAACCTCTTTTTCCAACCCAAATCAAAGATTCTATGGTGAAATAAAAGCTTGGTAGGAGTAAAAGATAAAGGAAATAACATAGGTCAAAAGATGGTCTGCAATCCAACAACAGGGTAAATTTAGGGGAAGAGACAGCACAGAGCCAATGGCAATACTTTTTCCCAAGTGATCTGTGCCTCACACATCTACAAAGGGCAAGTTGAAAAGCTAGGAAATAGTTCACTCCCCCAGCTTTCACTGAGGAGTCAATGTTGGGGGGGGGGGGGTAAAATTAAATAAATGATAAAATTAAAATTACTCCCAAAGCCTCTCAAACTCACAATCTTGTTGGATATTCACGTCATCTATATGTGAAACAAACCAACAACATAAATAGTTCATCAAAAAGTGGTATAACACAATATTAAGTACTTATTAGAAATTTCTCAGTACTTGCTGATATTTGACAAAATTATCATCTCTACATTTAAGCACTAAAGGAACATAAGATTCAAGTCTATGTATAAGTGCTTTTTGGAGAATGAATCTTATAAGTAATATGGAAGTGAGGATAAATAGAATGTGATTTTTATTTATTTAAATATCTATATCTAAATAGAAATTAACAGGGTTGGTACTAAAAATTCAATGCCACAAACATATTAATTCTTATTCCCTTGACCCATCCCTGCAATCACACCTTCTCCAAACCAGGGTCTTTACTTTTGTTAGTAACTTCCCTTCCACAAATACTTTGTCTGATGTTTTAAAGTGTTCGCCTAGTCTCCTTCCTGCTACCTTAAAACCTTAAAACCTTCCTCCATCTCACTCTCACATCACTATGATCCACACTGACAAAAGGAGCAGAAAATGTTTTAGGTATATAGGCAAATGAGTGGATTTAACTCAAAGATCTAAATCATACCAAAAAAAGAAAAAAATAGAGTTCAACCAACTCACCTTTCCAGCTACAAATGGCATATCACCCAAGCATAACCTATAATGTGGTTGTGCAGCAAAATAGTTCTTAGAACCTTTCTGAATGGAAAGAAAAACAATTTTACTCACATGACAATAAAAGCTATATATACACAACTAACCTGAAACTCAGCTTACTGGTGGGCTACTACTTGCCTTATTTATATTGGCATGGTCTCAAACTCCTAATACTTGTCATGCATCCTTGTCTAGACAGAAAAAATGGTACCTGACAAAACAGCAGTTACAGTCTAGTGTTGTGTGTGTGTGTGTGTGTGTGTGTGTAAAACTTAAGAGCAAAAGTAATTAATGCAATAATAAATATTCACAACTAATAATTATGCAGTGTTTTATAGTCCTAAAATACTTTCATATATACCGTCTCACTATCAGGGTAGACAATTAGAAGTAGGTATTACTTATCCCCATCTTTACAATGAAGGAACTGAGAATAAAAGAGATTTAATTTACTCACCCAAGATTTTAGTACCACATGGTTTATGAGCGTTTTCACATAAATTATTCCGAATAATAATCAGCAATTTGACTTAAAGGTTGTTTTCATACCTTTTCTGGTGGTTTTGACTTTTTTTTTTTAATCCTTCTTGCACTGGGAACACAAGGAGTTGCCTTATCTTCAAAGATAAGTCTATTTGTTTCTAGACCTGTCTGCAACTAGAAAAAATATGAGCCTAAAGTTAACGCTGTAGAAAAAAAAGTTATAATGCAAATTTGAGATTTTCCATGTAAAAGCCTATAAAAGCCTATAGTAGTATCAGACTAAAAAATACATACATCATAGCTATATAACTACGTCTTGAACCAACCTGACAGACATTTAAAATCAATACCAGCATCTTAATTTAAGTGAAACTCCATTATTTGAAGTTGCCCCATAAATTATAACTAATGAATTAAATACACTATATCTAACTGCAAACCACTGCTTCAGTAGTCTCTTCCTTTCACACATGAATCTACAACAGCAGCAGCTTGAGAGCAAAATACATTTCTTCTTCTTTTAAAAATGCATACACTTACAATGCAAGAAATAGGAACTAGAAATTTATGTCCAAAAAAACTGGAAGGGCCCTGGCCAGTTTGCCTCAGCGGTTGGAGCGTCAGCCTGCTGACCAGAGAGTCCCGGGTTCGGTTCCCACTAGGGGCACGTACCAAAAAACAAAAAACAAAACCCAAAATAACTGGAAGGTATGTCAGCAAATGTCATCAAGCCCTTTTCACTAGAGGCCTAGTAACTAACTAAAACATTAAAAATAATTTCCTAACTACATGGTAGAAATTCCATAAGCAATTACTAAGAATTTCAAACAAGGACTGCTGTTTTCCCTAAGCCAACTTACAAGTTTACTTAAAAATCAGATTGCTCCTCTCCTGATCTCATGATACTCAACCTTCTAGGTTGGGAAAATTGGTATTTAAAAGCATTTTAAAAATCCCCAGGAAATTAAGATGGAGCTGAGATAAACACTTAGAACCAATGCATTAGTTAAAAGATATACTGAGGTCATTACTAATGCTTCCCACAATGACTGCATTCTCTCTGGGGAAAGACTCTATTCAGTGACAAAGGTATATAGGATTTTCATTTTAGAAGTATCTAAACTGCCACACATCTAACAATGCTTTATACACAGTAAACCAAATAAATATAACTCAATGAACATGAAATTACTATTCTGGAAGACCTAACAAGCCAATGAGTTTGAATAGCATACAAAAGAACAATTTTTTTGAATACTTGAACTTGCAGCTTTTTGTTTTTCTCAGTAACTGTCATATACTTGTATGCTAGAGTTTTAACCTTTTAAAGTGCTTTCATTATCTTTTTCTCTTGTTTGATCTAATACTAAGGAGATATAAAATGAAGATTACTTTATCAATGATAAAATTCAAGCTCTAAACAGTTAAATATTTTGCCTAACGCTACACAAATTAGGGTTGTCTAGACTTGGAACCACTCATCATGTTTGGCCATTGTTCTTCCATTATAGTTGTATTCACTATCAGAACTCAGAAACTTTACTGATATTACGTTATCAGTAGTAACTGATTTGGTCCCTACTTTATGCCTGCTAAATACAAAAGAAAGCAGAAATACCATAAAATAATTGTTAAAATTAATAAAATGAACTTGGTTAATTTTGTATTTCATGTACAACAGAACTTAACCACCACAATGTATAAAAAGCATAACCCGTAAGTTTCATGTTACAAGTGAGGAAATGTAGACACAGAAAAGTGTCCCACCCTAAAGTGGGATGGGCAGAGAAACCAAGTAATTACAAAATTTGTTGGTAGTCAAAAATAAAGCCACATGACTATATAACTCAGAAAGAACACTGAGGGGGGGAAATATACAGATAGATCAAAAGGTAATATTGGAGAAAAAATATATCAGGTTTTACAGAAAGAGAATGTGTTAAATCAATGAATTCTGGGAAGCACAGGAAAAAATAGACAAGACAACAAAGATGACATTAATAGGATGGTTGTAGTTCTGAAAGCACACTCATGAAGTGATCCCAGGATAGTTGTGGCATCTGGCCACAGTCTGAGCTATAAAACCTCCATTCTTAATTGTTTTGGAACCAGGACCCACTTCTAATGTTAATATTATAATGAGAAAAGATACATGCAAATGTTATAAAAAAGACTTTGGAATGGGGAGGGCAATATATGGAAGATATATGAATATATAAGCTCATAGGGGAGAGTCAAGAGTTACAAACATAAGTCTTTTATTGAGCCTGTAAGACTTATTGGGTACAGAAGTGTTGCTAGTTCTAGAAATGCAGTTCTGATTGTTGTATATAAACAATGATTTGTGAATTCACACTGCCTTATCTATTCTACCAAGTGGCCACTGAATGGGATAAAGTTCGACTAGTGAGCAAAACTCATTTTCCTAATATGGTAGCTTTTGTGAATTAGTATGTCAATAGCTATTGGGGCAGCCCACTATTTCAACTTCTGTCTTGGTGTCTTAAGGCCACCAAAGAAAAGCAAGCATGTATAAATAGGACACTGAACAATGGCTTTCAAATATTCTAATAGTGACCCATGTGAAAAGTTTCCCATGATTATATATTATTAATTATCTTGAATTATCTAATTAAGTATACAGTCTCTGATATTTTTCAGTCTATTGATTTTTTAAAATGCTGATTGAGCCCTGGGCCAGGTAGCTCAGTTGGTTAGAATATGGTCTAGATACACTAAGGTTGCAGGTTTGATGCCCAGTGAGGGCACATACAAAATCTTGATCGAAACCTACAATTTGAAAGACTCTAAAGAAATGTTCAGGTTTTACTTGGTAAAAATGTTTATAATTTTCCATATTAAGCTACATCTATCTAAGAATTTATATTGGACCATTCCAAAATATAAATAATCTAAGAAGCCCACAGTTAATTATCTATTTATATTAAAAAAAAGTACGAAATATGAAGGACCTAGTTGTTTCACATTTCAATTTACCTCAGCTGCTTTAGCCTGCATACGTTTTCTTTCCTGTTCTTCTTCACGAAGTTTTGCTTCTAACTCTTGCATTTTTTTCTAGTGAAAAAACATTCAAAATGGTAACAGTGAGAAAAGTATAAAATTTCAGCATAGTAAATATAAGCTTGTTCACTCTAATAATGGCTCTGGGTTTGCCAGTATCCATGACAACTCCCTTGTGATTCATTATTAGTCATTTGTGAGGCTCAACAGAATTATGGGTTAAAATCTATGGCCAAAGAACATAGCTCTGGATGAAGGCACTCAGGTTAGATGGAAGCTAAATCTAAAACAATAGTCTCAGTGGTATGAAGTATTTCCTGAGAGAATCAATTAAAACTAACGTAGGTAATAAAACAACTTCAACCAAGTGATACAAGCCTTATAACACTCAAAAACATTTAATCTTCAAACATTAAAAAATAAAAACCCTCCTTCTCATGTACATAAAAATTTGAAAATGTGAACATTCTCTCCAAATTACATTTCTTTTAAAAATTTCTGTTTCTGTTATAACTTTCCTTTCTATAAATATCCAGTATTATAAAATGATCAATTTTATAAAAGAACCGATATTATACAATAATGAGTAAAAAATACATTCACTGACTTCTGCAAGGGCCTGCATTGCCGTTAGTTTATTATATTCCTGCTCAAGAAGATCTAATTTTTCAAGTTGGTTCTGAACATGTGTTTGATCATGATGTCGTTCTCTTTCTAGGGAAACCTGGGAAAAACAAAATTAAATACAGCATGATAATCTGAGCAAAATAAAACTGGAAAACAACACTGAGTGTAACTTAGAATACACTGTATGCTTTTTTTTCCTGCCTTTCATAAAAATACTTAGATACTACAGAGGAAAACACATTATTCAGATGAAACTACAGGAACACCAATGAATACAAGTGGATTCCTGTTCTCACTATATACTATTTTAACATTTGGTTCTCTTATAGTGAGACTATCATTATACTTTGATACACACTTTTTCATTTAGTCTGCTTCTCTTAAATACTTAATCTCTTTATTAGGGCAATAACTGTGGTTTTGGTATCTATTATTTACACTTCCTATGAATTATTTGTAAACCTTTTTTTTTTCAGGTTTAAGATGAAAGATTTGAAAAGACTGCCACCTATTGGGCTTAAGAACTGAGACACAGGGTGAACTCTTAAGCAGTGGAAATATGCTAAATTGAGGTCTATTGGTAAAAAGCCAAAACACCAAATGCCCGACCTTGTAAAGAGTATATCTTCACATACCAGTCTACAGTAACAGGTAATGTACTATCAGAAATTTGAATATGACAAAGTAATATAAGTAGCAATAGTTTTTTACAGAAATATGTGTGAACTACTAATTTCCTCCTATCCACCATAGTGGATAGTTTACTACCCTTAAAAGACTACATTAAGTTAAAAATTGGCAAACATCATATTTTATTTCCAGTATTGGAATCTTCCTATTAAATAAGATATTTAAAATGTACTGAATGGGGCTTTAATTCAAATTCACCTATCATATACAGTCATCTACCACTTAAAAATAGGAATACAGCCCTGGCCAGTTTGGTTCAGCGGTTAGAGCGTCGGCCTGCGGTCCTGTGAGACCCGGGTTCGGTTCCCGCTAAGGGCGCGTACCTCGGTTGCAGTTTGTCCCCGGCCCTGGTCGGTTGTGCGGGTGGCAGCCACTCGATGTGTTCCTTTCACATCGATGTTTCTCTCTCTCTCTGTTCCTCTCTCTCCCTCCCACTCTACCTGAACAAAAAATAGAAAAATGTCCTGGGTGAGGATAAAAAAAAATAAAATAAAATAAAATAAATAAATAAAAATAGGAATACATTCTAAGAAAAGTGTCATTAGGCGACTTGACAGTACTTTGTGCAAACATCACACAGTGTACTTACACAAACCGAGATGGTACAGCCTATGACAGTCCTATACTATATGGTATAGCCTATTGCTCTTAGGTTTCAAGCCTGTAAAGCATTTTACTGTACAAAACAGAAGATTAAATTAAGCACAAGAGAAAATGATGCAATCAAGAGAGTTATGGGATGTATGAGGTTGTTGCTAGCATACATAGCATTTCTGTTTTACAGCAAACTTTTACATAAGTAGAAAGAGTTCAATCTAAAATAACAAAAGGATAGTATAGTACATAAACAAGCAACACAGCCATTCACTATCTATTTCAAGTATAATGTACTGTACATACTTGTATGTGCTATACTTTTATATGACCAGCAGTGCAGTAAATTTGTGTACACCAGCACAACTACAAACACACAAGTGATCTGTTGCACCATGGTGTTACAACTACACTATCACTAGGTGATAGAAATTTTTCAACTCCATTATAATCTTATGGGAACACCACTGTAGATGCAGTCTATAGTTGACCAAAATGTCACTATAAAGCACATGCCTGTATGCCTAACAGGCATTCCTCGGCTACTGCAGGTTTGCTTCCATACTTATTCCAACAATAAAGCCAATATTCCAACAAAATGAGTCACATGAATTTTCTGGTTTACCACTACATGTAAATAAATGTGTGTATACAATTAAGTATACAATAGCATTATGAATAAAAAAAAATGTACTTAACTTAAAAATAATTTATTGGTAAAAAATGTTAATCCTCACTTGAGCCTTCAGCAAATTGTAATATTTTTGCTGGTAACAGGTGTTACCTTCAATTTGTAAAATATACAATGTCTGCGAAACTCAATAAAATGAACAATATAACAAGGTATGCCTGTACTAGTCAAGATATCTTACTGTTTTCTTATAAATGTTTTTTAACCTTACTGTATATAATGTTTTACATTTCCAATCATGTGGCAGATTGAACTGCACACCCCCTTTCCCACCCAATCTACCACATAAAAGTGAAAGGCAAACCACCATAATAATAAATTATTACATAATTAAGTTTGAAAGCATGAAAGAAAACTCCCCAGGTGCAAAAAAGAAAAAAAAGAAAGATACTTGAAAGCAAGTGAAGGCAAATGGAAGCAAAATATCACATGAGGCTATAGTGGAGTCTTGATGTATAAAAAATAGACTAGGAACATGACAAAAAATCTCAGGCAATGTACTATCTGCATGATGTAAGAACCCCTAGCCAATAAATTAACATAAATCTGGACCAGAACATAACATAAATCTGGCCCCATCAGAAGAGGGTTAGAAACGCAAACTCCAACATACCTTGGCCCATTCCTGCACCAGCTCTTAACAGCCCTCCCACCAGGGCGGCCCCAGGACATGTTGGCCGTGCCCACTCCAGCTCTAGCCAGCTTGCCAAAGAAAGTGGCATGCACAGTCTAAACAGGAGTTATTCCTATACAAGACCATTCCTTCAAGACTGGGAGCAGTAGCAGTTTCAAGTACTTAATAAAAACAGAATGTCAAAAATAATGAGGAGACTGAGGAATATATCCCAAATGAAAGAACAAACTCAAACCACAAGGAAAAAAAAAAAAGAGAACCTTAATTACACACAGACAAGTAATTTATTTAAAACAAAACAAAACAACAAAACCCAAAATACAAAGTAATAGCAATAAAAATGTCAGAAAACTTGGGAGAACAGAGGAACACAGTGAGAAGTTCAAAACAGAACGTATCAGAAAGAACCAATCAGAACTGAAGAATACAGTAACTAGAATGAAAAATACACAAGAGGGAATCAACATATTAGATTATAGACAAGAACAGATTAGCCATCTGGAAGACAAAATACTGGAAATCAATCAGAACAGCAAAAGAAATTAAAGACCCCCCCACCCTCTACACACACACAAATAGTTTATTTAAGAGACTTCATGGACAACATTAAATGTACTACCATTCTCATTATAGGGGTCCTAGAAGGAGAGGAGAAAGAGGCAGAAAACATTTGAAGGAAACAGACATCCAGATCCAGGAAATACAGAGCGTCCCAAAAAGAGGAACCCAAAGAAATCCACATGAACACAAATTATAATTAAAATTGCAAAAATAAAAGATAAAATCTCAAAGGCAGTGAGAGAAAACAGCTAGTCTTATATGAGGGAAACCTCTTAAGGCAATCAGCTCATTTCTTTTTTTTTTTTTTTTTCATTTTTTATTCAGATAGAGTGGGAGGGAGAGAGAGAGAGAGAGAAACATCGACGTGAAAGGGACACATCGAGTGGCTGCCACCCGCACGACCAACCAGGGCCGGGGACAAACTGCAACCGAGGTACATGCCCTTAGCGGGAACCGAACCTGGGTCTCTCTGGACCGCAGGCTGACGCTTTAACCGCTGAGCCAAACCGGCCAGGGCTAATCAGCTCATTTCTAAACAGAAAAACTTTATAGGCCAGAAGAGTATGACAGAATATATTTAAAGGGTTAAAAGAAAAGAACTTACAACATGGAATAAATAGGTAAGGCTATCATTCAGAATTGAAGGATAGATAGAGTTCCCCAAACAAGCAATAAAAGAGAGAGAGAGAGTTTATTACCACTAAACCACTTTAAAAGAAATACTAAAAGGTCTTCTTTAAGTGGAAAAGAAAAAGGTTATAACCAGAAATAAGAAAATAAAACAAAAAAACCTAACTGGCAAAGGCAAATATATAGAAAAAGCAGTGGAAAGCCACCTAAGAGGCTAATATAAAGGTTAAGAGACAAAAATAGTAACATTAACTATAACTACAATTAGAGTAAGAAGATACACAAAACAAAAAATCTGAAACATGATATAACATGTGTGTATGTGGGGGGGAGTAAAAATGCAGCACTTTTATAATGTGTTTAAACTTAAAAACTTATCCATTTAAAATAGACTGGTATATATACAAGTCAATATATATATGAACCTCATGGTAAACACAAACCAAAACGTATGACAGATACACAAAAATTAAAAAGAAAGGGATCCAAACATAATACTAAAGAAAACCAGCAAACCACAAGAGAACAAAAGAGGAAAAGAATTAAGAACTACAACCTGGCAGTTGCGGCTTAGTGGTTGAGCATCGACCCATGTACCAAGAGGTCGCTGGATTGATTTCCGGTCAGGACACATGCCCAGGTTGTGGGCCAAATCCCCAGTGTGTGTGAGTGTGTGTCGGGGGGTGATGTTCTCTCTCATCGATGTTTCTATCAGTCTCTCCCTCTCCCTTGCTCTCTCTCTAAAATCAATAAAGAAAAAACAAAACTACAAAAACAACCAGAAAACAATGAACAAAATGGCAATAAGTAAAATCCAATCAATAATTACTTTAAATGTAAATGGACTAAAAGCTCCAGCCAAAAGACAGAGGGTGGCTGAGTGCCTACAAAAGACTCTTCAAATTGAAAGACAGAGACTGAAAGAGAAGGAGTGGAAAAAGAGATTCCATGCTAAAGAAAACTGGGGTAGCAATACTTCTACCAGACAAAATAGGACAGACTAACAAAGGACAAAGGAGGACATTAGATAATGGTATAGGTAGGAGTCAGTTCAAAAAGAGGTTATAACAATCATAAATATTTATGTACCCAATATAGGAGGGACCTAAATAAAGCAAATATTAACAAACATAGGGGAGAAAATGGACAGATATGCAATAATAATAGGAGACATTCGCCCTGGCCAGTTTGGCTCTGTGGTTAGAGCACTGGCCTGCGGACCAATGAGTCACGGGTTCGATTCCAGTCAAGGGACCGTACTTCGGTTGTGGTTCATCCCTGGCCCTGGTGGGGTCGTGTGGGAGGCGACCGGTGGATGTGTCCCTCTTTCATCAATGTTTCTCTCTCTCTCCCTCCCTCACTCTCTCCCCCTCCCTCCTACTCTCTCTGAAGATAAATGGAAAAATAACCTTGGGTGAGGATTAAAATAATAATGATAATAATAATAATAATAATGAACATTAATACTCTACTTACATCAATGGATTCATCATATAGACCAAAACTCAATAAGAAAACATTGGCCTAAAGGACACATCAAATAATATAAACTTAAAATATATATACAGAACATTCATCCCAAAACTGCAGACTATACATTCTTTCCAAGTGCACTTTGTACATTTTCCAGGTTAGACCATATGTTAGGACTCAAAACAAGTCCCAATACATTCAAGAAGATTGACATCATATCAAATATCTTTTCTGACCATAACAAAACTAGAAATCAATTACAAGAAAACTGGAAGAAACACAAATACTTAGAAACTAAATATACTACTAAACAACCAAAGGGTCAAGGAGAAATAAAAAAGAGGAAATTAAAAAAATAACCCTGAGACAACTTTCCAAATGAAAACACAACTTTCCAAAGCTTATGGAAAGCAACAAAAACAGCTCTAAGAGGAGAGTTCCCAGATATACTAGCCTACCTCAAGACAAAAAAAAAATGCCACATCAACAATCTAACTTTACACCTAAATAAACTACAAAAAGAACAAATGAAGACCAAAGTTAGAAGAAAATAATAAAGATCAAAACAGAAATAAATGAAGTAGAGACTAAAAAAACAATAGTAAAGATAAACTGAAAACTAGTTCTTTGAAAACATTAAAAAAATGGATAAACCTTTAACCATACTTATCAAAAAAAGGGCCTAAATAAAATCAGAAATGAAAGAGAAGTGAAAACTAACACCAGAGAAAAATGAGGATCGTAAGTAAATACTACAAACAATTAAAGACCAACAAATTGGACAAGAAATTAATACATTTCTAGATACCACCTTTCAAGACTGAACAAGGAAGAAAACAGAAAATCAAAACTGACCATATACTATTAATGAAATTGAATCAGTAATCAAAAAACTCCCAACAACAAAGGTCCAGGACCAGAAGGCTTCACAGGTGAATTCTACCAAGCTTTTAAATAAGAATTAACTATCCTTCTCAAACTATTCCAAAATAGTACAAGAGAAAGAAAAGCTTCCAAACTCTTTCTATGAAACCAGCATCACCCATTTACCAAAATCAAAGTCATATAAAAAAAAAAGTAACATGCCAATACCCTTGATAAACGTAGCAAAAAACCCTCAACAAATTATTGGCAAATTGAATTCAACAATAGATTAAAAAGACTATACACAACCATCAAGTGGAATTTATTCCAGGGATACAAAGATATCAGTATCTACAAATGAGTTAAAGTGATAGACCATATTAACAAAATGAAGGATAAAAATCATGATCATCTCAATACATGAAGAAAAAGCATTTGACAAAATTCAACACCCATTTATGATAAATAAAACTCTCAATAAAGTGGGTACAGTGCCCTGGCCGGTTTGGTTCAGCTGTTAGAGCATCGGCCTGCGGTCCGGAGAGACCCGGGTTCAGTTCCCGCTAAGGGCATGTACTTCGGTTGCAGTTTGTCCCCGGCCCTGGTTGGTCGTGCGGGTGGCAGCCACTCGATGTGTCCCTTCATGTCGATGTTTCTGTCTCTCTCTCCCTTCCTCTCTCTCTCCCTCCCACTCTATCTGTACAAAAAATGGAAAAATATCCTCGGGTGAGGATAAAAAAAATAAAAAAATAAAGTGGGTACAGAGGGAACATAGCATAATAAAGGCCATATATGACAAATACTGCTAACATCACACTCAATAATAAAACACTGAAAGCTTTCCCTCTAGATCAGGAATAAGGAAAGAATGCACACACTACTTTTATTCAACATGGCATTGGAGGTCCTAGCCAAACCAATCAGACAAGAAAAATAAAAAGATTCAAATTGTAAAGGAGAAGTGGAAATGTCACTATTTGCTGATGACATGATACCATACAGAGAGAACTCTTAGGACTCTAACAAAAAAGAATCAGAACTAATAAGTTAATTCAGTAAAGTTGCAGGATACAAAATTAACATTTAGAAATCTGTTGTTTCTGTACACTAATAACAATCTATCAGAAAGAGATATTAAGAAAACAATTCCATTTATAAATGCATCAAAAGGAATAAAATACGTAGCAATACATTTTTTTAGAATATATTTTTTATTGATTTTTTTAGAGAGAGAGGAAGGGAGAGGGAGAGACAGAAACATCGATAAGAGAGACACACTGATTGGCTGCCTCCTGCATGTACCCCACTGGGGATTGAGCCTGCAACCCAGGCATGTACTCTGACCAGGAATCGAACCAGTGACCTCTTGGTCCATGGGTCAATGCTCAACCACTGAGCCACACTGGCTGTGCCCTAGCAATAAATTTAGCCAGGTGAAGTAAAAGTCTTGTACTCTGAAAATTCTAAGACAATGATGAAGAAAACTGAAGACAACAAATAAATGGAAGGATATACCATGTTCATAGATTGAAAAGTTAACATCATCAAAAAGTCCATGTTATCTAAATGCACTCTATACAATCCTTATCAAAATACCAATGGCATTTTTCACAGAATTAGTAATCTTAAAATGTATCTAAAATTACAGAAGAGCCCGCTTGGTGTGGCTCAGTGGCTGAGTATTGACCCATGTACCAGGAGAAGTCACTGGTTTGGTTCCTGGTCAGGGCACATGCCCAGGTTGTGGGCCTGATCCCCGGGGGGCATGTGGAAGGCAACCAACCAATTGATATTCTCTCTCATCGATGTTTCTCTCTTCCTCTCCCTCTAAAATCAATAAAGATTTAAATAAAATTAAAAAAATATATATTTTAAAAAAATTACAGAACAAGCAATGCCACAGTAGCAATCTTAAAAAAGATAAAGAAGAAAGCTGAAGGTATCATGTTCCCTAATTTCAAAATGCACTACAAAGCTATAGTAATCAAAACAGTATGGTGTTGGCATAAAAATAGACATATATCAATCAAAGAGAAAAGAGATGCCAGAAATAAACCTATGCTTTTATGGTCAATTAATCTATGACAAGGAGGTAAGAATATACAATGAGAAAGAGAGAGTCTCTTCAATAAACATTGTTGGAAAAACTGGACACACAAAAAAATTAAACTTTCTTATGCCGTATACAAAAATAAATACAAAGTGGAATACAGACTTAACTATAAGGCCTGAAACCATAAAAGTTCTGGAAGAAAACATAGGCAATAAATTCTTTGACAATGGATTTAGAAAAAATTTTTTTTTTTTTTGGATAGGTCTCCTCAGACAAGGGCAACTACAAAAAATAAGCAAATGAAACTACATCAAACAAAAAAATCCTCTGCATAGCAAATGAAATCATCAACATAACAAAACATTGAATGGCAGAAGATATTTGCAAAATATATATTCAACAAGCATTATTATCCAAAATATTTAAAGAAGTCATATAACTCAGCATAAAAACAACAAAAACAACAACAACAACAACAAACCAACACTAACCCCTTGCTACTAACAATTCTATTTCAAAAAATGGAGAGCCCTGGCTGGTGTGGCTCCATTGGCTGGGTGTCATCCTGTGTACTGAAAGGCTGCCAGTTGTTTCCTGGTCATGGTACATGCCTGGGGTTGCAGACGACATTCAATTGATGTTTCACTCTGATGTCACTGTTTCTCTCTCTCTCCCTTTCTAAAAGTAAAAAATCTTTAAGTGTGTGTGTGGGGGGGGGGGGGGGGGGGGAGGGGGAGGATGGCGGGCGCAGAGGACCTGAATAGACATTTCTCCAAAGTCTTCTGAGAAGATGCTCAACATCACTAATCAGTAGGTAAATACAAATGAAAACCACAGTAAGATATCACCTTACATTTCTCAGAATGGTATTATCAAAAAGACAATAAATAACAAGTGTTAGCAAGGATGTAAAGAAACAGGAACCCTAAAATGAAAACACTAATTCAGAAAGATATACGCATCTTTATGTTCATTATTGGTGCATTAATTACAATAGCCAAGATATGGAAACAACCTAGGTGTTCATCGAAAGATGAATGGATAAAGGATGAAACACACACACACACACACACACACACACACACACACACACGAAGAGGAATATTACTCAGCCATAAAAAGAACAAATCTTGCTGTTGGTGACAATATGGATGGAGCTAAAGGATAGTATACTAATACTGAAATAAGTCAACGACAAATACCATATTATTTCACTCATATGTGGAATCTAAAAATAAAACACAGAAGAAAACAGAGTCATAGACACAGAGAACAAAATAATTCCTGCCAGAGGGGTAGGAGTTGGAAGATAAACAAAAAAAGGTGAAAGGGATTTAAAAGTACAAAATTCTAGGATGAAATTAATGTCATGGGGATGTCCTATACAGCACAGAGAATATAGTCAATATTGTAATATCTACAGTGACAGATGGTTACTAGACTTATCATGGTGATCACTTTGTAAATTATATAAATGTTAAATCACTATTTGTACACCTGAAACTAATATAATGTGTTCACTACACTTTTAAAAAAAATTGTTTCTCTTTATTGATGTTAGAGCAAGAGAAAGGAAAGGAGAGGGAGAGAGAGAAATATTGATGAGAGAGAATATTGAATGGCCGCTTCCTGCACACCCCACACTAGGGATGAGGCCTATAACCCGGGCATGTGCCCTGACCAGGAATCAAACTGGTAACTTCTTGGTGCATGGGTCGATGCTCAACCACTGAGCCACACCAGCTGGGCATGTTAACTACACTTTTCATCAAAAAACCAAAGTCAAGTTTTTCAAAGTATAAAAAACCTTGAAATTTGTTACCTTATTTGAGTCTTTAAATAAACTGAGAAGCAGAGAGGTACATAATATGATTTTTTTATATTCTTTATAATGTAGACTCAAAGAGTTAACATGACTTGAAAAGATCACAGAACTCACTATCTAGTATTTTACTAATACAGCAATAAGAAGACCAATTAAATTTTCACACACTTAAATGATCCCAAGTAATTTCAGTTTTGAGCTGCCATACTGCTCAAAAGCAGGAGCTATCAAAATTGTGTGTAGAGGATACGACAGAGTGTGTGAGGGTAATCCAACAGGAAAACCCTTCTTTATGGCTATGCTGAAAAAATAGTATTTTTTTCCTCAAGGCTTACACTCGGTTTTCAAAATAAACTACTGGTTCTATTGCCAGTGGTTACTTTAAGATAAAAGTAGAAATGATTATTATAACAGCACCATTAGTCCTATGAAAAAAGGTCTTTATGTCAATCTAATTTTCCCAATAACTAACTGTCCTTGAGAACAAATCAGTGAGGTATCATACCTGTTTCTCCAAGACAGATGTCCTTTCCATTTCTGCATGCTTTATCATATTACGCATGTATTCCAGTTGTTTTTCTAAAAGATTACATTTATTTTCTGCAGCTAGCAACTGAGATGTCAGTTCTAAAAAGAATATGCAAAAAAAGCAAAAATTAGGTCAGAGAACAGTTTTAATAAGCTATTAAAAGGAATTAAGTCTACTGTGTATATAATAAACAGTTTCCAGTAGCCCTTGAAGCCTTTTCAGATGACCTAAATCATTCCTTATATAATATGCTAGTCTGATCTGCCTTGAGTTCAGTCAGTAAATATAATTCATGACATCAGCACTTGTTCCTCAAAATGCATCAGAGTATAATTCAATTTTATGGTGCCTAAAGACAGACCACTAAAAATGATAATGTGTAATTTTGGAGTAATTCTACAATAGTTATTTTGATAGTGTTTTCATTTTCTTAATAATTAAACAAACCTTGATTGTGCTTTGATTCCTCATTTTTTGAATTTTCCCTTTCTTGTATCTGTTCATCCAATACCTTCTTATATTCAATTGTTTCTCTAGACAAGGTTTTCACACTTTCTTCAGCCTGAATCCTTTCAAGTTCTAAGCGTCGAATCTTATCTTGAAGATTCTTCAGAGCAGAAAATATGGCTGCCAGATAGAAATATGGATACTATAAGATAACAATATATATGGAGAAAGTTCACTTAGAAAGAAGATCATCTAAATAAAAAATAAAACTGATGGGCGAGTCTAGTGGAGGATAATTCTTTGGGAATAATAAAATGTTAATTACTATCACATGATAATTGTTTTTTAAAAATCCATTTAAAGACATCTTCTGAGTTTCTAAAATGTGCTAAGTACTGAAGCAAAAACCACTTAACTATGGTAAAACATTTCAAAGATTTTATAAAATGATAAAAATATTTAATCATACCAAGCTGATATAACTGTCCCAAAATACATTAACTATTACTTTTTTTGTTTCATTAAAAGGATCACAGGCAGAATCCAATCACAGTTAAAATAGTCAAGCACAAAAAGGACTATTTTTTTTATTAATTAACTAATTTTTGTTACAGATGTTTCTCCTTTTCCCCCCAGATTCCCCCTTCCCCCCCTCCCTGCCCTGTCCCCAGCTTTGTTGTCCATGTCCATTGTTCATGAATACATGCATATAAGTTCTGTGGTTTATCTCTCCCCCACCATCCTCTCTTCTGGGGATTGTCAGTCTGTACCCCACTTCCACGTCTCTGGGACTGCCCCATTCCTCAGACTGTTATGTTCATTATATTCCACAAATAAGTGAGATCATATACTTGTCTTTCTCTGTTTGCCTTGTTTCGCTTAGGATACTTTCCAGGTCCCTCTATGTCGTCTCAAAGGATAAGAGATCTTTCTTTCTTACAACTGCATAGTACTCCATTGTGTATATGTACCACTGCTTTTTTATCTATTCGTCTACTGATGGACACTTGGGCTGTTTCCAGATCTTAGCTATTGTAAATGGTGCTGCTACAAACATGGGGGTACATATATTCTTTCTGATTGGTGTTTCAGGCTTCTTAGGGTATATTCCTAGAAGCGGGATCACGGGGTCAAATGGAAGTTCAATTTTTAATTTTTTGAGGTAACACCATATTGTTTTCCATAGTGGCTGCACCAGTCTGCATTCCCACCAGCAGTGTACTAGAGTCCCCTTTTCTCCACACCTTCGCCAACACTTGTTGTTTGATAATTTATTGACGGCGGTCATTCTGACAGGTGTGAGGTGATACCTCGTTGTTTTAATTTGCATCTCTGATGATTAGTGATGATGAGCATTTCTTCATATGTCTCTTGGCCATTTGTATGTCCTGTTTGGAGAGGGGTCTATTTAGTTCCTCTTCCCATTTTTTAATTGGATTCTTTGGCTAAAAAGGACTATTTTTTAATGTCTATTTTTTCATTACTTAGGAAAAAAATCTACACACACTTTAACTGCCCAATGAAAGTTCCTAATTATAAAAGTAGTATGTATTCACTATACAAGGCACAGGAAACAATAAAGAAAATAACCTATTATTTTAATATATGAGATAATGACTGTTATTTTTTATTTCTTTCAGTCTTGAATCATATATATATATAATAAATTGAGATAAAAATTTACCTAAGTTTTGTTTTTTACTCTAGCATTACGATATTCCCTCATGCTATCTTAAAAGGTTATTTCATGATCAATAAGTAAAAATTGAAAAATCAAGTTACTGGGTCAAAAAAAGACTTCTGAAACAAAGTAAAGTGCCTTCAAAAGTAGCTGCATCAATTTATACTTTCATCAGAAGTATGTCTTTGCCAGCACAGACCAATATTAATTTCATCTCTGCCGTTCTTCTATGTTTTTTAAATTTACTGATTTGAGAGAGAGAAAAGGACGGGGCTGGGGGAGGGCATAGTGTGATTACTACATGTGCCCTGACTGGAGATCGAACCCGAAACCCTGGCATATTGGATTAACGCTCTAACCAACTGAGTTACCCAACCAGGGCCACCTCTACCATTCTGATTAAAAATAAAAGAAACTTCTGGCTATTTTATTTTGCTTTTTTGTTGTTGTCATTGTTCATCTTCACTCCAGGATATTTTTTCCACTGATATTTAGAGAGATTGAAAGGGAGTGGGGTGGAGGAGGAGGAGAGAAGGAGAGGAATTGGGGTGAGGGGAGGGGGGGAATGTGAGAGAAACACATCCATTGGTTGTCTCTCACATGCACCGCCCTCCCCAGGCCAGGCTGTGGCTCAAACCTACAACCCAGGTACGTGCCCTTGACCAGGAATCAAGCTCAGGACCCTTCGGTTCGCAGGCCAGCCAACCATTGTATTATAGTAAGTCAAATATAAAAGGTATTTTTATATTAAAAGAACTTTAAATGGCAACTTTATTGTATACCAAGTACACACATATAACTATACATACAGATATAATTATTACTTATACACATGCCCAGGACAGTGCTGAGACTTTTTTTTTATTCCATTAATATTATGCCAATATTTTAATTAACACTTTATAAATGCCAGTCTACCACATTATATAAATCTTTAAATCATTTCAATATTATCTTCACCAATTAAGTGTTTAGAATAATTTTTCCTAAACACTGATTTAATGAAACTTTATGTAAACTATACAATAGTTAGGAAGAACTGACATCTTTTAAAAATCAAGCCTGCACTCAAAACAAGGCATACTTTTCTATTTATTAATGTAATTCATTCATTCACCAAATTTTTCAATTCCTAAAATGTGAAAGGTCCAATTAAGATACTTATACATTTCATAATATAGATAGTTTACATTTCCTGGTATGCGATGAGATGACAACCTAATTAGAAAAAGCGCAGACATGAAACACATCAGAAACTAGGAGATACAAAAAAAGCCCAGATATGAGATCAGTATTTAAAATAACAGTAATTCTCTGATATGCCTGGAATAATCAGATCACACACAGAAAAAGAAAAGGTTAATAAATGTTTTTTTTTTTAAATATTAAATGAGGTTTATTAACCTTTTTCAACCAATGAGGAGTATTTACTAAAAACTTGGTAATACCAGCTCTAGCTGGTTTGGTTCAGTAGTTAGAGCGTTGGTTCATGGACCAAAGAGTAGTGGGTTCAATTCCGGCCAAGGGCACCTCTGTTTCGGTTAGTCCCCGGCCCTGTTCAGGGTCATGAGGGAGGTGACTAGTCAATGTGTCTCTCTCACATTGATGTTTCTCTCTCTCTCTCCCTCCCCTCCATTCTATCTAAAGATAAATGGAAAAAATATCCTCGGGTGAGGATTAAGAAAACAAAAAAATTTGGTAATACAAACATTTCCTGCATTCTTTCATTTAATTATATGAATTAGTATGCAATTTTGTTAGTATTTTATTTTTATATTTACAATTATTACTGCAATTGGCTGGAACACTCAATTTTTATTCTATATGTCAGCAACTATAGTTATGACAGGGATATACTAGATTAACAAAAAGTACCCAGGGTGGGTATATGCTTTCTTTCTCTGTATTCTGGAATGGCTTATATGTCATGGAGATTTTTTGTTTAAACACTTCTCAAAATGTATTCCCTAAAACTACTTGGGGCTAGCACCTTTTTGAGACTTTAACCACTTAAAGTTTGTATTATGGTACTCAAATTTATTCATCAAGAACCAAACATGATAGTCTTATAAACATCTACCACATTGTCCCTATTTCTAATTTTCTACAAAACAGATTTATGTTCTTTCCTTAGTATCTTAGCATTTCTTTAGAATCTTTCTTAGAAGTTCCTTAGAATCCTCAGCATTTTTATTTCAAAGCAAAATACAACACAACACAGGCCAAACATTAGTTCTTTCTCCCCCTTTCCTTAGTTCTTGACCTGAATTAATGCTTATTTTTTTCCAGTTTTGAAAAACAACTGACATGAATCACTGTATACGTTTAAGGTGTTCAGCTTGATGGTTTGATTTGCATGTATTGTGAAATGATTACCACAATAGGTTTAGTTAACATCCATTATCTCATACAGATAAATGAAAAGAAATTTCTCCTTGTGATGAGAACTCTTAAGATCTACTGGCTTAACAACTTTCCTATACAGGAAGTCCTCACTTAACATAGTCAATAGGTTTTACAACTTTAAGGGAAATGACATATAACAAAACCAATTTACTATAGGCTAACTGATATAAATTTAACTGATATAAACAAGAGTTTATACTGCATCTCATCAATGTGATAATGAAGCAACTTTGAATGGAATGATGTTGAGGATTTGCTGTGTATCATACGACAGTGTTAACTATAGTTAAACTGAATTTACAAAAAACAGGAATGAGAAGGAAAAATGTGACACCCTAATTCTACCATCTCAGCATAATAATTATAAATATTTTGCTGAAATCATTTTCTATTTTTCTGAGCTTTCATGTTAGTGGGATTATTCTCTACTATGTCATATCACATTTATTTTTATGAGCAATTATTCTCCATGTCAACAGATTTATTTCTATATTTTCATCCTTATATACATGTGTCTATAAGCTTTCTATTTCACTAATACCTAGTTGTGTACCAGCTCCATACTTCCTATTTTTATAGCTCTATAATCTGTTACTAGTCGACAGAGTGAGGCCATCCTTTATAAGGAGTGAATCCTATTAAAAAAAAAAAAAAAATGCAGCTTTCACACATTATTCTTTAAATGCAACTCACAATATTAAGAGTTTCCTGAGTAACACTGTACAGCTCTGTTTATTCATGTATGGATGCACCTCAGTGAGCACACAGAACGTCCCTAGGTTGATTTACGAGAGGTGACTTTTCTACCCACAGCCTCCTTCCCCGGCCAGGGGGCTGAGTAGTTCCAGTTCCCTTTCTCCATTAATCTCACCACCACAGTTCTTAAAAGAAAGTATTATTTCAGAAGCTACCTCACAGGGTTAAGTGCAAGGTTAGAAAGCAGTGGTCTAGCAGAACTGCCTTACAGCTAGTTATCCTACTTCATATGTCCAAGCTATTCTCCACATCACTGTCATCTGAAATGTACTGAACAAATAACATGAGCAATGGATTTCTAATGAAAGTCTTTGGAATGATGTTAAAATTTTTTAAACGGCTATAGACATTTCAGAAGGCAGTAATGATTTCCAATTTCTTTTCTAACTAAAGTTCAAAATGAATGAGAATGAGAATTATAAGAAACAGTTTCATTATTTCTTTCCCTAGCCATTAGTCAAATTATATTTTCAAGGTAATTATCACAAATCCATGTGAAATATTTATTTACCAATGAAAATATAGTAAACTATAACTAAACTAAAGAATAACCAGGCATGCCCCAGCTAAAATATTAGTAAGAAAAAAGCATTTACTATGTGTAAAAAATAAATTTTATCATAGGAGTATCTATTCAAAATAAGACTTCATTCAATAAATATTTCAGGATACACTAAATACACCTGGGAAAAAGTGGAAAGAGAGAAAGGTTTTGATATTCATCTGTAAATTTTGAATATACCTACCTTATGCAATTTTCCTGTGAAGATTAAATAAAATATCTGCTTTATCTGCAATGCTACTGCATTTCATTATTTTTTAATTGTGTTTGATCACTAGTACTGTGGTAATTATATTTACTAACAATTCTCTAGATAAAAGAAGTATTATACTTTAGCTACATATAGGTTAAACAGGCATTTGTTTGGTTTAGTAACCTTTTTGTTTCAACTGGGAAATGCACTGCAAATATCTTAAAGGTTAATCTCAGAATGATACTTTTTTGAACTATGGGCTCATTGTATAGTAAAATATTAGACAGATAATAATATCCAAGTATAGTTTCCAATGTAAATTCTACTCCAAAATGGTGCCTCAAAAGTGCTTGCTGAAATAAATTTAACCTGGTATCCGCTACTTTTAAGAATTTCAATACTGAGACTTGTGGTCAAGATGGTGGAGTAGGTAAACGTGGTCTTGTCTCCTCCCACAACCACATCAAAATTAAAACTAAACTACAGAACAACCATCATTCAGAACTACCTGAAATACAGCTGAATGGAAGTCCTAAAACTATAAAATTAAAGCAGCAGCCACATCGAGACTGGTAGGAGGGACAGAGCGGTGGGGGCTGGTCCCACACCCTTGTGTGGCAGATAAAAATCAGGAAGGACACCTCGGCTGGGAAGGTCCTCCCTGAGGAGTGAGGGGTCTCTGTCCCAAAAAAGGCGCCCAGCTCAGGGTTCCAGTGCCAGGAAGAGAAGTTCCCATCACTTCTGGCTGGAAAAACCAGTGGGAACTGAGACTGAGGGAGGCTGCGGCTGCAGAAGCCCCAAGCAGCTCCTCCTAAAGGGCCCGCACACGAACTTACTCGAACTTGCTCCCTCTGAACTCCAGCATGGAGGGAGGGGCAGCTTGAGGGGTGCCAGAGACATACAGGGAAGAACTGAGCTGTTAGGCATCGAGATGAGGGCTGAAGAGGTGGCTTTCTCCCAGACAGACATTCTGGTGGAGGCCATTCTTCCTTTGGTGAGCCCTTCCCCAACAAGGCCAGCAGGCAGGGGCCATATCTGGGACGCCAGCAACCTGTCTCACACTGTTTGCCCTGTCCTGTCTCTGCCCCACCCAACTTTCAGGCCCACCCAAGCTGTTCACAGCGGCTTTACCATAGGAATGGCCTGTCTGGGCATTTGCTTCTGATTTTCCTAAATTCTCTCAAAAAAGCAGCATCTGGCCTCAGTGAGCACCTGATCTGCCATCTGCAGATCACTTTGTAGTTTATGCCTGGTGGCCCCAGGCAGAACACGGCAGTAGCTGACCCTGCCCCAGAGCCAGCACACCCAGTGGACAGCTTCAGACCACATTGAAATACCACCTCCACAGTGACACAATCAAGGAGTGGACTCAGTGAGTACCAGAGCCCTGCTGAATTAAGTCTTGCTGTATGGTGGGCCCCTACAGAGCTGGTCTTCCAAGTTAATCAGAGGTCAGTGGTCAGTGAGCACAGCCAGTCCTTGAAGCTGATCAGCCTAAGTAAATTTCTCCCATTGACTTGCCAACAGCAATCAAGGCTCAATACAACAGAAGGGTGTACAGTACACACAAAGGGTGCACCTCAAGGACCCAGCTGGGGTGGCAAGGGAGGCTGTGCCACTGGACTCTATAGGACACCTACTGCAACAGACCACCCTAGGAAGCCCAGGAAACATAGCAACTCCACCTAATACATAAAAACAAACACAGGGAGGCAGCCAAAATGAGGAAACAAAAAAACATGTCCCAAATGACAGAATGAAACAAAACTCCAGGAAAAGAACTAAATGAAATGGAGATAAGCAATCTAACAGATGCAGAGTTCAAAACACTGCTTATAAGGGTGCTAAATGAACTTAGTGAGGGCCTCAAGAGCATAAAAAAGGACCAGTCGGAAATGAAGGGAACACTAACTGAGATGAAGAATAATTTACAAAAATTCAATAGTAGAGTAGGTAAAGCCAAGAAGCAAACCATCGCTTTGGAATATAAGAAAGCAAGAAACACCAAATCAGAACAGCAAAAGAAAAAAGAATCCAAAAAATGAGGGTCATGTAAGGAGCCTCTGGGACAATTTCAAGCATACCAACATTCACATTATGAGGGAGCCAGAAGGAGAAGAGAGAGGGCAAGAAATTGAAAACCTATTTGAAAAAATAATGACCGAAAACTTCCCTAACTTGGTGAAGGAAACAGACATACAAGTCCAGGAAGCACAGAGAGCCCCAAGCAAGATGAATCCCAAGAGGTCCACACCAAGACATATCATCATCAAAATGCAAAAGGTTCAAGACAGAAAGAGAATCTTAAAAGCAGCAAGAGAAAAGCAGTTAGTTACCTATAAGGGAGCGCCCATAAGACTGTCAGCTGATTTCTCAAAAGAAACTTTGCAGGCCATAAGGAAGTGGCAAGGAATATTCAGAGTTATGAAAAGCAAGAACCTACAACCAAGAATAATCTATCCTGCAAAGCTATCCTTTTGAATTGATGGACATATGAATAGTTTCCCAGACGAGAGCTAAAGGAGTTCATCACCACCAAACCAGTATTATATGAAATGTTGGAGGGTCTTCTTCAAGAAAAAGAACATCAAAAATATGAATAAAATGGCAATACATATCTATCAACAATTAAATTTACAAACAAAACGAACAAGCAGAACAGAAACAGACTTACATATACAGAGAACTTTTTGTTGGTTGCCAGATGGGAGGGGGGTTGGGGGAATGGGTGAAAAAGGTGAAGGTATTAAGAAGTACAAATTGGTTGTTAGACTGACAAACCTCAAAGGGAAAGAAGAGGGGTGGGGAAAAAAATAAACCAAACAACTTATATGCATATATGCATAACCAATGGACACAAACAATAGTGTGTGAAAAGGTAGGAGGAGGGTGGGAGCAGGGAGGAGGAGGTCAATAAGGAAAAAAAGAGGAACATCTGTAACATATTCAACAATAAAGTTTAAAAAAAAATAGAAATTTCAATACTCAGTATTCAATTTCATAACCAGAAACTTATTTATAAGATACTGTTTCTAAAGACAATGATGACAAAGAAAATGCTAATTTAATGGTTAATAAAACACTGATAAAATGCTACTTATCAGAATACAATAGTTAAAGACTAGCAATTCTGAAAAATAACAAAAATTGCATAACATTCAAACTTGACACAGGTTAAAAAAGCAAAAAACAAATAACTATGTCCACAGTGGAATAAAAACAGTTAAGTTTTAGTAATAATTTCTTCTTTAAAAAAAGCCCAAAATAAAAAACCAAGCCACAGAGTTCTAGCAGGAACACAAAGTCTTAGAACTAGATAGTAATCCTTCTATTACAGTATTACATCTAGTTCTGATCTTTACATCTACGTAAAGAAAATTTTTTTAAAAGTTCAGAAATAAGCAAATTACTAAAGAATAAAGGAAAGAGAATGATGATGTCTGATAATTAAGAAACACACAAAAAATGCATTATATTTTGAGGAGGTTAAAAACAGGAAGGTAGGAATATACTCTCCTCCTCTAAATTTAAAATAAATGGAAGACATAATTAAGAGTTATGAAGCAGTGAGTAAACCCCCCCAAAAATCCACATCTATTTTTGCTAGGCTCTATTACCTCTGCTGTTGCTTTCTGGATAGGCAAGTGTAGGCTTATTTGGGGAGCGTCGTAGATCACTATTAAGGAAAGGTTTATCAGGTGGATATACTACATATGAAGAGGAATGGCGAAGCATACTTCCATTAGACTTCGATGGTTCAGCTAAGATGTTCTGAAAGATAAAAATACAGAAATTACCTTTCAAAATTTTGCACACAGCATGTGTGTGTGTATGAATGTTCGTTACTGAGAACTGGACTGGTCATATGTTCCACTGACAGAGACAACAGAAATAAGACAGACCACTAATAATATACAACAGAATCCAATCATTAATTTAAAATAATAAAACTTTTAAAGTGTTTCATATCTGTGTAAGTATAGCCATATGACAGACACTATAAAAAGGAAATAATGTCAGCCCTGGCTGGGTGGCTCAGTTGGTTATCACGTTGTCCTGATACACTAGAGTTGTGGGTTTGATCCCCAGTCAGGGTACGTAAAAGAATCAACCCAATGAATGCATAAATAAATGAAACAATAAATCGATGTCTCTCTCTCTCTCTCGGCCTAGGAAAGAAGGAAAGAAGGAAAGAAGAAGGAAAGAAGGAAAGAAGGAAAGAAGGAAAGAAAGAAAGAAAGAAAGAAAGAAAGAAAGAAAGAAAGAAAGAAAGAAAGAAAGATCATACGACTTAAATACAAATGCTGCACAGAAATGCATAAATATTATACTCACAATCAATTTAATATATTTTATTTTAATATTTACTGTAAAATGTACATTCAGAAAATTGTCTTTTTACAGTATCAGAAACTTCTACAAAATGACTGAATTAATCTATCCCCAATCAACTAAATACTTCATGAATATTTATCAAATGTCCAAAACACTGTAGTATACATAAAGATAATAAGGCATAGTCCTTGCTCCAAAAACTTTACATTTAGTTAGGGGAAAAAGGGGAAACAAAGAAAACATTAAAGCTTATCAAATACCTAAACATAAAAGTTTATCTCCACACACACATCTTCTGTCATGAATGGGATTCTGTTTAAATGTAGAGTTTTGTTTGTTATAGGTGATTTCCTGTTGGTACAGAGACCTAGAGTAGTGGAAATAATGAAGAAATTGAAAGCTAAGGGGGAAAATATGACTGCTGGCTGCTCAAAATTCTCAAGACACTCATTTTTCTTATTCAAGTAGCCTCAGCAATCCAAGTTTTCAACTCCTACATAGTTCTCTGCTACAGCACCAGACAAATCTGCTTCCAGAAAAGTAAAAAGAAATATGAATATTTAAAATAACAGTAAACAATCTCCTGGTATAAACAAAGACAATCAAAATAACCGCATCATATCTGTATCTTATTAAAAACTGAAGGCTATTTCTGCAAATGCAAAACACACTTTATTGCAATGAAAACTAAAGGAAAGAGCAAAGAAGTTGGAAGAGGTAGGAATAAGACTCAAAAGTGGTAAATCAATGTTAGGTCTATTGTAAAAAGTGTGTTCACATGCAACAAGGACTGAGAGTTAACATTTTTCAAGCTTTTTGGCAAAATGACATCGGGTTTTACAGGTGGCTGGAAAACAGAGTGAGTTTTCAATTTTTATAATATATAATATTGCCAAAGCTTTTGCAAAGCACCATGAATTATCACATACCTTAATTCTAAATATGATTCTTCACAGAAAGCTTTAGTTCTTCATACAAACTACTAGAATCCTATCATGCAGGAAATATCATTGTTAGGAAATATTACTTATCAAAACAATTTCTGTTAGAATTACTGAACAGTGCAGATATTAACAGGACTGTGCTAATAATTTACCGAAAACAAACCAACTTCATTAAAATCACAGCCTGCTAGCTCTTATAAACCAGTTCAAGATTTGTCCAACAAAACTTGTCATATATATGTCATCAAAATACTGCTTGGGTTGGATCAACAGACCAACTATGCGAAGTCTTTTTATATTAAAAAAATGTTAAGTTACAGTGAGATGGGATTTTTTTTTCTTTTTGGAAAAGCAATGCTAAATGTACTCCATTTTCTAAATCAGCCAACTCATTTTGAATGTCAAATTTTAATCAATAAAATTCATTGTTACTATGAATGTGTGGGGTCAATGTTCTCATGCATTGGAGTCATTTCTCATACATCCCACATCTAATCTTCCAGTAAATTTTGTTGGGCCTCTATCAGAATATATCAAGAAACTCTCCAACTTCTCATCAATTCCACTACTAATACTTTGGTTGACACCATTTTGATCTTTTGTCTGAACTAAACGAGCCCCTAACCACTCTTGTCCATAACCCCTTAGTCTGGTTTCCAAATAGTAGTCCTTAAGATTCTTTCTAAAAAAGTAAACTAATTCAAGTAATCCAAAATTCTTATCATGGTTTATAAGGCCCCACATAATCTAACCCAGGTTAACTCTGACCTCATTCCCTACCACTCTTTCTCCATACCGCCACCACCATTTCCCAGCCATACTATTTTTTTAATTTCTAGAATGTGCAGTACACTCCATTTTCATTTGCTAAGTTTATTTCGCCTGGCAAGGTCCCTTCTTCATGCCATTCACTGAGTGACCTGCACAGAAGTCTGTCAGTGATGCTTTCCCTGGCTGCCCTGTCTACAGCAGTGAGTGCCCTTCCGTCACTCAATCTCCTTACCCCCTTTCCCAAAATACTTATCCCTACCAGATATATTTATTATTTGTATGCCCTGTGGAATAAAAAATGTATCTGGTGTCTGTCCCTGGTTCCTAACTAACAGATTAAAAAACTCTTGAAATTTCTTAAAGTAACAGCAGTGTCCTTGTTATGCTAATAGTAGGGCCCCTTAGATAGCTTTAAGATGAGACCTGGTAGCCAGAAAAAACAACCAGGTGATTAAAGAATTAGAAATTTCAGCCCTACCCCCAGACCTCAGAAGGGAGAGAAGCTGAAGATTGAGTTTAGTCACTAATGGCCAATGATTTAACCAATCATGTCTACATAATGAAACCTTTATAAAAACTCTGGCTGTTATGTCACCACGAATGGGAGCGTCCAGATTGGCCATAAGCCTCTTTACATCTTGCCCTAGGTGTGTCTACCTGTTTCTGAGTTGTGTCTTTTATTAAAAAGCTGTAATTATAAGTCTGGTGCTTGTGGCACCTAATCCCTTAACCTGTGGAGTCTGCACTGTCTCTTGGAAGTTAGTGCCAGAAGTGAATTGAATTGTAGGACACCACTGGCATCTGCAATAGAGTTTAACTTCTAATAAAGGCACTTGGTAAATGTTCAATAAATCTGTTAAATAAATTAGTTATACAATTCCCCTGCAAAGCAGTAAAAAAACCACATTGTTTATAAAATTGGGTTATCCTATTCAATAAAATTACTGTAAACCACGGAAAGACAAGAAAAGTTTTTGGTTTCCTTTATATCAAAAAACAAATAGCACAAATGTCATTAAAAGTAGGGTTAACAGCAGACTTGAAAGTGCTATCCTTGGAAATGTCTACTTACAAGGTTGGTTCTTGGCTAGTATCTGGAAACTTGAATTTTGAGAAGGCACTAATTATTGTCACTACGAATGTTAGGAGTTCCCAAGACCAGCCCCAGGTTCTATAACTTCCTAGAAGGACTGACAGGATTCAACAAATAGTCATACTCATGTTTGTGATTTATTATAGCAAAAGGATACAGAGCAAAATCAGCAAAGGGAAAGATGCATGGGATGAAGTCTGTAGTATATCAGGTACAAGCTTTCAAAATTCCTCTACAGATTGTGCGTAATTCCTCCAGCAACTAATTAACGACAACTCACATGAAGTGTCATCTACCAAGAAAGCTCATTCGACTTAGTGGCAGAGGTTTTTATTTGGGGCCGGTGACATTCCTGACTTCCAAAAAGAAAGCAGGTGTGATTAACCAATTTGTTTGTACAAACAGTTCAGGCACAGAGAGCCACTCATCATTTAGGCTGAAGTTTTATATCGGTGTATGAAATAGTTTATTATTAGGTTCATATGTACCAACCAATACCCAACCTTGTAAACAGGCCTTTCTAGAGATAGCAGTCATCTAGAATGATAGATTTCAAGTGAATTATTCTTCTTGCCTTCAATGCCATGTGCCATCCAATCATGAGCACCTGAAAACTATGGGAAGGCAAAAGATCCTTCCAGCAGAATGTTTATGCTCAGCTCACTCCCTCAATATACATACTAAAAATAACAATCCAAAAACCACAAATACCCACTGCAGTTAATAATTTACACTTCCAGTATCTGGGTTGATTCTCACAACAATCCTGACAGGTGAGAAAACATTTCTCCACTTTATAGTCTGGAAAGACATACTTGGATTGATTCTCAGAACACTGAACATGGTATCGTAGATTTGTTGGCACACTGTTTTTTTTTTTAACCACATTCATATGCCCTTTTAATTATCACAAGAACTTGTGAAGTAAGCATAGCAAATATTATTGTCCCCATTTTGTAGGTGAAAAAACAGAGGCTAAGAAAACTTAAGCCATTTGCTTAAGGTCTCAAAGCTACTAAGAAGCCCCAGTCTAACTCCTAATCCAGTACTACTTCCATGACCCCAAGCACTCAATAAATATTTTTCCAACTACAATGATATAATTCTAGGAGAAACTTCCAGAATTAAAGGCTAAATATTTTATCTGACCACTTCCTTTCCTGATAGCTTTAGTTATTAGGTGAAATAATGTACTTAGGAACACTATGATTCAAATATTTACTTAACATCTCTGTAATACGGTGTTAAGTGTAAAGTATGATTAAAAATGTGTATTATTTGCCTTTTTTTCAAATAGAATGTACAACATGGCTGGAAAAAAAAAATCAAGTACATAAAAGTTTAAATACAATTTAGTAAACCATACCCAACTCTACAGAAAAAAACAGTATGATCAAGGTAGGGTTATTCCAGGTAAGACTAGGTGAACATGAGAATATCTTTTAATGCAATACAGTCCATTACAGTGAAAATCTATATGATCATCAACAAATGCAAAAAGCATTCAATACAATTTAATATCTAGCTATTAAAGAAATATTTCTTATAAGAAAAATTACCAAAACCAACCAAACAAACAAACAATCAAACAAACAAACAAGAAAACCCTAAAGACTTCATCAAAAATCTACTGGATTTAATAAATAAATTCCACAAAGTACCAGCATACAAAATTAACATCCTGAAATCGATGGCTTTTTTATATACCAATAACAAACACGCAGAAAGGAAAACTTAAAAAAAAAAATCCCATTTACCAATGCAACAACAACAACAAAATAAGATGACCTAGGAGGTAAAAGACCTGTTCTCAGAAAGATACAGGACACTGAATAAAGAAATCAAGGAAGATATAAAAAAGTGGAAACATACCATGTTCGTGGATTGGAGAATCAACATCATTAAAAAGTCCGTACTACCCAAAGCAATCTACAGATTCAATGTAATCCTATTAAAGTGCCAAGGGCACATTTCACAGATCTAGAACAAGTACTCCAAAAGTTTATATGGTACCAAAAAAGACCCTGAATAGCCACAGCAATCTTGATAAAGAAGAAAAAAGTGGGAGGGATCACAATACCAGATATCAGGTTATACTACAAAGCCAACATAATCAAAACAGCTTGGTACTGGCACAAGAACAGGTATACAGATCAATGGAACAGAACAGAGAACCCTGAAATCAACCCAAGACATTATGCACAATTAATATTCGACAAAGGAGGCAAGAGCATACAATGGAGAAAAGATAGTCTCTTTAATAAATGGTGTGTGAAAGGGAGGAGGGTGTCAGTAGGGGACAAATAAAAAACATCGGTAACAAAAACAAATTAATAAAAAAATAAATGAATTAAAAAAAAAAGAATCACAACCTAAAATAAATACATAAATAAATGGTGTTGGGAAAATTGGACAGGTACATGCAAAAAAATCAAACTAGACCATCAACTTACACCATACATAAGAATAAACTCAGAATGGATAAAAGACTTAAATGTAACTGGTGAAACCATAAAAATCATAGAAGAAAATGTAGGCAGAAAAATCTCAGACATCACACGTAGTGGAATTTTCACTGATAGATCGCCTAGGGCAAGAGAAACAAAGGAAAAAAGTAATAAATGGGATTACATCAAACTAAAAAGGTTCTACACAACAAAAGAAACCAGCAACAAAATGAAAAGGGAACCCACTCTTTGGGAGAATATATTTGGGAGAACATATTTGCGAATGATACATCGGATAAGGGGTTAATATCCAAAATATATAGAGTATTCATACAACTCAACAAAAGGAAGACAAATAATTCAATTAAGAAATGGGCAGAGGACCTGAATAGACACCTCTCCAAACAGGACATACAAATGGCCAAGAGACATATGGAAAAAGTGCTCAATGTCACTAATCATCAGAGAGATGCAAATTAAAATGAGTATGAGATATCATCGCACATCTGCCAGAAGAGCAGCCATCAGCAAATCCTCTAACAACAAATGTTGGCGAGGATGTAGAGAAAAGGGTACTCTATCACATTGCTGGTGGGAATGCAGACTGGTGCAGCCGCTATAGAAAACAATATGGTGTTTCCTCAATAAATTAAAAATAAAATTGCCATTTAAACCAGTGATTTCACTTCTGGGAATATATCCTAAGAAGCCTGAAACACCAATCAAGAAGAATATATGCACCCCTATGCTCATAGCAGTGCTATTTACAATAGCTAAGGTCTGGAAACAACCCAAGTGTCCATCAGTAGATGAGTGGATAATGATTGAATAAAAGTAGTGGTACATTTACACAATGGAATACTATTCAACTGTAAGAAAGAAAGATCTCTTACCCTTTGAGATGACATGGAGGGACCTGGAGAGTATCAGGCTAAGCGAAATAAGCCCGTTAGAGAAAGACACATACCACATGATCTCACTTATTTATGGAATATTGTGAACAAAATAAGCTGTCGATCAAAATAGATCCAGAGAAATGGAAGTAGGGAACAGACTGACAAACCTCAAAGGGATGGGGTGGGAAGAGATAAACCAAAGAACTTATATGCATATATGCCCAACCAATGGACAGACATTAGTTTGAGGAAAGCAGGAGAGGGGTCAATATGGAAAAGCGTGTAGGGCACCTGTCATACTTTCAACAATAAAGAAAAAGAAAAAAAAGAAACAACAACAAAAAACAAACAAAAACGACAACATTTATGGTGCAAAATTTAAAACATTCCTTTTATATTCAGGAACAAAACAAAGATATTTACAAGACAGCTAGTCAATGATGTGCTGCATTTCCTAGCCTGCACATTAAGATAATGGAAAGAAAGAACAGATAGATGTTAAGATTGAAAAGGAAAAATCCAAACTTCACAGATTATGATAGTCTAAATAGAAAACACCAAAGAATCCTCAAATAGTAGAATTAGAATTCAGAAGAGTTTCTGGGTAAAATTAATGTGAAAGCATCAATCATAATTCTACATACCAGTTTAGAAAATGCAACTTATGAAAAAAAAATTAAAATAGAAGTAAATTTAGTCAATAAAGTTCAGGACCTGAAATTACAAAACTTTAGTGAAAAATGTTCTAAAAAACTAAAGTGACATAACATGTTCAGAGAGACGGCTCAATATTCTAAAGACATCAATTATTCCTAAATTGAAATTTCAATGGCAATTCCAATAGCAGACTCTAGACTTTCTATTGAAGAACAGCAAAGGACCAAGGATAGTTAACATTTCTGTTGAGGAACAAGGAAGACAGTTACCCTTTGTCTAACAGACAAATAAAAAGGATAATCATTAAGACAGTGACTACAGACAAGCAGAGACAAATGAAACAAAGAGCCGATAATGCACCCATCACATACAGAAATTAATATATTGATAGCTAAAATTACACATTGGGAAAAGGATGAATTTTCAACCAGTAATGCTGCAACAATTGTGGATCTTAAATAAAAACATTAAACTGGATCCCTACCTCACAGCACACAAATTTCAAGCAAATTAAGGACTTAAAAGGCTCAACTTTAATATTGTAGAGAAAAATATAGAAGAATACCATCAAGGCCTTGGTTGTAAAGAAGAATTTCTTAACCAAAAAGCACAAATCACACACACAAAAAAGACGAATAAATTTTACTACACTAAAATTAATAAATACTATTAAACAGAGGATACTATACAAAAACAAGCCAAAGAGTATTTAGAAAACTCTTGAGAGTCAGAATTAATATCCAGAATATGTAAATTATAGCTATAAACCAATAAGAAAAATCAATTTAAAACAGGCAGAAGAGCCCTGACTGTGTTGGCTCAGCGGTTAGTGCGTGGGCTCTTGTACGGAAGGGCCAAGGGTTTGATTCCTAGTCAAGGGCATGTACCTGGGTTGCAGGTTAGATCCCAGGCCCCCTGTCTGTGTCGTGCAGGAGACAACCAATTAATGTCTCTCTCTCTCTCCCTCCCTCCCCCTCCCTCCCTCCCTCCCTCCCTCCCTCCCTCCCTCCCTCCCTCCCTCCCTCCCTTTACCTAAAAATCAATGGAAAAATATCCTCGGATGAGGATTAAAAAAAATAAAATAAAAACAGCCAGAAGACAAGAACAGAGAACAGCCATTTCAAAGAAGGAAAAACACAAAAGACTAGCAAAGTTATGGAGAAAAAGGTGCATTTCATCAGTGATCAGGGGAGCACAAATGGGAACAAGAACAGGATACCATTTCACACTCAACAAATTTTTTCATAACAAAAAATTTGAAGTGAGACAATACCACCTGTTAAAGAGGATATGGATTCAGAGGTAGGAATGTACACTGGTACAAGTGCTTTGGAAAACAATTCAGTATTACCAAATAAAGCCAAAGATGCACATATTGGATGACCTAGCAATTTTACTCACAGGTATATCTGCTGAATTTTCTATTTTTCTCTCTCTCCCCCACCAGTGAGTTATAAGTGACAGCCCACCTATAGTTTGAAAAAAAAAATCATTGTTGTAGACCTGCTTCTTTCAAACTCTTTCATCTCGGGACTCATCTACACTCTTAAAAACTACTAAAGACAACCCCAAAGAGCGTTTGCTTATGTGGGTTATATCCACTAACATTTACCATGTTAAAAATTAAAATGTTTTAAGATATTTACTAACTTAAAAAATAAAACCATGATTTTATCAAATATAATTTTTGAGGAAAAAAAAATAACTGTATCACCCAAAAAGTTAAAAGAGTGCCACTGTTTTACATTTTTGCAAATCTCTTGAATAATGCTGGATTCTTATATTTGTTTCTGCTTCTACTCTGCTGGATACGTTTTCGTTGAGGTATGTGAAGAATATCTGGTCTCTCATCAAGTGGTTTAGTAAGGGAGGACATTGTAGACCCCAGAAGGTCTCAGGGACCCTTTCCCCCAAAGGTCTTCAGAGCACTCTGAGAACTGTTGCTGTAGATAAATTTTGCACATGTGGAACACAAAGAGATGATTACAGCAGGATTGTTTATAATAGTTAGCAAACAAATTTATGAACAACAAGCCCTAAAAACCCAAAGCCCATCAAGACACTATACTACACAGTGTGAACGAAAGAGGGCTATGTAATAAATTTGAAAAGCTACCAGGAGCCACATGGGAAGGCTGACAAGCTCAGTGACAAACACTAACCTCAAAGGAGGTCTTCTGATCATAAATTTCTAACTGTGCAGGCCATGGTGGGTAATACCATACCAAGCCTATTGCTTCCTTAGCAAAGATCAATCATTACCTTAAGTGAGCTCTGTCCACTGTTCTTAGGCATCTAGGATAACTATCTTGGAAATGTCAGAGTAATTCTTTTCCAGATTCCTTGAAGGCACAACAGCAGGCATCAGAGCATAAGACCACAGAACCCCTCACTACTATCTTGTTTCCCACATACAATCTCTATGTGCTGTAAATTTTAATTATTAACTATCCTGTACCCACCAATGTAAAAATATGTTTCTCCATTTTGCTTTTTATCCAGTCCTAGAGATTTTCCTGCTTTGCTTTCTCCTGCTTCCTTGATCTAACCACTAATGGACTTCATGTAATCCTCCTTACGTCTTCTCCTTTGATTCTGATGTATGGGACAGACTAGAAAACTGTCATTCTCTGGAGCAATTTCTCAATCCATTGAGATTTTGCTTCTGGGCATGTCCTCAAAATTTTGTCCCAAATAAACTTTCATAAAAAAACCTTTTTTATAGGTTGGATATTCTTTCATCAATAAAAGAAATATAAAAGTAAACTTAACCTTTCTGTGCGTCATTGCTCATTCAAAAATGGATATACTAATGCCAACCTCATAAGATTACTGAATTATGAAAAGTATTTAAAACATGACTGCCAGTCAGTGCTAATAACTATTATTTTTACTATCATTTCAAAATGTATGGTGGTGTGTGTGAAAGAAGCAGGAAGATGTGAAAAGGGGCGTGGAAGTATTCCTTTTATTCTCAAAAATAAATCTTTTATATTTACCTAATGTTATAAAATCTATGATATAGTCATAAAATATTTTAAAGAGAAATAAATATGGAGAAGGTTGGTTAAAGGACATGGCTAAAAAGCCAGGAAGACCAATTAGATTAGCTTATAAATGAAGTCCAAAGTGTCCTAAGTGTTGACCAGGGTTACTAGGGAAATAAAAAAAGACTGACAAGACTATTCTGCCTGTACTTCTGTTTAATATTATGCCCAATCACTGTTGTTTTCCTGCTGCTTTCCACTAGTGAGTTGATACAAAGCAATCACTCAATAAATGTTACTGTTACCCACTGCTATTGTTATCTTTCAGTGAAAGACTACTTAAAAGAACAATTCAAATGTAGCACCTACTTCCATATTATTCATCTTTGAGATTTATATGGTAGCTGGTTCCTAAAAGACTGTGTTATTTGTGAATCCACCTGTTAAAAATCCTTGCCTGGAAAAAACACCTCTATTTATATAGGGGATCCATGCTGTGTTTATCAATGTTGAGTATGTGTGAATTATTAATGTTCCCAACTCTGAAATCTTGAGTATGAGTAGCCATCTGAGTTTTGTGTGTGTTGTCATATTTAAAGGTCATGTTTGTGACGTGAAATGCTTTTAAAATTCTATTGGAAATGCTAGCCTTATTTCTGAGATTACATTTAGAGCATCTAAGCAAGGCCATATCTTCTGATACACTAAATTTAGTCATTTTTGTTTGAGGAATAGTGACTTCCAAATTAGGCATTTTGATGTAGCAGGTCTAAAAAGATAATTAAGAAGGTTGGTTATGTTTTGATTTGTAAAGGATTCTAAATATTCTTAATTATTCTTGATATTTAGAATGCACTTAAAGCTGAGCTTAGCATATAAAATACATATACTTTTTTATTAAACACTCTATGATATTTCTAACCAGACTACCTTAAAGACTAAGGGCTGACCACATCCTAGTACCACTGCTCTGCTTGATGACCTTGGCAGTGTGCAGTTCAATTCAACATTTACAGATATACCTTACTATTATGCATCACTTTATTGTACTTCACAGAGGTGCATTTTTTTTTACAAATAGAAAGTAAGACCTTCTCTCAGCAAAAACACTACTACTTGATTTACTGTGATGACCTGGAACCAAACCTGCAATATCTCTGAGGTATGCCTATATAAGAGCGTTCCTTGCTCAGTTTCCCAGTACAGTACAACGTTTTGTGAGCAATGAAAAGCCCTCTTGAGATTCCAAAATGGCGGCAGAGTAAACAGAAGCTACACAGACCGTCTCCCAGAACCAAACTGGAATTACAACTATAACACAGACAAATCGACAGGAAAAAGCAACAGAAAAGCAGCTTGCAAGGACCATATAACCAGGGACACTGACTCAATCCTGGTAGGATTACGAAGGCGTGAGTGGGGGGCTGGGAGCCCACAGACAACAGCAGCCTTAGCTGGGAGCAGCACCCTCAGGTTACACTCCCAAGCGGATCCACAGCGCAGAGCCAGGACAGAGGCTAAAAAAGCCACAGCCACTCACCTTGGGCTCTGGCAGACGGAGGGTGGACCCGACTGGAACTGTGTGAGGACACTCGGGATTTGGAGGGCGCTCAGAGTATTTGCTGAGTTGCAGCCACACAGGGCAGTGGCCATGTTACTCCTTCCCAGGGCTCAGGGGAGAGGCAGCAGCTCCTCCCTGGGAGATCCAACCCCACCCTGTGGGCCATTGAAGTGCTAATTGAAGCTCACTAACAACCACCATCTGCCCCACACTCTGGAAATCCCCTTACACTGAGCACCTAAGGGAGTTTTTCAATCAAATGACAATCCAAAACAACCCTTCAAGTAACCTCGACTGCTAGCCTCCAAGCAAAAAGCTAGAGGATAACAGTACCTTTCTTGGGCTAGCAACTTTAACCAGGAAAGTAAGACTTGACAGTGGTGTTTAACGTGGGTTCTCCCTCGCTCATCTAAACCCAGGAGAGGGAGCCACAAACAGCAAAACACCAACACCCACAGGGAAAACGTGACAGGCTCCAAAGCCAACTGTGATAGCCAAAATGGTGAAACACAGAAACAAAGCCAAATGAAAGAACAAGAGACCTCTACCAAAGACGAAATCAATGTGGAGCAGTTAGGCAAGTTAACAGAGCTAGAATTCAGAGCCATGATCTTGAGGAGCTCAACAGCATGAGTAAGGACATAGAGATGCTGAAAATAAACCAATTGGAAATAATCAAAAACCACCAAGAAGAGATAAAAAATGACATATCAGAAATAAAGAACACATTGGAAGGTCTAAAAAGCAGAGTGGAGGAAGCTGAGGACTGGATCAGTGAATTAGAAGACAGGGTAGAAAAAATCAACCAACCAGAAAACCAAAAAGAAAAAACAATTAAAAAACAGGAAAACAGCTTAAGAGAACTGTGGAAACGTAATAATATTCGCATCATAGGAGTCCCCTAAGAAGAAGAAAATGAGCAAAGGTTAGAGAATATATTCAAAGAAATAGTGACAGAAAACTTCCCTAATTTGGTGAAGGAAGAAGGCATTCAAGTTCAAGAACCATAGAGAGCCCCAAGTAAGAACCCACACAGCCTCACACCAAGACACATAATAATCAAAATGCCAAAAAATAAAGACAAAAATAGAATCCTAAAAGCAGCAAGAGATAAGCAACAGGTCACCTACAAAGGAAACCCCATAAGGCTCTCAGCTGACTTCTCACAAGAAACACTACAGGCCAGAAGGTAATGGCAAGAAGTAATCAAGGTCATGAAAAACAAGGATCTGAATCCAAGACTACTCTAACCAGCAAGGCTATCATTCAAAATAGAAGGTCAAATAAAGAGCTTCCCAGACAAAAAAAAGGCTAAGGGAATACATTAACACCAAACCAGCACTGCAAGAAATGTTAAAAGGACTGCTGGAATTAATAGAAGAAATAGGAAGAAAAATATAATCAAACTAAACAAAAATGGTGATAAATAAGTACATATCAATTATCACCTTAAATGTAAAAAACATATATGCACCCAATATAGGAGCACCAAAATATATTAAAAATCTTCTGGAGGACTTCAAAGGAGAAATCCACAACAATACAATCATAACAGGGGACTTCAACACCCCGTTGACAGCACTGGATAGATCCTCTAGACAAATAATTAGCAAGGAAACAGAGACTCTAAATGAAGCACTAGACTAAATGGATTTAGTAGATATCTACAGAGAATTATACCCCAAAACTACAGAATTCACATTCTTCTCAAGTGCACATGGGACATTCTCAAAGACAGACCACATGTTAGGACACAAACTAAATCTCTACAAGTTCAAGAAGATTGAAATCATATCAAGCATCTTTTCAGATCACAATGACATGAAACTAGAAATCAATTGCAACAAGAACATGCAAAGACATTTCAACACATGCAGGCTAAATAGCAATGTCATTAAACAATAAATGGGTTACCGAGGAAATCAAGGAAGAAATTAAAAACTTCCTGGAAACCAATGAAAATGAACACACAACAACACAAAATCTATGGGATGTAGCGAAAGCAGTTCTGAGAAGGAAGTTCATAGCACTATTGGCCGACCTCAAGAAACAAGAAAAATTTGTAATTGACTGTCTAACCTCATAACTTAAAGAACTAGAGAGCAAACAAAAAGAAAACCAAAGAGTAAGTAGAAGGAAGGAAATAGTAAAGGTCAGAGCAGAAATAAATGACAGAGACCAAAACAACAATTCAAAGGATCAATGGAACAAAAGGTTGGTTTTTCAAAAAGAGAAACAAGATTGATGGACCCTTAGCTAGACTCACCAAGAAACAAAGAGAGAGAACCCAAATTACACAAAATCAGAAATGAAAGAGGAGAAGTAACAACTGACACCACAGAAATACAAAAGATCATTAACAGCTACTATGAACAACTATATGGCAACAAATTTGACAATCTAAGTGAAATGGACAAATTTCTGGAAACACAGTCTCCTAAAGCTGGACCAGGAAGAGATAGAAAACTTGAACAGACCAATAACAACTAAGGAAATTGAAGAGGTAATGAGGACTCTCCCAGCAAACAAAAGCCCACGCCCAGATGGCTTCACGGGAGAGTTTTACCAAACATTCAAAAAAGAACTAATACCCATTCTCCTCAAACTATTTCAAAAAGTTCAAGAAGAAGGAAGACTTCCAAACACGTTCTATGAGGCTAGCATAATTCTAATTCCAAAACCAGAAAAGGACACTACAAAGAAAGAAAACTCCAGGCCAATATCCCTGATGAACATAGACGCCAAAATCCTGAACAAAATATTAGCAAATCGTATCCAGAAATACATCAAAAAAATTATTCACCACGACCAAGTGGGATTCATTCCAGGGACGCAAGGCTGGTACAATATTCTCAAATCAATAACTGTGATATACCACATAAACAAAATTAAGAATAAAAAATACATGATCATATCAATAGATGCTGAAAAACCATTCCACAAAATCCAGCATCCATTTCTGATAAAAACGCTCAGCAATGTAGGAATAGAGGGATCATATCTCGACATAATAAAGGCCATATATGAAAGACCTACAGCCAACATCATACTCAATGGGCAGAAAACAAAAACATTTCTCTTAAGAACAGGAACAAGACAGGGATGCCCACTTTCGCCACTCTTATTTAACATAGTACTGGAAGTCTCAGCCACAGCAATCAGACATGAAGAAAAAATAAAAGGGATCCAAATTGGAAAGGAGGAAGTGAAACTGTCATTATTTGCAGATGACATCATATTATACATAGAAAACCCTAAAGACTCGAGCAAAAATCTACTAGACTTAATAAATGCATTTGGCAAAGTAGCAGGATACAAAATTAACGTCAAGAAATCGACGGCATTCTTGTACATCAATGATGAACTCACAGAAAGAGAAACAAAAAACAATCCCATTTACCATCGTGGCAAAAAAATTAACATACCTAGGAATAAACTTAACCAAAGATAAAGGACCTATTTGCAGAAAACTACAGGACATTGAAAAAAGAAATAGAGGAAGATACAAAAAAAATGGAAGCACATACCTTGTTCATGAAGTGGAAGAATTAACATCATTAAAATGTCCATACTACCCAAAGCAATCTATAGATTCAATGCAATCCCCATCAAAATACCAACGACATATTTCACAGAACTAGAACAAATACTTCAAAAGTTCATATGGAACCAAAAAAGTCCCTGAATAGCCACAGCAATCTTGAAAAAGAAGGACAAAGTAGGTGGGATCACAATACCAGATATCAGGTTATACTACAAAGCGACTGTAATCAAAACAGCCTGGTACTGGCACAAGAACAGGCATATAGACCAGTGGAACAGAACAGAGAACCCAGAAATGGATCCAAGGCAATACGCTCAATTAATATTTGACAAAGGTGGCAAGAGCATACAGTGGAGTAAAGACAGCCTCTTTAATAAATGGTGTTGGGAAAATTGGACAGCTACATGCAAAAAATGAAACTAGACCATCATCTTACACCATACACAAGAATAAACTCAAAATGGATGAAAGAATTAAATGTGACCCATAAATCCATAAAAATCCTAGAAGAAAATGTAAGCAACAAAATTTCGGAGATCATACGCAGCAGAATTTTCACTAATACAGCACCTAAGGCAATAGAAACAAAGGAGAAAAGGAACACATGGGACTACATCAAACTCAAAAGCTTCTTCACAGCAAAAGAAACAGTCATCAAAATGGAAAGGTGACCCACTGCATGGGAGAACATCATTGCCAATGATACATCACATAAGGGGTTAATTTCCAAAATATATAGAGTGCTCATACAACTCAACAAAGAAAGACAAAGAACCCAATTAAAAAATGGGCAGAGGAGCTAAATAGACACCTCTCCAAACAGGACATACAAATGGCCAAGAGACATATGAAGAAATGCTCAACATCACTAATGATCAGAGAGATGCAAATTAAAACAACAATGAGGTATCACCTCACACCTGTCAGAATGGAAGCCATCAACAAATCACTGAACAACAAGTGTTGGCGAGGGTGTGGAGAAAAGGGGACTCTAGTACACTGCTCGTGGGAATGCAGACTGGTGCAGCCACTATGGAAAACAATATGGTGTTACCTCAAAAAATTAAAAATTGAACTTCCATTTGACCCACTGATCCCGTTTCTAGGAATATACCCTAAGAAGCCTGAAACACCAATCAGAAAGAATATATGTACCCCCATGTTTGTAGCAGCACCATTTACAATAGCTAAGATCTGGAAACAGCCCAAGTGTCCATCAGTAGACGAATAGATAAAAAAGCAGTGGTATATATACACAATGGAGTACTATGCAGCTGTAAGAAAAAAAGATCTCTTATCCTTTGAGATGACATGGAGGGACCTGGAAAGTATTATCCTAAGTGAAACAAGCCAAGCAGGAAAAGACAAATACCACATGATCTCACTTATATACGGAATATAATGAACATAACAGTCTGAGGAATACGGTAGACCCAGAAACATGGAAGTAGGGTATAGACTAACAACCCTCAGAAGAGGGGGTGGTGGGGGTGGGAAGAGATAAAGCACAGAACTTATATGCATGTATGCATAGCCAATGGACATGGACAACAAAGCCGCGGATGGGGCAGGGGGATGGAGAGGAGGGTGCCAAGGAGGTAAAAAAGGAGAAACATCCTTAACAAAAATAAAATTAAAAAATAAATTAAAAAAGAAAAAGAAAAGCCCTCTTGTCACAATTAACTTTAATTAGACACAATTCTTATATAATCTCATCCATCTATTTACACTTCTTCCTAATAGTCTAATGGTTCCTCTGTTATATTCCTTTTTACTGATCTAATTCCTGATTGAATTCCAATTGTCTCAGTCATTTTTTTCTCCTCAATCTTCCCTGACCTCCATCATTTTGCTGAAATATCCTGAAGGTTATTTCTGGCCTCATTAACATAGATCCTAACAATAATCACCAAAACCTTAAACTAAGAAAAACTGTGTTTATTAAGGTGAATGCTCTCTATCACTGTTCCTTAAACACTTTCCCCCATTAGCTTCTATGATATAACTTTACCCTAATACTTCTGTCTTCTTCCTTCACTATTCTCCTTTCTTCATGTTTTTTTATTTTTTATCTTTATTGATTTTAAAGAGAGGGAGAGAAAGAAGAAGGGAGGAGAGACAGAAACATCGATGAGAGAGAACATCGAATGGCCACCTCCTGCATGCCCCCCACTGAAGATTGGGCCCAGAACCTGGGTATGCACCCTGACTGGGAACCGAACTGGAGACATCTTGGTGCATGGGTCGATGCTGAACCACTGAGCTACACCGGCCGGATTCTTCATGTATTTTTTAACTACTTTTATAATTCATCTAAATACAACTCTACCCCTCCCCCTCACCTCTGTGTGCTCATCCTAATTTACTTCAAGTTTAATGAAAGCACCTACTATCCTGGCACATACCCCAAATGCCTGTGGTGTCTTTTTCTCTTTCCTTTTCTGTTCTCGCAACAAGCATTTAGAATTCCTTCATTATTCAGCTTGCTCCATCTTCCCTTCTAGGAAAATATCTTTAGCCTAACTAAGCACTCTTCCCTAGGTTCCAGTATGGTAGCATTTATCTTCAGTGTAATGATCCAATTACGTGCAGTTTCTCCTCAGTGCTTTGCTCCTTCCGAGCAGGGATTCTATCCTATTTAATCTGTGTATTCTTATAGCCTAGAAGTATGCGAGGTACTCAGCATTTGCTAATAAAGAGATACTGGCTCTAACTTGGGCCTCCTCACATTTACTGCTTATCTACAGTATTGCCAAGGCGGCCCTTTCCAAAATGCTAAATGTTCGACATTCCACCTCCATAAACACTAGTGACCTAACTGGCCGGTGGCCCTTGTGAAGGCAAAAACAATAATTAAGATCAGCTCCCCGTGTCCTTTCTATAAAGCGGCATTTACACGTTGCAGTCAATAATAAGGTGGAAGGTAGGAAGTGCAGCTCTGGGCAGGACAAGCAAAGAGCAAAGTTACTACTGATTGGATGGGAAGGGGAGGCACTGCAGTCCAAGGAATCAGCTTAAGTAAGGACTGGTATGCACTCCAGATTGCAGACCACTCAACTGCTGCCCATTAAGCCGACCAGGGCGCTTACCAGGTTTGGGCAAGATTCCTAGTAGAGCCGTTACACTCACGTGACCAAAGGAGCAATGTTTTCGCAAACCAGGATATGGGTGCAGTCATCCCAGCGGATTAAAGGTAAGGGGGCCTTTAAAGGTAGGAGATGGAGACGGGCCAGGCCTGCTTCAATGGAAGGGTGCAACCTCGACGGAAGAGTGGGGGACGACGGGGTAGCACGGGGGGCTCTAGGCACCCTCCGCGGTTTCCCAGGATGAGGTGAAACCCCCGGCCGAGAGCGCTCTAAAGGATGAGGAAAATCAAAGAGGCTCCAGCACCGACCTGGGGCCTATTCGAATGTCAACCGCTTCTTACCGTGAACTGAGAACCAGAAGTCGCAGAGACCGATGCTGCCGCCATCTTCCTGTCTGCCCAGCGGCCCTGCGGAGCGGTCCGGGTTCTCGTGCTCTTCTTCCAGATTCGAGAGCCGCCCGCCAGGGGCGACCCTAAGCCGAGCCCCAGATGGAAGGGGCTAGGGTGCTGGTGCCGGGTTTAGAAACCCCTACCACACACCCCCACAGGGACGCCCACGCTCAGAGCGCGCATGGAAAGGGCAACACGTACTAACGGGCGTCTTGAGTAGCCAATCAAAAAGGCGGACGTCTTCCGGTAGTAGGAGCGAAGCCGCCTCTTCCCTTGGTGACGTCACAAGGTAGCGCGTAGCCAGGAACGCCGAGGCGGGTAACGATGTGGACTACTAGACAGCTCGGACGGCATTCTACGGAGGGCGGGCTTTCTCCTGGAGGAAATGCAGACGAGGGCCTGTCTTGTCTCCTGAGGCAGCTGAATCGAATGATTGATATAAATTAAAGCGAACGCGAAGTTCTAACACTCCACCAGTTCTCTTGGACTAAACGCCAAGGAGAGCGTTTGCTAGACTCCGGGACGCGTTTCCAGGTGAAGTACTCACCTTTTGGCCAATAACAAGTAGAGCGAGGAGGGGCTTAATGATCTGGTCCAATACAAGGCCAGGGAAAAGGAGTTGCGGCAGAGAGGAAACCTTCGCGAACACTTGCCCAATTGGATGGGGGAGCTCTCAGCCAAGCCCGAGACTGGCTGCTGGAAATAGCCGCGACCGGGGCCTGTGGGCGGGGCGAGTTTGAAGCGGCTTTCCCGCGCCTAGAGCGTCGGGTTGTTATTGGCCGCCGACTTCCTCCCTTTGTGGGAGCTCCCTGCGTAGCCGGGGTTAGGGGTTGGGAGGAGCGGCCGAGTGACGCAGTAGCTTCCCCAGCTAATCAGGGATGGGGAAAGGAGGCCAAGGAGGAAGCGGATCCGCTGCCGCGCAGCTAAACTGCAGCGAACTACTCGCTTCGTCTCCCTCCGCCGCTGTCGGGGCCTAAGCGGGAGCTGCTGGGACGGCGTCACTGGGCGGGCTGGGGCGGAAGTGGAGGCGGAGGGAGACGGCGGCGTCCACAGGGACTGGGGATATCTGGACCAGGCCCTGGTGGGCGCGAGGTAGGGGGAGGGGGAGGAGGAGGAGCCCGCGGCCGGGCGGCGGCGGCGCCCGACTTCCCCGTAGGGCCCCGCCTCGGAGCGGGCGGCGGTGGAGGAGGAGACTGAGGAGCAGGATGGCGGCCTCGGCCCTGTACGCCTGCACCAAGTGTACCCAGCGCTATCCATTCGAGGAGCTCTCCCAGGGCCAGCAACTCTGCAAGGTCCGTGGGCGCTGGGCGATGGGCGGGCGGGGTTTCCTCGGCCGTAGCCCGAGGGAGCTGGGTGCCCGCTGCACTGCAGCCCCGCTCTCTTTGCTGGCGCCTAGGGGCTTTGGAGCCCTCGTCCCCTCGCCAGGGGACCCCTTAATTGGATGACCTGGGCAACAGCTGGGAAAGGCCCCTGAGAGGAAGACAGAATCCTGCCCTCTTCCAGGTGGCCCAGAAGGGGTCCGGGCCCCAACAACATTCAGGGGTCTCAGGGGTGGGGCCGACTGAGACAGCCACCTGTCTATGCCGCAGAGACCCTGGGATGGAGATGTTTTCATCTCGTTTTTTTTTTTTTTTTTGGTCTGGTCTGCCCTCTTCTTCCACTGGGAGGCAGGGGACGGTTTTTGCACTTTCTTGCTAGGAACCTGAAGCAGCAAAGCTGATGGCATCCTTCTTCCCTGTCCAGGAAAGCGAAGCGACTGGCTTGGGAACAGAATGCTCTGATTTGGAGCTCCTTCCATCCCATTAAAGCCGGGATGCTGTCTGTGAGCAACGGTGCAAAATAATAAGTAGTTTCACATTTAACCAGTGCTTGAAATCGACCCTGACAGCTTTCTTAATTTATCAGTAGCATACCCCCCACATCTAATAAAAACAAAGACACTTATGACTTCCCTAAGGAATTACACCACTTGTGTGATAAATCACCCAATTGTCTATGTTGAGGGACAGATTTTATTAATGTTTTAGACATTGACTAGGTTAGGTAATAATTTTAAACCTGAAAAGTGAACTTGGGCCTTTGAGATAGATACTGATTGATTCACTGTCTTATTACAGGAATGTCGGATTGCGCATCCTATTGTAAAATGTACTTATTGCAGATCAGAATTTCAACAAGAAAGGTTTGTATACTGAACAGTTTTTGACTGTTAAAGACAAAATATTGTATATAACAAATACTTGGGGGTTGTAACTCCTTGTTTGTATTAAAGTATTTTTTAAAAAAGTTTAACTTCTTAAATTTTAAGTTGTAAGCCTTTTAGACATGGTAGAAGAGAGAATGTTGATAAAAAAGTAAGTTATTTTACATCTAGACTTCAGTTTGAACATGAGGAAATAAATTATTATATGGAAAATGTATAGCCTTGCTAAAAAAAAAAATTCAAATATAAGCAGGTGCGATTAAGCTAAAAAAATGCTACAGCAATAATGCTGACATAGACCTGAGGGAAGGTCTGTAGTGTTAACTTAAGTGATTGGTGTGCCACAAGAGCTTCTAAGAGTGAAATCTAGTACTTTTTAATAGAGTGGTTCCTGTTAGAAAATTACACAGGAGAGTAACCTAGGAGAAGAACAAGTCATTTCTTCATAAATTGGTGTTGGCATGATAATAGTGGAGAAGGCCCAGTGGAAAGTTAGGTAGGCACTGATTTGTAATGCTGTGTATAAATACTGGGAAGTATGAAGATTTTGCAACAATTTACAAAACGTTAAGACTCTTTGTTTACCAATAATGGACAATGAAAATGTATAAAAAACATTTATTTTAAGTCGGTGATTTTCATCCTTTTTCATCTTATGGCAAACTTCTACAGCATAACAAAGTATATTGTTTGTCAGTGTGACAAAAAAAATAAGTATTATTTTGATTCATTCACACTGGATAGCTATTGTTGGGTTGGCTGTTATTTTTTATTTTTTATATGACAATCTTAAGGGAAAAGAGGTCAGTGCCCCTGACTTAGTTGTCAGGTATTGCATGTTTTAAAAACTCTTGTGGCACACCAATCACTTAAGTTAATGGAAGAGGAGTAAAGTTGAATAATAGACAACCCTAAAAAGATTCTTATGTTTGTATTTCTTTTAATTACTGGTTTTTATTAGAGTGAGTTTTAAATACTACTAAAGCAAGTCATACTCTTTATCTGCTTTATTTCTACATCATGCTAACTCCCTCAGAAAGCTACATACATTTGATCACCTATAATTTCCTTTTCAGCAAAACTAATACAATTTGTAAGAAGTGTGCTCAAAATGTGAAGCAATTTGGCACAGTAAGTATGTCGTATATTTTTGTTTCATGTTTTGTTACTGGTCAGTTAATGTTTTTTTCCACAAAATTGGACCTTGCTATGTTTGTAAATATTTCAACATGTCAAAACATTTTAGGAAATAAGTTTTCTATAGACAGTCTATGGGGAAGATAACATTTAAAACTAGTAATGTGCATGTTTTTTTTTTTTTTTATTTTTTTATCCTCACCCGAGGATATTTTTCCATTTTTTGTACAGATAGAATGGGAGGGAGAGAGAGGAAGGGAGAGAGAGTGAGAAACATCGACGTGAAGGGACACATCGAGTGGCTGCCACCCGCACGACCAACCAGGGCCGGGGACAAACTGCAACCGAAGTACGTGCCCTTAGCGGGAACCGAACCCTGGTCTCTCCGGACCACAGGCCGACGCTCTAATTGCTGAGCCAAACTCTAATTGCTGAGCCAAACTGGCCAGGGCTGCATGTTTTATATATATTGAAATACAGGGTAAATTTTATTCATTATAGTTTCAAATATAACAAACTCTTGATTATGGAGAACCTATTTATCATTAAAGTTTGCATAATCTTGCTTTTCTCCCTTCTTCAGAACCTCCAACAATTTTTATATAGCAGCACAATTCAGGCATTCACAAAAGTCATGACATTATTCTAGTACAAATTGTCTTCTTACATGGATGTTATAGTCATTATTGGCCTATTACAGTCATGGTTAGTCAAAGTATTGGCCTTAAGGCTCTGTAAAATCCTGAATTGTCTTTTTACTATCAGAGAAAATCAGGGTATTCTTATGCCAATTTTTGAAAGTTGAAAACTCACCTATAATAAATATTCCTTGATTCATCTGTACTTGTATATGATGAAAATTTGTTAAATGTTTTTTTGAATAAATGGTATAGTGATTAAGCTAACCAGGATATTAAATTAGTAGAAGCTTATCCCCCAAATCCTGGATACATGACAATTTTCTACCAATGTGTGCCTTTATTTAAGACCTTTTACCCTTGAAACTTTTGTATTATATAACAGGATTGCAAATCATAAGTGTTTCTCATCTTTTTAACTATTTAATAGAGTAACAAGAAGTTTCATAACTAGAAATAGATTTTACTAAATAAATGGAAACATTATAAACAATAAAACATTATGAATGTCATTGAATATGACATTTACCATAAGGTAAAATTGGTTTCAGTATACATCATTTTGCTTAAAGTTATAGAACCTATCAATGATGTTAACTGAGGACTTCCTGTATTTGACAAAAAAATAAAAAATGTTTGCCAGTTAGTTTTTTTAATTCCAGAAATATGTCAATACGCTGGGTATATTTTATGCAGCAAATTTTTAAATGTCTTGGTTAAGAAAAATATATATCTTTTTCAGCCTAAGCCTTGTCAGTACTGTAATATAATTGCAGCATTTATTGGTACGAAGTGTCAGCGTTGCACAAATTCAGAAAAAAAATATGGACCACCTCAGACCTGTGAACAGTGCAAACAACAATGTGCTTTTGATCGAAAGGAGGAAGGAAGAAGAAAGGTGTGTTTTATTTATGTTATGACATATTCTAGAAATTTACACCAAACAAATCGGAAGTCATAATAAATACACTTCTGAGACTTGATGTATTCTTTGGGTCCCCGAAACCAGGTAGTTAAAGTCCAGGAACAGTGCATTTTCTCCTTCTTTATATCATATGTAGATTCATATTAATCAATTGAGATTTCTGTACTTTAAAAAAATATTCTGTGATGGCTATTCTGTACTTCTTGGTTATCTAACAATTGGTTTGGAGAATTAATGCTTTTAAGTCCTTTCAGCCACTTACCTTTTGCTTATTTGAAGTTAGTGGTATAAAGAACTACCTGATGGCACATTAACATGTATAATTGAAAGTCTTGTGCCTTTTGATTTGGGGCTCATGTTTTAAATTATTGCTTTTCTCTACCTACAGTGACTTAAAAAGTATGTCTATGCATGGGGCATTCCTCTGCTGATCAGCATTCACACAGGCCTCCTGTTGTCTTTTAATTTCAGTTGATTTCGAAGGTGACTCTTTGAGGAGCTCCCCTAGCTGCTCCCACAGCAATATATGTACACTAGTTGTAAGAAATGTCCCTCCAGCACTTTTTGGGTGAATAAGTAGAAGCTAGAAACTTAAATTTATTTTTATAGGTTTAGTCTTAATAGTTTTGGAAAGAAGTCTCTTTTCCTCATCCTTGACAGGTACAATTGATTCTCATCATTCTTCATAGTTATATTCCATAAAGTTGCTGCAAACTTTGAATTACTAAATATTGAATTATTGCTCCTAAGAGCAATTACAGGGTTAGGTTTTTGCCTCTGGTCACATTAAATCAGTACATAATCTTGTTTTGTTTTGTATATGTTTCTGTTTAAAGACACTTTATAATTGTTGATTAGTTAAATTGTATTCATAGCAAACAGCATTATAACTATGCCTGAATGAAGCTTATCTAACACAAGTATTTTCTATATACGGTACATCACAGCCTTCTTGTGCTTAGGAACACTACACATCACTTCACTACACCTGGGAACCATTTTAAACAGTGAAATTACTGATAAAAACCACAAAATGCAAAAAAAACATAGCACTAGTAGATCATGAGAAGGGCACTTGTTTACAAAATGAGAGCCTGAAGAATGCGCAGAGTGTCACCTTGATCAACTGAGTTAGGAAGGTCTGCCATTCAGCTACACAAATTGTTTGCTGCTCTGCATATGTGTGAATGATCATGAAATTGCTGCAAGGTGATTTTGGGGTTACAGATAAATTTTAGCAAGTAAGTGATGAATTTACAGATATGAAATCTATGAATAATGAGAATCAACTGTATATGTCATTTAGGCTCTCCTTTTTTTGTATAAATTAACAATTTTTACTATAATGGAAAATACTTTGTGGTTTTAGTAATTACATAGTGATTTAAGAATTGAAACTAGTGCTTCGGTAATATTTCTTTGAAATATATCATCAATTTGTTCTTATTTTCAAAGTAATAAGAAAATAAGTTTCTCCAAAGTAGAAAAGTGCCTCAAAACTAATGGAAGTCTATATGTCATCCTCACTAATTTTATGACTCCAAACAAGCATTTCCCTAAATTTCAGGAAAGTCTTATTTTACTTCTATTTTGCAACAGTGTGTGTGTGTGTTTGTGAGAGAGAGAGAGAGAGAGAGAGACAGAAAGACAGAGAGAGAGACAGAAAGACAGAGACAGAGAGGAATATAGAAGTTGAGCATTTTATGTTACCTGGTTTCACTTATTTAATCTAATACAAATTTTTTTTTAAAAAAGGTTGATGGAAAGTTATTATGCTGGCTCTGTACTTTATCATACAAAAGAGTCTTACAGAAGACAAAAGAACAAAGGAAGAGCCTAGGATCTTCGCATTCAAATTCATCATCTTCATCTCTTCCGGAGAAAGACCAGCATCATTCAAAGCATCATCACCACCATCACCATCACCATCACCATCGTCACAGCAGTAGCCATCACAAGTAAGTACTTAGAAATCATGTTTTCTAACATCCTCCCAGGCATTTAATGCCAAATACTAGCTATGTACTAGTATCTGTTGTATATGGTAAACTTTGTGAGTGTCTAGGGCTGTTTCCCAACTTTATTCAGTGTATTAAATAAATTGTACACATGGACTATGTTTAGCTGTTTACCATAATAATAAAAATAGGACATTTAGGGAATTTCATGGAGTCAAAATATAAGTACATCCTCCTTGGATGATGATTTTTAAAAGCCTCAAATCTTCACCTGAAGATATATTTATTGGTTTTTAGAGAGAGGGAGGTGGGGATGGGAGAGGGGCAGGAAACATCTACCACTTACCTCCTGTACATGCCCTGACTGGAGATTGAACCTGCAACCTTTGGTGTGTGGGACAATACTCCAACCAACTGAGCCATCTGGCTGGGGCAATTTTCTTATTTTTATTTAAATACTTGTTAGGACTTTACTTGTAAAAATTGCATTTACCTTAGTTATCATTAATTTGTTTTAATTAAAACAAAATTAAACCAGTGGTTAGGAAATGTGCATTCAGTATTTTGGAGAACAGATTATAACACTATCATTTGTAACCATGATAGAAACATTCTAAATCTTCAAGGTTCTCAGAGTAGGAGAAGTAATTTTTTTAACTGGTGGTGTTTTGCCCTGTCTTTTCAAAACACATAGGGCCTGGCTGGTGTTGCTCAGTGGTTAAGCATCAACCCATGCACCAAGAGGTTGCCAGTTTGATTCTCGGTCAGGGCACATGCTCAGGTTGTGGGCCTAATCCCCAGTGAGAGGCATGCAGGAGATGGCTAGTCAGTGTTCTTCTCCTCAATGTTTCTATCTCTCTGTCCCTCTCCCTTCCTCTCTCTCTAAAATCAATAAAGGAAAAAATAAAATAAAATACATAGGAACTCAATTTACATATAAAGAGCCATTTAATTTTTAAAGAGTCGAGGGGGAGTTACATAGTAGTAATATTTTTATTTGTATAGTATAAAGGTTTTGTTTTTAATTCTCACCCAAGGTTATTTATTTTTTTTAGATAAGAGTGGAAGGGGGGGTGGGAATATCAATATGAGAGAGACACATGGATTGGTTGCCTCCCACACATGCCTGGACCAAATCTGCAATCCAAGTATGTGCCCTTGACTGTAATTTAACCCAAAGACCCTTTGGTCCTCAGGCTGATGCTCTAACCACTGAACCACACCAGCCAGAGTGTATAAAGGTTTTTAAGTGTGGTTTTAGTCATCAGGTAAAAATCAAGAATATTGAAATACACAAATTTAGATAGGGAATACAGGAACATGATACACACAGATTTTTAGAAGAATTCACTATTTTCCCCCAAATTTCTCTATGAGTCTTTAAAGTTCTAGATAGGTAAAACATAATTTTATTTACAGAAAACTGATGCCTACCACAGTTAGGAATACAGTTAGTGATATTTTGGGAATACAATACAGTTCTAATTAAAACTAATTATTTATTTATTTTTTTGGTACGTGCCCCTAGCGGGAACCGAACCCAGGACTCTGGTCCGCAGGCCGACACTCCAACTGCTGAGCCAAACTGGCCAGGGCTAAAATTTGATTTTAAATCAAGGCAAGCACATATTAGATTATGGGGTGTTATTGAGGCACTGATGTTGTTTACTTTGGGAGCAATTTTTCCCACTTGCCTTACCGTTTTGTATTTTCTGGATGTAACATTGATAGACCAAATAGTGACTTCTAATCTGGCTGTTTTGAAAAAATCTTGTGGTCTTTATATCAGAGTATCCTAAGGAGCAAAGGAACATATATCTTGCTTGTTTTTGCTTTAATAAAAAATATGACAAATGGTATTTGGCAGACCTACTCCTAGACTCAGGTGAAAGGTCCCTTCTTCTTGTTCTTTACAGATAAATTTGTCTTAGTGTGATGTGAAAGGACACAGTCACAGGATGTTTGGAAAGATTAAATTGTGACAGGAAATTAATCTTTAAAAATGGCAGATTTCAAAAGTAAAGGGAAAGGGGATGGTATTGACTTTTTCCCTTTGATTACTTACATATGAATACTGTTTTATATTTGATGGATATAGATTTTGACATGTCGTTAACCAGTTTGTGGGGTCCTCTTAAGTTCAGTAGATTAGAACGATTATGAGGAGCACATATGTTCTGATATACAGTGAAGGAGGAGGGGAAGGGAAGAAATTCTGGTCTGTCTGCATCCAGGAATGGCCACCTCAGAAAGTGAAGATGACAATACTAAATGTCTGTGTTTAATTGTTATTAATGTGTTTGTTCTCACTTTGAAATCTGGATAGTGCTATTAATTTATGTGCAACTATGGTTTGCTAATTCTCTGATGAAATTTTTGAAAGAAACAAAATGGAAGCTGAATTCCTTAGTAGGGTGCCATACATTGCCACAAGTAAAGAAAAACTCAGAAGAATTAATTCCCCAACTTGGTATTTACTTAGAAGTGATTTTTAAGAACATGATTTGTTTTATACTTTTGCTTTAAAAAATCTCCTATAGCCAAAACAATAGAAAATTTTATATGTACACATTTATGTATATATTTCTAGTTGTTATGTGTTCTTCCACTGTATTTGTGCATACATGACTCATTTAATCCTCATATATTATACCTATTTTATAGATAAGGTTGTATAGGAGATGCTCTGTACATGTTAAGTCAGTAAACTAGGGGTTAATGAAGAATTGGCTAATGTGCAAGTACAGGGGGAGTTTGTAGGATTCATAGTGCATTATAAAGTCGTTGTATTGATATTATGGTATAATGAAAGAGAAGTAGTAAGTAGTAATTATAAGTAAAAGTTAAATCAGATGTTACCATGACATTTCCCAATATTTTCAGCATGACTTCTTCAGAGTACTGACGAAAGAAAGATCTAGAGACTTTGGGGAGAGTTCATAGGAAAAGTAGGAAAGAAACAAAGAAGTTAAGGTATTTCCTTGTTCAACTTGATGCACTATTTCAAACAACTTAAGTTATTGCAAAGTAAGAATCTTTATGCATGATTATTAGAAAGGCCTTGACTCTAAAGGTAGAACATCTATCTGAATTAGGGCAACCTAAGTATGATGATTCTCAGACTTTATAATTACAGAACCCTGTTGTGTTTCATGGTTAAATTGAATTTGGTGGAGGTCCTCATTAAAATAAAATTCAGTCCCTATCTTTGTATCCTTTTTGAAGAACTTAAGATGGCTTGTAATCATCTGATTAAAATATATCTTATTATTATTAGAATGAGATTTAGTCAATATGTATTTGCTTACTCTGAAAACTTAATTGGATATGCCTTTCTGTGAACAAAAGATTATAATGAACATATGTAATGCAGTTTCATTGGGAAGAATAATGCTGTTAAATGTAGATGTACTAAATAGTGTTGTTATAGATGTCATTTATATTTTTTTCAGAATCAGCAATCTGAGTCCAGAACAAGAGCAGGGACTGTGGAAACAGAGGTAAATATGTTAAAATATTTTCTTAAGTATTTTGAAAAGTATTTTTTAAATGTGATATCCCTTTAACCTTATTACTTAGGCTTCTAAAAAATCAACAATGTTTTATAATGTTTTAGGGGAAGAGAATTATCAGTTGGTACCTCAGCCCTTTTTACTCTAATTATTCTTATTAATGTTTGGTTTCAGCCATAAATCCTCCGCAGCAATTCAGAATGAAACTCCAAAGAAAAAGCCCAAATTGGAATCTAAGCCATCTAATGGAGATAGGTAAAAATGAATTCTTTTAGCGAAAATTCAACTTAGTTGAACAGTATTGGTTGATTGCCAGTTATTACTAGGTGAAAGAATAGAAACATGTATATCTTCTACATTGACTTCTTTGAGTCATCCAGAAGAGTAAACATAATCAGTTAAAATTTTTTTGAACTTAATTTTGGCAATAAGAGTGGCACTGAACTATGTTGTTCTATTTGGGAAATAAATTTGGGTTTTGAAAACAAATCTGAATAGAGAACATTCTTTTTATCTTAATTATTCTTCAATGAAACACAAATCTGATTGTGATATTTTAAATTGACCTGCTTGGAAAAATGTTTTTAGATTTAAAGTATTATGAGCGTGACTTTGTTTTAGTTCATTAGCCAAAAGTTTGCTGATGTTACTGTACAAATTGGCTGCCTATTGCTTTACACTAGAAGTATTGACCCCCTAAAAGCTAATACTGAATTATATTTCTGCAGGTGTATGTAATGTGTGCCATTAGTAAGGTAATTTGCCAGTTGCATCCATTTCTGTCAGGTACATATTTTTTTGCATTAGCCTTAAGGATGTTTGTGGAATTGTCTAATTTATGCAATTTGAGCACCTGCTAATTTTCCTTCTACTTCATTTAACTGTGTTTTACTTTTTTCTTTTTAGTAGCTCTATAAATCAGTCAGCAGATAGTGGGGGAACAGACAATTTTGTCCTTATAAGTCAACTGAAAGAAGAAGTGATGTCACTTAAACGTCTCTTACAGCAGAGAGACCAGACCATTTTAGAAAAAGATAAAAAGGTAAGAACATGGTTCACTGAAGCCTGGTAAGATTTAAATTTTGACTTTTGCAAATTTTTTTAGATTTTCTGTAATAATTTGGTAATATTTGTTGTGCATGATTCTTGTAAGATACTACAAAAGCCCAAATTGGAACCTAAGCCATCTAATGGAGATAGGTAAAATAGTCTTTCAGAGTTTTTGTTCTAAGAGTTAATTGAGAGCTAGAATTATAATAATTTCTGAACATTAGTTTTTAATAAGCCTGCAATGTAAAGTAGGTCTAATGTCTTAATTTGAAAATGAGATGTAAACAGTATATTATGTAAATTCTTATGATTTAAGACAGCAATTGAATATAGTCATTGATATACCAATCATGTATTTATTTTAGTTGAGATCAAATAACGTGACAGGCAATGCTGTGGAAATTTCCTATTTTGTCAGTGATTAGCATTAGGTGTTGATCTCCAGCAGGGGGCGTGCAGGAAGCAGCCGATCTGTGTTTCTCTTCCTCTCTGAAATCAATGAAAAACTTTTTTTTTTTATCCTCACCTGAGGATATTTTTCTATTTATCTTCAGATAGAGTGGGAGGGAGAGGAAAGGAGAGAGAGAGAAACATCAGTGTGAGAGTGACACATCGATTTGTTGGCTCCTGCATGACCCCGACCAGGACCGGGAATGAACCAAAACCAAGGTATATGTTCTTAGCCAGAATTGAACCCATGACTCATTGGTTCACGGGCCGATGCTCTGCTGCTGAGCCAAACTGGTCAGGGTTCAATGAAAAACATTTTTGAAAATAAAATAAAAATGAGAGTATTAATGCCATCTCGTGGGATGGTTGCTATGATTAAATGAAATTGTAAAGTACTTATTACAACTAGCATGTGTAAGTACTCATAGCTGCTATTATTGTATGGTCATCTTTGAGGGTAAAACTTACTTTTGTACTTGTTTTATGATCCTAGATTAGTTTGATCTATTTCAGACATGGAATAGGAAAACATTAAAACATTCATTTTAAAATTATAAACAAGACATGATTATAAATACTACATGAATTACCTGTTTCCGAGTATCTATAGTAGTGCTTCAGTCTGAGCTAGCTTTTGCCTCTGGTATTCAATAACTTTTATGTTAAATTTTCTCACGCCTTCATGGTTTAGCGGATTTAAATTTACTTTAATACATTTGTACTTTACTTGAAGCAAATTCAATATAGGAAGCTTAGGATTGAGATAAGATAAAAATAGGATAGTTATATGTGTCTTATTTTTTTGGGTTATTTTTTATTAACTGCAAGATTTTTTAAATTAATGAACTTTTATGGAAATTTGTTTCATGCACAAAATTTTAAAGACACTTCTTTTGCACTTAAGATGGGTATATCTGTAATAACCTAGATTAAAAGTTGAATAAAACAATAAGTTTTACTATAATAATGATTCCAAAACCAAGTAGTAATGAATTGTGGAATTTTTCCTTTTTTAGATCCTTTTTCTAGCATAACTATTCTATATCAGTGCATTTGGTTGAGTTTTCTGCTTTTGTAGAGTTCCTTTTTTCTTAAAAAAACGCTAATGGGTATGGAAATTAGCAGTGTTATACGGAAAGTAATAATTGTAAGCCTAAAATAGCTACACATTTGCAGTTTTTCCTATAATGTAAATCTAAGACAACCAAGTTATTTTCTTGAATTTATTTTACTTTATTTAGTGACTTCTAGAGCCAACCACATATTAGATCATCAGGATACAAAGATGAATGAATTAGAAACATGCTTATGTTTCAGAAATTCATAATCTGAAGGCAACTCACAGTATAGTAACGAGAATAATTATCTTAGCTGATCTGATGTGAATTGGCATTTTGGAACAGGAATTCTTTTGTACTGTAGATAGAAAAGGGAGAATTCAGCTATTTGAATTTGACAAAAGCTTTGGCTTTTATTCAGAAAATAAGAATATAAGACACCATGCCTTCTTTTCTTTTTGCTGTTGTACATCTTTCAGTTTACTAGCTACTAGATAATTACATAAAAAAAACCCTGCAGACATTTAAAGCTTACATAGTAAAAATCATGTAAAACTAACCAGAAGCTTTCTTATGTATGATTCTGATAGTGAAATTACATAATGCCAACTTATTTTTTAGTATAAATCATGAGATTTTCTATTTTTGCGTGTCATTGATATAGATGAAAAATTGTGCTTTTTTTCTTACATTCGTCTAATTTAACACAAATTTTAAATTAACCCTTTTTCCTTTTTGTTATTACTTACTAGTTATATTTCTGTGCTTTGTTCTCCATTTTTACCTCAAATCTTAGTTGGAATTGGACACATAATTCTATCATATATTTTCAAATGAAAGCAATATAGATCTTGGTTCATAAGATCGTTTCTATTTGTACTTGCCTTGTGTGAAACTTTTTTCTTAATCATGAAAAGGTTGTTTTAACTTCAAACCAGTTTTATTGTTTACTTTGTTTATATATAACATAAAGTACACTTTAATTGAAGCATTTTCAAGGTGTTAGCCTTTAGGCTTTCCTGTTGGCATACCAGTTGCCAAACTGTCCAGTGAAGCTCTTTAAATAGAAACAAAAAGGCAACTTCTCAAAAGTTTTACTGATGGTTCCATATTATCTTAACATTAAAATTGTACTGAAGTAGATAGAATTCATCATTTCACAAAACAGAAATTTTAGATAAGTTATTAAAACTCAGGAAACCACTGTTAACATCTTTCATTTTTATAATGAATTGTGAGTTTTTTGTAAACACTATTTTAAATGATCTGTTTGTGTATGTGCATTTATATACACACACATATACATATATATGGTGGTTTTGGTTGTTTTTTTTTTTTAATCAGTTAACTGAACTAAAGGCAGACTTTCAGTACCAAGAGTCAAACTTGAGAACAAAGATGAACAGTATGGAAAAAGCTCACAAAGAAACTGTGGAACAACTTCAGGTAAGTGACCTTATTAATGTAAACTATTAGGCAAGGAAGGCTACACTTTGTTAATAGTATTCATTGTCTTAGATTGGTATTGATTTCCCTATTTTATGCATATTTGGAGTATTTTCAGCTTTGATTTAGACTTGACAATAATTATTAATCCTGCTCCCATTAAAAGTTATTGCTTGAAATCACTATAGGCGATTCAGTATATTAATTATGAAAACCTCTGCCTAAACTTCAAATGAAGTTTTTATTTATTTTTATCCTCACCGGAGGGCATTTTTCCATTCTTTAGACAGTGCAGGAGGGAGGGGGGGAGGGAGGGAGAGAGAGAGAAACATCGATGTGAAAGGGACACATCGAGTGGCTGCCACCCGCACGACCAACCAGGGCCGGGGACAAACTGCAACCGAGGTACGTGCCCTTAGCGGGAACCGAACCCAGGTCTCTCTGGACCGCAGGCCAATGCTCTAACCGCTGAGCCAAACCGGCCAGGGCGTCAAATGATGTTTTTAGAGAAGGATGTCATTGAAGTGTGTTCAGTTGATTGTTGAAAAGCAATTAAAAAGATTTTTGAAAACAAGGTCTCAGGTGCATTGTGCAATTGTTATATTTCCTCCCAGATAATGGGAAGGGAGATGGGTGTAGAAAACACATTTTTGAGGACCTCAAGTGGAGGAAATTTATACTGTTTTTTGCAGTGATGTAAGGCATCTAGGTCAACCTCAGAGTATTGCCAAGAATATCTACCCAGTAGAATTTTAGTACAGAGAACAACTGAATGGTAAAGCCAGGAGTCACGACAGTTACAAAGAAGGTAGTATCTGATATCTTGCACACAGAAATGGAGAGTATTCAAGTTTTTTCTCACTTAAGTTTGATAAATTTAGAAATTAGACCACATTAAGTTAACTACATATTCTATTGATTTATTCTCTTATGTTTGTAGAATTAATCTATGGGTAACAGGGTTTTCAGAAATTTTAAAAACGTGGAAGATGCCAGCACACAAACTTTAAACTCTTGGTGGGACAGTGTAATTTGGGATGGATAGATATGGCCCTGTTTTTGTTTTTGTTTTTTAAAAAATGAAACACCATCTTTTGGCTTTGTATTCGTCATACTTCTTTAAAAGTAGCTTAAACTGAGTAAGATTAGAAGTATATTTAGGAACCGTTGAAATTCTAAGTATAAGTTGCCTACTCTTAATGCTGTCTACTCTTAACTCTTAATTCTTTGTTCTATTACAAAGAATTTGAAGAGAAACTTTACATAGAACCTGGCACATAGACATTCAGATAATTTGTTGAATGAGTGGTGATATGTGGAACTGCCCTTTTCTCTCTGTCCTGAGAGATTGCTCATATATTGGGTTTCTTTTACATTATTTATCATCTACCAGCAAGTTATTAGTTTTATGATATTCTTATTTTTCTCATTCAGTTATTAATGCTGAATGATTACCTGGGAACAAAATCTTCTGTATGATGATCTCTGATTTAATGTGGTATAACATAAACTCTGGAGTAAATCCAGTATGAAATAACAGAAGAACTGTGAGCAATACTTAAACATGATAAAACTTAGTACTTCTCACTGTTCAAAAGAGCAGTTTATTGTTTTATTTTTTAGTGTAAGCTCAGGGGAACGTCTGACATCTTAGCCTGATTGGCATCTTAAGTCTACCTCTTGATTGATAGCTAAATTTTCATATGATAGAATAGTGACTAATATTTATGTAGAAGTATGACATTTTCAGTATGATTTTACATAGGCTGTCTTATTTGCTTCTTAGGGTAACTTTGAGTTATGTGGTATGAAACTGTGTTCACATAATTAGTCCAAAGTGACATAGAAACCTACGTCTTCTGACTCTGATTTGACTGTACTTTCTCCTGTTCCACACTTTTCCTACCACCTCATTATTTATGTTTTCTGTTTCATCCTTATTATCAGACCACTTTCCTGTATCTTTTGTGTTATTGCTGAAGACATTCTATTACAGTTAAGTACCCTCTTTTAACCCCACTCCCTTTAGCAATAATGTACTAGTAGGTGAGTAAACAGAGTTAACTATTTGTCTTACCTTTTGGGATAAGAATCTGAACCCTGTAGCAGGAAATTTACCTTGCTCTAATAGCTCTCAAAACACTTGTGACAATAAACTTGAGGTGGAGGGGGGGAGGTATTACGCATCCCAAGAAAAAATTGCACAAAATACCAACCCCGCCCCCAAAATTAAATTACCTAAAATATTAATAATACCAAATTTAAAAAGCTACTTTTGCAGATAAGTTGATAAAAGAGGAAAGGGTACTAACATTTGAGTGCCTACTATATACGAGCTACTCTGTTTGGCTAAGTGTTTTATATGTTTGATTAGTTTTTTCAACTCCTGTTATGGGGGGTGGAGTTTGTTTACATGTGACAAAATAGACTCCAGGTTACATAGCAGGTAAGTAGCAGAGCCAGGATTCAAAACAGGATATGTGTGGTTTTTAATCCAGATAATTATTTTCTTTAGGCCAGCATTTCTAGACATTTTTAACTTAGTTTGCTTAAGAGTTTTTAAATAATTTAATGGATTTTTGAGGGTGCATAATAAAATAATATTAGCATAAAGCTTTTTTTAATGTACTTATAGTTAAGTATTACATTATAAAATACATTTTTATCGACAGTTTTGGACTTGTCTCCATTTAACAACTGATGCACTGTTTATTTTCTTAAAGCCTTTTTTTTTTACATAATTTATCGTTAAGTGAATTTATTAGTCACATGATTAGGAGACCAAATATATAAATACAGATTGAAAAAATTAGCTGCTAAAGAATTAAAAGAAGAAATTGCTTTCATTACCAAATATCTGAGTGCTGGTGTTTCATAGAACATAAAATTATAAACTCATTTTTTTGTTTGTTAATTTTTTTTTTTTTTTAATTCTCACTTGAGGATATTCTTTCTTTTGTCATCAGACGGAGTGGGAGGGAGGTAGAGAGAAAAACATAGACATGAGAGAGACACATTGACTGGTTGCCTCCACACGACCCAACCAGAGCCAGGGCCAAACCGCAATCGAGGCACATGCCCTTGACAGAAATTGAACCCACCACTCATTGGTCCACAGGCCGAAGCTCGAACTGCTGAGCCAAACTGGCCAGGGGTGTTTGTTTATTTCTTAGTGATAGTTGAGAAAACATTTGAAGATTAACTTTTTAATAATTTGATATGTCGAATGCTTTTGTATAAATATAACTTACAGATCTGATGGGGATCTCTTTGAAGCAGATTTGCGACATATCCTTTTTAATGTTCTTCATAAGTTTGTATGTCAAAGTTTTTTAAGATACTTTCTATTAGCCAGGAAGTCTATTATAGTTATACATTAAGTGATCGATAGCAAACACCAAAAATAATACTGCCATTTGCAACAACATGATGGATCTTGAAAATATGCTAAGGAAATAAGTCAGATGGAATAAGTCAGGAACCATATGATTTTACTTGTATGTGAGATATAAAACTAAAAGCAACAAATGAACAAAAAAGATAAACAACAACTCACAGACACAACAATATGATGGTTACCAGAGGGATAGGGGTTGGGAGAGAGGTAGTAAAGAGTAAAGGAGGTCAAATATATGCTGATGGAAAGAGATTTGACTTTGGTTGGTGAACATACAATGTAGTATTCAGACGATGTAAATAGAATTGTGATTGTACACCTGAAACCTATATAATAATTGTATTAACCACTATCACCTCAGTAAATTTAATTTTTAAAAAGAAAGAAAACAATTCAAAACTACCACATTGACTAGGACTGGTCAGCTGAGTAATAAACCAGTTGATCATGAGTATGCTCACTTGATTTCCACTAACTGTCAGGCATTCTTAATGATTTGTCCTCTGAATTTCTCAAACTGTTTAGTTTTAAAGGGAAAATAAAAATCCTTTTAAATTCTTGACGGTTTTCTGTATTTGAAATTGAAATTGAAACTCTAAATTACCACCTTAATTATTTAACAGCGAAGAAAAGAGAAATACTGTTAATCATGTGGTTGAACATAAAAGACTTTTGGCTTATAAATATAAGATTGTTCTAAGAATATTTGCATTTTGGAGGTCATGGGTATTAATTAGGGAGAGTTTGATTGGAAAAGAGTGGGGGAGTGAAAATACAAAGCCTGCAAAGGTTTCTGTTTCATGAAACAGTTTTTGAGATGGTATGCAGAGAAGGCAGGTTGTTGTTATATTGCCATAGAAAGGCTACAATTGGAGAAGATGAAGCACTGAGGTTTAAAAAAAGTCTGTCTAAATAATAAAAAATCTCGAGACCTGTGAAGAATGGTATTGAAATAGAAGCCGAAGCATATGTTTACAATTTTGTTATTTTAGGGCAGTGCTCAGATTTCAAAATATTGACACACTCTCTATCTTGGCTCAAAAACTCCAAAAGTATTTGATCATTAATGTACTTGTATATATGGAAGGTCCTTATTATTTACATTTCCACAGTTAAGAGGTTGCACTGGGAGACAGGCAGTCAAAATAAAATATTCTGAATACTGAGGGTTTGTACTTACACGTCCCTCCTCACTAAACACTAGTGATAGTCACAACACATTGGCTCAAGGATAGTGTCTTTGTCAGTGGTGGATAGAACATTTGAATGAAGTGCAAATTCAGTTTAAATAGATGACAAAGTGAAATTCTGAATCTTTGGAAAAAATTTCAGCCTTTCATGAAACTAAAAATGATGACATAACTGCTCAAATGATATCAAAGCCAATACAAAATGACCGTATTGAAATTAAAAGATCAGAAAGGGCATTTCTGATGGGTGCTTTAAAAAAAATTTAAATATCATTGAGTTAAGAATGTCCTTGTGGCAAAGTGATCAAGTCAACGTTTTGCAAAAAGGACTTATGCTTGTTCTATAAATAGATGAACATCAAATGAAAGACTGTACAGTTGTAGAGAAATGTGCCTCCCAGATTATCACCTGTCATTTGATCTTACTCATTATAAAATAAGACATTTTTATAGTTTTCATATTTTTAGGACAAAGAACCAAACTTTTTTTCTATTTAAAAATTTTACCCTATTTTAAGCAGATTCACTTTAAGTTGCCTTTTTTTTTTTGTAAACAGTTATATCCTTGGACAACAGTTATATTAAAATGACATTTATAAACCAGTCTAGAATTTTCCATCTATATATCCATAGTTAAAGAGATGAACCTAAATACACTCTTTTATTTAATTTTGTTAGTGTTTCAATGAAATCTTGTACTGTAAGTGAAAATAAGTAAGTAGTTAGTATTCTTCAGCATGACTTAATATTTCAAATATTGTTAATCTTAAATATTTAAATGTTTTTGTCTCCTACAGGCCAAAAACAGAGAACTACTCAAACAGGTTGCAGCATTGTCAAAGGGTAAAAAGTTTGACAAAAGTGGAAGCATACTAACATCCCCTTGAAAAAGTCATTGATTTAGTGTTTCTGCTGAAATGTAAATTTGAAAGAAATTCAGTGAAGCCCTTAAATTCTGTGTAGTGGAAAAATATTTTTGCACACCAAATGAATTGGCGTGTTTCCTATTCACTTTTGTAACTGATATACAACATTTTTTAAGTTGTAAAACATTCAAATAAAACTTCAACTGGTTTGAAGTAACTTTTTAATTATTTGATATCCAGGAACTTTTCTGCCAGCAATAGTATTAAACGGTTGTAAAGGAGCGCATGAGTAGTTCTTTTTATAAAATGCAACATGCAATAATAGAGTAGGTATGGTTTTAAATCAGAGCAGCAGGGTTTTTGTTTTGATTATTGTTTTACACCATGCTAATTTCAGATAAACAGTTTTCAATTTAGAAATACAAAATCTTTTAAACAAGGACAATTGTGAACACTGGTTTTTGGTAATGTTTTCATTTTGCATCAACATCAATTTAGGAGAGAATCATGGTGCTTTTATTAAATGAACTTCAAAAAATATGTAAATATGTTTTTTAAATTTACATAATTAACATTAGTTAGTAAACTAGTATTTTCATTATTGGTTATAGGAATTAATGTTTATTGTACAGTATCCAAGGTAAAATGTGTTTTGTTTTGTAAAAACTGTGGATTTTTACTTACAAGTGCCTTTTTGCCACCTAATGTTTTTATTTATAGGAATGCTGATCTTTTGTACATAGTTTGTTTTAAAATCATGTTTAATAAATGTTTGTATATAAATGCATATGTACAGAAGCCTATTTCAAAAGGAAATCAAAGTTGCTAGTAAAATGTTTGAGGTTGCATTAAGAACTGATAATGCATATAGACTTTAGATGATTTTGTGGTTTGTTTCTGTGTAATATGGGAAGCTGTTGGTCATTGAATTCATTGAATTATGTCAAAATACTTCCCCAAAGATTTAATTTTAAATTACTTCTGATAGAGTAATTTTATTTTTATGTGATATGGCTTCATGTTCATATTTTGTAAGTTACATGTTTTTTTTTTATTTTTCTTTTATAAAAATTTTAAAAATTTATAATTTTTCTGCAGTGGTCCATATATCTGCTTTTTTTTTTTTTTTTTTTATAATATGTGGTTATCTAAGTTAATATTTATATACACCATACTTACTTTGTAAGTTTAAAGCAAATCTGGAAAAAATTAAATAACTTTTAAATCAACCTGTGACTATCTTTGAATAAATTGGAATCTATTGTTTAAGATTCAGGTACTATTTATAAGAAAATTATATAAGAGTCTTTAAAATTGTTTATAAAAGGTTAAGGAGGGTGGGATAGGTTGTGGGAAGTTATTGACTAATTATATTCTGATCCATTGGTTTTCAGCCTATAATGGAATTGATCTCCTACTTAATATATGCCAGTTCAGATTTTTAGTTGAAATTTAAAGCATCAGGTATCACTAGATATTCTGGATAGAGTGGAAGAGTTTTTTTTCTTAGGAATTTATGAGCAAAAGTAAATTTGAAGTAAACTTGATTATTAAATTTATCAGTTTTGGAAGATTTTGTTTTTAAACAAGCATTGATTATGAATATCATCAAAGGTCATCTTTTCTCAGAACATACTATGATTGCAATTGTGACTCGTTTCAGGTTATTCCTATGGTTCATTATAAAGTAATGTTAAATCTTTGTTAAATTTGAAAACAGAGTAATTTTCAAGTGATAGCAAAAGACTGAATCAGTAAGACTTGCAAAATATAAACCAGTTTATTTTTTTTGAGATCTTCATGTAATGATCTTCCTAAATTTAGTACTTCAACAATGCTAGATACTGCCTTCTTAACACGGATTTTAATGTTTGCAGGATTTGCTAAATTCGTAAAATAGTCATTACCTTTCTTTAAAATTTTAATGTTTTATATTCTGGTTTCATAGTATTTGTGGATCCACAGTGGTTGTTATGTTTTAAAATAAGCTGTGTAATAGTTCTTAACACCTTTTCGGAGCTGCTGCGAAAGAAAGGTGCCTCTTCCCACTTTTTTAGCTAACAGATTGAAAAGTGGAAATCAGTCTAAATAATAAAGCTTTGCTAAAATCTTTTAGGGACTTCACAGTATTTAGCACTAATTAAATGCCCTCTCTTTATTTCATGACCTTATAGTATAACTTAATTTTTTTTGCAACGTATAAACTAGCAATTGAGTCCCAGTCCTGGATCTATAGTGTATTGACATAATGAGCTGATATTCTTTAAATGTGGACCTGTAAGGAGATACTATGGTGTGCCGTATTGTGCTTTTTAGCCTGTTTTCAGCTATTAGCATTTACCAGTGTGGGGGTCATTTGGCTCACGTTATTTATGTATTAATAGCCTGTGAATATTACAGTCCTTTTTAGATTGTATTGTTCTAAATATGCATTCTAAGGTGAACCTGTTAAGCTGTTCACATGTATAGACTTGAAATACTGTACTTGTACACATCTGACTGTTGACATTTTGTACCTTTTTCTAAATCCAGTATTTCACAATAAAACTTGTCAAAAGCTTTGTATTAGTTTCCTATTGCTGCTATGACAAATTACCTCAAACTTAGTGGCTTAAAACAGCACAGATGAATTCTCTTATGGTTCTGGAGGCCAGAAGTCCAAAATCAGTTTCACTGGCTAAAGGTTTTGACAGGACTGGTTCCATCTGGAAGTTCTAGTGGAGAATCCTTTTCTTTTCCTTTTCCAGCTTCTGGGTTACATCCCTTGCATCCTGTGGCTCTTTGCCCTTTCCTCTGTCTTAATAGCCAAAAGTTTAGCATCTTGAAGTCTCTGCCTCCATTTGTCATATGCTCTCCTCTCTTCAGTTGTAGTATCGCCCTCTGCTCCCTCTTAGAAGGACACTGGGTTCACCTGGATGATCAGGATAGTGCCCTCATTTCCAATCCTTAATCACATCTGCAAACTTTTTTTTTGTCACATATGGTAACATCCACAGATTCCTTATAGTATGTGGTTATCTAAGTTAATATTTATGTACACCATACTTAATTTGTAAGTTTAAAGCAAATCTGGAAAAAATTAAGTAACTTTTAAATCAATCTATGAACCTACTATAAGCTTTATCGACATTTCCCCAGTATGGTGCCCTAAAACAACAAGTTTGAAATAATAGTCTCGAGCCAAACGGAAACTTTGTTTTCCTGTCTGTTCATTCAGACTGCTTTCATGAAATATTTTCCTGGAAAAAATAAAGTATATAAATCTTTATTGAGCTATTTCAAAGCAACAAATCAAGCTACATATGAAAACTTGGGAACACAATTAGAACCATGCTAGGTTTGATAGGATAAAAGTTGAAGACATTCTTTGTAGTCTACTTGAGACGATATACATGAGAAAAATATCTAGAAATTAACTTTGATATTATAAAGTGCCCTTTTAGCAAGGGCATTCCAAGAATTGTGGGAAAGGTTAGTCTGTCACTGCTTTCTCAAACTTTGAGCATGCATCAGTCACTGGGGTGTGTTGGGGGGTGGGGGTGAATGCTTATTAAACATGATGCTGGGCCTCAGCCGCAGTTTATTGGTCCAGGACAGAGCCCAAGAATGAGCATTTCTAAGCTCCCAGATAATCCTGGTTTAGAGCCTACAGTCTGAGACAGTGATATCGAAAAAGGGGAAAAAATCATGAAGTTTAATGGATAATGAGTGGAAAACATTTTGGGATGAATTTGGAAAAATTACTTAAAGGCAGTTTGAGTATAGATGACTAGGTTTTTGAAAAGGAAGTGATGTAAGACCAGATGATTTTACACTAGTCTAAAAGAGTAGAAAATGTAGGAATCATTTTCTTCAACTGCATGTTATAGTCTAGGAAAGAGCAGGAAAGGGTAAGTAACTTAATTTTGACTTTTATTTAAAAGTCCTGCCATTTTCCAAAAAATTTGGGGTAGCTTGGTTTAAAGAACCAAGGCAGTTTGCCACACAAAAGTCAGTTTAAACAAGTTATGTATATAGAGTCCTATTAGCCATTACTAAGAGATTGAGGATAATGAAAAAAGTCAATTGGAGATGACAACTTTATGGGCAGGAAAGAAACAATTCTCAATGATGCCTTGATCTAAGGTGCAGAATTTGTTTTTTAGATGACTCATACCCAGTGTTTTTTCTCTCAGGCTTAGTGCTGCTTATGACTGCATTTGGAATATGTAGTGCTACTCACTACTTTCTTAAAGAAAAATGTAATCTGAGAAGTTATAAGAGCGTTGAACTGTAGTATTTTAATTAAAAATGTTGATTTGTTTCTTAAATAGAGAATAAAAAAGACCAACAACTCTACAGAAACAAAGTGCATAAGAAAAATGCAAATGATTCTTAGCCATGTGAAAAGATGCTCAACCTCACTCATAATAAGAAAATGTAAAGTATATGGAGTATACTTTAAATTTCAAAGTATTATATAAAGTATATTTCTCACCTATAGATTTGACAACATATTTTGTTGACAGAATTTTGGGGAAACCAACACTCATACATTCCTGGTGGTCAGTTTAGATTAGTCCGTATGGAGCTAAATTTTGTTAATAACTGGCTAAATTGCTTTTGTGCTTTGACCTAGCAATTTAATTTATTTGTAATAGCAAAAATTAGAAAACAATTGAAATCAGTAAGGGATTGTTTAAAAATCTATGGTATATCCATACAATGGATATGATATAGCTAGCTACTACTCTAGAACACATTGTTAACTGAGAAAAGCAAACTAGAGAAAAGTGTTACTGTTTAAAGGTAAGGCTACACACACACACACACACACGCACACACACGCACACACATGCACACACCAGTTTATATTTTTTAAAAACTGAAGTTTTAACTACAATAAAAAATTTTTACCAATAGGAGGGACAAGGAGGGGATAATGTTAGAAACTACAGTCTTTGTGTATACCATGTTTTGTTGATTTTAATTTGGAGTCATTTAAATATTCTTTAAAAATTATAAATTAAAACAATCTTTTAAGAAATAAACAAGTGTACCTTAAATATATATCCAATTGGTACCATAATAGCACAAAGTACTATTATTGTTATAAAAATAATGTGTACCTTTCTTACAGGATATATCCTAAAGTTAAAAAAAAAGAACGGCAAAAATCATCTTAGACTGTCAAGAATGATCACGTTGGTGGCGGTGTTAGTGTTGTTATTCTGAGATTGTTATGTGGGATAAAATACTGTGAGATAAGACAAGTGAATAATATAATGTGATATTCTAATTCTGTCATTCCATTTGTTGCTTAGGACTGGGGTTGTTAGCAAAAGAGAAAGGAGTTAGGTGTTTAGTAAAATCTGTAGTCCTGGTTTTAATTAGAATTATCAGTATAAATTCAAGATATTTTATCTAAGAAAAATAGACATATTCATCAGAAAGTGTGGGAGCCTGCAACATTTTGTCGTTGCAAGATGGCAACGAAGCTATCAAGGATTATAAAAGACTCATGAGCCAATCTGAAGACAGCACAATCTGAACATCAATAGAGAAAATAATAATTACAATGATTGAAACATTGAATATGTTTAAATACATGAGTCCAAAATGATACTAAATAGACAAATACATCACACAAAAACCAAAGTATTAATTGCTCACCATTGGAGGATGCTAGTGAGTTAATTCATTTTATTTAGAAAATTGGTAAATAAACAACTACAAAAAATCAATATTTCCTACAGTTGTCATAAAAACTATACCTCTGCCCTGGCCGGTTTGGCTCAGAGGTTAGAGTGTCAGCCTGTAGTCCAGAGAGACTGGGGTCCGGTTTCCGCTAAGGGCACATACCTCAGTTGCAGTTTGTCCCCAGCCCTGGTTGGGTCATGCGGGTGGCAGCCACTCGATGTGTCCATTTCACGTCGATGTTTCTCTCTCTCCCACTCTATCTGAACAAAAAATGGAAAAATGTCCTTGGGTGAGGATAAAAAAACAAAAACAAACTGTACCTCTGAGTAAGTACAGTGATACCTCGGTTCTCGAACGCCTCGGTTTTCGACCAAATCGGTATTCGACCAGGAGATTCGAGAAACTTTTGTCTCGGAATCCGAACAAATATTTGGAACTCGAACTTCCAAGATGAGCCGAGTTGAGCCGAATGGCGTTCATTCGGCCCAGCGCGCCTTGCTTGCGTCATCAGTGTGAGTGCAGAGAGAGAGTCACGCTTTGTGGAGTCACGCTTTCCTATTGGTTTCATTGCTTCGGTTCTCGAACAATTCGGTTCTCGACAGTCCTCCTGGGACGAATTATGTTCGAGAACCGAGGTATCACTGTAGTCACTGAGGAATCATTTTCATTTAAAACATGTTCTAGTTAATAAGTGAAAAAATAATGGAATTGCAATATCACCATATTGCAACTTCTAATTAATTAATGGAGATAAGTATTGTGTACTTGCTAAAAGTACACAAGAGATACATTCTTAACATCACATGTTTTCTGGCAGAGGAACATGCTGCTATCCATAGAGTAGTTTTGCTGAAAGGGATTACACCTAAATCTGAACATCTACTAAACTACAGGAAATAGAGGGGACAGAAGATCGTTTGAATGCCACTGAAGGCATGTAATTGGCATGATTAGTTCTTCAATGAGTTGCAAGGGGAAAAAAGTGATGAAAAGGAACTTACAGAATGAGAGGTAATTAGGAGATACCAACCAATCACAATGTGTAGACCAATCTGGATCTTGAATCAAAGAACTTAAAAATTGAAAAAAATTATCATTTATGACAACCAGAAATTTGAATACTGACTGGTCAATGATATTAAGGAATTTCAGATGTGATACGGTATTTCAGCTATGTTTAATTTTTTACTGAGATATAATTGATATGTGATGTATGAGTTTCAGGTATACAAGGTAATGATTCAATATTTGTATATATTGCAAATATGTTTAATTTTTTAAAGCATCCGAGAGACATCCACTAAAATACTTAAAATGAAATGGCATGCTGTTTGGTATTAGCCTTAAAATAATATAGGGAGGGAGGTGGGTGGAAATAGAAATAAAATATATTGACAGTGAGTTGTTAAATTACTGGAACTCAGTAATTGGTTATGGCAGTTCGTTATACTACTTGGTTCAACTTTGTATACGTTTAAGTGTTTTTTTTGTTTTTTTGGTTTTTTTTGATATTTTGTTCAGATAGAGTAGGAGGGAGGGAGAGAGAGAAACATCGATGTGAAAGGGACACATCGAGTGGTTGCCACCCACACGACCCAACCAGGGTCGGGGACAGACTGCAACCGAAGTACATGCCCTTAGCGGGAACTGAACCCGGGTCTCTCCAGACCGCAGGCCAACGCTCTAACTGCTGAGCCAAACCGGCCAGGGCTGTTTAAGTATTTTTAATAATAAAAACTAACACCATCACCACACCATCATCCCTACTAAATTAGAGCTCAACTTAAACATTACATGCTCACTGAAAACAAAATGAATACATTCAAAAAGTAGAAATAAAGGGGGGAAAGACTACCCAGAATTCTACCACCAGGAGACATTCATGTTTCTGTTTTGTACATTGTCTTCCAGCCTCATCTGTGAGTAATGACTATGATCATGCTGCAATGTAGCTTTGATTCCTGTTTCCATCCCTATTCCTACATTATACAAAACTTTTGTAGGAACTTCCGGTCAAGTTCCGGTCAAGATGGCGGGTAGGTAAACGTGGTATCGCATCCTCCCACAACCACATCAAAGTTACAGCTAAACTACAGAACAACCATCATTCAGAACCGCCTGAAATCAAGCTGAATGGAAGTCCTACAGCTACGGAATTAAAGAAACCACATTGAGACTGGTAAGAGGGGCGGAGGCACGATGGGTTGGTCCCACACCCACATGTGTCGGATAAAAATCAGGAGGCTACCTCGGCTGGGAAGATCCTCCCTGAGGACTGAGGAGTCCCTGTCCCACACCAGATGCCCCGCTCAGGGTTCCAGTGCCAGGAAGAGAAGTCCCCTTAACTTCTGGCTGGAAAAACCAGCGGGAACTGAGGCTCAGGGAAGCTGAGGCGGCTGGAGCCCCAGGCAGCTCCTTAAAGGGCCCGCACAGACTTATCGGACTCTCTCCCTCTAAGCTTGGAGGGGAGGCAATTCGAGGGGCACCAGAGACATGCAGGGAAGAACTGAGCTGTTTGGCACTGGAGTGAGGGCTTTCTCTGGGACCAATGTGCTGTCAGAGGCCTTTGTTCCTTTGGTGAGCCCTTCCCTGGGGTGGTAGACAGTCGCCATATCTGGGACTCCAGGAACCCGGCACACACTGGTAGCCCCACCCTGGTGATTCCCTGAGGCCCTGCCCCACCCAACTTTCAGGCCCACCCAAGGTGTTGCCAGTTGCTTCACCATAGGATTGGCCTGTCTTGGATCCTGCTTCAGGTTTTCCTAAATTCTTTCAAACAAGCAGCATCTGGTCTCAGATAGCCCCATACCTCTTGTTAAGTAATACACAGAAACAAATACAGGGAGGCAGCCAAAATGAGGAGACAAAGAAACAGGTCCCAAGTGAAAGAACAGAACAAAACCCCAAGAAAAGAACTAAGTGAAATGGAGATAAGCAACCTAACAGATGTTGAGTTCAAAATACTGCTTATAAGGTTGCTCAGTGAACTTAGTGAAGGCCTCAGGAGCATAAAAAAGGACCAGAAATGATGGATGCACAGTCAGAAATGAAGGAGGCATTAACTGAAATAAAGAATAATTTACACAGATTCAATAGTAGAGTACGTAAATCCAAGAAGCAAACCATTGATTTGGAATATAAGGAAGCAAACAACACCCAATCAGAACAGCAAAAAGAAAAAAGAATCCAAAAAAATGAGGATAGTGTAAGGAGCCTCTGGGACAACTTCAAGCGTGTCAACATTTGCATCTTGGGGGTGCCAGAAGGAGAAGAGAGAGAACAAGAAATTGAAAACCTGTTTGAAACAATAATGTCAGAAAACTTTTCTCATTTGGTGAAGGAAACAGACATACACGTCCAGGAAGCACAGAGAGTCCCAAACAAGATGAACCCCAAGAGGCCCACATCAAGACACATCATCAACAAAATGCAAAAGATTCAAGACAAAGAGAGAATCTTAAAAGCAGCGAGAGAAAAGCAGTTAGTTACCTACAAGGGAGTTTCCATAAGGCTGTCAGCTGATTTCTCAAAAGAAACTTTGCAGGCCAGAAGGGCGTAGCAAGAAATATTCAGAGTGATGAAAAGCAAGAACCTACAACCAAGATTACTCTATCCTGCAAAGCTGTCAGGATAGATGGAAAGCTGAATCGATGGCCATATAAAGAGTTTTCCAGACAAGAAAAAGTTAAAGGAGTTCATTACCACCAAACCGTTATTATATGAAATGATGAAGGGTCTTTTTGAAGAAAAAGATAAAATATATAAACAAACAAAATGGCAATGAATACATATGTATTGACAATGGAATCTAGAAACAAAATGAACAGGCAGATCAGAAACATTCTCATAGACACAGAGAACATTTTGTTGGTTGCCAGATGGGAGGGGGGTTGGGGGAATGGGTGAAAAAGGTGAAAGGACTAAGAAGCACAAATCATTGCTAGACTGACAAACCTCAAAGGGAAAGGGGTTGGGGGAGTGGGAAGAAATAAACCAAAGAACTTACATGCATAACCAATGGACACAGACAATAGTATGGAAAAAGGTGGGAGGGGGGCGGGAGTGGGGAGGAGGGGGGTCAATGGGGGAAAAATGAGGAACATCTGTAATACATACAACAATAAAGATTAAAAACACACACACACAAAAAAAAACTTTTGTAGTAATTTCGTAGTCATACGTGCAAGGCAGTAGAGCCTGGTATTTGAAACCACTGCTTTTGGTGTCAAATCTGATTTCAAATCCAGTTTTGTCATTTGCTAGCTAAGTATTTTGGGGGTATATTTATTAACAGCTCTGAATCTCCATTTCATTATCTGTGTCATTAACAATTTATAAAATTTTGAGTGACTGTTAAATAAAGTACTAATATAGAAAGTATTTTACATACTCTCTGGCACACAATAGATTTACAATATAATTAGGCAATTCTTTCACTTATTTAATCAACTGAAAAAACCTTTAAGGATAACATAAAGGATAACTGCCTTTTTAGTTTTCAAACATGTCTCTGATGGGTCTGATGACAACAGAATATTAGGGTTGATTAATGGCTTTATAATTATTGGCCATGGAACTAATTTTATCAAATACAATGTTATCAATAGTCACATAAAATAAAAGCTGAGACACTTTGAATTCAAGGCAAGGATGGTATCCCTTTCATAGGAGCATCCAACACAGCAGATGGTGGCTAAAGTCAGTCCTTGATAATGCCACATAATTTAAAAGTCTCAGTTATTTGAATTATGTCTGAGTTATTGCTAATTTTGAATTAATTGAGAACCTCAATTTAATTGTACGAGTAATTTCATTTCAGAGGGGCTAATTTCCTATTAAATCTCAGTATCAATTGAACATGTGTATGTAATATGTGCCAGTTACTGTTCTAGTTGCTACAAAGATGCAGAGAAACCTTTATTTTCAGGAGCTCATACTCTAGAACAGACAGCCAGGTAAGCAAGTTATTGCAGAAAGTATGATAAATAGCATGTATTCACAAATGATAACATTAAGAAGGGAGTTACTAAGATGAGACCATTTCATATAAAGAGAAAAACTGTGCAAAGGCTCCTGATTTCCAGAACATCACATTTGTCTGTTTTTCTCCAACTGTATTTGTTGCTTCTCAGGTTTTTTTCTGGTTCCTTCTCACATTCCTTACATTGAATAGTTGGAATATATATATATATATATATATTCCAACTATTCAATGGAAGTGAATATATATATATATTCACTTCCTAGATAAGCTCATACATATTATCTATAAGATAATGACTCTCAAACATCAATGACAACCTGGACCTCTCCTCTCTTCTAATTTCCAGCCTGCATTTCGAATCTATTTGAGTATCTAAAAAGCCTCTCAAGTGTAACATGTCCACGACTGTGAGCTCCAAACAAATCCCAAGTCAGCTCCTCTTTCTGCCTTCCCATCTCAGTTAATGACAACTCAATTCTAGTTGTTCAGGCTAAAGTCCTTGTTGTCATCCTTGACTATTCTCATTCATTCTCTCTCTCTCTCTCTCTCTCCCCCCACCCCCATATCTGTCCTTTCTAAATTTGTGTCAGCTCTAACTTCAAAATAGATTCAGAATTTGACCACTTTTCACCATCTCCATTCCTATCTGGTATCTCTGTTGCCTGCAGGCTATTCTCAACAGAGAAGCAGAGAGTGATTCTATTAAAAGATGTCAGATTGTGTCATCCCTTCATTTCAGTGGTTCTCAGCTGGGGGATACATTGTTCTCCTGGGGACATTGACAAATCAATGTCTGGAGCTGTTTTTTAACATCAGACCTGGTGGGAGTGTGTGTAGTGGGCAGAAGGTGTTGCTAACAGCTGCACAGAGGCCAGGGATGCGACTAAAGCATCCTACAATGCACAGAATGGCCCTGCAAAGCAAAGAATTGTCTGGGCTACAATGTCAATAGTGCCAGGGTTGAGAGACATTGCTCCTCTCAAAACCCTAAACTGACTTTACATCTCAACCTTTACAATAGCTTAAAAAGCCTTGACTTTAGCATAAGTCTCCCTAATATAATCAATCCGTGAGCAGCTACTGCCTGCTTTTTCTTTTTCTTTTTTTTGGTAATTCTATTATTTAAGTATTAAAAAGGAACTGAAATGTTTTCGAGATTTTTCCATCTTTTGTTTGAATTCCTACTTATGTTCACTAGGAGGCGCACTTCACTACTAAATAATACGATACAATCTTCATTTGCTGTGCAGCCAGCCAAGGGAGTCGCTGAGAGAAGAGCAAGCACAGCAACTCTTTGTAACAAAGTTTTGTTATACATGAGATTTGTATTGTTATAAATGGGAAAACCCATTTGCAAAAGCAATTGGTTTCCCATAATTCCAGAGTACAACTTTTTAATTCGGTCAACCAATTAGCTGACACACACACACAAATTTAAAATGTCTTTGGAAGAATTGATTTTGAATTCAGAAGTGTTATTTTAAAAAGAATTGCTTTAAATATTCCTGTCTTGAGGGTCTGTGCACATTCCTTTCTCTCTAAAGCCGGTCCTGCTGATGCACTAGGTATAGCATTTGTTTGGCCTTCCTCCTCCAACCTGTGGAGGGGGTTCCTATACCCACTATGTTAACATAATGGGTCAGGGAATCAGCAGTCCTAAGTCAGAAGCTCACCATCTCCAACTCACCTATGTCTCCCAGAGATGCTTGACACAGATCTTGCAATACTGAGCTTGTCTATGCCAACAGCACCCCTGGAGTTCTGGGGTGATACAATATACAGCCCCTGATTGATGGCCTGAGACTTGGAGTGCCTGCTGTGCTGGAATGGCATGCTCTGAGTCAAGTTATCACATGTACTGGACAGCTCCTAAACAATTACTTCTTTATAGATTTTGCTCACTTTTGTGCATTTCATGTGGCATGAACTTTTCTTTGAGAGGGTTATTAAGGACTCCCTTATTCATCAGTAATGGGACAGGTCTGCCAGGATACCAGAAACTCCTATTGGCTGGGCCACCCAGCTTCTATGAACGCCCTTCTTCTATGAAGAAAAAAAAATATATATATATATATATTTTTTTATAATATTTATAATATTTATATTATATTTATAATATTTATATTTTATATATATTTTTTTTTCCCCAAAATCCTCACCCAAGGATATTTTTCCATTTATCTTCAGATAGAGCAGGAGGGAAGAAGGGAAGAGTGAGAGAGAGAGAAATATCGATGTGAGAGAGACACATTGATCGGTTGCTTCCCACACAACCCCAACCAGGGCCAGGGATGAACTGCAACCAAGGTACATGCCATTGGCCAGAATTGAACCCAGGACTCTGGTCCATGGGCTGACGCTTTAACCGCTGAGCCAAACTGGCCAGGGCGCCTCTTTTTTTGTCACTCCAGCTAGAAAGATCAGTTCTCCCTTGCCCATACAACAACCAAATGACTAGCTACTTCTAGTCAAATGAGGCTTGTGATTTTCTTTGTTGAATAAAATCACTAACTCTTTATTTTAGTCAATGGCCAACATTGTGGCATTGGGCCAAATATATTTTATGCATGATCATTCTGAATAATAAACCTGGCATGTTTCAAGTTATTTCAGGTAAGGTTTATGGGATTTACTGAAAATTAATAAAGGGAACTGGAAATAATGATAGGGTAGAATGCATGTGAGGGGTAATCTGAGAAGCCGGCAGTATAGCTGGAAGGAAAGTGGAGCATTAGGAAAAGTGGAGTTCGGATAGAAATCAACAAACACCAAAGGCCAGCGTAATTAATGCATCCAACTTTGTTTACATTGAAATGACTTTCATGCAAGTCTGACTTAGTCTGGGTTACAGCATAACCATCCCACAGCTGGGCGACTTTTATAGTCAAACCAGTAGTCAAAACTAACAGTTGATAAATATATATGCCTTATACATATGATGCAATATATGTGATATAGGATATATATTTACCTCTGCATTCTTATTACTTTGTATTGTTTTCAACTTGTCTTTTTTCTAATATAAATAATATTAATTCAAACTGAAGTTTGAAAAATGGCTGCAGGAATTCAGCTACTTCTTTCAGAAATCATTCTCAAGTGCCTCTCAAAAGGAATAAAAAGCAATTTGTATAATATTTTCTTTACATCACCTTGTGATTTCCTTCAGCATAGCAGCATTGACCGAACAGAAGCCACAATGCAGGCTTCTGATGTCACCGGCTGCCTGCTGCTATGGTGACCAAGATGGGCCCCAATTCCTGATCATCCATGTCAGTGAGGTGGCCCGGTTCCTGGACTATAAATATCCGTGTGGCTGCACCGAGTAGAGGGAGAAAAGGGTAATGTCAGTATGTAGTCTCCTGTGGGTAAAGAAGCATGAGGATGTTGTGATAGAAATTATTTTTAACGCATAAAGCATTACACGTTCTCTATGTTCTCTAAATAACTTCTCTCTATCTGTCTCAAAGCACTGAAGTAAGACAACCTTTTGGGGAGCATGTGAAAAGAAGTGCAAAAGAAACATTTCACTTAGGAACAGGGCTGTGAATGCAGCTTGTGCATACAAGATTATTTGTAATAGGATATGAAATTGAAAGTCATGATGGAGGCAACAAGCTACAATAGGTAGTAGATACCAAAGTGAGATGGGCCTTCCCTGGGAACTTGTGAAAAGGAGGTAACTGAAAACCCAGGACACACTTCTTAAACCCCTCACCAACACTGAGGGTCCAAAAAGGTTGAGAGTGGCATCTAGGAAAAGATTTGTTTGGAGAGAGCTTAAGTGTACGCTCTTTGTCTGCAGCCAAAGATATCACCTTGTAAAAAGAGAGCATCTTCAATGAATTCATCTGAAGAGCTTGATATGTTCCCTGCACTGGTGTCTGACTTCCCCTTGGAAAATCTAAATCTGGCCGATATGGCTAACTTGGCTGGCTTCTCTGATGGTACCAACACAGAAAACGTTGATGCATCAAGACTGATTTTCATCAAGATGTGTGAGTGGTGTTTCCAGGTGTGGGAAACGTGATTGAGCCAGTGTGGAGCTGTTCCAGCTTTTGCCCAAGCAGACTGATTCAGGTTAGTGGGAGATGAGCAGGGAGGGGATTCCAGCAAGGAGTCTCCATCGAACAGTCAAAAGGAAAACCTGTTGTCAAGGATGCGCAGTGAGCTATAGGAAAATACCTTGCCCATGTTGTAGAAAGTACAACGACAAGTTCCCAGGGGCATGGAGGGAGGTCTCCAAAGAACTTATGAAAGGACCACTCTGCCATTCATCCCATCATTAGAAATCAGCTCCAAACATTTGCCAAATCCAGAAAGTGAAGCTGTCTTATAATAATAACACCATTAAAGCAAAAACTCTCCCTGTGCTTCCTGCTCTTGCATTTCCCTGTTCGACATTAGCTGGTCAGAAACTGGCCAGCTGGCCGAAGAGGACAAATGCGAAATGAGGAAATAGAAGGATCATAACCTGTCTATGCACTGCAAATATCTGGACCACAGCAGTCCTCAGCTGGAGAAGAGGAGACATCTTAACTTTAGAGTTTTAATTAATACATATGGTGTGGTAGTTGTCTCCAAAAATGAACTCCATGAACCACACTTTCCTGGTCCCCTCCTGCACTGAAGCCGGGAGGCCCTGGGTCTCCCTTTAACCAATGCAATGCACAAGAAGTGATGTGGTGCCAGTTCTGAGCCTGAGCTTTAAAGAGATTCGACAACTTCCAATTTTGTGCTCTTGGGATCTTTCCTATAAGAAGGCCAGCTATGCTGCTAAAGAGACCACCTAGAAAGGCCACGTGGAGAAGAAAAGTCTAAGACTACACAGAGAAGGAAAGGAGACCAGCTGACCCACTCAAGTTCAAGGCCAATTTTATTTCATCTATACCCAACTTCCCCAATTATCCTGAAGCAAATCTGAGTATATCATTTCATTCCCCTGGCAAATACATATTTTAGTATGTATCTCCTAGTGAAAAAAAAAAGTTTTTTCTAAAAATATATTCTTTTATTCCATGATCTCATTTAAAAGTTATAATTTCTTAATATCAATGATCAGTGTTCAAATTTTCCCAATCATTTTTTATCTGTTAAAATTAAGGTCTGTATGAGATCCACACATTGCATTTGTTATGTCTCCTAAACCTCTTGTCTGACTTCTCCTTCCCTTTCCCCTCCGACACCCACACCGTGGGGGTAAGAAATTTAAAGCAGCAGATTCTGAAGAGAGCTTGTGGTACAGAATTACTTAGGGAACTCCAACAACCCAAACTGAGCTCCAGTGAGCTAACAAGGGACACGACCAGGGATGGGGACCAGCACTTAGATAGGGCAAAGTCAGCCAGAACAAATTAAGACATGCACAGCGAAGTAAAGCTACTAATAGAGATAAATGAAAATTTGACCACAAAAATTATAAAGAACACTTGAAGAATAACAAATATATGGGGGAAGAGACATTCTTGACCTAAATAAAAGGTGACATCCCAACCAAACATTTCATCGCATGGAGTAAATAGTCACTGCTAAGATGGGAGAAGTAGCCTGGAAGAATGACAAGAAATATATCCAAAATGCAAAGCAGAAACAATGAGAAAATATATTAATTTCTTTGCAATATAGATTCAGGAGTCCTGACATGCAAAGCAATAATAATTTTAAAAGGAGCTCTAAAAGAAAAAAGTTAAAAGGAACCGAAAGACGAGAGACATAAATTAAATTATAGTAGAAGTCATCCCAGAGCTATGAAAGGGTTGAGTCTGCATATTAAAAGGAATCAATGAATTTCTAGTAATACTGATTTAAAAATATATATACCCTGGTAGAATTTCTGTATTCTAAGGCTAAAGAGAAAAATCTAATAAGCTTCCAGACAGAAAAATACAGGTTTCCTACAAAGGAAAAGGAATTAGACTTCTCACCTGTACACTAGAAGCCACCGTGAACTAACATCCCACAAACTACTTAGAGAAAAAGGCTACCGAGGAGTCCTACCCAAGCATTATTCTCCTGTCAAGAAGAAAAAATTTAACTGTGGATGTGTTAGTAATCAGAGACTGTATTCCCCGTGTTCTCCCTGTGAGAAAACTATTCGAGAAAAGACACTCAGCAAAGGAACTAGAAAAAGAAATTCAGTATGGAAGTGTGGCAGAGAGGAAACTGTGGTGAGCAATGAAAATCGCAAGATATATTTATCTTTAAATCTAAACAGATAATATTAGCCTGGGGTTTTTCAATATCAGGAAGTGATATAAATAAAATCCTGAAAAAGGAACTACAAAGATATCAGCTATCGGTTAAATCTAAGAGTTGGAGATAGGAAAGAGGACGAAACCATTCCATTGTCAAAGTTTCATGGTAAGCAAGGCAGGTGGCAGATGACAGACAGCAGGAGAAGAGGGAATTAGCATATTTCAAAGGCTTGATCTTACTGGAATCAGGCGAAAATGAAAAAAATAGAGCCCCTGGGGTGGGAGAAACCGGTGGTGTCTTTCTTCAAATGAACTAGGAAAACATGAGTGTGGTTGTGAGCACGGGAATGGGATGGTGGCCACTAATGAAATGAAAGGGAGGTAGAACTTATAAAAATATAAGGAGGAAAAGTGGGCTAACAGCAGCTTAATCAAACCCGCAAAATATAATGAAAAGGAACAAAGGAAGCATCGTTTTAAAAATAACAACAGGAAGGGGGAAGTGGCAAGTAACATGGAGGGTGAAGAGAAGGGGAACCACAAGGCAGAAGACTGTGCCACGAAAATCTAGCAAGAATATAATCATGTTTTTACAAAACAAAAAATAGACGGGTATTTATTTTTAAAAATGTTCTACTGCTCAAGAGATTTTTATTTTTAGAAAAAAAACTGTTCTGCTTTATGTAAATAAAGATAATTGTGCATTTAAAATGATAATAAAGGTACAGTTTAGCAAGGATATACAAAATAAAGGTGGAATGACAACTCATGTATGCTGAACTGCAGGGAAAAGGGTAATTTGTGAAAAGAATTTCTCTTGACCACTAAAGTTTAAGTTGAACAACTTAAATTAGTTTTGATGACTCTTCCCACCCCCTAAATAACACTTTCTGACATTCCTTAACTCAAAGACAAGACATCTCCCAACAGACTTAGCACAGTGTTGCATACAGAGACTACAAGATATGATGGTTAAGAACAGAGGCTTTCAAGTTAGATTATGGCTCAAAATCAGACACTGTCACTGTAGGGTCCAGTGGCACCGACTACCCGATCACCCAAGCTGGGCACTGCAGGTTCGCCCCCTCCCATGTGGGCTGTGTACACCCTCCTGTTGTAATTGATCCTTGACTGTTGTTGGCATGTCAACGGAAGGGATTTACCCACCCAGGCTGATCTGCTGCAAGGACTGGCTGCAACCACCAACAGTCACGGAGGATCAGAGTACAGGGGCTCATCTCACAGAGCAGGACTTACTTCAGCAGGGCTCTGGTGCCTGCTGAGTGGCCCCCTTGAGTGTGTCCCTCGTGGAGGTGGTTGGGTTGTAATCCCATGGGGTCTGAAGCTGTCCACCAGGAGCACTGGCTCTGGGGCCTCCCAGAGGTGCAGACCAAGGTCAGCCATTGCTCTGTGTTCTGCCCAGGGTCACCTGGCTTGAGCTACGAAGCGATCTGCAGCTGCCTGCTACTAGTGCTGGGCTTGGAGGTGCGCAGGAACACCCTGCGAAACATGCTGGCTGCTGCCACGGCTGGGCGTGGGGCCTCTTAGAGAGAGGTAAGGTCACGCTGAGGCCAGAGGCTGCTTCTGCAAGAGATTTTCGGAAAGTCTGAAGTGGGAGCTAAGACAGGCCATTCCTACAGAAAAGCCACTGGAAACAACTTGGGTGGGCCTGCAAGTTTGGGAATCACCAGGGCATGGCAAACAGTGATAACCAGGTTGGTGGAGACTCAGATATAGCACCCACTTCTGAGCTGTGTGTGGGGGGGAGGGAGAGGGAATGAGGGCTCATCAAAGCAACAATGGCCTCTGCCAGCACTTTTGTCTGAGAGAAAGTTGCCCCCACCTGCAGCTCCCATCCTGTTGCCAGACACTTCAGTTCCTCCTCACTGTCCCTGGTGCCTTTCGAGCTGCTATCCCAGTGCGGGAGCTCAGAGCGAGTCAGTCAGAGTAAGTCTGTGTGCAGGCCCTTTGAAAACTGCCTGGGTCTCTAGAAGCACTCCGTCTCGTCAGCCTCAGTTCCAGCCAGAACATGGGGACTTCTCTTCCCAGCACTGGAACCCAGGGGCTTGGTGCGCAGCTGGGAGCCCTTGCTCCTCAGGGGGAAATTTGCAGCCAGCTATCCCTCCTGACTTTTATCTGCCACATGTGGGTGTGGGACCAGCCCCTTCCTCATCTCCAACCCTCCTACCAGTCTCGATGTTCCTTCTCCTTTAAATCCCCAACTGTAGGGCACAGAATCACGCAGTATAAGGGCAGCTGCCAGGAGCATGCTCCTGTGGGCAAGGGGTCCTGTGTGTGCTGGCACTGGGACACCTCTGGGCTACCATAGGAACCACACGTTCTGTGTTGACTTCTGATACCTAATTTAACTTGCTTTTGTGTACTTTGAAATAAAAATTTTCTGACAGCTTTTGAATTTGTACTTTTAAAAAATTGCATTTGATAGGAGATTTGTAGGCCTACCCCAGTGTTTTATTCATTCAGCAGGCTGTGTGTGCTCCCTCATAACGTTATATAAATAAGTAAGTACATTAGAGTAACCCATGTATGCTGTGCTTAGTTAAATGTTAGGCAACACTTAGATGTTTTCCTTGGATGTGTGGCATTTTCATGGAGCAATAGCCAGTTTTAGGAAATATGTGAATGGGTAATGTGTTGTGATCCAATTGCATTATAGATAGATTTAGCATTTGTGAGTTTGTGGTGCTTTCTGTCTAACTTTAAATAAGATGAATAAGCTCGATTTTGCACGCAGTCTGACAGTATTTTCCAGCTTATAAATGCAGATAAAATAGCAACAATAAAAGCAAACTTTAAAGTTTGGATTCTACATGCAAAACAAAATTAATATAGCCACTTGAAAATAGCCACTATGAGATTCTGGAGGTAAATCGCCTGAGTTCCACTTGTAGCTTTACCACTTACAAGCTGAGGAATCTTGGGCATATTACTTAACTTTTCTGTGCCTCAATTTCTTTATCTATGAAATGGATATAGTATCAGTTTTATAAGGTTGTTGAAGGATTAAATGGGATAACACCGAGCAAAGGTACTTAAAACATTGTTTGACATATAGTAAGTGCTCAGTGAAACACAGGTTAATTATCTTCTCCTGACTCTGGTGGGTCTCACTGTGAAAGTTGACCACCTCTCTGCCTCAGCTGTGTTGGGAGAAGCTCAGAGCTGGAGCTCCATTTACTTTTGCTCATCCACTGGTATTGTTATCATCTGGTTTCTATCATATGGAAATTTACCAATGACTTTTCTGCACTGATGTCCCCCTTCCCATTCTCTGCTCTTCTAGGAGATTTGCTCCTTCTTTCCTTATAATGTGAGGTATTGTTAGGAGTCACCTTTGAACAAAAAAGATTTCTTATAGTTTCCCCTTTAAGCTTTTGAGTCATTTATATTGAAGAGTATCAGAGACTGCTGGGCAATCTGTCAAAAATATTATTGTTTGCAACCACTCAATATTCAAGTTTCTCAATATTCTGTACCCCTTCAAAATAAAGAAGTAAATTAGACACTGAGGGTGATACAATACAGCAACTGCTATCCATGATTTCTATAAATCCTGATTTTTATCTAAGCAAAACCTTCATTATTCATTGGTGACTTTCAAAGTAAATATTGGCAATTTTCCATTTTTATTATAGTTGGTGTATTAACCAGATAGGATTATATCTTCTTCCAAGATCTTATTAAAACTAAACAAATTTAAAAGCTATCGACCCAGGCAGATAAAGGTAAGTCAGCAGATGCAGGCATTTAATACATTTTGGGGAGATAGAAAGTAGATGGAGAAGTGATAGCTGAGGTAGGAGAGTAGGGTGTACAAAAGGAGGAACTTACTAGTAGTGAGCTTGTCGACCCCAGAGAAACCTTCTAAAGCTCAGAATTTGGAGGTGTCAAGTACTGTGAAAGTTGGGAATGAGGCATAGGACTGAAAATAAGATAGCTGAAAAGTCTGTAACAAAGAATAAAAAACTTGAGCTCAGAACCCCACAATATCGGGTATTGTGTATGACTAGGATCAGAGGCAGACCACAAAGCAGGGACCAAGGGAGAGTCTACATTCAGAAAACAAGACCAGCCCTCTGGCCACATTCCCTGTCCTGCTTCTAAGAGATCAGACACCTGAGAATGAATAAAAAAAGATACATATCCACAATGATAGAGGAATGGGGGTAGAAAACCATAGCAGTTATGATATGCCAACAAATGCTGTAGAAAAGAGAAAGCTGGTGGATTCCAATTTAGCTGAGTAAAAGAGGATGCCAACAATGAGGCTTTACTCTGCAGGACCCAGGAAAGATGTAGGAATTGGAGGCAGGATGAAAATGGACTCAATGAAGGAAGCTTTATTGAAATTTAGACCATTTGAACTCTTCTTCCACCTTCATAAAGCCAGGCATCTGGAGGTTTATTGTTCAAAAAACTTGAACCAAGTTACTCTGGACTTAGTGATAACAAATACAGTCTGGGGTCAGAGTGAGTCACATTATTAGAAATGAGGATTACATTAAATTCTGCAGAGTGAATGGTAAAATCTCTGTCTGTCTCTTTAGCTGGTCTCCCAAATCACGGACGCTCAGTGTATTGCACTGAGACAGGAGTTTGGGCGGGGGTATTTAGCTCTCTAAGGAAACAGGTATGACAAGAACTAGGGTTATTATTAATGTTGTACATAACAAACCACCACAAAATTTAGTGGCATAAAACATAAGCTATTTTATTACACCAATGGACTCTGTCAGGATTTCAGACTAGGCGCTCTCTAATAAAACTTAAGTGGGATGGCTTGTCTCTGTTTCATCAATACCTCAAGTCCCAGGTGGGAAAACAAACACCTGGAGTGACTCAAATGACTAAGGACTGAAATCATCTAGAAATTTTTTCAACCACAGGTATGAAACCTGTGGGATGGTACAAAGACTAGGCTCAACCAGGATTGTCAAGTGGAATGACCACATGCGGCCCCCTATGTAGTTTGAGCTTCCTAACAGCATGGTGGAATGGTCCAGCAAAAAGATAGAAGCTCCCTGGCCATTTATCACCCAGTCTTATAAGTTACATTGTACAATTTCTGCTGTATTTAATTGGGCAAAGCAGTCAAATCTCATCCAGATTCAAATGGAACATAAACATTATTTCTCAACAGAAGGCATGTCAAAAAATTTGTAGCCTGGCACTAAAACCACCATGGATTGTCATGAGAGCAATAGTCAAATGGCCAGAAGCTGATCAGGAAAATCAAAGCAGAAGCTAAAAGGAAAATCAGGCCGAACCCTAGTTGATAAGAGATATGGCAACAAAAATAACTTCACAATCCACCAGTTGGCATCTGAAGCTGCTGCTAGAGTCCCTGACCTGATCAACTCCAGAGCAGTAAGAAGAGGGCATGTAGGGGCCTGAGTAGGAGGAGCTGGGAAGGTCGTCATGGAGTGAACCTCTGTAGCTCTATCAACCAAAGGTTCAGTGTATGAACCTTGTTGGGACCTAATTCAGGAAGAAGACTAGGGAAATTTGAACACTGATGATACCAAAGATTTACTATTATTTTGTTTTTTACTATTATTTTATTATTTACTATTATTTTGGTGTGTGATAATAATAATGTTGTTATGTTAAGGAGCATACTAAAATATACATGTTAAAGTAAAATAATATATGTATTGGATTTACCTCAAAATAATTTAGTGAGTGGAGGAGAAGGAAAGGGGGGAAAGATGAAACAAGATTGGCTAAATATTGATAATTAAGAAAACTAGTACATGGAAATTTGTTATACTATTTTCTCTCCTTTTGCATATGTTTGAAAACTTTCATAATGAAAAATATTTTAAAGTTCACACATACACATACAGATAACAATTAACTTCTATAGCACAGAATTGCCATCTTTAATTGAGCAATGAGGAACATCTAATAAATTAAATTTGCATTTATTTAAGTTAATCTTTAATTTCATAGATAACAATAGTGTAGCAATTTATATTTTATGAAACCCTTTGACTTTCACAATTCTACAAAGTAAGCAGATGACAGATTTAGGCATAGAGAGATAAATGGACATATTCAAGGCCACACAGGTAGTCTGTGGAGGACCCAAGTCTCAAACGTGAGTATCTTGGCTTCGTGACTTGTTGCCAATACATAAAAATTTACTATGCAACCATGTTTAACATTTTCGGGTTATGTTATATTTTGACATCCTGATCAAAGCTAAGGAATTTCTCCCCAGAAAAAAATGCATACGTGCATACATCCAAAAATGTGAAGACAATTTCAGGGATGGAGAGGTTCATTGTCTACAATACATCTGAAGCCCAGTCATGGACCTTAGATTAGGCATTGCTGTTATATAAAGAACATGCTTGTTAGTCAATTAAATTCCTCATTTATTTGCTATCATTAGTCTTCTAACAGAGTTCCAGCTTCTTCACAATGGATTATATCAGACCTGCTCTCTTGATCTCTCTCCTCTCCAACAATCTGGAAATTCAACAGCAGAATATTCTCACTCAGCTTTAAATCAGCAGTTCCTCACAGGCCCCACAGATCGCTGTTTTGTTTTGTAATGATTAATTTATTGCTTCCCATATCTCTTATAGCGTTTTCAGTTCAAAACTCTCAATTCTGAGATGCTTAGATACATTAACCATAATCTAACACTGAAATAGTTTCTGCTCAGGGTAGCTTTTCTCATGGCATGGAGAATTATACCCCCTTCTGTGTTCCTGTAGCTCTTTGAGCATGTATCTATCAAATGACTTCAAAAAATATTATAATAATTCAGATATATACCTTGCTCTTTTAGGTGACTTTGAGCTCCTGGAGAACAGCAAACATATTCATTCATCCCCAGAAAATGGCTAGCATAGGACATGACACATAGTGACAGTGAAATAAATGTTTCTGAATTAATAAATAAATGACTCCAAATGTACCATTTAACAAATTACTAAAAATAGTAGAAATAAATAATTAATAAATAAAACACAAACCCAACCTGTAAATACTTCTCAAGTATATCTGTATCATTCCTTGTAGGTCAATTAAGTAGAACTTGTTTTGCATACTTCCTTCTATTGTTCTTCTGGAGACTGAAAGGAGAGATATATTTTGGCTAAATGTTTTGAAAAGTTCTTCAGTTTTATTAATTACTTACCTGGAGACTTACTTAAAGAGTTGATCTAATTGAAATGTTCACCCCCAATGACTGGCCAAGAAGCCTTTCTTCCTATTTGGATTGATTAGATGTGCTCTTTTCAGTTAAACAAAAGAGGCAGAACTGTTGTCCCCAGAAGGTGTCTGATGAAAAGAACAGATGTTACCTTGGTCAAAAGGAATAAACCCTGAACTAGTCTTCCATCACCACTAAACTGTAGCCCACATGTATGGTCCCTGAATGGGGAGCTGGGCTCTGAACAGATGGATAATTAGGCAGAAAATTTTGTTGAGAGATATTTGAAAAAAGTGAAGGGCATGATGTACTGAAGGAAGAATCCAGAACCAAGAGTGCTGATGAGAAGGGATGGGAGGCAGAAGAGGTTGCTAAAAGGGTATATAACCTTTTATGTGAAAATCCTGCCAATATAACCACCTTAGGATTTCTTTGACCATTTATTCTTTGCTCTTCTTCAAATATGTTCAATGATTAAAAGAAATTACTATGGTCTTTGAAAGTGAAGTTTAAGTCTTTTGTAGATTAATGTAAATTTTACTTAAATCAGAAAACCATTTTGCCTAAAGTATAACAGCAATTAAAACACCGTGTTTGATTTTTACTTCCAGATGTGGTGAAATAACTGAGATAGATCTTGCTCTCCCACCAAAAACACTAGAACATTGGACAAAAACATATTAAACAACTGTTGTCAGATTTTGGACAACAGCAAGGACAGGACTGTGATCCTTGAGAGAAGGTAAGCAATGTGGGGTCATTCTTTCAGTGATCCCGGCTTTCTATACTTTCCAGTGGCAGCTCGTAGAGGGAGAACCCAAGCAGAACTCAGTGGTCTTGTTGCATTGAGGATGCAAAAATCAGAAGTTGAGGAGGTTGAGGAAGCTGGATTTGTAGGTCAATGAACTAAAGAGCAGGGAGCCATGCACAGAAAGAGTGCCAGAAACCTACCCAAAAGTCCACGTTAGTCTTTGCTGAATACTAAGCTAGCTATCTATGCAAAGCATGGAAACTCCTCACAGCCAAGCAAGGAACCACTAAGGAGAACCACTAAGCAATTTTCATAGATTATAATCAACTGAAAACTATTTGAGACCCAACTAGCCAAAGCAGTGAGGCCTTATTGAACATTAAATAGGGACCCCAGAAGGTTCACACTTTAGTAGTAGGGCAAGATTAACCCGAGAGTAAAAGCTACTCTAGACATTCCTAAAAATTTAGGAATTTAGTAACAAACCTCAAATAGATCAAGATGATCCACAAATAATTTGTCTGACAAAACAAACTTGAATACACTTTAATGCAAGATAATATCTAGGCATTCAAAGTGTAACCGTTACAATTCCCAGCATCCAATTACAATTACTAGATATGTAAAAAATGGGAAAATGTGACTAATTAGCAGGAAAAAAAAAATTAGTCTGTAGTAACAAACCTAGAAATGACATAGAAGATGAAATCAACATATAACAGTTTTAAAATTGCGATAACAAATATGCTCAAGGAATTAAAAGAAAACATTAAGTTAGTGAGAAGAGAAATAAAAAATATTTTTAAAAATCAAAGGGAACTTCCAGAAATGACAAAAAAAAATCAATATTTAAAATGAATGTGTAACAGGATGAACACAACAGATTAGACAGTATAGAAGAAGACATCATGAAATTGAAGATATAGGAATAGAAACTACTCAAATGGAAGTAGAGAAAGAAATAGACTAAAATAAATGAAGGAAGTCTCAACAATCTTTGACACAACTTCAAGTATTCTACATACATATATATAAAATCTGAGAAAGGAAGAGAGTAGAAAAAGTATTTGATGAAATAAAGAAAAAAATATTTCCAACTTTGATAAAAACCATAAAATTATAAATCCAAGAAACTCAACAAATCCCAACCCAAATTAACAATCACATAAACAATAAGCAAAAAAACTACCAAAGCATACCAGTATTGTCAAATTGTTTTTTTTATTTAGGGCCTTTACATTTAAAAAAACAATAATCAACTCTAAAATACCTACAAGAACCTACTTTAAATATTAAAATGTGGGTTAAATGGAAAAGAATTAAAAGAGAAATACCCAGCCCTGGCCAGTTTGGTTCAGTGGTTAAAGCGTCGGCCTGCGGTCTAGAGAGACCCGGGTTCGGTTCCCGCTTAGGGCGCATACCTCGGTTGCAGTTTGTTCCCGGCCCTGGTTTGTCGTGCGGGTGGCAGCCACTCGATGTGTACCTTTCCCATCGATGTTTCTCTCACTCTCTCTTCCTCTTCTCTCTTCCTCTCTCTCCCTTCTATCTGAGCAAAAAAAAAAGGAAAAATGTCCTCGAGTGAGGATAAAAAAAAAAAAGAAAGAAAGAAATACCCAGAAAAACATTAGTCAAAAGAACAATAGGAGTGGCTGTATTAAACTAGACTAAGAACTAGGAATATTATTAGGATAAAAAGGGACATTATGATCTCAACTTCCACTTTAAGAAAATGCTGTTGGACACTATGGAGAAAATAAACCCCAAAATAAAGAGAAGGAAAGAAATAATAAAGAACAGAACGTAATTAAATAGAAAAGTGGACTAACAGAGAAAAATTAATAAAACCAAAACCTGATTCTTTGAAAAGATCAATAAAATTGATAAGCCTCAGGCCAGGCTGATCAGAAAAGAAGAAAAACAAGATACAATTTGCAAATATTAAAAGAAGATTTATCAATACATATTTTTCAGCATTAAACAAAATAAACAACTTTATACCCCGCCCCCCCAAATTGACAATATAGATGAAATAAACATTTCTTGAAAAGCACAAATTACCAAAACTAACATAAGTAAAAGCAGAATATCTGAATAGCGCTGTATCTATAGAAGATATTGCATTAAAAATTGAAAGATTTCTGCCCTGGCTGGTTTGGCTCAGTGGTTAGAGTGTTGGCCCTCGGACCAAAGAATCCCGGGTTTAGTTCCTGATAAGGGCACGTACCTGTGTTGCAGTTTGTCCCCGGCCCTGGTTAGGGTCATGTGGGTGGCAACCACTCAATGTGTCTCTTTCACATTGATGTTTCTCTCTCTCTCCTCCGCCCTCTCTCCCTCCGGCTCTATCTGAAGATAAAAAAGCAAAAGTGTCCTCGGATAAGGATAAAAAAAAAAATTAAAAGATATCCCTTAAAGAAAATTACACATTTACTAGATTTGCTAGATTGCTTCATGGGTGAATGCCATCAAATATTTATGGAATAAATAATACAAATGCTACACAAACTTTGTTGGCAAACAGCAGAGAAGGAAATGCTTATTAACTCATTTTATGGAGCCAGCTTTACTCTGATAACAAACCAGACTAAGACATTACGAGAAAACTCTTAACCCATGTTCCTCATAAACACTGAAACAAAATTATACTCCAAATTACTATAAAAAGAAATCCAGCAATACACTATAGACATAATAGAAAATGAACAGGTAAGATTTATCTCAGAGATGCAAAGTTGATTTACATTAAAAAATCAATTAATATCAGTCATCATATCAATAGATTAAAGAAGAAAAACAATATGAGTTTCCGTAGAAGCGGAAAAAGCATTGGACAATATTTAATACAATACATATTCATGGTAAAATGTTTACAATTAACGAGTGAATTTAGCAAGGTCACAAGATACCAGGTAGTGTATAAAAACAACTGTATTTTTAGATAGTAGCAATGAACCTCAGGGAAATGCAATAAAAAGTGATTTCATTTAGAGTAATATAAAAGACAAAATAATTAGGGATAAATTTAACAGAATATTAAGATCATTCACTATAACGCTTGAAAAACTACAAAACCTTATTGAGAGAAATAAAAGAACACCTAAATATATGGTATATGGTAAGATATACCATCATCATCAATTGGAAAACACCATATTTTTAAAATAGCAATGTGCCCTGACTTGACATAGAATTTTAACTCAAACACAGCATGATATATTTTTTTTGGTAGAAATTGTCAAGCTGATTCTACAATTTATATGGAACTACAAAGCATCTAATCAAAACTATTTTGAAAAAGGAGAATATTGGAAGATTTATACTACCTCCTTTCAAGACTTACAAAAGCGATAGTATTCAAGACAGTATGGTATTGATGTAAGGATAGACACACAGATCAGTAGAACAGAAGATTTTGTGTGTGTGTGTGTGTGTGTGTGTGTGTGTGTATGTGTGTGTGTGTACTGAAGTTCCTTTGCACTGAGCCTTTTTCACAAATAATGCCAGAACAACTGGGTATCAGTCTAGAAAAATACATGAACATCACAGCTTATATCACGTCATTCTCAATAACTGGAAATGGTTCATAGGCCTAGATGTAAACACTGAAATTATAAAATTTTTTGAAGAAAAACATGAGAAAATCTTTGCAACCTTATGTTGGCATAGATTTCTTAGAAAAACAAAAACAACCATAAATTATGAAGAAAAATTGAACTTTAGTGTAATTACATTTTTTTGTTCTTTGAAAGATACCATTAAGAAAATAAAAGGCAAGCATGGGAAAAATATTTTCAAAACATATGTCTGAACATATAAAACTCTTAGAATGCAATAAGATTAAAAAATAAAAAACAAGTAAAAAATCGGCAAAAGATTTGAAGAGCTACTCCACCAAAGAAGATACACAAAAGGCCAATATGCACATGAAAAGATGCTCAACATCACCGATCATCAGGGAATGAAGATGAAAACACAATGAGATACAATCACACATCCAATACAATTTAAAATAAAAAAGATTGACAATATCAAGTATAGGCAAGAATGTGAAGTACCTAGAACTCTCCTGTAAATTACTAATGAGAATATGAAATGGTAAAACACTTTGGAAAACAGTCTAGTAGATACTTACATAGTTAAATACAAAATTATCATAGGACCAGCAATTGTGCCCAGGAATCTACCCAAGAGAAATGAAAGTGTATGCACACATGAAAAATTGTCCATGAATCTTCATAGAAGCTTCATTCATAATAGCCAAAAACTGCAAACAATTTGAATGTCCATCAACAGAATGAACAAAGTATAGTATATTCATATACTAGAATACTACTTAGTAATAAAATGGAACAAACTACTGAAACATATAACAACATGGATGGCTCTCAAAAACATGTTGAATAAAAGAAAATACACAAAAGTGAATTTATATGAAAATCTAGGAAAGGCAAAACTCATTGTAGTGGCAGATAAGTGGTTGCTTGAGGATTGGTGTGGGAATACTTTACGACCAAGGGGTACAAAGGAACTTTCTGGGGTGATGGAAATGTATTGATGATGATGGTACCTATACAGGTAAATGTATTTGTCAAATGTCATTAAACTGGACACTTAAAAATGGAAGCATCTTATTGTATATAATTTTTACCTCAATTAAGTTGATTTTTAAAAATGCATTTTTTTATTGGAAAAAAGGGAAGGTTACTATGAAGCATGATTTCCTGAGATGATCACTGGTCAGCAAGCATCAACCATCCTACTGGTTATATGAATTCATGTTAAACTGACTTAATATCTAAGCTAGGATATGAATATAGTTCCTTTGGTGGAGATGTAGGGGTTTCGTATGGCTAGAATCTATCACGGGTTCTGGGTGGCGGAAGGGGTGAGTGAAAGACTCCAAGAATAGAGGAAAGGGAAAGCCAAAGGCACAAGTCTGCCTTGTGTTTAATGTTCTTGAACAGACACCACTTCTACTAGGTCCCAGAGAGATCTAAATAGAGGGCCAAGCCACACAAATATACACTACCCCTTGCCAGGCTTTTGACCTCTCACGCTGCATCAGCCTTGTGAGAAGTGAATTCTGAGATGCAGAAAAGGGAACAGAACATTAAGAGAGGGCAATTTACATGAGAGCAATAAACTCATTACAACTTTACTCCTAGTTCTTCACACAGTAACAGCCCAGGTTTAGGGTAACACCCAGTGAGTGTTCCCTGTATACCAGACATTCGGTGGGTAGGTGGATACATAGACAGACAGAGATGTAGATACAGACATATGGATAGGTTGATAGATATAGCTGCAGATATATGAAATTTATTTACTCCTATAAACAATCAAGATAGTTTAGTAACTAAGACACAGAGGCTAACTAACTTGCCCAAAGTCACACAGCTAAGAGGCAGATCCAAGATTGACACCCACGTAGTATGATGCAAGGTCTGTGCTCTTAACTGTTACATTATTCTACCAGCTGTACTCGAATTATCAGCACTTCAGAATTACTCCTCACAGGAAGAATCAAGCACAGAGAGCCTTCACCTCCACCTTCAGACCGAGAGATATAAAAAAATATCTCTCCTTTATTGAAGATAACTGCTGAGGGTCACTTATTTGATCATTTGTTTAACAATATATATGTTGACTGACCCCTACATGCCTGATATCATGCCTATCACTGAAGATTCAGAAATAAATGAGACATAATCCTTGCTTTCAAAGATCTGGACATTCCTCCAAGATGACTTGGCATAGTGCAAATGAGAGTTTGGAACACCTGCCACACTAGTGTAAATGAGGTATTGAGGCAGCACTACTTGCATCCATGTTATCAGGAGACTGTCTGCACCTGACTAACTGAAGGTCACACCTGGGCATCCCTGGGGGCCTCTTAGCTTTACCATTAAGCAATCTGAAGCCATAAAATGATTAGGGTTGGAACACTTTTAGAGGATTAATGTTCTAACAAATTGGGTGATTTTGCTCAGCTTGGCTATTGAGAATAACATATTGTAAATTTACTGAGCTCATTTGTGACCAAATTTCTCTGCAGAGTAATTGAAAGTGAATGGAAATGGTTATTTATGTATTTGCAACCATTAGATGCTGCTGTCATCTCTGATTTCGCTGGATGATTAGTTAAAATATGTACTGAGATCATTGCCTTTGGGTGGCACTTCGCATGTTCAATTAACTAAGGCCTGTGCATACTGCTGGCCATGAAAAGGCAGATGGTGAAGAGAAGCTGTACTCTTGGAGTTCAGAAATGACTCAGCAGCCAAACGGGAGTATATTTCTGAATTGCATCTCCTTGTTTAGGGTTTCATGACCACTAGGAATGTGGCTATATTCACAATCCTATGCCACTGTTGCCTAAAGTTTTCGCATGAATGTTAAGAATAATTTGAAAACCCACGCCAAAAAAAGAGTTCATGGTGAGATACATTTAAAAAGCCCTGTATTGAGCCCTGGCTGGTTTGGCTCAGCAGTTCGAGCGTCGGCCTGCGGTCCAGAGAGGCCTGGGCTTGGTTTCCAGTACCTCAGTTGTAGTTTGTCTCCAGTCCTGGTTGGGGCAGTGTGGGTGGTGACCAATTGATGTGTCTCTCTCACATCGATGTTTCTCTCTCTCTCTCTTCGTCCATCTCTCCCTCCCACTCTGTCTAAAGATAAATGCAAAAAAAAAAAAAAAAAAGTCGTCTGGCGAGGATTAAAAAAAAGCCCTCTATTGAACAAAGTTCAATGAATTTCTTTAGTGCAGGGTATTTCAAAACAGTGAGTGCACATATAAGCACTGTACATCTCTAAGAGAGAGAGGTAATAGAATTGTAATACAATTATCAGGTGTATATAAGGAAGCCAGCATTTATTGAGCACCTATGTACTATTTGTCACATGCATAGTTTAGATTTACATAATTTTATACAGATTACTTCATTTAATCCATATAACTAGTCTATGATGTATCTTTATTTTCTGGAATGATAGCTCTGAGACCTGGAGAGCTTAAAAAACTGCTAATGTCATGATGAGCAAGTGGCTTAGCTGGGATTTGAACCCAAGTAGTTTAGTTGCAGAACCCATACTCTTGACCACAATGCTCCATTTTTTTTTTTTTTTTCCTTTTTTATTTTCTCCAAGATGGTCTTGCTCAAGCAGAATCTCACAGATCACACTTTGGGAAGGGAATTTGTAGCATAAAGATATCAGGTATTGTTGGGATGTGCCCCAGCTCTGGGTCAACACATTAATGATACAGTGGAGACAAGGAAAGAGACAAGTTAGACATTTTCAGTTCACCCTAGCCTGAACCTGTTCCCCAGAGCAGAGATTTTCAACCGGCGTGCTGCAGCACACTGGTGTGATGAAAGAATTTTTAAAACATGCAATATCTGACAATTTAGTCAGGGGCACTGACCTCTTTTCCCTGAAGTTGTCAAATAAAAAAATGACAACAGCCAACACAATAGCTGTCTGGTGTCAATGAATCAAAATTATACCTATTTTTTGGGGTCAGATCGGCAAATGATATATTTTTTTTGGTGTGCCACGAAATTTTAGTCATCTGTTTATGTGTGCCACAGGATAAAAAAGGCTGAAGCTCACTGGCATAGAGTACCAAATAAAGTGATGACTCCTGGACTTTTGAATGAGAGCTGACTCCCCATTCTCCTGAGTATGAAAAATGCCTTGTGCTTATCTGGGTCCTTCTGCACATTTCCATTCAAGCATCCCAAAGACCCTGACAATATCTCACTAATCTCATTGATTTTTGAGTGATGTTATGGGCCAGGCCCTGTGCTAGTGGTGGCATTCAGATCCGATTCAGGCGGACATGCAGGAGTCGAATACAGAGGTAAAACCGGCCTTGTTGGTAAGGCTGAGTAGAAACTGTGGTTTAGAAATGGCATTCCCAGTGGCCCACCTAAGAGTTTACTTCTGAATTAGGCAGACTTACCCACCCAGGCCTGCAAAGGCAGTATAACCCCTCTCTCTGCAGCCTACCCCGTGGCAGCCACAGTGAAAAGGGCCTCCCAAGGGTGAGTCAGCCTGAACGTGGAGGTGGTTAGGGCTGAGTTGAGGGTGTGTGATTTCTCCTCCCACGTTCCTCACTGAAGTCAGCAGCCCAGGGAGGAGTGAGAGATGGCTTGGAGAGACATTAGAAGTTCCTTCCAGCTTTTCTCTTCTGAGGAGGAATCTAGACATTCCTGCTTTTCCCTGGCTGGAAACAAGTAATGTTCTCTCAGCTTGGATGTTAGTGACAGGAGATAAAACAGCTAAACTATCTCACCTCTCAAGGAGCATTTCTTCATAAGTCTTTTGGCTATTTGTATGTCCTGTTTGGAGAGGTGTCTATTTAGCTCCTCTGTCCATTTTTTAGTTGGGTTCTTTGTCTTTTGTTGAGTTGTATGAGTACTCTATGTATTTTGGAAATTAACCCCTTATCTGATGTATCATTGGCAATTATGCTCTCCCATATAGTGGGTTGCCTTTCCAAATATTTGGCTATACTACAAAGCTATTATAATCAAAACAGCCTGGTACTGGCACAAGAACAGGCATATAGACCAGTGGAACAGAACAGAGAACCCAGAAATGGACCCAAGACACTATACTCAATTAATATTTGACAAAGAAGGCAAGAGCATACAAAATTCACATTGTTTCTTTCCTCTATGTCAGGATTACATTTTCTTGTATTATCGTTGTTCATTCATTCACACATCAGACATATACTGAGTACTAATATGTATTGAGCCTTGGATACACAGTGCTAAATATTCTTATCCAAGCCAGAAATACGCCCCCCCCCCTTTCTTTAAAAAATACTCTCTTTACTTAGGTAAAGTAACTGCATGAATTAATGTATTAGCAGCCATTGGTGTACCAGTTATGTGGGAAGTCCTCGGGGTACTGCTACATAGGCTGTAAGCTTTGGCTGGGGGACATATATGGTGCTGGGTAGGGCCACCATCAGAAGACCATAATTGGAAGGGAGGAGAAAAAAGAAACTGCAGCAATACATGGGTTAAAAGCCTCCTAACTGAACTGTGGAGGGGCTCCCTCACAGTCTTCACTTGCTTCCCTATTTTACCCAGAGTCAGTGTCTTTTATTAAGATAGACTTGTACTCATGAAAGTTTGAATGAGATCCAGGGAATCAAATGAAAGCCTTAGAATTGAATTGGTAAAACACTGAGAGTGGCTGGACTATCCTGACGTCAAAGGACACGAACTGGTAATTATTCTATTAGTGAAGGGAAGATGGAAAGATTGAGGACTTCGAGATGAGAAGCTAAATTAGCTCTAATGAAATGTAATGAATGGAGAAACAAGGGTATCCTAATATATATATTGTCCCACAGAATCAGATCTGGAAGCTGAAAGAGCAAAAAGGACGGTGTAAAATTTCATTACTTGTTTGAATGGGAAGGGAACAAGGCTATTACTTGCCAGTCTGATACTTGCCAGTCTGAAACCTTGTTCCAGAGGAAGGAATGTAGCTTCGCAGAATCCTGTCTTTTGAATGCTACTGGTGAAAGGACAGGGGAGAACTTTCTACCCCTCTTTTCTTCCACAAGGCCAGTGGGCTTGATCCTGTGAACCCTGCTCTACAGTTCATTTAAAAATTTTTTTTATTAATTTATTTTTGTTACAGATGTTTCTCATTTTTTCCCCATTGACACCCTCCTCCCTATCCACCCCCTGCCCCCATACCTGGCTTTGTTGTCCATGTCCATAGGTTATGCATACATGCATATAAGTTCTGTGGTTTATCTCTTACTTCCCCCCACCACCCTTTCTTCTGAGGGTTGTCAGTCTGTACCCTACTTCAATGTCTTTGGGTTTACCCTATTCCTCAGACTGTTATGTTCATTATATTCCGTATATAAGTGAGAGCATATGATATTTGTCTTTCTCTGCTTGGCTTGTTTCGCTTAGGATAATACTTTCCAGGTCTCTCCATGTTGTCTCAAAGGATAAGAGATCTTTCTTTCTTACAGCTGCATAGTACTCCATTGTGTATATGTACCACTGCTTTTTTATCCATTCATCTACTGATGGACACATGGGCTGTTTCCAGATCTTAGCTATTATAAATAGTGCTGTTACGAACATGGGGTACATATATTCTTTCTGATTGGTGTTTCAGGCTTCTTAGGGTATATTCCTAGAAGTGGGATCACTGGGTCAAATGGCAATTCAATTTATTTATTTATTTATTTTATCCTCACCCGAGGACATTTTTCCATTTTTTGTACAGATAGAGTGGGAGGGAGAGAGAGGAAGAGAGAGAGAGGGAAACATCGATGTGAAAGGGACACATCGAGTGGCTGCCACCCGCACGACCAACCAGGGCCGGGGACAAACTGCAACCAAGGTACATGCCCTTAGCGGGAACGGAACCCGGGTCTCTCCGGACCGCAGGCGGACACTCTAACCGCTGAGCCAAACCGGCCAGGGCGGCAATTCAATTTTTAATTTTTTGAGGTAACACCATATTGTTTTCCATGGTGGCTCCACCAGTCTGCATTCCCACCAGCAGTGTAGTAGAGTCCCATTTTCTCTACACCCTTGCCAACACTTGTTTGATGATTTGTTGTTGGCAGCCATTATGACAGGTATGAGGTGATATCTCATTGTTGTTTTAATTTGCATCTCTGATGATTAGTGATGTTGAGCATTTCTTCATATGTCTCTTGGCCATTTGTATGTCCTGTTTGGAGAGGTGTCTATTCAGCTCCTCTGCCCATTTTTTAATTGGGTTCTTTGTCTTCCTTTTGTTGAGTTGTATGAGTACTCTATATATTTTGGAAATTAACCCCTTATCTGATGTATCATTGGCAATGATGCTCTCCCATACAGTGGGTTGCCTTTCCATTTTGACAATTGTATCTTTTGCTGTCCAGAAGCTTTTTAGTTTGATGTCGTTCCATGTCTTCATTTTCTTCTTCCTTTCTGTTGCCTTAGGTGCTGTATCAGTGAAAATTCTGCTGCGTATGATCTCCGAAATTTTGTTGCTTACATTTTCTTCTAGGATTTTTATGGATTTATGGGTCACATTTAATTCTTTCATCCATTTTGAGTTTATTCTTGTGTATGGTGTAAGATGATGGTCTAGTTTCATTTTTTGCATGTAGCTGTCCAATTTTCCCAACACTATTTATTAAAGAGGCTGTCTTTACTCTATTGTATGCTTTGTCAAATATTACTCCATTGTATGCTTTGCCTTCTTTGTCAAATATTAATTGAGCATAGTGTCTTGGGTCCATTTCTGGGTTCTCTGTTCTGTTCCACTGGTCTATATGCCTGTTCTTGTGCCAGTACCAGGCTGTTTTGATTATAATAGCTTTGTAGTATAACCAAATATTTGGTACCATGATCCCACCTACTTTGTCCTTCTTTTTCAAGATTGCTATGGCTATTCGAGGTCTTTTTAGGTTCCATATGAACTTTTGAAGTATTTGTTCTAGTTCTGAGAAATATGTCTTTGGTATTTTGATAGGGATTGCATTGAATCTATAGATTGCTTTGGGTACTATGGACATTTTAATGATGTTAATTCTTCCAATCCATGAACAAGCTATGTGCTTCCACTTTTTTGTATCTTCCTCTCTTTCTTTTTTCAATGTCCTGTAGTTTTCTGCAAATAGGTCCTTTACTTCTTTGGTTAAGTTTATTCCTATGTATCTTAATTTTTTTGCCACGATGGTAAATGGGATTTTTTTTTTTTTAGTTTCTCTTTCTGTGACTTCATCATTGGTGTATAAGAATGCCATCGATTTCTTGATGTTAATTTTGTATCCTGCTACTTTGCCAAATTCATTTATTAAGTCTAGTAGATTTTTGATGGAGTCTTTGGGGTTTTCTACATATAGTATCATGACATCTGTGAATAATGACAGTTTCACTTTCTTCTTTCCAGTTTGGATCCCCTTTATTTTTTCTTCCTGTCTGATTGCTGTGGCTAAGACTTCCAGTACTATATTAAATAAGAGTGGTGAAAGTGGGCATCCCTGTCTTGTTCCTGTTCTTAAGGGAAATGCTTTTAGTTTTTGCCCATTGAGTATGATGTTGGCTGTAGGTCTTTCATAAGTGGCCTTTATTATGTCAAGATATGATCCCTCTATTCCCTCATTGCTGAGTGTTTTTATCAGAAATGGGTGCTGGATTTTATCAAATGCTTTTTCAGCACCTATTGATATCTATTTTATTCTTCATTTTGTTTATATGGTGTATCACATTTATTGATTTGTGAATATTGTACCAGCCTTGCATCCCTGGGGTGAATCCTACCTACTTGGTCATGGTGAATAATTTTTTTGATGTATTGCTGGATTCGATTTGCTAGTATTTTGTTCAGGATTTTGGCATCTATGTTCATCAGTGATATTGGCCTCGAGTTTTCTTTCTTTGCAGTGTCTTTTTCTGCTTTTGGAATTAGAATTATGCTGGCCTCATAAAATGAGTTTAGAAGACTTCCTTTTTCTTGAATTTTTTGAAATAGTTTGAGGAGAATGGGTGTTAGTTCTTCTTTGAATGTTTGATCAAACTCCCCCCGTGAAACCATCCACGTCTGGGCTTTTGTTTGCTGGGAGAGTCTTGATTAGCTCTTCAATTTCTTTAGTTGTTACTGGTCTGTTCAAGTTATTTATCTCTTCCCGGTCCACTTTTGGGGGCCTATGTGTTTCTAGAAATTTGTCCATTTCGCTTAAATTGTCGAATTTGTTGCCATATAATTGTTCATAGTATTTGTTAACAATAATTTGTATTTCTGTGTTGTTAGTTGTTACTTCTCCTCTTTCATTTCTGATTTTGTGTATTTGTGTTCTTTCTCTTTGTTTCTTGGTGAGTCTAACTAAGGGTCCATCAATCTTGTTTATCTTTTCCAGAAATCAGTTCTTTGTTTCATTGATCCTTTAAATTGTTTTTTTGGTCTCTATGTCATATATACCTTCTCTGATCTTTACTATTTCCTTCCTTCTACTTGCTCTGGGGTTTTCTTTTTGTTTGCTCTCTGGTTCTTTAAGTTGTGAGGTTAGATAATCTATTAGGGATTTATTTTGTGTTTTGGGGTAGGTCTGTAGTGCTATGAACTTCCCTCTCAGAACTGCTTTCACTGCATGCCATAGATTTTGTACTGTTGTGTGTTGATTTTTATTGGATTCCAGGAAGTTTTGATTTCTTCCTTGTTCACCTCTGTAACCCATTCATTGTTTAATAACATGCTATTTAGCTTCCATGTGTTCAAACGTCTTTGCATGTTCTTGTTACAATTGATTTCTAGTTTCATGCCATTGTGATCTGAGAAGATGCTTGATATGATTGCAATCTTCTTGAACTTGTAGAAACTTAGTTTGGGCCTAACATGTGGTCTATCATTGAGAATGTCCCATGTGCACTTGAGAAGAATGTGAATTCTGTAGTTTTGGGGTGTAATTCTCTGTAGATATCTATTAAATCCATTTGGTCTAGTGCTTCATTTAGAGTCTCTGTTTCCTTGCTAATTTTTTGCCTAGAGGATCTATCCAGTGCTGTCAACGGGGTGTTGAAGTCCCCTGCTATGATTGTATTGTTGTCGATTTCTCCTTGGAAGTCCTCCAGAAGATTTTTAGTATATTTTGGTGCTTCTATATTGGGTGCATATATATTTATCAAGGTTATATATTCCTGTTGAATAGATCCTTTCAATATTATGTAGTGGCCGTCTTTTTCTCTAGTTATGGTCTTCATTTTGAAATCTATTTTATCAGATACGAGAATTGCTACCCCAGCTTTTTTTTTGCTTTTCATTTGCTTGGAAAATTTTTTTCCATCCCTTCACTTTCAACCTATGTGAGTCTTTTGTTGAGAGGTGGGTCTCTTGCAAACAACATATAGATGAGTCATGCTTTCTTATCCAATCAGCTACTCTGTGTCTTTTTATGGGAGCATTCAATCCATTTTCGTTTAAGGTGGTTATTGATATGTACTTATTTATTGCCATTTTTGTTTTGTGTGGTTCTATTTTTCTCCCCATTTCTACTGCTAATTACAGCAGTCCTTTTAACATTTCTTGCAGTGCTGGTTTGGTGCTAATGTATTCCCTTAGCCTTTTTTTTGTCTGGGAAGCTCTTTATTTGATCTTCTATTTTGAATGATAGCCTTGCTGGGTAGAGTAGTCTTGGATTCAGATTCTTGTTTTTCATGACTTTGATTACTTCATGCCATTGTCTTCTGGCCTGTAGTGTTTCTTGTGAGAAGTCAGTGAGAGCCTTATGGGGTTCCCTTTGTAGGTAACCTGCTGCTTCTCTCTTGCTGCTTTTAGGATTCTCTCTTTGTCCTTAATTTGTGGCATTTTAATTACTATGTGTCTTGGTGTGGGCCTGTTTGGGTTCTTCTTACTTGGGACTCTCTGTGCTTCTTGAACTTGAATGCCTTCTTCCTTCACCTAATTAGGGAAGTTTTCTCTCACTATTTTTTTGAATATATTCTCTATCCCTTGCTCATTTTCTTCTTCTTCGGGGACTCCTATGATGCGAATATTATTACGTTTCCAGTTGTCCCACAGTTCTCTTAAGCTGTCTTCCTGTTTTTTAATAGTTTTTTCCTTTTTTTTTCTGATTGGTTGATTTTTTCTACCTTGTCTTCTAATTCACTGATCCGGTCCTCAGCTTCCTCTACTCTGCTCTTTAAACCTTCCAATGTGTTTTTCATTTCTGATATATCATTTTTTATCTCTTCTTGTTGGTTTTTAATTTCCAATTGGCTTATTTTCAGTGTCTCTAAGTCCTTACTCATGCTGTTCAGCTTCCTCAAGATCATGGCTCTAAATTCTAGCTCTGTTAACATGCCTAATTGCTCCACATTGATCTCATCTTTGGTGGAGGTCTCTTGCTCTTTCATTTGGCTTCTGTTTCTGTGTTTCACCATTTTGGCTATCACTGTGGGCTTTGGAGCCTGTCAAGTTTTCCCTGTGGGTGTTGGTATTCTGCTGTTTGTGGCTCCCTCTCCTGTGTTTAGATGAGCGAGGGAGGACCCACGTTGAACACCACTGTCAAGTCTTACTTTCCTGGTTAAAGTTGTCGACCCAGGAAAGGTACTGTTATCCTCTAGCTTTTTGCCTGGAGGCTAGCAGTTCTAGGTTACTTGATGAGTTTTGGGTTGTCAGTTGATTGAAAAGGTCCCTCAGGTGCTTAGCACAAGGGGATTTCACGAGGGTGGGGCAGATGCTGGTTATTAGTGAGCCTCAATTAGCACTTCAGTGGCCCACAGGGTGAGGTTGGATCTCCGAGGGAGGGGCTGCTGCCTCTCTCAGAGCCCTGGGAAGGAGCAATGTGGCCACCGTCCTGAGTGGCTGCACTCAGCTAAAGCTCTGAGTGCCCTCCAGATCCCGAGTGTCCCGACACAGCTCCAGTCCAGTCTGCCCTCCCTCTGCCGGAGCCCAAGGTGAGTGGCTGTGGCTGTTTCAGCCTCTGTCCCGGCTCTGCGCTGTGGAGCCGCCTGGGAGTGTGACCCGAGGGTGCTGCTCCCAGCTAAGGCCGCTGCCGAGCTGCCGACTGTGGGCTCCCAGCCCCCGTCTCGCGCCTTCGCAAGCCTACCGGGATGGAGTCACTGTCCCTCGTTATATGGTCCTCCAAGCTGCTTTTCTGTTGCTTTTTCCCCTCGATTTGTCTGTGTTATTGTTGTAATTCCAGTTTGGTTCTGGGAGACGGTCTGTGTAGCTTCCGTTCACTCCACCGCCATTTTTTCCTCTGCATCCCTTCACTTTCAACCTATGTGAGTCTTTTGTTGTGAGGTGGGTCTCTTGTAAAAAACATATCTATGAGTCATGCTGTCTTAACAAGTCAGCTATTCTGTGTCTTTTTATTGGAGCATTCAATCTATTTACATTTAAGGTGATTATTGATATGTACTTATTTATTGCCATTTTTGTTTAGTTTGGTTATATTTTTCTTCCTATTTCTCCTGCTAATTACAGCAGTCCTTTTAACATTTCTTGTAGTGCTGGTTTGGTGCTAATGAATTCCCTTAGCCTTTTTTTGTCTGGGAAGCTCTTTATTTGACCTTCTATTTTGAATGATAGCCTTGCTGGGTAGAGTAGTCTTGGATTCAGATCCTTGTTTTTTATGACCTTGATTACCTCATGCCTTTTCCTTCTGGCCTGTAGTGTTTCTGTTGAGAAGTCAGCTGAGAGCCTTATGGGGTTTCCTTTGTAGGTAACCTTGCTTATCTCTTGTTGCTTTTAAGATTCTCTGTCTTTAATTTTTGGCATTTTAGTTACTATGTGTCTTGGCATGGGCCTATTTGGGTTCTTCTTACTTGGGGCTCTCTGTGCTTCTTGTACTTAAATGCCTTCTTCCTTCACCAAATTAGGGAAGTTTTCTGTCACTATTTCTTCAAATATATTCTCTAATCCTTGCTCATTTTCTTATTCTTCAGGGACTCCTATGATGCAAATATTATTATGTTTCCAGGCGTCCCACAGTTCTCTTAAGCTGTCTTCCTGTTTTTAAATTGTTTTTTCCTTTTGGTTTGCTGATTGGTTGATTTTTTTTCTACCCTGTCTTCTAATTCACTGATTCAGTCCTCAGCTTCCTCCACTTTGCTGTTTAGTCCTTCTAATGTGTTCTTTATTTCTGCTATGTCAGTCTTCATTTCTTCTTGGTGGTTTTTCATTTCAAATTGATTGATTTTCAGTGTTTCTATGTCTTTACTCATGTTGTTGATGTCCTTACACATGCTGTTGAACTTTCTCACGATCATGGTTTTGAATTCTAGCTTTGTTGACTTGCTTAACTGCATTTCATTAATCTCCTCTTCAGTAGAAGTTTCTTGTTCTGTCGTTCGGGATTTGTTTGTTTCAACATTTTGGCTATCTCAGTGGGCTTTGGAGCCTGCCAAAATTTCTCTGTGGGTGTTGGTATTCTGCTCTTTGTGGCTCCCTCTACTAGGTAAGGATGAGCGAGGGAGGACACAGGGTAAACACCACTGTCAAGTCTTACTTTCCTGGTTAGCATTGCTAACCCAGGAATGGTTCAGTTTTCCTCTAGCTTTTTGCCTGGAGGCTATTAGTAGCGGCTACTTGAAAAGCCTTGGGTTCTCAGTTGAATAAAAACCTTCCTCGGGTGTTCAGAGTAAGGGAATTTCCTGAGGGTGGGGCAGATGCTGGTTGTTAATAAGCCTCTATTTGCATTTTAATGGCCCACCAGGTGGGTTGAATCTCTGAGGGAGGGGCCACTGGCTCTCCCCAGATCCCTGGGAAGGAGTAAAATGGCCACTGTTCTGCATGGCTGCAACTCAGCAAAAGCTCTGAGCACCCTCCAAATCCTGAGTGTCCCTACACAGTTCCAGTCCAGTCCTCCCTCCCTGTGCTGGGGCCCAAGTGAGTGGCTATGGCTATTTTAGTGTCCGTCCCAGCTCTGGGCTGTGGAGCTGCTTTGGAGTTTAACCCTGAGGGTGCTGCTCACAGCTAAGACCGCTGCTGTCAGTGGGATCCCAGCCCCCCTCTCACGCCTTCGCAATCCTACCAGGATTGATTCAGTGTCCCTGGTTATATGGTCCTCGCAAGCTGCTTTTTGGTTGCTTTTTCCTGATGATTTGTCTTTTTTTTAGTTGTAATTGTAGTTTGGTTCTGGGAGATGGTCTGCGTAGCTTCCATTCATTGCGCCGCCAGTCTGGAATCCCACAGTTCATTTTTTAATCCATAAAAGTTATCACTTAACATGTTATATAATTTCCCTCTTTATTTTATTGCGTATTTATTGTCTGTCTTCCCCACTAGAACCTAAGCTCACAAGGACAGGCATTTTTGTTTACCCCAGTGCTCAGGAGAGTGCATGGCAACTGTAGGTCTTTAAATCCTTGTTGCATGATAAGTGATATGCCAAATTCCTCCCAGGGACTAAAATTGAGGTGATTTTATGAAAAGAAAGAAAGAAAGAAAGAAAGAAAGAAAGAAAGAAAGAAAGAAAGAAAGAAAGAAGTTTATGAAGAAAAGAATCCCTTAAAAGAAGAGTAAATGGTTCTGGCTGGTGTGGCTCAGTGGTTGAGCATTGACCCATGCACCAAGAAAGAGGTCACTGGTTTGATTCCCGGTCAGGACACATGCCCAGGTTGTGGGCCTGATCCCCAGTGGGGAGCATGCAGGAGGTAGCCATTCAATGTTCTCTCTCATCGATGTTTCTATCTCTCTCTTCCTATCACTTCCCCTCTCTCTCCAAAATCAATAAAGAAAAAATAAATAAATAAGAGTGAGTAGGTTGTAATAGCTCATTCTTGGGGTCTGAATTAGAGAGGAAGATAAACAATGGAGCTAAAATCAGAAGTTGGTGATTTGGTTAGACAAAATGCTTTCCAGGATTATTTAAGTAAGAGTACTACTGCAAGAAACTCAAATTTACAAAATTAAAATTTCCCCACCCCCTCTGCCAATTATTTTAAAATAAAAATGTGCAGGTGATCTTCATTTTGTCTTCAGATTATTTAATCCATTGTTTTGTAAAAAATCACTGCTTAGCTTGTTTAATAGCTCCCGAGACCCAGGTGAGCCCTACACATCTGGAATACTTAGGGCTGTAAAGATTCAGTAACACCACTGGGTACCATAAGTGAGTCTGACAGGTCTTCATTCAGCTGCTGCAACTGGGAAGGCACTGAAAATTGTCTGTGTTTTTCCTTCTCTAACCTTGCAGTTTTTTTCTCTTCTGAAGACTGAGTTAATTATATAGTAGCTATTTGAGGTTGCTTCTGAAAGCATAATGTTTGTGTTCTGTGTTTTTTCATCTGATAAAAGTAAGGTTCATTCTTGGGTCCTTGAGATAAAAATCAAAAACAAAAACAAAACAATAGCCATCATTTGTGCAGTGATAGTCACCAAGTTTATTTTATTAAATCATCAGGTAGAGTGGTGCCATGACTGTAGCTCCTTTATGTCAAATGACCTGAATCTCAGAGTTGCCAAGTGGTTTGTCCAAAAATACACAGCTGGGAAAGTACTGCAGGTGGTACTCAGACCTGGGTTCTGGCACTCAAGATCCCTGGTACTCTCTAAGTCTCATAGGTTATCACAGTCATAGCAGCAACGGCCTAATTGTGAGTCATGTCATCACATTATGCCTAGTAAATGATAGACTTAAGACCTCTTGACCTTTAGGGGCACAGTCTTTTTTCAGACTATTTTTTTTTTATTGTTGAAATCACTTTGTAATGTCAAAAATAAGAAAAATAAACTTTATCTTCTAATTTTATTTATTAGTTTAATTTCTCTAAAAATATACAAATTTTTGAGATAAAAATCCAGATAAGATCCAAACCACCACTGTTAGTTTTTATTTTTTTCCACACTGCAACTGGAGTAACCAAAAATTACACGGAAACCTCTAATCTTTTTTTTTTTTTTTTGCATCAGAACCACCAACCTCAATGTCATAAGAGGCCAAGAGAATAGGATGGAATTCAACACAACCTTCCTTTTCAAACTCTGCTTGAGATTAATTTATTTAATAATGTTTTACCATTAGGTAGTCATTTTTTCTTTCCTTCCTTCCATTTAACAATTATTTACAGGTATCTTCTTAAGTGTCAGGTACTGTTCTAGGCAATGGTGACACATGAATAAATAAAACAGAAAAATCCCCCCTTGCCTTCAAGAGAAAACAGTAAAAAATAATACATAATTTTTATATAGTACAGTATGTGAAGGGGTGAAAAGTGCTATGGAAAAATCCAACGCTAGTAAGGGTTCCAGGTGGGGTAGAGGATAGGGTGGGATTGGTCAGGGTAGAGCTCACTGAGGTGACTTTTTGCAAAGACTTGAGGACATGAAACAGTGAGCCATTAGATACCTAAAAGAAGAGCATTCCAGGTAAAGGGGACAAAAACAGCAAAGGCCAGAAGGCAAGAGTTGCCTTACAAAGTTAAATATACATATAGCCTATGACCCGATAATCTCACTTCTAGGATTTTCATGTAACAAGTAGGGTTCACCTGGGTCTGGTGAGCTATTAAACAAGCTAAGCAGTGATTTTCTACAAAATAATGCATTAAATAATGCAAAGAAGAAATGAATATCACCTGGACATCTTTATTTTTTAATAATTGACAGGAAATGGGGAAAAATTAGTTTTGTAACTCCAAAATAAATGAAAACATATGTTCACACCAAAATTGTACACTACTGTTCCTATCAACATTATTCATATTAGTTCCAAATGGAAACCATTCCTGATATCAAGAGGAGAATGGGTAAATGAATTGAGGTATATTTATACATTGGATACAGTGGAATACTAGCCATCAATTTAAAAACTATAAATACATACCACATCAGGAATAAATCTATAAAACATTGAGTTGAGTCAAAGAAGCCAGACACAAGAGAATATATATTATTTGATTGTTTCTATTAAGTCTAAGAACAGGTAAAACTAGTCTATGGTGACAGAAAGGAAAGCAGTGGTTACCTAGGGGAATGGGCAGGAATTGACTGGGAAAAAACATAAGACAACTTTCTAAGGAAATAAAAACATTGCTCTTGATTTGGGTGCTGGTTACGTGGGTGGATATAATTGGCAAAATCTTATGAACTGGACACTAAGATTTATATATTTTAGTGTATGTAAATTACTTTTCAATTAAAAAAAATATATATTCCTGGAGTGTTTGTTGAAGAAAGTCAGAAAATCAGGTTATTCTCTGTGAAGTGAATGAGGAGAATATAGCAGGAGATGAGGCCAAAGATATAATAGGGGATGAAACTCATCATGTAGGGCCTAAGGGGCCATTGTAAGGCCTCTGGCTTTTATTCTGGATAAAATAGGGACTGTTTGCAGGATTTTGAGCAGAGGTGTGGAATGATCTGTTTCATGTTTTAATAGGATCGATCGCTCTGGTTGCTCTGTTACGGAAGGCAGTGGGAAGCAAGGCAGAGCTGTTAGAAGCCCACTGCAATAACCTGGCCCGGAGCAAACAATGGCTTGGATGGGGGAGGCAGCCATGGGCAGGGGAAGAAGAATTTGCATTCCAGGTGGAGTGATGGAATCTGTGGAAGTGTTGGCTGCGTGGATAGAGAGAAAGAAATAAGTAAAAGTGATTCCAAATTTTAGTTTGAGCAGCCAGAGGGGTAGAGTTGCTGCTAGCTGAAATAGGGAAGCATTTGGGTGGAACAGGCTTTGGGGACATGTAAAGTTTGAAATGTTTACTCAACATCTAAGTAGAGACAATGAGTAAGCACTTGGATATTGGGGGTTTTACTGTATAAAAGTTATTAAAAGCCACCAGACTGGGTGACATTAACTAGGAATCAAGGGTGAATAGAAAAGAGAGTACAAGGCTATCTGGACGAGTGCCACAGTGAAGGACTGCTGACCTGCCCATGTTGGGCAGAAAGGAAGACACTGCGACAGCAAAGAGTTAGAAACCTCATCATGGATGGGTACAGAAGAGGTCCCTTCTCCCTCCCCTCCTCCCTGCACAGCAGCAGAGGTGGATGGCTGGAGGCCGAGAGTCAGGGAGTGGGGGTGCAGGTTGGGGATGGGTAAAGAAGAGAGAATTCAACAACCCCGTGCCTCACCCTCTCCCTTGGGCTACAGTCCTGAGTATAGCCAGGGCTGGGCCAATAAGAAAAAGGATTTTGAATCAAATTTGTGACTGAAGCGAAGTGAACAGCACTTAGTTTTAAAGATCCAAAAATGTGACTACTTTCGTGACTAAAAGTGGTTACCAATTTATGGAGCCACAATGAGATACCTTAGGGGAGCCGCTACCCAGCCTGGAAAATGATGTGAGTGTGTTCAACAGAGCATAACTAGTTTTAGTTGGGGCGGGGGGGATAAAACTTTTTAATGTTTATATCCTGTGAGTTGAGACTGCTTGCAAAGCTGGGCGTGTTGATGTTTGATACTATGAGATCTATAAAAGAGACAGCTCTGGGCATTAATTTGCTTCCCTAAAATAAGTAGTTTGGAAAGTATGATAATCCACAAGGTCACTTTCAAATCTCAAATTCTATCATTTGATTTGAAGCACTTGAGATCAATCGTAGCACATTGGTGATACTAAGCCAGCATTTTGCAAACTAGTGATTTTTCCCCCTATTTTGAAACTTTATTTGTGATAACAACATTTGACCATTTGAGTTTCAGTGAAACAAGAGCTTTTTAAATGAGGTTATTAAAACACTTTTAAGATTCTGTTTTTAGGGCAAGCATTACCAATAATAGGGAGCAATTTCTATCTTTATGCAGAGCAAGCACATCAATAAAATTTCAGTTTATGCAAACACTTGCTTTACTGGGTTTAACAGACTCTAAAAATATGAACTAATGTCCTATGTGGAGATAAACACACTGACGGATTTGCTTGACAGAGTTCCCAACATTGAGGAACAGATCCTTCCCACTCATGCTTTAGCCTCTTAAGCCCCCAAACAGCTATATTCCAGCAAACTTAATGATAAATGTGTTCCAGAAATGATTCCTGTAATTCTTCCACATTAGTGTACAAATCAGCAATGGTTGCAGAATGCAGAGCAGTGATTTTACCACACAAAATTTATTCTAATTTTTCTCTTGGGAAAACCCTTGTGTTTGAAACAAGCTGGTTTTGAGCACATTTGAGTTCCATTTTGCAACTGCAAATATACAAATAATTGAACCTTAAACAACAACTAATATCATAGCATCTGTGTGACTATGTATGTTTTAAAGAAGAAACGCCATCTGAAATTGGCTCTTGGAATCCATGGCTATTCTGAGTAAACTTTTTATCTAAAATTTAAAGGATCAATAAAATTATAAAAAATAAGATTTTGGGGAAGCTAGATGTATCATTTCAATGGGGGAGGGGTGCACGTAGTAAGATCTTACCTGATATGCTCTATACAGTTCTGTACCCATTGCAAGTACTGACTTAGTTGATTGGGATTTTCATAGAGTGGGAAGGGTCAAATACAGAAAAAATGCATCTCATTCTTTTTTTTTTTCATTTTGTAGAAATTGAGGTGAAGCTGTCAACTTTAAGCAGCAATAAAATATAGGCTAAGATGATAATTTCAGTAAAATTAAAAAGTGTTTAAAAAGTGTAAATTTAATAGCTTTTATCCAGAATATTGAAGAGTTGTGATGGTTTGTGTCATATATTTTTTAAACTTTTATTTCTGTATATATACTTTAAAAATTCTAGGAATTCTTTTTAGGAAACAGAAATGTGGGTATCATATACATTATGTGTATACATGTATATATGTGTATGGTTAATATTATATAAAAAGAGAGAAATATAAAATATGACAGAGATACATACATGAGCAATTACTATGTACAAGTTCTTTACATGATTCCTCAGATCAGTAATAGCCGTACTTGGAGATGGGAAAAGTGAAACTCAGCAAATATAAGAAACTGTTTAAGGTCAGACAGCTCGGTAATGGCAGATAAGATAGATTCTTTGTCTATTTGATTTTAAATCCTAACTCTTTCCCCTCTGCTATGGTATCCCCTTTCTGAAAACCTCCTAAAGAGGCAAAGAAAATGAATGAGAGATGATTATTTACTTTACGAATAAATTCACGCTAGATTTTTTTTTCAATGACGGAAGCTTAAAATATATGCAATTCATTTTAATGTATAGACTTTTTAGGAATGTAAATATTACATAATATGAGACATGTCTTTTACAGTGAATGTAATGGATGTGTCTGAGCTTCAAAAGATCTCTGTTGCCCTGGCTGGGTAGCTCAGTTGGTTAGAATCTCATCCTGATACACCAAGGTGGTGGGCTTGATCCCCAGTCCTGGCACATATAAGAATTAACCAATGAATGCATAAATAAGTGGAACAACAAATTGATGTTTTTCTCTCTCTCAAATAAATAAATAGTTATCTTTGTTGCTATATTCCATATATATTACTTCCTGACATCTTGACTAATACCGTGAGTAGCATGGAGATGAACTGAAAGGATCCCATGTATGTGAGACATTGGGATCATCACAAACAGCAAAGGTTTACTGAGTTCCTAGTGGGTCAGAAAGTGTTCTGGCAAGGGCAACAACTTCTCTGCCATCAAACACTATGAAATAGTATGGTTCAGAGGCAATATTCAGATAATTCTATAAATCTGGAGATAGATATATCCACGTATGTCTAGTGATGTATATACCAGGCTTTGCAAGCCACACTAAGTAAGAGGTAAAAATAAGAGGTTCAGATTAGCAATACAAATATATTATTTCTTTCGTTTTGCCTCATTCACTTCAGACTCCATTAAAATCTTTACCGATTTCTTCTGATTTATCTCTACAGAGTATTTCACCATTATACGCACCATCATTTTACTTCTTTCCAGCCCTAGCTTTGCTGACTTGAGTAAGGTCTGCTGCCAAAGTTGCCAATGCCATAAGAGCAGATGCTGCTGCCCAGGGTGCTTGCCTAGGCTCCTCCCCACCTCCTGCCCCCTGCTCTCCTCAGTACTAATGCTTCTTCATTGTGCCAAGACCACTGATGGGTGCAGCTTTGGTGCAGAAATCTCATGCTGTGTTCTCCTCTGGTCTGTGGAGAACCCCTCCTCACTTTTCTGTATCACACCCCTATGTAAGTGTAACCCATGTCCTCAGTGTTCTTCAGTCTGTGGGTAGAAATGAAATCACATTAGCCTAATGCCCAGAATTTGCTGGCTGCTTTGCTCTCACTTATAAAACTGTAGGAATTTACCAATCCCCACCCTTCCTGGAGTCTCCACTTAAGTGTGGGAATCCTTAGCATCTCTGAGCAGGCAGAAACAGGTTGGTTCAGATTTTTCTACCCACTGAGTTGTCCGTAGAGCTGTTTCTTCTATACTTAAGATTCTTCCCTTTTCCTTCACACAAAAAGCCTGCAAGCAAAGAATGCTTACACATATGGTCTTTGTGATCATGAGCCCCAGACACACGATCTTGAGTTCTAAGGCAGCACAGGTCCTTGTAATAAATTTCCACATTTTACTTAAGCAGGCCTGAGTTATGGCGGCCACTTCCAACAAAAAGAACTATAGGTGTGGAAGGAAGGGCTGGTCTGTTCTTCTCTGAGCATAGTTACTTTTTTTGTTCTGAATCATTCCAGTTCTTCAGAATTCCCAAGATTATTCAAAAACATGCCCTCACCAGTTACATCTTATAGAGTGAGGCTCTCTCAGATTTATTAATGTTGAGGGCTCAATTTGTTTTTCTGATGTGATTTGTTGTCAGTGTCTGTTAATTGAACATATTTTGGGGGTAATTTAATTTTCTTCTGATTTTGCAGAGTTTAACTTTGCCAGTCTCATTAATTTATTTGTGTTCATAAACAGTTAAGTTGAAAAATGACCTTTTGATAAACAACTCTCACTGCAGTGAGTTACTCAATAGTCAGGAGACCTTCTATTGGGTCTGAGGACCATAGCTTATTTGCTGTATGAATTTAATTCAGGCACTTAATATTTCTGAAATTATTTCATCACCTATAAAACAGACCAGTGATATAATGTTATGAAAAGACATTGAAAAATATGAAGCCTATAAAATGTTGATATTAATAATTAAAAATAAACAAAAGACACTGAGAGTTGTATCTGTTTCTCTATAAAAGACAGGTGTGCAACTTTTTCTTATTTGAACCTTTTTAGAAAAACTTTTGAAGTACTATAAAAAAATATTTCAAATTGTATTCAAGCTAAAATTGGTAGAGAAAAAATGATGATGCATTTGAGTGAATAAAGATTTTTGATAGGATGAAATACATATTTGTGAATTTATAAGAATGAGATAAAAATATACATTTCCATTAGAATCTTCTTTGTAGCCTTTTATGTGTTTGATACAGGTGATACCTTGTTCTCTAGAAACACTACCATCAACCTAGCTAAATAGTTGTTAACTCAACTAGTTTCCAGGATGGGGAGAGGAGAGGCAGGAATAATATTTAGTCCTGTGTTTGCTTTAGGGCTGGTGAAGGTGGCAAGAGACCCCGCTTCTTTAACAGGTGCTAGAAATCATCACCTGAATGCGATTAAAACTAAAATTAACCAGGCAATGGATTTGTACTTAAATATAGTTGTATGAATTTGGATGACTGCTCATCCCAATGACATATTCTTATTTGAAGTTCTAAGTATTTCTTCTTCCTTTAATTCCTATCCTAACAACACCGTTTCCAGCATTCTTTTACATACACTTATTTATATGTTTGTTGAGCCCTTGGGTTCAGTTATAGGAACCTTGGTAATACTAATACAATACAACATCATACATACAGAATAATTATTATTACATTTTCAAATACTTTAAAAACATCTTTAAAAGTCCACTTATATACATTTAACATAATTTAAATTTTTTATTGTCAATTAATGTGAATGGAGTATATGCCATTAAACATATTTTACTGTACCTGTTAGCTTTTACTTTTGTTTAGTAGAATTATATGCATTCTGTCTGAACTGTAAAAAATTCTGAATTAGTGATATACAAATTAATAAAATAGCATCTCCTAGGTTTTTTTAATCCTCACCTAAGGATATGTTTATTGATTAGAGAGAGAGAGAGAGAGTGAGAGAGAGAAGAAACATTGGTTGTTTGCCTCCCATACACGCCCCGACTGGGGATGAAATCCACAACCTTTTGGTGCATAGGACGTTGTTCCAACCAACTGAGCTACCTGGCCAGGCGCATCTCCTAGATTCTAAGTTCAAATGTACTCTCTAGTTTTTTCTTTCTGTAGAGCATATTTCCTGCTTCCAAAAATAAATTGGATGCAGCCTCCTTTCATCCCCTGCAAGATAAATTGAGTTTCCTTGTGTGAAAGCAAAGCAACTAGAAAAATAAAATTTTCTGTCTTGGGCAGCTCTGTTGAGTTATAGCCTCACTGCACAGCAGGCTCTTACAGATAAAGAAATCAGGTGCGGAAAGACGAGTTCTCAGGAGGGACAGAGGCTTATTTGGGGAGAAGGGAAACTAGCATGGGGTGCCATTACTTCTAAGCCCTCTCAGATGACAGAGCGAGAAAAAAACGTGCTTTTACCTGAGTTTATTATGCACATATCTATAAATATTTCCACATGTAATTATCTGTATCTATATTAAGCTAAACATTAGTTTATACTGAAGCCTTTAACTCTAACTTATTATCACATGGATCATTTTTTAAAATTTTGATTGTCTTTTTTATTTAATATCTATAAAAGGCTATAATTAAATACATAAAGCATAGAAAAAAATTTTTAATTTTAATTTTTTAAAGGTTTTATTTATTTTTTTAAATTTTATTTTTGTTACAGATGTTTCTCCTTTTTTACTCCATTGACATCCTCCTCCCCATCCCCCCCGCCCCGTCCCTGGCTTTTTGTACATGTCCATTGGTTATGCATACATGCACATAAGTTCTGTGGTTTATCTCCTCCCTTCCCCCCACCATCCCCTCTTCTGAGGGTTGTCAGTCTGTACCCTACTTCCATGTTTCTGGGTCTACCCTATTCCTCAGACTGTTATGTTCATTATATTCCACAAATAAGTGAGATCTCACATGGATCATTTTAAGAACATGGCTCCTACCAGCTGCCATTCAGCCACAACATTCCGCCTTTGGAGCACTTATTAAACCTTTGGAGGAGAATGGGGGATAGATGTAAACTCGAAAGCTTCCCTGCAGGGTATATTCCATTCTGGTTTATAATCAAACCACTATAGCCTTAATACAATAGTTTCCCTTCATCCGTGGGGAATACGCTCCACGGCTCCCAGTCATGCCCGAAAGCACAGATGGCACTGTACCCTAGATGTGCGGTGTTTTCATACATGCATCTCTATGATAAAGTTTAACTTATAAATTAGGCATAGTAAGAGATTCACAGCAATAACTAATAATAAAATAGAACAATTATAACAATATAATACAAGTTTTGTGAATGTGGTCACTCATTTCAGGGGATGCCCCACTGACATCGTGTCGGCTCAGCGCTTTCTGGCCAGTGCATCGCCATCTCTGCAATGTGCTTTCTGGTCCCGGTTCCCACCCACAAATGGAATGCCTTCCCCGCACCTGTCCCACACCTGTCCCGCACAATGGCCTAACCTTTTCGGTTTGAGGTACAACAGCACAACTAGAATGAATTTCTTTTTTCTTATTCAAAATTTTGTGGATAGAAGATTCATTCTTACTGTAGATCTTAGCAACCTCAGCATATAGTCTTTCTTCCCTTAAGTCTGGAACCTTCGTCTTTTCCCTTCAAACAAGCCCTTCACAGCTTCTCTTTGGTCTCTCCACGTCGCCAGCACCGCCCCTCTTGCACTCTAGGGCCACGGTTACGCCAAGTAAGGGTCACTTGAAAATGAGCACTATGGTGCCTGGACGGGGCCTTATCACTGCTTCCCTGATTCCTCTGGTCTTATTGTTATTAATTTTCTTACACAGTATTTCTCTGAGACAGAAGTGTTTTCAGGTGGAGAAAAATGTGTGACCTTAAGGACAGAAGAAAAAAAAAAGACACCATTAAGAAAGGCAGTGGAGAATTTTGAAAGTCAGGGTTTCTCTAAATAGCATCAGCTATAGCCAGTTTCCATCTTTTCTACAAAATCTTGCCTGGCTGAATAGAAGGTAGATGGCCATTCTCTCTGGTCTGGTAATTTCCTATTTCTTTTTTGGCACAGGGTCACGAACAACAAACGTTTTCATTATTTGGTGAGACCATTCATTTATTCACTCTTCCAGCAAGTCTGCAAATCTGTTAGTTAGGAAGTTAATCAGTGATTTAGGAACTCTGACCATTGCAAAATCTATACTCTATTGGCATGTAAAGGCGCATCTCTACTTCTGACCCTAATTTTTTTTTTTTTTTAGTATATCCTTACCTGATTCATTTATCTTCAGACAGAGTGAGAGGGAGACAGAAAGAGAGAGAGAGATCAATGTGAGAGAGACACATCAATTGGTTGCCTCCCACATGACCCCGACCAGGGCCGGGACCAAACCAAAACCTAGCTATGTGCCCTTGACCGAAATTGAACTTGAGATTCTTTGGTCCAAGGACAGACGCTTCAACCGCTGAGCCAAACAAGCCTGGGCGTCTGACCCTATTTCCTCATTTGATGGGAAATAAAAGGGAGACCCTATGATGTAGCCTATTATTTGTTTATTGTCAAGATTAAATGAGATAATGTATGTAAAATTGCCATTCATAACTTAGCACATGCAAACAGCTTGATATATATTAGTTTCACTTTCCTTCTCCAGATGACTACCCCACATTCCACATGTTTCTATTCTTGTCATACCTATTGTCCATTGCTCAGAACCCAGATTGGTGGCCAGAAACAATAGGACACATGTATTTATGTTAAAGTTGTTAGGGAGCTTCTAAGGTTACACATGGAAAGTTGGGTGTGGAATACTACGCAGCTAGATTTGATATCCATTACAAGAGAATTTCTATTCCTGCAAATAATATTTCTCAAGTTAAAACTCTATTGGTTACCTATGGAGATATACCCCTCATCCTTGATTAAGATAAAAAAATTGTAAGACACTTAGCAATCTTATGTAATCTGTAAAATAAACGGTTTTGTAGTCAAATAGCTGATTTTTAACTTTATTTTTCCACTGTAGTTATGGCGACATACAAGCTCCATGAAAATGAGGATTTTGTCTCATTTGTTCTTTTCATTGTAGAATCTCAGTCACTGAAAGCAGTGCCTAAGATATAGTATAAACTCAAAAATATTTGTTGAATGAATGAATGAATGAATGAATGATCTTGTTCAAGCAGCCCAATGAAAGAGCCAGTCCAGGCTCTGCCTCTCTAGAATATCTTTATATCAGATATTCTAGAGAGGCAGAGCCTGGACTGGCTCTCTAGAATATCTGATATAAAGATATTCTCAGGAGTGCTAAGATTAAAAAATAAATAAATAAATAAAAAAAAGCAAAAAAAAAAAAAAAAACACTTGAGAGCCTACACTGTATGTCTGGCATTGTGATGGACTTTGGGGATTTTATGGTTAACAAGGCAGTCATGCTCCCTGCCATGAAATAAACATATAGTTTAGCAGAAAAGAGAGATATTACATTAAAAATTGAATACCAGAGCGATGGATTTTTTATGAAAAAGAAGGTACAGAGTGTTAGTGGTGCACTGAGGGGTTCTGCAGCATATGAACAGAGGCAACATTCCTAAAGTCTGTGTTATAGAATTTGAAAACTAAAAAGAGTATTTCAAGTGAAAAGTACTAGCAAAGGCCTTACGACAGACAGGCTGGCTCTTTCTTGGTGCTCTATCTCTTCCTTGGGATACAGAGGGGAAGCCCAGTTGTTGCAATTGTTCCGATGTGTACATTACCCTGAGATACAGCTGAAGATCCAAGTCCAGATAGGACAGCAAGCAACTTGTTCTTTTTTTGAGGAAACATCTGTCCTTTCAGGGAGCTGATCCTCACATGGGTTTTCTAGCAAGAGCATATTTGTCAGCTCCCTGCAATGTGTGCCTCCCCCCAGCCGCCATACAGGCTTAATCACTGCACACAAACACACACCGTGGCCCACACTTCAGTATCAATCTTTACCATAAAAGACTCTGCAAAACTTCCTTGGAACCACCTTAAAGCTTCATCGTCCATGCATATTTTCCAAGGGCACTGAATAGCTATTTTATGTGCAATATATTTATTACTTTTCAGCTTATTTGAATTCAACGGAAAACACAGGAGAAAGAGACCTGTTATAGATGTGTATGGTTTTTGGATGTTGCTGTTTTTCCTGCGGGTCACAGGATGGAAGAAAGCCTGAAATGTCATTTAGTTCTGCTTCCTACTGGGCAGTCAGGTAGGCCCACTCTTAAGTGAAACATCTAAATCAATATCCTCTCATTTTTCAGTCACCTAGGGGAGATGAAAACCTGTAGGTTCTTTCAGTAAATGATTCCAGTGTTAGCTGAACTTGTTTTGAAACATTTCTTTTACACTTAGCTAAAGTATATCCCACTGCCTCTGGGGATAAGAATTATGGTTCAAATGTAGTGTAGCCTATAATATAGTTAAGAGCTAAGGTCTTAGATTCAGGAAGATCTGGGTTAAAATCTGACCCTGGCTTCAGAGAATTGTGTGCTTTGAGACAATAACATGACCATTTTGTATCCTACTGCTCCCGTTTGTAAACTGAGGAAAATAACACTCATGTTAAGAGAATAGTGTCTGTGACCCTGCCTGACAGTGACCTAGTTACTCTCACATGAATATTTGATAGTGATTTTCATTATTGCTCTGTATAGAGTATCTCATAACAATATCTTTGAGATCAGGACCCATGACTTGTTGAGTTGTTATTGTTCACAGCCCTTAGACACCACTGTGGATATGATAGGTACTCAAGAATTGTGTATACATGATTAACAAAAGAGATAGTAAGTGTAGGAAACACCTTGCTTTTCACTTCACTGGGTCCATAACAGGGCAAATCATTTGTGCTTCCTGAATCTTAGTTTCTTCATTGATAAAATGGCTGTTTTATAAATGACCCTTTGCAATCAAATCTTTATTTATTCTGCTCTATCAGAATTCCAGAGAAGAATGTTTTTTAGGCAAAATTTCTGGGCCTAAGAATTTCTTTTTTTTTTTTTTTAATCCTCACCCGAGGACATTTTTCTATTTTTTGTACAGATAGAGTGGGAGGAAGAGAGAGGAAGAGAGAGAGAGAGAAACATCGATGTGAAGGGACACATCAAGTGGCTGCCACCTGCACGACCAACCAGGGCCGGGGACAAATTGCAACTGAGGTACGTGCCCTTAGCGGGAACTGAACCTGGGTCTCTCTGTACCACAGGCCGACACTCCAACCGCTGAGCCAAACCGGCCAGGTCAGGAGAATTTCTTATTAATAATATGATTTTTAAAAACTCTCAGGTAGCTTTGGCCGGTTTTCTCCGTGGTTAGAACATCGGCCTGTGGACCAATCAGTCGTGGGTTTGATTTGGTCAAGGACACGTACCTCAGTTGCAATTTGTCCCCAGCCCTAGTCAGGTCATGTGGGAGGCAACCAGTAGATGTGGCTCTATCACAGTGATGTTTCTCTCTGTCTCTCTCCCTTCCTCCCACTCTATCTGATGATAAATAGAAAAATATCCTCGAGTGAAGAATAAAAATAAATCAGTAAATAAAAACTCTCAGGTAGTCTGACTGGCCAGTGTGGCTCACTGGTTGAACATCGACCCATGCACGAAGAGATTGCCTGCTGGATTCCCGGTCAGGGCACATGCCCAGGTTGTGGGCCAACTCCCCAGTGGGGGGCATGCAGGAGGCGGCTAATCAATTTTCTCTCTCATTTATGTTTCTACCTCTCTCTCCCTCTCCTTTCCTCTCTCTAAAATCAATAAAGGAAAAAAATAAAAACTCTCAGGTATTTTGTTAACTACCTTTTTTAAAAATATGTTTTTATAGATGTGAGAAAGACACACTGAGTGACTGCCTTCTGCATGCCCCCTACTGGGGATCGAGCCCTGAACCAGGCATGTGCCCTGACCAGGAATTGAACCAGCACCTCTCAGTCCATGGGAGGATGCTCAATCCACTGAGCCACACCATTCTGGCAATTATTGACTACCTTTTAAACCATCTTTCAGGGTAGGTATTGAAACTTTATCATATTTTCTCGATAAATCAAGGGAAAGGGGGTAAATGTTGAGTTCTTTTTCCCTTTGGCATTATTTCATAAACAGCACAGGACCCGTATTTAATACTGGTTACCAAAGTGAAGGTAGAGGTGCGAGAAGGAGGTGAAGGAGCACACTCAAGAACAATTCCATTTTATTTGTTGTTCCAGTGACTAATGGCTTCAGCTTTCTCCCTGGAGTGTTTCCAAAGCTCTTTGCTAGACATTCACCTTGACTCTGTCCAATATTCTCAACCTCAGCTAAATGGAACTGCAGATCCTGACAGCATCAGGACTGCAGAAACATAACTTGCAAAGCCTGGGCACAATTCTACTTACAGAGCCCTTAATAAACTCACATGTACATTCATTTAACTCTATTAACTTTTCTCAGATCTTCAGGTGGATCAAAGCATAGAGGTATGTGAGGGGGAGAGGGAAAAATTCCAACATTTCATCACAAAATTCTAAGAAAACAAATTATTTTGTCAGCTTCATCAATGGCCACTTTGGATGTCCAAAGAGCACAGTAACCTGCAATTAGGGGAATAAACAATTAGTTGGGGAAAGAAGTGTGTCAATCTTAGCATAATTTTTTTTTATCTGATCCACCAAACTGTAAATATTATGGTGTTCCCAGTATATACATACCAGTCTTAACTTGATACATATTAGTAGTACATAAATATTAGTGATACATAGAATAGATGAGACTATATCCCTAAATGTGTAGACTTACAGAAGTCTAGTTAGTTATATGTGGCATTCTACAATGTGATTATGCCATATTTTTATTTTGTTTGTTCTGATGGGTAGGTGGCGTTTCTTAGACTTGTGGGTAGATTAATGTGAGAAGACTTGTTAAATTTCAAGTTAATTCATAACACCAATGAAAATAGAATTCAGCTTAGTTGATACAGTTTCACAGCTTTGCTCTATTAATACTGGATTCATATCTTTGTAGTCAGTGGTTTCCCTTTGTGCTAACAATATCAATGAAAATAAATCCAACCTAAAGGAATTTTCCATGTTGAATCAAATAACTGTAAGCAAGTTATTTTTTTTTTAACTTTCTAAAACCCATGCCAGTGATGTCATCGGATATAGCGTAAAGAGTCTTTCCTTTGAGAACTTCCTTTCCCACAAATTGATTAAAAATATACAATCCAGGAAATTCTTTTAGGACAAACCAGGGTAAAGTACTATAAATGAAAATAAGGTAAAATGAAAACAGTGAGTAGAGTCTGACATGTTTATTTGGTAGAGCATCACAGATAATTATGACTGGCATGACATAACTCAGATTCTACTAATATTTATTTAATATCATCATCAGGTATTATTTAATATTTACTTTAAATGTGTAAGGTAGCTATGACTACCCTCCCTTTTTTTGAAAATAAGGAAATGGAGGCAGAAAGAAATTAAATAATAGCCTCAAACAAATACTTAATATGTGTGGGAACCCACATTCATTTCTCATCCCACCTGACTGTAGGCTAGTGTTTTTTCTCATTTTGCGGATAACTCTTAACCTTTTCTCATTCAAGGAACAGGACCATTCCTGTCTACCCTCTCTGGGGTGGGAAGCTGGGATTTCTCCCCTGGGGCCCATAAGAATCTGTGTGTGGGTAGATAAGTGTAGTTTGGAAGAGACACCAGAGAAAATCCTACTTTCCTACCACCCATCCCAACTGACATTCTCTGCATTATCCCACTTTCTGTACCATTTTTATTTGATTTTAGTCTATTGACTTTAGAACTTTTTAGAACTTTCCTGTTTAAGATCTCTGTATTAATTTTTTGTTTGTTTTTGCACAAATGTACCAGGAAATCAATTAGTTTCATGGTATGTTTCTGAGTTAGCGTATTTCTTCCTCTCAAAACTAAATCTTGGGATATATGGGGCAAGAAATTCTTACTATCCGATTATATTAAGGTTTAATTAGGAAAAAAAATCATCAATTCAGAGGGTGCTATATGAAACTAGACATCTCCCCTCTGACACATCTTTGTATTTCTCATCTAGTGAAAGTATTAGACCTTGCCTATTATGGCTTAATGTAATAGGAATCATTCCAGCTGAACTCACTCTGATACCTTCAGCTCAAATGCTCCTTAATATGCCTCCAGGAGGCGGATTTAATTCCTTTCACTATCCCCTACCCTGAAGTCCCTCGCTTGCCTGGTCACAGTCATCTTTTGTTGACTCCCTTGAGGCTCTCTACCTGAGCCATGGCTCACAGTCCTCTCCACTCCTCTGTGGAACTCTGGTATCTAAGGCAAGTTACAGCCATACTTAATGTCCTGCTGTGTCTTTTACTGGTTGCTTTATTCTTCCTTCACAGCATTGGCCAAGGTATAAGTTGACTTTCTTATCAGCAAAACAAATCTGTGCGTTTGTGGTATTGAATTGGGCACAGGGACAGCACATTAGCACAAGCCGTCAGACCGTGGAGCTCACTGGACTTGGGTGCCCTGAGCCCTCTGGAAATAATGTCGAGTGGGCTGAATTATGTAGCTTTATATGCAGTCTTTATGGCTCATGCTGCCTACTAAGAGGCACATTTCTGCTTTCTCTCTGTGTTGATGGTTTCAGTATCAAAATCATGTTCTTTCAAATCTTTGGCCAATTTGGATTTCATAGAGAGCACAGCGTTTCAGGCTTTACCTGGGGGAAAGGAGCTGTTACTTTCCACACAACAGCTGCTGTCTGTCAGAAGCTAAACCATGAGAGAGGATTTTGCACAGCTGGCCTTGATTGTTCTAAAACTGTTCTCGGAGCATCGAGAGCTGATGACTGCTTCTAACCTCAGAATTCAAGAGGAAAAAGAGAGCTACATTATTTCGCATGTTCATCTCCTTTTTCCTACTGCTTACAGTCCACTCTGTCTGGGCTCTCACATTAGTGGACGGTGGAATAAGTGAGCCCATAAATGATGTAATTTCAGGCATAGTTGTAATTTTCAACATTAGTCAAGGTATCTGAAATCTTACTCTGAGAGATTCAATCTATTGGGACTCTCCTCAAGAGTCCCATATAAAAGTGAAAATACCATTGGAAGGTACTGTATTTTAAGCCGTATACATTTTTATGCACTTAAAACACCTTAAGGCAATGTCAGTCCACACCCAAGGATATTCATTGACAACTAGCTGAATGCAAAGTAACAGAGGAAACAGTGACTCTTAGTAACAGTTTGCCAGGGAATGGTGCTAAAAGAAACCGAGGTCAAACTTGGACAAGTTCACGCCTTGTCGGTCCTCCATATGTGTGTAATAATCATCCCATTGAAAGAGGTTTTGGCACATCACACTTGTAGGACATTTACAAGTTTGTTAAAAATTAACAGTAGTAAACATTAGTCTCTAACAGTGGACAGGCTAATAATGCACAATGCTAAAATGTGAATACTTTATTTTCCTGCAACCAGTGAAAATATGTTTACAAAATTCAATGGTGTATTCAGCTCTCTGATATTGTGATTTATAATAAGAAAAATATATTTGATCTCAATCTTTATTTTTGGCACAGAGCTCCCAAAGCCCTTGGAATTTTCTGTGTTCAAAATGATCAAGGTGTCTTTTGTTATATTAATGAAGTGACTTTTGAAAAGCACCTAAGGGTGGGGGCTGGTTGCCAATGTACCCAACCATGTAATTAGAAGGTTGGAACTTTCAGTCCCACCAATTACCTCCAGGGAGAGGAGAGGGGCTGAAAGTTGAATCAATCACCAATCTCAACGATTTAATTAATCATGACTATTTAATGAAGCCTCTGTAAAATTTCCAAAGGACAGGGTTCGGGGATCTTCTACACTGGGGAATGAGAATGCTACCATGTGCCACTGTGAAGAGTCCCAATTTCCATGAGACAGAAGCTCCTTTGTTTGGGATCTGGCCCTATTTATCTCTTCATCTGGCTATTGATTTGTATCCTTTAATAGTCTTTGTAATAAATGGGTAATCTAGTGAGGAAACTTGTTTCCTGAGTTCTGTGAGCCCTTCTAGCAGATTAATCGAAGCCAAGGAGGGGGTCATGGGAACATGTGATTTATAGCCAGGGGGTCAAAAGCACAGGTAACAACCCGGGCTTGTCACTGGAGACTGAAGTGGGGGTGCCGGTGAGGGGAACAGTGTTCTGGAACTTAGCCCTTAACGTGTGAAATGTGATGCCCCCTTTTTGTGTTTAAGAAATGCTTGTTGGTGTTGAAAGAACTTCCCTTTCCCCTCCACCAAGTAAGAATTGGGTCCAGGAACCTAATTTAATCTCTTCAGTAGATAACTGATATTTTTGCTTTTCTTAGCTAGTTACTTGTTTATATAATTGTGGCCCATCTCCCTCCCTTGGTGAGATCAGGGGATTTCCTGGATGAGAGGGAAGGCAGAGCAGAGGGTTGGAGATGCAGACTGGGGCTGCTCAGCTGGGTCTAAGGGAACATGGGTCAGACTGCGGGGGTCCCACTGGCCACCAGGGTCCAGAAGTAGACATTGAGAGAAGAGTTCAGAGTCAGAGAAAATGAGAGCAGGAAGAGGAGGTTGTCATAAATGAACTGTATGGACATGTGTTAGACATTGAGGACTGGAGCCTGGAGCTGGATCTTATTACATATCCTACCACCCAGGGCTCGGTCTGGATAGATCTGTTCATAGGGTGTGGGGTGGCATAGATCCGCCCTTGTCTATTCTATTTTACTTTAACGTGTGTGTGTGTGTGTGTGTGTGTGTGTGTGTGTGTGAGAGAGAGAGAGAGAGAGAGAGAGAGAGAGAGAGAGAGAGAGAGAGAGAGAGTGTTTTGAGTACTTTTGTGGGCCAGGCTCCCTGCTAGACCTTGGGAATATAAGCACCACCACCAATAACACTTACTATCAGACACTGCAGTAAGTGCTTTATACACATCACTCATTTAGTCCTCACAGAAATCCCATTAGGTGAATGTTATCTTCATTTTACATATGAGGAAACAAGTTCAGTGATGCCAGGGAACATGCCCAAGGTTACATGGGTTATAAATGATAGAGTCGGTAATTAAATTTGGTCTTCTCTCTTTCTCTGAAATTTATGATCTTAGCCATTATGTTGTATAGCTGACTATATCCATTAATCTGTTGTGAAATATTAATGAAAACAAGGAATTGAAGAATTTCCATAGCATAGCTGCGTGACTAAATAAACTCATCGCCTTATTGAATAGTGAGGAACCTCTAGAAAAAGAACAAAATGATTCACTCTTCAGCTTTGCCAGTTCTTCTGCTCACTTTACCACACTCACCCCATCCTCCTGCCTACTGTGTTGTGGCGATAAGGGAGTATAGGGCACATGGTTAACAACTGAATTCAGAGCCCTCTCACAAAGGTGGTTTCTGTGAGGAATCACGTAGACTGCAATAAAAGCAGTTTTGGAGAAGAAATGATGAGATCAAGAAAAAGTGGCTGTCAGGTCCAAGGCCCTGTGCTTGCTGTACTATAAATAAATAGGTCCGGCCACTGCTGCTCTCCGGGAGCTTCCAAACCTTCAGGGGATGCGACTGCAAAGCACATGACTTTTTAGAGAACCAGGCAAGAATTAAATAATGAGATTTAAAAGATATGTCACGAGGCAGTTTCATTGATAAATAATTGACCATGAGTGGTATGAAGAATTATAAAGACTGGAAAGAAAACTTTCATGAAGATAGGAAAACGTTCTTAACTTCTCCTTAAAAGACACACAGGTTTTGGCTAAGTGATGAGGCTGAGGCAACGGGAATGAGATGAACAAGACCATGAGAAACGCCATAGGAGATGGTGAGGAACCCAGCTTGGTGCAGATATGGTACAAAAGACCAGTGGTAGATAAGGACAAGAAAGTGGATTGGAGTTCAGTGTGTCAGGCCAGGTGTCTAGGAGGTAAAAAGAAATCGAGAATCTCCTTCCAAAGCTTTTATATGCTCTTCTTCCAAAGCTTCAAAGCTTCCCTTCTTTCTTCTTTCTTATTCTACAGTCCAAGACACACCTGTCCAATTGATGCTTATAAATATTAGAGGAGGTCCTGGGCTTGCGAAGCCTTGGGCATTTGGGATGGTTGCAGGTGACAAAGGGGCTGTGGTGAGAAGAGCAGCGGGGCAGACGCAGTAGGTGGCGCTCTCCAACCAAGGCAGCAAGAGCGGCAAAACCTAGTCAGGAAGGTCCGCCCGGCGCTCTGCCCTTCCGTAAATCTGAAGTGTGGTGCTTCCCAGCTCAACAAAGGAATCACCCTGCTTGGGGTAGTGTATCCCTTACCAATTTAATTTTAACTATTATCTATTATGATATTTTGAGGGGCTGGGGGCTGGGAAATTTTAAAGATATTATTACATCTTGTTTTGACAGATGGAATTGAGAGTTGCATTAAGAGTTCTTGACATTCTGCCCGGATGTCAGGTAGATGATAGTGTTTTAAATAAAACAACTTGCATACCCACTGAAGGTCTATTTGATTTTTTTCCTAGTGCTCAGTTTTTGCATGATATTGCTGAAGTTTATGGCAATAAATAACTAAATAATCAGTAATTATAGCCCTTTCCCAAAAGTGTGAAGAAAAGTCTATTTTAGTTTGAGATGAACCTTGGGAATATTTGGACTACAAGATTCAGTGTAAGTGGGGCATGAGATGTTTCCACTGGTGTGTTGCTATGGTAACAAGTTCTCTACAGCCCAATCCTTGCCCAAGAAGTAGAGTGCTGGGCTCGGGGCTTGGCACAAAATAACAACTCAGGAAATGGTAAATTGAACACCACTCTGTTCATATTTTATGTTTAAAAACGTAGTCTGTTTTATCATCGTCCAATTTTTTTTTTTTTACTATTTTTTTTGGAACACTATGGCAAGAATATTGAGGGCTAAGTGAAAACGTCAGGGCCACATAGAGCAGCCTTGTGTTTTTCAGAACCTGCTGATTCCCATGCCATTCCTATCTTCCCTTTCCTCTTGTGAATGCTGTGAATCTCTGGTAATGAAGGTCCTGCACTCTCCCATTCCACTATCCTCCTCCTCCTCCATTAAAAGCATCCTATTTCACCTTGGCTCATTTCATGGTTTGGCTCATCTGTTAAAGAGTTGACCTGCAGACCAAAGGGTCTCAGGTTTGATTTGGTCAAGGGCATGTACCTGGGTTGCAAGTTCCATCCCCGGACCCAGTCAGAGTCATGTGGGAGGCAACCAATCTATGTGTCTCTCTACATTGATGTTTCTCTCTCTCTCTCCCTCCTGCCTTCCTTTTCACTCTCTCTAAAAATCAATGGAAAAATGTCCTCTGATGAGGATTCAAAAAACAATAAAAAATAAAAGGATCCTATTTCATGCTTGTGATAACTTAATATCTCATTTCTTATAGTACTGTTGTGATTTCAAAGTTTTTAACAGTTTACATTTACATTTTTACTGGTGCAATAACTTGATACAGTTTCAGATTTGTAAAGTATGTTCACTGTGTTCAAGATCCCTTGATAGTTAATATGAAGAAATGGCTTTATTTGTATTTGAGTAGAAGCTAAGGGCTAAAAGTTGTAATCATCCCTTTCCCCCAACTACATTTTAACATGATGCTTGCTTTAACAAAGGCAGTGAAGAATTCTAGATACATATCAGGTAGACAGGATGATGAGTTGAGGGTAGGCAGGTCATTTGGCTCTGTCAAGTCTCACCCTCTATGAGGAGAGTTATGTATTATTGCACCATCTCTTGGGACCTTTCTTCTGCAGCCTGAGTCTTGCCAGTGTGTAGTGTGGCTTATCCAGGTAAGAGCAATCCTGCTGAAGCAACATTCTGGAAGGGTTGTTGATAACGTAAATGTTGTTTACATATTCTGGTCACCAGCATCTTAGTTGCAATTGTCAATTGGACACATCCAATCAAGATAATCATTCATCATGATATTTGCTGGGGAGTTTTACGTTGCATGTTATAATGCACTAAAAATCATTAATTGAGAATAACTCATTCCATACCAAGGAATGTACTGGGTTTAAGTTACTAAGTAGTTAAGCAAGTATACATACATGAAACAACATGCTACATGAAACCAATAGCTACTCAAGAAATCATACAGTTTTCTATCTTAATTCATTAGAGAACTATTAAAGATTGAGCCAGGAAGCCCAAGGGAAATGACTATGTCTGATCCATATACAAGTCTTCACCGCCCCTCCCCTTTTCATCTAATTCTAGAATGTGATTTTATTATCTTCCAAATGACACGCTATTCTATGTCCCTTATAGGTCTGTGTTGGAATGGTTACTTCTTGAATCAGAAGTCTTAACTTAAACTACTTGAGAATTTTTAGGTGTCTGCAGTGGCTCAGATTTCATACTATATGATGAGTTTCAATCAGCTCTATTTCTTTAGCTCTAATTACTCTTCTTCTGATGTACTAGTGAGTGGATCTTGTAATGCTAGAACTTCTGGAAGTTGTTTTTTGTGTTTTTTTTTTCCCAATCAGCTTAAAGCATTGGTCACATGGGATGACTGAAGGCAGTGTGAATAGTTATGTAAATACCCCTGACTTTAAATTGAGAAAAGAATAACTTCTAAGTCAAGAGCTACCTAAAAGTCTATCATTATGGAAGTGCCATTAACTTTAGACTACTTTCTCCATCTCTTTGATGTGTATGAAGATTTTTAACCATCTTTTGCCTAAACACTAATGAAAACCTAGAAAGGGTTTGCATCCTTGGGTAGGAATGAAGCCAAGATAGCAAACAGTGCAACCCATGGCACACTCTGTATGTCTGTAGCTCTTCACCTAAAGGGCAATAGATATAAAGAAAATAGGCAGTGTTGCAAGAAGCAACAAGCTGTGAAGGGTGGGATAGTTTTCAAATTTATCCGCTCCCCACCCAGTAACCCAATCGCAGTTTTCTGTCTCCAAAGACTGTGGTTGACACCTAAACTGGTCAGTACTGTGTTGAGTTGCATTGGGGATCACAGAGACTCAGAAGAAATGAGGACAGGTGATAGATTTTAAGTTTTTGATGAATTTATCAAGTGCATTTATCATTTGAGCACCATTGTTTTAAAAAAATGCCATTATTCATGTTAATGTGAAAGTGCGTGTGTGTATGTGTGCGTGTGTGTGTTCGTGTGTCTTCTTTCCTAGCTTTTAAAGCCTTGCCATGACTCACTGCTTTCTTTCCTACAACAAATAATCATCATTATGGGTTGAATTAACTGGAAATGACAGATAGCACTGTTTATTTTTATTGTTACTATTAATCAGTAGTACCAGAAGGATGTTGGCTTAGTAGCCTGGTCTCTGTAGTCTTCAAGTTCCCTGAAGGTAAAAGGTTTTTAAAAATGAGAAGGGTATTGAGTCTGGTTCCTGATGTTGCTTTTCCATTTGGGACCAAGATAGACAAGGGAGAATACTTTTAAAAGCCCTCTTATAAAAATGTTTCTATGGTTACTGCCTCAATGAATGAGTAGCTTGAACATTTGAGTTTTTTAATAGAGAAGTTTTTTTTTTCTTTTTTATGGGAGTGAAGGAAGTTAAAATGCTTTGAGAACTGAGGCTGCTTTATGTAGCACTTAACACAAAAGTATGAAAGTACTCAGGATGCATTTGTTGATTAAATGATTGAAAAGTCAGCTCTAATCTGCTGCTCCGCTCCTTTCTCTATTAATAAAAACAAATGTAATCCTGGCACACAAACTGTAATCTGGAAATGGGTTTTAGAAATCCACTCTACTGAATAAATGGGCCATTAGAGCCATGATTATCAAGGTTAAGAAGGTACATTAGACTAGATGGAGGTGGGAGCTGAAGGGGAAGAGAATATGCATTTAACTATTTCAAGATATTGCTAGAGAAAAAAATTTTAGCCCCTAAGTTTCTATCTGCCTAATATTTCTACCAACAGCCTGAAATATCATAATGTCTGCATATTGTCAAGAACTATGAAAAGTTGAGATTTTATTCTACCTATAATCCAATACATTAGCCTGCTATAGTTTTATAGATACTGTCAGGAGACACAACACTCCTGGGTCAGAGACAAAAGATGTTATTACTCAGAAAAATAGCAGTAGGCAGACTGTCGGAATTTTCTTGTGGCAGTTTCCTGAGCCCCAATTCCCATAGGGTCCTGCATAGAGGGCCAGGGGACACCTGCATAGGTAGTGGGTTGCATGGCGTGAAACCCTGAGCTTGGGGAACCTAGATCTGTTATAACAAACAGTAAGAATGCCTGACCTTTGCTCTGGAGAGAAATACTTTATCTTTTGAGGCTGATTTCTCTGCAAATATCCTTGAAAAGATGGTCCAAAAGAAAGAATGTCAGTGCCTCTGCTTAGGAGATGTGCTGAAACATAAGAGTGTCATAGAGAAAATGTCTTGAAAGAATGTGGTAACTATGCCCAGTGTGTGCTGTCTATTTCTTTCCACTGCTATCTTCAGGCCACCTTCTTAATTGGGATGTAATGCTTCTCACTGCCTCCAGTTTCTGCTCTCAAACTGGGCTTAAAGGTACCCTGGATATTTTTATTTTCCTGAATCTGAACCCTTGAGGATGTCCAGGGATCTTTGCAATAGAGAAAGATGACAAGTCAAGTAAGTCTCTGGCAGGAGAAAGTAACTTTTTCTGGGACCAATAGTGACACTTGATTGATTTAGGAATGAGCCTGGGGTAAGATAACTAAAATAGGAGAAAATACAGTATGGGCAAGAACGGACACATGAAATGTGAGAGAGAGAGAGGAGAAGGACCAAAGGCTTGTCCTCCCCTCCCGATAAAAGAGCTATGTATTGTGGGGAAGAAGAAATAGAGAGAACAGAGTTATCTGACAGAAATTGACAAACATTGGTAAGTAGAAAACTAAAAAGAAGGAGAGAAAAAAAGGAAAGGGGGAAACCTATCGCATAGCTTAAATCTAATTGCCTTAGTTAAGTTCTTTTTGAACATGTTTACCTGCCACTTCCAGTAGAGTCAGGGACAGTATTTAACATCTATTTATGAAAAGTTAAGCAGTGAGTCATAGAATACTGGTAAGGCTAAGGCCCCAGAGGAAACTGTGTGGGTAGCAAAGAAATCAAGCATTCATATATTGAACGAGCTGCAAAAGATAAAGATACTTTTACAAAAAAGTCTGTCTATTTAGTAGAGTGAACAATTCAAGGGAAACTTGAAGAAAACATGTTATGTAAGCAAAAGGTGAGTGATGGCTATAACTTACAGGGAAACTTAAATTAATACAGAGTTTTCTAAAGGTGGGAATGGGGACTCCGCCCGCACTAGCAGTGTTGACTGTGAATGGTGCTTGTGTCCATAAGCGGTATCATCTTGACTGTCTTAATCTTTTCAACATCCATCCAAGGCTTTGCTAAATCTCTTTAACAGCAGAGGAAACATTAGCTCAGTGGTTAAACAACTTGACCATCAGTGGACCAAAAACATGAACTACGCCACCTGACTTTGAGTCCAGATTTTGACCCCCAATGTTAAACTCGAATGGAATCTCTTAAAGTGAAAAAGCAAGGAGATAACATGCCATTTCTTCCCCTCTCTCTCTGCTCACAGTTGCCCCTCCTCTCTGAGGCAACAAAGACAACGCGGCAGGTAGCTGTTTTCACACTGACTCACAGAACTGCGGCGAGCAAGGAATGGCAGCAGAGGCAGAGGTTTACGAGTGGAGGAGGTGTGCTGTTCAAATCGGAAAAGATGTACAGCCCAGCCTTGGGGTCTTTCATACAGAAGGGCCTCAGTTGTAAAAGGGAGAGAAGGAGGTCATGCTAAAGAAGCTGACCTCAGCAACACTGTTTGGGGTTCTTATATTCTGAGATTTTTAAAAAAGTGGCTGAATTTCCTAATGAAATACTATGGTCTTTCTCATCACCATTAAAATGTTCAACCTGTTGTATTGTAAATATGTTGAGTCTGAGGCCCAGATTTTTGCAGAAGAGCTACATGGTCTTGTGCAAGTCCTAGACTCGAGGGGGGAGGATGAGATAAATAGGGATACAGTGTTGAGTCCTAGGAAAATGAGAATAATAATAATTACCTTAGCAGCATTCCAAATCCATCTTCTGTTCCTAAGGAGATAATGCCTCACATGAGCTCTGTCCAAATAGAAATTCAAGCCAGTTTTCTTTTTACCTCTAACCATCAGGGTTCTACGACTGGTCTTACCTAGCACCTCTTCCCTTATTTCCTCATGTAGAGTACAAATATACTTTTAATCTTACATAGGTATTTTTTGGTGATTATTATGTCTATTCCGTGTGTTCTCTGTATAGTGATCCTATAAATATTGGACGTCACAGAGTGAAAATATCTCAAGGGCATGAAATCTGTTACTGTGAACTGTGTCTACAAAAGTGACAAACACAAATAGGTATTGAATAACACTTTGTGTTAACTTGAAGACAAGGTTGATGATGATAATGATAGCAACCGTCTTCACAGTTTACTGAATGTAAGGAAACTGGTAAATTTATCCCTAGATCTCTCAGAGAAAGAGACTCAGATACATTCAAAATCATGGAGAGAGAGAAAAAATAGGGAGGGAGGGAGGGAGGGAAGGAAGGAAGGAAGGAAGGAAGGAAGGAAGGAAGGAAGGAAGGAAGGAAGGAGAATTCCCTAGTTTTGCCCTTTTAAATGTGTGGAGAGCATTTCCACTTATACATTCCATCATTATGTGAAATTCAACATGCCTTGAACCAAACTCTCTAATTTCTCTCTCAAGGCAACTCTCCTGATTACTGTCCCTATTTCAGAGGTATTCTCATAGCTTCCTAAGCTCAAAACCCCTGAGTCATTTATTACTGCTGCCTCTTCCACATACTCATATCCAATCAGTAATCAAGTCCTGTTGTTTCTGCCTTCAAAAAATTTCCATATCCTTCTCTTTCTGTTACCATGGATACCATCGAATCTCTCTTTCTGCTTCATGCCTGGATAACTGCAGTAACTTCCTGAGTCTCTTGGCTCCAATCTACCCTGCATACAGCTGCTGTGGAATAATTTTTTTGTCATGTTATCCGGCTGTCCAAACACCTTCAGTGGCTCCTCACTGGTCTTCCTGAAAGTCCAAATTCTTTAAAGTAACCTGACCATATTTAAAGGAGCCTTGCTAATTTACATGATACTTTTGTGCAAAACTGAGATGGCACCCCCTGTGGGCTTAGAAAGCCTGGTAATATAAGGCTTACAGAGCAGAGCAAGCCTTTGTGTGAACTACAAAGGGAGGTCCCATCCTCAGGCCAGAATGTACCCCCTCCCTCTGCTTTGGGAACACAGAGCCCTTGGAAAGCAGGGCACAGGCTGTTTTTCAGCTCCTCACCGCTCAGAGGCCCTTACAGGGAACCACCTCCAAAGCCATTGGTACAGCTCTGCAGTCTACCCTGGATTTTTCTTTTCTCCTAAGCTCCAGCTTCTTCTCAAATAACCTGGCTTTCCTTAAACATGCTTCACTTAATAAATGGGTAATTTCTGCTTGCCTTTCAAAATTCACCTAGAGGTTACTAATCTGGGAAGCTTTTTCTAATTCCATAGTCTGCGAAAACTTACTGTACATAGCACTCTGCATACCTGGTCCTAGTACAGAGGGGTCAATGTTTGGTGACTATCTTGCTGTGGATTTATTATTTCTGGAATATTAGAAAACCTTAAACTTGCCCAGTGCAAGGCTATTGTGTCTCTTTTGGATAACCAGACAGCACAAATGTTCTAATAAAACATTAAATACCCACCCACCCCCCATCAAGGGAGCTGGAGTAAGTAATGTCTGTATGCATTATTGGTGTCCAGGATGAGGTGAATGATTTGTGTGCTGTCCTCCTTTGCTTCCTTCTGGCCCTCTGGTTAAGCTCATTTTACCTGGTGTGTGGGAGTCAGCTGCTATCTACACTAAAACTGCTACTAAGCATCTGCTATTTTAACCCAGGGCCTATTCTTCCGACATAGGTGATGCATGGAGAATGCTTTCAAAGAGCTCAGCCATCACTTCCTGTTAACCAGGCCACATTTGCTGGTGCTTCACTTCCCAGTGACTCCATCCTATCCCCTGGTTGGCCTAGTTTTGCCTCGCAAGTTCATAGCTAGCATCCATGGTCCACAGTCCAGGAGGCATGCAGGATCTCTGGATTCCTTCCATGTTATAAACACCAAGGGAAAGTCAGGTGCATGTAACAGGCCCATGTCTGCAGACACCTTCTCCACTCCATTGCTTCACTGCTCCAAGGCCAGCTTGGACGGCCTGGGAGAACAGGGCACTAGCATGGATGCTCTTGATTTCTGTTTCAACATATCTGAGATGTTTGCTGTAAAATCCTCCTGTCTCCACATATACCTGACCCACGCACTGGGAATATACTCAGGGACCCATGTCAGCTTCTCCATCATCTGATCTCCCTGTTTGACCACTGTTCCTCAAGTCAGAAGTTTTTTTCTACTTTCTCTTAGTCTTTAAGTAGATAACTTCCCCTAAATTGTAATCCCTCAATTTCTCTCTAGCTATAGCTTATAATAAAATTCTGTGCTTAAAATTTCTAACTTTTGCTACTGATATATAAAGGCAAGCTACTGAACTTTAGAGATAACTTTATTTCTGAACAAACTCTTCCTTCCATTACTATAATTTGCGATGGGCTTCAAGATCCTCTCTTACAAACCTAAAGCTGAACAGTGGCTCTTTCTTTGAGTTACAACAGAATCTTTCCAGAGATAATAATGCATCTGATTTAGTAGAGGACAGTCTTGTGTAAGGAAGAGTAAAGAAGAAAGACATTAATATATTACAAAAAAAATGTTATCTATTGCTACACGAACACCTATATTGTATTCTTAATTTTAATGTTTTTATTGATTTTTTTTTAGAGAGAGAGAAAGAGGAAGGAAGAGAGAGATAGAAACATCGATGTGAGAGAGATATATCGATCGGCTGCCTCCTGCATGCCCCTCACTGGGGATCAGTCTGCAAACTGGGCATGTGCCCTGACTGGGAATCAAACCAGGACCTCTCAGTCCATGGGATGATGCTCAATCCACTGAGCCACACCAGCCAGACCTATATTGTGTTCTAATCACAGGTTCTCTGGTCTGTCTTTTCTTCTTCTCTTTTTTTTTTATCCTCGCCTGAGGACATTTTTCCATTTTTTGTTGTTGTTGTTCAGATAGAGTGGGAGGGAGAAAGCGGAAGAGAGAGAGAGAGAGAGAGAGAGAGAGAGAGAGAGAGAGAGAGAGAAACATCGATGTGAAAGGGATACATTGAGTGGTTGCCACCCACATGACCCAACCAGGGCTGGGAACAAACCGCAACCGAGGTACACGCCCTTAGCAGGAAGTGAACCGGGGTCTCTCCAGACTGCAGGTCGATGCTCTAACCACTGAGCAAAGCCAGCCAGGGCTGTCTTTTCTTCTAAGCCAAAAGTCTTCCATGGGGACTATGTTTTACTCAACTTTGCATACTAATAGGAATGAGACAAAAGCAAGGTATATGGCTACTTCTGAGCCACCTCTGGTCCAAAATGGAAGAAGGGAGTATCTCAAAGGAAAATGAAGTATAACAATTTCACATACTCAGGCAAGGAAGAGCACATACATGGTGAAGATGAATAAGTATATAGGCTCATGAGATATATGCTCTATTGCTTTAGGCTGCCTTGACGAGAAAACCATAATGCCCTTATTTTATGGAGCTGGCAAGGAGTAATGCTGGCCGTTATAGAGCATGACTACGCATTCAAGGATTGGGGTACTCCTACACAAGTAATAAAAATAGTATAACAATGCTCAGTTATTGAACTCATACTGTATACAGGCTCCTCAAAGAGCTTTAGCTATGCTAATGCATTGAATTCTTAGCACAGCATTATACAGTAACTTTATTAACTTCATTTTACAGATAAAGACATGGAGGTGCAGAGACATTAGATGATTGGCCTAAGGTCATACAACTATAAAGTAACAGACCTAGGATGTGAGCTCAGGGACTATAACTGAGAATTACACCTGAGAATCTTACACAACTCAAATGTAACATTTGTTCCTAAATATAACTGGATAAATCTATTTTATATTTCAGGCTTAAAGTCTTTAACAAATCTAGAGGACAATCTCTTGACAAAAAGGAAAAAAACTTATTTCAAGTAGCTTGTGTACAAATAGAGTCTGAGAAGAAATTGCCCACACCCCCCAAAAAAATGTCCTGGGAGAATCTACCAACACAGAGCTATAGAAAATTTCTTTCATCATCTAAATAGTTTTCAAATAAAATCTTACAAGTGAAGCTACAGAGCCTGTGATGAGACCTCAGAGTCTTAACTGCTCATTAATCTTTGGCGTCTGTCTCCCCCCACCCCCCACTTTTCACTTGTATTGGCACCACTGATGAATGGGGCTCTAGAGAGCATTTGAAAATTTATCATACCCCTTTTATTTACCAGGAGCTTTGTTGCAGTCCACTACAAAATTTAAAAAGTCCAAATGTGATTACAAGAAAGGGTTACTTTTCAAAATATGGTCATTCAGAAACTTGCTTTATGGTGAGTTACTGAACACACACACACATATACATACACATTGGAATAGTGATGAAGATAGCTGTTTGCTTACTTGACCAGATATACACATCAATTTTTCTTGGGGGAAAAATATATTGACTTTATTATGATTTAATTTTTATATATTCATCATATACATGTACAGCAACTGAATTTTCTGGTACATTGTCTGAAAATGGGAAGAAGTACTTTAAAATCTAGACTGTTTCTACAGCTCATTATATATGGTTAGCAGTTTGCAGTTTATTATAGTAGACACAGAAAGATCTGGCTTTGAATCTCGATTTTATATACTTTGGGCAAATTACTTGACTGTTGCCATGTCTAAAATATGAAATAACTGTAGTATTTACATCTTTTCAGGACATTCTAAGTTTAGGTAAAATCACAAAGATGGTGGCATAGGACCCAGGTCATAGTTAATATTAGCTATTTTTATCATTATATCTTTGTGTTGGCAAAAATAATATTTTTGTGTTGGTATAATTTTTCAAATATGATCAGTTCTTGAGCAATGAATAAAGGACAACTTATTCATGCATATGCATACATCAAAGTATACTTGTTGTGCTGATTTGTGACAGACACTGTGTATACCAGGTGTACAAGGTCACTAAGGCCCATCCTCTGTTCTAAAGGAATGTACATTCTAATGGTGGGAACAACAATGACCACTACTAATGGCAGCTGTGAAAAAGGAGGTGCTAGTGATTTACACAGGATGCAGTGTTATCAGAGGAAAGGGGGACCTACATGCAACTGTGGCATAGAACAGGTTTTCAAGAAGGTTGTAATTGAGCTAAGATTTGAAAAACAAGTTGGTGAATTATGGACAAAGGAACATGTCCAAAAGAATAGTGATAAGAAAGCTTGACATAGCACTCAATTTGTAGTTAATTTAGTAGGTCCTAAGCAAAGCTCCATAGGGACAGGATCTTTTGGGGAGTTAGGCAAGTACCAGCTCTTGTAGGGTGTTGCATGCAAAAAAGAATAATTGGAGCTTTATCACACACACAAAAAGGTGAAGAACTAGTAAAGGAATTTAATCAAGGGAAATTATATTATCAAATTTGCATTTTAGAAAGATCTCTCTTGGGTGGAGAATAAATTGTAGTGGGACAAACTGAAAATAAAGAAACCAGTAAAACAAACAAAAAACAAAAAAAAGTAGTTAGGAAAACAGGGAGCTCTTGCTGCAATCAAGAGTGAATTAGAGCACAAACTAAGGAATGGCAGTAGGTGTAGAGAAAGGTCTGTGGGTGGGGCAGATTCAAGATGGTCAGGTGGTAGGATCTATTAAGATGGGGTAAGTGGCCCTGGCCAGTTTGGCTCAGCGGTTAGAGCATTGGCCTGTGGTCTGGAGAGACCCAGGTTCAGTTCCCGCTAAGGGCAGGTACCTCGGTTGTAGTTTGTCCCCGGCCCTGGTTGGGTTGTGTGGGTGGCAACCACTCGATGTGTCCCTTTCACATTGATGTTTTTCTCTCTCTCTCTCTCCCTCCCACTCTATCTGAACAAAATATCGAAAAAAATGTCCTCGGGTGAGGATTAAAAAAAAAAAGATGAGGTAAGTGGTTGGATTGTGGCAGGGGTGGTGAGGGATGAAAGGGAGTATGGACAACACCTATTTTCTTCTACTTTGGGTAACTGAGTTAGAAAAACTGATAGTTATCAAGGTGGCAACTGTAAGAAAGGGTCGAGATTTAGTAAGGAAAGAATGATTGGACAAAATAAATGTAAAGGGCTTTGGGGTTTTTAAGGGATAGCTGTCTCATAAGCAGTTAGATATACATATCTTAAATTCAGCCAAAAGGTACAAACCAGAGAAATGTTTGGAATCAATTATACATACACAAGTAAGTGCTTAGCTGTGAATGTAGGTGATATTCTCCAAGGAAAGTACATAGAGTAGTAAAGCCAACGTAGTAACAGAGCCTCAGAAAACAAACAAGAAATTTAAGAATTAGAGACAGTAGACTGTACAAAGGAGACTGGGAAGAAGCAGCAAGAGAAATAAGAGGGAAACCAGGTGAGAACTGGGTTAAAAATACAAAGGAGGAAAGAGTTTCATGAAGGATAAAGTATTCAGGAACATCAAGTGACACAAAGGTCAAGTAACAGCAAACTTCTGAGATGACCATTGGAACTGAAAACTAAGGGAGGTTACTGATACTTTGGAGGTAAGTAGATTCAATGGAAAGGCTAAAGTAGACTTTGAATGTCAAATAGTATGATTATAAAGGGAAAATGAGAAAGGATGGGAAATTATGGAAAGAGGAGCTTGAGGTTAAAAAAGGTATTTTTTATAAGCTTAAATTGTCCATTTATTATCTCCCAGAGATGTGTTTTAAAAGTCTGGCATGACTCAACTGGGTTCTCTTCTTTGAGGTCTCCCAAGGCTGAAATCAAGGTGTCACAAATCTGGTTCTTACAAGAAAAATCTAGGGAAGAATCCAAAACCAAATTCTTGTTATTTCAGTTGTTGGCAGAATTCAGGTCTTTATGGTTACAGGATTTTGGTTCCTATTTCCTGGCTGAGCCCATCATCCATAGGCCACCTGAGTTCCTCATTATGTGTTCTTCTCCATCTCAGCCACAGTGAGTTGAATCCTTTTCATGCTTTAAATCTCTCTGACTTGTTTTATATATTATTTTGCTACTAGCTTAAAATTTGAAAACTTTTAAATTTAGGTAAAATACACATAACACAAAATTTACCATCTTAACCATTTTTAAGTGACAATTCAGAATGCTAAGTATATTCACATAGTTGTGCAACCCATCTCCAGAATTTTTGCATCTTGCAAAACTGAAACTGTACATGTTAAACAACAACGCTCCATTTCCTCCTCCTCTCAGCCCCTTGGAAACCACCATTCTACTTTCTGTTTCTATGAATCTGACTATTCTGGGTATCTCACATAAGTGGAATCATATATGGTGTTTGTCTTTTTGTGACTGGCTTATTTCACTCAGCATAATGTCCTCAAGGTTCATCCATGTTATAGCATGTGACAGAATTTCACGGGGAAAGAAAATTTTAAGATGAAAAATGTGAGAAAACAATGGATAGAGCAGGCTACAGGAAAGTAACCAACCGATATGTTAAAATTGAAGAAATTCTACTTAAATTCCTACCATCTGAGGGTAATTTATTTGATCCTTATGATTTTTTGTTCTTTCAGTCTCCCAGGTAAAAAGCAAATATACCAGAGATAAATAATCCTTTAAACATCCAAGGAATGATTAGATGACAATTGGTTGAAATCTAGGCCCTACAAATAATGAGATGGCAGGTAGGTACCTGGAAAAGTAAAATGAAGACTATCAGGAGAGGGTAAATACAAGGTGAAGATTGATAAAACAGTTCAAAGTTCAGACTGGTGGTCAGAAACCATACTTCTTAATTCTACGAATCTTCTAGATTATCTCAGAACGCAAGTTTGTGATCTTACTGAATGAGGAAGATTTGCAATTTCATCTCGTTTGGTTTAGGTGGGTGTAATTCTGTTTGCACTTCAGGAAGATGACAAAGGAACAGAGATCAGAAAGACCTCAGTGAGTGGGAAACCAGATTGAAAGTAGAAAATTCCATGGAGAATTATTACACAGAGCAGATCAGTTACATAGATTTTTGCGACTGACTGTTGGAAAGCTGAGGTAGCGCTTTGCAAAGAGTTCAGCCCTCTTGGGTCTTAGGAGTCACTTGATATCTCCAGCTACCACTCCCTCCTCTGACCCCCTTGTCTACCCAGCTGCCTACTTGACCTCTCTATTTAGATGTCTAAAAGAAATCTCAAAGTTAACATGTCCAATACTGCACTCTGGAGTTCTCATCCCTCTCACAAATCTATGCCTCTTCCACTCTTCCCCAGTTCAGAAAATATCACCAGTATCAATCCAGTTGTTTAGGCAAAATTCTAGAAATCCTTCCTATTTTTCTCATTCAATCTATCAGCAAATTCTGACAGTTCTATCCTGACAGCCATGTCTTCCTCCCATCTTCACTAGATTACCCAGTCCAAGCATTACTATTTCTCACCTACACTATCACAATTGGCCTTGTGCTCCACAATTTTGCTCCATTTTTTGCCAACCTAGAATCAACTCTAAACAGCAACCTCAATATCCTTTACTGTCTTTTCACTGAACTTGGGATAAAACCCAAGTTCTTACCACAGGCTCTGGACCCCATTAACCTTTCTGAATTCATCTACTCTTTTCTCTCTTATCACTCTCCAGCGGGACCTGCCTCCTTTCTATTCCTTAGACTCCCAAGTTTTGTTCTCATCTTAAGGTTCTTCTTTCCAGCTGGCGCTATCTTCTTCCAAAGCATGTCATTCTGATCGCACCTCAAATGTTACCCCTATAGAAAGACTGTCTCAATCTAAAGAAATCTTCCACCTCAGTCATTATGATATACCACCCTCTTTCATTTTCCTTCCTAGACATTTTCACTGTCTGGAAGGATCGTTTTTATCTATATGTTTATCATTAGAGTACAAACTCCAAGGAGAACAGATCTAGTCTGTCTGTAGTTCCAGAATGTAGAACAATGTCGGATATAAAGTAGGTGTTTAAATAAATATGTGTTGATTGATAGGTGAATCTTTCACAAACATGTTGGTTGGATATTGCTGGTGGATGAAACAGATGGCAAGCAGGGCACTGTTTTCAGAATAGATTTCTGCTCTTGTGAAAAGATAAAACAGAAACATATTATTCAACAAATGAACAATAACAGTTCTGGATGCTTCTGGTTACAGGGTAAGTGTGTTTGAAGGTGAAAACAATATGGTATTGATCTCCTTTCCTGGCTTTGCAAAGAACCAGGAAGATGAAATCAGTGATTTCAAAATGAGTCACTGGAAACAAGTGGTTTTCAAATGACACACCTTGAAGTTTAAATCAGGTGACACTGTGAGAAGGAGAAAAACATCACAATCTTTTCGACCTTGTAACTTCTCAGCAGTTCAGTGCAGGTTCTTCAGTTACAGTCTGTGCACTAAAGCACAGGCTGTGCATACGTGATCCTGGGTACTCAGGAATGGCTTTTTTCCTGGTAGCTAAAAGCTGGCCTGCCATTTCTGTGACTGATTGCTTTAAAAATGAAAAACATTCTAAAAATTTTCCCTTAATTAAGGGAGGCAATGGAAAAAACATGGTCTTTAGAGCAGGATAGACCTGGACACATTAACATTGTCCTTTCCTGAAAACATCTCTGATGTCAGATGAGTTTTACTTGTTTGCTTTCCTCTAATAAAAGTCAAGTGAAACATGGCAAATGTGTGACTTCTAGGGAAGCCTGACACGGCCACTGTCCTGCATCCAAGTTCTGCAACTAAAACATTCTGTGACATCAGCGCTTAATGATCCTGAAGGGCCGGGTTTTTAATTTCTAAAATAAGACTAACAATAGCTCAGAGATATGTTGTGTGGATGAGATGAAGCAGGTGATGGTAAAAATGTCCTTACACAAAATAGGAACTTCAGAAATGGTCAATGTTAGGAACATGACTCGTAAAACATACTCTTTAAAGATATCAAGCAACAGGTATCCTTTTATAATGCCTCATTGTCAACGTTATGAGCAGATAATGTCTGTGATGCCTTGCTAAAATAGCTATAGATGTATGTGCTGTGAAATCTGAGATCAAATCCACGTCGGTACCAACAGCAACAGTAAAATTGTGCTCCCCTGAAAACATCTCTGGTGTCAGATTCATTTTACTTGTTTGCCTCCCTGCCATGACAGTCAAGTGAGACATGACCACTTTGTGACTTCCAGGGGAACGAACATGGCCACTTTTCTGTAAAATGAATTGGTCCAGTAAAGGTTGCTCTTCCACAGAGGGTTTCAGATCCTCCAGAAGGGCCTTCTTTGTTCCCTGTGGTGAGGTGCTCTTTGACTGGTGGTACGGCAGTGTTTTCTAAGTTTCTTTCATGAGAAACTGGACCCAAGAGATGTTTCCAGTGAAAAAGGATTCTGTGATGAAATAGGTTTGGGGATTAGATTCACAGTACACAGTGACATCTTTGGAACTCTGAAATGGCCTAGAGCAAGAAAAAAATGTTTCTTAGACTACTAGGCAATTCTTTCTATACTTTTTTTTTTTTTTTTAACATAATGCTTATTAATAAATTTTCCTGCTACAAAGCACAGTTGAGGTAATACTGCTCTTTTAAAATATGCTACATTTTTAAATATAATGAAACCACCAAGAACTTCTAGGTTGTCCCTGGAAGGGGAAGCTTCTGTAGGGAAGGAGGAGACATAATTCTGACCCTGAAGTTTTATCCACCTTCCAAGGTAGTGGTTCCCTGGGGAATATTTTGAAAACATGGGGATGCTTTGTCTTCTAGTGTGATCATACTTGAGCATTTACATAGGAATAAAGCATTACTTTAGTGTGTTACTTTTGTATTATAATTTGGGGATTATGTTGATTTCTTTATTTATACATACAGATCAATTATATTATGTTTGAATTTTATTTCAGGGTAACAAAGAGAGGATTATGAAATATTTGTTCTGGAAAGATGTTGCTGGTTTGTCAGGGTAGGAACTACTCATTTAGGGGTTTGTTGCTTATTTTGACTGTCACATCCACACAGGTGTCAAGAAGTCCTCCTTTTTCTTTCAGTTTTATCCCAAGAATTGATCAAGATACTCCCCTCAATTCCCCTCAAACATGTCAAAGTCTTGAGTAAAAAGAAGCAAATCAAAATGAAATTGGATGATTGCTGAAGGAGAGAAGCAGGAGAGTATGGAGAGCTGGAAGGATCCAAAGTAGGAAGAGTCTACATAGTCTGACCTACAAGAAAGAACTGCTTCAGGGTCTTGCAGGACCCGCCAACCCGTATGTGCCCCAGAGACAAAGAAATGACTGGCCTGAGTCTTGAACATTCAAGTGCCTGGCTCAAAATCATGAGTGGCTTCTCTTTTTTTTTTTCACATGTGTCACTCAATAAACACTTCCTTAGAAATCTACAGTTTCCAACATCCAGGTCAGAGTAGAGAAAGAGTGATTTACTTTCCCCCTTATATGTGTTAGAATTGGGTTCATTGTCTTATGGCAGAAAACCCAAATTTTGTGGCTTAACCCAGAACATTTTATTATCTCAAGTAAAAACCCTGGAGGTCAGCACCCAGGACTGAATTTGTTAGAAGCTCCTGCCTACTCCTGTTTTCTTCTCTGGATCCCCTAGGGGCGCTGTGTGCAATCCAGGAGATCTGAAGCCCCGTGGTTATGCCCACATCAGCGAACAGAAAGGAGAAAAGGGAAAGCAATCACGCTGTCTCCCATTTACAACACTTTTCAAAGTTGTGCACATTATTTCTATTTACGTCACAGAACATGGTCATAGGTTGGTCCTGATGCAAAGGTGACTAGGATATGTAATCCTCATTCCAGAAACCCGCAAGCCCAGCTAAAATCAGTGGGTTAATTTATAGTTTTTAAAAAAGACAAAATCTCTGCCACCTCATGTTCTAAAAGTGTCCAGATTTGTTCTGGATTCCATATTTCCCTATTTGCCTACCCTATGTGTCTGACTTAGGAAACCTGACTTTAGGTGTGACCAGCCACTTTTACAGGTCACATTGTCATGCAGTGTTTTAATACGAAATGTAGTCATGTAATGGAAAATTTTTACATACTTTAATGGGGTATGAGGAGATGTTTTCTCATTTGAGTACAATTAATGTTTTTCTCTTATTTCTGCTTCACTGACAGTAAAAAATTTTCAAAATAGTCTTCTTCCACTTGTCACTTTTCTTATGAGGTGTGATTTAATGATTATTTTTCTCCAATTACATTTAGCCTTCTGGTGCCATACTTCAGCTTGAAACATCAAAATCAGCCCTTATAACAATGTTCATGATTCAGTCAGCTTCAGTTATTCATTAAACAGTGTGATTTGTCATTGAACATTGAACCAGAAATAGAATGATTATGATTGTAATGATTATGATTATGATTTTTCTATAGCTGAAAACTAGAGAAAATGGTATAAATGCTTCAGTTTATTGAAGGTACATCTTTACTATGTCTGCAGGTTAGATGAATTCTCAGCACTAACATCACAGAGATAAACAATTTTGTCCTAATTGACTGGTATTTTCAGTGTACACTTTGTCCTCAAGTTCGCCAGCCATTAAGGCCCCCTTACTCTGAATAAAAACAGTAATAGTAATGTAAGCATCCTTTCCATGTGCACAGAGGATGCTGTACTTTATCATACCCCCTTCCCACATCTACCTGAGACCCCCAAGGAATGCTTACAGGCCCCACAAGCCTGTCTTGGTTGTGGCTTGTCCCCTCCACTGGCTGTCCTGTTCCAGATGACTTCCCTATGCTTTGGGCCTCTCATGTCTGTAATCAGCTTCCCAAGGCTGCTGCTTTCCTTGCACTGTTTTTCCCCAGTGTGGACACAAGCCCGGTCCTAATTCCCAAAAGCACTGGTGAGGCTTGGCTGTAACGGTTAACAAAAGTGACTGATAGCTTGGGAAATACAAAAGGTAGGGAGAGAGGACAGGTTAAGCTTTTACACTAGATGTTGCTACTCCTGGAGCCCCTGCTGATTGAGGTCAGAGGGGAAATCCCCTCTCGAGTAACTTTCTCAACAGGGCTTCAGGAGTTACTTCTTTCTCGTAACACTGCCTTTGTCTGTACCCCCCCCCTTCCCCAACAGCTGTGCAGACAACCAAACAAGCCAACAAACACTGAGGTCCAGCACAAGTTAGAGCAACTGAACACATGGCATCTATTTTCTCTTTTAAGATTATCAAATACATTTCAGATATGTGCACTTTCCTTTTATTAACAATAATAAAATTTAAATCACGGAGTGGCTTCACTGAGATGCCAAGATTTTGTTCACAATATGGTGCTGGCAAAGTTACTGTTCATGTTGAGTTTTGCCTTTTAGTTTGGCCTCGATGCAGTAAACAGGGGACACCTCCACTTAACTGCTAAGCATACAGGTGTCAGGACTTTGACAAGGCCCTTGGATGTTTCAATGAGCATGGGGTAAAAGGTAGATGGCTGTTGGCTTCTCCTCTTTTCCCAGCCCATGTGGATAAAGATCGCCTATGTCCTGCTAACACCCTCCTTAGACTTCCCTCCTTTTGCCCAAATTTCCTAACTGTCCTCTGGTGGGCCTCTCACAGCGTCTGCTGCTTGCCACTGCTGGTACCACCCCCACAGTCCATCTCTACCACGGCCTCCACGTTGATTCACATTTGTCACTCTCTTCCCTTTTTCCTACTTCCCGTCTTTCCAGCTCTAACATTTCCTGTCATTTTATTCATTTGTCTTGGATAGTGACATATACAGAGATAGCCATTAATGAGAGTTTTTCCTTTCATTTCATAGCCACAGGAGGAATTTAATTCCTCAGCATTCTATGGCTCCCTCATTTGATGTTTCAGAAATTGCTTTCCTACTGCCAAGGGCTTTTTGCTCTGTTTTGTTCAAGTTTCTCAGGCATTTTTGCACCTGGAGCTGTTCCAGACGTCTAATGGCTCCAGAGGGCTCCAGCAGGATAGCCGGGGTTTTTCTGTACATAAATTATTGTAGTGCTTCTTAGGATTTAATATGCACTGCATACCAGAACATATAGAACTAAGTCAGAGGCTGTGTTTTCCTGGAAGGCCCATCTCAGTCTTGGGAAAGGATATGTCTTTGGGTTGTCGATGTTCCAGAAATATCCAGTTCTATTCTCCCCATTTTGGTTTGAGGGACTGTGAGTTGGTTAAAAAATGAGGGTTTAAAATTAGATATAAAGAATAAATAAGTTTTCCATGAAAGATTCTGGATGTACTATGAAAAAACAAGGAGTGGGAGAAAAGGATTTTAGTTGGGAACTTTTAAATTTTAAGTAACAAAAACCCAATTGCAATTGACTGAAAGGAACAGAGCATTCATTCATTGGCTGATGCAACTAGAAAGAAGTGGGGGAAACTGGCCTTCGGGTCAGCTGGAGGCCAGGATTCTCCCCCTGCACCTCTGCTGACCCTGCCTCCCTCTGCCTGGGTGCTCTTCTCTCCTGGGCAGGTAGGTTTTCTCCATGCAGCCTGGCCCAGGTAGCTCACATGATTCCCTGTTCCAAGCCCTTGGCTTAAGGAAGATCTTCCCAGCTCAGTGATCACAGAGGAAGAGGTGGAGCTTTTCTTCCTGTTTCAATGCATATGAATCACAGTGAAAGATTCTGATTGACCTATCGTATTGCTGTAAGCGGGTTAGCCCTGGTCTGGTCCTGGTCATTTGCCCAGCCATGTGGCAGCTGGTGTGTGTGTGTGTGTGTGTGTGTGTGTGTGTGTGTGTGTGTGAGAGAGAGAGAGAGAGAGAGAGAAAGAGACACACAGAGAGAGAGACTGTAATTGGCAGCTCCCCCAAAATCACATTATTTTTTGAGGAAGGTAAAGGCAGCTACCCCCGAAGAAGCAGTTACCTAGGAAAGGAAAAATGCATCTTCAGCAGACGCAACAACTGACATTCACTACAGTGATTTAAAAAAAGCAATTATTTTTTTTCAACTTTGGGGAAGAAAGTAGATGGAAAGTGGACTAGTAATGCAAAAATACAGGGGGAAAAAGAACAAATTTATAGGGAAGATATGAAATAAAAATGATGATGATCACAATGGTAAAATATGTGAAGATCATCCTAAACATTTGAAGTTTTTAGGCATTGTAGAATAGTTAATAGTAGGATCTACTATTAAAAGTGGGATAAACTCATGTTTGGAAATGGTCTGAGGACTGGAGTAATATGTACTGATTAAAAAATAAGTGGTCTCAGCTCCCTGGTTTAAATGTCCTCTACCTGTTGTTTACAATGGAAGACTCAGTATGGATTTGCAATGAGAAAGGAAGGAGATGAGGTGAGAGTTTTATCTGGATATGTCTTCAAAGCTTTAGAAAAACCAAAGTGCAGTGTGACCTCAGCCAGAATTCCTATCTGTGAACAAACCTAGCCAGCTACACGCAGCCTGAGCACCAGAGGAAATTTCCAGAGAGGACATGAAGAACAGCCTCATCTGGATGGAGGCTTGTGCCAATGTCAGGAATTACACACAGTACAATACAGGGAAGTGTGGCCTATGTTTGGTACATAAAGGTCCAAAGTTCATGAATTATTCTTTCCTTAGGAAATACACAGTTGGAAATCAAATGAGGTAAAAGGAAAATTACTCAGTAATAACTTCTTTAGGGTCCCTGATGAAGTACACCCATGTACACAATCTCTGGAGAAGTCAAGACTGTAATAAACACCCATTCCATCCAAACCCCTTAACTGTTGCAAGATGCTGATCGAGATCTTGATCTATTTCCAGGCATATGAATTAGTGTACTCAGGGGAAAGAGAGTGGACTTCAAATCCCAGCTTTGCCACTGGGTATGACATAGTTAAGTGGCTAAGCTTGGCTTGCCTATTTGGAAATGTGGAAACCTGAGACTAAGAACCTAGATCTCCTATTTCCAATGGAGTGCTCTTTCCCCTAAATAACAATATTTCCCCTTCAACAGGTAGTTGTGCACACTGAATGAAAAGAGAAGAAATTGCTTTGACTCAAGTTCACTTTTTCTGTCTCCTTTTCATCCCCCAGGACTTAGTTTAAGTGCTACCTCCCTCCTATCTAAATTAGATCCCAGTCTGCTATTCTCTTCACACCATCCATTTTGTTTCCTTCATGTATCTTCTCATAATTTGAATGATATGTTTGTTGTCTGTCCCCTCCCCACAGTCACTACATCCCTGAGAAGAGGGACTCCATCAGTCAGAATCCCATCAGAGAAAAGATGGCACACTACCAACGGCCACTTTGGCAAGGCTTAATAGTGTGGCTAGTTACATTGGCCAGGGCAGGATGCAGAAAGACCATAGAGGATGGTTCAGTATACCCGAGCTATTCAAGTTGGGTTATTGGCATCTTAAGCCTGAAGGAGTGAGAGAAGGGAGCAGTCACCCAGGCTAGAGGGAGAGAATCATGTACAGAGAAACATCCTGAGCAGAACAGTCCTTTAACTGAGGGACATAGACAACCCAATCTGACTCCACAGGAAGGGAGCCAGGGTCATAGATGGCCCCTACTTCTCTCTCCTTTCTCCACTTAAACTTCTTCTGGGACTGTGAGGGGAAGGATGCCCACTGATGTTGTCTGGCAGAGAGGAGGGGGGAGAGAGGTGGAGAGTGGATGTTGAAGATGTCTGGCTGGGAACCATGTCTGCCTAATTCACCTCTATCCACAGTGCATGCACTAGAGTCCAAGTTGTGCAAATCAATAAAGAATACATAAAATGAAGATATCTCCTAGTATGTGTTTTACTATACTTTTCTTCTCCAGTTCTCATTATTTTTAACTGGATGTTTTGGAGATTTGCCTAATTCAGATTAACCTGAACACCTTTAAGTAGATAACCTTTCAGGCATCTCTCTACTTGAGAAATGAGGACTTGCTGGGGCAGAGGGCAAAAGGCTAGAAAAATATCTTCCCCCTCTGAAGAGCAAAAGCTGGCTTTTCACTGTTCTGGTGTTATACTGGATTGAGAAGGAACCCACCTTGGGGAGAGTCAGAATGCATGAGCTTCGTACAGGAAGGAGGAGGGCGAACGGCAGCCATTGCCCCATTCACACCTCTCAGTGCCTCTCCTCCCTCCAGTGGCACAGAGAGGGCGAGAACTGGAGCGGGCACCTGGGACCCAAATGTGAACCCGGGAGTTCAGGATGCCAGAACTGCTTGCCTCTGGACTATGCCATGACAGAAATCAACTTTTATCTTATTGAGCCATCATTTTTTTTTTCTCTCTTTGTAACAGCAGCTCAGCTGCATCCCAACTAAAGCAGAGAGCTTCCAGAGGGTTAGGAGACAGGCTCCCAGGCTGAACTTTCTGGGCGAGTCAGACAGTTGTTAGAAGGGGATTGAAAATAAAGCGTCAGCCAAGTAAAAGCTGTGTCTCTGGGAGTTTAATATGGAGTTAAAAAATGCGATTGCTCTGTGGTCTCTAATGGGCAAGGAGCAAGCACACCATAGCAAAGGTGGAATGCGGATTCTCCACATGGCAACATTGGCACCCAGGTATCATCAGAGTGATTGAGGGCATAACCTTGGTGACCTGGCATCAGGATCCAGGTGGGGATGTAGAAGAAGAAGGTGGCAGATGCAGAATATTTGGAGATGGTTTATTTGAAATAGGAGGAATTTGATATGCACTGAGCAGATTTTGAGTAAAAAAATGATGATTGATTTTTTACCCTATTGTACCCCAGAATGTTAGGCCTAGGAAATACTTATTACCTTGCCTATTTATGATAAAAGAGTTTTAGGCTAAATTAAAATTACTGTGCTTTGGTTAGAGAAGGCTGACAGTCGGGAGGAAGGATGAAGCCTGGGTGCCCAGAGAGGACTCACTGGTTGGTGGGGGAAACAGACTGTGTGTCCCTGAGAACTTAATTGTCCTAGTGCCTCTGATGTGACCAGCTCTTGGGGACTTAATCAAGATAACAGAACTCACAGAAGATGGACAAGTAAGTCAGAATTTGAATTATTCATTATAAAGTAGCTATTTTTTCTAGCATCTGATGATGCAGATAATTCCACAGTTTTAGGCTTGTAACATTTGGAAGCATCTTTATATTAGCACATTTAATGTGGTACTGGTTCATTGTTTTTTTAATGGTCTCTTTCCTTCTCTTTTTTGATTGGATTTATTGGGGTGACAATGGTTAATAAAACTATATAGCTTGCAGGTGTGCAATTCTATCATACATCATCTGTATTTGGTATTGAGTATTCACCACCCCAGTCAAGTCTCCTTCCATCACCATTTATTCATCATATATACTCTCTACCTCCCCACCCCCTTTCCCTCTGGTAATCACCATACATACTATTGTCTGTGTCTGTGAGTGTTTTGTTTATTTTTTCCTCTTAATCCCTTCACCTTTTTCACACTACACATTTTTTTTTAATTTTTTAAATCTTTATTGTTGAATGTATTACAGATGTTCCTCATTTTCCCCCCATTGACCCCTCCTCCCCACTCCCACCCCCCTCTGGCCTTTTCCCACACTGTTGTCTGTGTCCATTGGTTATGCATATATGCATATAAATTCTTTGCTTTATTCTTCACCTCCCTCCAACCCCCCTTCCCTTTGAGGTTTGTCAGTCTAGCAACCAATTTGTACTTCTTAATCCCTTCACCTTTTGCACCCATTCCCCCATCCCTCCTTCCATCTGGCAACCAACAAAATGTTCTCTATATCTATGAGAATGTTTCTGTTCTGCTTGTTCATTTTGTTTGTAGATTCAATTGTTGATAGCTATGTATTCATTGCCACTTTCTTTGTTCATATTTTTTATCTTTTTCTTCAAGAAGACCCTTCAACATTTCATATAATAATGGTTTGGTGGTGATGAACTCCTTTAGCTTTTCCTTGTCTGGGAAAGTCTTTATATGGCCATCGATTCTAAATGACAATTTGCAGGATAGAGTAATCTTGGTTGTAGGTTCTTGCTTTTCATCACTCTGAATATTTCTTGCCACTCCCTTCTGGCCTGCAAAGTTGCTTTTGAGAAATCAGCTGACAGTCTAATGGAAACTCCCTTGTAGGTAACTAACTGCTTCTCTTGCTGCTTTTAAGATTCTCTCTTTGTCTTGAACCTTTTGCATTTGGATGTGATGTGTCTTGGTGTGGGTTCTTGGGGTTCATCTTGTTTGGGACTCTCTGTGCTTCCTGGACGTGTATGTCTGTTTCCTTCACCAAGTTAGGGAAGTTTTCTGCCATTATTGTTTCAAATAGGTTTTCAATTTCTTGTTTTCTCTCTTCTCCTTCTGGCATCCCCAAGATGCAAATGTTGACATGCTTGAAATTGTCCCAGAGGCTCCTTACACTCTCCTCATTTTTTTTGGATCCTTTTTTCTTTTTGCTGTTCTGATTGGGTGTTTTTTGCTTCCTTATATACCAAATCAATGGTTTGCTTCTTGGCTTTACCTATTCTACTATTGAATCTGTGTAAATTATTCTTTATTTCAGTTAGTGCTTCCTTCATTTCTGACTGGTCCTTTTTTATGCTCTTGGGGCCCTCACTAAGTTCACTGAGGTTCTCACTAAGTTCATTGAGCGTCCTTATAAGCAGTCTTTTGAATTCAGCATCTGTTAGGTTGCTTACCTCCATTTCTCTTAGTTCTTTTCCTGGGATTTTGTTCTGTTCTTTCATTTGGGACCTGTTTCTTTGTCTCTTCATTTTGGCTGCCTCCCTGTGTTTGTTTCTATATATTACTTAACGAGAGGTATAGGGCTAGCTGAGACCAGATAGAATTTAGGAAAACCTGAAGCAGGATCTGAGACAGGCCAATCCTATTGTTAAGCAACTGGCAACAGCTTGGGTGGGCCTGAAAGCTGGGTGGGGCGGGGCCTCAGGGAATCACCAGGGCGGGGCTACCAGCGTGAATCAGGTTGCTGGAGTCCCAGATACTGCGGTTGTCTGCTGCCCCAGGGGAGGGCTCACCAAAAGAACAAAGGCCTCTGATAGCATGTCTGTCCAGGAGAAAGCCCCCTCTCAAGCCCTCACTCCAATGCCAAACAGCTCAGTTCTTCCCCATTTGTCTCTGGTGCCCCTTTGAGCTGCCTCCCCTCCAGTTGCCTCCCCTCCAAGTTTAGAGGGAGTGAGTCCAATAATTCTGTGCCTGGGCCCTTTAAGAGGAGCTGCCTGGAGCTGCTTGGGGCTCCAGCCGCCTCAACCTCCCTGAGCCTCAGTTCCTACTGGTTTTTCCAGCCAGAAGTTATGGGGACTTCTCTTCCTGGCACTGGAACTCTGAGCAGGTACCTGGTGTGGGACAGGGACCCCTCAGTCCTCAGGGAGGACCTTCCCAGCCAAGGTGTCCTCCTGATTTTTATCCGCCACATGTGGGTGTGGGACCAGCCCCTCGCGCCTCTGCTCCTCCTACCAGTCTCCATGTGGCTGCTGCTTTAATTCCGTAGTTGTAGGACTTCCATCAGCTTGATTTCAGGTGGTTTTGAATGATGGTTTTTCTGTAGTTTAGTTGTAATTTTGATGTGGTTATGGGAGGACGTGATACCGCCTTTACCTACGCCGCCATCTTGACCGGAAGTCTATACATTCTCTTTTTAAAACAAATCAAAATAATAGCATAGATTAAACTTTAAATTTTTACTTTTTCTTTTCTTTCTTTTTTTCTTTTCTTTGTATAAATGAGTCACTCCCTTTCCTGTCTAGTCTTCTGCTTGCAGAAAATAATATTTTATGAAGTGTTTTCTGGCGATAACAGATAATATCCATTAAGAACTGACTATCTAGTTTAACCTTTAGAAAAAAGCCTTATTTCCAAGCTCTGGTGGACATCTCAATGTTACCTCACTTCAGGGATAGAATATGCCAATCACCATCAACTACCACTTAGAATGTGACCAACTCTGTGACAGATGCAGGCTACAAAGATAAAAAAAAAAAGATATGATTCTTGAGTTCAAACAGCTTAAGGCGGAGGTACATGTGCATGAAATTTTAACTAGTCCGATGGGATAGATTATGCCCGATCAGGACCATAGACAGGAAGCGCTCGAGGGTTCTGTGGATACGAGATGTCAGTCGCCAAGACTTCAGCAAAGAAAGGCTCCTGTCTTCTTATTTAACTCCTTAACTTTATTTCTATCACATACAAGTTAAAAGTTCATCCAATCCTACCTATTTAGGCCAAGCCTACCTTTATAACTGCACCTTGAATTCTTTGCCAATATATGATAAATTCTTTTAGTTTGGGTTAAATTTAATCTCTACCAAATAGACTCAGCAAAGGAAAACACAAAAACACTTGATTGTTGAATACGCTGTACTAGACACAACAGGAGACTATGGAAAAGTAAGGCATCTCTTCCTTTTGAAGACTTTGCAGTCCCATTTAAGGCAAGTAGATGAAATCCTGAAGTTAAGACACAGAATAATATGAAATCTGGAGTTAAATATTAAACTGTGCAATGCAATTAGGGAAACTCTACCAACCTTGTTATTGGAAGATTTTATTTACCTGCCAAAAGCCAATGTTTTTCATCACCAACGGAATGACAGATAGTCCACAAGTCCAATCTGGGCAGGGAAAGGTTGATTTCATCGTTATTGGTGATAAGTTATGGCAGCTGAGGAATAGGAAGTAACTTGTTTTCTCAGGACTCAGCCTTGCTGGGGAGGGCACTGCTCTCATGTGGTTCAAACAACACAGGCCACTAGAGTGGGAGAGTACCCTCCCAGGCCACGCCCTGTGAGTCCTTCGTGTCACATACTTAAGCTCATGTATGTTTTCCATTTAGGTTGGTCAGGAAGGCAGGAGGCTGAACAAAAGGGAGAGAAAGCAAAATTACCACTTATTGACATAGTATATGATATCTATTTTACTTATAGTATCTCATCTTATTTTTACAAAAGATAATTCATGTTGTCATTCTCCTCTTACAGGTGGCAAAAGTGAAGCTCATGGAATTTGAGTTACTTATCCCAGGTCAAACGCTAGTACAGCTGAGTCAAACACTTCTCTGACCCCTAGACCTGTGTTCTTCCTGCACCTTACTCAGAGGGGATGCTGAGGAGACAAGAGCCTCTCTGACAGCAACTGGACAGGCCCTGACCACCCCCACCCTACCCCCCCTGCCTGCACTCTCACCCCACACTGGGAGGGCAGCAGTCTTGCCTTGCAGAAAAGAGAAGGAAGAGAACCATGTTTCCAAATGCTTCCCTATGGTCTGGCCCATATTTTTAGCTATAGGTTTCTGCCAACAGAGTATTACCCAAATGCACCATATTTATAATGAGAAAGTATTAGTTTAACTCCAGGGAAGGCTGTGAGGCAGCAGAACACAACATCCCCTCATATGTTGCAGGCATGCAATAAACATTGCACAGAGAGGAAAATGTCTCAACATGCCCGGATGATGAAACAGCTGTTGCTCATCAAGGCATTCCACTGGAAAACTCACGAAACTGCAAAAAATTCTGTTTAATCCTCACTGTCACCTCTTGACCCTGACAGTAACTCTTGAAGAATAATGACACGAAAGATATTTCCAGTTTAGAATTTTCTTCACTTTTAACCAACACTCCCCAGTGAAAAGTTTTCCTGTCTTCTATCTCTTCCTGATGCAGGGTGGAGGAAGAGATGTACAGTAAAGTAAAACAAAGATGAGGGAATTAGGAGGCCTGGATTCTAGTCCTGGCTTGCTGGTCATAGTTATATAATTTTGGGCAAATAACTTCTGATTCTCTGGCCTCCATTACCTCACCGTCCAATGAGAGTTGTGTTCTATTAGAACCAGCAGCAATATTCAATGGTGCAGAAGTTGAAACTGAGTTTAGGTCACGTCATCCAACAGGAAAGATGCCAGCTAGCAGGGGTTTGAGCACAGCTGAATGACTTGCACAGAAACACAAAGCAGGAGAAGGTAATAGATAAAAACTGATACTCTTTCTTCCTTCTCACAGGAATGTCTAATAATTATTTGGCTGATTGTTTTCTATTTCTTGCATGGTTTGAGACCTGTTACCTAGTTATTAAAGAATGAAACTAAAGGGATATGAGAAGAGGAGAGCGTGCTCTTCGTGGAGATGATAAGGAAATCTTTTACTCTGGATGTTTAATAAAGATGAAAGAACAAACACAGGTAAATACGAGTACAACTTCAATAAGATGTACCGTGATCGTTGTAACATTTCTTTGGGGAAAATACTCTCCTTCATCAGAATTATTAAATAAATTCAAAAGAATTGTAAATAGTAGTACTGAATTAAAGAAATCTAGCCCAGCTTCGGCTCACACAATCTTTTAGCCATGGAAGAGCTGCCTTTTGGTCATTTGTCTCTGTTACAGCAGTAGGAGTAAAAATGCTGACTTCAGAATCTGGTCCGGTTATTTATCACTGGACGAGCCTGCAAGCCCATTCTTGTCTTTTCATATTTACAAGAACCTCTGTGCTAATAAATATTTTTACTTGCATGTGACAATAACCCAACTTGAATGGTCTTCAGCAGAAAATGGGAATATAACAGCTCACAAAATAAAACTATATGAGAGACAGGGTCAAGCTAACTTTGGGGGTATCTCAGACTAGAACTCAAATGCTCTCAGAACTTCCTTAACTTTTCCCTCTTGTCTTTATATCTGTTTCTTGGCTATATTCTTTCTGGTATTTGATTGCTTAGTTTCAAGTTCACATTCATTGAATCTTTTAACCAGAGAGAAATGAGCTCTAAAAGAAAAGAGGATTCTCTATCCCAGCAATAATTTGAAAAATTTGGGCAAAAAGTTCTGATTGGTCTGATTTGGGTTCTATGCCTATCAGCATTTTTTTGGAATTCTACTTGTGTCTCAAGAGTTTCTTATCTTCCCATATGACCCATCACCCAACTGCCACCAGTGATCATTATAAACATAAATCTAAATATGCCACCTTCTTGATTCCTAATCCACACAGGGCACCATTTAAGGCTACAACAAGGTATAGAAGGTCTGTCACTATATGACTTTAGGTTTCCAGCATCCATTCCTAGTTCCACACCCTTTCAAGTCATATCACATTACTTCTTTATGCCCCAAACAACTATGCACTCACACCCCTGTGCTTTTACACATGCTTTTCCTTCAGTCTGGAATGTAACTCCCTGATTCTTAATCTGAAACTTCTTATTTTTATGCTTGTATATAACATTCCCTGTGTAATTTTCCTAGATACCCCTGTCTAGTTGTTCCCTCCAAAACATTTTGTGCACATCTATATTATTTTACATAATTCATTGCATTATAATTATTTACGTATATAGCTTTCTCACTTTTCAGAAAGTGAATAAACTTTTCCAGATTAAGTTCCAAATTTTTTTCAACTGTACATTTTCACAGCATTTGAATAGAGGCTGGAACTTAATAAGACCTTAATAACTCTTTGTTGGTAATAAGGGAGTGGATGAATAAATAAAAGTATAGGGTGCTTGAAATAGATTTGGCATTCCATTAAAAAACAGGTTAGCTCACCAATTAAAAGGAAGATATTGGCAGAATGGATTTTTAAAGTGATCCACTACATGTTGTCTATAAGAAACCCACTTTAGATACAAAGATACAACTAGGTTGAAAGTGAAAAGATGAAAAAATACACCTAATGCAAATAGTCACCAAAAGAAAGCTGGGTAGCTATACTAAGTAGACAAAATAGACTTCAAAAATTGTTATAAAAGATGAAAAATGTAATTATATATTAATAATTCAGTTGATCAAGAATATATAATAATTATAAACATATAAGCACTAAACAATAGTGCCCCAAAATATGTGGAGCAATCATCAACAGAATTGAAGGGAGAAATAATTTCTACAATAATAGTTGGAGACTTCAATATCTCACTTTTAACAATGGGTAGAACATCTAGACAGAAGCTCAATAAAGAAACAAAGAATTATAAAACTCTTGAGTAAAATTATGTGAGTAAATTTTTATGCCCTTGGATTTGGCAATGGTTTCTTAGATATAATACTAAAAGCATCAAAATAAAAAAAGAGATAAACTGGACTTCATCAAAATAATAAAAAACTTTTGCACATTAAAGTACATTATCAAGTAAGTGAAAGACAAACTATAAAATGGGAGAAAATAGATTTAAATAACATATCTGATAATGGCCTAGGATCCAAGATATATAAAGAATTGTTACAATTCATCGACAAAAAAGACAAATGACACAATTTTGAAATGAGCAAAGAATATGAATAGATATTTTTGCACACCAGATACACAAATGAAAAGATGCTCAGAATCCTTATTCATTAGGGAAAGGCAAATCAAAACTATATTGACTTACCACTCCATGCTCACTTGAATGGCTATAAAAAGTGAAAAATAACAAATGTTGGTGATGATGTAGAGCAACTGTAATGCTCATACATTGCTGATGTTAATCTAAAATGGTTCAATCACTGTGAAAAATAGTTTGGCAACTTCTCAAAAAATTAACCATAGAATTTTCATATGACCCAGCAGTTCTACTTCTATGTATATGCCCAGATATAATTGAAAACTGATATTCAAACAAATACTTGTGCATGAATGTTCATAGCAGTACTATTCACAATAGCCAAAGATAGAAACAACCCAGATGTTCATCAATGAATGAATAAACAAACTGTGGTTTATTCATGCAATGGAGTATTACTCAGCCTCAAAGAAAATGAAATATTGATATATGCTACAATGAAGAAGAACCTTGAAAACATTAATCTAGGTAATAGAAGCAAGACACTAAAGGTTACATACTGTATATTTCCATTTGTGCAACATGAACAGAAAAGGCAAATAGATAGAGAAACAGAAAGAAGATTGGTGGTTGCCAGGGGCTGGATGGAAAAAGGATTGGGGAATAACAGCTTAATGGGTACAAAGCTTTATTTTGAGGGAATAAAAATATTTTGACACTAAGCAGAAGTGGTGTTTGCACAACATTGTGAATGTACTAAATAGCACTAAATTGTTCATGTAAAAATGGTTATATTATGTGAATTTGACCCAAAAAGGGTAAGAAGTGGACATATCTTCACAAAGGTAGCTTTTTACTACAGCAAATCAGCTGTAATAATTTATAATTTGAAATTGTAATATAATTTCATATGCTTTAAATTTCTGCCACATAGAATTTAGAAGACGTTGAAATTCTCACATTGAAAGTTAGCACCACTCCATGTATCTGAATCTCAGAATAGATCAAGAACACGGTGATTCCCTGACATGTACGATTATTATATACATCTATCATTTACAACACTTATTTCAGTAATCAAGCCTGCTTTTCAACTCTATCACCCCAGTAATGTGACCTCAGGTCCCTTTTGTTTCTTCTTTTTCCTTTACGATTGTGGGTCTTTTCCTCCTTCTGTGGAAAGTTGTGGTCTGTATGAAAAAAAGAAAAAGACCTCTGATGGAGAGCCAGAAAATAGCTTGGGTGGAGATGGCTGAGTGTAAAGGAAAACAATTGGAGTTGGAATGCTCATGGAACAGTATCCAAGACTTGACATTGAAGAAGACCATAGTTCATGTGGTCCTGAGTGCAGACAGCGCTCTGCTAAGCACCACCCATTCTGCTTTATTTAGTCTAAGAGTTTCTTACTTCTATTTAATTCCACAGTGAATTTTCAACATGACTAAAAAATCTAATAGATCTTGCTATGCTACAAAAAATTGAAACATACTCAGCTTGGGAACAGTTTGTCCAAAGTGCAGACAGCTTGGTCACACACTCTAGTCACCCCCTCACTCTGTCCTTTTAGTGTGTCTAAACTGTAAAGGCAGTCTTTTTTTTGTGAAGTTTTCAGTGACCACATCAACTGACCACCAGCAGTGTGTAATGTTTAGAAATGTTTTTCTCTCTCAAGTCAAGTTTCCATTTTCTTGTTAAGTGCAATGAATTTGCCCAGAAAATGATTCCATCAAACCCTATCTTTGATTCTCTGGGGTTTCAGTGCAGTACATTGTGTTGCTCATGACGTCATGGTCTCCATAGCAACACCCCAATGAGACTTTTCATGGTCAAAAGAAAACTAAATGCAAAGAAATTTCTGTTCAATCTTAATAGCCTTGGTTATTTCTTATTGAGAGAGCAGGGAGAGGGAAGAATTGAATTGTATTACTTGAGGCTAACCACAGAAATTTCAAGCCAAACTTTTAAGAGTCTCAATCAGTAATCTTTATTCTTCCAATTTTTTTCTTATTCTCTTCATAAAAAAAAAAAAAAAAAAAAAAAAGTTGTGGTAATGGAACTCTTCTTGAATAGGTATGCTGGGTGTTGAGAAGGGAAAGAGAACTTAACTGAAAACAGGGACGAGGCCGCTGCTGGCACACCCCACGACTGAGACCTGTCATGGTAAACAGGTTTCCGACTGTGATCTGCATCATCTACATCTAGTCAGTCAGAGTCTCTGCGGCAATTTCCTCAGCTGCTGAAAAGAAGGCAGTATTTGTTTTGCCACTTTCAGAGGATACATTATGAGGATAAAATATCTGATTTTTTGTATATCCCAAACTATGCGTTTTGGAAAATGAACTAGCAAAAAATTAAATATACTTATCTTTTATCATTAATAATATAACATATTTCAATCATAATGGCTTCCATACCCACAAAGTTTTCCAAGAAAATAAGCCTCCTGCTAACAGAGGGGTTTAGACAGTCATATTTAATGCTATGTAAACTTTGCCTCTGCCACAGCCTAGAGCAGAACATGTGAAAAACCCACACTATGGCCTGCTTGAAAAGGGGAGATGGACACACAGGATTCCTTCTATCCAGATTTGCCCTGGAAGATTATCAGGATCTTAAACTGAACGTGTAGGAATAGACTAGTAATGAGGAAGAATCAGGGCCAGTAAAGATTTGGGGGGTTGTAAGAAAAAGAATCAGGATTTTGGCAAAATAAAGGTTATAAAGCAGCAGATACAATGAGTCTTGTAAAAACTACAGAGAAAGAATGAAAAGGTTGTCAGCTGGCAGCAAGAGAAAAACAGTGCGTGTTGCAGAGGGAAATAGAAGCACAAGAGATACCACTTATTTTGCAAACATTAGCTGAGTGCCTATTGTACAATGCTGAGCATTGGAGACTCAATAGCAAGACAGACACATTTCTGATTTCATGGAGTCAACAATGAACAGACAAACACTTTTAAAAAGGTGTCTTAAGTACTCTGATAAAGAATATATGGGTACTGTGGGAAAACTAAGTTAGTCTAGGCAGTTCAAAAACAACTTTCCAGAGAAACTGTCAATTTAAAATTGTATTACATCTGACCTAATAGACAAATAGGGGCAATTCCAGGGAGAAAAGGTAGCGAAAGAGTATTTCAAACTATTGAAAGAATACATGAAAAGTGTTCGTAGTGAGACATCAGCAGTTTTCTAGCACCAAGACACATGTATTTCAATAATTAATTTTATTCTCTTAAGCTTTTCTTTGAGCAAAACTTTGTACTTCTAGACCTGTGGGGTCTAACTAAAGCAAATGTCTGCAAGAGTTAAGACAATTTACATGAAATGAGGTATATAGAAATATATAAGACATGGTCTTGCTCTTAAGAAGCTTAGAGTATAAATGGGTAGATGGGTTACCAGCAAACATAAATCAGAGCATGAGTATGAAATGTGTTATGTTCTAAATGCCAAGTTGTAGGTACAGACAGTAAATGATATCTGAATTCAAAGGTGGCAAACCATAAGTTTCAAATTATTAAATATAAACTTTTGTAAAAAGAGATATAGTTGGCCCTCGTTTATCATGGTTAATCAGTTCCAGATTCTACCTTGCTAAATGAATTTTTGCGAGGTAGGATTCTTTATTTATATACAGTATAGTATAGTATTTGAAAAAACCGCCATAGAGTGAAGCCGCGAAAGTCAAAGCGTGAAGTGGCGAGGGACAACTGTGTTTTCTTTGTGGTTACCATGGGGCTTACATAAACCATCTTACAGTTATAACAGTCTATTTTAAACTGATGACAACTTCAACTGCATATAACAACTGTACACTTTTACTTCTCCTCCCATTATGTTATTAATGTCACAACTGATGTCTTTCTATATTGTGCATGCATTAACATATTTTATACTTCTAGTTTTTTATGTAATTTTATCATTTAACTTTTATACTAGAATTAAAGGTGATTTACACACCATTACTGTATTACAGTTCTCTATATTCATATATATATTTGCCTTTACCAGTGAGTTTTACACTTTCATATGCTTCACTTTTCTGTTCAGTATACTTTTGCTTCAACTTGAAGAGCTACCTTTAGCATTCTTTTTAAGGCAGGTCTGATGGTGAACTCCCTCAGCTTTTGTTTGGGAACATCTTTATCTTTCCATTTCTGCAGGAGAGTTTTGCTGAGTATAGTGTACTTGGTCATAGTTTTTTTTCTTTATCACTTTGAGTATATTATACCACATCTTTCTGGCCTACAAGGTTTCTGCTGAGAAATATGCTAGTAGTCTTATGGGGGTTCCCCCTCTACATCACAAGTTGCTTTTCTTTTACTGCTTTCAAAATTCACTCTTTGTCTTTTTTACTTCTGACCGTGTGAGAACAATATGTCTCACTGTGGATTTCTTTGGGTTTAATTTCTTTGGAATCCATTGAGCTTCTGGATCTGACTATTCATTTCCTTTCCAATGGAAAATTTGGAGCCATTATTTTTTGAATAAACTTTCTGGATTATTCTCTCTCTTTTCTCCTTCTACGACTCCCAGAGTACATAAATTGGTCTGCTTTATGATGTCCCATAAGTGCCTTCAGAATCTTCACTCAATTTCATCCTTTTTTTCCTTCTGTTTATTTGACTATATAATTTGAAATCACTTATCTTCAAATTCACTAATTCTTTCTTCTGCTTGATTTAGCATGTGTTGAACTCTTCTGTGTTTTCCAGTTCAGTTATTATTCAGTGCCTAGATTTCTGTTTGGTTCTTTTGTTAGTTGTTGAAATTCTTATTTTGTTTATGATATTTTCCCTTGATTCATTGACCATCTTTATGATGATTATTGTGAATTCTATTAGGTACCTCATGTATCTTCATGTCATTAGGGTCTTTTCTGGAGCTTTATCTTGTTCTTCTGTTTGAGGCATGTTTCCCTGTTTCTTTATTTTCCTTGACCTTTGTATTGGTATTTATACATTAGAAAAACCACAATTTCTCCAAGTCTAGAAGTTACACAAAAGAAAGAGAGAAAGGAATCAAAGTGTATCACTCCAACAAAAATCAACAAAATACAAACAAAGAGAGGAAAAAAGAGGTATCTGAAAGAAAGAAAATAAAATTAGCAAAATGGTAATAGTAATTTCTTCCCCATCAATAATTACTTTAGATATAAATGGATTAAACTCCTATATCAAGACTTATGAAATGGCAGAATGCATTTTTAAAAACCCAAGATCCAGCCCGGCCAGTGTGGTTCAGTGGTTGAGCATTGACCCATGCACCAAGAGGTTGCTGGTTCGATTCCCAATCAGGGCATATGCCCAGGTTGTGGGCCAAATCCTCAGGGGGAGGCATGCAGGAGGCGGGCAATTGATGTTCTCGCTCATCTATGTTTTTATCTCTCTCTCCCTCTCCTTTCCCCTCTCTCTAAAATCAATAAAGAAAAAATATTAAAAACAACAACAACAACAAGATCCAACTATATGATGTCTATAAGAGACTCACTTTACATTTAAGTATCATATATAAGCTGAAAATAAAAGAATGGAAAAATATACACACACACACACACACACACACACACACATACACATTAGTGTACCTAAATATATAAAGCAACTATTAAAGGAAGGAAGAAATAAATAGCATAACAATAATAGCGGGATATTTAAATATCCCACTTTCAATAATAGAACATGCAGACAAAAAATTAATAAGGTAACAGTTGACTTGAATAATACTACAGATGAAATGACCCTAACAAACATGTACAGAACATTCTACCTAACAACAACCAATATATTCTTTTCAAGTGCACACAAAACATTCTCCAGGATAGATTACATTTTAGGCCATAAAACAAGTCTTAAAAAATTTAAAAAGATTGAAATCATGTCAAATACTTTTTCTGACTAAAATGGAATAACTAGAAATCAAAGACAGAAAGAAAACTAGAAATCACAAATACATATAAATTAAACAAAACACCCTAGAACAACCAATAGGTCAAATAAATCAAAGGGAAATTAGAAAATATTTCAAGACAAACAAAAATAAAAATACAACATACCAAAACTTACAGGATGTAGCTATAGCAGTATTAAGAGGAAAGTTTATAGTGATAAAAGCATATATTACATAAACAGCATAAATTTACACCAGAAGGTATGAGACAGAGAAGAAAAAGCCAAGCCCAAAATTATCAAAAGGAAGTAAATAATAAAGATTAGAGAAGATATAAATCAAATACAAAATAAAAAAGAGGAAAAAAATAAATAAAACTAGGGGTCTTTAAAAATGATTAACAAACAATAGCTAAGATCTGGAAACAGCCTAAGTGCCCATCAGTAGATGAGTGGATAATAAAGCTGTGGTACATTTACACAATGGAATACTATGCAGCTGTACGAGAGATCTCTTACCCTTTGAGGCTACATGAAGGGACCTGGAGAGTGTTAATGCTACGTGGAATAAGCCAATCAGAGAAAGACAAGTGTCATATGATCTCACTTATTTGTGGAATATAATGAACAAAATAAGCTGATGAAACAATAGATCCAGAGACATGGAAAGGAGAAACAGACTGACAAACTGAAAAACCTCGAAGAAAGGGGGTGGGAGGTTGGGAAGAGATAAATCAAAGAACTTTTATGCATTTATGCATAACCAATGGACACAGACAACAGTGTGGTGAAGGGGGGATCAGGAGTCTGGAGGTGGGTGAAGGGTGTCAGTAGGGGAAAAAGGAGGGACATCTGTAATTAAAAAATTAATTAAAAATGATTAACAGAATTCACAAAACTTTAGTTTGACTAATTAAGAAAAAAAGAGAGAAGATTCAAATAAGTAAAATCAGAAATAACGAGGCGACATTACAATTTATGATGCAGAAATAAAAAGAATCATAAGAGACTATTATCTACTGTGCACAATTACACACCAAGAAGAAACGTAGAAGACTAGAAATTAAAAAAAAACAAAACACAACTATCATATGATCCAGCAATCTCACCTGTGAGTGTTTATCCAAAAGAACTAAAATTAGGATCTTGGAGAGATTTCACTCCCATGTTCATTGCTGCATTACTTACATTAGCCGTATGTGGAAACAACCTAATGTCTACCAATGGATGAATAGATAAAGAAAATGTGGTATATGAATATAATAAAATATTTTTTTAGCCTTAAAAAAAGAAGGAAATCCTGCCCTGACTGGTGCGGCTCAGTTGATTGAACATCATCCTGTGCACCAAAGGGCTGCAGGTTTGATTCTCGTTCAGAGCACATGCCCTAGATACGGGCTTTATCCTCCTAGATGCAGGAGGCAGCAGATTGATGTTACGCTCACATCAGTGTTTCTCTCTCTCCTTACTCCTTCTCCTCTCTCTCTAAAAAAAAAAAAATCAATACACACACACACATAAAATCCTGCAGTATGTGACAACATGGATGAACCTAGAGAAAGTTATGTTAAATGAAATAAGCTAGTCACAAAAGCACTAGTACTGCATGGTTACACTTTCACAAGATATTAAAACAAACACTCTTAGAAGCAGAGAGCACAGTGGTAGTTGCAGGGACTGAGGGAGGAGAAAATGTGGAGTGGCTCTTCAGCTGGTATAAAGTTTCAGTTATTCAAGATGCATAAATTCTAGAGATCTGTAGTAAAACTTTGTATCGATAGTTAAGAATACTGTATTACAATCTTAAAGTTGAATTGATAGGATAGATTTCATGTTGAGTACTCTTACTACAATAAAAAATATATATTTGGCATGTGTCAGTTTCATTTAAGTGATTAATGGAAAGACCATCAGGATGACAAAGCTAGTTCAATGAATTTATGAGAAACTGGGATTTATATGATTATTGAATTTAAAAATGATGAAATAACTAAATTAGATAAAAAACATCTGGATCCTAATCAATTCTTAGCCAAAGTTACATTTTTTGAGAGACGCAGATGAGTTTCAAATGGGCCCTAGTATGACATTAAAATTTATGCAATTATCTCTTTGCCTTATTTTCAAATTTTGGACAAATTTTCCTGAATATTGTCTCTGCCATCATAAATAAATGGAATATTAGTCTAGATAAGACATGCATCCACATGTCCTCATCACATAAAAGTTTATCTCATGACTTTGTGCTGAGATCATTAATTAACATTGTTGCTTAATTCAGTGGTAGCTATTACATGTAGTCTCAGATACAGTTTCTTTATATTGTGTAGATTCTGTTCTATTTGGCTTAATTTACGTAAGTGCAGCAAGTAAATTGTTATAAGTCTTTTTGTGGTATTGCCAACAAAACTAGAGAGAAGTTCACCTAATTAATTTGTCTGGAGGTTAAGCAAAGAATCTAGGGTTGCATTTTCAATAGCCTTTATCACTCCAGAGATTTTTTTTTCTACTACTCTTATCAGTTCATCTATTCTGAGGCTAAGAAACTGTACTAAGAAATTAATGTCTACCAGCCTTTACGTACAGTACCTATAATCATAAACGAATTCCTCCTTTTACAGGGTTCCCCAATTCAATGAAATTCCTGGACTTCCAGGAAGTGATTTTCTTTATTATCAACTGAAGGATATAGTCCCCTTTATCCATAGTTTCATTTTCTGTGATTTCAGATGCCCATAGTCAACTGTGGTTCAAAAATATTAAATGAAAAATACCACAAATAAACAATACATAAGTTTTAAATTGCATGCCATTCTTTTTTTTTTTTTTTGTTATCCTCACCCGAGGACATTTTTGCAATTTTTGTACAGATAGAGTGGGAGGGAGAGAGAGAGAGAGAGAGAAACATCGACGTGAAAGGGACACATCGAGTGGCTGCCACCCACACGACCGACCAGGGCCGGGGACAAACTGCAACCGAAGTACGTGTCCTTAGTGGGAACCGAACCCAGGTCTCCCCAGACCGCAGGCCAACGCTCTAACCGCTGAGCCAAACTGGCCAGGGCAATTGCATGCCATTCTAAGCATGATGAAATCTTGTACCGTTTTTCCCTCTCTGTCCCACCCAGGATGTGAATCATCTCTTTGTCCAGGTATATGCTATATACGCTACCTGCCCTTTAGTCACTTAGTAGCCCTCTCATTTATCAGATCAACTGTTGCAAAATCTCAGTGCTTTCGTTCAAGTAACCCTTATTTTACTTAATAAAAGTGCAAGATGCTGCAATTTAAATATGCCAAAAAGGAGGCCTAAAGTACTTCCTTTAAGTGAAAAAGTGAGTACAGTAGTATAAGATATTTAGAGACAGAAATTACATTCACATAACTTTTATTATAGTATATCATTATAATTGTTCTATGTTATTAGTTATTGTTGTTAATCTCTTACTGTGCCTTTATCACAGGTATGTATGTGTAGAAAAACACAAATTAGATATAGGGTTCGGCACTATGTGTAGTTCCACTGGGGGTTTTGGAACGTGTTCCCCGCACATAAGGTGGGACTGCTGTGTAAAATACAACTCTTGCTCCTTAACGGTGGGCCCTTTATACACCAGTAAATGAAATTTGTTCTCTAACATGACATAACCAGCAGGGCTTTGGTTACACAATAAATCTGTCCAGTTGTATTCTGACAAAAGGACTGATTCTTAAAAATCCTGTGTAAATAACCACAGTGCCATTAAAAGTGAAGAGTCTCGGTTCAGGTAGTTGTAATAGTAGTTATTCATCGTCCCAAGTATTTTATAAACAAGGCAATCAATATCTTACCTATTTTCCAGAGAATCATGATAGATCATGCTAGAGCTAATATCTGCAAAGATTGTTTATTTATATATGAATTACAATTAGAGATTATAAAATCTAAACTTGAGTTCTTATCTCTTTTTTCAAAGGTCAGTTGTGACTCTGATAAGCTTAATCAAACATAAAAGCATTATTTTGGATTCCAGTAACCAGACTTATCATCATCCTTAGGTTTCCTTTACAATTCATTAGTATATAACCTATATTAAGATTTCTCAGGAGATATTTTACTTAATTCTGAGGAATCAGTGTGAATAAAAAACATTCTAAATGTGTTTCCTTTACTGTGTACAAATACAGCCTGTTAAGCTGAGTGTTAGAAATAGAACAAGAGTAAAGAAAAAGGGAAATCTTGTATGTTCATCACAAAACAGAACATTAAAAACATCAGCAATATTTTATTTTATTTATTTATTTTTTCACTTTTCAAATATAACTTTATTTATTTTTTTATGAATTTTTATTTATTTTTTTGTTACAGATATTTTACCTTTTTACCCCATTGGCACCCCCCACCCCACCCCCCCTCCACCCTGTCCCCGGCTTAGTTGTCCATGTCCATTGGTCATGCATACATGCATATAACTTGTGTGGTTTATCTCTTCCCACCCTCCCACCCCCCATCCCCTCTTCTGAGGGATGTCAGTCTGTGCCCTACTTCCATGTGTCTGGGTCTACTGTATTCCTCAGACTGTTATGTTCATTATATTCCGTATATAAGTGAGATCATGTGGTATTTGTCTTTTTCTGCTTGGCTTCTTTCACTTAGGATAATACTTTCCAGGTCCCTCCATGTCGTCTCAAAGGATAAGAGATCTTTCTTTCTTACCGCTGCATAGTACTCCATTGTGTATATGTACCACTGCTTTTTTATCCATTCGTCTACTGGTGGACACTTGGGCTGTTTCCAGATCTTAGCTATTGTAAATAGTGCTGCTATGAACATGGGGGTACATATATTCTTCCTGATTGGTGTTTCAGGCTTCTTAGGGTATATTCCCAGCAGTGGGATCACTGGGTCAAATGGAAGTTCAATTTTTAATTTTTTGAGGTAGCACCATATTGTTTTCCATAGCGGCTGAACCAGTCTGCATTCCCACCAGCAGTGTATTAGAGTCCCCTTTTCTCCACACCCTCGCCAACACTTGTTGTTTGATGATTTGTTGATGGCGGCCATTCTGACAGGTGTGAGGTGATACCTCATTGTTGTTTTAATTTGCATCTCTCTGATGATTAGTGATGTTGAGCATTTCTTCATATGTCTCTTGGCCATTTGTATGTCCTGTTTGGAGAGGTGTCTATTCAGGTCCTCTGCCCATTTTTTAAGTGGGTTCTTTGTCTTCCTTTTGTGGAGTTGTATGAGTACTCTATATATATTGGAAATTAACCCCTTATCTGATACATCATTGGCAATGATGTTCTCCCATACAGTGGGTTGCCTTTCCATTTTCATCAGCAATATTTTAAACAAATAACAATGTGTAGCTTTTCTTCATTGATTGTATTCAGTCTTATGTGTCTTATTTACATTCATTTGGATCTTGCACCAACTACTGTCTACTTTGATGAAGTTATCTCCTTCTGAATTAAAGTAGTAAATCCTGATTCGGGCCTCTGGGAGGTTTGATAAGTGCTGCACATGGTGTGAGGTCAGCTCACCTGAGAAAGATGGTCTTTTCCTGATAACATTTTGGTGGTTAAGAGTGCCTGTTACAGCCCTCTCCTCCAAAACTCAAAGGTGACTCTTACTCACTATTTTTTTTAGGCCTAATTTCTGGCCTATAGCTAAAAGCAGAGGTCCTCATGCAAGGTGAAAGGAGAAGAAATCACTTATTGACAAAAGTGAAAATTTGGGTAACTTTTTCTGAATAAAGGAATGAGGAAAATTATGGGAAAACAAGTGAAAAAGCTATGTCAGCCAAGAGAGGTAATGGAGTCCTAAGGATAAAAAGATAAAGGCTCTAAGAACTAACAGAAATACCGAAGCCTCAAGCATAAAAGAGTGTGGAGAACACTGGCTCAGAACATGGAAAGTGCAAGGAAAGAAAGGATCGCAGTGACATCGCAGCCACTGCACTGGGAAGAAACAGGGTTCCAGTTTGTGAAAACAGTTTCCGATTCGGTGGAAAAAGAATTACAAGAATATCAGCCAAGGAGAATTTTATACATTTAGAGATAACTTGTGAGCATTAAGTGAGATTTTAAAGATATTTTGAAAGGCAGCTATTCAAAAGCAGGAGTCAGATAGACAGGACTATTTCTGTTGATTATAGCTCTCTTGAACAATCCCAAAGAGTGGTTTATTCACTGTGTCAGTGTAGAGTTGGAAATTACTGTGAAAAAAAGGAAGAAAGGAGTAAAAGTCATGTCAAAAATTACTGTAAAAGAAAATGAAGCACATTCATTTTAAGGAAGCTCATTCATTTTAAGGTAGCTTTTCAGCTATTTTTTAAAAATATTTTCTCTATCCGCTGTCCATTGGCTCTTTAGCTACAACTAGAAGTCTGGGTAAGTATACAATTATTATTTTTCTAATCAATGGGCTTTGAGCCAGATGTAGTTTTCTAAACACATTTAGAAGAGATCTAAATATGACAGACATGATCATCCTTTTTTCCAAGGTAATACTTAGGGGGTCCCTTAGCTCTGTGGTTAGAGAAAACAATAAATTCCATCTCCTATTCTTTCTTTTTGTGGAAGCTGCACTAGGCAGGTAACCTAGCACCTATTCATGCCCATCTCCTAAGTCTACTCATTCCCACATTGGTGCTTTGCTCTTCCTCCGGAAGCTCTAGGTCCACCATGCTCGTCACAAATGCCACTGAACCGCCGAGATCTCACTTTACACCTGCTCTGTGAAGTCAGTTCCAACGCAGCTTTGACTGATCTCCCATTTACAATTCAAGCACAGTCCTCAGAGGATATTCAATGGCCCAGCATTTCTGAGTATAATTTTACTTTTTGGTAATGTAAAAAACCATAAATTCACATGATAGTAACTGTGATCTTTTTTTTTTTAATTAACTAATTTATTTTTGTTGTAGATGTTTCTCCTTTTTCCCCACAGACACCCTCCTCCCTATCCTGCACCCCCCCCCCCCAAGCATTGTTGTCTGTGTCCATTGGTTACGCACACGTGCATATAAGTTCTTTGGTTTATATCATCCCACCCTCCTACCCCCCCTCCTCTAAGGTTTGTCAGTCTGAAACGTACTCCTTTCTGTGTCTCTCGGTCTGTTTTGTTCTTCAGCTTTGCCACTATGGAAGACTGTGATCTTATGTAGTGAAAAAAAATCCATAGAATGAGTGTTGCCAGTTTTTCATCTCCTTCTGCCTACTCAAAATGATTTCAATATCATTTGGCCACTGCTTCTCTCCAGTCCTCCAAGTTGCCAGGTGATTTCTTTTGGGCTTTTTCACTGGCAACCAGAAGGAGGAGAGAAGAGGGAAAGAGATAAGGGCACCTGGCCTTGGAGGAGGAAAGTGTGTGCCTGGAAGAATGAGAATAATGGATGCAGGACCAAAAAATGTTAAAGAAGTACAGCTTCATACTATAAATCTTATTTGTGGTATTAAAAAAATTATAAAGTATATGATTATCTAACCACTATGCTGTACACCTAAAGCTAATATAAAATATTACTGAATGTAAACTGTAATTAAAACATTATAATAAAGTTCTTAAATGATTTTTAGGTTACCTTAGTCTATAGTCTATTGACCAAGACAAAATTTAAGGATTAAATTTCAAGGGTTAGGGTTTCATAACTGACCCATGTGGTATCAATTTATTGTGAAAATAGGCGGTAACCAAAATCAAGAATACTCCCTTGGAGAGGGTAGAGATGATATAGTATAGATATCTGAGACAGGCAAATAGAGATTTGATTTCAATTCTCCAAACACAGCTTGTGCAGTTTTGGGCCAAATGTCTAAATGATCTAAGCCTTAAATATCCTATCTCATTTTATTATTATGTAAAAGAAAAAGAACAACAATAGTGGATGATGATAATGATGATGATGATGATGATGATGATAGCACTTAACCACAGATTAGTGGTGAGGATTAAATAATGAGTTTAAAATATCTAACAACATGCCTGATACCAAGTAAGTGCTCATCAATTTTAACAACTATTTTTATTAGTGCAATCCATGTATGAAGAGTGATGGGTTTAATTAATTTAGCTAAAATGGTTCAAGAAAGGGGGTTACTTCTCCTCATATTAAATTTTTATTCACTTATGCTTTCAAAAATTACATGAAATATGTATATTCACTGTAGGAAAATCATAGAACATAAAAAAGGAAGAAGGAAAAGGTCATCTGAAGCATCACTTCTAAAAAATAATTGCTGTTAATGTTTTGCCGTATATTCTTTTAGATTGCATGTGTGTATGTGTACATTTTTTATTGATATTTGTCCTAAAATAAGAATACATAATGTTTGACAAACTGCTTCCTACACTTAATATGTTATAAATATTTAACATATCAATATATTATATTTTCATTTGGAATCTCCATATTCTATAAAATTTAGTTAATACAGAGCTGATTCCTAAGTGGTGAGAAGGTGGCAGTCATATGAAACTATAGGCAGAGAGAACAGCAATTTCCAAGGCTCTGATATGGGAATTAAGTTTTTCAAGAGACTGGAAGGGAGCCTGTGTGATGTCTAGGTAAGGAAAAGATACTAAAGGATTCTGAGCAAAAAAATGGTTTGCTCTTTTTATGATTATTATTTTTTTCAACCAATTGAGTAGCTTTGTAAAGACTCTAGTAAAGGTTGGGGGCCTGGAGGAGTGGAAGCAGAGGGATCAGTTAGGGAGGCTTTTGCAGTTTTTCAGGAAGAGAAAGATGGGGACTTGAACCAGGGTTGAAGCTCTGTTCTTGTCACCTTGAAATTATTAAAATTTTATCTTTGAACCTGAGGTTTAAAAGTGAAAGTTTGATTGGACAATGGTTTATGCACATAAGCAGAGGAGAGACACAAACTACGAGCGTCCATCATTTCTTACTGTCCCATTTGCATGCAGACCCGCAGTGCCCCATGAGCACAACATTCTGGTGAGCTCACAATACGTGGGGGTTCAGCAAGACCCAGGGCAAATACAGGAATTCTATGTTAATTCTATGGCTGAGTAAGCCAGCTCATTGACAAGAACGCCTTCAGTTTGAACAAAGCTTTCTGTTCAAAGCAGAATGTCCTTCAAAGGCAGAAAGAAGGCAATGGTGTTCTAAGAAACATGAACTACCAAGTAATTCTCTTAATTGTTACTTTCTGGTATTAGTTAACCACTTACACTGAAAATGATGGCATAGAAGAAGCAAGAAAGATAAAGCAGCCCTTCATTCCATTTCTTTTTTGTCTCTGCCTGCTTATCAGTAAACTGAGGGTAGAGAGCATTGCTAGAATGTGCATGTATGAAGAACTAAAATAAAACAGTTGAGTTGGTTTTGTGCAGTGTTGCCACTATTCTGATGAGAAAAAAACACATACGTATAAGCTAGAAACTATGACTTGTTTAGTTTAGGTGATTTTGTACTTAAAACTGGCTTTGCACAATATCTAAACAATAAAATATGCTAATATTTAAATTTGTGTTTTTTCTTCACTCAGAATTACATTAATTGCTATGGACAAAAATTAAGCAAGAAAGAAGGACTCAGATTGGGATATAAGCTTTACTGAGATGTTAAAATTTGAGCTAAGACCTGCAGGAGGTGAAGGAGCAAATCATGTGTGTATCTGAGGGAACAGCTTGCAGGAAAATGGAGTCAGGGCTCAGAATAGCAACCTTCAGAGCCCTGCAGAGCCCAGACTGCACAAACATACACAGTAACCCTAGAGGGAAGAGCCACTTCAAAGGCCCTGAGGAATTTGCACAGCATGACTGAAAAACAACACAGATCTGTGAGTTGGAGCAGAGGGAGCTAGATGGAGTGTGGTCAAGAGGAAATGGGAGGTGAGGTGATGGAAGGTATGTATATCCTGTTGGCTCTTGTACATGGTTGTTAGATCTTTGGCTTTTTGGGTGAGATGGGAATCATGGAAGGATTTAGGGCTGAGTGGTGAAAAGAATGAATAAGGATATGAATTGAAGTGCTGACTCTATAACTTATCACCTATTTGACTTTGAGTATGCTACAAAATAATACTAAGGTTTGCTTTTTCTCTCTCTCTCCAGATGGGGTGCATAATTGTACCTAACTCAGAGAATTGTGAGAATCAAATATGATACTCTGTATAAAGTGCTTAGCAGTATATGACCTGTTATAAATGCTCAATAAATATTATCTATATGCTGTTTTGGTAATGAGAACTCATAAATAGTAGCATTTTCCTTAGTGGGTATTTACTATTTCCTAATAATCAGAAAAAGTGGTCATAATAAAGTAGATAAGAATGATCAATACATGCTAACCACTTAGAGTTATTTCCTATTTTAAACAAGGTTACTAATTAATCTATTCAAGGTAAAAGTACTTTCTTTCAGGTGGAGGAATTGAAATAAAAGTAGTTCATTTTAGTAAAGCAAAAATGTTGAAGTCACCCAGGGGAAAATATTCTGGCTAAACTACAAGGTCAGCACTGTTTAAAAATTTACCCCCAGTCAATTCCACTAAACTATTCTTTATAGTGTCTTCTTCTAATATTCCCTTTTAAACAGCTTTATTGAGATATAATTAGCACAAATTGCTCATGTTTAAAGTGTATAATTTGATATGTTTTGGCACTTTAAACCCATGAAAACATCACAATCAGGACAATGAGCATGTTGATCACTATCAAGTTTTCTTCTTGCCCTTCAGTCATCTCTTCTCCTCTCCCTTCCTACATCTCACCACCAGACAATCACTGATTTGCTTTCTGTTCCTATAAATTAGTTTTCTTTTTCTACAGTTTTATATTAATAGAATCGGGTAGTGTGTGCTCATTTTGCAGGGCTTTTCTTTGTTCAGTCCATATAATTATTTAGAAATTCACCCATATTGTTGCATTTGTCAATAATTTATTCCATTCCATTTCATTTTTTTTTTTTATCCTCACCCGAGGACATTTTTCCATTTTTTGTTCAGATAGAGTGGGAGGGAGAGAGAGGAAGAGAGAGAGAGAGAGAGAGAGAGAGAGAGAGAGAGAGAGAAACATCAACGTGAAAGGGACACATCAAGTGGCTGCCACCCGCACGACCACCAAGGCGGGGGGCAAACTGCAACCTAGGTACACGCCCTTAGCAGAAACCGAACCCGGGTCTCTCTGGACCGAAGGCCAATGCTCACTGAGCAAAACCAGCCAGGGCTATTTCATTTCATTTTTGAGTAGTATTCCATTGTACAGAAATACCTTAATTTGTTTATTCATTCATTCATGATGGATATTTGGGTTGTTTCCAATTTTTGCATATTGCAAATAAAACTGCTACAAATATTTGTGTAGAATTGATATTTTTTTTTCCTTAAATGCTTGGTAGAATTCACTGATGAAATAATCATAGCCCAGAGTTTTCTTTGTGAGAAATGTTTTAACCCCAAATTTATCTTCTTTCCAAGTGGAGCTACTCTAGAAACTATGCTTTGGTAGTTTGTATCTCCACAAACTTCATCTATTTCACCTCATTTTAATTATCCATTTCATCACTCAAGCAATTTGATTAATAATGTTGGTCAAGTGTACATATCCTTGCTGATTTTCTGTCTACTTGTTCCATCAGTTATTGAAAGTGTTTTTTAAATCTCTGACAATAATTGTGGATTGCATATTTATTTTTTGAATTCTGCAACTTTTAGCTTCATGTTCTTAATTTCTTATATTAGCATAAATTTCTTTTATTAGTTTAAGATTGTCATTGACCCCTATCATTATGAAATGAGCTTTCTGATCACTAGCAATATTCTTTGTTCTGAAATTTACTTTCTGATATTGATACAGCCACTTTTGATCCCCTTTGATTAATGTTAGCATGGTATATTTTTTCCATCCTTTCACTTTTCAGTTACTTATAGCTTCATATATAAAAAATACTTCTCATAGAAAACATGTAGTTAGGTCTTTCTTTTTAAAAACAATCTAATCTGCCCTGGCCGGTTTGGCTCAGCGGTTACAGCGTCGGCCCGCGGTCCAGAGAGACCCGGGTTCAGTTCCCGCTAAGGGCACGTACCTCAGTTGCAGTTTGTCTCTGGCCCTGGTTGGGGTTGTGCGGGAGGCAACCACTCGATGTGTTCCTTTCACATCGATGTTTCTCTCTCTCTCTCTCTCTCTCTCTCTCTCTCTCTCACTCTCTCTTCCTCTCTTTCCCTACCACTCTGTCTGAGCAAAAATAGAAAAATGTCAAAATGTCCTGGGTGAGGATAATAAAAAATAAAAACAATCTTATCCGACATTTTCTGACTTTACTTAGGGTGTTTTGAACATTTATGTTTAATATAATTGTTGGGCCCTGGCCGGTTTGGCTCAGCGGTTAGAGCATCGGCCTGCGGTCCTGAGAGACCCGGGTTCGGTTCCCGCTAAGGGCACGTACCTCGGTTGCAGTTTGTCCCCGGCCCTGGTCGGTTGTGCGGGTGGCAACCACTCGATGTGTCCCTTCACATCGATGTTTCTCTCTCTCTGTTCCTCTCTCTCCCTCCCACTCTACCTGAACAACAACAACAACAAAAAATGGAAAAAAAAAATATATATATGTAATTGTTGGTATAGTTGATGTGAGTCCATCATCCTGCTATTAATTTTCTATTTTCCCATCTGTTCATTATTCCCCTTTTCCTATTTTTCTGCCATCTTTTGAATTAATTAATTTGTGTGTGTGTGATTCCAGTTTTTTCTTTCTTTGTTTTATCATTTTAATGGTTGCTTTAGGGTTTATGACATATATTTTTAATTTATCACAGTCAACTACTGTATAAGAACTTCCCAATAATATATTTCTATTTCTCCATTGCCTTTATGCTACTGTTGTCATGCATTTTCCTATTACATATGTTATAAGCCCTATAATACATTGTTACTATTTTTGTTTAAAATATTTTTTAAAAGATAAGTTTTAAATAGATTTAAATAATCAAAAATATCTTATATTTCAGCCATGTAGTTATGATTTCTGCAGTTCTTTATTCTTTATATAAGTCCAGATTCTACCTAGAATAATTTTCCTTCTAATTGAAGGACTTTCTTCAACATTTCTTTATAGAATTATCTGTGAGTAATGAATTTTTCAGGTTTTTATGTCTAAATATATATATATATATTTAAATAATTAAAATTATTTTTATTGACTTTTAGAGAGAAAGGAAGGGAGAAAGATAGAAACATTAGTGAGAGAGAAACATTGATTGGCTGCCTCCTGCATACACCTACCAAGGATTGAGCCCACAACCTGGGCATGTGCCCTCATTGGGAATCAAACCAGCAACCTCTTGGTGCACAGACTCAACCACTGAGCTATACTGGCCAGGCTACCTAAAATATATTTTTTTAATTTTTTTTTTTTTTTTAGATAGAGTAGGAGGGAGAGAGAGAGAGAAACATTGACACAAAAGGGACACATCAAGTGGTTGCCACCCACACGACCCATCCAGGGCCGGGGACAAACCGCAACCAAGGTATGTGCCCTTAGCGGGAACCGAACCCGGGTCTCGCTGGACCGCAGGCCAATGCTCTAACTGCTGAGCCAAACTGGCCAGGGCTTACCTTAATTTTTGAATGATATTTTTGATAGTTATAGAAGTCCAGGTTGATAGATTTTTTTTTAAAGGACTTCAAAGATCATGCTCTGTTGTCTTCTCATTTTTATTGTCTCCAATGAAAAATCTAATTCATTCTTATTACATAATGCCTCTTTTTTTTTTTTTTTTTTCGTTTTGGCTGCTTTTAAGAATTTATTATGGATTTTGAACAATTTAATTGTGATATGCTTGGGTATGTTTTTCTTCATGTTTCTTGCTAGGGGGTTCTTAAGTTTCTGGGATTTCTGGCATTTATTATATTTTAAAAATTTGGTCATTATTTCTTGTCTCTACCTTATATTCTCCTTCAAGGACTCTAATTAACTGTATATTTGGTCACTTGAAGTTATCCCATGGCTTACTCTTGCTCCTTTTTATTTGTGGGCTTTCTTTTTTCCCTCTCTGTATTTCATTTTGTATGATTTTCATCAGTATTCTGTCAAGTTCACTAATCTTTCCTTCTGCAATGTCTAATTGGTTGTTAATCCAATCTACTGTGTTTTTTCATCTCAGGCACTGTAATTTTCATCTCTAAAAGTTCAATTTGGGCAATCAAGAAATTGGTGAAAGAATAAACAAATAGATCAATGGAACAGAATAGTGAGACCAGAAATAGATCCACAAAATATAGTCCACTGATAACTGACAAAGGAGCAAAGGCAATACAATAGAGAAAAGATAGTCTTTTCAACAAACGGCGATGGAACAACTGTATGTCTACATGCAAAAAAATAAATCTAGGAGAAAAAAAAATGGCGGTGGAGTGAATGGAGCTACACAGACCATCTCCCAGGAACAAACTGGATTTACAACGAAAATAAGGACAAATCATCAGGAAGGGGCAACCGAAAGGCAGCCGGGAGGACCACATAACCGGGGAAACTGGCTCAATCCTGTTAGGCTTGCGAGGACGCAAGAGGGGGCCGGGAGCCCATGGTCCGCAGCGGCCTAGGCTGGGACCAGCAGACTCGGCTGAGACCAGGGGACTCAGCTGGAAGCTGCTGCCACCTTGGCTGGGTGCCACACCCTCGGCTGGTGCCGCAGACTCACAGATTCGGCCGCCCTTAGCTGGGAGCAACGCCCTCGGATTAAAAGTCCCAGGCGGCTCCATAATGCAGAGTCTGGACAGAAGCTAAATTGGCAGCAGCCACTCACCTTGGGCTCTGGCAGAGAGAAGGCAGACTGGACTGGAACTGTGTGGGGACACTCAGGATTTGGGGGGTGCTCAGAGCTTTTGCTGAGTGCAGCCATGCAGGACTGAGGTCATCTTACTCCTTCCCAGGGCCCTGGGGAGAGGTAGTGGCCCCTCCCTCAGAGATTCAACCCCACCTGGCGGCCATTGAAATGCTAATTGAGGCCCATTAACAACCAGCATCCGCCCCACCCTCGGGAAATCCTCTTACACTGAGCACCTGAGGGAGTTTTTCAGGCAACTCAGAAACCAAGGTTCTTCAGGTGACCTCTACTAATAGCCTTCAGGCAAAAAATAGCTAGAGGAAAGTTAACACTTGACAGTGTGGTTAAAGTGGGTCCTCCCTGCCTCATCCAAACCCAGGAGAGGGAGCCACAAAGAGCAGAACACCAACACCCACAGGGAAAATTTGGCAAACTCCAAAGCTCACTGTGATAGCCAAAATGGTGAAAAACAGAAACAAAAGCCAAATGAAAGGACAAGAGACCTCTACTGAAGATGAGATAAATGAGGTGCAGTTAAGCAAGTTAACAAAACTAGAATTCAGAGCCATGATCTTGAGGAAGCTCAACAGCATGTGTAAGGACATGAGCACCATAAGTAAAGACATAGAAATGTTGAAAATCAACCAGTTGGAAATTAAAAACGACATATCAGAAATGAAAAACACATTGGAAGGTCTAAAAAGCAGAGTAGGGGAAGCTGAGGACCGGATCAGTGAATTAGAATACAGGGTAGAAAAAATCAACCAATCAGAAAACCAAAAGGAAAAAACAATTAAAAAACAGGAAGACAGCTTATGAGAACTGTGGGACAACTGGAAACGTAATAATATTTGCATCATAGGAGTCCCCGAAGAAGAAGAAAATGAGCAAGTGTTAGAGAATATATTCAAAGAAATAGTGACAGAAAACTTTCCTAATTTGGTGAAGGAAGAAGGCATTCAAGTTCAAGAAGCACAGAGAGTCCCAAGTAAGAAGAACCCAAAGAGGCCCACACCAAGACACATAGTAATCAAACTGCCAAAAATTAAAGACAAAGAGAGAATCCTAAAAGCAGCAAGAGATAAGCAACAGGTTACCTACAAAGGAAACCCCATTAGGCTCTCAACTGACTTCTTACAAGAAACACTACAGGCCAGAAGGGAATGGCATGAAGTAATCAAGGTCATGAAAAACAAGGATCTGAAACCAAGACTACAGATTTCAGCTTATACTACAAAACCACCGTAATCAAAACAGTCTGGTACTGGCACAAGAAGAGGCATATAGACCAGTGGAATAGAACAGAGAACCCAGAAATGGACCCAAGGCAATATGCTCAATTAATATGTGACAAAGGTGGCAAGAGCATACAGTGGAGTAAGGACAGCCTCTTTAATAAATGGTGCTGGGAAAATTGGACAGCTACATGCAGAAAAATGAAACTAGACCATCAACTTACACCATACACAAGAATAAACTCAAAATGGATAAAAGACTTAAATGTGACTGATGAATCCATAAAAATCCTAGAAGAAACTGTAGGCAACAAAATTTCAGACATCATACGCAGCAGAATTTTCACTGATACATCACCTAAGGCAATAGAAACAAAGGAGAAAATGAACACATGGGACTACATCAATCTCAAAAGCTTCTGCACAGCGAAAGATGCAATCCTCAAAACGGAAAGGCTACCCGCTGTATGGGAGAGCATAATTGCCAATGGTATATCAGATAAGGGGTTAATTTCCAATATATATAGAGTGCTCATACAACTCAACAAAAGGAAGACAAAAACCCAATTAAAAAATGGCCAGAGGAACCAAATAGACACCTCTCCAAACAGGACATACAAATGGCTAAGAGACATATGAAGAAATGCTCATTATCACTAATCATCAGAGAGATGCAAATTAAAACAACAATGAGGTATCACCTCACACCTGTCAGAATGGCCGCCATCAACAAATCATCAAACAACAAGTGTTGGGGAGGGTGTGGAGAAAAGGGGACTCTAATACACTGCTGGTGGGAATGCAGACTGGTGCAGCCACTATGGAAAACAATATGGTGTTACCTCAAAAAATTAACAATTGAACTTCCGTTTGACCCAGTGATCCCACTTCCAGGAATATACCCTAAGAAGCCTGAAACACCAATCAGAAAGAATATATGTACCCCCATGTTTGTAGCAGCACTATTTACAATATCTAAGATCTGGAAACAGCCCAAGTGTCCATCAGAAGATGAATGGATAAAAAAGCAGTGGTACATATATTCAATGGAGTACTATGCAGCTGTAAGAAAGAAAGATCTCTTATCCTTTGAGACTACAAAGAGGGACCTGGAAAGTATTATCCTAAGTGAAACAAGCCAAACAGTGAAAGACAAGTATCATATGATCTCACTTATTTGTGGAATATAATGAACATAACAGTCTGAGGAACGGGGTAGTCCCAGAGACGTGGAAGTGGGGTACAGACTGACAATCCCCAGAAGAGGGGGTGGTGGGGGAGAGATAAACCACAGATCTTATATGCATGTATGCATGAACAGTGGACATGGACAACAAACTGGGGACAGGGCAGGGAGGGAGGGTGAGGGGGGAATCAGTGGGGGAAAAAGGAGAAACATCTGTAACAAAAATTAATCAATAATAAATAAATTAATTAATAAAAAAATAAATCTAGACATAGCACTTATACTTTTCACAAAAATTAACTCAAGAAGTATCACACACCTATATGTAAAGTACAAACCTATAAAACTCCCAGAAAATAACATAGGAAGAAACATAGATGACCTTGTATTTTTAAATACAACATCAAAGGCATGATACATAAATAAAATAATTGATAAGTTAGACTTAGTTGAAATGTAAAACTTCTGCTTTGTGGTAGAAAATGTTAAGAGAATGAGAAGAGAAGCCACATACTGGGAGAAAATATTTTCAAAAGACACATCTAATGAAACCAACCAATTTGGGTTGATTTTATTAAAAATGAACAAAGAACTCTTAAAACTCAACATTAAGAAGTTGAAAAAAATGGCCCAAAGACTTTATCAAATACCTCACCAAAGAAGATAAACAGATGACAAATAACATGTTACAAAATGCCTCACCTCATATGTCATCAGTGAAATGCAAATTAAAACAACCTTGAAATACTACTGTACATCTATTAGAATGACCAAAATTCAGAATGCTGATAACACCAAGCCCTGCCAAAGACGTGGAGCTTCAGAAATTCTCATAAAATGGTGGTGGAAATGTGAAATGGGATGGCCACTTTGAATGACAGTTTGGTAACTTCTTACAAAATTAAACGTATTCTTACCATAAAATTCACTCCTTGATATTTACGCAAAGAAGTTTAAAACTTATGTTTATTTAAAAATCTGTACATGCCCTAGCTGGTTTGGCTCAGCAGTTAGAGCGTTGGCCTGTGGTCCAGAGAGACCAGGTTCGGTTCCCGCTAGGGACATGTACCTCAGTTGCAGTTTGTCCCCAGCCCTGGTTGAGGTCATGTAGGTGGCAGCCATTCAATGTGTCTCTCTCATGTCGATGTTTCTCTCTCTCTCTCTCCCTCCCACTCTGAACAAAAAATGAAAAAAAAGTCATCGAGTGAGGATAAAAAATGATAATAATAAAAATAAAAAAAAATAAAAACCTGCACCTGTATATTTATAGAAGCTTTATTCATAATTGCAAAAACTTGGAAACAATTGCCCTGGCCGGTTTTGCTCAGTGGTTAGAGCGTGGCCTGCGGTCCAGAGAGACCCGGGTTCGGTTCCCACTAAGGGCATGTAACTCGGTTGCAGTTTGTCCCTGGCCCTGGCTGGGTCATGTGGGCCCTGGTTGGGTTGTGCGGGTGGCAGCCACTCGATATGTCCCTTTCACGTCGATGTTTCTCTCTCTCTCTCTTCCTCTCTCTCCCTCCCACTCTATCTGAACAAAAAAAAAAATGTCCTCGGGAAAATGTCCTCGGGTGAGGATGAAAAAAAAACTTGGAAGCAATCAAAATGTCCTTCGTTAAGTGAATGGATAAACTGTGGTACATTTAGAAAATAGAATATTATAATCTATAAAAATAAATTAGCTATGAAAGCAAGAAAAGACATGGAGGTAACATAAATCCATATTACTAAGTGAAAGAAGCCAATCTGAAAAGGCTCATACATTAGGCTCATAAAGAATCATACATTATGTATGATTCAAAGTATGTGACATTTTGGAAAAGGCAAACTATGGAGACATTAAAAAGATCAGGGTTGAGGGGGGAGAGATGATAAATGAGCAGAGCACAGAGGATTTTGGGGACAGTGAAAATACTCTGTATGGTACCATAATAATTGATATATGTTTTATACATTTTTCTAAACACATTGCATGTACAACAATAAGAATGAACCCTAATGTCAACTGTGGACTGTGGGTAATTAGAATGTGCCGATGTAGGTCCATCAGATGCAACAAATGAACTGCTCTGGTGAGGAATGTTGATAATGGGGGAGACTAGACATAAAAAAGTCTTAATTAAAAAAAAAATCCATGTAGTTATTTTTAACATCTTTATCTATTTACTTAAATTTTAAACATATAGAATACAGTTATAATAATTGCTGTAATGTCCTTCTCTACTAATTCTAATATCTGTACCAATTTAGGTTCATTTTGATTTAATTTTTTAAAAATTATGGGTCCTGTGTTTGTGCCTCTTTGTATGGCTAATGATCTTTGATTAGATGCCAGATATTGTGACTTTTACCTCATTGGGTTCTGGATATTCTTATATTTCAATAATTCTTCTTGATTTTTACTTTGAGATATAGTTAAATGCTTGTAAGAAAATGATCTTTTTAGGTCTTGCTTTTATGACTTCTTAGGTCTTGCTTTTATGACTTGTTAGGTGGAGCAGGAATCATTCTACAGTGATTATTGCCACCACTGAGGAAAGACCTTTGCCCAGTGTCCCATGAGTTACGAGTTTTTCCAGACTTGCTGGTGAGAACAGGCACAATTCCCAGGCAATTCCCTCTAATCCTTGCTAATGGTTCTTTCCTTAGCCTTTGATTCCTCACATGCATGTCCTGTTAAGTACTTTGTTCAGTCCTGGAGGAAGCCTACAGCTCTCTGGAATTCCTTTCTGTTCAGTTCTCTCCTCAGTTTTACTCTGCTCTGCGGACTGTAAGTGTCTTGTCTTCCTCAGACTCTCAGCTTCATCCCTTTCACTCAGGAAAACCACTGGGGTCTGTTTACGTTCTCCTCTCTCTGTTCCTCAGCCTGGAATTGTTCTCCAGGGAGTAAGCTTGGGCAATTGTAGATTTTTCCTCATTTACTGTATCTTAGGAAAAACTGAACTTGGTTGCCTGATGTCAAATGCTTGTGTTTTTTCTTACAAATATATACTTTTATAGTGTCAAGATTTTTAGTTGTTTCAAGTGGGAGAGTAAATCCTGTCCCTGTTACTCCATGGTGACTGGAAACTGAAATTTTCCTTTAATCTTAATACGTGTACTCAGTTTTTCCTTCAATTTCCAAGACTTCTAAAGCCCCCATTCCCATCTTTTTTTGCCTAAGCGTTCTACACTTGTCTCTATGTCTTCTTATACCCTGTCATGGGTGACCACTCTCAGACAGAATTTACCCTTTTAAGAAAAACAGTGTTTTAATATAGTAACCTGATTTTAAATTCATTCAATATGCATATGTTGACCACATTCTTTCTTTCTAGGACCATGGACTCTCTGCTCTGGAAATCTCCTCAGAATTCATCTCACAAATAGGTAGCTTATTCACATAACCAACTTCTAAGAACTAACAATTAGCTTTTAAATATTTAGAGTTAGGAAGTGCCTGTTTATTGTGTACTTAACCTATCAGTAGTGCAGTTGATCATCATAACGATGATAATGATAAATATTCGCACAGAACCTGTCGATTTATTAATTGGCTTATGTGACAATTTTCTTCTTGGAAAACAACTGAAATGAATGTACTTTTAAGAAGAATCATCTTAGCCTTGCAGTCAGTTTTTATTTTTCTATGTGCATGTGTGGGTGGGCACACACACACACATGCACATATTCAAATTTTTCAGTGAAAACTTGCTGTGCTCAACAACTAATCTTCACAACAATTTGATGTGGGAGTTGCTTGAACCTACCATTTTCTTACCTACAAGCCTTTGCAGATACTGTTCCTGAGATGACATCTCACCTATTTGTTTAGTTAACTCCTCGTTCTTCACCTATTAGTTCAAATATTACTTTCTTAACACCTAGACCTAGTTTCGATCTTCTTACTCTGTGTTCTCTGAGCTCCTTTCTTCTTATAGAACATGTTATTTCTCACTTAGAGTTTGTCTTTCCCACTAGACCATAAAGTCTAATGAGGAGAGGGACATTGACTCTTTTTAATAAAAATGTATATCCAGTGCCCAGAACAGTTCATAGTGAATGCCCAGTGAAAATCCATCATAATGATTTAAACTTCCTTTAGATTTCTTAAGCTAATTAACTACTAAGGAAATATTTCTCAGCATTTTAAAGTAGCTAATAAGATGTGAAGACACTAAAGGGCATGATGGCCAGCACATGAGCTTTGACATTAGGACAAATTTATGTTTAAATGTTGGCACCACCACATATTAGCTGAGTGGCATGTACTAAATTGTTTACTTTCACTGAGCCTGGTTTTTTTTTTTTTGGCTTTTTTGCTTTGTATAGCATTGAGACAGCTTTTTCTTAGAGTTGTTATGACAATGAAATGTGAGGCTAACTATAAGTTTCTAGCATGATGCTTAAAAATAGTAGATGCCCCATAAATGTTAGTTTCTCTACCTTTCTCCACTCTATTCTTCCGCACTCCCCCACCTTCTGCATTATTTCAGTGATCTTTAATGCTAAGGAGAATTCTGAGTGAATCATCAATGCTCTCTGTAATAAAAGATGACATAGCAAAAATTGTTGCCTTCTTTAGATTATTGGCAGGAATTCGGATAAGCTTAGAAGTAACACATAATCCCAGAGAATCAGAATTGGAGGAGACCTATGAGCTCAAAATCCTGATGTAGGCAAAGGCATTTATATCCAGAGAGGAAAAATGAATCGGTCTGGGTCCATAAACAAAACGGGAGGTGCGTTTTGAAAAAAACATATCTCAATAGCTTAGGATAACTACATTTTTGAGCTTGTTTGTTCTCATATTAATTGCCATCAATTGATATTCTTAAATACAGTCTTATGTTGAGCCCTGTTAGATGGCACTCATGGAGCTGAAACTGACCACAAAATAAAATGCAGATGTTGGGGCCAATTCTTTTTCCTCATCAACTATGACTCCTTGTGTAAAAAGTTAAGGTAACCATTGATTTCAGGTAGAATTCTTGCTGTGTGTTTACTGTTTTCAGCAGTCCATCTGCTTGATTCTTACCACTAACTGTGCCTAATTCTATGGTGTAAAACTGGTATTGCAGGCAAGTGAGTAGCAGATCTATAAAAGTTCCATATGTTGTACTGTGGGAGTGGGTGGGGGTAGTTAGGAAAGAAATGATGAACTCTAGTGTCAGACAGCCCTGATAGAAATCAGACGGTTGATATCTTATGACTGCGTGTTGTTCCTTTGAGTTGGTCTCTGGGATCAGTGCCAGAAAATAAATGAGAACCAGAGACCAAATTAAATGTTGCCTGATCATTATGTCAAAGACAAAAGCAGGAAGATAAAAATTTAAAAGCCAAATAGATCCAGGACAAAGGGGCAATAATGACAGCTGTAACCATAGTTTGAAACTAAGAAGTGGAACAAATGAGACTGAAGTTGCTGACCATCTGTTCAGAAGAAGGGCAGCCTCAGAAGGCGTCCTGGGCTTAGGGTCTGGTGAGAGGTTTTCACACCCTTGCTCAGCTTCTTATTGAAGGGGCGACTTGGGAAAGGTAACCTGTTCTGTGTGAATTTCAGTCTTCTCATCTGGTAAGTGGAGATAATGACACCGCCCCCCTTCCCCTTTTCAAGATCAGCACTCATTCCTTCTCTGACAGCTTTATTTGTTCTGCCAACTGCCTCCCACCATTAGCACCCAACTTCCAGTTTCAGTGTGTTTCCAGGGCCTCCTGTTCTTGCTAGAACCCTGCCCATGACAGGCATTGCTACTGCACATTAACCGAAAAATACAACGCCAAGAGCCAGAATGCAGGAGTCTTATGAAATTTGTCCACAGTTCTAAGCCTTTTTTCTGCCCTTGAAAAAGAATACATATCTTTTCTGAGCCTCAGTTTACCCATACTCACAAGGTTGTTGTGAGGATTCAATGAGGCAATGCTCATAAAGTACTTAATACAATGTCTGGCACATAGTAAGAGATAGCTAAATATGTTCTTATTGTTGGTAATATTGTCAACATATGCATTTTAAATGTTTAACAATATACAAAAATATATGGAGCACATGTCAAAGATCTGTGTAATTCATCAGTGAGGGAAGCACCAGGATGGTAAAGGAGACTTTGAGAGAAAGAAGTATATATAGCAGGTGAAAAAAAGAATGATTAAATAAGGCTATTAAAAGTGTTAATGACTTTGGAGGCCAATAAAATGGTAAATTCTGAGGTTATCTTTTTTTACTGGACATTTATTATTTTTATCTCTACTGGACAGAGATACCTCACACTTATCTTCTATAAGCTGAAACTTAACTTTACCCAGAGTCTGAGCCCTAGTCATAATAATAGCCTTAATAATAAGTATTAAGTCAAACTGAATGACAGCCCTAGAGAACCAGGAGACACAGCAGGCTGGTTAGAAAATGCTCTAGTACAATCATGAAAGATCTGGCAGCGGTCTTCTTGCTTTATTTCCAAGTTTTAAACTTTTTTTTTGCTTTGGATCTGGTCAATGAATCATTGGCCTGTTGGAGATGTCGTTCTTCTGGGACCTGGGCTTTGGTGATCACGCTAAAATTTCTCACACTCTGAATCTTTGTAACTAAATTAAATCACCATAAATATCTCTGTGCTTGAAACTTGTGAGGACATTGGGAAATAAGCAAGGGAAAAGAAGTGAGAGCCTGGGAATGAAACGAGTTGTTTTCATTTTCACAGGGGGTGTGAGTCCTTTTTCTCGCGTGCTTAGAAACACGCATGTTTCACATCTGCAGCAGCCTTCTGTGTGGAAGCGTAAAACAATCACGTGCATATCTGACCAACATACCCTGAAACCTCAGACCCTGTCCTTTCCTCTCTGTCCTCTTCAGATGAATTTCCTGTTTCTTTTCTCAATCCATTCATTTCCCTTTATTCTTTATCTCTCTCGCTAATCTTTCCCTCCTCCCTTCCTAGCTTCCTGGGTCTTTATGTTTACTTCAAGGAGTTTTTCCTCTTCTTTTTTTATGACCCTTCTCTCTTAGAGTGGTTGAAAGCAAAAAAGATCTGTTTTCTTTTCACTCTCTCCCCGTTTCCTTTCTTTAGTTTGCTTTTACATCTTCCTCTCAGCTGTTTCTTCGGTTGCAACTACCTTGGCCTTTTACTCCCCAATTCCTCCTTTTGGCCATTTTACACATTCGTAAGCCTTAGAAGGAGGACAAAAGGAGAAGCAAAATTCTTAAGATAAATCACCATACATCATGGACGGGGAATTGTTAATTATTCTTTAATCCTGGATGCTTTTTTGCTCACATTTAACAAATCAAATAAATACAAATTACGTTAACAACTATAAATACAATGATACCACCATAGATTTTAAAAGAAATAACTTTTCCGCAAGACTGCCTCATTTCTCTATTTTCCTTGTCTTTGTCTTCTGATATACATGCTTTTTGCATGATTGTGAAAAGTATTCACTATGTACAAAAAAAAAAAATCTCTTTATGTAAGCTTGTGGCTTAGATATGTGAGCAAATCTTGCAGATGTAGTAAGGAGTTGACAAAAGTTGGCAATCTTAAGCCTGTGGGGCATTGTGACCTTTGGGGTCAGAAACAAAGACCCACGTTCAGGAAGCTGTGTACATGCCCATGCTGGTGTCATTGTGTCTGAATTACCTCGCTCTGAACACATGCTCAGGCAGACAGTTCTGCCTTCCACAGTAGACAGTCAGCAGTGGACTTGTTTTCTAAGTCATTTGAAGCAGAAAAATGAGCTAGTTAAAAAAGTACATTCTAATAAGTGAACAAAGAACCTCCTTCACTGTGTGAATGAAATTTGGCACCTATTGAATAACAGTGAGAGTTGGAGATCTGGAGTGGGCTCTGAGTTAAAGTCTTGCCACCTGTGAGTTGGGTAACCTCAAGTAATTCACTTAAGTTCTCCAGGCTTTCATGTATTCTTTTGAAAAGTGGAGATATTAAAAGCGATATTAATCACAATTTTTGAGGTTATTATACAATATTATATTGATGAAGATATTATGTTACATATGCTTTGTGACAAAATACATTATCATAAGTGCTGAGGTGATGTTTTAAAGCTCATGTAATCACTTTTTTCTCTGTTCACCAAGAATGTTTGCATGGAGAAAATGAAACGTCAGTGTTTACTACAGATCAGTGTTATTACTATTTTTTTTCACAATCCCTTTCAACTTACAAGTACATAGCTTCTAGGTAAATGGGAGTAACTAAAGCAGTAATTAATTTAAAACTATGTTACTGATAATAGAAATTGATTGCTAGATCAATGAGATAACATGAAGTTCAGAAATAAACCTGTATTTATAAAAAAGTTAGGTATATAATAAAGATGACACTTCAGATCAGTGGGCATTTAGGTGAAAATATACCCTTAGATGAAATATGAAAGCTCCATACTTATGCCAACATTATTTTAAAAAGTGCCTCGAATTTTGTTTTAAAAATTTACTAAATTAAAACCCAGTGGAGGGAGCCAGAACACCAGCAGAACACCAACACCCACAGGGAAAATTTGCCAGGCTCCAAAACCCACTGAGATAGCTAAAATGGTGAAACAAAGAAACAAATCCCAAATGAAAGAACAAGAGAATTCTACTGAAGAAGAGATAAATAAAATGTAGGTAAGCTAGTTATCAGAGGTAGAGTTCAGAATGATGATAATGAGGATGCTCAACAGCATGAGTAAAGATGTAGAAACATTGAAAATCAACCAATTGGAAATGAAAAACCACCAAGCAGAAATGAAGAATGACATAGCAGAAATAAAGAACACATTGGAAGGAATAACCAGCAGAGTAGAGAAAGCTGAGGACTGGATCGGTGAATTAGAAGACAGCATAGAAAAACTCACCCAATCAGAGAACTAAAAAGAAAAAAACAATTAAAAAACAGAAGACAACTTAAGATAACTGTGGGAAAACATGTAACATAACAACATGTGCATCATAGGAGTTCCAGAAAAAGAAGAAAATGAGCAAGGGTTAGAGAATATATTTGAAAAAATAGTGACAGAAAATTTCCCTAACTTGGTGAAGGAAAAAGGCATATAAGTACAAGAAGCACAGAGAGCCCCAAGTAAGAAGAACCCAAACAGGTTCACACAAAGACATATAAAAATTCAAATGCCAAAAATTAAAAACAAGGAGAGAATCCTACGGGCAGCAAGAGGTAAGCAACAGGTTACCTACAAAGGAACCCCCATAAGGCTCTCAGCTGACTTCTCAACAGAAACACTATAGGCCAGAAAGGAATGGGATGAAGTAATCAAGGTAATGAAAAACAAGAATTTGAATCCAAGGCTACTCTATCCAGCATGGCTATCATTCAAAATAGAAGGTGAAATAAAGAGCTTTCCAGACCAAAAAAAAAAAAAGGCTAAAGGAATACATTCTTATACACCAATAATCAACTCTCAGAAAGAGAAACTAAAAAAAATCCCACTTACCATTGAGACAAAAAAATTAAGATACCTAGGAATAAACTTAACTGAAGAAGTAAAGTACCTATTTGCAAAAAACTACAAAACATCAAAAAAAGAAATAGAGGAAGATATGAAAAAGTGGAAGCATATACCTTGTTCATGGATTGAAAAAACTAACATCATTAAGATGTCCATAGTACCCAAAACAATCTATGGATTCAATGCAATCCCCACTAAAATACCAATGACATATTTCACATAACTAGAACAAATACTTCAAAAGTTTATATGGAACCAAAAAAGACCCAAATAGCCACAGCAATCTTGAAAAAGGAGAACAAAGTAGGAGGAATCGCAATATCGGATGTAAGTTATACTACAAAGCCATTATAATCAAAACAGCCTGGTACTGGCAGAAGAACAGGCACATAAATCGATGGAACAGAACAGAGAACCTGGAAATTAACCTAAGACATTATGCACAATTAATCTTTGACAAAGGTGGCAAGACCAATAGAGTAAAGACAGCTTCTTCAATAAATGGTGTTGGGAAAATTGGACAGCTACATGCAAAGAAATGAAACTAGTCCACCAACTTACACCATACCTAAGAATAAACTAAAAATGGATAAAAGACTTAAATGTGACTTGTGAATCCATAAAAATCCTAGAAGAAAATGTAGGCAACAAAATTTCAGACATCACACACAGCAGAATTTTCACTGATACAACACCTAAGGCAAGAGAAACAAAGAAAAAAATGAATACATGGGACTACATCAAACTAAAAAGCTTCTACACAGCATTAGAAACAACCATCAAAATGGGAAGGGAACCCACTATATAGGAGACCACAATTGCCAACAATACATCAGATAAGGAGTTAATTTTCTAAATATGCAGAGTACTCAAATACCTCAACAAAAGGAAGACAAAGAACCTAATGAAAAAATGGGCAGAGGACCTAAATAGACACCACTACAAACAGGATATACAAATGGCCAATAAATACATGAAAAAATGCTCAATGTCACTGATTATCAGAGAGATGCAAATTAAAATGACTATGACCTATCACCTCACATCTGCCAGAATGGCTGCCATCAACAAATCATCAAACAACAAATGCTGGCAAGGGTGTGGAGAAAAGGGGTCTCTAGTAAAGTGCTGGTGGGAATGCAGACTGGTGCAGCCACTATGGAAAAAATATGGTGTTACCACAAAAAATAAAAAATTGAACTGCCATTTGGTCCAGTGATGTCTCTTCTAGGAATATACCCTAAGAAGCCTGAAACACCAATCAGAAAGAATATATGTACCCCTATGTTCATAGCAGCACTATTTACAATAGGTAACATCTGGAAACAGCTCAAGTGTTCATCAATAGGTAAGTGGGTAAAAAAGCTGTGGTACATATACACAACGGAACACTATGGAGCTGTACGAAAGAGAGATCTCTTATCCTTTGAGATGACATGGAGTGACCCGGAGAGTATTATGCTAAGTGAAATAAACCAATCAGAGAAAGACAAATACCACATGATCTTACTTATTTGTGGAATATAATGAACAAAGTGGGCTGATGAATAAAATAGACCCAGAGACATAGAAAGGAGTATGGTTCAGACTGACAAACCTCAGAGGAGGGGGCCAAGGGAGGGGAAGGGATGAGATAAACCAAAGAATTTATATGCACATATGCGTAACCAATGCACATAGACAACAATGCTGGGGGCCTGGGGAGCAGGATTGGGAGGAGGGTATCTAGGGGGGCAAAGGGAAAAACAAAAAATTAGGAAAAAAAAATTTTACTAAATTAGCCCTGGTCAGTTTGGTAAAGCAGTTAGAGCATCGGCCCACGGACTGAAGGGTCATAGGTTTAATTTAGTCAGGAGCATGTACCTGGATTGCAGGTTCGATCCCCGACCCAGGTCTGGGTTGTGTGGGAGGCAAACAATCAATGTGTCTTTTTCACACTGATGTTCCTCTGTCTCTGCTTCATTCCCTTCCACTCTATCTAAAAATCATTGGAAAAATATCCTCAGGTGAGGATTAATAACAACAACAAAAATGTGCTAAATTATATAGGATGGTGAATACATCTTCTTTCCAAATTCTTGATGGAGTCAGAGAAAAGGTACTTTAAAATCAGCACATCTGTAAAAATGCTGGAAAAAAAAGTGCTATGGGTATAGAAATTTAAAAGTATTCTTAGAGAGAAAGAAAATGGGATCTCTTCTTAATGGAGATAACCAAGAATATTTAGATACTTTAGAAAAAGCAGCAGCAAAAGAGAACCTAGAGTTGGAGGGAAAATTCAGAACTATTGACTTTGGAAACAAACAAACAAAAAAAGAATTTTAGGACATTCAATCTATTATTGTTAAAAACATTCAGGAGAGCCCTGGCCAGTGTGGCTCAACTGGTTGGAACGTTGTCAAGTCCACTGAAAGGTTGTGGGTTTGAATCCCTGTCAGGGCATATACCCAGGTTGCGGCAGTCCAGGGCATGTGCGGGAGGCAACTGAATGCTGTTTCTCTCTCCCTCTCCCTTCCTCTCTCTCTAAAAAAGATCGATAAATAAAAAGCATATTCTTGGGTGAGGATTTAAAAAGATGCAGGAGATTTTTTCAGCCTTAAAATAAAAACAGGGTGCAATAAAGGAGGAAAAATAAGAAATAGCTCTTACATAAATAAATTATAATTGCTAATTCTTTTCAAAGAAAGCTTGAAGACCAAGTTATAGATCTGAAGATGAAGATGATGAAATCTCCAAACATGCCGACAAAAAAGACAAAAAGAAAAAAAATTAAAGTATGAAAGAAAAATAAGAAAGCAAGGAGGTCAGATGCAAAAGTTTGTTATCTGTGTACAGAATTTAAAACAGTTTGGTGTCCTGAGAATGGACTGATGGACCATGTGGCAGCGTGGGGTTCAGCAATGAATCTCCATTTATATGGAAATTTATATATAGCAAGGTGGCATTTTAAAGCAGTGGGCATTGGGAGGAAAGGGTTCATTGGCTTCTGGAAGCATTGTCCTGACCCCCACTTTACTTCCAAATTCTTTGTTTAGATGCAGAACTGAGGTAGATATGCCAGAAGTCTTATACCAGTGTTTCATATCTGTAAAATTTAAATGTTTATTTCTTTTCATTCTAAAAGTTTATTTCACATCCCAAGGGGGAAATGGCAAAGACAGGTTTAAGTCTTCTGCTTTAGTAGGCATGAGCAGGAAAGTAAAATAAAACATTTGGGAATTTTTCTAATCATACCCGCCATTTACTGTGTTTAAAGAAAGGCTATCGCTCTTTGATAAAGCGAAAAAGAAGTAGGCACTAAGACTCAAATCTCACTCTTCCCCAGCTTTTATCTTTCCTGAGAAGATGAGTTTGGCTACATGCATATTCCCCCAGACAATTTACAAAACCGTACTTACCAAGGGAAGCTCAGATGAGCAGTGCAAACTCAAAGGACAGGGCCTAAGGTCGCCTGGACCGTTCTGCAGCCGAGCAGGAAGGAGCGCTGATTCTGTCTGACATCTCTCCACATTGGAAGGAGGGAGTGAGCGCAGGACCTGGTGCTCCGTGAAGGGACTAGACTCCACTCGGTTCTCAAACTACCACGTGTAAGTTCTCCACAGTTATCAGAATAAAATTGATGTGTCATTTGAAAGTAATTCAAACACATGAATAGAAACACATTTTGAGCCATCAAGTGACTACCTGAGTACTGACACACACTTCTGGGTCAGGGGTTGGGCTTTTGGATTTATAATTTTATGGGCCTCGAGTAGAAAGGAAAAGAATAGCAGAAACAGTGTAGTATATTAGTGACGGCCGATGGCATCAAATGCAGGCTGTGACAAGTCTCGCGGCAGCTTCGGTAAGGAACTGTGCCGGGAGCACGGGGTTCTCTCCCAGCGCTTGGTAGCTCCGGCTGCCAAGCCTCCAGGACCAAGTCCACAGTCCCAGAGTGAAGACTGGTTTTCTTTCAGCAAGGGAACATCATCTGTCACCTTGAAGAAATAGAGTTAATTTGAATTATATTGGTTCTGTAAGTTTATAGTTGTGTGAGCATCAGGCATTTATACTCAGGTTGTATTTGTACATGTGTCAATAGCATCCCAATACAAATTATTTCAATACAAGTAAAAGTTAGAGTGATAAGAACTGGTGATTTTATTAGCCAGTAAAACACATCAGATTTTATCCAAGCTCTCTGACCCTGGTGGTTCCTCCCAGCCGCAAAGGTTGCTGCCTGTGATTGAACTGAAATAGTATCAAAGGCTCATAGGACTTGGCCTCTGTGTTTCTTCCTGAGACGAGCTCCTCTAGAGGGTGTCCTCTTTAATTTCTAGCCAATTCTTTTTTATGTTTTAATTTTCTATTCATGAATAAGTCACTCTTTCCTTGGTTCATTTAGTCCTGCACACTTCTCAGCAGAGGGGGAACGAGACGTTTTGGAAGAGCAGGCTTGTGAGGAGGGGGTCTCCTCTGAATGGATTTTATGCCTTAGTTTTGCAAATCTGAAGATTACTAACTTTGTCAGCAGAAAGACTACTTTTTTCTGCAGATATCCTCTTTGCCAGAGGAAAGATCTGCAGTGGCACTTGAGCTTGTAGCTAGCTCAAAACAAGGCAGTCCTGGTGGAACATGAACACCACCCTGGATAATCTAAGAAAGTCTTTGAAAGAATTCCAACCATCCTGTGGGCAAGACTCGTGCTCTGATGGAAATTATGACCACTCTCCCCCAACTGAGAGTGGGCAAAGTCCTTCCCTTGAAGACAAAGAGCCCAGGGCTTCTGGAGCTCTTATGGGGTAAATGTTAACCAGGTGAAAAGTTGGTTCAAATTAAACCAGAAAAATAATGTATGAACTTATGATGAGAACACGATCATTTTAAGCAGATAAAGTTCTCCTGATTGCAGATTAGTGCATTCTCTTCCTATAGTTACACTATAATTGCTATGGTGAGAATGTTTGCTTCCCCCCAAGTTCAGATGTTGAAATTGTAACTCCCAAATGATGATATCAGAAGGTGGGGCATTTAGGAGGTGCTTAGATCATGAGGGGGGAACACTCATAAATGGGATTAGTGCCCTTAAAAAAGAGACCCCATGAGAAATCCCTTGTCCCTTCTACCATGAGAGGACAAAATGAGAAAGCACCTGGCCATGAATCAGAACGAGGGCCTTGACCAGAATGTGACCGTGCTGGTGCCTTGATCTTGGATCTCCTAGTATCCAGCTTGGTAAGAAATACATTTTTAACTGTCTGGGGTATTTTATTTTAGCAGCCCGAATGGACTAAGACAATGATCAAAAGATTACTTGGTAAACAGATCATCAGAACCAGGGGAATTACCTGGATTATTTATCTAGTTTGATGAGAACATAATGGACTGACTCAGCCATCTCGATCCCACAGATGTGAGCCTGGCACACAGACCTCATAGACCAACCCCCTCAACCCCCTAGACGTGGTTGTATGAGCCCAGCCAGCATTTGCTTCTCTGTCGTTTTTGATACTTTTCTTTCTTGATAGATGCTTTCTAAGTGACGCATTGTTTCTTTAAATGTGCTAATACTCTAAGTCTGCTGTTAACCAAGGCTTGCTGGCCTAAGTGTTTCTTTTTAAGACAACCTTATATAAGTCAGCTGTGAGCCATTATATGTTGAAACTAATCTTGTTAATTTTATTGCCAAGTTCTTGGCATCCCATAGTTGCTTAGATATACCACTTTTTTCACTCTTACTTCATGCTTATTAAAAAGAAAGATAAGTACTGTTGATAATATACATGCTATGGCATCGCCGGAATTTCCAAATAGGAAGGGCGTGGGGTCTGTGATTGCATGGAAACAGGGGTTGGGGTAGAGGACTACTTGGAAGCTGCTTTTGTAGGACAAAGGCACTGTTTTATGGAGAAAGTGTATTTATTTGGCAGTAGCTTGGAGCTGTGTTTACATAGTAATCATGGTTTTACTTGGGTTTGATATTTATTTAGAGTGATTTGGGTGATGGGACTGAAGAGGACGGTGGGTATTTTTGCTTTCCTAAGACACCCCTTGGTTGCTGCTACTCAGTGCATGGTCTAGCTCTTCAAGACTGGCTTCCAGTATTCCTGGAGACAGAGTTAATTAACTGGCTCTCTCCCAGAAACCTCTAATTACTTCTTGTTTCACTTTCATATTTACAGACATCTATTTGCACCTGTGTGTATTTTATGCCCCAGTTTTGCAAATCTGCAGATTACTAACTTTGTCAGCAAAAGGATCACTTTTTCCTGCAGATATCCTCTTTGCTGGGGAGTAAACAAGTTTTTCTCTATTTGCACAATTCAGTTTTAACCTCAGGCAACGCAGACAATGCCGGGCAGCCATTCAGCAATCTCTCCGTTAACTTATAGAAACTGCAGCAAGAGACAGCTTTCCTCAAATTCCGAGAAAAAGATCAAATTAGAAGGGGAATGTAATGTCATGGGCAGAAATATAAATGAATAAGGATTGCAAGTGTGTGTGTATGTGTGTAGGCGAGTTGAATGTATGTTCCTTGTAATTATACACAAAAAACAAATATAAATTATGTTATTGCCTGTCTGTGTGACCCATGGCATTTCTTCAACATAGTGTATGAGTTCCTGTTGCTGCTGTAACAAATTCAGTGACTTGAAATAACACAAATTTATTATCTACATTCAGTGACTTGAAATAACACAAATTTATTATCTAACAGTTCTGAACATCAGAAATTCAAAATAGTTCTCATTGCATTTAAAGCGTTGGCAGGCTGTGTTCCTTCTGAAGACTCTAGGTGCTTGACTTTTCCACCTTTTAGAAGCTGCCCACATTGCTTAACTTACAGCCCTTTTCCTTCAGTTTCAAAGCCAGCAATGTTGAGCTGAATCCTTCTAAGGTTGTCACCTGACTGTTCTTTTCTGCCTCCCTTCTCCCCTTTTAAAGACCCTGTGATTGCATTGGGTCCACCTGGATAACCCAGGATCCCTTCCTATTTTAAATTAGCTGATCAGTGACCTTAATTCAATCTGCAACATTAATTCCATCTGCAATCTTAATTCCCCTTTTGCCATATAACCTAAGATTTTTACATGTTCCAGAAATTAGGACATGAACATCTGTCATGGAGGGGTCTTGAGGGTGGGTGGAGACATTGTTTTACCTACCACCCATGAAAAGTCAAAACAGTCCCTAAACATTTCAATATGAGTACCCCTGCTTCTACACTCTTTACCCTAAATATGGATTGATGTTTCTGTATGTATGAAGACCCCATAAATTTGTGAGGAGTGTGTATCAACCCTCTCACGAGGCTCCTTCCTACATGAGCACCACAGTAAGGTCCTTTCCTGCCAAAGGCAGCCTTTTCTGTGTTTGATTTGCGAGTCCCTGAAACACCTCTTTGCTCTTCTTTATTTTTCTCCCTCACAGTCTTGCCACAAACATACAGAATTTCTAGCATCAGTCACTGCTTTGGATTTGGGAACTGTGTCTTCAAGTCTTTGAAAATTAAATGATACTGGATGATCTCTGTACTAGAGATTCCTTTCTAGAATTAACTTCATGAATCTGTTATTTGCACACAAGACATTGTTTACTTCTAAGGATTTTCTTTATTGCTGTACCTAATCTAAAAAAGTCAAATATCATTTTTACCTTTTATTATTAGGTACTTTATAATAATAACTTTATTTTATCTATATGCTTGCCTCCTGAGAAAGGTATGTCTTAAATGTATACCATATTTGCTCACATAATTAATTCTTGATTTTACTGCCTCTCTCATTTCGAGAAGAAAATATCTTTTCTGCAAAATTCCACATTGTGTTCCCCTTCCCCACACAGATTCTCTTTTTTGTGTGAGTACAATGTCATGGCTGTCCAGGTCCCTGAGCCTCTAAGACCTTCCGTCACAGTGATCACCATGGCTGAGATATTTTGGAGATTCATAGTTAATATTTTGAAAGAATCTGATTGACTCAGCTTGAGCCAGGTGTCTCCTCCAAGTCCAATCAAGTTGGGGAAACCGAGCCATCTGTCCTGTACACGGGCACACGTCCCAGGCTTCCAGCCAGGACTGCAAGAAACTTGTAAAGAGCCCAGCAAGACTAGTCATGAACCGCATGCAGGCCTACCACACATCCCCTTTCCAAACATGAAAGCTTCAAGGCAGCATTTACTGGTGGGGCCGTTCTGTGGACATGAAAGACGTAATAAAGAAAAAGAAACCCATTTCCACAATTGATTGTGATGTCGCTGATCTCAGTTTAATTCGGGGCGTGTTGTTGTGCTATAGTTAACCAGAGAAAAGAGACATAATAATTTCGAGGGTAAATGATAAATGGACTGTAAGACAGATTATTGTCTGATTAAAGTCTCTAGGCCTGAATTAAAGTGACGATACAATATTAGAAAAGAAATTGAATGATAAAACTTGGTAAAGCATCAGTCTACTGACACAGTTAAAACCTTGACACGTGTTAATCTGTTAGAGAAATTAGATGGTTACCTTCTAGGATGCAGGATAGGTAACTTGATAAATTTTGAGTTGATGAAAAATAAAGGAATAATTTGGATCTTGGGACATTGGGGAGACAAAGGTGTGCAGGGTAGGAGGGGCTACTGCATTAGAAGATAATGCACATGGTTGGGAGACCTGTCATTCATAAGTTCAACAAATAGCACTCCAATGTGACACACTGGAGTTTCCAAACTGAACAAAATACTCAATAGCTTCTCTCCCCAGCATTAGCTTAGGGGCACTCATAAATGAAGGTGAATTCATATATTTTCCCATTTTTTCCCCAGGGTTTAAGCCCTTATTCCTTCAATTAGCATGTATCTCCTCCACAGTTACATTGAATTTGAATGTTTGTTATAGGCTTGCCACGTATTATCATGGATTGACTTGTATATGACATAAATACCATACAAGGCCTCCTTAGCTTTATTCAGAAATGCATTATATCAGTGTTTTGTAAGCCATGTAAATTATTATCATTATGATTGTTGTACTTATTGTTTTGCTGGTATTTTATTTGAACACTTGCTTTTATTGATGTATGGGTAATTCTTTGTTGCAGGAGGCTGTGCTGTGTATTATAGGATGTTAAGCAGTATCCCTGATATATTCCACTAGATATCTATACACACCCTCTCATTCATGACAACCAAAAATTTCTCCAGAAATTGCCAGTGCCCCCAGGAAGGCAAAATCATTCCCAGTTTAAAACCACTGGTGAAGAACACACACAGAGAAATATGCACAAATCACAAGTGCCCAGCTTGGCTAATTTTTATGAACTGAATATACTCATGTAACCTCCATCCTGATGAAGAAATAGAACATTACTGGCACCAAGAACTTCTCCTTTTAGTTATTTCCCAACCAGCAATAATCACTATTCAGACTTCTTCTTCTTTTTTTTTTATCCTCACTCAAGGACATTTTTCTATTTTTTTGTTCAGATAGAGTGGGAGGGAGAGAGAGGAAGAGAGAGAGAGAGAGAAACATCAATGTGAAAGGGACATATCGAGTGGCTGCCACCCGCACGACCAACCAGGGTCAGGGACAAACTGCAACCAAGGTACATGCCCTTAGCGGGAACCGAACCCGGGTCTCTCTGGACCGCAGGCCGACGCTCTCACCACTGAGCAAAACTGGCCAGGGCTAGACTTCTTTTACTATAGATTAATTGTGCCTGTTTTTACACTTTACGTAATGTAATCACGTAATATACACTGTTTAGGTCTATGAGATCCATCCCTTGTGCTGCATGTTGTAATGGTTTACTTTCATCGTCTGTAGAGTTCCATTGTGGTCATACCCCAGTGTATTGATCCCTTCTACTTTTGAGAAACGTTTGAGTAAAGCTGCTATGAACATTCATATACATACCTTTTGGTGCATTTCTATGGTGTATGTACCTCAAAGTGAAATTGCTGAGTTTTGGGTATGTGTACCTTCAGCTTTAATAGATATTGTCCGAGTTTCCCAAAGTGATGCTAACAATTTTTATTCCCAACAGCAGTGTTTGAGAGTCTACTTGATCCATCACTGTCAATAATTAATTAATTTCAGCCATTGTGGTGGATATGCAGTCTGTATTTCCCAGGTGATTAATAAGATAAAGCCTGTTTTTTATGTAATAATAGGCTACTTTGATATCTTTTTTTGTGAAAAAGTATACTCAAACCTTCTGTCCATTTTTGTTGTTGTTGTTGTTTTGCAATTGGGTAGAAAATGACAAAATCAGCTCCTGTGATTATCATTCTCTTAGACTTTTTATCTCTCAGCTTACACCAATAAAGAGTCTTTTTTTTTTTTTTCTTGTGTGCTTCATTAATCAGAGCTCTCCAGGTTAAGTTGATCACATGGAAGGCACAATCTGGCCAGATTAAGTACGGACCTGGAGGCCTGACTATTCTACCAAAGTAAGTCTTGGCTGAGATAACATTGCAATCCTCCTCTTCTTCCTTTTAACTAAAGAACCAACAGGAAGACAGCTATAGCTATAATGTTTTCATTTGATACAAGAGTTTAATGCATGTTGGATATTGCCATAAATGTTTTCCAGAATGTCTATTTATTGGATTATCTTATGAACTCATTTGCTGCCCAAGATGACTACTTAGAGAAGTAAGAGTTTAATTCTAGAAAGTCTCAGACACAAATGGACAAAGGCACAGCCTCTTACTCTTTCCTTCGTGCCAATGAGAAGAGCTGTACGGCCAGGGTTCTTCTTCCTCAGGGGCATTTGGCCCTCTTTGCTGGTATGACTCACATGTAAAATAGAGCCTATCTCACCTTCTTGCCTCTCAGGGTTCCTCCCAAACCCAGTGCCTACTGCTGAGATGCTCTTTCCACATTCACGCATCAGCTCCTCCTTTTGCTGCATTTTGTAACCATCCAGAGCCCGTGTGATCTTTCCACCTCAGGCCAAGGTGTCATCAACTCTGGCTTTGGATGCACTCTGTGCTTGAATGAGCAGGCTCCAGGGCGCATTTCATCAGCCCATGCTGTGCTTAGTGCTGCCAAAGGTAGGGCCCCTGCCAGTGATGCCTACTCAGGCTAATGGCCTGTGGCATTCTGGGAAACAAAAGGGCAGGTGATGGAGGACAGCCATCAGAAATTGGAAGGAAACGAGGCTCTTTTTAAGCAAAATCATTAAGATGAACATGACTCAAATAAAAAGACTCTCAGAGGCTTTGGAAATATAATTTTGTCTTCATTTATATCTCTCAAGTGGAAAGAAATTGAAAGAGATGGCTGAGGTCCTAAATTCCCAAGTTCTTGACCACCTCTGTCACAGGAAAAAGAGGAGAAGATGCGGCAGGGACACTGAAGGCAATATGCCCAGTTACCCACTCTGCAACCCGAGCTCTGAGTCAACGCTGTATGGTGCTTGCTTTGTGTCCAGCACTGTTCTACAGATGTAGTTCTCAACACTTTGATGTATGTATTGTTATTATCCCCATTTCGCTGGTGAGAAAACTGAGGCCTGGAGACGATAAGTTACAAAATCCAGAGTGGTATCTTAAGGGAGTCACAGAGCTAGGACTCATTCCCAGGCATTCTGGCTCCTTAGTCTAGGGTTTTAACTACTAAACTAATGCTTCCTCCCTACAGAGGAAGTATGATATAAAAATTTTTCTTCATAGATATTTTACATATTATGTATATTAAATATACATAATGTGAATAGTCATGTCCTAAGAGAGATCATGGTCTGGGCTGAATGGATAAAGATGACAAAGTGTGGAGGAGCCAATCCTAAGGAACTGTGCAGGATTTCAATAGGTGCAGGCGGAGCGGAAGGTTTAGGAAGCGAATATTTTGGAACATTTAGCATGCCTGTCTCACTAATTGCTAGTAGGGATCATCAACTGTAATAACCAAAGCTTCTTCACACATTTGCAAAAGGCTACCCATTGAGAACAGTTGAGCGACAGGTACAAGGGCTTGGAGCAGTGGTCTTCATGTGTAACAGAATCACCTGGAGGGCTTGCTGACACAGAGATGCTGGGAGTTGGCCTCCAGAGTTTCAGATTCACTAGGTCTGGGTGAGGCCCAAGAATTTGTAATTCTAAAATATCCCTCGGTGCTGCTGATGCTGAGAGGACCTTACTCTGCAAACCACTTGCCTTGAAGCAGAAGCCAGCAGGACATGAGTGAAAGGAGAATGCATGGGCTGAGAGCTGTAGAAGATTAAAATGGTCAAACAGAATGATTATTTAGTGTAACAGTCAACTTCAGTGATGATTCTGAGTCAGTAACTCTGCAAAGCACTTGATATTTATCTTTTAATCCTTGCCACAAATCATAGGTGTTATTATTATTTCCTGTTTACAGATGAGAAAACTAAGGAATAAATGCATAGGAACTTTTCCAGTTCACGTATCTAGAAACATAAACACTGTCTGGCCAATTGTAGAGCACAAACACCGGCCAGTACTGCTGTGCCACAGTTCTGTGTGTTTTTTGTTTGTTTGTTTGTTTTTTGGTTCATGCCCCTAGTGGGAACCGAACCTGGGACTCTCTGGTCTGCAGGCCCATGCTCCAACTGCTGAACCAAACCTGCCAGGACTTCTGTGTTTTGATGGGATGTGCTAGGAAGTTCACAATCTTTCAAAATTTCTTATCAGAGGTGTAGCAAGACAAAATTGATAGTTAGGGCCAAGTATTCTGGTAGAACCATGTAGGGTTTAAAGTCTGAGAGGATAGCAGTAGATCTATTATAGCAATTACAGGCGTGATCAACATTTCAGGGACAGAACTTTGCATCCTATCTATTTTCAAAGTGAGCAACATGTCAAATGCTAGGATCTGGGGTTTCATGGAGGCTGGATTACTTTTTGTTTGCATATCTGATATAGATTTGGAATTAGAAGGCTTTCATCTTAGATCTGTTGCTTACAATTTACTCATTTATTCAGAAAATATTACTACAATACACTAAAATGGCAATAATTTTTTCTTTTGAGAACTTTGGCTATCATTTTGTTTTGAGATAACAACCAAACCCAAGTTAACTTTTCTTACTGGCTGTTTTTTAAACCTTCTCTTTGTCTCTGGTGTCCTATAGTTTCATTTTGGTATGTTTGGGTGTGGATTTATTTTTATCCTGCTTGTGAATGAGTTGGTGTCTTTCTGAAAAATTCTCCATTATTATCTCTTCAAATATTGCTTTTTTCTTATTTTTACTATTATTTCCTTTTGGAATGTTAGATTATGTTGAACTTTCTTATTCTATCCTCTAATTTTATTAATCTCTCATATTTTTAATATGTCTTTCAGAAACAGTCTAAATAATTTCTTTGAACCTATCTTCCTTTTACTAAGTCTCTTCTCACCTATTTCTAATCTACTATTTAATTCATTCATTGTTTAATTTCATTTAACTTATTGCTGCTTTTAATTTTCAAATTATTTTTTTCAGACTTCTTTATAGTTTCTTGTATTTTGCAAGCTTTTATTTTTAGACCTCATTCCTTGAAGTGTATTAAACATTCTCATTTTATATCCAGCATGTGATAATTTCAATATCTGAAGTTTTGTCCGTCTGATTCTGCAATGTTATTTCTTCTGGTTCTTACTCATGGTTATTTGTTTATCTGTGTATTTTCAATTTTTGACTTTTAGTTCATATCCCTTTGAATCATTACCTGAGAGGATTTCTTTTCAGGTCATGTTGAAATTGAATTCCCTTGGAGAGGATTTTGTTTTACTTCTTTTTATCACCTGAAGGCAGGCACTAAAATCCAGGGCTATTTCATATCAAAATTTCTATTTAAGTTTTTTGGACCACCCAGAAAGTTTTAAATTGGGCCAAAAACCTGTGTGAGAGCTGGTTTATAGTTCCAAATTATTAGGAGATTCCCCCCCGCTACACTCGGTGCCAAAGTGAAATACGTTGTTTCCTTGCTGTCTACTTCTAAGAGGAAATTGTATCCCAGCAAGGAGGTCCCAGCTTTCCATGGGGTCTACATTTAGACTTTCTACTTTAGGTGTGCCCTAGTGTTTCTCTTCTTCCTTCTGTGCCTTGTACGGTCTTCAAAACATGTCCATGTTCACCAGAGTTTAACAGATTCTCTCAGGGACAAGGCTGGATTCTGCACTTGCTTGTCTTTCACCTCCCCAAATAAACTTAATTTTGGCTTTGGCATACTACATACTTTTTGCCAACTTAGGAATGCAGTTTGAATATTCAAAATACACACAGACACCCCCCCCCACACACACACACACTATTTAAGCAGTTTTTATCAGAAACAGAAATGTTGTTCAGTATATCTGATTATCTAGTCTGATGTATTGCAGAAAATGTAAATTCCAAGCTAAACTGAAAATGTGTCACACATTATATTATAAAGAAATGAAGAAAAAGCAGTTATTTTCATTGAAAGATATTATTAAATAAAAATGGTAAATGACCTCCCTGAAAACAGAAAGAATATATTTTTTATTTGTATCTTTAGGTCTTACTATTGTGCCTATGACATAATAAGAACTACAGAACTAATGAATGAATAAAATAATATAACTATTTGTATTGCATTGGTGGCTTCAATGGCTGGGTCAGTATAACTCATTTCTAAATGTATATGGATGTGTGATTAACTGGTTCCAAAATAGCACATCTCTGATAAACCTATTAACAGGCAGGGACACACTTCAGCAACTTTGATGAGAGCTAATGCATTTCAGGTTCTGAATTCCAAAACTGACCTTCTCACTCTAGATAGTGATTCATTTACCTGCATAAATATTATCCATGGAACTTCCCACGGCTCTGCTTCTGTGAACTGAGCCGAGGGCATGCTGTTGAACACAAAAGCACCGAATAGCGTGGAATGGAGGAAGGGCCCCTGCCAGGGGTGTTCTCCTTAAATCGAGGGGCTCTTTAAAATTTGGCAGAAATGGGAGATATGGGAACAGTAAGAATTTCACATTTCTGTCAGGTCAGGTTCTGAGGTGCATGGCTAATTCTGACTGGCTGGTGATCTTTGGTGAAGCTGACTATACAAAAAAAAATGCATTGCTTTGAGATGAGGAACTGCTTTGTTCCTTTTAAAAGGTGTTTAGAATAATGTTTAGACAGACATTGGAATTAAGCAAAATGAGTTTCAAGTCTGGCTTTGTCACTTATCTTTTGGCAGCAAGCAAGCTACTAACCTTTCAAGTCTCTATTTCATCATCTAGAAAATGCAAATGATAACAAAAGATTGTGTTAAGATTAAAAAAGATGATACTCATAAAATCATTACCACAGTGCCTCATACAATAAACATACAATAAAACGGCTGTTAGTAATGGCCATTGTTTTTGTCCTTCTCAATAAAGCCCATTGTAGTATGCTTGTTGTGCATTAGGACAATTAGTAAATATCTGCAAATTAGCTAAAAAAGCCAGTCACCTTTATTCATTGAGTGACTGCCCACATTTTTTCCCTGACTTTGGCCTTCACCACAGAGAAAAACAAGAAGCAGGATGATTCTTTATTCAATGAAAATAAAGCCATTTCCTCCAACTGTTAAAGAATTTAAGCAGTTATTCAAAGGAGACAACAGCTAGTGTCTTGCCCCATCAAAGGGTAGAAAAATATCTCCGGCACCTGATGCCAGCATCACCTGGGCCCCAGCAGCCTCCATCTCTCTGCTCTGCCTTGGGAAAGGCTGTGTGCTCCCGCTGAGTCGGTGTGCAGACACGCAGCTCTGCGCCACGGAGCCACTGCCCACGGAACCACGCTCAGGAAGCCCTACGTATTCTTGCCAACCTCCAAAGAGAGGTCTAATTTTCTATTGTATTAATCAAGAAAGAATATCGGAGTCTCCAACTCAAACTATGAATTTCTCTCTTATCAGTTCATGTATTTTAAAACTCTATTTTCACATGCATACAAATTTAGAATTGTTGTCTTAATAATAAATTGATAACTTTTATTACTATAAAATATTCCTCCTAATCACTTTTTTTGAATTCTACTTTGACTGAAAGTAGTAGGAAAAAGAGTTAATCAAACTTTCTTATATTTACTATTTTCATGGGTATCTTTTTCCATTCTTTTACTTTTTTTAAATTGTTGACACTATTACAGCTGTCTCCCATTCCTCCCCCCTCACCCCCTTTACCCACCTCCACCCAAACCCTGTCCCTCTCCCCTGGCCTCATTATACTGTCTGTTTCCATGGGCTATGCATATACATTCTTTGGCTAATCTCTTCACCTTCTTTTATTTATACTTGAGATTGTATTTTTTGTAACAGTATTTATTTGGGTCTTGCTTTTCATCTGATATAGCAATCTCTGCTTTACTATTAGATTATTTAATACAATTGTTAATTTTAATGTAGTTATCAACATGTCTGGATTTAGATCTACTATCTTTCTATTTTTTTCTACTTGTCTATCTTTTCTTGCTTTTTTTTTTTGGATTGAGTACATTTTTATGGTTTCTTTCTAACTATGTTTATGACTTCCAGGCCAAACCAAATCTCTTTGCTATATCTATCATCTATCTATCTATCTATCTATCTATCTATCTATCTATCTATCATCTATTATTTACTTAATTTTAGTGGTTGCTGTAGGGCTTACAAAATACATCTTTACATTACCAGAATCTACCTTTATTTTTTATTTATGTTTTTGTTAACGTTCACCCAAGGATATTTTTTTCATTGATTTTTAAAGAGTGGAAGAGACGAAGGAAGGGGAAGAGAGAGAAACATCAATGTGAGAGAGACACTTCGATTGGATGCCTCCAGCACACGCCCCTACCAGGGCAGGGCATTGAACCTGCAATCCAGGTACGTGCCCCTGACTAGAAATCAAACCTGTGACTATTTGGTGCTTTGGCCGATGCTCTAACCACTGAGCATCACCGGCCAGGGCACCAGAGTCTACCTTTAAGTAACATTGTACTACTTCGTGTATGGTCGGAAAACCAGTGTATTTCTACACTGGTTTTCACCCTCCCACTCCTTTGTACTGTTTTTGTCATACATTTTACAATCCATATGTTATAAACTAAGCAATTTATTATTTCTATTTAAAGAGTTAAAGAAGTTTTAAAATGGAAAAAAATCTTATGTATTTACCCACAAATCTATGCTCTTCATTCTTTTCTGGTGGTTGGACTTAACTCCTAGAATCATTTCCTCTCTGCTTGAAGAACTTTCTTTAACATTTTTTATAATGAATATCTGTGGGTCATAAATTCTTTGGCTTTGATCTATAAAATTCTTTATTTTGTCTTCATCTCTGCCAGATATTTTCTTATGAAATAGATTTCCAGGTTGACAGTTTATATCTTTCAATACTTGAACATGTTGCTTATTTGTCTTCTGGCTTATGGCTAGTGAGAAGTTTGCTTTTATTCTTCTCTTTGTACCTTTTTATGTAATACATCTCTATTTCTTGATCTGGATGCTTGTAAGATTTTCTTTTTATTGATTTTTCAGTAATTTGGCCATGATGTGCTTGGGTTTGATTTTACTTACTTACTAACTTGTTTGTTTATTTATTTATGTTAATCCTCACCCAAGTATATTTTTCCATTGATTTTCAGATAGAGTGGAAGGCAGGGAGGGAGAGAGAGAAAGAGAAACACATCGATTGGTTGCCTCCTGCACAATTCTGACTGGAGCCTGGGATTGAACCTGCAGCCCAGGTACGTGCCCTTGAACCAGAATAGAACCCATGACCTTTGGTCCTTGAGCTGACGTTCTAACTGCTGAGCCAAACTGGCCTGGCTGATATCATTTATTTTTATTTTGCATGGGGTTCATTGAGCTTCTTGAATCTATGCATTTATAGTTTCCATTAAAGTTGGAATAGTTTTGAACACTATGCTTTTAAATATATTTTCTAATCCTAGGCATATTAACTGCTTGATATTGCTCTACAGATTGCAGATTCTGTTTATTTTCCTCCTGCGCTTCATTTTGGACAGCCTGTTACTATGCCTTTGGGTGTGCTGATCATTTCTTCTTCAGTGTCCAATTTTTTGTTAATCCTTCTCAATATATTTTTATTTTAGATATTTCTAAGTTTAATTTGGGTGATTTTAAAAAAAATCTTCCGCTTATCTTTTCATTGTGTTCATGTGTCCTTTATCTTCTTTGAACATGTAGTTTATTATGATACCTGTTTTTATGTCCTTGTCTGCTAATTTTGTCACCTCCAGTTTTGGGGCGTGTCTCTATTAATTAATTATTTTCCTGATTATGTGTCCTATATTTCTGCTTTGGGGCATTCCTGGTGAATTTTTACTTTGAATTTTAAACTGTTTGGTGCAGATTTTTTTCTTTTTCCATTCCTTTAAATAGTGCTGGACTCCCTTCAGGCCCCCAGTTGAAATCAGTTTGATCCTTTGAGTAATTTTAAGCTTTATTTCTTGCCACTTCAGAGCAATTTAGTCTGGAGATAATTTACCTCCTATACTGAAGCAATGCCCTTCTGAGGATGCTCCTCAGTATCTTTCCTCTCTGACTGGTGGGACCACGAACTATTCTACGCTTTGCATGAGGCACTTTCAACCTCCTGTTTTCTGGTGATTTTTCCTCAGCCTTGGTGGATTTCTTCTCATGTCTGTGCAGGTAAGTACTCAACTAAAAACTCAAGGACACTCATCTTCAGATTCCAGAGCTCGCTCTCCTCTCTGAACCGTGGCCCTATATTCTGGCCAGGTGGCCTACTCAAACTTTCATTTCTTTCTTCGCTGGATCCACTGGGCTCTGGGTTTTTCCTTCCTTGAGCTATAGCCTACAAACTGCCTCCAGAGGTAATCTGGAGATTAATAGGATTTATGTCATTTGTTTTTCTCAGCACTCATGGTCTTTTACTGTATTTTGTCCAATACCTGAAAGCCATTGTTTCATATCATTGTCTATGCTGCCTACCGTCTGTGGTTTGTGAATATCTGTTTGTGTTTTCACATTTGTCCCTGTTCAAAGTTGTTTTGTCCTGAAAGCCCAAATGGATCCTTACTATGCATTAATTTATTCATTCTTTACATCACTGCTCGGAAACTATGTGAGGGGAAGCAGGGTAAGACATAGTCACTATGGTGGACAGCTACCCAAGTATGTGGGAAACAAATGTTTTAAAAATAATAATTGGGCTATATGGCTGCAATACCTGCTGTCGTGAAAGGATGAATGACGTGTCATGGAAAAGCAGAGCAGAAAGGAGTTAATCATAACTGGAATGGGTTAGGAGCAGGGAGGAATAGGTAAGGGAGACCTCACTTAAGGAGTAAGGCAGCTGTGGCACAATGCAACAGTCTAGTGCTGTGGGTAATAAGCTGGTGCTTTCCAGAGAACCATATCCGTATTGAGAAAGAATGTGCTGTTAATTTTTTTGCTTCTTCTGGTGAGTAATTTGATGTACATCAATTGTAATCCTTCCAATTATCTTCAAAGGGAGAATCCTCTCTATTTACTAATCTGAGAAACAGCCTAAAGAAAGGAAAGCAATACGTCATGAGGATTCATCTTAAACATAAATCACCTAAGCTTTATACATTTTATGAAATTACTGACTTTTTCATATTTAAGTTTTCAACAAATACAATATTCTGTACCTAATTTCATTAGCTCTTCAATTGTCCAGTCTGTAGTTTTCTAAAGACAACCAAAGCTTGAACCAAAAATGTATATCTTTAGTTTCTACTCCTAATCAAACTTTTATACAATTTGAAATATATAGAATCTTCAAAAGACAACTGTTTAAAAATTATAAATTGAGAGGAAGTCGAGAGAGATGACGGCGGGCAGGACCGGAGGGAGGGTGAGTGTGTGAGAAAGTGAGCGAGTGTGAGAGAGTGTGAGTGGATGTGAAGGTGGACGACCAAACCCGAGCAGTGCAGAGACGCAGAGCAGAAGGTTCCTGTGCTGTGGATGGAGCAGCTGGCTACCGCAGTAAGCGGCCCTTCGGGGTGCTTCTCCCTGCACCTCAGGGAGGTCCCACCATTTTGGAAGATCCCGGGTCTTCCCTGGGAAGAGGCAGTGGGAGCGGCTAGGGCCCAGAAACCTGAGCCCACCAGCACACCTGGCATCATCGGACGAGTGGACACTCTGTGTCAACACAGACCATTGCACAGTAGTGGAGCTCCCAAGGTGCCGGTCATGGAAGCCTCAGGCAGCCCAGAGCCAGCACCATCCCCCATAGTAGCAGCCCCATCAGAATCCAGATATAGCCCCCAACATCAGAGGCTGGGGAGCAGACATCCATCTCTAGGCAACAGTAGCACAGACCAGCAGCTGAGACCCATCCCCAAAAACTACAGCAAAAGCTGAGCAGGAGTTGAGCCCCACAGGAGAGCAGTACTCCCCAACTGCCAGCAGCGGGACCTGGGGCTCCACAGAGGCCTATGCGGTCCAGTAGCTCACAAGTGCAGTGGGAAGCCAGAGCCCGAGAGGGACTGGTGCGATCCAGCTGCCCACCCACAAAACCTGCAGGGGGCAGGGGCACCAGAGAGGTCTGTGCGACCCAGCAGGGACTATGCAATCCAGTTACCCACTGGACCTGTGGGGTGCTGAAGCACCAAAAAGGCCTGTTTGACCCAGCTTCCCACAAGGTAGGTTAGGGGATGTAAAAATGGAGGCAGAGTGAATGGAAACTACACAGAGGACTCCCAAAACCAAACAGGAATTACAACTAAAATAAAGACAAATCCTAAAAAAAAAAAGCAACAGAAAGCAGCAGGACAGGACCATATAACCAGGGACACTAGTAGGACCTGTGGAGGCATGAGACGGTGGCAGGCTGGGAGCCCTTGGACAGAAGCAGTCTTAGCTGTGAGCAGCGCCCTTGGGGAATAAAGACCAAGCCCGCTCCACAGCCCAGAGAGCCAGAACAGAGCACTAAAATAGCCATAGCCACTCACCTGGGGGCTACGGCAGAGGGAGGGCAGACTGGGCTGGAATTCTGTGGGGACACTGGCATTAGCAGGGCACTCAGTTTTTGCTGAGTTGCAGCCACAAAGGATGGTGGCCAGTGTGCTCCTTCCCAGAGCTGTGGGGAAAGCCAGCAGGCCCCACCCTCAGAGATTCAGCCTTTCCCAGGTGAGGCAAAGAAATGCAAATTGAAGCTCATTAACAACCAGCATCTATCCCACCCTTTAGAAATCCTCTTATGCAGAACACCAGGGCTACATTCCAAGGCACTGAGTAACTGAGACTACTAGCCTCCAAGAAAAAAGCTAGAGGATAACTGAACCTTTCCTGGGCTTGCAAATCTACCCAGAAAAGTAAGACTTGACAGTGGTGTTTAATGTGGGCCCACCCAGGCTCATCCAAACCCAGTAGAGAGAGCCACAAACAGCAGAACACCAACACCCACAGGGAAAATTTGGTAGGCTCCAAAACCCACTGAGATAGTCAAAATGGTGAATCAAAGAAAAAAATCCCAAATGAAAGAACAAGAGAACTCTATCGAAGATGAGATAAATGAAATGGACTTAAGCAAATTATCAGAGGTAGAGTTCAGAGCCATGATCTTGAGGAAGCTCAATAGCATGAGTAAGGACATCAGCACCATGAGTAAAGATATAGAAACATTGAAAACCAACCAAGTGGAAATGAAGGATGACATAGCAGAAATAAAGAACACATTGAAAGGACTAACCAGCAGAGTAGAGGAAACAGAGGACCGGATCAGTGAATTAAAAGACAGGGTAAAAAAAAAAAATCAACCAATCAGAAAACCAAAAGGAAAAAAACAATTAAACAACGGGAAAATAGTTTAAGAGAACTCTGGGAAAACTGGAAACGTAATAACATTCGCATCATAGAAATCCCCGAAGAAGAAGAAATTGGGCACGAGTTAGAGAATATATTTGAAGAAATAGTGACAGAAAATTGTCCTAACTTGGAGAAGAAAGAAGGCATTCAAGTTCAAGAAGCACAGAGAGCTCCAAGTAAGAAGAACCGAAACAGGCCCACACCAGGAAAAATGCCAAAAATTAAAGATAAAGAGAGAATCCTAAAGGCAGCAAGAGATAAGCAACAGGTCACCTACAAAGAAAACCCCATAAGGCTCTCAGCTGACTACTCAACAGAAACACTACAGAAGGGAGTGAGTGGCATGAAGTCACCAAGGTCAAGAAAAACAAGGATCTGAATCCAAGACTACTCTATCCAGAAAGGCTATCATTCAAAATAGAAGGTCAAATAAAGAGCTTCCCAGGCACACACACACACACACACACACACACACACACACACACAAAGGCTAAGGGAATATATTAACACCAAACCAGCACTGCAAGATATGCTAAAAGGACTGCGTAATTAGTAGAAGAAATAGGAAGAAAAAATATAATCACACTAAACAAAAATGGCAATAAATAAGTACATATCAATTATCACCTTAAATGTGAATGGTTTGAATGCTTGGACAAAAAGACACAGAGTAGCTGACTGGATTGGAAAGCATAACTCATCTATATGTTGTTTACCAGAGACCTACTTCACAACAAAAGACTCACATAGGTTGAAAGTTAAGGGATGGAAAAAAATCTTCCAAGCAAATGGAAAGGAAAAAAACACTGGAGTAGCAATACTTATATCTGATAAAATAGATTTCAAAATGAAGACCATAACTAGAGACAAAGAAGGCCACTACATAATATTGAAAGGATCTATCCAACAGGAAGATATAACTTTGATAAACGTAAATGCACCCAATATAGGAGCACCAACATATATTAAAAATCTTCTGGAGGACTTCCAAGGAGAAATCGACAGCAATGCAATCATAGCAGGGGACTTCAACACTCCGCCGACATCACTGGATAGATCATCTAGACAAAAAATTAACAAGGAAACACAGACTCTATATGAAGTGCTAGATCAAATGAATTTAATAGATATCTACAGAAAATTACACCCCAAAACTACAGAATTCACATTCTTCTCAAGTGCACATGGGACATTCTCAAAGATAGACCACATGTTAGGGCACAAACTAAGTCTCTACAAGTTCAAGAAGTTTGAAATGATTTCAAGCATCTCAGATCACAATGGCATGAAACTAGAAATCAATTGCAACAAGAACATGCAAAGACATTTGAACACATGGAGGCTAAACAGCATGTTGTTGAACAATGAATAGGTTACCATGGAGATCAAGGAAGAAATTAAAAGCACCCTGGAAACCAATGAGAATGAACACACAACAACACAAAATCTGTGGGATACAGCGAAAGCAGTTCTGAGAGGGAAGTTCATAGCACTGCAGGCCTACCTCAAGAAACAAGAAAAATTTCTAATAGACTATCTAACCTCACAACTTAAAGAACTAGAAATCAAACTAAAAGAAAACCCTAGAGCAAGTAGAAGGAAGGAAATAGTAAGGATCAGAGCAGAAATAAATGACATGGAGACCAAAAAAACATTACAAAGGATCAATAAAACAAAGAGCTGGTTCTTTGAAAAGATAAACAAGATTGATGGACCCTTAGCTAGACTCACCAAGAAACAAAGAGAGAGAACACAAATACACAAAATCAGAAATGAAAGAGGAGAAATAATAACTAACACCACAGAAATACAAAGGATTGTTAACAAATATTATGAACAATTATACGGCAACAAATTCAACAATCTAAGCGAAATGAACCAATTTCTAGAAACACATAGTCCCCCAAAACTGAACCAGGAAGAGATAGAAAACTTGAATAGACCAATAACAACTAAGGGAATTGAAGAGGTAATCAAGACTCTGTCAGCAATCAAAGCCCAGGCCCGATGGCTTCACAGGGGAATTTTACTGAACATTCAAAGAAGATCAATACCCATTCTTCTCAAACTATTTCAAAAAATTCAAGAAGAAGGAAAACTTCCAAACTCGTTTTATGAGGCCAGCATAATTCTAATTCTAAAACCAGAAAAAGAAACTACAAAGAAAGAAAACCACAGGCCAATATTCCTGATGAACATAGATGCCAAAATCCTGAACCAAATACTAGCAAATCGAATCCAGCAATACATGAAAAAAAAAATATTCAGCATGACCAAGTGGGATTCATCCCAGGGATGCAAGGCTGGTACAATATTCACAAATCAATAAGTGTGATACACCACATAAACAAAATGAAAGATAAAAATCATATCATCATATCAATAAATGCTGAAAAATCATTCTACAAAATCCAACACCAATTTCTGATAAAAACGCTCAGCAATCTGAGAATAGAGGGATCATATCTTGACATAATAAAAGCAATATATGAAAGACCTATAGCCAACCTCATACTTAATGGGCAAAAACTAAAAGCATTTCCCTTCAGAACAGGAACAAGACAGAGATGCTCACCTTCACCACTCTTATTTAACATAGTACTGGAAGTCTTAGCCACAGCAATCAGACAGGAAGAAAAAATGAAAGGGATCCAAATTGGAAAGGAGGAAGTGAAACTGTCATTACTTGCAGATGACATGATATTGTACATAGAAAACCCTGAGGACTCCATCAAAAATCTACTAGACTTAATAAATGAATTTGGCAAAGTAGCAGGATACAAAATTAACGTCAAGAAATTGATGGCATTCTTATATACCAATGAAAAATTCACTGAAAGAGAAACTGGAAAAAAAAACCTATTTACCATCACAGCAAAAAAAATTGAGATGCATAGGAATAAACTTAACCAAAGAAATAAAGGACCTATTTGTAGAAAACTACAGGATATTGAAAAAAGAAATAGAGGAAGATATAAAAAAGTGGAAGCACATACCTTGTTCATAAATTGGAATAATTAACATTATTAAAATGTCCACATTACCCAAAGCAATCTATAGATTCAATGCATCCCCCATCAAAATACCAATGACATACTTCACAGAACTAGAACAAACACTTCAAAAGTTCATATGGAATCAAAAAAGACCCTGAATAGCCGTAGCAATCTTGAAAAAGAAGGACAAAGTAGGTGGGATCATAATACCAGATATCAGGTTATACTACAAAGTGACTGTAATCAAAACAGCCTGGTGCTGGCACAAGAACAGGCATATAGACCAGTGGAACAGAACAGAGAACCCAGAAATGGACCCAAGGCAATATGCTCAATTAATATGTGACAAAGGTGGCAAGAGCATACAGTGGAGTAAAGACAGCCTCTTTAATAAATGATGTGGGGAAATTGGACAATTACATGCAAAAAAATGAAACTAGACCATCAACTTACACCATACACAAGAATAAACTCAAAATGGATAAAAAACTTAAATGTGACTCATGAATCCATGAAAACCCTAGAAGAAACTGTAGGCAACAAAATTTCAGACATCATATGCAGCAGAATTTTCACTGATACATCACCCAAGGCAACAGAAACAAAGGAGAAAATGAACACATGGGACTACATCAAACTCAAAAGCTTCTGCACAGCAAAAGAAACAACCACCAAAATGGAAAGGCAACCCACTCTATGGGAAAGCATAATTGCCAATGATACATCAGATAAGGAGTTAATTTCCAATATATATAGAGTGCTCATACAGCTCAACAAAAAGAAAACAAAGAATCCAATTAAAAAATTGCAGAGGAACTAAATAGACACCTCTCCAAACAGGACATGCAAATGGCCAAAAGACATATGAAGAAATGCTCCACATCACTAATTATGAGAGAGATGCAAATTAAAACAACAATGGTGAGGTATCACCTCACAGCTATCAGAAGGGCTGCCATCAACAAATCATCAAACAAGTGTTGGTGGGGAGGGGACTCTAGTACACGGCTGGTGGGAATGAACACTGGTGCAGCCACTATGGAAAACAATATGGTGTTACCTCAAAAAATTAAAAATTAAACTGCTATTTGTCCCAGTGATCCCACTTCTAGGAATATACCCTAAGAAGCCTGAAACACCAATCAGAAAGAACATATGTACCCCCATGTTTGTAGCAGCAGTATTTACAATAGCTAAGATCTGGAAACAGCCCCATTGTCCATCAGTAGACAAATGGATAAAAAAGCAGTGGTACATATACACAATGGAGTACTATGCAGCTGTAAGAAAGAAAGATCTCTTATCCTTTGAGACGACATGGACGGACCTGGAGAGTATTATCCTAAGCAAAACAAGCCAAGCAGAGAAAGACAAATATCACATGATCTCACTTATTTGTGGAATATAATAAACATAACAGTCTGAGGAACGAAGTAGTTTCAGAGACATGGTAGTGGAGGAGAGACTGACAATCGCCAGAAGAGGGGGTGGGGGAGGAGAGATAAACCACAGCACTTATATGCATGTATGCATGAACAATGGACATGGACAACAAAGCTGGGGACAGGGCGGGGAGGGAGGAGGAGGGAGGAATCAGTGGGGGAAAAAGAAACATCTGTAACAAAAATAAATTAATTAAATAAAAAATAAAAAAAATTATAAATTGACAAATTATGGACCTGGTTTGTTGATATTTTTGAAAATGAATTTAATTTATTTACTGGAAATACGGCTATTTAGATTTTCTAAAGTATAAAAATGCAAATATATATATTTGATTTTTTAAAATATTTTTGTACATTTCCAATTAATTTTAGAGTTTATATGTGTGTGTGATATTTGAAAAAGTTTTTAAAAACCAAATATATATACAAATATATTTAATTTTAAAAATATTTATATTTCTCACCCTGGCCGGTTTGGCTCAGCGGTTGGAGCGTCGGCCTGCGGTACAGAGAGACCGGGGTTCGGTTCCCTCTAAGGGCACGTACCTCGGTTGCAGTTTGTCCCCGGCCCTGGTTGGTCGTGCGGGTGGCAGCCACTCGAAGTGTCCCTTCACATCGATGTTTCTCTCTCTCTCTTCCTCTCTCTCCCTCCCGCTCTATCTGAACAAAAAATGGAAAAATGTCCTCGGGTGAGGATAAAAAAAAAAAAAAATTTATATTTCTCCAATTAACTTGAAAGAGTATACCATATGGGTAGGTTTATGTCTATTAAAAAGTAGTGTATATTGCCTATTGAAAGATCAGATAGAAATTCAGGAGAAAGCTTATTAACCAGAGAATGGAAAGTGGGAACATATTAATATTTATTCAGCAGCAGAAACTTCATATATATATATATATATATATATATATATATATATATGAGTGTGTGTGTGTGTGTGTGTGTGTGTGTGTATATATATTTTTTTTTGATTCTGCCAAGGTGCTTCCAGCACGGGTTGGGAGAGCAAACACGGGCTGTGGCCGTGTGGTGTAGTGTGCACTGCAATGAGGGGGTCTGGGATGCAGCGGTGCATGCATCAGTGCATGCAGCAGGTGCAAAACTTAGGCATCAGAATTCATGAAGGCTTCCTGGACAGTTTGCTGATGCAGGAAGGATGAGTACGGTTAGCCGAACAGTGGAGGTGAGGAGCAGGGGTGAAGGTGGCGGAAGATGGCAGTGTTCTAAGCAGAGGAATGTGGTTGTATGAAGGTGACTGATGTCACAGGAGCCTCAAATAGCCCGACATGTTGTCTAATATTTGTTGGAACATGGGTGGGTAGGCAGAGAAGCAGTTATTGGATGGAAGAATAATTGAGGAACATAATCCAGCAATTACTGTAGGAGCATGAGATGAGAGTTATTGACCCAGAAATTCCCTGTAAAAGGGCTTTCTCTTTCCTTTCAATTCCCAGAGACAGATTGTGCTGATGTCGGAGGGAAAATGTGTGCTTTTGTCCCTCATATCTAAGTAGGTCAGTATTTGCTAACACTCAAGGAGTCTGCATTATTTCCCAGTCGGTTAGAACATTGTGCTAATGAGGACCAGGTCATAGGTTCAATCCCCTCACGGGCCTCTTAGCTTTGCTCTGTTCTGTAGTCACAGACAGCACGCCCCACCCCAGGCTGTGCTTTCTGAAATGCCAGTTGCTGGCAGGAGTAGCCTGGTGAGACCTTTTGGACAGATTCGAGAAATCTCATCAGCACTCAGTACCGCAGAGGGGTGCAGCTTCCAGTGAATGTGCACTGGCAGCGCATCATCAATGTAATTGTGGTTTTCTAAGAATGGTTGAAACAGTTAGTGCTGCTCCCACTAAATCTCTAACCTCAGCTCCTGTGGAAAATTTGCGGCCAACGAGCTACAATCAGCTAATATTCTCCTCTTGTTTCTCTGCTCCAGAGGAAACTAACAATATTTATTAAACATCTAGTGAATTGGGGGTCCTATGATGCTATAGCAGGAGGGCCAGAGATACAGGCCCTCATGTATAGAAGCTTAAGCCTAAATGCCCACATATTTATTCAGCAATACTTTACAGTACAATCTCTCCACCCAGCTTCCCGCTAGACTCTAGAAGAAAAAATGCACTAATTAACACGATTGACGATGGCCTGTGTGCCAAGCATGTAGTTAAGTACCTTAGAAAGATTATTTTATTTAATGCTCAAAATAGCATGTCAAAACTCAAGCTGGCCAAGTCCTCCGCCACCCATTACCATCCTCTTTCCTGGGAGAGAGTAGAAAGTATGAAAATGTGTGGCCAGAAGAAATTTCCAGACAAAGAGGTCTGAATAATTACAACTATAACCAATATTTATTGCACATTTACTATGTGACAGGCATTTTTCTGAGCACTGTATGTTGTTAAAAATCTTTACTCTTTAACTTAGTTCTATGAAGTTAGGTTCTGTTGTTATTGATATTTTATCTATGAGGAAACTGAGGCAAAGAAGGTCAAAGAGGCAAACCTGTCCATTACCTTAGTTGTATTGATAATGATTTACCGTGCTCATTTGCTCTCTACAGATATTCTCTGGTGATGTGTCTATTCAAATCTTTTACTCCTTTTAAAATCAGGTTGTTTGTCTTCTAATTATTGAGTTTAGACGGTTTTAAAAATAATTTATATTGGATATAATTACTTTATCAGATATATGATTTGCAGATATTTTCTCTGAGTCTTTTTAGTATCTTTGAAAGACAAAACTTTTCAATGTTGTTGAAGGCCAATTTATCAATTTTTTATTTTCTTATGCCTTTTTGTGTGTCCTAGTTAAGAAATCTTTGCCTACTGAAGATCACAAAGATTTTCTTTTATATTCTTTCTTGGAAGTTTTATAATTTTTGCTCTTAGGTTGAAGTCTATGTTTCATTTTGTATGTGATGTGAGGAAAAGGTTAAAATTATTATTTTCCATATGGATATCCAGTTTTTCTAGCACCATTTGTCGCAAAGACTGTCTTTTTCTCATTGAATTACATTGGCAGCTTTGTTGACAATCAATTAATCATAACTTCTGTTAATAGTGTGAAATTTTTGATATACTCATCTTTCAAATTTTGTTAATTTATCTATAAATATTTCTCATGTGTAGAGTGCTACTGAAAGTAATATTTTTATATAAATTGCCACATAATTATTTTGTTAAAACAGTAATGCATTAAATTTTTCTTTACCGTGACCATGCTCAAATTGCTTTGGCATCTCTATTAAAAATTAATTGCCAAGTCAAAAACAAACTAACTAACATAAAAAGCAACAACAAAAAACAACAACTGTCAGTGTATGTTTAAGTCTATATCTGAATTCTTCATTCTGTTCCATTAATCAATATGTCCATCCTTACACCAATACCAAACTGTCTTGATGGTTAGAACTTTACAATAAATCTTAAAATCAGGTTGGCTAAGTTTTCTAATTATGTTTCCCTTTTAAAAAATTGTGTTGGTTATTCTAGACCCTTTGCTTTTCCACATAAATTTTAGAGCAGCAAGAAAATGTCTGCAAAACAACAACAGCAACAACAAACCCTTGCTTAAATATTTTTGTTGGGATTGCCTTGACCCTATATATCTGACCCTATATATCATACTGGCGAGAATTGACATTTACAACTTTCTTGTCTTCTAATCTATTATATGGTTTATCTCTATTTTGATATATTCTTTTATTATCCTTTTAATGACAAATTTTTCTTTTATCTTTTTAAAGATGTGGTTTTATTATCTTTAGATCATGTAGTTTATGATAAAAAACCTGCCCTCATTCTTATCCTTATTTTAGATGTAAAGTGTGTGTGCCTATTTCTTCCTCCAGCTGCTTCTGTGACTTTCACTTTGTCACTGGTTTGCAGCAACGTGATTATGATGTGCTTTGGTGTGACTTTCTTTATGTTTTATTTGATCTGATGTCTGATGACCTTCTTAGATGTATGGATTTTTAGTTTTCTTCATGTTGGGATATTTGTTTTTTTATTATTTCTCCAAGTACCTCTTCTTTTGTGGAACCCCAATTAAATGTATTATATTGTATGATTGCTGGATACTGTATAATAGCTTATTGAGGGCCTGTTCATTTATTTCAGGTTACTTTCCTCTAGGTTTCAGGTAGCATAGTTTGTATAGTTTTGTTCTACAGTTTACTATTCTTTTCTTCTACAGTTCCTAATCTGCTGTTAATCCCATCACTCAGGGTGTATTTATTTTACGTATTCTATTTTTTATAGCTAGAAGTGCCATTTGCCTTTTTAGATATGTACCATTTCTCTACTTATTGTGTTCACTTTTTTTAAATATTCTTTTAGCTTACTTAAGACGTATAGTAACTTTTAGGTCATGCTTTAATGGGCTAGACACTTTTCATAAGCAACTAATAAATTTTAGTAAGATGGACAATATTATTCTTATTTTACAGTCAAGAAAACTAAAGCTTAGAGGGCAAATTAACTATTCTAATAAATATTAGTTCCTCTTTAACTTGTTGTTTAAACTTGAATAAGTATTTTACTTCTGTGAACTTTAGTTTCCATGGCTACTAAACTAGAGATAATAAAAATGCTTATTTCACAATATTGTATATGGAAACTACTTTGCCTGAGAAGTTATATTTTCTGCAAGTAGGAGACAAATTTTGAATTTTATCTCGGAGGACAGCCCAGCAGTTAGCAGAGCTAAGAGTCTGCATTTGGATAAGTGTGGGGTGGAGGAAAGATACCTCATTGGAAGTTGCTTATAAATCAGGGAGCATGAGAACATAGGGGCATTCCTTATATAGGTCTGTGGGTAGGAAATAAAATCATTAGTGTCTCACTCCTTCATAAATATGTCTGGCATTGCCTGGGTATGTTTGAGCAGCTGTGGTTTCCATTGTTTTGTTAATGTGAATTTACCATTTTGACATGGGTATAGTTTGGAAAAGAGAGATTGTGTATATTGGCCATCTTGACAGCTTCTTCCAACAATCCAGGTGGTAACAATAATTAAGATGGCACCTACTGAATGGTATTTTTATTTTTTAAGATAAGGATTTTATCCTGGGTTTATATATCTTCACAGAACCTTCTCTGTGGCTGGAGAGCTTGGTTTCTTTGCCCTGCGTATCCAGGTCACATTAATGAGTTCCATGATAGAGACCAATTTCCTTCAGAACTATCCTAAGCAGCAATCTTGAAAATGCTTTTGGGGTTTACTATTTGCCTAGTAACAACTCTATACAAGTGTATTGCCCCAGACTCTGTGGATACAGGGACACATAGCATGACATATCTGCCCTTAAGAAATTATCTTTTTTTAAAATACATATTTTCATTGATTTATTTAGAGGGAGAGAGACATCAGTGAAAGAGAAACATTGATCAGCTGCTCCTGCATGCCCCCTGCTGGGGATAGAACCAGCAACCTGGGCATGTGCCCTGACCGGGAATCAAACTGACAACCTCATGGTGCATGGGATGACACTCAACCAACTGAGCCACATTGGCTGGGCAGAAATTCTTAATCTAGTAGAAAACACAAACTATAAGTTAAATGTGATGCAGCAATAAGTATAAGTATAAGCCACAATATGTGGGAACATCAAGGAGGGGTACCTTACCCGATTGGTAAATGGCCAATGAAGCAAAATTCGAAAGGGGTCGCAGGGAGAGCGATGCCTGACTGAATCTGAAAGTGACTGACAGTTGTCAGGGCTGGAAATGATGGCAGGGAGTAGGTTCCCAGCGAGGGAAGGGAAGTGTTTGTGAAGGCTTGGAAATGTGGTGAGCATAGTGCCTCTGGTGCCTGTAATTTGTTTTGACTGAGGCTTAGGGGAGATAAGGAGGACAGGTGGACAGGGTTCAGACCATGAGGAGGCTATTATGCCTCTTGGTCACAGGGAGTCTGAATGTATTAATTCATATCCACACTGGAAAAACAACTCAAAGTACAAGGCTGGTTGCTGACAAATCAGTTGCCTCAAATTTGTGTCTGATCCCACAGGGGTGGGTGGGGTGAGGTGGGGGGGGGGGTGATGCAGAAATACCAATGACTGACTGGGCCTAAGCTCTCAGACAGCAAGGAAATCTGCTGAGTGGAAGCCTCTGGAGTCTGACTATGGGATAAACAGTTTTGCTCAGATCTCTACCCTCTGGGTAAACAGTGGCCTGTTTCTGAGAGGAGGTAGCTCAGCTGGGGGTAGATGGTGTTGGCTCCTGAGGCAGAAATAGTGCTGCCTGGGCTTGTACAGGTTCCTGAGTTCACAGGCAGACCACAGGAAGCTGCCAAATCCAAAGACGCATGAACATGTTGGAAAGAGAACTGTAAAAGGCCAAGGAAATGTTTAAAACCAAGCAAAGTAGTAAGAACAGGAATGCCCTATGTTAATACCAACCTGGGTACAGAAGTCTACTACGTCGTAGTCCCTGCTCAGCTCAGTAACTATAGCAGGTTCCAGGCTTTGAGCTACATGCTGTTCTTGCAGAACAATGATAATAGCTGATGCACTTGGAGTGCTTGCTTTGTTTCATGTACTGTTGGAGGCATATTCCAAGTCAGTAGTCATTTAATTCTTGCATTTGCCCTAGGAGAGAGTTTAAAATACTATTTTCATATTATAGATGAGGAAACTGAGTTTGAGAAGTAAGGTTTACCTATCACATATGTAGGAGCTAACTAGTGGATCTGGGATTTGAACCCAGGCAGTGGAACTTCACAGAGCCCATGGCTATCTTCATTGTAACTGTGAGATAAACATCGTTATCCCTGGTGTATAGATGAGAACACTGAGGCTCGGAGTAGTTATATACATAATGGAGCTGGAATGAACCTCAGTCTCTGGCTCCTGTGCTGGGTTGTCTTAGCCATTACACTCCACAGCTCTCAATACTGGGGACATGTCTAGAGCTAGCTTATGGGACTCTTCCCTGGTTGGAGCAATGTTCTGAACTGGATTGTATAAGAAAACTGGGCTGTGGGGAGATCCAGCCAGACTTGCTAAGGGGATGATAAATGTGTCCCACAGAGAACAGAGGATGTTAGCCACACAATCATTGTTAAGCAAAGAATCGGCAACATTCACTATGCAGCAGACCCCCATCACAGGCCCCGCCTCCTCTGCTCTCATAACCAGCCTCAAAGAGCAGAGGAGTTAGGCCTTGGGAAGAGAGGTAGGGGAAGTGTTCCAGACCTGGGCATGGACCACTCTCCAGGGAGTCAGATATGGAAGAACACACATGCTCTAATCCCTCAGCCATGTGGTAGATGTGGGGAAGACAGTGAGTAAGGTGGTTTGAGTTGGGAATTTCAAACTGGACTTCATAGACTTTTTATTTAAAAAAATAATAGCACAAGTATAAAGTCTGGGAAGTTTTGGAATTGGCTCAAGGTATCATTAAGGTAAGGGAAAGGGATAATTCAGAGAGTGTAGGTAGTGACAGATATAAAACTGTTTTATGAGACTGTTCAGAAGACCAGATACATCAGTCATCTGCCAACTCAGGCATTCTAGCAGAACCTGTCCTTCCCATTGTCATGCTTCTTGTTTTACCTCTCGTGTCCTCAGAAGAACTCTAAACCTAGTCCCAGTGCTGGCCACCAGAGCAGAGCTCTTCCAGCTCATGGTTGAAAGCTGACAGTCGATATTTCTCTAGGATTCATACCATGTTTCCCTCCCAAGTCAGATTTTGAAATAACCTAAGGTCAATGCACAGTGGTTGTGCCAAGCTTAGATCACATTAGCACCCATGGCATCATGAGTTGGGCTCTACACACCTCCAGTGGATGGATCCTATAACCCTGTTAAGCTGGCTTCCTCAGACCTTTCTCATTCATCCTGGACAGTACTGGGATAGAGCGTGAGTCCTGTGTCTGTTGAGCACTTTGGGGAAAGAAGCTACATGTCCTTCTACAAGCTACATGTCCTACAGAGCTGGAGGCAGAGGTGGGTAGCTAAGGCCTCGCACCGCTTCCTGGAAGGCGCAGCCCTGCGGCACAGAGTCGGTCTCTCTGAGATGGCTCTGACTTGGTGAATGAAGCGACACTATAGTAGATACTTGGGAAGACCTTGGGACTATGAAAAGGGAAGCAGGTAGCTCCAAGCTTTCCGATTGAGATGTTTGTTGGAAGTTTAATTCTTCTGAGAGAATTTGACTCCCATCAAACTCAGATGCCTCCCCTGAGAACATAAAATTGAGCCTACTAAGTCAGGCCAAAGCTCAGAGCTATGTTGGGACTCCTAAAGGAAGACCAAGGGAGAGAGCATGGGGATGGCCAAGGTGTCCTCTATGTTGCTCTCCATACTACAGACACTTTTATGGGTTGCTCTTTATGGCCTAGAACTGATTTACCACCTGAGGATGAGTACTTCTAAGCCTACCTTTATATTAATTTTATTTTTAATCTGTACCCCATCTCAGGGAGAACAAACTTTATGTGATTATAGATAATCATTAGCTTGAAATATCCCAGATGGTCAATTCATGCATTCATGCATTCATTTAACAGATATTTGTGGAGTACCGATTATATGCCAGGTGCCTGTGCTTAAACCCCCAAGTTCTCCACATTTGGAGAGTAAGAGGAGGGAGATGTATCAGGGAAACACAGGCCTTTACACAGGGCACAAAAAGTTCATATGAGAAACATGAAGGGTGAAGTCACAAATTTTAGGACAACCAAAGGCTTCCCAGAGAAAATAATATGGAAAAAGACTTGACTTTCACTGTGAGATCCTATTTTGGCAGGGCGGGGTGAAGGGTGGGGCTTAAATCACAGAAACGTCAAATTTTGGAGTGGAGGCTGTTGCGTGAAGGTGTATCATTTACTCTTTCAGTCCTTGTACATCTGAATGAGGATTTTCACATTTTTAATGGGACTGAAATGTTAAGGGACCATAGACCACTTGGATTTTTTAGAAATAGTAGTTTTATTTTCTATGTAGATTAAACAAACAAACAAAAACAAAAACTGTGATGTTTATGTTGTTCGGAACAAGATAGAAGTAGGATTTTATCATTTACATACCTACTTTCATGCCTGTTGGATGGTTCCAGCCCATTGCCAATGTGTAAAATATTTTTTGGTCTGAAATGTGTTGGGGGGTGGGGATTCCTGTCCTACGCCTTTGAGGGGAGTGGAATTTGAGAACAAGTAATAGCTTTAAAGAAGAAATTGCACCCCCTCAAGTTCTCTCAGCCAATTTAGTGAAGCGATTTGGATTGCGTTGTACTTTTAGCTCCACTCTTGTCTAGGTAAAGAAATTACTGTATGAGCTCACCTTTGGCCCCCAGCCCTGGGCTCTCATGCCAGTAAATTTATATTAGTTGAATCAGCACACGAAATGTCTATATCTTTATTCTAATCTCAAGATGAACTGGGCTCAGAAAAATTTCTTTTTCCATATTATGTTTATTCTTAACCTTTCGAGACAGTGGGCCTTCCTCTGAGCACGTCTTTTGTGAGGTAGGGGCGGGCAGGAGAGGAGAGGAGAAAAGGAGGAAGGGGAGGAGATGAAAATCGCCCTACCCTTCTCCGACGGGACTGCCATTTTCGTGTGGGGCAGGAGGCTGGCCGTGTGATGATAGTGTGCAGATGTGTGTGGACCTTTCCAGGCATGTTCTTTTCTGTTATATCCATTGGGCAACACAGAAAATATTTGCTATGGCTTTGAGCAAAATACAAACCAGAGCCCTTTTAGTGATGTTCCCTGTGGTTCAGGACCCTCTGTGGAGTGTCTGGCCTGCTGTTTCACTTGCTGGAGTTGGCAGTTTGTCCTGAAAAACAGCCTACAACCCTCGCCCTTGTTCTCCCTCAAGTGAATGTGCCAGACAGCATGTTTGCTTTGCCCACGGCCTCCCCACCAGACAGCAGCTCCAGTTCTTTGCTCAATTCAAGCATCTTAACTGAAACTTGAGCAGTCAGCAGAGCTCCAAAGAGCTGCACAAAGGGAAGCTGGATGCGGCCCTCGCCTGGCTCCTCCCTCACCTCCCCACGCTCACCCCTTCCCATGGGCAGCTGCGCAGTGGGAACGATGAGGTCCATCCACACTCCTGGCCTGGAATCAAGTTGCTGACGGCAGTGTCACTTCTGAGAGAAGACTTTGGAAGCACTTGGCATTTGGCTGCTGTCTTTTAAAAAGTCAGAACAGTAAAAGATCACTTCTGACTGGGGAGGTGGGATCTGAGAATGGCCTTAAAGTGAGGGATAATTAAGAAGGCTGGGGAAGATAAGGGAAGAAAAACTTGGAAGGAGATGGAGACTCGGGTCAGGAATAATCTTCCCTGATACTCCAAATGGGGACTCTGGTCAAAGTACTTGTCCTCGGGACTGTAATCTGTTATATACTTTTCAGATTTCTAGACAAGAGGGTAAACTCCTTGACCTTACGTATTCAATACCATATACCCAGCACAGGTATATCACTGAGGAAGCACTTAATAAATGCCTGTTGACTTGTACTGAAAGTTGTCAGTATGAGCAAAGCTCAGCAGGTGCAAGCGAGGATAAGAAGACAGGAGAAATGAGAATAAAGCTGGAAGGAAAGTAATATTTTCTGTTCCTGCAGGTCTCGTAGCAGAACTCTCATGGGTAGCCAACAGAGATTGCTGAGAACCTTTGCGTAGGCTCTGCTCTCAGTACAGGTTATAAGGTGGTAACTGTGACCCCCCTGACTCCCTCCTTCTTCTCAGTACTTCTTAGTTCCTATGCAAATGGAAGCTTTGAGACCTCTCATCCATCCACTACCCAACGGACCACCCGCCTGCACGCAGACGCAGTATTCCTCCTACTTTCCTGTTACATGCAGATATGGTTCCTGCTGCAAGCCGAGCCTAGCCCTACCCTGGGCACTTGTTCCTCTTTTCTTTCATTTACCCAAGGACTTTTTTCCTACAAGGATCCTGAAATTATTTCCTCTCTCTCCTGCATTGACAGTATCTCCCTTTCTGCGGAACCATTCTTATCTACATACAACTTGCTTTACTATCTTCCATCTTAGCTGTTGACCTATTTCTCTGCCCCTGTTTATATCAAAGATCTTTAAAAGAGTATATTGTATTATCTGTCTCTAACTCCTAGCCTTCTCTGTTTCCTTTGACCCACTTCATCATATTTATGTCTCCAAACTCTGTTGAAAATGCTTTGGTTAAGTCACTAGTGTTTCCCATCTTGCCAAAACCAACAGTCTGATCATATTATACCTTGCCCAATTTGTTTCAATCACTCTGTTCATTCATACTGTTTTCCAAAGCACCAAGCTCTTTACCCCATCCACTTGCTGCTTCCTTTTCCTGCAACATGTTTCCATCAGACCTTCACCAGGCTCTCTCTCTCACTCCAGATTTCTGCTCAGAGGAGCCATTCTGAATAAAATCTCTCATCATGCCTTGTACTATCCTCTAATCCCTTACCCTGCTGTCTTCCTTCTTAGTACTTGTCATTGCTGAGAGTATATATTTGTTTGTGAACTAATTTGTGTGTGATTCCCAGGAGACTATAAACCCCAAGATGTTAGGGACTTTGGTCAGTCTTTTTCCTTTCATATGCCCAAGACCTACAACAGGTCTGGCACATGGTCAGCCCTCAATGAGTGATGAATAAATAAAGGTACAGCCCTGCCCCTAAGGAGCTCATAGTCTACTTGGGGACAATGGTGATGATGATGATGATGATGATGATGGTGATGGTATGGTACATAATACTGATATATATATATATAATACTTAGTGTATATATATATGATATATAATCATTTAATGTTTATAATAACTACATGCAGTTGTGAAGGAGGTGGTATCATGGCCACTTTCTAGATAAGGACACCGAGGCTTTAGAAGTGTGGAACCCACGTAAGGTTATGCAGCTGATCAGCAGGACGAGCCACCCATCAGACACAGGTCCTCTGACTCCAGAGCCATGTTCTTCAACCTTGAGCGCTTTGACCTTGTAGTGTGACAGCATGTGAAAAGGTCACCCCGTCCGTTCAGGTTCTCAGTGTGGATGTGGCAGTTCCGCCTACTGTAAACAGCGAGCACCCATTTTGCTTGCTTAGGAGAAAAGAGTGCTGATGCTGATCATTTTGCTATAAAAGCAGTCTCTGTGCCAGAAGCCAAAATACACAGGGTTGGTAAATATTTTGTACTTGGTTAAAAGCAAGGACCCAAATTCAATTAATGTTGGCTCACTGAGATATGGTTGTTAACTAGTTTTAGGAAATATGTAGGTAGGTTCAATTCCACTTTGAAGACATTCCTTGGTTATGTTTCAGCTGAGTGTTTTAGGAAATTAAAACCTTTTGATCTATTTGGGCTTGTCTCAGAGTTCAGCACAGTGTGTCCCTGTCATGGTTTATAGTCAGGTTTGGTGCAAGGCCCTGGTTATTGGGGGCATGGTCTGGGTTTCCGTAGGCCTATAACCTGTCCTCGTGAATGTGGAGAAGCCGAAGGAAAGCTCTGTTCAAGACTGTGATGTGGAAAGTGATATTAACCTGAGTCAAGCCAGGAATGACAGCCTTCTTCCTGGCTAGCCACGTATGTAATTTGACAGTTTTTAGCAGCCACATTAAAGAAGTAAAAAGAAACAAGTGAAATTGATTTTAATTATAGATTTAATTGAGCAAATTATATCTAAAATAGTATTATTTCAACATAAAATCTATATAAAGAATTATTAAATCTGCTCTGTATTTTACTCTTACAGCATATCTCAAATTAGACCAGCTACATTTCCAGGGCTTAATAGCCACATGTGGCTGGTGACTACCACATTATACAGTGTATCTCTAGAGAATAAAAATAGATTTTGGTTTTGATTTTGTTGTTGTTGATGATGATGATGTAATTATCATTAACTCTGAATATGGCTAGACACACAGCATCTTTGCTTGAGAAGGGAACTTCCAGTTTGTATAGTCTAATTATCCATTTGATGCTTGAATCTTTTCTAAAGTATCACTTATAAGAGGTCATTTAATATCTGCTTATAGAGTAGTAGGGAACTCATCTCCTCTGAAGTGACTTATTTCTCTCTAGCCAGCTTTTATTATTATAAAAATACTCTTTTTTATTGAGCTAGAAATGGTCCCATTAGCATTTTTCTTGTGGTTCTGCACTTTGAAGCCAGAGAGGGTCAATCTGATTTTATTTGTGGAACTGTTTTTATGTTTGAAGATAGCTAGCATGTTTTGTTAAGTCAGTCCTCTGAAAATAAACTGCCTTATTTCTTCCATCATTACTCCTGATAGTTTCAAGTCTTCTCAACATCTTGTGAACAGGTTCCAGATTACCAGTCTCTCTTAAAAGTGTGATTCCCAGAGCTGAATGAACATCCATGTGCAGGCCAACCACCCCAAAATTGAGTGAGACCATGAACTCTAGGTCCCATATATTAGACTTCTGCACCATTATCAAAACTCTTCATTGACTATACTGAGCTCCTTGGCTACAAAATACTTAAATGTGGTCTCCAAGCATATCTTTCTTGTGTGTGTTTTTAAAAATATGTTTATATTGATTTTAGAGAGAGTGGAAGGGAAAGGGAGAGAAACATCAAGTGGCTGCCTTCTGCATACCATCTACTGGAGATTAAGCCTGAAACCCGGGCATGTGTGCCCCGATTGGGAATGAAACTGGTGACCTCTAGTTGCACAGGATGATGTCCAACTGAGCCACACTGGCCAGGACTTTCTTATGTTTTTATATGGACAGTTATAGCCAGACCCAAGGCAATGCCATAAATATGGGTATGGTCCATGTATCATCCAACTCTGGAGAGCTGTGGAGAATAAAAGTGAGGAAAATGGCCCAGGCGATCACATGAGAAACTTGTAAAAATTATTGCTTTTTTCCCTCTACAATCTGAAAAAGAAAGATATTTTTGGATATATTATTCAATATATTAATGCACTCTTTCAGTTAACTACCCATCATTAGCAAATTTTGATGAGTAAACTTTTTATATAGTATATATTATTTATATATATTATATATGAAATATCTTTATAAAAAAGTCATCAATAAAAAATTTTGAGTATGCTATATTGTAACACAAAGTCTTAAAACCTTGGGTTTCATTAAATATTACATTTGAGCGGTTTCAACCAGTTTAAAATTGCCTAATTTCCTTTAAACTGAATTATATCTCCCCGTTGTTATTTCCGGGCCTTAAAACCTTTTTTATTCTGGCCCTTATGGACTATGTTCTCCTCATCTTTGCCTGGAAATTTTCAACTTATCTTTTGTGTTTTTAGTTATCACTTGTTTCATTCTTATGGGCCCCTACAGTGTTATATACTTCCCTGTGATAGCAATTACCACAGTCTTTTTAAAAATTTATTAAAAATATTTTAATTTAGACATTATTGCAGGACTCCCCTTCCCCTCCCTTTCGCCCTCTATCCTCTCCCTCCAACCCCTTCTTGGCCTTTACCTAACTTTTGTCCATGGGTTATGCATATATGTTTTGTTGTTGTTGTTGTTGTTAAGCCTCACCCAAGGATACTTTTCCATTGATTTTTAGATAAAGTGGAAGGGAGGGAGAGAAGAAGAGATAGAGAGAAACATCAATGAGAGAGACACACATTGATTTGTTGCTTCCCCGCACGACCCTGACCACGGCTGGGAATTGAACCTGCAACCCCAGTATGTGCCCTGGGAATTGGACCACAACCCTTCAGTCCATCGGCCAGTGCTCTAACCACTAAGCAAACGGGCCAGGATGCATATATGTTCTTTAGCTATTTCCTTCACCTTCTTTATGCAGTCACCCCCACCCCTCCCCGTGGGCACCAGCCAATCTGTTCCATATATTTATGCTTCTGGTTCCTTTTGTTCATCAGTTTATTTTGTTCATTAAATTCCACATATTAGTGAGATCATGTGGTATTTGCCTTTCACTTACTGACTTATTTCACTTAGCAGCCCAAGTGCCCATCAGCAGATGAGTGGATAGAAAAGCTGTAGTACATTTACACAATGGGATACTATGCGGCTGTAAAAAAGAAGGAGCTCCTATCCCTTGCAACAGCATGGAGGGTCCTGGAGAGTATTATGCCACACACTTTTGTAATTGTGTATCTGCCTATGTATCCTGCTAGATTGCAAACTGTTAGGAAAGAGATTGACACTGTTATACACTGAGCGTCTAAGAGCACCATACAAAGTAAATACTTTTTGATTAACTGAGTAAGTCCTCATAACCACCTGTGGAGGTAGTTATCATCCTCAATTTAGGAGGTAGTTGAAGATCAGAGAATTTAATAAGCTTGTTAAGGCACAGAGTGGCTGGCAAAGCTGTGTGATTCAGGATTCTGATTCTGGATCTAAGGTACTCATTATAAAACCAGAGACACATGCCTGGGATATATTCCTGGGTGTCTCAAGTTCCTTAACAAATGATAGTGCCTTTATGGTATCACTGGAGGTAAGACTTAGAATGCAAATACCAGGAAGAGAGAAGCACAATAGACAAACTTCTGGTGACATTAGAGTATTAAATACTGATCCAGATCATCTAGAAATAGGTCTGACTCAAAGGGAGAGTGAACCTAGTGTTCTTGTCATGCAAGTCTGCACAAATCACTTTTTGTCTGTCTCCCAGTTCCTCATAGAAATGCTTGCTAGTCACTTGGTGTCCAGGCAGTTACATTAGAAGAGTCCCCCTCTCACCCCAACTTTGTTCTTTTACATACAAACCACCATAATGATGATTGGTTGATTGATTGATTGATTATGTTAATCCTCACCTGAGGATATTTCTTCCATTGATTTTTAGAGAGAGTAAAGGGAGGGGAGGGGAAAGAGAGAGAGGAGAAAGAAACATCAATGTGAGAGAGAGACACATTGATTGATTGCCTCCTGCATGTGTCCTGATAGGAGCTGGGGATCGAACCTGCAACCCAGATACATGCCCTTGACTGGGAATTGAACCTGCGATATTTTGGTGCATGGCCTGTTGCTCTAACCACTGAGCAATGCTGGCCAGGGCAATATATTTATTTTAAATATTATTAATTATTTTTTGCTTATAAAAAATTGTAATGTTGATTGGGAAAATTTGAAAAATAGTTTTAAAAGCATACAGAAAAATTATATTTAACCAGATATGTATTTTTTAAACAAATAATTACACATTTTATCTAATTCAGGATCCATCACTACATGTTCTTTTTTCTTTTACTCAATATATTGAGAATTTTTCTATGTCATTTAATATTCTCTATGTGATTACATAAATTCACTCTATGTATATTCCATAAATATATCTAACCAATTTCTTATTATAGATATTTAGGGTTGTTTCTAGTTTCAGGTTCTGTACATAATATGGCAGCACTCATCCTTGGACATTAATCTTTGCACACATGACCGATGAAGGAGAGATTTTTCCTCATATAGTTGCTCATATCCTGTGCTGGCCTGAGAACTTAGAATAAGAATTCCCCAGAACTGGGCCCTCACCTTAGAGTGCTTATAGGATTTTGACCCTCAGCAATAATCAGATTTAATCAAGGATTAGAATTCCTGACTCCTGAGTACCTAGATTAGATTTGGTTCCTTAGGGGTCCGGCATTGCTCTCCCCATTTTCCTGTGGCATCTTGGCTGCTAATCTCCAGCTGGGGCTAGAGGCCTCCCTGTTTTCAAACTGGATCCTACTACTGTGCCCCAATGCCAGATTTAGGAATAAGAGTTAATATTAAGAATGAGGACAAGCAGAGGTTGTCTCTGCTTCAAAGGCAGTAGTGACAGAGAGAGAGAGACACCAAATGAGCAAATAAGCTAGATGCACATACACTCTTTTGAGTCTTTTTCTTTAACTTAGGGAAGGAAAGAAAAGCAACTGCTTAACTTCATACTGCCCCGGGGCAGCCTGAATGCCTACTTAAACAGAGTAGTTTGTCACTCTGCTGCCATTATGACCCTTGTAGGGTCCAAGAAAATGCCTGGGTGAACTCACTGGGTTGAACAACGTGCTCAGTGTCTTGAGAACAAACAGACTTTTCTTTAGTGTTAGTTACAAACATCTTTTCTTTCCACTTATTCAGTTCAGTTCTCTAAGAAGCAAAAGCTAATCTCCTGTAAAAGTTCAGGAGAAAAGCATGTGATGTAGCTCGCAGCTGCCTTAGTCACATGCCCAGAGAAGGCTGCCGCTTGGACTTAGAGGGGCTCTGTCTGCCCCAGCCCCTGGCCCTATGTCTAGGAGAAGAGTCATTGTGCAGAACCTTAGTTTTCTCATCTGCAGAATGGAAATAGGGGTGGTTCATCCAACTGACTACACTAATTTAGAGTTATTTTATTTGAGATGATATATAGCACCAGCCTGTGCCACGCATCAAGCCAGATGCTGAGGACACAATGGCACAATTTCTGTCTTTGAAACTTAAAGTTAGTGGGAACCTCAGGCAATAAATGCATAATTTCAATGAGATATGAAAGGGGCTATGATGGGAGAAGAACAAGGACTAATAGCCCTCAGAGTGGCCCAGGCTTGGCGGGAAGCTGCTCAGGAGAGACAACCTTATGGAACTGGGGTTGACACTGAGTCCTGGTGGATGAGTAAGTCAGCTAGTCAAGAGACAGGGACAGAAGGGTCACAGAGAGCCTATAATCAAGGCAGAGCCTGGTTCCTTTGGAAAACGAGGTAGGCAGGTATGAATGAATGAAGTACCCTGGGGAGCAACAAGAAACGCTGCTGAGAAGGGCAGAAGCCAGAAGAGGCAGCTCTAACCTGGATTGAGTTTATTGTAATTTATGCATAATTTTTTTGATAATTTTATTCACAAGGAAGTTCTGTGTTATAACACATTGTCAAAGACTGCAATAAAGATCTTTGGCCTGTGTGGCTTGGTTGGGCATTTTTTCATGCACCACGAAGTTGCTGGTTGGACTCCCGGTCAGGGCACTCCTGACTTTATTTCATTTTTTCTAAAATAAAAAAAAAGCATTTCTGGGGAAAAAATAATTTTAGGCCAAAATCTGTATGTTTCCTCTTCTTGAACCCCAATCATAAACATCTCTACCATTTTATGATTCTCATCAGTCACTTCTTGTTTCTTTCTGTTTCCTAGTTGTATGTCTGGACCTCTTCAATATTATTCCTATATCTCAATAACATTGAAATCCTTATGGAGAGAAATGTGTTTCATATGCATCTATATGTAATCCTTGCGATTTGGGGCCAGTTGACCAATCAGAGCAACCCACCCCAAGGAGAAGGGCTTTACAAGGAGCACATCCCCAATCAGAGATTAAGTGCCTTGCCCAAGGCCACAGCGCTCCTCAGCAAGTTTTGCTTAGGGCTCTTCCCCAAACCCCACCCCCTTGCCCAAGCCCAGGCACAGTACTTTACAATCATGGGCAGCAATAAACAAGAACTGGTTTCTCTTATTTTTGTTAATCCTCACCCGAGGATATTTTTTTCATTGACTTTTAAAAAGAGTGAAAGGGATAGAGAGAGGGAGAGAGAGAGAGAAACACATCAATGTGGGAGAGACACATCTATCAGTTGCCTCCTGCACACGCCCTGACCATGGAGTGGCCGGAGGTTGAAACCACAACCCAGGTAATGCCCTTGACGGGGAATCGAACCCAGGACCCAGCGCTCTAACCACTGAACCACACCAGCCAGAGGCATGTACTGATTTCTGAATTGTGTTGATGTAGTTGAGCTAGTCAAGCTCACAATGAGGACATAGGCTTTTGAATAAATGGACAAAGGCAAGGACAGGGCCTGGGATAGAAGAAGGTATGTGGTGATCAATGCTTTTAGTTTGACTAAGTGAGATCAGAAATTTTAATATTGCCAAAAGCTCACTAAAATTAAAGAGAAAACTTATTTCAAAGAACCACACTACACTTTCTTTTAAGCATTATATTCTTTCTAATTAAGTAATTTCTCTTCTTGTGGAAAGCATTTGGGAACAATAAGTGCTAGCATAGACTTGATCTCTAAGCTTCAGGTCACCTGTCAGCATGTGTATTCTTTGCAGCCTAGGAAGGGAAAGAAATGACAACTTTATTTTAAAACCATTTCTCCTAGATAGAGCCAAATATCTCTTTCTTTCTTTCTCTCTCTCTCTCTCTCTCTCTCTTAAATAGCTTCAAAGCATTTGTGTACTTTGCTTTATCATTCAACCTGTTTCCTCTATTTTCCTTCTTTCACTGTCATCTGACTCTTTCTATGAAACTTACAAATACACTCTAGTGTCTCCCATCCTAAATCAATGTCTCCTTGAATCTTGTTTTCTCATCTCCACTCTACCCATCTCATCCAAACTTCCAGAATGTGGCCCCTCCTTGCCTCACTGTAATCCCACTTGCACACCCAATGTGAAACTTGATGACTACTCCGTTTGCTAATACACTCAGTAAAACCCTAGCCCAGGCCATTCTACAGTTAATGCTTTCTTGAAACCTCAGGTCCTCCTTCTCACCCCCTCGGCCATTGTCTTAGTTCAGGGTATCACCATCTCTTGCCTGGACAATAGTAAAATTTTCTAGTGCATCTCTCTATAATGCAGCTTGGTAGCCTCAGAACAGTTACAATTGTTATGGTCTTGTGTATTTTGTCAACAGTCATAAAATTCTATTATACTCCTTGTGTACAGGCCTAGGTGATAGTAATTCTGTTTACCCTGTAGTTATAAAACAATATGGCAGGTTCTTTAAGAATGTCAGGTTAGCTCAAATTTAGTTCATCCAACAAATATTCATTAAGCACCTATTATTATGTACCAGGCACTGATCTACTTCTGGGGATACAGTGGTGAACAAGACACAGAGAGTCCTGCAGTTAGGAATTTCATGAGGTTGCGCTGAAAAGGGGGGGCAAAGGCATGAACTCTGTGGTCAGACTCTGCCGTGTTCAAATAATCTCCACACCTTATGAGTTTGCTAAGTTCATTCCTTCATCTACTCATTTAATATTTACTTACTGAATGTCAGCAATTTTTCAGGTGGTGTTTCAGTTGCTGGGGATACAGACAAGTCCTGCCCTCAAGGAGCTTACATTCCCGTGGGGAAGAAAGAAGGTTAATGATACACATATGCATATATCATAAACAAGATAATTTCAGATAATGTCATAGCTATGAAGAAAGCAAAATAAGGTAATATGATTGAGTGTGATCTGACTCTTATTTCGAGGGAACTCCTTTAGACTGAGTGGTCAGGTGAGCCCTCTCTGAAAGATGACATGTGAGCTGAGACATAAAAGTTACCAGTGAAAGCAAAGAACTAGAAGAAAGAGAAAACTACAAGTGCAAAAAAAGGGGGGAGGCAGGAAGGCACATGACCATCGAATGAAGAGAAAGAAAGCCTGTGTAGCTGGAGCAAAGTGAATGAGGGAGAAGTTTGCACAGGTGATATTGGAAGGGGAAAGATGACGTGGGCTTTCGTGGGCCATGTAAAGACGCGCAGGTTTTATTATGAATTATTTAATCTCTCTGAGACTTAATTTTCCTTGGCTACATGAAGACATCTTATAAAATTATGAGGAGTTTACAAGTTATAATCTTTCCTTCCCTGTGTTTATCAGTTCAATAAACCGTAATCTAAGTGGCTACCATATGCCTAGGCTAGACAATGAGAATAAAGAGGTGAGCAAGGCATGACTTGACTTGTTCTTTTTTTTTTTTATCCTTACCCAAGGACATTTTTCCATTTTTTGTTCAGATAGAGAGGGAGAGAAAGAGAGGAAGAGAGAGAGAGAGAAACATTGACGTGAAAGGGACACATTGAGTGGCTGCCACCCACACAACCCAACCAGGGCTGGGGACAAACTGCAACCGAGGTACGTGCCCTTAGCAGGAACTGAACCCGGGTCTCTCTGGACCGCAGGCCGATGCTCTAACCGCTGAGCCAAACCAGCCAGGGCGCATGACTTGTTCTTAAGGACATCATAGTTGGTATGGAAGACCCATAAGACAAACTTGTACTTGACAGACACAACAGTAGATGTGTGTGCTTCCTTTTTCCCATCCTCTTCATCCCAAGATCCACTCATGAGCGGGGCCACCAGTACCCCTTACCTGAATTACTTCTGGAGCCTCTAAGTAGTCTCCCTACTTGCAGTCCTGCTAGTCTTCAAAACATTCACCATACTGCACCAGAGCCATCTTCCTAACATTCACATGTTAACAAATTCATTCAAAAGTATTTGCCAGGTGTCAGGTTCCTTTTTAGAGACTTGTGAAACATCTGTAAACAAATATCACTTGCGTGACTAAAATCCTTTATTAGTTCCACGTTGCTCTCGGAACATAATACAAACTCCTTAGCTTGGCCTATACAGTCCTTATGAGTCTTGAAGGGATGAGGATGATAGTACAAATGGAGGCTAAATACCACTTATGAAGTTACAAATCTAGAGATCAAATTGTTCTTAAATATGCTTTACCTGAATGTCTTAACAAATATAACTTCATTAGAGTCTGGAAGACCCAGTTCAAATTCAGAACTGTTGTACTTCTCAGAGTCCTAGGTCAGAGCACTGTGGTACTGGCAGCCCTGAGACTCTCACCCTGTCCCTTTCTCTACCCATCCTGGGCTCTATCCTGTACAGCAGAGAGCTTATACCCGAGCATGTACGCTCCAGCTCTCATGTCCAAGCTCTAAACACTGTCCTCCAAACCAACTGCCTCTTGACCACCACTCAGGCTTGCATAGTCCCTGCGGGCATTTCAGCAGGGAGTTTTTGGGTCTCAGATATCCAAAGCCTAGTCTAGAGTGGGACGTGGCTTGCAGATGGGCAAATGTTGACTCTCTTGACTCTGGTATAAGATTCCTTATACCATGGTGGAAGGCACTGGATGAATGAGGACCCAAGAGGGGCCTTTAAAGTGTACAGCCCAAGGGAAGGTATCTGCTTATTCAAATCTAAGAACAATTCTGATAACCCTTTTTCATATGGCTGTTGCTGACCCCTCTACTTCAGTCTCATGTACTACAACTCCACGAAGTATTTCAAATCCCTTCATGATCCATCCTTTACCTCTGTCTTTATCTCTGCCTTGAACACCCTTCCCCATTCACTCCTACCCCTTTACCGTATTTGTTCTTTTTAAACTTCAGCTTAAATATCTCTTCCTGTGGAAGTCCCTTTCTGTGGCCACCTGTGTTGTATTAAACGCATCTGCAAATTCTTTGGCACTCCTCCCATTGAGAGGTGGTGTCTAAGTTCCCTCCCTTTAAATTTGAGTGTTTTTTGACTGCTTTGGCCAATATAAAACAGTGGAAGTGACACTATGTGACTTGTATGTTTAGATCATAAAAGTCCATGCATCTACCTTGTTTACTGGAATACTTGCTCTTGGAACCCTGACGTTCTATGTAAGAAATCTGACTTCTCCATAATGGAGAGGCACTTGGGACAATAGTCCCAACTACACCTAACTCAGCCATTTTTACCAAGGCAACAATAAGCAAATAAAACCATATCTTGGATCCCACATTCTAGTTCATCCTTCTGATGAACACCACTACATGACCTTGTCTCATGCTTCATATATCCTATTAGTTTAATTTAAAAAATGTCTCTAAGAATCTTAAGAATGTGTCTCTTAGGTCCTCTTTGTTAAACTGTTGTGTTTCTAAGACTCTGAAGAGCATTTCCCACAGTTGTCCCACAGGTGACCCAAGGTTGAGAAGAACTAATCTTTAAAAGAGTTGTAACTGTGGCTTCTCTTTAATGAAGTGAATTTTATAAATTGGTACATAATAAACCCACAAAGTTTTTAAAGAAATTATATCAGTATAAACTGAAAGAGACAAACACAGTACAAAAAGGGAAGATTGGATCCCTGTATTTCCATGAGAAAGGAATACATTGAGAAATTACTCAACTGCACATATAGGCAAAAATGATTCAGAGGGTAGAGCCAAGAGAGCAGAGAATGGACTTCAGAGTTATGCAAAATCCCTAGGATCATGATTAAGGCCTAAGCAAACATCAGAGAACAAGTTCCTGGTTGAATTTCAGAACTGCTATTAACCAGTGACTGTTCTGTGCCTCCTATTGCATGTCTTTTTGAACAGAACTGCACATTACAGTTTTCCTATTCTTTCCCCCCACTGTGGGGGTAAGGATAGACAAAGTTTCCTTTAAATTCATAGGTCTTCAGAGTGAGAGGGGCCATACCCAGGGAACTGGGCCTGAGGACACTTATCTGAATCTGGATCTAATTTGAACAATGAAATATTGGACCCCAGGCTTGACTTCAATGCCATAATAGAATAAAACTTTTAAAGGAGAAGAGAATGAATGAATTTTACATATATAATAAATTTAAATAATTTATGGTAATAGAGATGGCTATGGCAGTTTTAAAATATAACTATAAATTCTTTAACACTTCTTCTATTGAGAGAAGGGGATCTAATTCCTCTCCCCTCGAACCTGAGAAAACTTGTGACTGCTTTGACCGATAGAGTCCTGTTATCCTCAGCAAGGTAATCAACAAGTTAGGAAAGCCATCTTGGATCTTACAGACTCATCAATCCGCCAGCTGAATATTATCAAATAACCTCTCTCAACACCATATGAAAAAAAGAATCTCCTAGCTGACACCTGCCTAAATTCATGAACCACAGACTAATGAAATATAAATAAGTGGTGGTTGCTTTAAGCCACCAAGTCTTGGGATAGTTTGTTACACAGCAATACATACTGAAACTTCACTCAAGGCTGGCTTTAAATGCCTCATCTCTATGCTTCTGTGGAACCCTGTGTTTTTACTACACCATAGTATAATTATCTGTTCACCTCCTTTTATTACCTTCCTGGTGAAAGTTCCCTAAGGACAAGGATGCTGTCCCCAGCATCAAGCTCAGTGGCTTGCACAGTAGGCATCCAATATGATATATATTTTTTTCTTTTACTTTTCCTACCCAAAGATTTGATACATATATTTCAACAAGTCTAGAGTAGATGGAGATTCTTAAATGTGTTTCTTTGTTTTGTTGTTGTTCTGGCTGAGTTTGGGTCTTCCGACTTCCACATGTCCAGTAGGCCTGGTCTGTATGTGGATATTCATATAAGAAGGACCCACTAAAATAAGAAACAGGTCCAGGGTAGTTAGTTCCTCTATAAATATGCATGGATTTGAAACCAAAGTGGATAATTACTGTGCAAAAACATGTTTTGAGTTTTGCTTCTCCCAGAACCTTTGAAAAATAGAACATTACTGTAGCCAAACCTCAAACACCCCTGGGTTTGCACATCTCTAATAATCCCATCCAGATACATTTATTTCACATAATGGATTTCTGGTTCCAAGATTATTCCAGTATGAAAAACAGCTCCTAGAGAAAATTGGTCTTTCGTGGGCAGGAGCCTGCTTGATACTCCCACAGCTACATGGTCATCCCAGAAATTTCAGACCTGACCCGATTTCAAAAATGTTCACTCTATTTAAATGTATGATGGATCTACCTACTGAGAGAGCTTGGGATCAACCAGGCTTGAATCCCAGCGCTGTCACTCACCAGCCATGTGACTGTCAGCAAGTTACTTAACCTATCTGAGCCTGTTTCCATATAAGTGAAAGGAAGAAATACTAGTGTCTGCTTATAGGGTTGTGGTGAGCATTATATGATCTAATGCATGTAAATACTTAGCCAAGTTCTGAGATATATAAGTTCTCAATGAATTAAGGAATGCCACTCGTGACTATTATTATTGCATCCTCCACTCTCTTAATAAAAAATTATCAGATAGGAGGGACCAAAATCTCCTGAAGATTGCCCGACTCTGTTAAAAGACATTGATTTGGTCACAATCACCCTGGAAACCTATCATATTGCTCCTTTTCTTTAGGTGAAGTACCAAATCAGCAATTGGCTTAAAGTGTGAGGGGATCAATATCACAGAGGCAAAACAATTGTATATATACATATATATACATAAACACACATCCCAGTTTATTTTTCTTTAGTTCATGACCTACCCTCTTTTCCTATGATTTTTACTTTTACCATGTCAAATAAAGACTTCTGTAGTTACATTACCATATTTTCTAAAATACAAATAAGGACCCATGGTCTCACAAATACAATTGTTCTTAAGGGGGCAACATGACTCAATATTTTAAATTGAGACTTCTCTAGAAAAAATGTAGGACATATGGTGACCATGCCCAAAGTTCTCAACACCAGATGCTGCCTGGCTCCAACAAAAGAAAACCAAAACAATCAGAAATCTTTTCTATTTGCCAAAACAAATCTTGTGTCTCTCCCAATGTTATTTCTGTAGATAACTTTGTTTGAATTGGGCCTGTTCACTAGTTCCATTTCTGCTACCATCTCTGGGGATGAAGGAAAGAAAACACCTTCATGCTCACTCATGTTTGCAAGGAATTCTTTTTAGGGCGGATTTTAGGAGCAAAGGAAATTGGAAAATCTTTTTATACTTTTTGGTTTCTTTTTCCTCTTTTTTTTTTTGTTATCTACAGAGTCTTCTGCTATAGCTTTTCCTTCCAGCTACCCCCTCTCACTAATTAATAATAAATTATTAAACATTCTATGTAAGGGCATTTATCATGTATTTGTTCCTAAATATATTTAATACACACAGTGTACTTGTGAGGTAGATGCCACTGCCCCCAGTGATTAGAGAACATAAAGACTTATCCAAGTTCACAGAGTTAGTGATAGAATAGGAATTTGAACCCAGAAATAGCTGACTTGCAGACTTTCTCCAGTCTGTGTGTTGCCTTTATTAACACATGCTGAGCATCTACCATGTGCTGTACTAAAATATTTAATAAATTTTTATCCGATCTTCACAGCAAACTCTTGAGATAAATAATGAATGCTACAACCCTTTTTGAAAGTGAAACACAATACCAAGAGATTAAGAAATTTTCCCAGGGTCATCTAATTTGTAATTAGGAATCAAATCCACTTTTAAAAGCCATTGTATTACAGGTTCCAAACTCTCTCAATCCTCATGTGGTATCTGGTAGCCAAAGTGGAAAATACGGTATGTTTAGAAACCTGGGTACTGGAAGGACATTGAATGAAGAAGGCAGGCATGGAAGATGGACTCGAACACCTTCACAGAGCCCTGCGCCTTCCTGTGAGTGAGTTTATCATCGGTAAATAGTGGAAAGAGAGCTGGTGGTGCAGAGGAGAGGACAAAAGGGTGTTCCTTGAAGAAAGGAAGACAATATCAGCTCAGTATCAATTCAGTGTCAGCACTGAGTAGGGCCAGCCTTTGTCATTTTAACTGATCTCTATTTCAACGAAGAAAATTTATAAGAAAGACTTCAAGTAACTATTCCAATTTTTGAAGAAAGTAGAAACACAGAGAGGAGCGAAGAAGTAGGGAGGGGGGGGAAGGTGGCATCAAGAGGGTAACTGTCAAAAGGTAAAATAATTTTAATTTTAATATTTTTAAACGATTCTGCTATAAATGAGAAAAAACAAAAAACATTAAAAGTCAAGATTGTAAGTAATTTCCAGTTGAGATTATGGAGCTATTCCAGTCTTGCAATTTGCCTCCTCCAGCATTTGAGTTTCTCAAATACGTCCAGTTTGGTGCAGAGAAAGTGTGGGGAAGCAGTAACAGTCCCCTTGTTCATTTTGACCTTAGGGTTCTTAATTGTTGTTTTCTGAACAAATTCCCACCAACTAACATATGGAGAAAATACATTCTTATCAGAGTAAATTCAAAGTATACAGAAGAGTCAGAAGATCAAAATAAAATCTCCAATAGTCCCACTATCTTGACATTGTTAAGATTTTGACATATTTCTAAATTGTTTTTCTATCTGCTAGTGAAAAATGGATATTCTAAAAACTACGCCTTTTTTACTGAAAGTATATCACAAACATTTTCCCACGCCATCATTGTTTGAGGACAAGGGTTTTAGTCACAGCAATAAATGTGCATCTACAAAAATGCAGTTGCAATCTCCTGTTGTCAGATATTTAGATTGACTTCAAATTTTCACCATTTAAATGTGGTGTTCATCTCTGAACACAGTCATCCCATGGTCCATACCTCTTTTAGCATACCCCTTGCTCAGTGTTTCTCAGCATTGTTTTCCCTCACCAACATGATTGATGACATTTACATATGAGACTTTTCCTAGGGTTATGTCTTAGACTTACCTAAGGTTATATCCAGTTTTGTGTGTTTTAATGAAATGTAATACATTTGCCTTTTTCTTCACCTCAAGAATGCATGGAAGAGTGAAGATGAATTCAAGTAATATAAGCAGATTTACATGAATCCACTATATTTTATAAAATAAACACTGCTTGCCCTGGCCGGTTTGGCTCAGCTGTTAGAGGGTCGGCCTTCAGACCAGAGTCCCGGGTTCGGTTCCCACCAAGGGCATGTACCGTGGTTGCAGTTTGTCCCTGGCCCCAGTTGAAGTCGTGTGGGTGGCAATCAGGTGATGTATTTCTCTCACATCGATGTTTCTCTCTCTCTCTCTCTTCCCCCCTCTCTACCTCCTGCTCTGTCTGAAGATAAATGCAAACAAAATAAAATAAATAAAATAAACACTGCTTAAAGTTCAGTACTTTGTTTGTACTAATACTTATTGGAAGCATATCTTACTAGTTGATTGTGCCACCTAGTTGGTCAAATACTGTTTAGTTGAACTTAGCAAGCACCTTGTATTCTAGGTGGTTTGGGTGTGCATTTTCGTTTTTTTTATCCTCACCCGAGGACATTTTTCCATTTTTTGTTCAGGTAGAGTGGGAGGGAGAGAGAGGAACAGAGAGAGAGAGAGAAACATTGACGTGAAAGGAACACATCGAGTGGCTGCCACCCGCACGACCGACCAGGGCCGGGGACAAACTGCAACCGAGGTACATGCCCTTAGCGGGAACCGAACCCGGGTCTCTCTGGACCGCAGGCCGATGGGTGTGCATTTTCTTATCAAAGACAATATATAGCCATGATTTCTGTCTTTAGGAGTAAATGAACTCATAGTAAATTGTAAGCTGTAGACAGAATTAGGTCTTCATTTTGAGAAGGGAGTAGCTTAAGCTTTGGGCAGAGCTGAATAAGGATAAATGAGTACTTCTTATCCATGCCCACCCAGCCACACCCAGAGATTCTGATGCATTGTCCTGGAAGTGTCATTCCCATGCCCCTGACTCCGAATCACTACTTAAGAGAGCAAAACTAAGCCTTATTTTCCCTTTCAGTCCAACATCTGCAGTTTGAAATTCTAGATAATTTGCTGCCTACCTCTTCAGCTTTTAGTAAGGCCAAGATTAATTCCCCCCCCCCCCCCCCCAGGTTGGGAGATTTGTGACCATTTAAGAGAACTGAAGGGTAGAAAATCTGAAACATGTGGGTGGTAACTGGATATTATCATCTCCAAGGGAAGGTGTGTACTTAAAGCATTTGTAGGATGTGACCTTCTCACAGTTGAGAAAGGCACTGTCCTATGAGTGTGGTATTGGCAAATCAGCCCATTGTGATGGGTCTGAATGTTGCATCTTAGAATTGCCTATTCATAGGTAGAGACATTTACCTACTGAAAAATGTTTTAATGCTCAATAATTTGACCCTTTTGTCTAAAATGGTGGCACTAAATCATAAACTAAATTTTTAAAGTGAATTAATTTTGCCGTGCCCAGTTTGGCTCAGCGGTTAGAGTGTCAGCCCATGGACCAGAGATTTCGGGTTTGGTTCCCACTAAGGACACATACCTCGGTTGCAGTTTGTCCCTGGCCCATATTGGGGTTGTGTGGGTGGCGACCAGTCAATGTGCCTCTCTCACATCGATGTTTCTCTCTCTCTCTTCCCCCCTCTCTCCCTCCTGCTCTACCTGAAGATAAATGCAAAAATGTCCTCAGATGAGGATAAAAAAACAAATATAAATAAAATGATAAAGTGAATTAATTTTGTTCATTAAATCAAAAAAATTTGTTTAACAACCAAATTATGGTAAGGATCTGGTGCTGGACAAGGGAACTACTAGAACCAGAGACATACGTGATGTCACTTCTCTGTCTCTCTGTCTCTCTGTCTCTCTGTCTCTCTGTCTGTCTCTCTTGCTTGGGCTTCTTTCCTCTTTCTTCACAGGGACTTCATTCTGTGTCACTGCAAATTAGTTCTGTTCACACTTCTAAAAATCATGGGGTGGGGTGAGGGTGATAGTCCCAAGTTTTATTATACCTTACTGTTCGTACCTTTGGGGAGGATTGGCAGAGTTTTCTACAAACTCAGGGCCAAAATTACAGGAAAAAGACTCAGTGCCTAGTTTGGGTCAGGTGTTGACACAAGAACCAATAAATTGTGAACAAAGGAGATGCTATAAGAGGGACATTGGTAAATTAAGTAGGAAGTTTCTCGTGGAAGTGTTTACTCCATCATGCTGCACAGAAGCCTTATATTTAGATGATTTGCTGAAGAAGGGAGAAAAGAGGGAGTGGAAACTGGAGGAAAGAGTATTGCACGATACAGGCGAGTTGCTTATTTATCCTGGTGGTCATGAATCGCCCCCCCCCCCCCCCCCCCCGCCCTGGCACTAAGGTTCCCAGAGAGGCCAGAGGTCATCTGCTGCTGCGCGGGGAAGGAAGTAGGAGCTAGGTGTTTTGCAGGGTGTCAGTTTTCCCTGGCGAGTGCCTGCTGCAAAACAGCAGAACTGTTTGCTCTTTCCCACACCCTGGCATTCAGCAGAATGCTACCTTCCACTGCAGCAAACTGAGAATTGCACGCTGAAGGGAAACATACATATAAGCTAATAGGAAACATATATGTAAGTGTTCAAACCAAGGTTTTTATTAAGTGATCACAGCACTGGTTGGTATGCATTTGAATAATTTACTGGAGTTGTCTGTGGACTGTGTGTGTATGTTAAGGGTTTTCAAGGCATGTCACGTTCTGACAGAATTCCCAGCTTGCCACACAATTCTGTTTACCACAGAATCCAGACAGTTTCTGCTGAACTTGGGAGGGTAGATGGAATACTCAGTCCTCCAGTGTCAACTAATCAGGACATGTGATTGTGAAAGAGGATGCTAAAACAAATTCATTTTTCCCCCTCACACACAGCAAGATTTAGAGACCACTTTAGTGAATAGAAAACAATCAGGTTGGAATGTGTTGTATGCTTTGATGGTCAGGAGTTACCCAGAAAAACCACAATGTAAAACACAATAGGCATTGGAGCAGGCAAGTATAAGACAGGTCTCTACTGGTCGGCCCGACCATTTATACCTGAGGTTTCAACATAAGTAGTGGTTGACATTCAATCTTTACTAAAAGGTCACCTCGCTCAAGTCCATGCCAAGGAGAATAGGTGTGCTATAGCTGCAGGGCCCGGAGAAGTTGAGTTCTGGATGTGTGCTTTGAATTCTAGCCTAATGTGATTCATTTGTTTTTACTTTTATCCTTAGTGGAGATATCAAGCTCAGAAGGCTATAGATGCCAGGCAAGTTATATAAAAATGTTGTAGACCGATGATTAAAACCTTATGTAAAATAGAGGGTTTATACTTACTTACAGCAGGTTATTATTATGGGCTTCTTATTGTCCAAGCTTCTCTCCCCCACTTAAGAAAACCTGTAAATTCAGTCCTTTCAAATAATGATCGAATATGACACACCCAAATGTATATGTATAGACTGTTTGGGGGCCCTCTCACCCTGTAGGATTCAAACTGTCAGCTATCTCTGCCTATTTTTGAACTTTGGTGTTTGGATGCCAGTTGGCACAGTGTGTTTCTGTTCTTTTCTTAGTGGACAGAGACGTTGTCTCGTTTTTGAGCAAAGCTACATCTTTTTGTCTTTCATTCCATATTTCATTTCCCTTTGCTGTGTTTGAGCAGGGAAGGAAACTCACCACACCAATTTGACAAGAAGCCTCAGTTTATGCTTTCAATGACACTACATACCCTTGCTTGGGCTGCCTTAGTCATGATTTAATCCACGTCTTCTGTAAGGACCGATCGCGTTGAACTCCCTGCTGGAACTCACGTAGCACAGTCGCCCGCAAATCCCCTCCCCGCAAATCCCCTCCTCCCCTGGCTTTGCTGCACCATGGAGGGGAGAAAGGAGATGAGTTTGCTATATTATTTTCTTGGGAGACTTATGCTGTTTTCAAGCAACCAGCACTTATTTATTTATTTATTTTGGTTTGGTGTTATTAAAACATTTATTTAATTATTTATTTTAGAATTTTGCCAGGAATACATGGCAATCTCAATGACCGTCCTTTTCTGAGATCCTTCCTTCTCCTTTTGAAAATGAGGACAGCATGTACCTATAAACACTGAAACCTTGTTTATTCTTTTTTTTCCCTGAAACCTTGTTTATTCTTAATTATTAAAACTACTGCCTTGCATCAACGGCACAGAACTGAACGGAAAGCTTTAATGCTTAGGAACAGTGTCCAAACCCAGAAAGATCTTAACACGTTAAAACAATAAATTTAATTTGATAAAATACATTTTAGGAAATATAAATTTCTATGTTTAAGCCAAAAGAAGGGAAAGAATTACGAAGAGAAATCAGAGATTTTGATGGCCTGCTAGCTTCAGGAGGACTCCTGGTGTGATACAGTTGACAAAAACAGGAAAACAAAAATTGAACAGAAACAAAATCTATACCTTAAGGAGTAGTACAACTGAGTAGTACAACTCAGAAACAGGGAGAGGGAGCTGACCTTTTGAAAAACATGGAGCTCAGCAGAAAGCACATGTGTTAGTGGAGAGACTTAGGGTTGCCACTGGCTGGAATTACAGTTACATCTGTTATGACATAAACAAAAGCTATCATCCTATACTTGTAGTCCTCTAGAAGTCTGCACAGGAAAAACAAATTCACTCACAGGACGAGGAGGACTTATCATATCAGGTCCCAAAGCAGTTTGATTTTATCAAAACCAAACGACCTTTCTTCCCAGTCCCCCTTCTACCATGTTCTTTCTCTCGGCGAAGGTACCACCAGCACCCAGGTGTCCATGTCATACGCTATTGGCACCCTTGACCTTCTTTTGCACTCATTCCCAGCACCCAGGCCAGCCATACTTTAATTTTATTTTTCTTTATTGATTCTTAGAGAGAGAAGAAGGGAGAGGGAGAGAGTGATAAAAGCATCAATGAGAGAGACACATTGATTGGCCGCCTCTTGCATGCCCCCAGCTGGGGATTGGGCCCACAGCCTTGGCATGCGCCCCAACTGGGAATCGAACTGGCACCCTCCTGGTGCATAGGTTGACACTCAACCACTGAACCACCCTGACTGGGCCCCAGCCACATTTTTACTCCACTGGCATGGGATCATTGGGCCTCTCAGGTGTTTCCATCGCACCTGTGCAGACCCTCATCTCCATGGCTCTCACCTATCCCTGCCCTTGATGCTCGGTAAGCACCTTGAGATCAAAGGATCTGTTTTCTTTATCATTGTGTCCCCAGTACCTGTCATATTGCTCAGCACAGAATACCTTCGCAATAAATATTTGTAGAGAAATATGCTTAGAAGTAATGAAAAACCTGAAAGATGTCATCAGATATTTCTATACAAACATATCAAAGAGGTGTCAGACCATATGATGAGTCTGAGAAGCAGAACAGGGTAAAGATGGAAAGTGCAGACTGTGGGCTCAACTGCCTGGATTCAAATCCTACCTCCTCTGCTTAATAGCTGTGTGGCCTTGGACACATTCTTTAGCTTCTTCATGCCTCATAGGTAAAATAGTACCCATCTCACTGCCTCGTGGGGAGGACTCATTGAGTTAAAACATAGCACACTCACTTGAAAGCATGTCTGACATGAGTAAGGCTTCAGTACATGTTGGCCACAATGCTTACCATGATTCCAGCAGACACTTATCACTTCTGTCTCATTCCATATGGTCATGCTCCATTCATAATCCTCCAAAAGCAGGGTCTGAAACAAGCTTCACTTGCAGGTGATTTATTTTGAGAAGTGATTTCAAAGAACAGGGGTCATGAAAGAGTAAAACAGTGAGGAGAAAAAGCCTCCATCCTGCTAGGAATCCCATGAGGAACTGTGTGGAATGTGCCTTGAAATGGAAGGGATGAGAGGGGTATTTATCTACTGGCTTTTGTCCTCACTGGTCATGGGTTTCCCATGGATGTTAAGCCTCTTTCATCTCCAATTTGCACATGCATTAGAATAGGTGACCAGGTCTCACTGGTATACCACCAGGTGGAGAAAAAAAGGTATTGGGAAATACACACACATACACACACTGGTGGACAAAAGTAGGCTTACAGTTGTGATACAAATAAATCATACTATAATTAATAAATAATACAAGAATAAACTGGTTTTCATACTCACAATTGTAAACCTTTTGCCTACCCCTGTATATAATGTAATATATATATATAATACATATTTATACACATATAAATATATACATTTATACTATACAGAGATGTGCAATGTAACAGAGGCAAAGTGCAGTTGTTTTACACCTGGGTGCTCCATGTGGCTGGATTAAACAAGTGAAGATGTGAGGTATGCACAGAGGTACTGTCCCTCTGTGAGTAGTGAGAATGATTCTGCTTCCTAGGAGTGGGGATTGGCTCAGACCAATCAGACTACTCCATCCGCGGCCACAGTGATATGTCCAGGGATGAATATGCAACCCTGTACCCACCAAACTCCCTGGAATGTTTTATTTCTGAAAGAGCACCTATCCATATCCAGAAATCCAAGGTTGCTGAGAATCAAATAATCATGCCGTTGGCAGAACTGAAAATCTGAATTCTCTACCTCAAATAAATGTTGATGGGAGCAAAGCAGGGAGTGGGAAAAACCCTCAAGGTTGACATCCAGAAGCATGCATCTCTTGCTGCGTATTTCACTCAACTTACCTGTGCCTGACCTCATCTAGTCTCTTGTTTTGAGTTGCTCTGAGGCAGTCAACATTGAGACAGTTTTTCAAAAGCTAGAAAAATGGTAAAGACCAAGGTCTACTCCTAAGCCACAGAAACTATAAAGACAGGTTTCATATTCAAAGACTCATTAAGAGCTCTGTTTACTAACAAATTGGCCAGGTGTTGATTTAAGTGTTTAAGTGGCCAGGAGTGTTTAAGGGAGTTGTAGGACCATAGAACCCCTAAATCTGCAACATCTCAGCCCTAAGAAACCTCTAAAGCTCCAGATCTGCACCTTTTAGATCTAACAGATGCAAAGAGGAATCATATAAGGCTCTTCTCAGACACAGCCACAGGGGCCATAAGGAGGGTACCTCTGGAACAGAATCTGGAATCAGCTGGGATGACTGTCCAAGATCTCACTGTCTCACTGCGCTGCCTGCAGGGGCCCCTTGCTAATTCTGTCCACCTGTATGAAATATGCTGTGTAACCTTTGTATTTTGTATTAATTTCTCTCCTTTTCCAAATGGGAATTTGAATTGTGAATATTCTATTTTCCTTCCATATTGAACACTCTTTTTTTTTTTTTTAAGGAGAATGCTTTAATATATCACTTGGTAGTAGGTTACAGGTCCATGAGGAACCACATTTGGTCCTGACCTAAAAGAATGCATGTCAGTTGGAGAACCTCAATTTATAGCTTGATGCAAGAACTAGCAGTAAGTGAGTGTTTTCCTTGGCAGAGAAAGTATCTACTTTCTTTCCTGTTGTATATGGAGTAATTGGCATCACGTGGGGGAAGGGAGTATATTCTAACTTGTCTGTGCACAACAAATGGGGTGAGTAAAACATTTTTGTCTACCCCATATCATTCTGCATTCCTTCTTTTGGGTACTTATCCTTCCTTCACTTCATAGTAATTCTGTTGATCCCATGTGGTTCAAGGTAGACTAATTTCTCTCCCCACACCCCATCAGTCTCTAGGGATGTGTGTTTGACTTAGAACTGATGGACCAGTATCCTCTGCGCTCACAGCTGCAGTGATTGGTGCACAGATGTCTGTGAGAGACATAATCACTCAATCAATCTTCTCTGGGCCTTGGAACCACTGGATCCATCTATGCCTGAAGAACTCTGAAGGACTTTTAAATTAACCCATTTTTTTTACAAATCAAGATAATTTAAGTAAGGGAGCTGTGACTTGCAACTGAAAGATTCATGACTAATACTCAACTTCTTATATAGGAAATATTTCCTAACATTCAGAGCTGGCTGAGAATGGAATGGGTTATTTTGAATTCCCTTCCCCTGGAGGTTATCTAATAACTAGATAACCACATCTACATAAAATGTATTCACTCTGTACCCAAAAGGAGACACCTCAAAATCTCTTCCAGTGCTGTATCTAACTCTATGTTCATAAGCTCTAGGCAGTGTGTCACTCTTCTATCAGGGTCCAGCATGACTCCCCTTGGTTCTCAGAGCTGGACTCCCAGGGGTTCCTAAATGAGAAAGAATGAATAAGAATGGTTCTTGGGTAAACAATTGATTGTGTATGCCATACCTCTAAGCAGAGATTTTTGTAGAGAATATCTTGCATATTCTTTAAACTTCTATTTAAACCAGATATGCCCTTATCCTATAAATAAAAATAGAACAAAATGAACTTTAAAAAGATGCTTTCCCTAGTCTATTTTGTTGACATATCTTATTGCCTATTCCATCTCCAGGGTTAGTAGGTAGTTGCTCAAACCCCCACTGCCATGAGACATTAATCTATCCTCACTTATAAATGGTAAATGAGTGTTGAAATTTCTCAAGCTCGGCATAAATGATGTAGCTTGAGTCTCTCTAATTGTGGTGAGGGTTACTGCCATAGAGCAGAGTTCTGTTGTGAGGCAACTGTACAAAGACATTTTAATTCCTGAAGCGATTTAGATTACAAGAGGTTGAACATTTCCTTCTGTTACTCTTTAAAAAAGAAAAACAGTCACAGTGCCTGTGGCTTGTGAAGTTTTATGAGAAGCCACGAAGAGAAGCTGTAGTATGAAAGGATGCTTATTAAAGTGCTACATACATTATGTATGAATTTGCACTTTTTTTGACCTCTTCTCCTGGAACTGTCCCAATCCAGCTTATACCAAGCTGAGCTGTGAAACTCAGAGAAAAACTGCAAGCCTCTGTGATTGGGGCATTAGGAATTTTCAAAACACCAGCTCAAGAAAGCCTCTCAAGCCTTTAAGTTTCTCAAAATATGAAAGCCAAGTTCTTGTGACAAGCCATGTTCTACCCTGAGAAAGATAGCAGCAGTCAACATCGAGTATGTCATGCTGGCAGCCTGTAAAAGGCAGAAATCAAAAGACTTAGTTTAAAAGTCTTTTTGGAACCAGCAAAATTAGGAAATAATAAATGCATGGTAGAGGGTTCATCTTTTGGACTTGCAGGCTATAGATTCTCCACTTACCCGCCTTAACAGATCAAAATGAATAGGTGTTTAGTATAAAGGAGAGAGAAGAAACATGGAAAGAACAGATGCTTTTTTCAGACACATTTAAAATTCTCAGAACCAGCTGGTTTGGAATTCTGGAAGGAGCCTTAATCTTTTGATCTGGTGAGAGGCATCTTTGCAGTTTAAAAGGCGGAGAGACAAAAGGGGCTGCGTGTCTTCTCTAATAGCTAAAAGCTCCCATTTGGAGAGAAGGGGCTGGTTTAAATCGGGCATGCAAAAATAAATTACTGAACCACCCACCTCTTCTCCTACTCAACTGCCTGAGCCAGGAGTTCAGGCTGGCAGGTACCCTCCACCCTGGGAGAACAGCTCAGTGAAGAAGCAAGTGTGGCAGAGGTTGTTGCCGGTGATGGAAGGGCAGCGAGGGGCCAAGGTTTGTTGCACGTTAATGTGTCTTCACACTTGAGCACCGGGAAAACTTTTCTTATCGACCTGAATATGTGTGAGTTAAAGACGAGCATCAAATCTCTGAAAACACAATTTCAAAAATGCAGTTTGGTTTTCCTGCAGATTTAAAAGCATATTTGACCCAATTCCGAACATCATTATCTGCTCTGTAATCATTATCTGTCTGAACTTTTACATACAGCTTTTATTCTGTTCTAGGCATTAGCAAAAGGACTCAGAAAAATATATTCCATCCTTTTTTTTTTTTTCAGTAAGAATTATTGAAAATTCCAGGCGTTGTGCAAGGTTGTTGGGACAGAGATTAGTCAACCCAGTTCTGCCCTGAAAGAATTAAATTTAGTGGCAAAAACATAAACACAGAAGTAATTAAGGATTCTGGCTAAAAATTAGTGACTGATGCTATCAGTTTCTCTCTTCTCCTTACTCAAATCCTGCTAAAATGATAGCTAGAAATAGAAAGAAGAATTAATCCACAGGGACAAAAAAAATAGAAGAGATGATGGCAAGTGAACAAATTGCTAGAATTAAAAAAGCAGATAGGAGAGAAGTTGCAGATTAAGAGACATGGAAGACGTTACAACCCAAGGGCCAGCTGAGGGGCTAACAAAGGGAGAGATTTGCCCACAGGTTCTACTAATACATATTTTGAGTGCTGGGGTGAGAACAACGGACATGACCACTGACCCTGCTTTAAATTCATGACCACCAACTACTACTTTGACATTTTCAGAACTGTTAGTCTTGGATAATGGCTGGTCGAATATCAAATGAATTCCACCTGTTCTAGGCAGCGAGGGGAGGGAAACAGATGAGAAAGTTCATTTATTGGTTTCCATGACAGAATGCACCTGGCTCCATTTGTGTCTAAACTAAAAATGAACCAAATGGGCTTTCATCTTCCAAGTGTCCGATGGTTGCAGCAAGCCTAAAACAAAACAAACAACAACAACAAAAACAAATAAAACAAAACTGTAGAGAAACATTCTCTTTTTAGCATAAAGTAACTAGCCAAATACAAGTGGGAAGCAAACCAAATGGTGAGGGAGTTCCTGTAGTTTACCTCCTTACCAATTCTGGACTGCAGTTTCCAAAAGCAACAGGAAGGCAGTTTTGCCCCAAGAATTTTCAAACCACATAAACCATTCCAAATCCCCTTTGATATGTCCCAGCTACCCGGAATTTCCCAAGAACCCGGCTCAGCTTGCTTTGCTTCTAGAAGCCATGAAGCACAGCAGCTCTAAATGGAAAGGTACACCCTGCCCTCAAGAGCCCATGGAAAACTCTGACACAGCGAGATAAAGGGCCCATAGTTTTGCTTGAATTTTCCCTTGCGACTCCAACCATAAAATGTAAGAAAGCTGAGTTACGCAACAAGGATTGGTCAGTGAGTGGGGTTTCCATTCCTTCTTTTTTGGATAATTCAATGAGAAACAGATTAAATATTTCTAGCTCTGCCCTCAGTCTGTTTTTGCAGAAGCCAAAACCTGTCAGGCTGTTTGCAGAGATAAAAGCCATTTTGCCAAGTGTCCACAGTAAATTTCCCAAGAATGTGGAGGTGATATGAGCACCAGAAACAAATTGACATTTAAAAAACATATTTCTTTTCATTGAGCTCTTTTTCTGATTACCTGCTCATTGCCAGTAACTTAAGTCTCATGAATATTTGCCCCTCTGCGTTCTTAGTGCTGCCCAGCAACCCCCACACGCCCTCCTTGATTGGTTCTCCCCCTTCTCTCACACTGTGATCCCATACCTTCTCATTCTTCAACAAATATCAAGCTCTTCCTCGGTCTTCATTCTCAGCCGGTGATCTGGCTTCTTATTTCACTGAGGAAAGAGAAGCAATTAGAAAAGAATTTCTACAAGCTCCAGATTACATCTTCCTATTGCTGTACACACCTGCCTTCTCTCTGGTTACTCTAGATGAACTATCTAGGCTGCTGTCCAACTCCCCTTCTTGAGTTCAAGATCCCCTTCCTTTCACTCCAGTTCCATCTCCAAGCTTCCCAGACTTTCTTCTATAATCAAGCATCTAAAGGGGTAGCACCTGTCAGCACTGCCTTCTGGGCCAACATCTATTCTCACAGCTTGGTGCCCCTACTGTGCCGGTTGTTACTATTTCCAATCTTACCCGTGAATATGGCACAGGCATATTTCTTTAGCTCTATCTTGATTCATTCTCATCTGCATGTTTTATGCTCCAGCGATGTTAGACTAATTATAGTCTCCATCCAACGAATCTGGTTTCTGTGCTGTGTGCCGTTTCTTATGCAACGCCCTCTAGGTGCAGTGACACACATACTCAACGTTCCACTCTCTGAGCCCACCTATCCAAACCTTTCCTCTTTGTCTGGCTGACACCTCACCAAGTTTAATAGCAAGGGCTCAGTCATTCATGCATTCATTCATGTATCCCACAAATGCTTGCCAATCTCACGTTAGGCATCAGGCATGATGCTAGGTATTGGTGAAACAGTGGTAGCAAAACAAACACAGCTTCAATTTCTTTAAGAAAACTTCTACACTCCCCAGACTCCACTAGGTTTTTCTCTGAAGTCCTTCAATATCCTTTATGTACATTTATCCTTCATCTCTCTTATGTAAAATAATTATCTGTTTATATTTTGGTTCCATCACTAGACCTTGAGCTCTTTGAGGCTAAGAACTGTGCGATTTGGCTACAGCAGGAAAAGATGGCACTAGAACTCAGAGGGGGGCCACAGAAAAGTTTTCTAAGAGAATGAGTTTTATTTCCTGTGCCCCTTCTAAGTGCAGATGGTCCTTGCCTTATGGTGTCTCTATTTACAACTTAATGATGATGTGAAAGTGAGACACATTCAATAGAAACCCTACATGGAATTTTGGATTTTGATCTTTTCCTGGACTAGCAATATGCAATCTGATACTCTCTTGTGATGCTGGGGAGCAGCAGGGAGCTATAGCTCCGGGTCAGGCACACCATCAAGTGGGTCACCAACTGATATCCTAAGGGTATAGTCATTGTGTTAGGTGAGTTTGCCCAATTCCAAGCTAATGGAAGTGTTCTGAGCAGTTGAAGGTAGGCGAGGCTAAGCTATGATGTTTGGTAGGTTAAGTGTATTAAATGCATTTCAACTTACATTATTTTCAACTTACAATGGGTTGATCATGAGTAACCTCACTGTAAGTCGAGGAGCATCTGTATTTGGCTGCCATGAGAAGGATGATCAGACTCAGCTCAGGTCCTGAGGGAAATAATGCCCTGGTTGGTCATCAATATCTGCCCTCCCCAAGACGATGCAGCAGCCTGATTGCCATGCCGGCCCCAGAGCATCATGGGATGGTGAAGAAAGAAAACTTTTCATATGGAAAATAATACAATTATGATAAGTAATAATACAAGAATAAACTCTGTGTTTCATGTACTCACAACTGTACACCTCCTTTCGCCCCTCCCTGTGTCCTGAGCTGTGCCTGTCAGAGGCTTTCCCTTCCTTTTTCACTCGCGGATCCCTCAGGCTCTGGCTTACAAATCATCTCACTCTCCGGTGGGCGGGTTGGGCAGGCCGTGCTGCATTCTGGAAGCTTGGCAAGCTCACCATCACAGTTCTTGCAACTTACTGCAGGTGAGAGGTCAGCCTGGTGAAGAGCTAGAGCTTTTGAGTGTGTCCGTGGCCTCGTGGGGAGCATGGCTATGCAGTGTCTGGCTAGTCTTGTCCTAAATATGCCACCTTGTGAAAAATGATGGCAAAAATATTAATCCCAAGAAGGCTTGCCCAGAGCACCTCATGTTGGATAAACCAGGTGACCTAAAAGTGGATGGTGGCAGGCGAGGAACCTGGAATATTCTGCCATGTTTTAAAACCTGTCCTAACAGTCTCTGCAGTCATGACATTGATTAGGAACCCTTTGTGAGAATGATCGGGCCTCACACAGCTGCAAAAGACCTCAAAGGCGTACTTAGCACTGAGCCATAGCAGTAAGGGAAGGACCTAAATTAATCTTTTTAAAAAGTTCTAGAAGATTTTCTATTTTGATATCTCCTCAAAAGGCACTATGTTCTACGTAGAAGTTGGCTCTGAGAAAACTCAGCAGAAAGTGAGGTAACAGGCTGTGTGACATGATTTTACTAAGGGCTGATATTAATTTACACGTCTGCACAGCCTATGTATAAGGTCTGTAACACATCAGCTGCAAGAAAAGGACCGAGTTTCCCTTACCCCTCACAGAGGGCAATCAGGAAGCAATTTATTCAACATACTGTTAGAAATTATCAAGTTGGCCTACTACATGTCACTGTTCCCAAGGTAAAGGCATAAAAAAAAATGCCTTTTTTTTTATGCCCCCTCCCCCCCAAAAAGCTCAATTGCTATGGGAACAGACATAGAAGAGTGTCTGATGTATGTGCAAGATGGAAAAGAACAAATTTACCAGTGGATATTGAGGTGGGATGGGCCTACATTCCAGACAGAGGAGCAGCCCATGCACAAGCTGGATTTGTGACAGAGCCCAGCTTGCTTGGCAAGTCTAAAGCAAAGGATGTAGCGGGGAAGTTAGGAGAGATGAAGCACAGGCCTCGAACCGAAAATGGCAAACCTAGAAGTCATTCCACTTTGTCCTAGCGATGGATAGCTTCTTTTCCCCTATTCTCTTTGCCCAGTCTCCATTCCTCATGTGAGTAGTGTCTTTAACATATAATGACATCTGCCCGGCAACCATTGTTCTTTCTTTTAGTAACAACAACCCAATTTTCCCTAGAGGCCCATTCACTTCCCACTCTCCTACCATGTGGATTGGGTGCAGTGGGCCTATCTCCTAACGGAGGAGGTTTGTGACCCAGAACTAGTTAATCAGAAGATTGACAATTTCTCACCATTGTCATTGTCATTTTCAAGCTGGAGCATTAAGACCGAGTGCTGGGAGTTTTGCTGCATTTCTGGAGAAAGGAACCCTCTAAAAATCATACTACCCTCATTCCACTGGCGTATGTGAACTGAGAGATGGAAGTCTGGAGCTGCCGTTAGTCATGGTTATACTGCTTGGAGAACCAGTCTTAGAATGAACTAGTATTGAAGATAACAGATCTGAGAGATGGAGAAAGACAAATTACATATGCCTGATGTCACGTCAGTCCCCTCCCCTTTTTTTCAGTAAAATGAAATAATGAGCATTTTTTATAATTAGGTACAAGTTACTTGCAAACAAAGTGGATTCTAAAATCCTAGCCCTTTCACTTCAGTGACTCACAGTGCCTTGGGGAATTCATAAATGATTTGACTCAAGAATCTCTGTCTTAGAAATCCTTAGGTTCTCCAAGAGGACAGTTACATAGGAAATGTAGGACTGCCATGTCTCCAAAAACCCTTGACTACCCTGACTATCCCCCCGCTTCCGTGTTTTTTAGTAAATGTACTCCAGAGACATTGATATGGAAGGAGAACTGTCCAACCCAGAGACTAGAAACTCCAACCTTAAATGGCAAGGTCCCTCCTGAGGGTTCATCTAGAGCACTACAGATCTAGGGGGCTTGCTACTGCTACCATGCCCTGGAGTCACCTGAGGTCTAGGCAGTTGCTGTTTAATTTACACATTTTAATTTCCTTGCCCTGCCATGAAACATCCCTGTTCCTGCTGGAATACCTCACCCACTGGATTGCAGCAGTTATCACTCAAGTCTGCTTAACTATTGGATGTAATCTGCTATTAAACAGACCTCAGTTCAAGTCCAGCTATACCAAATATTTGCTATTTGACTTTGGACAATAACTTAGCCTCTATGAACTTCAATTCCCTCATCTATAAAATGGGGCTAATAACTAATACCCAAGTCATGGAATTAAATTAAATTTAAACAACAATGATAACAATAATATATCAAGCTTGTCATTCAAGTTCACCATAATCTGACTTCCACTGACTTTTCTAATTTATTTCTACTTTTCTCTGTTATTACCTCCCACCCCCATATAAACTCAGTTCCAGCTATACAGACTCAGTCACCACACCCAAATGTGCTTTGTATAGCTCCATTATTGTGACTTTGGTTCTATAGCTTCTTGCCCCTAGAATGTCCCACTGTTCATCTTCAAGATCCAACTCAAATTTTACCTCTTCTATGAATCCTTCTTTTACCAGGTCAGCTTCTTCTTTTTCTTTTTTTTTTTTTTTTTCCTTTATTGATTTTAGAAAGAGAGGAAGTGAGAGGGAGAGAGAGATAGAAACATCAATGAGAGAGAACATTGACTGACTACCTCCTGAATGCCCCCCACTTTGGATCGGGCCCGCAACCTGAGTATGTGTCCTAATCAGGAATTGAACTGGCGATCTCTTGGTGAATGGGTTGACGCTCAGCCACTGAGCCACACTTGCCAGACAGGTCAGCTTCTTTTTTAATCTCCTGGAGAATTTCTGGTGGAATACATTTACCACACAGTGTCAGACTTTTTACTTTCTCTCATATTATGCACCCCAACCTTAACTAAACCTCTTTGTACCTCACCCCACCTAGTGCCTTATACATAGATGGTACTCAACGAATATTTGCTAATACGTTATCTTCCTCTCAATCATCTGTTATTGGGTAACACTGAAATTCTAATAAGTAAATTTAAAAAGAGGACCTACCTCCCCAGCTCTATAACTCCCATAAAGTTCTGTGTAGCTGAAGTTAAAGCCCACATTCTGCTTTTGAATTTGCAATTGGAAACATATGGTAATTTGGAAACCGGCCTGTTTTTTTTCTCTTCATTTTTTCCTCTCTCTTTCTAAGGAAACCTTTAAAACCTCACTAAATATGTCAAGAAACAGCAATGAAAATGTCAAGAAATTGTAACATTGCTTATCGCAACACACACACACACATACACCATTGCTGACGTGTTTACAAAGTTCCAAGTTGAAAAAAAACCACAAGTGCTAATTTTAGATATCTTTTTTTCTTTAAGTCATAATAAGAAAAAATACAAACATCAATTAAAACCCCAGTGCCTAAACCTCTTTAGTCAACCCACCAGGCACTTTCAAAAACCAGTTTTCAAGAGAAAGGATTCTAATTCTTAGCTCACTGAATCATGAATCCTACTGCCCGATAAATAGAATGAATTGAAAGTGCCACCAATGAAATCTTGAGGTCTAGTCTTGGTTGGAAAAGTAAAAAGTGGGAGCTATGTCTTACATGTTGTTTTCTGACACATTTTCCACCTCGTTGAAACCCTGCAGTGCTTAAATCTTCTCAGGTTGTAACCTAGAAGACAATAAGCACCCTCATTTCTCATTGACAGCAATGCCAATCTTTTGACATCCCAATAATCATCACAGCAATCAGTGGTGAATCATGTTTTACAATTTGACTTCACTTGGAAAATCACCAGTTGGTATAGCTGAGTCCTTTGTGACAAAGCTCTGACGTTCTAAACACTCTGGCAAAGGCTCAGTCCTCACTGCAGTGGAGGAAGACAAAGCAGGGGAGGGAGCGTGAGTGTTTCTGGACCTACAGACCTATCCTCTTGCTTTCTCCAGGGAAATTCCTGGCTGCTGGGCTACTAACATTCCAAAGCCTCCCATCTCAGTGGGCTGAAATCTTCAGGCCCCTGGCCTTTCCCCCCTCTTCCCTGCCTCCTTATAAGCATCAGTCAATGTTCTGAAGCCAAGGCAAACAGAATCTTCAAAAAGATGTCTGTGCCATGTGATCATGGGTCCTTTACTAGAACAAGCTTTTTTTAAACTCTAATCACCGAAATCTCAGTGATAAAAGACCTCCATCGCTAGCCAAACCATGATTCAAGAACTGGTTTAGCCCTGGCTGGTTTGGCTCAGCAGTTGGAGCATGGGCCTGTGGACCAGAGAGTCCTGGGTTAGGTTCCCGCTAGGGGTACATACCAAAAAAAAAAAAAAACTAGTCCAAATTTCAGATTCTTGTTAGATTTTCCTTGACAACCTCAGTCCTGAGAGTCTTCTCTTCTCTCCCTCAGTACCTTTTATAGCAATCTATACCATGATCAACTCATTCATCTAACACACAGCTATGGTGTACCTACTATATTTCAGGAACTATTTTAGATGCTAGTAATGTAGGAGATAAACAAGATCCATAAGGCTACCCTCATGGAATTTACTATCCAGAGAGAGAAACAGGTAATAAACAAGCAAATAATATAACAAAACATAGCAAAAATATAACATAATAGGATATGACTTTAAGTAATAATGTGGGTTTTGAAAAAGATAAGCAGGATGGGAATAAAGTATAATGGGGGAGTGTTGTGGGCCAGAGGGTAGGGGCTTATCTTAAATAATCAATTGCACTAAGTTACAGATCTAGAGAAAGAGGTTCACTGGCCATCCATTGGAAAGCTCAGAGCTGTGCTAAATGGCAAGTCCATTTCTCAATGTAAAATTAGAAAGAAGTCTATGGAGTATGAAGCAAAGTAGTCAAGTTGGCTAAACCTGCCCAGATGTCTTGGGCAGCACATCTCCTAACTTCATTTTACCTGCTCTTTCTCTTTAATTCTACTTTCTAAAGCATGTTTGCTCATCATAGGTGCCCAGAAATGTGCAATGAAATAAATCAGTGATTGAATCTTTAGAATTTACCATTCATGCCCTCATCAAAATGTATCAATTCTGAGTCCTCTTCCCTGAGGCTTCTGGTTCTCTGTGTTACAGCTAACCCAAGCAGATTTACCTCCTAAAATATCCCAGTAACGTGTTCTAGTAGAGCTTGTGTGTAAGGGTCCGGAGGGCGTTGAGGAGCCCTGCTATTCTCAGGTTACATTTGTGCTTTAAATGTGGTTTTCTGAAAATATGGTCTCAACTCGTGTGTTTTGTGTAATAGGAATTTTATGGTAGCAAGACCAGAGAAAGATAACTTAGGTGCAGGTAAGACCTTGTGATACCTGCAAAATCTCATAGACTGCAGTCTGTTCTAGGAGTATATTTCTGTGCTTAATTGTGATTCTAGAATCACGTAAACCTGGGAGCAAGCCTTGGCTCTGACAATTCCTCCTATGTGATTTTCAGAAACTCATTGTTGCTTAGCTTCCATCTTGGGTTTTTAATAAGGATTAAATGAATTAATACAATAGCATATTAGGTATTGTATCTGGTATATTTCAATTGCGTGATGATGTCTTCCAAAACTCTGACTATACAAATACAAAGTCTCTCTGACCTAAAGAGGGATTAATTTACACAGCTGCTCTCTAGAATGGAGCTTTTGATAGCAAATGTGAATATGGTTCCCTTCTTAACCTAACCCCCGGCGGGAAATGGCTTCTTTAGGTTGGGCACCTTGTAGTGGTGGTAAATCTGTAGAAGCTTATTCATAACATGTTGTGTTTTGTTTGGTGGTTTTAAAATATTCCAAAGAAAAGAGTCTGATCCAGCAAAGGAGTTAGGTTACCAATTAGAGGACACATTCCCTAACTGAGAGAATTTTAGTGAGTGGCTTAGGAGAAAAACAACTCTAAGGAATACCCCGTGCCTCCAACAAAGGAGAGGTTCAGTGTCATACAAGAGATGGCAGCAGGAGTTCAAGGTGACTTTGGAAAGAAATTAGGAAAAGTTTGTGGTTTTGGTAACATGGTGAGGATGGGGTGGAGCAAGAAACTTTCTTTCTCTGAAGAGTATTTGGGAATGGATTGAAGCACATATGACTAGAACTGGACAAGGCTCATCACTTTACTGATAAGTAAGAACCATTGCTGCCATTCTCTACACAAAAGGAGATCAGAGTTTGCAGCAGTTGAGTGAGGACCTGGGTATTTTACTTATACTGAGATGCTGGCATTTCCTTTCATGGGCCACCTCCATTCCAGTCTAGGAGCAGCATTCACAGAGAGATGAATGGAATCTCTCCTTGGGGCGTAAATCCATTGTGTTGTGTGTGACTGAAGTTACTAAAGCTGTGCAAGGCAGCAGTCTTGTCTTTAAGCCCTTGCTCAAATTGTTTTATTTGTATTGCTCATAAGAATCAGTCTCTGAGAGTGTTATTTTATTAGTTAAATGATGTTTGCTAGCCCATGAAATGAATTAATGATTCTCAAAGTACGATCGCTGAGCCACCTGCATCAGAAACTACCAGGGATGGTTATTTTTAATAGACTCCTGGGTTCCACTTGGATCTTCTGACTTTGAGGGGATGGAGCCCAACAATCTGTTTTTCATGAGCAGACCAGCTCATTATAAGAAACATTCAAGTTTGATGGCCAAAGAATAGAAATTGTTAACATCAGGGATGTTAGAGGGAATTCAAAACAACAAAGCAAAAAAACATGATTAAGAGAATTTGGCACAATTATCCTCTCTCTTGTGAACTTTAGAAGTGTACTCATCAAAGATTTTTCTCAGCTCAATTCCACAACTAGTTTTTGGTCATTATTAGGTTGTACATAAAGCATTGTTTTAGATGCACCCTCTTGTGTCCCAGAACCTGGGCTAACCTGTCCTAGTCTGGATTGAAAAGAGGCACGTAAATGAGGAGGCTCCATCATGAAGGCAGGAATTTAGATTGAAAATAGCTTAGCCACAGTCTGACACAGAGCAAAGAGAAAATACTTTCCATTTCTTAAGTGGGAAATAAATGAAAACAACAATAACAAAAAAACAAGAACAAGAACCACCCCTATTTTAGAAGCAGCTGCTGAATGTTGTGCAAAAGGCTGTGCTGGATGCCCCAAGTCTCCATGACGTTGATTCAAGGCAGAGAGCACACGTTCTCTGTTCCCTCTCTAGTGAAGGAGGATAAACTTCAGTCCTTCCTGGAGTTTGGGTCTGTGGTGGACGCTGTGATGCATCACCCAGATTTCCCTTCAGCAATGACTGTCTTGCTCTCCCAGCTGCCAGGAGTGTGGCTGGCTAAGAGCCCCAGCCTCCATGTGGGGATCATCTCCGCTCCAGAGAACTGCCATGCCCCTTTCCATAGCAGCTCACACCCAGTGACTGATCCCAGTCAGACTATAAAGGCTCAGCCTCCCTCACCCAACTTGGGACAAATCTGAAAAGTCATTCCATTTTCAGAACTTCCCTTAGGGCTAGCTCAGGCCTCCAATGATACTGAATCACAGGTCAACTTCTCCCTCTTTTAATTCTTCCTTCTCTTCCTTTCCACGGGTGTAGTACTCCCTAATAAACTTCCTGCAGGCTCAGTCCATCTCAGAATTTGTTTCTTGGGAAATACACCCATGGCTTCTCTTCTGTGCAGTTAGAGAAACAATAGATCAAGGATAAAGGAGAAAAGGATATATATATATTTTTTTCATATCAGACCTTGACCCTGGAAGTACATAAACATGTTCTATTGGTCCATAAAAGTTTTAATGTTAGGAAAGTTCTATTGAAATTTTATTCCTAATATCAAATTATCTGAATGATATCATCTGTCATTGAAAATCTTATCTTAAAAGACTTGCCTCACAAATTTCACCCGGTCGTCCCAATCACCATACATATTTCCCAGAAAAACAATCAGAGGTACTTGTTAGACCTACTTAATTAAGAATTTTTTTTTTATCAGAATGAAAAACATAGTTACCATTGATCGATTGATTGATGCATAGGTTCATTCATTCGACAAATGGGCTTTGGATGCCCACTAGATGACAAGCACTAATCCAGACTTTGGGGACCAAAACCTTTGTTCTCTTGAAGTCTACTTTCTACATGAGAGAAGACAAAACACACACACACACACACACACACACAACATATAAATAAACAAGATGATTTGGGTTACTGATAAACACTATGATAATAAAGGATAATATGATAGGAAATAACTTGGAGCAAAGTTATGCTGTAGAGGGCAGTACTTTAGATATATTCATCAATAAAGCCTAGGATGAGGAGGTAATATTTAATAAAGGGCAATATTTTAGTGAAGTCCTAAGTGGGAAGGTCTAGGTAGAAGCAACAGAAATAGAAAGGCCCTGAGGTGGAACCAAACTTAAAGTTTAAAGAAAAAAATTATGTGCCCAGAATATGGCAAGGATGCAGAATCTGGTGAAGTCAGTGAAGAGGGCAAAGTGAAGTTATCAAGGGGCATTGATTGTAAATCATGGTAAGGATTCTAGGTTTGAAGGGCAATAGACTACTAGAGGGTCTTAAGCAGAGGATTGACTTGATCTGGCTCACATTTCAGAAAGATAACCAGCTTCCATGAGGAAGATGCATCATACAAAAGCAGGGAAGACTCAGAGAAAACAAGAAGGCTGTTCCAGGAGCCTGGTATGAAATGATGGTGCTTGGACGATGGCAATTTCTGCAGAGATGAAGGCAGGTGGGTGGGTTCCAGATGATTTCAGAGACACAGAAGACAGAAGCTGCCAGTGGTTTGAATATGGTGCATGAGGGAGAAAATAAACAAACAAACAAAAACCCAATATGACTCCTAGGTGTTCGGCCCGAGCAATTGGATGGGTTCAGGAATCATTTCCTGAGATGGGAAGACCACATCCGAGTACTCTTATAAATGATTAATGTGTTTCGCCTTGAGCAGCCACTGTCTTTTCCTGACAGAAGGACTGACAGAGGCATTGCTGGATTTTTCATCTTTCTAACAGCCTCACCTGCTACCCCCGGGGTATTGTATATACCATGGAGAGCCAATCTGCACTCTTGCCAGAATCCCTCTCGAAATTTGTTATGCTTCAGCGTTCCAGGACACTCTATTATAAATGAGTAGCTAAAGGCAAAGTGTGATTAGGGACAAAGGTAGTGGGGCATGCAAAGTTGGCACCACTGTGGGCGCAGCCTCTCGGCACAGGTGCCAGTTCTTTGTGATACCAGCATTGCTGTCCTACTGCCAAGATGTAACCACCTCTGACCACTCATCCTGACAGGTAGAGGACAAGTAGACCAACTAAATATAACAGTTTAAAGATCCCAGACTTGGCTATACTTATTCCAACCATGTACCCATGTTTTATCAGGCACCAATGAAGGAACAGATGATTACTTGGTTGAATCAGATTCAAATGCTTCTTCTAAGGGCAGTAGTGAGAAGTACTTTAGTTGGGATTGCATTAGACTGATTGAATAATAGGGACTTCTAGAGTCCCCTATATTTATTTAACATTAAGGCATTTTATCACACAGAATTTTCTACTTTATCTGTAGAAAGATTTGAGAAGATTTCATGACTTGTTTTTGTTCTTCAATGTACTTTTACTCTAGGTTTCAGTAACTGGGAATCTCTTCTCTATTTTCCTATGACCCCTTCACAGTTTGTGTGGCACTGGGTCTAAGTTCTCTCCTTTTCTTGTTCAAGCCAGTGTTATGAGGCTGGGGATATATATTTCATGGACTAACTTCACTGCTGGTTTTATTATCCCCTGATATCTTTATTTTCTCTTTTAATCATTTTTCTCATTACTTTTCTTTTATATGTGTAACTTTGGGAAATGCTTGAACATAGCAGAGTTTATATCATGCAAATGTTTATATTTATATGTGCATTTATATAGCTACTGTCAAGAACTCATTTTCCCTTTGGACCCCAAAGAAAAGGTCTTGGGGCAGGAGATATTTTCACTGTAAAGCCATAATTCTCAAGCTGGGATATGCAGAGTGTTTGAGGCAAAAAACCCATAAAGATTTGCCCTGGCCAGTTTGGCTCAGCAGTTGGAGCATCGGCCTGCAGACGAGAGAGACCCGGGTTTGGTTCTCACTAAGGGCACATACCTGGGTTGCAGTTTGTCCCCGGCCCTGGTTGGGGTTGGGTGGGTGGCAACCAGTGAATGTGTCTCTCTCACATTGACGTTTCTCTCTATCTCTCTCTTCCCCACCTCCCTCCCTCCCACTCTGTCTGAAGATAAATGCAAAGATGTCCTTGGGTGAGGATAAAAAAAAAAAAACATGAAGTTTTATGAAAAAAAAAAAAAGACATATATTCTGGCACATCAATTTTAATTGGTGATTTTGAAGATACCGTGTTAATATCAAAATATGTATTGAAATGAAAGGTTTTTAAGGTTTTTGTTTTTTTAATTTTTAATTTATTTTTTTGTTACAGATATTTTACCTTTTTTACCCCATTGGCAACCCCCTCCCCCCACTCCCGCCCCATCCCCGGCTTAGTTGTCCATGTCCATTGGTCATGCATACATGCATATAAGTTCTGTGGTTTATCTCTTCCCACCCCTCCACCCCCTCTTCTGAGGGATGTCAGTCTGTGCCCTACTTCCATGTTTCTGGGTCTACTGTATTCCTCACACTGTTATGGTCATTATATTCCGTATATAAGTGAGATCATGTGGTATTTGTCTTTTTCTGCTTGGCTTATTTCACTGAGGATAATACTTTCCAGGTCCCTCCATGTCGTCTCAAAGGATAAGAGATCTTTCTTTCTTACCGCTGCATAGTATTCCATTGTGTATATGTACCACTGCTTTTTTATCCATTCGTCTACTGATGGACACTTGGGCTGTTTCCAGATCTTAGATATTGTAAATAGTGCTGCTATGAACATGGGGGTACATATATTCTTCCTGGTTGGTGTTTCAGGTTTCTTAGGGTATATTCCTGGAAGTGGGATCACTGGGTCAAATGGCAGTTCAATTTTTAATTTTTTGAGGTAACACCATATTGTTTTCCACAGCAGCTGCACCAGTCTGCATTCCCACCAGCAGTGTATTAGAGTCCCCTTTTCTCCACACCCTCGCCAACACTTGTTGTTTGATGATTTGTTGATGGCGGCCATTCTGACGGGTGTGAGGTGATACCTCATTGTTGTTTTAATTTGCATCTCTCTGATGATTAGTGATGTTGAGCATTTCTTCATATGTCTCTTGGCCATTTGTATGTCCTGTTTGGAGAGGTGTCTATTCAGCTCCTCTGCCCATTTTTTAATTGGGTTATTTGTCTTCCTTTTGTGGAGTTGTAGGAGCACTCTGTATATATTGGAAATTAACCCCTTATCTGATGTATCATTGGCAATGATGTTCTCCCATACAGTGGGTTGCCTTTCCATTTTGATGATTGTTTCTTTTGCTGTGCAGAAGCTTTTTAGTTTGATGTAGTCCCATGTGTTCATTTTTTTCCTTTGTTTCTATTGCCTTAGGTGATGTATCAGTGAAAATTCTGCTCCGTATGATGTCCGAAATTTTGTTGCCTACATTTTCTACTAGAATTTTTATGGATTCACGGGTCACATTTAAGTCTTTTATCCATTTTGAGTTTATTTTGGTGTATGGTGTAAGTTGATGGTCTAGTTTCATTTTTTTGCATGTAGCTGTCCAATTTTCCCAACACCATTTATTAAAGAGGCTGTCTTTACTCCACTGTATGCTCTTGCCACCTTTGTCAAATATTAATTGAGCGTATTGCTTTGGGTCCATTTCTGGGATTTCAGCTCTGTTCCACTGGTCTATATGCCTGCCCTTGTGCCAGTACAGGCTGTTTTGGTTACAGTCGCTTTGTAGTATAACCTGATATCTGGCATTGTGATCCCACCTACTTTGTTCTTCTTTTTCAAGATTGCTGTGGCTATTCGGGGTCTTTTTGGTTCCATATGAACTTTTGAAGTATTTGTTCTAGTTCTATGAAATATGTCGTTGGTATTTTGATGGGGATTGCATTGAATCTATAGATTGCTTTGGGTAGTATGGACATTTTAATGATGTTAATTCTTCCAATCCATGAACAGGGTATGTGCTTCCACTTTTTTATATCGTCCTCTCTTTCTTTTTTCAATGACCTGTAGTTTTCTGCAAATAGGTCCTTTATTTCTTTGGTTAAGTTTATCCCTAGGTATCTTAATTTTTTTTCGCGTGATGGTAAATGGGATTGTTTTTTCAGTTTCTCTTTCTGTGAGTTCATCATTGGTGTACAAGAATGCCGTCGATTTCTTGACGTTAATTTTGTATCCTGCTACTTTTCCAAATTAATTTATTAAGTCTGGTAGATTTTTGATGGAGTCTTTAGGGTTTTCTATGTATAATATCATGTCATCTGCAAATAATGACAGTTTTACTTCCTCCTTTCCAATTTGGATCCCTTTTATTTTTTCTTCATGTCTGATTGCTGTGGCTAAGACTTCCAGTACAATATTAAATAAGAGTGGCGAAAGTGGACATCCCTGTCTTGTTCCTGTTCTTAATGGAAATGTTTTTAGTTTCTGTCCATTGAGTATGATGTTGGGTGTAGGTCTTTCATATATGGCCTATATTATGTCGAGATATGATCCCTCTATTCCCACATTGCTGAGCGTTTTTATCAGAAATGGATGCTGGATTTTGTCGAATGCTTTTTCAGCATCTATTGATATGATCATGTGGTTTTTATTCTTCATTTTGTTATGTGGTGTATTACATTTATTGATTTGAAAATATTGTACCAGCCTTGAAGCATCCCTGTAATGAATCCCACTTGGTCATGGTGAATAATTTTTTTGATGTATTTCTGGATCCTATTTGCTAATATTTTGTTCAGGATTTTGGCGTCTATGTTCATCAGGGATATTGGCCTGTAGTTTCTTTCTTCATAGTGTCTTTTTCTGGTTTTCGAACTAGAATTATGCTGGCCTCATAGAACGTGTTTGGAAGTCGTCCTTCTTCTTGAATTTTTTGAAATAGTTTGAGGAGAATGGGTGTTAGTTCTTTTTTGAATGTTCGGTAAAACTCCCCCGTGAAGCCATCTGGGCCTGGGCTTTTGTTTGCTGGGAGAGTCTTGATTACCTCTTCAATTTCCTTAGTTGTTATTGGTCTGTTCAAGTTTTCTATCTCTTCTGGGTCCAGTTTTGGGAGTCTGTGTGTTTCTAGAAATTTGTCCATTTCGCTTAGATTGTCGAATTTGTTTCCATATAGTTGTTTGTAGTAGTTGTTAACAATCTTTTGTATTTCTGTGGTGTTGGTTGTTACTTCTCCTCTTTCATTTCTGATTTTGTGTATTCGGGTTCTCACTCTTTGTTTCTTGGTGAGTCTAGCTAAGGGTCCATCAATCTTGTTTATCTTTTCAAAAAACCAGCTCTTTGTTTCATTGATCCTTTGAATTGTTTTTTTGGTCTCTATGTCATTTATTTCTGCTCTGATCTTTACTACTTCCTTCCTTCTACTTGCTCTGGGGTTTTCTTTTTGTTTGCTTTCTAATTCTTTAAGTTGTGAGGTTAGACAGTCAATTAGAAATTTTTCTTGTTTTTTGAGGTAGGCCTGTAGTGCTATGAACTTCCCACTCAGAACTGCTTTCGCTGCATCCCATAGATTTTGTGTTGTTGTGTGTTCATTTTCATTGGTTTCCAAGAAGTTTTTAATTTCTTCCTTGATCTCCTCGGTGACCCATACATTGTTTAATAACATGCTATTTAGCCTCCATGTGTTGAAATGTCTTTGCATGTTCTTGTTGCAATTGATTTCTAGTTTCATGCCATTGTGATCTGAGAAGATGCTTGATATGATTTCAATCTTCTTGAACTTGTAGAGATTTAGTTTGTGTCCTATCATGTGGTCTATCTTTGAGAATGTCCCATGTGCACTTGAGAAGAATGTGAATTCTGTAGTTTTGGGGTGTAATTCTCTGTAGATATCTATTAAATCCATTTGGTCTAGTGCTTCATTTAGAGTCTCTGTTTCCTTGCTAAATTTTTGCCTAGAGGATCTATCCAGTGCTGTCAACGGGGTGTTGAAGTCCCCTGCTATGATTGTATTGTTGTCGATTTCTCCTTGGAAGTCCTCCATAAGATTTTTAATATATTTTGGTGCTCCTATATTGGGTGCATATATGTTTATCAAGGTTATATCTTCCTGTTGGATAGATCCTTTCAATATTATGTAGTGGCCTTCTTTGTCTCTAGTTATGGTCTTCATTTTGAAATCTATTTTATCAGATATGGGAATTGCTACCCCAGCTTTTTTTTGGTTTCTATTTGCTTGGAAAATTTTTTCCCATCCCTTCACTTTCAACCTATGTGAGTCTTTTGTTGTGAGCTGGGTCTCTTGCAAACAACATATAGATGAGTCATGCTTTCTTATCCAATCAGCTACTCTGTGACTTTTTATGGGAGCATTCAATCCATTTACATTTAAGGTGATTATTGATATGTACTTATTTATTGCCATTTTTGTTTAGTGTGGTTCTATTTTTCTTCCCATTTCTACTGCTAATTACAGCAGTCCTTTTAACATTTCTTGCAGTGCTGGTTTGGTGCTAATGTATTCCCTTAGCCTTTTTTTGTCTGGGAAGCTCTTTATTTGACCTTCTATTTTGAATGATAGCCTTGCTGGGTAGAGTAGTCTTGGATTCAGATCCTTGTTTTTCATGACTTTGATTACTTCATGCCATTCTCTTCTGGCCTGTAGTGTTTCTTGTGAGAAGTCAGCTGAGAGCCTTATGGGGTTTCCTTTGTAGGTAACCTGTTGCTTATCTCTTGCTGCTTTTAGGATTCTCTCTTTGTCTTTAATTTGTGGCATTTTAATTTCTATGTGTCTTGGTGTGGGCCTGTTTGGGTTCTTCTTACTTGGGACTCTCTGTGCTTCTTGAACTTGAATGCCTTCTTCCTTCACCAAATTAGGGAAGTTTTCTCTCACTATTTTTTTGAATATATTCTCTATCCCTTGCTCATTTTGTACTCCTTCGGGGACTCCTATGATGTGAATATTATTACGTTTCCTGTTGTCCCACAGTTCTCTTAAGCTGTCTTCCTGTTTTTAAATAGTTTTTTTCCTTTTGTTTTTCTAATTGGTTGATCTTTTTCTTCCCTGTCTTCTATTTCTGATCAGGTCCTCAGCTTCCTCTACTCTGCCTTTTAAACCTTCCAATGTGTTTTTCATTTCTGATATGTCATTTTTTATCTCTTCTTGATGGTTTTTAATTTCCTATTGGCTTATTTTCAGTGTCCCTATGTCCTTACTCATGCTGTTGAGCCTCCTCAAGATCATGGCTCTGAATTCTAGCTCTGTTAACATGCCTAATTGCTCCACATTGATCTCATTTTCAGTGGAGGTCTCTTGCTTTTTCATTTGGCTTCTGTTTCTGTGTTTCCCCCTTTTGGCTATCACTGTGGGCTTTGGAGCCTGTCAAGTTTTCCCTGTGGGTGTTGGTGTTCTGCTGTTTGTGGCTCCCTCTCCTATGTTTAGATGAGCGAGGGAGGACCCACGTTAAACACCACTGTCAAGTCTTACTTTCCTGGTTAAAGTTGCCAGCCCAGGAAAGGTACTGTTATCCTCTAGCTTTTTGCCTGGAGGCTACCAGTCGAGGTTACTTGATGAGTTTTGGGTTGTCACTTGATTGAAAAACTCCCTCAGGTGCTCAGCACAAGGGGCTTTCACGAGGGTGGGGCAGAAGCTGGTTGTTAATGAGCTTCAATTAGCACTTCAGTGGCCCACAGGGTGGGGTTGGATCTCTGAGCCAGGGGCTGCTGCCTCTCCCCAGAGCCCTGGGAAGGAGCAATGTGGTCACCGTCCTGCGTGGCTGGCACTCAGCAAACGCTCTGAGCGCCCCACAAATCCCGAGTGTCCCGACACAGTTCCAGTCCAGTCTGCCCTTCCTCTGCCGGAGCCCAAGGTGAGTGGCTGTGGCTGTTTTAGCCTCTGTCCGGCTCTGCGCTGTGGAGCCACCTGGGAGTGTAACCCGAGGGCGCTGCTCCCAGCTAAGGCCGCTGCCGAGCTGCCGACCGTGGGCTCAGCCCCCGTCTCGCGCCTTCGCAAGCCTGCCGGGATGGAGTCAGTGTCCCTCGTTATATGGTCCTCCAGGCTGCTTCTCTGTTGCTTTTTCCCATCAATTTGTCTGTGTTATAGTTGTAATTCCAGTTTGGTTCTGGGAGACGGTCTGTGTAGCTTCCGTTCACTCCGCCGCCATTTTTTGATCCCCCTTTTTAAGGTTTTTAAATACCTCTCATAATATGCTTAATATGAAGCATATTAACTCTTACAAAAAATAAGTACCATTTATTCCCCATACCTCCAAGTTGCCTCTTACTTAGATTCTTTTAACCACAATAAAGTAGAAGTTTCATGATATCAAGAGATACATACCAACTCTGCCCTCTACCTAAGGTAGAATTGGAATTTAGCGTTCTGGACTGCTGAACTGACGTAGTTCCATGCTCTTCAGAGGGTGCAGAAGGGTTTGCCACAGCTGGTAGGCAAACACATTGGCTATGAGTTTACAATGGTTTTAGAGAACAGAGAGGTTTTGATCCTTGTTTGAACTTTTCTTGAGGTAAAATGGATCATCTTAAATAACATCTAACCATAATTTATCATAACTCTAAAAGAAGCACAAATAAGAAAACAAAGATAATCTCTAAAATAAGAATTTTGACACAGGTTTGCAGAAATTATTTTTTCTCTTTATGTAGCTATCCTTTAAGAGAGAGATTGTTTTAGATTGGGTTCCTTCGAAAGGCATCTCTGATGTAAGCATATGGATGCCTGTAGTTCATTTGGAAGGAGGTCCTAGGAAACATGTAAAAGAATTGGAGGGTTATGCAGTGAAGGTAGAAAAGCCAATAAATGGTGTGCTAATGAGCAAGTTACCACTAGGGAATCTGGGACTCAAATCCATTAGAGTTTTCTGAAGGACTGTGTGTTAATTTGGTCCTACAAGAAGCAGATTCCATGAGAGAATTATATGTGTAAGAGATTTAGTGGACAACACATTTGTGAGGGATAAAAGGGAGGGAGTTGGAGGAGGTAGGAAGGGCTGTCAAATTACAGTGAAGTTCTCTTCCCAGTGAAGGACAGAGGAAGGAGAGTTAGGTAGGATGAGTCTCAGACTACAGCACAATTCTAAGAAAATTACAGCCAACCAATAGGGAATCTGGGGCCAAAATCACCCAACAGATGAAGTCCACGTCTTTCAGAAATGGGTCTATCTTGGTATTTCTGCTGCTCTCAGTCATTAGCTGAGGGCTAATGTGTGTGAATTGTGACTTCAGCAAGAGTACAGCCTTTTTCCTCACAGGCATTTTTCTCAACAAATCTCTTACAAGTTTCATCTTAACTTGATTTCTTCTCCTTCTCCTCCTCCTCCTCCTCTTTTCTCTTCTTCTTCTTCTTCTTCTTCTTCTTCTTCTTCTTCTTCTTCTTCTTCATTAATCCTCACCTGAGGATATTTTTCCTTTTTTTTTTTTTTTTTTTTACATATAGAGTGGAAGGGAGGGGGAGAGAGAAAAACATTGACATGAGAGAGACATATTGATTGGTTTCCTCCCGCATGACACTGACTGGAATCAGAGATCAAACCTGCAACCCAGGTACATGCCCTTAACTGGAAATCAGACCCATGACCATTTGGTCCATTGGCTGATGCTCTAACCATGAGCAAAACAAGCCAGGTCTTGATGTCTGCTTCTTAATGGATGTAAATGAACAGGATGGTACCAAGAGTTGCCAAAAAAAAAAAGCCATAAAATGGGGATTTGGGACTGGCATATTCATTTCTTGCCAGGCAAAGAGAATGCTATCCTGAGTGGTAGGTGAGGCATGAATAATCTCTGGCACTATGTGGCTGTTAAAAACTTCACCAATGGTGACAGGGGAGAATGTCCTGGTAGAAGAGATTACCATATAGTTGCAATGATTAGGTATTTGAAAGATTTGAAGGAAAATTTCTACAAAGATAGAGCTGTTGACTGGTTGCTACTAAACTGAAATAATACCCTGTAGAAGAATAATGAAAAACTGAAGGTCATTAACAATTAGTTAAAGGCTTAATGTAAGAGCCAGAACCTCTTTGGTAGCTTACAAAGAAGCACTCCTTTCCTGCAGTGGAAAAGTAGACATAGGTTAGCAGCAGACTAAGATCTAATCCAGTCACAGAGCTCAAAGAACACCCGTATGCTCAGTCAAGGCAGATCTGTTATTTTAAGGTTAGGGCTCTGGTTGGAAGGACTTGAGAACTGAAACATGGAACATCTGAATAGACGCTCTTGAGGATATTGATTCTGCAGACCCCTGTAAGCCCTCAGAACCTGCAGGGTTGGTTCATTCTCTCTTAGCAAGAGCTAGATTTCTGGAAGGGACTATGGAGTCTTTTTTCCTACAAGGCAGCAAGTGATCCCCTCAGGAACTGCCCCTATCTCCTATCCTATACTGATAACTAGGGTTAAATCCTAGTGTAACTCAACTGGGAACATGCTGAGCATCATAAGGATGGATAGAAATTCTATACCCCAGAAGTTTCATGAGTAAGCTAGCATGTACTAGCAGGAGCAAATGCAGACCACTAGTCTAGAATTTTGAGAGTACATGATCACAAGGGCTAGAATGTAATGTTGGAAAAACAGGAATTTATTGATCTGGGTGCACTTTCTTGGGACACGAGATTTGGCACCTGGCAAGAGCCACAGAGAATGGGACAAACTTGGTGCTAGGGTGGCTCTTAGAAGCTTAGAAAAAGTGATGACCAATGCTGAGTGAAGTAGAAATGCCTGATTTTTCCTGATAGAGTGTAGAAGAAGAAATAGAGGCTGGAAGAAGTGAGACTGTTGGCCTGGATATATTATATGAGGCTAGAAAACCCACCAGATAATTATGCTTCCCAGGAGGGCCCAGGGGCCACAACGTCCACCAAGGTCATTAGGAATGCACAGGTGGGAGAGGCACAGCACCACTGAGAAGTCCTCTGCAGGCCAGGGTTGATGGCAGGAAAGGCAGTCACAACTTTAATAGCCAAGGGGATGATGTGGTTCCAAAATAATAAGAATCAGGTAACTACCAGAACGCAGGAGACCATGGTTACCATAATGACAAGCTAAGGTGTTTGAGACATAGGAGCTTTGAAGCTGGTTAAAAGAGTTTGGTATCCCTAGGGGAAAAATAGATGAGCAGCAAACAAAGGTGTTTATAAACATCTACAACCAAAAAGAAAGAAAGAAAGAAAGAAAGAAAGGAAGGAAAGAAGGAAGAAAGGAAGGAAGGAAGAGATGGAGAAAGGGAGCGAGGGGGAGAGAGAAAGAAGGAGCAGAAGCTTGACTGAAGTTATTCACCTCAATAAAACATCATGATCCTAGAGTTTAGCCTATATTCAGATCAAAAGCTCATTAACTGAAGAGGAGGCCAGGTCCCCAGGAAGCTGTACCCTGTGATACCATGACCGATATAAATGATGATGATTCTCTGAGTCTTCCCTCAAAGGGAATTATGGCTATTTATTCAGGTGACTGTACACTGGATAATGGAAATATTCAGACACTTTGAGGACTGCTGGGCACAGAATCTGAATTAGCATTGGTAACTGGAGACCCAAAGGGCCCCTGTGTTAGAGAGGGGGCTTGTGGGAGCCAGGTACTATGAAGTCCTGGCTAAATTAGGGCTCCCAATGGACTCAATAGGTTCAGGGACCCTAGGTGGTCATTTTCCCAGTCCTGGAGTATAAAATTGAAATTGATAACTTGTTATTTGGAATAACCTCTACATTAGGTCTTTGCATTGTAGGATAAGAGCTACTACAGTGGATACATCTGAAACTGTCCCTGACCCTGGCCAACATAGTAAATCAAAAGCAATAACACATTTCTGAAAACATGGTAGAGATCAGTGCCATCATTAAAGACCCACAGGATGCAGGGGTGGTGGTAGTTGTATCTCTGTTTAATACACTAGTCTAACTCCTGCAGAAACCAGATGGATTTGAGAATGAGTGACTTCATTGGCATAACCAATTCACTGAAGGCATAACCAAGTAGTAGCCCCAACTGCAGCTGCTATACCACACATATATTATAGTTAGAGCAGATCAGTAAGCCTTCAAATCCATGATATGTAAGATAGATTTGACAGATGTGTTGTTTTCCATTCCAATTAGAAAAGAGGATTAGAAAGACTTTGCATTCATGTAGGACAGAATATCATAAGGTCTGTTAAATCATATAGCTGAAGTGGCAGGATTTTGCCTCAGGGTTATGTTAATGCTTCCATCCTCTGTCGTGATATATTCATAAGAGATCTGTATGACATGAACATCCATCCCATAGATTATCACTGATGTAATATATTCATGACCTCGTGCTGTTCAGATAGAATGAGCAAAAGGTGACTAATTTGCTTGTAAGACACATAGGCTGCAGAGGATGGGAGAGAAACCTATGAAGATTCTATAAAACTGTTCTTCAGTGAGGCTTTTAAGGGTTCAGGGGTTAAGAGTATAATCTCCAAAGTAAAGGGCAAATCAAAGCATCTTCTGTCCTTGACCACAAACAAGGCAGCATAGGACCGATTAGATCTCTTTGGAATCTTGAGGCACCACATTTCACACTGGGATACTGCCCCAGCCCCCTTACTGAGACTACCAGCTTGGAGTGGAGGCCAAAACAAGAAGGGGCTCTGCAGCCAGCCCTGGTTGCGAGCAAGCAGCCCTGCCACTTCAGCCATATGGTCAAGCAGATGCTTCGGGGTTGGTGTTGTCTGGTGGGAAAAGACCTAGTATGGAGCTCATGTCTGTGTAAGGGCAAGAATCACACAACAGGCCCCTGGGATTCTGGAGCAAGGCCATGCCATCCGCAACAGAATCACATGCCTTTTGAGGAGCAGCAGCTGGAATATTGCCCTAGTAAAGACAGAATGCTTCACTATGAAGCACAAGGAACCATGACACACTGGAACTGTTCATTATGAGCTAAGTTCTGTGGGGCCTACCAAGTCATGAAGTACAACAGGCTTAGCAGTAGTCCATTAAAAGATGGAAGTGGTACATTCAGGATTGAGCCTGATCAAGATCAGTGGACATGAGTAGCTGCATCAGTGGGTAGCTCAGATTCCCATGTCACTCATCTCAATTGTACTAGCTCACACCCATGGCCATATTGGGGTAGAGGTGGCCCATACAACCAGCTGATGGAGGAGAAAAAATCTCAAGCTTAATGTATGGAATGGTCAGCTTGGTACATGCGTGCAAGCCAAAAGTGGACAGCAGCTGCTGATAGCCACATTCTGGGAGACTTGAGAGACAGTGAAGAGAGTCTAATCTCAGTGCATGGAGCTGTGAGCAGCGCATCTGGTCTTCCACGTTGACTGAAAGGCAACATAGTCCAAGGTGAGAACACGTACAGACTTTTAGGCAGTGGTCAAAGACCTCACCATTTGTTCTGAGGCCTGGAATGAAAAGGACTGGAAGATTGGAGACAAGGAGGTCTGGATAGATTCAGTGGGCATGGAGCATAAAGATTTTTTTTCACATATTAATATCTACCAGAAAGCATCTACCATGGAAGATATGCTGAAAGACCAAGTAGGCAAAATTAACAACTAGATAGAGAAAACAAACCAAGTAGACTCAGTTAGTTGACGTCAACCAGCCTTTGTTAACAGTAACTCCAACATTGACATTTTACACACATGAAACAGATGGGCCAATTGCATGGATATCCACTCACACGACTATTAGCTCCTGCTATTTTGGGATATGCAACCTGCCAGCAATAGTGAGCAGTGCTGAGCCCCTGATACAGCCCTCTTGCTGTATCACTTTAGTGTCAAGATGATGACAGTGGTTCTTCCTTACGGGATAGATACATTTCCTGGATATGCATTTGCCTTCCTGGCGCATAGAGCCTCCGCTAGCACCACTACCCCGGGCTTGTGGAATGCCTGAGCCGCAGGTGTGGACACCCATACAGCAGAACATCGACCCAGGGGCCTCTGTCACAACAAAGGTGGTGCATTTTGCTTTTACCTACATTAGTGCCCAATTTCACTAACTGAAAGAAACCCAAAGAAGATTTTTACTTGTATGAAAAAAGGATGAAAAACAAAAAATAGCGTTCAGCATTTATTTTGCAGCAAGCCGTTGTGGAGGCAGAGCACAGCCTGAGCGGCAAGAATGCCACCACCAAGCTCCTTCCCCGGAACTACACTCGGCATCTCAGCATCAAGCTGCCGCAGCTTTGAACTGGGTCTGTGAGCATCTGTGCTCTATCTCCTTTTATTCTGGCACCGCTTAGCAAGACGTGTCCTAAGGTATCAGAAAAGACTAAGAGTTCCTGTGTGATTGTGTGTGCACTTAGAGTAAAACTGGACATAATTAAGTACATTTGGTAGGTTAGTTGGGGGTCTGAAAAAGCCCCCAAATTTTTCCATGTAAATTAATGGTAATTGCTTCTTTGCTATATACCATTTCAGCTTACGAAAGTTTTCATGGGAACGCTCTATTTTCAGTTAGCAAGGAAAACCTGTGTATTTGATATGTCCGATCTGTATAGTTTCCTAATTCCTAATTCAGGACCCACTTGGAGTGTTAGTCAATCTTCCCTGATCCTCAAAGTCTGGGTAGATTTACCTCCATGGGGGCTTTAAACAACATTCTTCTGTTATCACAATAGACTGAAATAGCCTGTTCAATTTTCTGTTTCAAACTGCATCTCTCACTCTTGCGGAGACCAGGATCACACCTAAACTGCACTCCCTCCCCACCCACCCAGAGACCATGTTTTATTCATTCGTGTATCCCCACTACGTAGTACACAGTCTGGTACACAGGAGATGCTCAAACATCTCTGATGACGTGATAAACAAATGGAACGAGGACAGCAGGGGCAAAGCATCCACTTCAGCGATTCCTGAGGAAGAACTCACCTCTTGAAAGAGAGCACCCAAAAGGGAAAAATCTCCCAGAACACAAAAAGCCCTTCTCTGTGATGGTTCCTTATTTCCCCTCTCCAGACCTCCTCCTGCAACTGTCAGACAGAGATTCAAGTCTTCCTCTAAAGCTGCCAGTATATAACACTCACACTGTCCTAAAAGAAGAACCTTTTAAATCTAAAACTTTTAACCACGTAAGCTTTTCCTGTCCAGCGCTAAGAATGATAGGAGGGAATAAACTCTAGTGTGGGAGATGAAAGATTTGGATTCTATCCTGACATAACCTCCATTATAGCCTGTTACTATCACCTTTTAATTTTTAATTCTTGGAAGATCACCTCCACCTGCCATCATGGTAGCGTGTTTTTGAAGACTAAGTGTAATTAGGGAGATAGGATAGCATAGTAATGGTGTGTATCTCTGTAATCAGAGATTTGGATGAAAAACAAACATGGCTTCAGTGTTCGTTATCTGGCAGCAGGGGCTGAGACGCTGGAGTAGGAGACCAAACTCAGCTCTTCTCACTAATGATGCTTCCCACTACCTGTCACACCATGCGAGGCTTATTATCTTTTAAGCTGACCATGCTCCATGGATCTTAACATTCATAAATGGCTCTGGACTGGCTTTGAAACCGTGCTTTTATTCTTGATATATTTCCATGGTTAACAACTGCTTATGAGAGGATGCCCATGATCAACCTTGACTTTTAATGACAAAGATTGAGGTTTTTGTAAACAGAGGACAAAGGGGGGAAATTTTATGGTGCAATGAAAATATTTGGAGTCAGAGGACCTGAATTTGGGTCTTGATTGAGTCACCTTAGGCAAGTTTCTGAGCCCGGATTTACCCATCTATAAAACTTTGATAATAAAAATAACTTCCTTTTGAGGTTGTAAAGGTTGTCAGGTAATGAAGGTGAAAGGTGATTTGTAAAAACTTAAAGTACAAAGAAAGAAGCTAGCTCTGTGTCATGATGTAATATTTTGTGCTGTATATTACATACTGAAAATCTGTGTAAAGGTTTATTGGAAAGTTTTCGTTATTTAGAAAATGTGATCATTTTGTGAGATGAAAGGGAAAGTCAGATGAGTCCTGAACCGATTGAGGCCACGTATACTCCCAGAAAGTGTCTCCAGTTTCTTAATAAGAAGGCCTTTGAATGATGAGTCAATATGAAAAACTCACCAGATGCTCTTAAAGTGTAAATAGTCATACATTTTTTAAAGAAGTCTGTAAGAAAAAAAAAAAAAAAAACTGGGGAAAAAATTCTATTTAATTTTATCAGAAATCTGTGCAAAGTGGATAGATTAAATAAACAAGAGTTACATGTTTCTTGTTGGCCATCAACATGGTATTTGTTGTTGATACAATAACATAGTAAATTTAACATGGTTTATTTGTCTAAAAAGGAACAGCTTATCTTTTGTTTGGAACATAGAAGCAAGCTGAATCCTGATCTGTGTTATTTCAGTGTCTGGTTGATTTGTACTTGAGGTTTCCGGAGCAAAACTTCATTACTAAATACCTGGCAGAATCCCACTGTGAGGGTTAGTAATCAAAAGGTGGAGTGAGATCTCCAGTTTGGTATTTCAGAAGATTAACCCAGAATTGCCTTTGCTCTCAAGAAATAGAATTCAGTTCAAGAAACATTTATTAAGACTAAGACTTGCTATGTGTCAGGCACTGTTCTAGGTTCTGAGAGTGCAAACATAAATCAATAATAGGCTCCTAATTTTGTTGCTAATTTTGTTCTTGCAATTTTCTTCTATGTCTCTGGCCCTCCCTTCTTTTAGTCAATTTTGCAGTCTGCTTTTCTCACTTCATGGACAGAACGCCAGAGCTGAAACAGAGAGAGGAAGATGTTAGCCACTGAATTTTAGAAAATGAGACCTCAGGGGAATGGAAGGTCTTGGAATAAATAACAGAAGAGCATACACTGGAGGAAACTCCATCTATCCCTTGCCTGTCTTATTGGTTGCTCTGCCCGTTAATGTCTTGTGAAGGCTACAATAGCATCCGGAGCACTACTAGTTAATACCACCTATGTCCTAAGACTCTGCTCTGCTCTGTCCCTATTGACTTACTCCTATGGAGGCCTTTTTTAACATCTCAGAACACAAACTTCTGAGTTGGGAGCTGGGGCTCTTGACATCTAGGGGAATGGTGGTGATATAGAAAATGTGGCAAGGCTGCTATTTCCCCAGTACTTAAAGGACAGACACCCCCCACCCCACCCCCACCTCCCACACACATCAGTTTAAGCTGCGCGCACAATTGCCCAGCTAGAGGACCAGAAACTGCATTTTATAGATTCCCTATAGCTGAGTACATCCTTGTGTTTAGAATGTGAAGAGAAGTCATACCATTTGGGGTTTAATGTGGACTTGGGACATTGGGCACGTACTCTTTCATCCATCTTTCTTTCTTTCTTTTGTTAATTCTCACTTGAGGATATTTTTTCCATTGATTTTTACAGAGTGTGGAAGGGAGGAAGGGGCGGGGCAGGGGCAGAGAAACACTGATGTGAGAGAGACACATCAACTGGTTGCCTCCCACACATGCCCCGACCAGGGCCAGGGATCAAACCTGCAAACTAAGTACATGCTCTTAACTGAGAATCCAACCCATAACCCTTCGGTGCATGGGCCAAAGCTCTAACCACTGAGCTCACCGGCCAGGGCTCCTCCACCTTTCCCTTTGCACAGGCTGTAATACTAAATTTGGTAAGATCCAGATCCAGCCCTGTGACTAGCCCAACACCTGAGAATGGCAGAGCAGCACGAAGGAAGGAATCTGGGTCCTCGAAGACAGCGTGGCGCAAAGCATCTCCTCCAACTGCACCAGTCACTGCTGGACTGTTACCTTCCCATTTATGTAAGCCACTGTGGTTTTTTCAACTTTTTTAAAATTAGAAATCTAGCTTTTACCCTAAAACTGACAGGAAAGCCCACTTCACCCGCACTGGGTAGGAATGAATGGAACCAGCTCGAGGTCTCTCTTAGAGGCACTGAGAGTTGATCAGAGGAAAAGACGCAGGGGAACAAGAGTCATTTCTCATAGCTGAAAAGCGAGAAGACACATAATGCATTACAGACCCAGAGGGTACAGAGCCGGGTGGGGCTGGGGGCAGTGAGCCCCAGTGTCTCGAACCTCTTGCACACTTCCGGGCAAACACTGACAAATGCGTGCTGCCTGGGCTTCCTTTTTACTGTTCTTTTATTTCTTATTTCATCAGCACTCTTTCTTCAGGCAAAAGACAGTATAATTAATTCGTTATGATTGCAATCTAGGCATGTCCCATTACCACACAAGATTATATGATTACATACGGATGTTCTCAAACATTTTTAGCCACAGAGTTGAGCCCATTTTAGTTTTACTCTCAGAAGGTAATCAAATTTCCATTGTGAAGGGAAAAAAAAAATCTTTGTATACTGCTGAAGGTTTTACCATCCAAAACTGGATCTCAAAACTGAATATTGTTGTTGGCAGAGCATGAGAATATGCTCAGTCTCAAGAAAATGGAGCATTTCTTATGTGAAAATGTGTCACACTCTTAATCTCCCTTTTCACCCCCTCCCCACCCCCGCATGGAGTAGTGTGCGATGATACATTTGGCTGGTGGTTATATCTTTTGCTCATGATGATGATTTGAGGCTTAAACCAGCTGAATCTGGTGGCAGCCTGCTGGCCTCTGAGAAATGTTTGTTCCTTTACTGCAAGTCACCTCAAAAGCTTAGCAGTCGATAGAGATGACCTTCCCATGCAAGTTTTTAAAAATGAAGAAATTAAGAAGTACAAATTAGTTGTTAGACTGATGAATCTCAAAGGGAAGGTGTGTGGAAGGGCGGGATGAGATAAACCAAAGAACTCCTATGCATATATGCCTAAACAGTGGACACCGACAATAGTGTGGGGAAGGCAGGAAAGGGGTGGGATTGGGGAGGAGGGGGTCAATGGGGAAAAAGGGGGTACCATCTCAGCAATAAAGATGAGTTAAAAAAAAAAAGTTTAAAAAAATAAACAGAAAGGAAACCTAAAGGGAACAACAAGTGTTTGAAATTTCGCTCCCAATCCCCACTGGTCTCTGAATTTTTGAGCTAGGATGCTGACACGGGCTTGTGTACTTGCTGCTTTTTGTACTGACTTAAAACAAAGCAACAAGCAAACTCTTTATTTTGAAATAATTACAATTTCACAGTTAGTTGCAAAGATAGTACTCTTCACCCATTGTCCCCCACTCATTACATCTTATACACCTATCTCACAGTATCAAAACCAGGAAGCTGACACTGGTACAATGTGTGTGCATAGGTCTGTGTCATTCTTATCACATGTGTATATTCATATGACCACCACTGAAATTAAGATACATAACTATTTCATCACCATAAAAGCCTCTTTGGACCTACCCCTTTAGAGTCACATCCACTCATCTCGATCCTCGCTAAACCCTAACAGCCACTGATCTGTTCTCCATCTCTTTAATTTTGTCATTTCAAGAATTTTATATAAATGGAATCATAGACCATTTACATTTAATTATTGATATGTTAGGGCTTAAGTCTGCCATTTTATTTTGTTTTCTGTTTTTTTAGAGAGAGAGGAAGGGGGAGAGAGAGAAACATTGATCAGCTGCCTCCTACACACCCCTTACTGGGGATCGAGCCCGAAACCAGGGTATGTGCCCTGACCGGGAATCAAACTGGGACCTCTCAGCCCATGAGACGATGCTCAATCCACTGAGCCACACTGGCCAGGCTGTTCGTTTTCATCGTCTTTCTCTGTTTCCTTTCCCCTGACTTCCTGTGAGTTACCTGAACAGATTTTAGAATTTCACTTTGCTTTATCTGTAGTGTTTTTTTTATTATATCTCTTTGTATAGGTTTTTAAGTGATGACTTTGAGCATCTATTATACACAAATAACTAGTCACAGCCTACTGATGTAGGCACTTTGCCAATTTGAATAAAGTGTAGAGAGGTGACCTTGCTTTAAGTCTCTTTACCTTCTCCCATTTATAATGTAATTGAAATATTTTCTTTACAAATTGTGAAGACCATTCAAACAATATTACAATTTTGCTTCAATTATCAAACACTTTAGAAAATTTTTAAAGAGAAGAAAGCCTATTGAATTTACTCATATTTTAAATCCTTCTGTTGTTCTTTCTTTTTTCTTCCAGATGTTTGAAAATTCTTTTAAAAAAAATATTTTCCTTTCTGTTTCAAGTCTCTTTAGCAAGAGAGCAAATAAGTTTATTTAGCAAGTCTTTTAGGGTAGCTCTGTGTTGAAAAATTCATATAGGTTTTCTTTATCTGAAATATATTTTCACTAGATATAAAATTCTGGGTTGACAATTCTTTCATTTCAGCACTTGAAAAACATTGTGTCACTTACTTCTGTCACCAATGGTTTCTGGACACTGGTATTGTTTTCCCCTATAGGTTATTTGTCATCTCTCTTTGGATGCTTTTAAAATGCTTTCCTTCTCTTTTGGTTTCAGGAGTCCGAGTATGATGTGACTTTCTTTTAACTTATCATGTTTGGAGTTTGCTCAGCTCCTTGAATCTTTAAGTTTATGTTTTTTCCAAATTTGAGAAATGTTTAGTCATTCCTTTCATTTATTTGTTTTAAGTATCCTAATTTTACTAAATTAATCTTTTAGGTGTTTTATTTTTTTTTTACATGAGTTTGGCATTTTTATTTTTTTCCAACTTTAAAGTAATATAATAGACATATAATATTGTGTAACTTTAAGGTGTATGACACATTGATTTTATGCACTTATCTACTGCAATTTAATCACCACCATGGTGCAGCCATAATTTTTTTGAATACATTTTTATTACTACTTATTCCTGTCCTACCATGTCTGATGACACAAAAGTTAGATCTTTTGTTGTAGTCCCTCAGGTACCTAAGGTTTTGTTCATTTTTTCCCCAGTTTATTTTATTTCTGTTGTTCAGATTTGGTAATTTCTTCTGTCTTATCTTTAAATTCATTGGTCCTTTTCTTTGTCTTCCTCATTCTGCTGTTGAACCCATCCACTGAGGGTATTTTTGTTTGTTTGTTTTGTTATTTATTTTGCAGTTATAACATTTTCATTCAACTCTTCTATAAATCTCTTGCTCCTTTGCTGAAACATTCTATTTCTTCATTTGTTTCAAACATGTTCATAATTGCTCACTGAAGCATTTTTATGATGTCTGCTTTAAAAGTCTGTTCAGGTAATTCCCACATCTGTGTCACATTGGTGTTGGTGCATGTTGATTACTTTTCTCAGTCAGGTTGGGTTTTGCTATGAGGAGTGACATTCTGAGTACTTTGTCAAGAAAGTCTATCTTATTTAAGTCTTGCTTAGCATCCTCCTCTGACACTGCTCTGGCACGGGATGGTAGGAGTGCAGCCTCCCTGCTTCGACGGAAATGAAAGTCCGAGTTCACCACTTGGCCTCCTCTTACCCCAGCAGGAGAGGTAGGAGTGTCTTGTGACATTGGGTGGGGTCCCCATGTGGCTTCCACTGACACCATGGAGGAGGTATAATGTCACTGGAAGGACATGAAGTCCTGGTTCCTCACTCTGTCCTCTCTGACACGACAGGGTGGGAGTGGGGTAGGAGTCCCTCGTTATAACTGAGTCTAGGCACCCCACTCAGTGTCTACTGATTGGGGGTTGAGGGGTGAGGGGGGGGTGCAAATGTTTTCCATGCTGTTTGGCTTGGGTAGGATCATTTTTGTCGAAAAGTTTCTTCTTGCTAAGGTGGCCCATTCCCGGTCCTTTGGCTAGAGTCAGCAGGTTTTCCTTGGGACTTTTGTTGTATTTTTCTATTGGCATTTCTAGGTTGCTGGCTTTTTTAACTTCATGTCTGGGATATATGAGGAAAAAAAAGAAAACAAACAAACAACCCCCCCACCCAAACCTCACAGCCATGTTATACTTTGGATCCAAGGTGCCTAGCCAGTCTGCCTTCTTCATTCAACTTTGAGTCTTCTTGTGTTTGTTTATATATAATGTTCAGGGTTGTAACCATACTTAGCAGGAGGAACAGAGAGAAGTACATCTACCCACTCACTTGTTTTTACCCTTAGTGTTTCCATAGTTAATAATAACAGTAATGGCTGCTGTGTTTTGAATTGTAGCTACTTGGCCAGTATCATCTTGATTCATTTCATTCTCTGTAATCCTATGAGGAAAGTATAATTACTTTTGCAATTTTGTACATGAAGGAACATACACAAAGAAACTGAAACTCAGAAATAATCATGTAAACATTTATAACAGTGCCTAGCACACATACCAATAAAGGTTAAGGAATATTATTATTATTAATTACTTTAGAGTTGTTAACATGCCCTGGACCCAACTTATACGTAGAGAATTAGAACTCCAACCAAGGACAGTCTAAGCTCATAAACTCCAGGCTGCAATGTCTCTCAATTTGAGTGCAGACATCTGCATTAAGCAATTTTTGCTGCATCCCAATTTGTATTTTTATCCATCTGCCGCCACTTTCTTATCTTCACTTTCTCTAGAGCTTTAGTTCTCAAATATCTCTCCTAATAATAGAATAACCAATATGTATGTAATATGTATATGGTTGAGAAAGTCACTTTATATTTATTATATTTAATATTTACTATATTTGAAACTACATAACAATCTCACAGGCAGACAGATATTATTATCACCCTACCTTAAAACTGAACTTCAGAGAAGTTCAAGAACTGACTCAAGTTCACATGGTTAGGAAGTGGTTGAGATACTATTCAAGCCCAGAACTATTTCCATCACCTTATGCTGCATCTGTAGGCCACAGCTCACTTTCACATCCTCCATGTGGCTCGACATGCTCATAGCTTACCTCCCTTTGGACCTTCCAGCAGAATGTAAAGGATTTGGGGGAGGGGAGAGGGAGTAAAAGAACCCAACAAATGAAGAGGTGCCTTTGTACATACAGATCTCTCCTAAGGCCTGATCTGTTGAAAATATGTTAGAAATCCTGCCATCTAACACATCTTTCTCATGTTGCTTGCATCTCCCATGGAGTCATGTCTTGAGATCTAGTGAAGAAAGGAATGGTTGGGTGCATGAAGGAAAGATAGATGGTTTAGAAACAAATGAGCCATATAGGAGATTACTGTCATAGAATCTAGTCAATGGAAGAAAAACGAAGGCAGAGATGGTTAAGATCAAGAACAGGGGATTAACCCTGGCTGGTGCTCAGTTGGTTGGAGCATCGTTTCATACCCTAAAAGATCTCTCAGGTTTCATCCCCAGTCAAGGCATGTGTAGGAGGCAGCTGATCGATGATATTTCTCTCTCACATCGATGTTACTCTCTCTCTCTTTCTCTCTCTCTCTCTCTCTCTCTCTCTCTCTCTCAGATTTTTTTTAAAAAGGGAAAAAGAAAAAGAATGGGATTAAAGGATATTTAGAAGACGGATTTGATAGGTATTTGTGAAAAAAAAAAAGTGGTGTGTGTGTGTGTTTGAGAGAGAAAGACAGTTAGAGAAGGGGGGCATTAATGGCAGTGATGCTGCCTAGGTTTCTTATTTGAAAAACTGGATGGTCATTTGTTCATAACTGAGGTCAAGGAAAAACAGTTGCAAGGGGATGGAGTAGTAGATGGTATAATGCTAAAGAGAGGACAAGGAAAAGTAAAGATTATATCAAGGTAATTAAATTTGAAAATTAGTAGGTAATTAATGGCTTTGAAAAGTACTGCCATAGGTAGAGATAGATGTGAGCAGAATAATGGGATGAGATGGGCAAGTGGAGAGGTCTTTTGGAAGTCAGGAGAGACTGTTTATGCAGTGACATAGTAGGATGCATGTGGGCTTTGGAATGTGAAGATCCAATTTTATAACCTGGTACTGCTTACTTGCTATGGAGCCTTTGGCAAGTCACTTGACCCACCTGAGCCTGTTTCCTAGAAGATGAGCAACAATTTGCTCTGTTCATTTTCCTATGACCTATTTCCTCATTGTGTATCATAGGATAAACCATGCCAGGAAGTAGAGGCATATATTTTGGCATCTTTTAAGCCAATCCCCCACTCAATGTTGACACCTTCCAGTCCAGGTCAACTGGGATTGACATGACATCTAATCAAATCCTGGTTAAATGTTGTGAGAGTTTGTAACATTTTCTATCATCCTATTATAGTTACACATAAATATAACCTTATTTCTAATTAGCCCTTTGATTGATAGTTAACTCTTCTCACTTGGTAAGTTAATGAACATAATTAATAGATGCAGTGCATTTTCCACGTTGGCACCTCTTAAAAATGAAAAAGCTCTTATGATTCCTTCAAAAGATATTAAATGAATGTCTTTTATCTTGCATTTCTTACATATAAAATGTTTATTGAGTACTAACAATGTGTGAAACCCTGTAGATATTATAAAATTATTTACTTCAATTCTATTTTGTGAAGAAACATAGGATCTGCTCCCATTGGATTTCAGGTCAGGGTACTATGTAGAGACTATCGTTCATATTTTTTCTATACCTCTATTTCAATCTCAACTCAATAATAATAATAACTACCACAATTTATTTCTAACCCTCACCACAACCTTGGAAGTAGGTTTAATTGCCTCTATTGTAACAAATGAGAAATCTATCTTTTAAAAATGGCAAAATAAATTTAAATGTCAATCACAGAGCTGCTGAATAAAACTGTGATTCATGCTGTCCTATAAGAGTGTCTTCACTATCTTAAGATTAGTGGGGAATTGAGTGCCCTCTCATTGCAGGCATATCATCAAGCATAAAAGCAGTGGCCATGCCGTAAGAACCTCCTGGAGTGTCCTACATCTTAGTCTTGTTCCTCCATTTATTATCCACTTCTTCATCCACTTATTTACTCAGCGATGAGAATAAGCTAGTCCCTACGCTAAATTGTACCTTTATTAGCCCACATGTACTATGACTACATAGGTACATTCTGACCATACTGCAAGGCTTTGACCTCTGGCTGTCAACACATAACTGCCAACAGGAGGAGCACCTAACGGAGTTGGAGTCGCATTGGGTCCTAGACCTGAGATGCCCTGGAATCCTTCGAATGACTTGGGTAGTAGGCCAATACCCTTGTTACTAATCAAATCTTAGTCCATCAGGTCTCCAGAAAGCCAGACTGTGTCCTCAGGATCTCAACTGCTGTTGAGGGCTCTGCTTCCTCTCTTCAGCAGCAGTACATCAGGGTGTTGCAGAAGGTTCACACCTCTGCAGTGCTGGAGCCAAAACAACAGGAAAAAATCTGTAACACTGATCCTGTCTATTTTTCTTCATCATGGATTTGGAAGAAGGGGAACATTCATTCATCTAGATTTTGACTTTAAGGTGCCTCCCTAAATTTTGTGCCCAAAATGAGCAACTTGCTTGCCTCTTCTGCAAGAGAATTAAGAATAACTTAGGCCACCTTAGCACAGAATATGGCAGAGTTCCAAACATGTTCTTGAACTGACCCTCACCACCTAGTCTGCACAGGAAACAAAGTGCATTTGGGGGTCATTCTTTACTCAACTTGCTCAACCCTAAATGAACTAGGATCCTCTCCTATTGGGTATCAAAACCCCACTTAACACCTAGAGATGAAGCCAGATATTTTCCAGAGGAAATCATGTAAACTAGCCTCACTGGTTTAAACGCTGAGAAAATAAATTCAGACAACAAAATGTGCAATGCTGACTTCCAGAGGAGGACTGGAGGTAGAGCTGCCCACAGATGCCACCCTAGAAGGAGGACTCTTCCTGAACCTTCACCTCTGTAGGGGTCCTCAGAGAAACAATGTTCAAACATTGGAATATGGCCTGGCCGGTGTGGCTGAGCCGTGACCCATGCACCAAGAGGTCGCCAGTTCGATTCCCGGTCAGGGCACATGCCCAGGTTGTGGACCAAATCCCCGATGAGGGGCATGCAGGAGGCAGCCAATAGATGTTCTCTCTCATTGATGTCTCCATCTCTCTCTTCTCTCTCTCTCTCTTTCCCTTCCTCTCTCTCTAAACAATAAAGAAAAAAATGTTTTAAAAATCAACACACAAAACATTGGAATATGTACCTGAAATCGCCATTAAATTCTTCTGATGCTCCCTAGATGTGACCCCCTGCTTTCGCCTGGAAGATGAAAAGCAATAGAACCAGGATGCCCTTCCTTAAAGGCTCCGTCCGCTGTAGAAAACAGAGAGGGCTGGAGCTGGCTCTAAGACTATTTACCAGACTTATTGTTGGAAGAGAGAGATCTGGATTTTATAATCAGTGATCATTTGTCATGTGAATGGGAAGAGAGGTGGCCAAAGGAATTTCATAAGTTCTCAATTGTGCCAGCAAATTTGCGTTTTAAAAAAAATTATCTTATTTATTTATTTATTTATTTATTTATTTATTTATTTATTTTTGTCCGCATCTTTGCTGGATCTAATGATAGATAGCAAAATAAAACTGGTTGATTTGGACTTAACCTCCATAATGTAAGAAGCCCTTCCAATATTTCCCACCTCTCTGTTTCTTACTCTCAAAAGCTTAATCCTTTATGAAGAATTCCTTGACCAACCCCAGCCTGAATTACCTCCCTCTTCTTTGATGCTTTCTTATTTGTAAATAGGGATCACAATTATTTTGCCAGATTACTGTGAAAGACCTGGAGACAGTTTATGAATCCACCAGTTTCCAATTCTGCCTTGAAGATGTTACTCAACTTCTCTCCACCCATTTTATTGGTCTGTGAAATGGGAATCAAGATTGCATCTCTAACAGAAGTTCCTATGAAAATTTAGAGATAGTACATTAAAGTAAAAAAATATTAGCTGTTCTAATTTTATTGTTGTCATCGTTGTTTTCTTGATTAGACTGTAAATCCCTAGAGGGAGACGCCGTGTGCCTGTTCATTTCCTGTGACCGCAGATAATCTTAGTTGATGGGCAGTAAGTGTTTGTGGGATGCTGGCTATTTTCTACCAATTAGTTTACCGTCATGAACCCCATAATGATGTCTCGGTTAACAACAGGCCACATACATGATAGTGGTATTCCACATGGCCTAGGTGTGTAGTAGGCTGTGCCAACTAGGCTTCCGCAAGTACACTCTGATATTCGCACAGTGACAAAATCACACAACACTTTTTTTTTTTTTAACAACATATCCCTATTGTTAAGCAGTGCACAGGTATCCCCCCATTTCTCCAAAGTTTCACCATGCCTCTTCACTTTTATGAAAGACCTACAGTAGTATGTTTTCCATAACTGAAAGAAATCCAAAGCAGATTTTCTCTTTTATAAAAAAAGGGCAAAAAGCAAAAATACTGTTTGTTTTGCAGTAGATTGTTACAGAGGCCTCATGCACCCCAAAGCAGTGAGAGTGGACTTTTATTGTAGGTTAGTGTTATTTCAGGTTCTGTGTGTTATATGGTATGATTTGGGGGGTCTGGGAATGCTCAACAATTTTTCCATATAAATTAATGGTAACTGCTTCTTCCCTTTATACTATTTTAGCTTATGAAAATTATCACAGGAACGCTCTTTTGGATATCGGGAAACCTGTATTATTATTTGTGAGGCCTTTATCATGTTCAGTTTTGTATTGTAATATATTTATATATCTTATCTTCCCTTCTCTTTTGCAATGCGCTTTATGCAAAATAATCATTCAGAAAAATACCATATAAATAAAATAAACTCCCCAAATCCTAAGGTTCTTCACAACACAGCATCACAAAATTACTTGATAACCCACTGAAATACTGCATTCAAGAGCCACACGTTAAATTTCCACTTTTGAAGAGTGATCCTTTTCAAATATTTGAAATCACCAAATGAGCAAATAATGAACAGAAGCCCTTTTCTTGTGTAACATGGACATATGTCCTTCTGCTGCAGTGACAGACCATGTGCAAGCCACATCTTTGAGGACCACAGTCCTACCCTCTCTATCTAAAGAAACAAAGCAGGCAGTTAGAAACAGGTTTGTTTTTGTCTCAGATGACGTCATTCAGGTCCAGCCCGAGGGATCTGCTGTCTCTGCTCATTTGTCCTGCTCCAAGGCGCTCTCCTGGCTCCCCTTGACGTGGGCACAATAGAGGCTGAGGGCTGGGAGGGAGATTGAAAGGGCTGATATACCACCAGCTCTAAAAACACACGACAGCAGAAAGCTGGGCTATTACTAATGCTGATCAGCTCAGAGGCAATGCAATCAAACCTTCAATTACACCTGGGTGATTTAATCAACTCCCTGTCACACCAGGCTGGAACTCCTCTGGTACTGTACGAATACAGTAATTACCATGCCAGCTTGCAATAAGATATTATTTCAGTGGATTAGAAAACACATTCTGTTGTCAATTACCAACAGCCCATTTATAGGCCCTGAAACAAGCAATACTTTTTAATTGCTGCCATTGTGTCATTATCACAAAATTACTCCTGTTATGAGGCATTAAATCATATCAGCAATGTTGGGAGTGGGGGTAGGGGAGGAGATGAGAAAGTTTTCACTCTGTTCTTTCCTGATAAAATGAGAATAGAAGCATAAAAGTTATATCCTGCTGTGTTGAATTTTGAAATAAAAAAACAATCCAAAAGCCCTGGAGATTCTCAACTACACAAACAGTCGTAAACAAATCCTGAAGCCACATGAACAGATCAGAGAGTGGAAAACCAGGAGTCAGGCTGATTTTGACCTGCACTTTTTCTTTACCCCTGGCCTCATTTTTCTCCCATGTGCCTATCTTCGAAGCTTCATTTTATAGAGGTATTTATTTCTTCTGAGGATATGTTTCAGTAGAACCCAGATGTGGCCCTTCTCACTGGAGATCTGCAGATTTGAAAGACTTGGAATCTTTCTCTCTACCCACCCCTCCCAAGCCCATTCGTCCAGTCCAAAGAATAACAGCCATTTGGCCTGGCCAGCTCCTTTCAGCGTGTCCACAAAGGCCTGAGGATTCCTCTCTTCTTATGCAAAGGGAGCATCTGACACAACCCTACTAACTCCCCTCCACCTGCCCCATTCCAGCCTCAATAAATCTTGCCTGAGTTAGTTCTAAAAAGAGGCACTTTATTCTTCCAGACAGCAGGTTATGGACAAAATATTATTTATTATTATTAAATGTTTTATAGCACATTATCCCATGCATGGTTATAAATGCTTTATAAATATTATAACAATCCTCTAAAGTATGTATGTATTATTATGCCCATTTCCCAAATGAGGAGCAAATACATTCAAAGCTTAAAGTTTTGGGCCACATGATCTAATGGAAAGAACATTGGATGTATCTCATGAAGAAGTGGGTTTGAACCTTGACAGGGCCATCTTAGCTATGTCATATTCAGCCAATTATGTATCCACCCTTAGCTTTAGTTTCCTTATCTTTGAAAAGGATACGTGGTAACAATAATATTTATTAAGTATGTCATTGCTTCTTTTACATGTTTTACATGTACTAGCTCATTTAATCCTCACCACGACTCTAATAGGTAGAAACTATGGTTATCCCCATTTTACAGCTGATGAGGTGTCTGGAGGAAAAGCAGTGGCCCGAAGTTACACAGCAGGGAGTGTTAGAGCTCCAGAAGGCCCTCCCTTCCCATTACCCTACACGACCTCTTACGCTAGCCATTCCCCCTACACTGTTGACTATCTCCATTCACGTCCTCTCTGTTAAGATCCAGATCGATAGCCCTAATTTCCTGTATATATATAACCATTTGGACAATGTCACAGACATCTCCAAATCCACATGTCCCTACTTGAAGCCATCATTATCTTGTCCCCAAACGTGCCAATCCTTTAATACCCCCTATATCCTAGAATGAATCCTTCCATCTACCTGGTTGTCTAAGATGAAAACCTGGGCATAATCCTTGGCCAACACCTCTCACTTGGATAATATCTATGTTTTCCAATTGGTATTTCTGGTTCTAGCTATGTCACTTTCAAGTATACACAGATACCTCACCAGATGCTCTCTGCCCCTGGTCCATCAGTAACTATGTCTCTTCTCTGTCTTCAGAGCTCACACTTAGTATTAGGACAAGCTCCTATCAGCTGAAGCCTTTGTAGACCACTTTACTTAAAAGAATGGCTTTACCTTTTCTTCAGGATTCTGTAACCACTTTCTTGGGTTGGTACCATGTACATCCCTCCGGACTGCATACTTCTCTTCATGGTCTGCTTTTCTCCCTTGTGGTGGAGAATGCTACAGGGAAGTGGAATGCTACAATCCAGTGAAGATGACCGTAGCTTATTCTCTGACTTACTCAGGCACTATCCCACTAGGGTTTGAAAACACAAGAGTAGGAATTTTAAGTATTACAGTTAGAAGGAATGTGCCATAGAGTTTTGAACTTGGAAAAGATCACATAGCTCATCTCGTCAAAGCCACTCATTTTTCAAAGGAGAAACAGTGTCACTAAGGTCAGAATGGGATGAAGGTGATAAGTAAAGTCCATGGGATGTTAAAGTTAAAAAACAACACAGTATGAATAACTACAGAGCAAGGGAGCTAAGTCTTACCTCCCTGCAGTTTGCAGTCCAGGGACATATCTTCTCTTATTAAAGGCATAGATCTCTGCCTGGCATATTCCTTCTGGGGCTGGTCATGTAGACAGTCAGTTCCCAAATGGTGTTCCTTGAGATCCACTGTGGAAACAAACAAAATGCCTCCCATGGCTACATCTCGTTGTTAAAGTGGCCTACAGTTCCCACTCTGAGAAAGACATAATGAGCATCGGTATGTTGAAGGCTTTTAGAAATTGTGCCGTAGAAAACAATTTTAACTTGTTTAAGCCAGATTTCTTAAACTCACTGAACATGGATCCTCACTTTGTTTTGGAGTTTAGCAATGATCAAAACCTCATGAATTTGAAATTAAGTGGACTGTAGTGATTTAGTCACTAGTCACATTTCAAGGGCTCAGTGGTGATATGTGACTAGTGGTCATTATGTTAGACAACACAGATTTAGATAATTAAGCCAACCAGACTAATTAGTTAGATGGCAAAAATAGCACTATTTTGCTACTACTTCAATATAGCAATTATGCTTATTTATAGTTTTTTCAATACCAAGTCCCTAAGGAGGAGCTATCAAAGAGGATGTTTCAGGCACTGTGCCATGTTGAAAATATTTGGGACAGAGCCTGTGAGTATTAAATTCTACCAGCTAGGTCCTCAACTAACATATGGATCTGGACATCCCAGCATGGCTTATTTACATTAAAAAATGGCATCTTACTTGCTCAAGTCAGATTCCTGGAATCTGCTCTAGTTACTGGTTGTGCAAATAGCTGACTCCATCAGTCACGTTAATACCATCCCAGGGAGTTGGCAAGAGCAAAACATGCTACTCCTTGCCCCAGGATGATGGAGTTAAATTTGCCACTGTGGCTCCTGGCCAATTCTGTGAAGGATGCCCTTGAAAGTGCTCCTCCCTATAAAGAAAGAATGAGAGAGAACAAAAATAAATAGCACTAGGTGGACTCATAAAACTTGTCAAAATCTTCCAAGCATGGCATATTTGAGGACGCGTGGGGTTTGCAAAGCATTACCAGATTAAAACAAGAAATGTCACACAGAGCGGTCATTCCATAGCTTCAGAACCCTGTGTGGCAATACAGTCCTCTTGGTGGAAGCCTTGGTTAGGGGAACTGCTGGCACTGCCCCCCTGCCCACCCCTGTCCCCACCACTCACACCATCTTAAGGCAGGACGGTGCTCATCAGCAAAGCAGTGAAAGTTATTGATTTCACCTTATCCTGTCTCCAGAGGCAAAGACCTTATAAGATCCCTCTGGAAATGTGTTGAGAAATCATTTGCTCAAATGTCTCTCCCTAGGGATTGAGCCCATTTACTCTCATGCAGTCATCAGCAGGACAGGAAAAGCACTGATTCATCAGCCCACTTTTTCTAACCCTTCACAATTTCAGAGACAGTTGTAATAAAGTAATTTTCTCGTGCTGTCTCCTTCCTGTAATTTGAATGTTAACCCCTTTATTCATATACAGCTAAAACTCACTATATTTTCACTCTCTGCACATTCTTACTCAATATGATACTTTCACCTTTCTGATCTGTGACCAGCCACTGCACTTAATTACCCAATGAAAAATGACAGGGCTTTTTTTACACCCAGGAGCTGGACTGAGATGATTCCTGGAGAGTAGGATTAATCAGCCCTTGGATTCAGCCTAATAAGCTGCTAGTGAAGACATCACTTTGATGAGCCCATGACTGCTAGAAGGAGAGAGTATTCATTTACAACTACATGCTGGACTACAGTCTCACACGTGTTATACTGGGTACAAGCTTCTTCCATGATCGTCCTGCCTACGACCCAGCCCTCACACGAAACCACCCTCTACATTGTTATAGAAAAAATTATTTTCTCTTTTTCTTTGCTTTTAATAAATGTTTACCGCATGTCTACAGTGTGCCGGGCACTGTAATAAGGACTGAAGAGAAAATGATAGACAAAACAGAGTCTTTGTCCTTGATCATAGCCGAGTGAAGGAGACACGTAGTACAGCAGTCCCCTTGTCTGTGGACCCTCACTGCGTGCCTGAACCACGAATAGTACCAAACCCTACATATACGATGTTTTTTCCTATACACACTTACCTTTTCGTGTAAAGGAAGCACTTTATGGCTTCTCTTTGGCACATCCAAATTGCCAAAGCCAGCACAGTCAGGGGGAAAATTCACGTCTCGGGTGGGATGGAGCAGAACAGGGTAAGATTTCATCACACTGCTCCGAACAACATGCATTTTAAAATTTATGAATTGTTTATTTCTGGAATTTTCTATTTAATATTTCCAACTGCAGTTGACCACAAGCAACTGAAACTGCAGAAGGTAAAACCACGGATAAGGGGGGCACTACTATAATCAAGGAGTCACAAATACACACTTGCATATACGAGAGGGTTAGATCCAGTAAGGGTTTGGGAGTGGGGGTTGGGGAAAGCTTTCTCAAAGGAGTAATGACTCAGCTGAGATCTAAAGGAAAAGAAGTTAATGAAGCCAAGGGGAAAGGGTTTCCTGGAAGAGGAAACAATCCATCCGTTCAAAGGCCCTGTGGGGGGTGGTGGTGTGGTGTGATAACAGAAGACACGTGAGGCCCACTTGCAGCAAGCAGGGGGAGAGTTTAAGATAAAGCTGAACAGATAGGTAGGAGCCAGGCATTGCAAAGCCTTGGAGTCCCTACGAAGAATTTTGGTCTTTATCTCATGAGTAATGAGGAGCCCTTGAAATGTTTTAGGCAATAAGAAGCCATTGGAATGCTTTCAGCTAAAATATAAATTAATCATGCACTTTTTTTTTAGCTCAAGACTGTTAATGACTAATCTTGGCCTATAGAATAAACTTTAAACCCCTTACCATCGTATTAAAATCTTCTGTGTTTGGTCCCCAGACTTTTCCCTGCCTCATTCTGTGCTTGGGGTGGGTGGAGGAGGAAGGAGAGAAGGCCCATAGATGTTTGTTGAATTATGCGTTACAGTTAGGGAATGGATTCACATGACTGAGAGTTAGCAGATGTGGCTCAGTCCAAAAGGCAATCTTTCTTACCCTTCAAAGTGTTTTGGAATTATAGAAGATATATTACTTGGTAAAATCCCAGAACATTGCCTGGCATAGGCAGGTGCTCAATAAACATTCGTTTTCTTTCCCTTCCAATCTTCTCCCTTCTGTAAATAAACTTTACATCACAACTTTTCCATTCTATTCACTTCTTCAATTTCCCTTACTTCAAAGTCCTTGGGTTTCTTTTTCCTATCAAAAACAAACAGTAACAAAACCAAAAACAACAACAACTCTCAGGAAAAAGATCTGACAGTAATTTACATCTTGGTATGAATGCGTATACTACCCATGTTTCCCCTCTTGGACTACATTTTAAGCCCTGTATCAAACTGTAGAAAAGAGGACTTTGGTCTTCTGTTAAAAGCATTTCAGGAATCAGAATAAAATTGGAGGAGTTATTCTGGGAAGAAAAGGGTTCTTCCTCCATGTTCCTAAATTATGCCAATATAAGTGTTTGCCTCCTCCTCAATGCATAAGAAAGGGATACTTCCAGATGTGTAATGGGGGCAGGTGTTTATGTGTGCATTCCATGTGGGAACAAGGCCAGACACCACCGGCTGAAAACAGAATACAACTTAAAAGCATGTGGTGCGCGCTTCCGTTAAGAGCTAATAAATAACTTGGCCATAACCCTTCTCATTACAAAAAGAAATATCACGGAGCTCTTCCCACCCATCCTTTTGCCAAGTGGAAAGAAGAACAACTCAATATTCTTTTATTAAAATAGTCTGGAGAGCCAAAATAAAAAAAATTCACATTGCCAGTGAATTCAACGTATCAGTCCTCTAAAGAGTGAATTTTCCTCAGATTAATTTAAGATTGGAGTCACTTTTCAGTGAACTTTCATACACCTCCAGAACAAGTTTGTAAAGAGTTCAAAACCATTATTATCTTAGCAACTTGCTCTAAAATTTGGGGGGAAGGAAATGATTTTATATAGAAAAGTACCTTAGTAAGTCACTGGGGCTGAAAGATTAAAAGTGTGGTACCCTGTGGGTATAGATAAGCAGGAGAAAATCAAAAGGAGAAGACCTTTTTTAAAAAAAGAAGAAAAACAGAGAAAGAGAGCTTGATAAAGTGTGCACTGGGGTTGAATGAGATGGGGGAGGAGAAAGAGAAGAGCCCAGCAGCAGGGGCAGGCCTGTGCCCAAGCTGGAGGGTATTTGAAGGATATATTTGAAGACAGTTATGGTTAATAGCAAATTTAAGTTGTTTATGTTCCTTTAAATTTATTTTCTTGTTTTCATCAACATTCAGAAAAGGTCCATGTGATAGATTTTTGTAAAAATCAGGAAAAGAAACTGTGTTTTGTAAATGTTTCAAAATAAGGTCAGTTTAGGATTCATGGAGTGAATTGTAAAGTGTTTAGCTCAGAGGTGATCAAAGGCACATAAGTCCCCTGGGGATTGGCACAAATCAGAGGAAGGCATTGGACTTTCCACAGAACATAAATGGGGAAATCAAGTCAGTCATATCTAGGTACCTAAGTCATAGTTTAAGTTATCATCTGAGTTACAAATGCATTTTCAGATTGACTGTCATTGGTCTTACTAAAAATAAATCTCAAGAAGTCTATTAAAAAAGCAATTGGATTTAAAAAAATAGTTCATTTTACATATACTGAAAAGATGTGCCTTTAAATGAATTTCTCTGACAAAAATATATTTTTCAAAACGTCTGAGGTTTGGGAATGGTTCTCTTTCTTTCTGGCTCCTTTCAACTTCAGCACACAACAAACAAATCAGGACCTGTCTTGCTTGCCCCATAAATCCTTAAGAGAAGGTTTTGAAAAGGGTGGGGAGGAAAGCTAGTGAAAAGGGAAGTAAGATACTTAGTCCTGCTTGCTATCAGGATGAAAAGGCTCTGCTCATCTCTGAAAAGTCCACAGGGAACTGGAAAGTGGGGGAGAAATAAGATCGTATTGTTTGTACAGAACTGTTCACAAATGTTGTAGCACGGGGTCAGATTCACACGCTGGGGAAACTTTGAAGAAATAATCCCAAGAGATTCCATAGGATGTGAAAGCAGGCCAAAAACTTTGCTACTTACTCTTTCCTCCTCCCTCAGACCTGCACATTCACAATTTTTAAACAGACTGAAAATAGTGTTAGTACCTCTTAAAGAGCCAACCTGATGTCTAGGTCCATCTAAATTCATCTACAATTCCCTGTGGCTATTTATATCATCTGATTCAGGACTTTGGGATCTTAAATAAGACACAGATACAATTTCAGAGAGGTGTTTAAGATCCAGTAGAAATTTGAGAAATGTGCACATGTCTCTAGTAGTCTGATCCTATCCCCAAGGTCAAATAGGGTGGTATGTTTTGTGCACCTTATTTTTCAAGGAAGGACACATGAAAACCCACAATAAAATAGAATTGAATTTCACTGGGAAGCACCTAACTAATAACGAATGATTTCTGCTCAGAGACCATACCTATTAGGACCAGATGATGGTGATGGTAATGATGATGATGTCAACGGTTTTTGAGTATTTTATTATATACCATACACTACCCAAAAGACTTGATATGCATTGTTTCACTAAATTCTCATAGTAATTCTATGAGGTAGCTGTTATTATTTACATTGTAAAGATGAAGAAATTGAGGATCAACAAGTTTAATTAATGTGTCCAAGCTAGCAATGAGCCTGGGGTTTGAATTCAGTAGTGTCTGACTTGACCATTATGCTACACTGCCTCTCTAGTAGTAGCCTGAATTGTTCCTTCTAGTGAGACGGGGATGACATTGAGAGTGGCTCTCAACAAAACAATATATTATGGAAGTAACTAGCCAGCCTTTGTCCAACCCACAAAGATCCCTCCCCACACACAGGACTAAAGATTCTCCGTTATCTCCATATGCCTCCATCAAGACTGGCTCTCAAGCAAGAATCTAGTTTATTCATTCAAACTATGCAAGCTACAATAAGATAGGTAAGTGGTTCAAAAGGAGATTTGCAATCTCTCTAGGGAGCAAAATCTTGAGCCCAACAAATTAACCTATAGCAGCAGATTTTTAGACTTAAGTAGAATTGAAGTGTTTTAACATGTAATATAGAGAGCAGGAGGGACTTTTTCTCCAACAAATCACCTATATCGGTGAATTCTCCATACACCCATTGTGAGTTGGAAGCCTCTAAATTGGTAAACAATTCTGAGCTTCCAATGGGCCTACTTTAGAAATTGCCTACCTTCATTGCCAAAACATGTTTCAGATGTAGTTGGGTATTGTCCTGCCCCACAGCCTCTCCAGAACAGCCTCTGAAATCTACTGGGAAGCATGAAAAGAAAATGCTCTTTGGAGTATCCGGGCTCTTGCCCTGAAGGTTTCATGTGCAGACATCCTGTAGGGAGTGGGGACACGGCCTCTGCCGTTCACAGTTCTTGAGCCCTGAGAATGGTAGTGTTAAGGGAGATGTTTAAGAATTTTATAGATGTTTGTTTGGATTCCTTTCAAGCTCAGAAACAAAATGGAAGGGACAGTTTTGAAATATCATTTCCAATCTACTCTGGATGCCTTCACTAATTAGGCTTAAAGACCCTTGCTCACAAAATCGTGATTTTTTTTTCCTAGTGTTTATAACAATTTGTTTGCTTTTGAATCATTAGCCAGAGAAGGGGTAAATGCCCCCATGGATTTAATATACAAAAACAATTCTGCTTTTGCTCCTCATCTCCTCAACCTCAGGAAAAATCCTCAACCTAAAAAAAAAAAAAGAAGAAAAAAGGAAAGGAAAGACCTACTCTTTCTGTGGAGTCAAGATAAAGTGGTTGTAAATTACTAATGCCTTGGGAAAAAAAAAAACTTTATGTCCAATACATTATTCAGAAATTAATAATTAACAATAACATTGATTGCACAATGCCACTGTTTTGTAAATTGCTTTAATCCACTTGTCAATTCTTTTGGTTGTTCTAAATTTATGCTCCCTGTCTTCCAAGGCCCGTCATTTTCATGAGTCACCCGGTCATGGAGAGGGCAAGTGCTTAAGGGCTGGGACCCAGCCAAACAATGCCTGGGCTCCTCAGTGTTTTCACAGACTGTCCTGGCCCGTCTGGTAATCACTGTCTTGTTTCCTCATGGGAAAAGCTACAGAGGTGTGGAGTCAAGGACAGCGACCAACATACTGAGACTCTACTATGTGTGAAGCATGCTGCTTCACACCTGAAACTGCAATCCTTATCACAACCCTCAGTGGTAAATATCAACCCCTTTTTTTCAGATGAGGAAACTAAGGATTAGAGGGGTGATGTAATTAGCCTAATGAAATAAAAGCTAAGGTAAGGTCAAGGTGCAATACTGGTCTCTATCTCCTAAACTTGACTCAGCCTACATACACTCTCCTGCACACCGCCGTGCCTCAGCCAAACACAGCTTTCGGAATAAATGAATCATAAGAAAGGCCTCCACCCGGCCACGATCTTCATATTTCGGCAAGACCTAACTAGCTAATAATGCTCAGAGCATTCATCGACCCAGCCCTGGCTTGGGATAACGTTTCTCGGCTTATTTACAGTATGAAGTTCATTCTTGATTCATGGGCTGACTCTGTGCGCTGTGTCCTCCAGGCTGGAGTTACCTCTGGCACCACGGGATCATTGCTCTTTCTTTCAACACTTGGGCTCACTGGATGCTGACTCCTTCCAAATGCAACAATTAGTTGAAATCTATTAAAAGAAATTTCTAAAGTCAGTGATTGCAAAATCCATTAGCTGCTCAAAATTTGGAGACAGCTTCCTTCAATTGCTTAACTGGAGTTCAAGTAGTCAAGGTGAGGAAATGATAATAAGCAAATGATAATAACCAAAACCCATCGAGTGATCAATTTTTCTTTAGTATTTATGATAACCAAAAAGGAATCAGCAACCCCAACATTCAAATCTCTAGCAGAGTGCCTGTCAGAATCTATACTGAGTGCATGTAAACTCTTTGGCTGCTATGGGCAGGCATAGAGGCGAGATGACATCAAATGATTCAATTTTTAAAATGATAGAGTTATTTTAAGCTAGTACACATATTCATCAGGTGACAAAGGAGAGGAGAGAAATAACTAGTTTTAATTTAGTCCCTTCTGTGTTTTAAGCATTGTGCCAGGCATGTATTCCTTACATTCTCATAATAACCATATAGTACTATAATCCTCATTTATAGAGGACATGAATGGTCACAGTAATTCTTTGAAGGAACTTATTCCAGTGTGAGTCCAATTATTTAAAGCTTCATTGATATTTACAATTCAGTAAAAAAGCCAACACAGTAGGCACTAACCTACCTCAGTGCCAGACACAGACAACTAGAGACATGATACTCATTCTGATTTTCAGTTCAGGATCATGGCATGCCCATATGTGTTTATCACCTCTTGGTGCTGAGATCCCATTAGGAGGGCATTAAAAATAAAATTAAGCCCAGCCAGTGTGGCTCAGTGGTTGAGCGTTGACCCATGCACCAAGAGGTCACCAGTTTGATTCCTGGTCAGGACACATACCCAGGTTATGGGCCAAATCCCCAGTGGGGGCATGTAAGAGGCAGCCAATTAATGTTCTCTCTCATCGATGGTTCTGTCTCTCTCTTCCTCTCCCTTCCTCTCTATCTAAAAATCAATAAAGAAAAAAATAATAAAAAATAAAATTAAATTAAATTAATTTAACAACAACAACATCAACAACAACAAAAAAAAAAAAACAGAAAAGGTCACAGCAACGAAATGAATAGGAGAAGGACGAGAGCTTTCAATTTGTAGACTACAGAAAGTGGGAGAAGTGTGTCAGTTAATGACGTACAGGGGAGGAAGACACAAAAGAAACCATGGATGTGAGCAGGATCCAGCAGCATGGGAGGTAGCTGACCTGCCCTGTAAAATCAAAGTGGCTCTGGATTCAAAAAGGTGGAAGTAGAAGGGTAACCCTGAAGTAGAAGGTCTGTATATAGAACAGGTAGCCTCAGCTGCACCTTTCCCTTACCTCCACGTGCAGTAGAAATTCAGGTCCTTTTGTGGCTCAATGGTTGAGCATCGACCCATGCACTGAGAGGTCACCAGTTTGATTCTCGGTCAGGACACATGCTCAGATGTGGGCCCAATCCCCAGTCGGGGTCATGCAGGAGGCAGCCAATTGATGTTCTTTCTCATCAATGTTTTTCTCTCTCTCTCTCCCTCTCCCTTTGTCTCTCTCTTTTTAAAATCAATAAAGGAAAAGAAAGAAAAGAAAGGAAGAAATCCAGGTCCTTGCCCACAAGCAAAATAATCCAAGAGCTTGTCTTTAACACAACAGAATGAACTGTTTGGGGAGGAACTAGGGTGGCTGGTATGGGTGTCAGTGAGCCAGAGTGAGGCTCTTCTCAGTTGTCACCTGGGGCACTCCACCATCAATTACCGTAGGTCCTAAGGCATTTAGCGTGGAGAAAGCCCGCCCTCTGACACGTCCTGCAACACAAGCCAAGCTCCTGGCAGTCTGTTTACTGCTCATCCTGATATATGGAGGGACAACCAAAAATCTCCCGGCATTCGAAAGAGAAACACCAAAATAAATAGACATCAGCTGTTCCCAAGAGGAAAAAAAGACCTAAGTGAATAGAAGAGAATTTACAGAAAAAAATTAAAAAAATTCTATATACTCAGAAGTACTCAAACATTTTTGGCATAGGTAAAACAGGAATACAATGTTGTATATTTTTCAAAAGGCATAATCAAGAAACAACATTAATTTTTGGAAATTGAAAATAAGGTGAGAAAATTGGATATTCGGTTGACGTGGTGTGAGGCCAAGCTGAGGAAACCTCCTAGAAAATAGAACAAAAGTAGTTAGGAAGAAAACGTGAGCAAAAATCGGGAGACGTTGAAGGTCAGTCCTAAGGAGACCTGATATTTCACTGGCAGGAATTCTAGAAAGAGAGAACAGAGGTAACAGAGGACAGGAAAAATAAAAAACAAATCTAAAACAGAAATTCCCCAGAGTGGAGGGGAAAGTATTTTTAAATCTAAAGAGCTTACTCAGTGCTCAGCATAATGAGTGAAGATAGTTACCCCTCAACACAATAGAGTGAGATTTTAGAATACCAAAGATTAAGAGAATATCCTAAAATTTCCCAGAGAGAAGGCTAGGGAAAAACAGTAGCGAAACACTCATAGCTCATAGCTCATAGCATGAAGCCAATAGCTAAATGTCTCAAGTCTTCAAAAACAGAAACAACAATAAAAGCACATTACTTAGGATGACTACCACAGAACCCGAAACAGAAACCCTTGCGAACAGGTTACCTCTGAGGAGCAGGTGAGTCAGGGCCATGGAGAAGACCGTGGCTCCTTCACTGTCAGCATTCAAATATTATTTGGATGAAGTATTATTTGAATTATTACTTGGAAGTATTATTATCCAAATCTGCTCATATACATATATGTAAGTATATACTCTAAATATTATATATAGTCATTATATGCCACATAGTCAATATATAATATAACCCATATATTATATAAAATACTTTATATAGTTAATATATAACATATCTTGTGTATATAGAAGTAATATTTGCAGGCCTTTGTTTATTACACATTGAGAACAAACTCACCAAGCAGGGTGTTTTACATCATAACACCTTAGCAAGGTTTATTCTTGCCTATAGGTAACGCAGTGCACACATAATTATTGAAGGATTTGATACAGAGCCATAAAAATCATATTCCACCAGGTCTCCTAGTGGCCAAGAAAATAAACAAGCCTCCTACCAACACAGCTTCCAAATAGTCAGTGGCTTAGGCTGAGCCAACAGGATATAAAAACAGTTGGTTGAGAAGTGGAAACTTCAAGCTGAAAAACATTTGGGATTTTCTAATCTCAACTGAATGTTTTTTTAAAAACTGAATTTCATCAAACCTGTTTGTGTATATGGGGAGTGAGCCATAGGCACTAAGGAACATTTGACTCTTCCTGCTGCTAAACACGCTGAGAGAAAGAAACTTCTGGAAGTTGGCTGAATTATTTTGAGTCATGATGAATTCCTTTAGGGGAAGAAAAATAGTTGCCTAATTGGTCCCTTTGCAGCATAAAGAATTGGTCCTCGTATAAAAGATGGCCACCGAGTAATGAATTAGGGTCTTTGCTTCATGGCAGAGACTAGGAAAAGTCAGGTCTGTGGGACCTAAAACATTTGGCAAAAACTAAAGTCTAGAAGTGATGTGGAAAGGAGAGAGAGTCCAAGCAAATGTACGAGAGAGGGGGGAAGTAGGAGTAAGAAACGTTAGATTTCTGCTCAGAATGTGAGCGGTGAAGAGATCCGTGCAATCCCAGTGAGCACTGCACTCGTTAGGCAGCACCAGCAGCTGCTTGCAGCCTCAGCTGCCATGGGTGGGGTTTTTCTTCGCCTGCTACCTTTTCAATCGATTATGCAGGAAGCATTCCTTGAGTTAGGGCGAGGTGCAGACTGTGCTTTCTCACTCACAGCTGATAATTTCCCTGGAGGCAGGTGAGATGCAGGAAGATAAAACCAAGGATTCACGAGAAAAATCACATTAGTGGAGAAATGAAGAGCGTGAGGGGATGGAGCAGGCGAAGCTGGCCAGTCATATAATAATTCAAAGGCTGCAGGTAAAAACAGCCCACGGGGTTGGAGCAGTTCGTCATACACTCAATCAAGGAAGGAAAACAAGAAGCCAAAAATTGTGGTGAAATTGTTTTCCTGAAAGAGGAGCTGCTATAAATATAGATGTCGTGGGACAGAAGGAATAGGAAGAATAACAGCAAGCCTGGATTCAGCAAGAGAAGCAGATCACCAGGTGCTGAGCAAAAACCACTAAGGTGATGGGCACTTCAGGAGAACTAAGATGACCAATTCAAGTTTATGTATAAGGCAGAATCACAGACTCAGTGATACCAAGGACTCCTTGATCTGAAGACTTTTCCCTAGGAGTGAAGGATAAGAATGTAATTTAAAAGAGGATATAGACTGAAAGTGGGTATGCTGAGCAGACCCTAGAGTGTCCCCCATATTTCCCACCCCCTGTGTCCATTCTCTGTATAATACCCTTCTGCTGCATGTGGGTGGGACACACTCCCACCTGTGACTTGATTCTAGGCAAAGGTGATGAATGTCTCTCTCAGGGTTGTTTCATGTTATATAAGATTCCATTTTAGCAAACTGGAGCAAGAAACTCTCCTTGCTGAAATAAGCAGCCAGGTTGAAGCCCATATGGCAAGGAATGATGCGGGAAAGCTCGAGGACCTGAGGTCAGCCTTTAGCCTACAGCCAGCAAACGGCTGGGGCACTTGGCCAGACAGCCACAAGGAAAGGAATTCTGCCAGCAACCTAAACAAGCTTGAAAGTGAACTCTTCCACAGTTGAACATCAGATAAGCACGCAGCCCCGCTGACACTTTGACTTCAGTCTTGTGAGCACCTGGGAAGAGGACTCAGCTGAGTCATGCTCAAAGTCCTGCCCCGAAGCAACTGTGAGATACTAAATTATCACATAATTTGTGATAATCTGTTCCACAGCAACAGGGAACAAATATAGGGGGGGAGAAGCAGGTGGAAAGGAATAAAGAATAATGTCAGATAACTTTTAAACAGGAAGTCATGATGCCCGGTATTCATTTAATCACTATTAAATAGCATTTAGTCTTCCATGATGCCTGCTGCCCCATGATCCATCTAAACCTAGCTCTGGTCCCCTCAGAGTTGTTCCCTCCTTTCTTGAAGTAGAATCTGTGTGTTGTACTATCAGCCAAAGGATGACAAATGTATAATGTATTGCTTCTAGCTTTTCAGTGTAGGAGGTCTGGCCCTGTGCCAAGTTGGCAGGGGGTGAGGGGGGGCTGGATCCCCTATTCGTTGGATCACCTCCTGCTCTCACACAGAACCCTTCTCCCAAAGGGCACAAATAGCCTCTTGTTACTACCCCTCACCTATCCTACACCATGATCCATACTTTTTTGAATTTTCTTTTTTTCCATTAAATTTTACCTATTTCTGTGTCCTCAGATCTTGCTTGGTATTATTGAATTCAGGCTGAGAGCAATCATCTGATATCTTAATGAACATTTGACCAGATAACATCTGTGCTTTTTAACAGTATCTTCAAAACCCTAACCAGTGGAAAACTTAAGAAGCTGATGAAGATATACTGTCCAGGCAATTCTTCCAGGGGCCCTCAAACGACAGCCTATAGGGACAGTGGGACACTGTTTGCTCCAGAAGATTGCCCCACACTTCCTTCCCACGGGGGTCTCTTGCTGGTTGGGGACTATGCTAAGTGAGCATTATGTTTGTTCCAGAAGCAGCGTCTGTCTAGTGCCTAGCGGGTGTCAGACTTTCCCCCATGTGGAAAGGAGAATGGACAGCTGGTCTTAGGCTCATCACAAATATTTTATTCATATCTGAGTTTTTTCAGTATTCACCCTTCCTTCCTACATGTATTTCTGAACTGCATAGAAATGTGCTTTCCATTTGGGAGAGAAGCCAGTCCATGGGACCCAAGAACTTCCACGATGAAGTGGAGTCTCCACACCAGGGAAGGCCCCTTGCTTCCTTCTACAAGGAAGACTCAGAAAAGCTCTCTGTCCCCAGGAGATTCAGAGAAGCTCTCCACCTAGACCGCATTGTCTTGGTCTCCAAGCCCTTGAGCAACTCACTCTGTCTGCTTGAAATGCCCTTCACTTATCCCATTTGAATTCAGAAGTATGTTACGGGCACATACAGGTGGACCTGCCTTAACTGACCCAGAGTGATTAGGCTGTATGTCTATGCAGGCTCTCAGGAGCTCAGCAATCATGGCATTTAACCCTTTGTCCAAGAACTGTCTCAATTGCCTGTCTCCTGCGCCAAATAGCAGGCTTCCTAAAGATATGGGCAGCGCCCTGTTGTTTTTGATCTTCGGAGTCTGGCTCAGTGTCTAGCACTAAACAACTGGCTCTGGATTAGCGAATGAGTGAACGGCCAAACAGGAAGCAAGAACCCGACCTGTTCAGCTGGAAATAAAAAAAAAGAAGAGGATGATCCCACAAGGTCGGGATTTGAGGAGGAGATGATGGTAGGTGTTTTACATTGAAACCAGCCCACAAATCTCTGTCCATCCTGTCCCGTGTAATTACTGGGCAGTGAAGGTCTTTTATGACGTTTCCCTAAAGGGTGTCTGTGAAAACCACTCAGTTGCGGGCAGGAAGCCAGGTTTTATTAACAGAAATGTTGTGGGTGAGAAAGTATTACGAAACTGATATAAGTGGGTTTACTTTCATGGCAATTTCTGATATATTTTTTATAATCAAAGTATTACATAAACATTTCTCTATTGTATGTTTATAAGTTGATGCTGATGAGACCTAATTTTGCCCCATCTCGAACTCCTCATAATAAGTTATAATTTATAACTATTTATAAAGTATGGTGTTACATTTTATTTAAGTATGTCATGTCATATCTTTTCCAGGAATATTAATATTATACTAAAATACAATTGACTAAGGAATCCTTTTGGAAAATATGAGTGACTTCGCTGCCCAATAATTATATGAGACAGATAGTTTGTGGGTCGATTTTAAAGGAGAACACCGAATAACGTCACCTCTTTCTAATATAAGTAAATATGACTAATACAAGTAAACAAGTTCACTTACTTAAAAAAAAAAAAGGAGTTTTCTTCTCCCCTCCTGGTTCATTTGCCAGCATCACAGAACTATAACAAGTGCACAAAAGAGGCATATCCTTACCCAGGCCCAGGGGAGCAGGACTGTGGGGTGAAGTGCACTTCTGAAGGGGTCTCCCCAGAGGGCTCTCCTCCCTTCTCACCTCCCCACTTCTTAATGCCCTCCATAGTTCCAGAGCCTCCCTCCTCTCTAAAGTACACACCCTATGTCTCCTCCCCAAAGAGCTCCTTTTTGCTTGGCAAACATGTGTCTTATTAACGGGGCAGACATGCATCGGAAGGCAGCTTACATTAGCCTGTTCTTTGAGAACTATTGTTATTCTCCCTGGATACCAGCTCTCTTTTCATGGACCTCTAAATAGTAGTTTCCTACACTAGTAGTTTAGAGTCTCAAGTCTAAACCCACCGCCCCTGATCCTGATCTTCCTTTTTCTTCTGGTGAATCCTCAAATTTAACTTTTGCTCTAACCATGCTTCTACAAGCATTCTGTTTAAGGTTCTCAAAGCTCTTCTTACTAAATGCTGTGACCTACCCTTTCCCATTCCTTATTCTCCTTGACATCTTTTATATTGGAGTCCGGGCCCCAGAAATATGAGCCCCACATATTCTCTGGGGCATTGGGAAGACCAAGGCAGATTTGGAAAGATTTGGGTGTCCAGGGATCTTCTTCTGGTCCATGCTTCCACTGTGTCTGGGCGTGGAGCCCCTGCCTGTTCCCACCAAGCACACTTCCACCTCAGGGCCTTGTTACCAGCTGTTTATTCTGTCTGTAATGCTCTTTCTTTAGATTCTGCACAGTTCTCTCTCTCACCTTCTTCAAGTTTTTGCCAGCCCCACTCTCCATGACAGTGGCGATGTTCTCTACCCGCCATTGCTCACGTCCTGAGCCGCGGTGTCCTACTCTGATCCCATCCCATGGTTTCCACCTTTAGGGAAATTCTCCCTGTTTCTATTGTGCTGGGAGTTCTATTTTTTAAGAACAACTACATGTATATGTTTTATTAATCTAAAAACTCTCTCTTGTCTCATTTCTATGAATTTGTGTAGAAAAGAGAGTTTACCACCTAGAGAACCGAGAAGAACTGGAAGGAAATGAGGAGGATGGCTATGCATATTTCTAAAGCAAGAATATTCCAAAGAAAAGAAACAACAGTTGGTGCAAAGGCCATGAGGTGGAAGTGTGCTTGGCAAGAATAGGCAAGAACCCAAGATGGTTGGATCTTGGTTGGAACAGAGCCAAAAGGGGAGAAAAGAGCAGAAGGTGAATTCAGAGAGGGGAGTGAGATATGGGGTGCAAGGAGGGCTGTGTGCTGTGGAGACTTGCGGCCATTGTTGGCTTTTACTCTGAGGAGGGTGGGAAGACACTCGAGGATTTTGAGAAGAGGAGTCACAGAATCTAATATTTTAGATAACAACTCTGACTGTCATGTTGAGGGTAGAGTCAAGGGAGAAGAATCAGGATGCTAGTGCACACATCCAGGTTGGAGATGTTGCCGGCTCAGACCATGGTGGTAGCAATGGCGGGGGTAGGAAATGGTGGACTGTGGATGTACTTTGATGCTAAAGCCAATGATTTCCTGACTGGTAGGAGTGAGAGAGAAAGACAGGAGTCCAGAATGTCTCCAAGTTCTTTGGTCTGAACACTGAAAGATAAAGTTGCCATCAAAGACATGGGATTGCAGTAAACGAAACGAGTTAGCAGGAGGTAATCAGGAGTTCTGTCTCTGACATGCTGAGTTGAAGATGTCAACTGGGCAAGTCTAGGGTTTAAGAGAGAGGGCTGGAGTGAAAGCATAGGTTTGAAATGGCACTTAAAGACGGGAGACTGGGTGGATCACCAAGGCAGAGAGTTTGGGTAGAGAGGGAGAGAGGAGCAAAGACAGCCCTTGGCACCCCTATGTTAATATGTCTAGGAGATGAGAAGGAGCTAAACGAGGAGACTGAGAAGGAGCAGTCAGTGAAATAAGACCGAAAAAAAGAAAATATAGTGTGTACATATGTTGCATTTTAATTCAACGCATTATGTAGCAATCTGGATTGAAAAATTGGAACTAAATTGGAGATCATTCTTTACTTTCAGGAAAACAATATGATACAATGCATAAACTATTGGCCTAGCACATTATGTAAGTACTTTTAAAATTACATTTTCCACACCTCACCCCCACAACCCAGCACAGTAGCAGGCGGTCTGTAAAGAAAGCTACCTTGGGCCTTTCTAGTTGTTGCTGAAAAGAAAGCTACTATATTACTTCAAAAAAATGAATGAAAATAAATTGAGTTTGTTTGCAGGGTTGGAGGAATAGAGACTGCTTGCAAGTTATGAATATCCTAGAACCTGGCACCTTCTATATAATTCAAACAAGGAAGGATCTACCTAGGGAGAATTCAGAGTGACTAGGGGTAGGTTCTACCTTAAAAAAAAAACAAAAACCCACAATAAATTTTATCTTTTACAGTAGTTTTAGGCTCACAGCAAAAAGTACAGAGTTCCCACACCTTCTACCTAGGTGCTATGCTATCCTTTCTCCTTCAAACTTACTCTGTACCACAGTCAAGTTGCTTAACTGATGTTTCCATTTTCCCACCTGTAAATTGAGGGTAGGATGAATTAAAGCTTTGAGGCTCTTTCAAGAAGGTGTTCTGTAATGTCAAGTTCTTATTGGAAACCTTAAGGAAAAGGTGGCTTCTTCCTATTTCTGGGGGCCAGCTGCAATGATTAGGATTTAATGAGTTATCAAGACAGTGTGTTATTTAAAGACCAGTGATATCAGTGCTTCCACATCAATAAACATGTGTGATCCCCAGGGCAGAAGTGCCTGCCTACCATGTGAGCCCATGGTGTCTGTACAGGCTGCAGCCTCAGTCTCCCCATAAGACAGCCCGGTCTCCTGATTTGTGACTCTGCTGTCAGTGCTCCCAAGATAGTCTCCTGGCCCCATGACCTTGGGGCCAGCCCTTCATCCAGCTCCTGTGCTCCTTCTAGGGCCCATGAATCTCACGAGAGGCAGTGAGGTAATGGCTAGAAGAGACACCAGGCTTCCTGACATAACCCTGGACAGCAGTGCTATTCTGTACACAGAGGGCAGCCAGCTCACTCTGTCAGAAAGCACTTCAGTGTGCTGACTGATGACTGTGAGCAGGATGAGTTCAATTCCTTGCCTCACACTTTCCACAACTTCTCCTGCCAAGCTCTTGAGACTTTGAGAGAAGGGAGTGCTTAACTAATTACCTCCAAGAACTGTCCCCACACTGGCTGCTCAGGGAATTTCAAACCTCAGACCACAAGTCGTCTAAGGCCCAGTGTGACACCAATCAGATTCCTGAAAGGTGGCTACTCTAGAAGAAAGCAAGGCAAATAGAATCAATAAAATATGGACCTCGCAGGATATCCAAGGCAACAATTAAAATATAGCTGAAACTGAAGAATTCGTCTTAAAAGCAAAGGCTTATTGTCAGCAAAGATCTCCACACCCAGTTCTTCAGCAAGTTCATCCTCATTATGGCAGAAACACAAATCACTATTTTTCTATTTTTAAAAATGTTTTTATTGATATTTTAGAGAGAGAGGAAGAGGGAGAGAGAGAGAGAGAAACATTGATGTGAGAGAGAAACATTGATTGGCTGCCCCCTGCATGTCCCCTACTGGGGATCGAGCCCATAACTCAGGCATGTGTCCCTGACCGGGAATCAAACTGGGACCTCTCAGTCCACGGGACAATGCTCAATCCACCGAGCCACACCACTGGGCACAAATCACAATTTTTCTAAAACTTCATGCATAAAGATGAAAAAAAGATGTGTCCTCTGCTCTGAAGCAAATTATAGTGGGAATCATGGAATGATCACAGGGTTAATGCCCGGGGAGGAAATTCCAACTTTGTCACTTAATTGATTTTGATATTATTTAACCATCCTGAGCCCTAGTTTCTTTATGTACAAAACATAAAACAATGGTATTTGACCTGCAGGGTTGTGATAAGATATATAAAGTGCAGGCTCAAGCATGCTCTCCTAAGTAGAAGATAAGTGGAAGAAACATTCCTATAGCACTTAGCACCAGCTTAGCACATAGAAAATGCTCAAAACATGATAGAAATTTATACTGAAAGCACTTAATGCTTTGCAGGGCGTATAGTAAGCACACTGTAAATGTTGAAACTGCATACATACCTGCTTCTACTGAAAAGTCAAGAATTATATCAATCTTTTGCAAGGACATTCATCTCACCTTGATACTCAAGATATAACACTTATCGCTTGCTCTCCACCTGCCATATAGTTCTGACCTGGTCACTGAACACAAGACCTATTGTTGGTGTCTGTGGAAACCGCAGAGAGCTTATGCTGCCTAAGAATGTACCCTGGGCTTGAGTCCCTCTGCCCCTCAGAGCTTACTCTCCAGATGTGAAGACTTTGATGTTTTGTTGTTCTTTCAACAAGGCCTTTCCCCCAACTAACTGAAAATTCTCCCCTGAAATCAGATACTCTCTGGCTACAATGTTAAAGCTACCACTTCTAGTGAAGTCAACCAAAAATACAGGCATGGTTGGTAGAAGAAATTCAGTTAACCCGGCATCAAGCATTACGTAGTCCGTGTGGAATTATTAGAAGCATCTGACAAGTTCTCCCGCTGGGCTGCAGTCACAACCCGGACTCCCAGAGAACCATGCTGCCCTGGCGGCAGCCAACTCCCAGAGCAGACCTGCATTCCCAAGCAAGGGGCTGAGCACCAGCATGGAGGGAGTGATGGTCCCTGTCCTGCCATCATCAATCTTATCTCTGTCCCTGTTGAGCAGAATTGTTTGTGTTAAAATCTAAAATAGGTATTTTAGTTATTATCCGTGCCTGGTTTGACCTTTATACCCCAACATTTCACTTAATAACCAAACTCCAATTTATACACTCCTGCTGGATACCAAGGCACCAACTCCTGTCACCCACGTCAACTCCAAGTCTTCCCTACTTCTCCATTTCGGCTTGACACCTCATGACAGATCCTGCTTTCGCTCCCGGGTTGCACCATGGTGTTCTTTTTTACGAATCCTCTTTTTTCACACTGGGCACCATAATGCATCAGCCTCTTTTCTCTGGGCCTCCCCTGTGCATGGAGTCACCTATACCCCATCCCTGACCTATTTGATTTGTTTGTTTAATACCTACTTTAAGTACTAACTGTTTTATTTGTTTTATCTTCCTAGTGAGATGAAAAGAAAAGGCCATCTAAGATTTTTTTTTTTCCTTCTAAGTCTTCTACAACTTGGGGCCAAACTAAGCAAATATAGAGTGTCTCTTTGTTTCAATGCAAAGAGTTCTTTAAAGTTGGCTCTTAACAGGACTCACCCTGAGGCGACAGTGATAGGGCACTTGTTGCTGTGTTCGTCCCCCCACACGTTAGACCTCTCTCACAGAAGGGATGAAAGCTGAGATACTGGTATTTACTGAGCAGAGTACTGATATTGATGCTGGAAACAGAAGGGATTGCTTATAGCAGACTTTCAACCAAGGGTTGAGTTAAATATTCTGACTTAGGGGAAGAAAACATGCCGCTTCCTCCCTTCCAATTCCATTCAGTTCAAAAACTTTCCTGTGTGCCCGAGTGGTTAGGCAGGATGGGCTCTGGAAATTCCTGGAGCAGACTTTCAGATTCTCACGGATTCTTATTATCCTCTGTTAGTTAACTTCCTAGAACAATTATATCTAGGGATCCAGAAAAGGAACAGAAGTTGCAAACCAGACATGCTCTGGAGACTTCTGAAGCCCAGAGCAGCTTGATTTCCAACTCAAAGAGCTGGGCAGCGGCCCCGAGTCTCACCCGCTTGCCCATTCTCATGTTTGTATTTTCAAAAAGAAGCCAGATTTTATGCCAAGTGAAAATATGCCCAACTAAAAGTCTATATTGACCCTCCCTTGCAGCTAAGAGTGGCCAATGTGACAGAAGTGACAATTATTTGGGTGAGATTCCTTGGAAAGTGTCTTAAAAGGCAGTGGGCAGAAACTTTAACTTTGCTATTCCTCCCTCCCTTTTACTTTTGGACTAAAGTTTCAGTAGCAATCTTGGAACGGAAGTTGAACTTGAAAAGGGAGGATGCACACCGAGGATGGAGGGGCAGAACGAGGGGAGAAGCCTGGCCCTGCATGATGATGGTGCTGCCATTTCTCCCTGGATGGCTGCCTTGCATTTCCTTAGAATCAGAAATAAATCTGTTTTCTTTACACCATATTATTTGACTTTCTATTATAAGCATCCAAATCTGTTCCTGATACAGTATTTCCACCCTCATCCACTCTAACCCTATTTATTATCTTCCCTCCTCTTATTTTACTATTTAAAAAATCACTTTGGTTAAATATTTTTTATATACATATTTTTTCTAAATTAGAAAGAAAACCAAGGGATTAATGTTTATCAGCCATTTATAAATCGATATAGAATGTACACTAAAATAATGTGACCTTTAGAAGAGATAAGCCAGTGGGAACATAGATATGTTGATGGTGTGGAGGAGGAGAGAAACTTTGGAACATGGGTCAACTAGAGGAAAGTTGCTGTAAAAAGTATCAGTTTCTTAGATGAGAAAGGAGAAGATGACTCAGTGCACAGGATTAGGGGCCTGAAAGAGATGGAAGAAAGCCAAAGATCAGCCTTCCCTCCTTTGCTATTTTGTTTAAGGTCCTGGTAGGACACATGAATGTCACCAAAATTATTCCATGTGCTGCCTTCAAAAGTGTAGTCCCTCCTCTATCATTCTTGGGTGTGTGACAGCTATTTTTGAAATTAGTTTCAATTGGAGAAAAGCTCTATACCCGGTGGCTGAGAAAATGAAACTGTGTCATGGAAGGACTCATAGTACTTAGTATTTTACATACAAGGTTGAATGGGCATCAACTCCTAAAGGTCATAAGCTTGAGCTCAAACTGCGTATGGGCAAAGAAATTCCTTGATTCAATTATTCGTTCCTCAAGCATTTTTAGAGCACCTACTCTGTTCCTGGCAATGTGCTCGGCCTAAGGCACAAACATATAAAGCCTAGTCCCAGCTTTGAGGAGTTGTTCACAGTCTGGAGGAGAGTGTGGGAAAAAGAAACAAGGAATGAATTGAATGATTGCAAAGGCCTCTCTGCTACCTTGCTCTTGGACAGATTTATAGACATTCTCTAAACACTGTATTTAACATTCCACAGCAAGCAGGCCCTTCACAGGGGCATCCAGGAAGTACGCAGTCCAGATATTTATTCTGGATGGTGAAGAACACAGGAGTGGCTTTAAATCTGCCTCTCGCTGGCTGTGTGATCTTGGGCAAATTACCGCTTCCTGTAACCTATTTTCTCGTCTGTAATAATATGCAGGTTCCTGTGAGGTGCAAATGAAAGAATGTATATGGAAAAATGAGTATATCTAGGAACTGATCTAGAGAAGGATCTCAGAACGGAAAGTTACTGTTGTCCCGTGTTCCCTGTCACCTCTGAGACTGCGGAAGCCTGCACCTAGCAGGCAGTTAGCAGGCAGGCAGGGAGTTCAGGGAAAATGGTGGGGTTGGTGAGGAAACTTGGGCGGGGCACACGGATCTGGGGTCTGAAGGATGAAGCACAGCTGGGGACACTGAGACCTCCAGGCACAAGGAGTGAAGACTGAGGGCAGCCTCAGGAGGCCTGGAGAACATTCATTCTGGGACAATGTGGGTAACCTGGAGACCAGGGACGAGATCAATAACGACCAACAACTGCTAGGCACTGGCAATGTAAAGTCCAAGAGGACTCTGTCCAGGTTCACCAGCCCCTGCTCCACGGGAAGAGATGAACACATATAGACTTGATGCACAGTGTGGTAGGCACGGAGATGGAATAGTATACGAGGGGTTATGAGCAAATTCGCTCAACTCATTTTTATGCCTGTAAAATGGAATAATGAAAATACCATTTACCCTAGAGCAGCGGTTCTCAACCTGTGGGTCGTGACCCCTTTGGGGGTTGAATGACCCTTTCACAGGGGTCACCTAAGACCATCAGAAAACACATATTTCCGATGGTCTTAGGAACCCAGACACCGCTGCTCTATCCGTCTCCAGGCGGGTCCGCCCACGTGCAGATACGCCCACACACAACACGAGGAGCTGTATTAAAGGGTCGCAGCGTGAGGAAGGTTGAGAACCAGTGCCCTACAGGGTTGTTGTGAGAATTAGAGATTCCTACAAGTATGTTAGGTACATATGTGTATTATTTGTAATATATATCCATATATAATACACTCACATATAAGCAATTTATAAATTATATCATGCTATAAAAACATGAATTTATTTCATAATTAATCATTCATATACAGCGACTTTCTGAGGAAAACTATGGTCTCATTTCTCTCTATCGTTGAACAACGCGGAGAACAGTGCTAAACAAAACGTGATAAATATTTGTTGACATAAATATAATCACAGTCCAGATTGTCAAATCATTAAAATTCTCCCTCCTCTCTGTCAATCCCATTTTGCACAGCTCTTGCCTCTTGCAAAGAGCTACTCTTTGGGAAAAAAAATTGTCTGGGAAATCTAGTTTTCAATGTGCATGGATGTATGCCTTTCCCACTGGCTTCAGCAAGACCAGCGAGTTCATCCAAAGACAGAATTTGCCCCAGGGCAGTTGTAGAGGGCCAAGTTCTCTGCTGCAAGATCGGCTGTGACCAGGGGTATCTGGCTCTTAATGACCGTCTGTGAGAAGCTGACTACCAGTCCGAATCCAATAAATACACTGCACTACTCACTTGGTATCCTGAAAAGAACACCACATGAATGTAGTATTTTCCCCTTAAATTGGTTCTATGAGGATTCAGAAAATATACATACGTAAAGAACAATCCACATGACTGGATCAGGTCTCTGGAAATACATGAGAGAAATTTTACAAAAATAAGCCGTACTTTCTCTACAGTCTGTGCTTGAATATAAAAATCTTTGCAATCAGTTTATTTTGACCAGAGGGTTAATAATTCTATGAAAGAAAAAGTGCTCTCACTTAGAACTAATCATTATAATTATATTACAATCAAGTTCTGATTGTTGGCTCCCAGATTTTTAAAGCTGTGGACTATGAGATGGTTTTGTGTCCTCTTTTCCATCTGTGGCTTGTGGCTACTTTCCTTAAATGTTTAAGTCAAGGCTCTTTCAACGCACTCAAGTTATTGCAAGTAATGGGAGAAGTTTTTTTGAAATAAGGTTACATCTGCATGGGCCCCCAAGAACAGGTGACAACTTTGTCTCGAGATGAATAGGTACAGTTATTCACTTGGGACTTGTGGGAATAAGAAACATCACTACCCTAGAAAGCTTTAGAGACTGACATTTTTTCCATGTCTCTCCAATGTTGTCTTAATTCTCTCATGCTTCATTGTGCCGATCATCTATAATTCATGGCATCTTACCCAGTTTCCAACATCCCTACCAACCTTGTTCATCTGAGAAAATTTGATCAACCGGGTCTCTCTTGTCCAAGAAGACAATAGATAATTTATAGTCAATGGCCTTTGGGTCAAGTGTTCATTCCTGAAAACAGAGATCTACTGGTCAAAATATGGCAAGCAAACCGAGTTACATGGTCCAGACCTGGCTATCCAAAGGCTGCCTTTTCAGGAACAGCTACGTATAGGCCCCTCAGAAAGTGCCCAGTGAGATTGATACCACCTACCCAAAGTGGCAAAGAGCTCATTGAACCAGGTTATATTGGTTTCTTTCCTCTCCTTCTTTTATTATCCTTATCTCTTCATTTATGCTTCCTGAATCACCTCCCAAAGAAACGGTCTGCAATCAGGTCTTTGTCTCAGAATCTGCTTTTGGAAGAACCCAAACTGAATTTTTTTTTAATTGCAAATATGGAACACAATCTACTTTTTATATGCTGGCTGGTCTCCAGATTCATCTTAAAGCTTTGCAAAAGTATACAATCCTGACCTCTGAGCACAAATCTGAGCCTTTGGATACCAAGTGCAGAGATCCCTATTTGTCAAAGCATTCAAGGGAATTCCATTGGTCAGCCAGCTTAACAAGTACAGTAGTAAACAACCCAAACTTCCAACATTCTTTTTTGTTATTACTTCTCTTGTTCTATATCAGCAAACTATCATTTATAGATATCAAGGACTAGAAACTCCAATTTTGATTTTAAAAAAGGAGGTAGTTGGTGGTGGTGGTGATGATGTTTGGTTAATTAACTGGCATGTTCTCCTTCCCTTCTTAGCAACTCATTTTTGCATAGAAAAAAATGATGAGAAATTAAAATGATGTTATTTTTTTTCAAACTACAAGAAAAAGTTCACTTAGAAAGTCACAGAGGTAGAATAAATGAGTCATAGAAGAGATGGGCTCAAAAAAACAAGTTACAGAGGCAAAAGAAGGAGCCCTTGGAGCTCAGGAGAGAAAAAGGTAAAGACGATGCGCCGGGGGGAAGAAGAGGGTGGCAGGGAGGGCTCGGGCATGCTCCCGAAGGGAGGGCACGCCTAAAATTATGTTATTTAGAAAGCCAAGTTGCAAGAAAACCTTGGACATTCATCATACTCAAGATTCCTCTGAAACCATATTCTTCTTAAATTTCCAGATATAATTCAAATGTCATCTTCTACCCTAACTACCCCTGTGTGCCAAAATTAGATTCTCATCTCTTAATTCTCCCAGAGATTTCTGCTTGGAGATTCACTCAAGAATACTTGCAATGAACATTTTTGTTAAAATCAGTAAGACTTATCAGCTTGATTATGAACTATTTGAGGACACTGCTCTTGCTATTTTTAAATTTATCTTGGAAACTCCAGTTCTTGGCATATAACTAATGCCCAATAAATATTAAACATGTGATCTTTAAAATATATAAATACAACATAGCTAATCCTCTGCTTAAACACTTCATATATATTCCTACTGCATTTGGGATGAAATATAAACTTTTTATTTAGGATGTAGAAAACTGCAGTCACTACTCCACTTACAAAAAAACAACAACTGGATAATCTATAGAATTACAACTCCTCTTGAACCCATCAAGCTTCTGAAATCCCAAGGCAACCAACTACCCTGAAATCTAAGAAAAGATGATGCCTCCAAAGAGAGATGGGATGTAGGCAGATGCTGAATACCACATAAGCTAGCAAAACAATGCGGTGAGTTGAAATTTTTAACAAACTGTGAAAGGTCAAGTAAGAGCTGACATTAGATTATAGAACCCCTACTATCTACAGATTCAAAAACATGCTTCCCACCCCCCTAGACCTTACTGAATATTGATATGAGTGATGAGGTCAAGGCAAGAGACTAGACAAAAACTCCTTTGTGGTAAAGGTTTGGGGGAGGGGCATAGCAGTTACTGCAGCCACTCAGACGTTTTCTCCCCTAACTCCTCTATGGAACAAAAGCCTTGAACTTTCACCCTGGCTGGTTTAGCAGTTAGAGCATCGGCCCACAGGCCAATGAGTCACGGGTTCGATTCCGGTCAAGGACTTGTACCTTGGTTGTGGTTTGTCTCCGGCCCTGGGCCCTGGTTGGGGTAGTTCAGGAGGCAACCAGTCGATGTGTCTCTCTCTCATTGATGTTTCTCTCTCTCTCTCTCCCTCTCTTCTTCCCACTCTATTTGAACAGAAATGGAAAAATATCCTCAGGTGAGGATTTTTAAAAAAAAGCCTTGAACTTTCTCTGAAAGTCTCGTGGACAAAGAGTGGACTTTCCCAGACCTGAAAACTGATGTGAACCAGGAGGCCACACTGGTAAATCTCCTTAAAAAGACTCAGAAATATTTAAGGATGCACATCTCTGAAAAGAACTGGACTGCCTATGTGAACAGGCCCAGAGCTATTGAAATTTAGAAAACGTTATTGTAAATGTTCATACTTTCTCTCACCCACCAGCTGGTGAGGCTGGATAGATGTCAGTTACACTCCCTGATTGATCGAGCTGTGATCCCATCATCACGGCTGCAGCATCATTCCATCTGGCATTTGGACTCTGTGATTGGGATTGCTTGGGAAGATGGCCAAAATGATATCTAGCTCGCTGCAGTCTGCTTCAGCAGCTGCATGCACACCCAGTTCACAGCCCAAAATATATTAATCCAGACAAAATAAATTTATCTGGGGTTTGATTTAGAAGAGATAATATCAAAGATGGGAACATTTTACATGAATGAGTGAACATAATCAGTGTGCTAAATTATAAAGTTCAACTTATGCTATTTAATGGAAGACTGTTCAGAGTTATGGAAATTCCATATGGAATCATATCTCATGATTATCATACAAAAATATAAAACCAAATTACAGTTCATGCTGATACATGCTGGGTTAGGTAAAGATACTCCAAGATCATAAAATTTAGCAGTGGGTAATATTTGCCAAGGCTACCATGAGACAGTGGACTTCTTTTGTTTCTTTTAGAAAATAACTTTTACAGACCATGTCACCAAATAGGCAATTAATAAGAAAGAACACATCATTAAACTCTGCTCTCAGGTAATTTACATGCCAGTGTTCATTGTTCATAACCCAGGCTTTTCTTAGTGAATCATAACATTGTCTTAATTATCAGCACCATTCTCTGGTAATTGGTTTTCTTCTCTCTCTTCCAGGAATAGGTTTTAAACCAAACCTTTGAACTCTTTTGCAAAGCACCTACCCTAGATGTCACATGGGTTGTCATCTTAGAAGCAAATGATCTCAAGTGTCCCCTCGATGTTCTTCTTAGGTAATAAGAGTCCCAGGTGCCAGGAACAACAATGAAAAAAAAATCGCTTCTTCCACGATTACCACAGCCACTTTGGATGCACAGTAATTCCCAGCTTTTTGTTCTGGATTTTGTAAAGAAGTAATTCAAACCTTAACATTTCTGGAGCCCTTAGAAACGGAGAGTCTCTAATGAATATGACCGGTACTGCAATTCTTTCCTTAGACAAATGGGCAGCAACCAGTTGATGGAAGCCTGACTTCATGCTGAGTTAACTTTATGGTGCAGGAGGGCAAGACAGGTGTGGAGTGGTCCTTCTGCCTGTCTTGAAAACACATGCTGGCTGTAGTTATTCACATAACGACTATGAATGATGCCATTTCTACTGAAATGTAAACTTATTAGAAGTATATTTGGGGCAACCATGGTATCAGATAATTGGCCTGCTTGAATTGTGCACTTTTAAACCAATTGTTCTGAAATCATATAAATCCAGCCAGAAAGATAAATTGATACATTTTGCATTAGCTAGTCCTTCCTCAAAGCTGTGAGATGATCTTAGACAATGAGCTAATATTGATTTGATATTAAATGGATATATTGGAAAGGTACCTGGGCAGAGAAGATGAGTATAGTGCAGGGTCGTACATCCCAGACCTTAACGTGTATACAAGTCACTTGGGAATCTTGCTAAAATGCAGATTCTGATTCAGCGAGTTTGGGGTGAGACCTAGACTGCTGGATTGCTAACAGTTCCCAGGTGGTGCCAATTCTGCCAGTCTAAAGGTCTCCACATAGGCCCAGTTTTCAACATTTTTACTAAAATCAAACCTGATCAGGACTTCCGGTCAAGATGGCGGGTAGGTAAACGCGGTATCGCGTCCTCCCACAACCACATCAAAGTTACAGTTAAACTACAGAACAACCATCATTCAAAACCGCCTGAAATCAAGCTGATGGAAGTCCTACAACTGCGGAATTAAAGCAGCCACATCCAGACTGGTAGGAGGGGCGGCGGCGCGAAGGGCAGCGGTGAGACAAGCTGGTCCCACACCCAAGTGTGGCAGATAAAAATCAGGAGGACACCTCGGCTGGGAAGGTCCTTCCTGGGACTTATCGGACTCTCTCCCTCTAAGCTTGGAGGGGAGGCAACTCGAGGAGCAACAGAGACATACAGGGAAGAACTGAGCTGTTTCGCACTAGAGCCAGGGCTGGAGAGGGGGCTTTCTCCGGGACCAATGTGCTGTCAGAGGCCTTTGTTCCTTTGGTGAGCCCTTCCCTGGGGCGGCAGACAGCTGCCATATCTGGGACTCCAGCAACCTGGCTCACACTGGTAGCCCCGCCCTGCTGACTCCCTGAGGCCCCGCCCTGCCCCACCCAACTTTCAGGCCCACCCAAGCTGCTGCCAGTTGCTTTACCATAGGATTGGCCTGCCTTGGATCCTGCTTCAGGTTTTCCTAAATTCTTTCAAACGAGCAGCATCTGGTCTCAGCTAGCCCCATACCTCTCGTTAAGTAATACATAGAAACAAACACAGGAGGCGGCCAAAATGAGGAGACAAAGAAACAGGTCCCAAATGAAAGAACAGAACAAAACCCCAGGAAAAGAACTAAGTGAAATGGAGATAAGCAACCTAGCAGATGCTGAGTTCAAAACACTGCTTATAAGGATGCTCAAAGGACTTAGTGAGAACCTCAGCGAACTTAGTGAGGGCCTCAAGAGCATAAAAAAGGGCCAGTCAGAAATGATGGATGCACAGTCAGAATTGAAGGAGGCATTAACTGAAGTAAAGAATAATTTACACAGATTCAATAATAGAGTACGCAAATCCAAGGAGCAAACCATTGATTTGGAATATAAGGAAGCAAAAAACACCCAATCAGAACAGCAAAAAGAAAAAAGAATCCAAAAAAATGAGGATAGTGTAAGGAGCCTCTGGGACAACTTCAAGCATGCCAACATTCACGTCTTGGGGGTGCCAGAAGGAGAAGAGAGAGAACAAAAAATAGAAAACCTGTTTGAAACAATAATGGCAGAAAACTTTCCTAACTTGGTGAAGGAAACAGACATGCAAGTCCAGGAAGCACAGAGAGTCCCAAACAAGATGAACCCCAAGAGGCCCACACCAAGACACATCATCATCAAAATGCAAAAGTTTCAAGACAAAGAGAGAATCTTAAAAGCAGTAAGAGAAAGGCAGCTGGTTACCTACAAGGGAGTTCCCATAAGGCTGTCAGCTGATTTCTCAAAAGAAACTTTGCAGGCCAGAAGGGAGTAGCAAGAAATATTCAGAGTGATGAAAAGCAAGAACCTACAACCAAGATGACTCTATCCTGCAAAGCTGTCATTTAGAATCGATGGACATATAAAGACTTTCCCAGACAAGAAAAAGTTAAAGGAGTTCATCACCACCAAACCGTTATTATATGAAATGATGAAGGGTCTTTTTGAAGAAAAAGATAAAATATATGAACAAACAAAATGGCAGTGAATACATATCTATCAACAATGGAATCTACAAACAAAATGAACAGGCAGAACAGAAACATTCTCATAGATACAGAGAACGTTTTGTTGGTTGCCAGTTGGGAGGGGTGTTGGGGGAATGGGTGAAAAAGGTGAAGGGATTAAGAAGTACAAATTCATTGCTAGACTGACAAACCTCAAAGGAAAAGGGGTTGGGGGTGGTGGGAAGAAATAAACCAAAGAACTTATATGCATAACCAATGGACACAGACAATAGTGTGGGAAAAGGTGGGAGGGGGGCAGAAGGGGGGAGGAGGGGGTTGATGGGGGAAAAACGAGGAACATCTGTAATACATTCTACATTCAACAATAAAGATTAAAAAAAAAAAAAAAAAAAAAAAAACCTGATCAGGAAACAGGTGAGATACACTGGATAGTGGTTTGGAGCCAGGTTTCTAGCAGGACAAACCTGGGTTTAAGTCTCAACTCATCTACTCAACGACCAAGTGCTTTGAGTCCCTGAAACCCTCAGAGTCCCATCTGTAACATGGAGATAATCATATCCACTCCAGAGACCTGCTGTTGTACACAGAAATGTATAAATGACATCTTATAGCCCAAGTGCACAACTCAGAGCTTGACATAGAGCAAGTGTTTGATAAGTGACCCTGCAGCTAAGCATGGTTATGATGATGGCCATGTGACTCAGATCCTTGTCTATACTATCTACGTAAGCTGACACCTCACCTCCAGACCAAGTTGTTCATTTTTTCTTTCAGTTAGAAAATGTAAATGTTTAACACTTTGCCTTTAAGAATTTCCAGATGGTAGAAAGTACATGCAATCATAAAACAAATGAACTTCAATGGTATATTATTTTGATATATAATATGTATGTTTCCATAGGTGATTCTTTTTAATTATGAGTTGCAGTGATTTCTAAATATTGTCTTGTGGATATCTTCATGCCCCCAAAAGTGATAACATAATGTCAGACCTCACCCAGCTATAGTTTGGGGGCCTATGTCTCACATATGTAGCTGAATGCATGAGCCCTCCTTCCTGCTCCCAGAAGCAACTGCTCCCTCTACTCTGTGCACGGTGGTCACTCCTGCTGCTTTGCCAGGCCGGTAGCACCATGGTTGGTCGGCCGCTGCTGATCCTCCTTCTGGTGGACCCCAGAGCTTCACTGCCCTCACTGCCAACTCTCTGTGCTCTTAAGGTGCCAGAGGTCTCTTGTGGAGGCAATAGGAGGGGAGACTTGAAGGACAGAGAATGACCTCAATCTCCTTGTGCTGCATTTTGTTTCAGGTGACCCTGAGCAGCATGCCCATTTCTAAATGGTTATAGAATTTAGTGCAAACTGCTTTTGCTTTTTTACAGGCTCTGTGTTCTAGGACTCATAAAATCACTGGGAAAACAGAACAAAACTGTGATCCTTCTTCCTCTCTAATGATGAGCTCTGTGGGGGGGGGGGTCCCCTATCCCCACTACCCTGACCCAGAGATGTCTCAGCTCCTGATTGCTGCTGTCCAGTCCCACAAGTACCCCAGACATACTTTGTTGTGTCTAATCGCAGAGGCACAAAACTTGCCTTCTTTCCCAGGAGGCTCCACGGGGCCATGGAAATAGGTCTCCGACTGTCAGTCTCACCAGCTTAGCGACATTCACGGGCTTTGTGCATAGCCTCTTACTCAGGTCATGTTTAGATTCACTCTTCTATTCTGAACATTGAGGCTCTAAGGACCTCTAATGAGGAAAATTAGAGGAAAGGAAAATAACATGTATTGATTACTTAATATGTGAAGGCCCATGGTTAGGTTTTTTTACATATAAATTCTATCTACACAACAATTTAATGAAAGAGTTTGGTTTTTTATTCCTAGTTAGTAAATGAAGAAATTGAAGCCTACAGATATGAAGTAACTTGACCGGGTTAGTAAGTTTCCAAGTTGGAATTTCAGCCTAAGTTTGGCCTCAAAACACATGATATTTCTACCACACCGCAAAGAACTATAAATTAAGAACAGAAGTGCCCACAGAAAGACAATCTATTAATGTGCTGAATGCTAATGAACATTAGTCAGTTGATGGACATTAGCTGTGACATGTTTGCCAGGAATATGACCCTCTTTTTTTGCAAAGAGTCATGCTATTTATAGGGCATTAAAGTTTGCTTCATTGAGTTCAGGCTGCACAATGTATTAATCACACTTTGGTACAATATTACTAGTTACTAAATTCTAATGTTATAATACTGTATCTGCATGATGACAAACAACTGGTAGGAAAGTGTGACAATGAAGCCATTTAAAGACTGCTTACCCCGTGAGAGTGAAAAGACTTTACATGTCTAAATGTTTAAGAAATTAACTGTTTTGTTTTTTTTTTAAACTAAATTGATTACAGCAACTGGTTGATTTAACCTTTGAAATTTCAAAAATCCAAGCTCTTCTCAGTTTTAAGAAGCATAAAAAAAAAAAAACTTAATATTTACATGAGTGGTCCTCAATCCCTATATATAAAAAAGGATCCCTTGAAATTTAATTTAAAAATAATAATAATATAAGTACGTGGTATTTTTTAAAAATCAAATGGTTTAGAAAAGAGTAAAATGAGAACTAGTAATCTCCCTTATCACTGTGTCAACACTGGCTTAAACAATTACGAAAATGCATTGTCTCACATACTGAAGTCTATACCCAGGGCAGACTCCAGTTGTGTGTCTCAGAATTAGGCCTTTCTGCTCAGGAACCTGCTGTGTGTAGCTTTGTCCCCTCATAGTCACAAGACGGCTGCCAAATTCCCTTCCTTAGGACAGTGAAGAAAAATGGTCTCCCCAGTAAAGGAACAGATGCCCTTCTCTTTAGTTTGATCAAGCCCTCCTCCTCACCATGACTAAAAGTAACCAATGACTTCAGGCACTATTTGTCCAGATCAATAATTCTCTACCTTGTCAGATCTAATGTCCTTCATGAAAACAAATTCTTCATAATCCTCTCTTTCCTAACCTGATATCATGTGATGGCCATCCCACCTACACACATAATATCAGAGTACTTACATTAACAAAGTTTCTAAGACAAGCTCACTAATGTCTATATCCTTCTCAAATCCAGCTCCACCCAGAATATATAAGCTTGCAATCCGAATGTCCTATTTGTCTCAGCTTTTGCTTTAACCAGCGTTGGGAGATTCTACGCTACCATAAATGTTCACTGTTTTCACGCGAGACTTGGGGGAGGGGATATCCTTCTGGAAGAATTCAAAGTATTGAACTTTGAATCTTATCGTCTTTTCTGTATGACAGTCAGTACTCATTCAGTCCTACCAATTAAAATTCAGACTAGTGTGATATCTCAGGAAAACTGCTATTCAAGTGAGTGAGGGATCTCCAGGATCTCAGTCCAGGAAAGGAGATGTAGCCAATCACAGATGAAAATACAAAGTTCAGCATCATCTCCTTTAGCAAAGCACACCTCGGAGACAGACCTTAGAGACCTCATAGTTTTACATTTTCTAAATTCAGTCTTTCCCTGGGCCAAGTTTTCTCTACCTTACAAAAGGGGAGGGCAGGGAGGAAACGGAACATTTATCAAACTCCTCCTGTGTGTCAGGGACAGGTGTCATGGGACACACCATTTCACGTACTGCTCCCTAGGACGCTCTGAAGCAGCCATGTCTGCACTTGCTCTGCAGATGACAGACTGCGTCCCAGAGGTCGAGGGCCTGCAAGTTGAACTGGGTCCTGCAGGAGTCCCACGCCCAGCCTTCGTCCAGACCTCAGTGAAGTCATTCTCACCGTGTCTGCCACCTCATTTTTATTCTTATTTTAAATTAGAGTGTTCTTGAGTCCCGTTGGTCCCAGGAAAATGCAGATGAATATAGTCTCTAAGTCTGGCTTCCACGTTTGTTGCTTAAATTCTTTTCCCAGTGGTCATCTGACTGATCAGCCGATATTAACCTGATGTTACCCTTAGGGAAGTCCCGCTCTGGGGGCAGCCCAGCCCCGTCAGAGGCAGCTTGTTAGAAAGCGCTTTCAGAATTTGCCTTCCTGAAGCTCGGCCCACTGGTGCTGGTTCTGCTCTCTGAAGCCTCCTTTAAAAAGTCTCATTCCCAAGTCATGTGGTGGCCTTGGAAATACTAAAGCTAAAGTTCATTTGATTGTTTTCTATGCACAATGACTGGGCCCACTGCAGAAAAGTCATCATTACTTGAGTTAGTATCTTATTTTTCATTGCCCAAATCTTCCCACTTTCTTCCCAAATGCCAGGCTTTGTCTAATATACTCCTTTGCAATGTTTTCTATTTTTTTTGGCTTCCTATGGCCTATCCATCCCTACCTTGGCCTCTAATTCTTTTCTCACATACCTGGGTTTGATTTTCCTTCCAATTAGTGCTAAACTCCATGCTGGCTCTTGTCCAGTGATTACACATTTACATTTATCAACATGAACGTTTTATTGAATACACAAGAACAGAGGCTTGACAGCTGCTGAGAAACCCCACAAAAACTGGTTTGAGTCTCTTCTCTGAAGTGTATGCAGTAGAAATAAAAGAGAAAAACTGTATTTTACAAAATATGTTTGAGCCTCAGAAACAAAGCAAAAGAGAACAGAGAGAAATTTCATGGTAATTGCGTGAGCTCAACTATCATGTAAACCAGTGTGGTTTGTGGACCGGCAGCAGCAACATTAAGTGAGAATTTGTTAGAAATGCACATTTGGGGGTCAGCCCTTAAACCTCAGCATCTCTGAGGTGGGTCCAGAGTTAATAAGCCCTCCAGGTGATTCTGGTGCACGCTGAAGTTTGAGAATTATTATTCCTAACTTGGCTTATGTCCTTGATAAAAACAATGAATCTTTAGCATTTTTTACAAATTTGCAAAGCACTTTCGCTTACATTATTCAAACACTCTAGGCTCTTTTACCTCTCATGAAAAATAATGAGGTTGAACTAGGTCACGTATGGCAAATAAATTTCATATTAGTTGCCAACTCTGATCAATTAGTAGTGATTCCCTGGAGAATAATGGCCTCGGAGTCACAGAGACTTAAGAAAGTTATTTAACTTTTAAATTTCTGTTTCTTCATGTTTCAAATAGGAAGTATATCTCTACCTGCACACATCCAGTCTCATTTGGTGATGTCCCCCACGAGCGAAGGAGGGTGAGTGGAGGACTCTCTACCACACAGTTGCTCATCCTGGACTAGAAATCCTCCGCTCTGAATTCTCTAGCTGTAACCCTGCGGAGGAAACTTAAGGGGAAAAGCCCTTTATTAAAACAAAAGTCATCCAGTTTTGAGCAGAGGAGGGTTCCTAAGAAAATATTTCATTATATCTGGGCCCCAAGAAGATATTGAACAAACTTGGGGAAGGGGATCTCCTATTATTTGCCCTCTCAGATCGTAGATAAAACTAAGGAAAGTAAATAAAAATGCACAAGCAACATGAAAGCTATTACTTCCTAAAAATACATTTTCTGATTCCTAAAAAAATGCCAGCAAATGAAGCAAAGAACTTTGTAATGTCTCAAGTATTACACTATTAAGATAACAATTAAGAGTCTAAGGGAACCAACCATGATCTGATCTAGACAGATGGGCATACATGTTCAGGTCCTTCTTCGGGGATCCCTTCCTTCTAGCTTCTTGTGTGTCTTCCAGCGCATTCTAACCCACATCTGGGAGCTTATCTAGCGAAAATCTTGCCCTCTTAGTAAAAACACTCAAAACTTAAATACTCCGTTTAAAACATTCCTTATCCACGTGGACCCTCCCCCTCCAGTTCTGTTGTCTAGACTGAATGTTGAGCTTTGTTCGTTGTTGACACACACTGGGATGATGATTGATACCTTTGAGCTCCAGTGGATGATTTAAGCTTTGTTGGCTTAGATGATCACGTCCACTATCTGTTGAATAATTTTAATGAATGAATCCATCTTTATAGTTCAGGTAGAGTGGGAGGGAGAGAGAGGAACAGAGAGAGAGAGAAACATCGATGTGAAAGGAACACATCAAGTGGCTGCCACCCGCACAACCCAACCAGGGCCGGGGACAAACTGCAACCGAGGTACGTGCCCTTAGCGGGAACCGAACCCGGGTCTCTCAGGACCGCAGGCCGACGCTCTAACCGCTGAGCCAAACCGGCCAGGGCCATCTTTATAGTTTTATTCCACCGAACCACACACACACACAAAGGGAATGGTTTTGCAGGAGTCTACATATTTTATTTTCCAGTATAATGATAGAAAAATCAGATAACAAAAAGATGAACAGCAAAAAATTAGTACACCTATACTAGGAGACAGGGTATTGTCTAACAAGTTGTGTTAGTAACTTTCAAAGAAGACATTGCAGAGCATCCTGGGAATTTTGATCACAGTCTCAAAGGTCACTAAATAAATATAAAATCACCCACTCCTAGTAGGTCATAAGAAACATCTATCTATTCACGTTTTGATTTTCTCAAAGTAATGGCAGTATTAGGTAGGTACGAAGAGATCACTGTATTTGGATTTGACCCAAACATCAACCTTCAGAAATGTACTTAGTTGTTTACAGTCTCAGTTTCCTCATACCCATCTTCCCAAAGTTGCTGTAGGAGACCAGTTCAAGATGACAATGTAGGAGGACCCTAAACTCTCCTCTTCCCATGGGCACACCAAATCTACAGCTACATGTAGAACAATTTCCTCAGAAAAGGAAAACCAAAAACTAGCTGAGCAACACTTACAATTTGGGAGAATAAAAAAACAACACAAACCCACATCTAAACAGACAGGAGAGCCTGACACGAACTTGCCAAGAGCCCACCCTAGTGTGGAGACCCACAGCCAGGAGGGAACTCACTACCCGAGCTTTTCCCTGAGGAACAACGGGCTTGAACCCCACATCTGGCACCCAAACTTTTAAGACCTGCACCTGAGTGATGAGCCTCCAAAATGTCTGGCTTTGAACGTCAAAGTTGCTATAGTGTGCTGCCCTTTGAACCATAAAATGCTATGCAGTTAACGGTGTTTCCCTATTGGATCTTTTACTGTAGACATAAATAAACGCTAAAATAATTATTTCAAACTAGAGCTACAATAATGGTAGTACAGAGAGTTCATGGGATTTGCACTTCTTTTTACAGCTGCTATTTGATACTTGTTCTCTTTTGCTCTGCTTTTGCTCTGCTTTTGCTCTGACGGCGGAAGGATGGGTACTGAAGCAATCTGCTGGTAGATGGATAACCATGATACGTTCGACATCAAAGCCTCTTGTCTGGGCACTTCTTCACTTAAGCCATACACGGTGTCCTGTAGCCTGACTATTGCTCCCCAATTCATTGGCAAACAATGAGATTCAGAGCCCTGGAATGCCCTGGACATGTTAGCAATCCCGGCGGTGAGAATCTTGTCTGGAACAGCAGCTCTGGTAGTACCACCTGGCAGCAATTTCCATTGCTTGGGCGTTCAGCAGCACGCGGGGGCTCACCAGGCAGAGAACTGAAGAAGCTGGGAAGGAGGCGGGCTTCTCTCATCTGTTGGCCCTGTGCCCAGGGCATCAGGGCCTGAGTGATATCACTAAAAAGGGACAGAATAACCCCACCTGTCTCTAAATATGTCACTCACTGATTTGTCCCTTATAACTCATTGCTCAAATGAGATAATGACATAATGCACACAATATCCATGACATAATTTATATAAATCCCTAAGCACACTGTCTGGCACATAGTGAGATGTCAATAAATTTAATTCTTAGAAACGTGATTAGCTGTTCACATGAGGTGAGGCATTCAAACTACTTTAGACAAGGAGCAACATACTGAGCCATAAACAGTCATTAATACTCAGTTTAGTAATGGCTCCTTAGAGTCAACACTGGGCGCTGATAGTGCCCCGATGAGCAGGACATGGAGGAAATGGTGTGTGACACTGTAATTTGAAAGGGTCGATAAGGGAGGGCATAGGCAGTAGGACCCTGTGATGAAACAAGATGAACATACCAGGGTCCTGCTGAACAAATAAAATCTAAACATGGAGGAGAAAGATGAAAACTATCTGGGGTAATAGAAAGAATCCTGCTCAAGGATCAAGAGACATGGTTCTCATCCAAGCTCAGCCCCTTGCTGGCGATATAACTTTCTTTCACAAGCTGCTCAGCCTCTCTGGGTGTTCATATATTTAACCGTGAAGTGATGAAGTGGGATGAGATCACCCCTTTGGGCCCTTCCAAGGGTACCACAGGCAAAGCTTTCCTGCCTTTCCTTTAGCTAGATTCCATACGTAATAAGTTCCCATTATAGACGGAGACTTTGAAGATCCTGTATATGTGACAGCAGAGCAATACAAGGTGACTTACAAAAGAGTCAAGATAAAAAAATCTATACGTTATAAAACCACATGTAGTGTCTGTTGTCTCAAGGCTCCAATAAATCTGATCTTAACTGGCATCATTCATGTATGATATGATTGGCTACATTTTTTAAAAATATAAGAAAAACTAGGGGAAAAGATTATAATTAAAAAGAGAATTTAGCCCTGGCCGGTTTGGCTCAGTGGTTAGAGCATCGGCCTGCAGACTGGAGAGTCCCAGGTTCGGTTCCTGCTAAGGGGCATGTACCTCGGTTGCAGTTTGTCCCCGGCCCCAGTTGGGGTCATGAGGATGGCAGCCACTTGATGTGTCTCTCTGACACTGATGTTTCTCTCTCTCTTCCTCCCTCTCTCCCTCCCGCTCTATCGGAAGATAAATGCAAAAATGTCCTTGAGTGAGGATAAAAAATGAAAATAAATTTTAAAAAAAAGAATTTAACAGGCAATCTGGATTTTTAAAAACTGACATAAAAATCTATTGCAAAAAAAAAAAAATCAATTGAATTTTAGATGCCAGCTATAGAAATCAAAATACATGACTTAAAATGCTATTTGTAATATTTTCAAAAATATAAAATATCCACAGATAAGTCTAATAAATGATATGAGAACTCTATGGAGAAAATTATAAGCTTTATGTTTTTAAAGAAAGCTAAATAAATGGATAAGGAAAACTTATTATCACAAAAATATCAAATCTCCTTAGTGGATCTATAGATTTAATGCAATTCTAATTAAAATCCTAATAGGATTCTTATGGACCTTGACAATATGATTATAAAATTTAAATGGAAAACGAAGGGCCAAGAAATTCCCAAATGTCCTTTAAAAGAAGAAGAATATGACACAGAGAGGCATTGCCATATCATATATCAAGAGTTATTATGAAGATATTGAAATTAAACAGAGTGATATTGGCTTAAGGGAGAGACAAACAGTTCATTGGAGAGAGCCCAGAAGCAGCCCTGCATGTATAGGCAGGTTCTCCTTATGTATAACATAGGGGTCACTGCAAATTAGGGGGGGGAGGAGAAGCTAGCCAAAAAATAGTGCAGGAACAATGAATTATCCTTATTTGGAGTGGATAAGGGCATAAAGGTAAAAGCAAAATATACAATTTTAGAATAACATATAGGAGAATATACTTATGACTTGAGTTTAGGGAAGAATTTGCTATAATACATTCAACCATAAAAGAAAACTGATAAAGTCAACTATACCAATAATGAAAATTTTGTTCCTTCATGAACAGAATGTCTTCTCTGTTTCTGAAGAGGCAGCATAAGGGAAATGGAAAGACAAATCCAGAAATTGGGATAAATATCTGTAACATAGACCAATAAAAAATTATTATTTATAAAAGATATAAGGAGCTCCTAAATTCTTCATATTAGAATACAACTGATAGCCCAACTAAAAAGTGGATAAGCACAGGACAGGAGAGAACACACGTGGCGAATAAACATGAAAACAGGCTCAGCCTCATTAGTGAAATCACAGCGAAGAAACATTGCATGCCCATCTGCTTGGAAGATATGTGCGAAGCCTAAGAACACGCACTTGCTAAGACTAAGGAACAATGGCAACTCTTGCACATTGTTAGTAGGACTGTAAGTTGGCACACTTGCCCTGGAACATCATGCAGCATTATCTACTGAAGTTGAATATGTCATACACAGAGACCTGGCAGTCTTATTACTTGGACTAAAATCTAGAAAAACTTCTCATTTGCCTCAGAAACATGGACGAGAATGTTCAAAACAGCATTGTTTGTAATGATAAAAATGGAAATGAACCACATTTTCACCAACAGGAAAACGGTTACTGAATTGCAGTATATTCATAGAATGCAGCACTCCATACATAGGATTGAAAATATCTGGAGTAGATTTCCATGCATCCATACAGGTAAACTTCACAAACGTCGAAGTGAACACATAACAAGCAGGTTGCAAAACAGTACACTCAGCATGAGTCCACTTAGAATAAGTTAAGGGGTATTACCATATGTGGTTTTAAAACAAGCCCTGGGATAGGTAAACATAGTCACCACAGTGGTTAAGTCTGGGGAGGGAGAGAAATTGCATCAGGGAGGGTTTACCGGGGCTTCAAATGACCTACTGGTAACAACAACCCCTTTCTTACATTGCAGTAATGATTGTGCAGAGGTTCATTTTTGTCCTTTTTATACTTTGCTCAGATGCTATAAATATTCTTTTGCATGTGTCAATATTTAAGTATTTTTAAGATTCTCTGATTTTCTATGCTTATGAAATGCTAAAAGATGTGAGAAGTCACTAGACTCCGCTTATAATTTCACAACAAAAAAGAATATTTCTTTCAGCATATCTCTTTGTAATTAGAAATTTCCTTTCATCCTCCTCCTTACTTTGACAAGGGATGAAATAACTGTCCTTCAGGGAAAACCAGGGATCATTCTAGATGTTACCTCCATATTTGAGGCATGTTTGCTCTTCATTTAAATGATGAATCAGCAGTAACTGGTAGGCTTTTTCTGAACTAAAAGAAAGCAGATTGCGAAGGGGAGGATCAAGTTTCAGTCAGGAGGACACAAGAACCAGATGTAAAATGGCTCTTATTTTTTCAAGGATTTTTATACCATCAGGACAACTATTATTACACACATTTTACCAATGAGGTTTATGAGAAACAGGGAAGAGAAACAACATGGACACAATTAACAACTCTTCATGAAAGAATTAAGGTGGGATTCAGTTTTCCTGATCCTTAGTCCTGCTTTAAAACAACAAAACAAGTCCAGCCGGTGTGGCTCAGTGGTGGGGCATCGACCCATGCACCAAGAGGTTACCCGTTCGATTCCTGGTCAGGGCACATGCCCAGGTTGTGGGCCAGTTCCCCAGCGAGGGACATGCAGGAGGCAGCTAATCGATGTTCTCTCTCATCAATGTCTCTATCTCTCCCTCCCTCTCCCTTCCGCTCTCTCTAAAAAAATCAATAAAGAAAAAAATATTTTAAAAAATCTCATTAAATTATAAACAAAGATTAAATTCAACGGTGGTATAAAAAAATAAAAATTAAGCAGCTGACAGGCCACTAAGAGATATTTTTGGATGAGGGATATATGGCAAACCCATTTACATGTAATGCCTCTCTCTCTCTCTCTTTCTCTCTCTCTCTCTCTCACACACACACACACAGAGAGAGAGAGAGAGAGAGAGAGAGAGAGAAAGAGAGAGAGAGAAGGTCTCTGTCTACACATTATTTTGACATAGAACAGCAAAACTTTAAATACTAGACAGAGGTCATTGCTCTAATTTCTAGAGAACTATAAATACTTCCTTCACATGGCCTATGAGGACCTATATAATGAGGCCCCTGCCTGCTTCTGCCACAGGAAGGCCCAATCTACTTTACATCACCAATCCTTTGCAACATAGTCTTGTAATCTCTTACTCTAATCTTCTTTCCAGGCTAATGCTCTATTCCTCGTTTTTCTTGGGAAAGTAATTTGCTGTAAGCCTCATTTTTTATATGCAGGAAAATAAAAATGTTACCTAATAATATCAGAAGACTGTTAAAAACAGGTTAAAACAGGTTCCAGTAGGGGCAACTAGAGGCCATGGGTGGGTCGGGGGGATAAAAAGAGACTGGGAGGGGGTATAGGGAACTTTTGGGGATGATGAAAATATTCTCAACCTTGATTGTGTTGGTGTCTACACAGGCATATGTGTTTTTAAATGTACACTTAAATTTACTTAAAATGGGTTTCTTTGATTGCATATAAATTACTCCTAAATAAAGTTGACTATAAAGAAAGAGTGCATCTTGAATAATTACAGTCATTCTCTGCCACACCTCCTTCCTACTGGAGGAAGATTAAACCAATAGCACTGCCTTTTATCATCTGTCTTGATCTACACATGGAGAGAATGGGGGGGGGGAGCGAGGGTCAGGTCTGGGCAGAAGTCTGTAGCCTCATGTACATTCGATGGTAAGGGGCAGGGAAGGCTAGAGAGGCGTCTTCCCCCCAAAGTGAAGGGAAACAATGAAGTTGTAAGAGAATCACTCACAGATCTAGGAGTGCTGTAAGAGGGGAAACCTGGGATCTTGTTACCCTGCTGGATTCTTGCTGAGATGTAGAATCTGCAAGCCCACTGGCATTGCGGCAGAAGATAAGCAGGGCATGATGAAGAAGCTCTTGGAAGAGTCTGCCATGTGTACCCTGAAGTCCTGAGATGTAAATAAACAGAGACTGGTGCCACTATTTCTGGGATGTCTGAAGAAGGAAGCTTGTTGGAGAGTTTTAGCAGGGTGAGAAGGGACCCTGGTTGACCATGTCTGGAAATAAGATAGAGGAGGCCACCAACCTATCCAGTTCTCACAGTCATTTGAAAATGAGACAGATGACCCAGATGGTTCTCAGCATCCACTGGAAGGAGTCCATGAGTTAGAACAAGGAGCAGGAGTTACATAGTGGCCAAATGAAGCAAAACCCTACATGGAAAAGGGGTAGGGATGTGGAACACTGGTAAATAGGAAACACAGGTCTCTCTCTGAGGGGTTCTTAATACCAAGACGTGATGCATTTGCTATACCACACTAGCAGAGTGTCCAGGAGCGGAGAGAACCAGGCCAAACTACTACAGGGCCTGGGACACTTGGTCACCACGCAAAAACCAGGCAGAGAAGATTCTGCCTCACCATCCTCATCTGCTGCACCTATTCTTACCTGGGGGGTTAGGACTTGAAATACAGGTAGTGAAAAAACACCTCAAAGCCAGGGCATGACCTGCCAGCCCCCACCTTTGCCCTAAGCAGACTATGCTGGGGGGAGAAGGGAGTTTTGAGTGTTGAGTCTGAGCTTGAAGCATGAAACCAGATAGAGCTTTTAATAACAACAACAACAACAAAAATGACCCCAAAATACAGTTTGTGTCCAACATATCATTAAGAATTTGAAGATCTGGTCAACACAGCCCTGTTGGAAACAGTGGTTTAAACATAATAAATGCATTTTATGTTACAGCCTACTAATGAGATGGTTGCATAAGGAAAAGAGATAATGCTTAGTAAGATCTTAACCAAGCACCTGATAAGGGGGTTATAACCATATTTATCCAGATATTGAGGAGCCACTAAAATGATTTTTTACTTTTGTGTTATGAATTTACAACCCCTTCATTGTTATTCATTCAGCAACTATGTATTGAGCATCCAGTATGTTCTGGGGCAATAAGAGGATTGTGGTCCCTGCTCGGTGAAGTGCGCTGTGGTGTGTGCCAGGCCCCATGAGGCTGACCAGTTTCAACAGTGTCATTGGCTTACCTGCTGCACCTCTCAAACCCTACCTCCTTCTTCCTACCTCACCTCCGGGATTCCTTCTCACCTACCTTTGTTTGCCCAATAAAAGTCTCAGGCTTCTCAGTAAGACAACTCCTCCCATTTTAAATAATGCTTTGGAAACAGATCCTAGCCCCTGCATATTGGAAAGGACACAAGATTACAGTCAGATTGGCTTGAGTGGGAACTCAGTTACTGTTCCAGCTCCGCCCCTTCCCAGTGGGATGACTTGACTGTGGACTGGCCCCTCATCCCAGCCTCAGTGTTCCTGGGGAGCATAACATCTCCACCTCAGAGTGGGGTGGTGAGAATTAAATGAGATAATATATGTAAAGCACTTCATCACTCTATAAATGATACTTATTATTATCATAACACAAGTGAACTTGAGCAAAAACCCTTAACCTCACTGAACCTTAGTGTGCTCGCTTTCAAAACAAAGTTATTACAGACTTGTCTGCTTCCTAAGGTTGATGTCAGATCCATTGAAATAATAGATGTAAAAGACATTTTATATATTATAAAGAGCTACTCAATGGTAAGCCATTGTTAGCATTTTCAATAATACGCTGAGCTGAAAGCTTCTTTTAAAAAGACTCCAAAGAAAAGTGAAAAAAGAGGGAATACAGCCATGGTGCTGCTACTGCCTTTCTGTGACATTTATAAGCAATCTGGCGATCTTCCAACTCCACGAGTGAGTTTGACTCCACTTCGAATCACAGAACTGAGGTTGGTGCATTATGGTTTGCTCATCTGTTCCTCCGCCTTGACTTGACATGCCCAGAGTCAGTCAGGAAGACAGGTTTGGAATGAACTGGAGCCTCTCCTAGCTTTCTTTGGACCTCACCCTGGAAGGTTCTATCTCCTCCCAAGAGTTTTGAATCTTCCCATGGAGAAACATCAGCTCTCATGAAATAAAGCCAGAGGGTGAGCATTGTTCTGATGGATGCGAGAAATGATCCTACACCAGCAGACGCCATGCTTTCGCCCTGGGAATTGTCATGCTGCTGATTGCTTGAGAGGGAAGCAATTATCTGCCATGGGAAAGAATCTTCCTTGGCAGAGCCTCCTCTCTGATGGAAACATGTTTCAGGAGGAGGGAGGAGGTGCTTGGTCCATGTTACATTCCTGAAAGTTCCAGGAATGAGGCTACTGGTGCTTATTTACTTAGTCAAGACCAAAGTCTAAACCTGTTGGTTCCCAGGACAGCAGACCAATCCTTTAGCTAAGTGGAGGTAATATTTGCCCCATAGGCTACAAGGTGTAAACTAAATGCAAAAAGAGAACTATGTGAAATGCGTAGAATAATGCCCAGTGCATAGTAAAATCTCACTAGATGCAGGATGATCATATAATTTATCCGGACACTTTTGACAGTGAAAGGGGCACTACACAGACTGGGTGTCGGGACAGCAGGTATAACCATGACTGTCACAAGCAAACTGGGATGTATAGTGTAGTAAGGATATAATACTAGCTAAAATTACTTGATCATGGGGTTGGGTATGGAGGCACCAGTGACTGAAAATCAGTTTCTAGGAGTGAGCCTGGGACTGGCTCCCTGGGTCACCAGAGTTACTGCACACTGCCTGAGGCTCAGGGGAAGATGCACCTCCTCACTCATCTCCCCACCTCTGAGAACAGTTCCTAAGTGCAGGCTCTCTCAGTTGTTGTAGGGGAGTCATCCTGCAGCATCTGAACTCTATTATAGACCCCCCCTAAAGATGGGCTAACAAAGCCTCAGTGTTATGGGTCCCTCTTTCTCTGTTGATATTCTATAAGAACAGACCAAAGAAAACCTCTTATTATGCCCAGCCCATTTGCCAGCTGGTTGGGGAGAGGGTAAAAAATAAATGCAAGGCCCTGGCCGGTTTGGCTCAGCAGTTGGAGCGTCGGCCTGCGGTACAGAGAGACCCGGGTTTGATTCCCGCTAAAGGCACGTACCTCGGTTGCAGTTTGTCCCCGGCCCTGGTTGGTTGTGCGGGTGGCAACCACTCGATGTGTCCCTTCACATCGATGTTTCTCTCTCTCTCTCTTCCTCTCTCTCCCTCCTGCTCTATCTGAACAAAAAATGGAAAAATGTGCTCGGGTGAGGATAAAATAAATAAATAAATGCAAGGGAGGAATCTCCCCCTACTCTGTACATCTTGTCAAACTGAGAGGTTAACGTGGGGAGTAGGTGAGAAGCCCTTATTCTACATCCCCAAACCATACCCAATCATGGTTATAGCCTTCAAAGGGCCTGAAAACCTCTGGTGTGGATATTTCTTCTTGTAATACACTGCCCTCTCAACCTGCCAAATTCATTTATTCACTCATTTATCCATTTATTCAGCAAGCGTTGAGGTCACATTCTGTTCTGAGCACTGAGGATATAGTAGAGTGCTCAACAGTCACACGGCTACTGCATTGGATAGCTCAAAAATGGAACATTTCCAGCATTACATAAACTTCTATTGGATGGCACTGCTCTAGAGGGAGGAGAAGAGTAGCGATGTAATGAACAAGTACAAATGTGTTATTAACCAGATGGTGTTAAAGGTGCTTTGGAGAAATGTGAAATAAAACAAGGTGGCTAGAGTGTACGCTGTAGTAAGGAAGAAGGCAGATAGGGTGGTTGAGGAACATCTTCCTGATAATTAGAGCTACTCTCTCTGTTAAAATATTTTCTTACCAGTTATTTAAAAAGCATAGTCTGGAGTCCCTCTACTGTTGCCCTCTCTACCAAGTTGGCTATCTTGACCCCTCTCTTGAAACATTCCCCACAGTACAACAATTAAAAGATGAATTCCTAACTCAACAGGGAGGCAACCAGAACCTTGATCCTGCTCTGTGCTCTTGACTGTTGTGGTTGGTCAGTCCTCATGCCATATGTTTAAAAAACATTTTGAAGATCACCTTTGCTGAAGTGCTATTTAAGCATGTTTTCAAAAAAAATGATCAGATTAGCCATGGGAATATATAGAGAAAGTATTCCAGACAGAAGAAATAGCAAGTACAAAGGCCCTGGGGCTGGAGCACACTTAGTGTAGTCCAAGAAAGAAGGCCACTGTGGCTGGAGCATGGTGAACAAGGTTTCCAGAAAGTAGTAGAAAATGAAGTCAGAGAAATAAGCGAAGTTGTGGATCATGGGAGGCCTTGTAGGTCATTTGTATTAGTTTTTAATTGCCACAAAAATATGGCACAGAAAAACAACCACAAAACCCAGTGGTTTAAACCAATAAGCTTTTTCTACTGCTCATGAGTCCATAGTTCATTAGGGCTCTTATGATCTTGGTCAGGCTGGGCTTTTCTTAGCTGGGCTGGCTCATTGAGGGTCAGGTGATGATATGGCCTGAGGCCGGTTTTTCTAGGATAGCCTCATTCCCATGTCTGACTGTTGACTGGCCTCCAGCTGGGATAAAGAGGGGACTAGATCACATGTCTCTTACCATCTGACAGTCTAGCCTGGGCGTGTTAACATGGAAACTGAAGGGTTCTAAGAAAGGCCCAGGCTCAAAGGTGGCACACTTTCTTTTACACCACATCCTGCCAAAGCAAATCACAGGGCCAGCCCAGATTCAAGGAGTGGGGAACAGACTGCACCTCTTGCTGGGAGGAGCTATAGAGTTACTTTGCAAAGGAGGCAGCTACAGGGAGGGGTGAAGAATTGAAACCATTTATACAATCAGTTTACTACACCATTGTAGATTTTGACTTTGACTATCAAGGGATTCCATTAAGGTTTGCCATTTAAGGGGAAGAGAAATGTCATATGAGTCCACTTACATTTTAAAGTGGTCTCTCTCCTGCATTGGGAATAAACTGTGGGGGCTGGGGTGAGGAGGCAAGGACATAGGCAAGGAGACAGGTAGGAAGTGTTGCAACAAACTAGGAGAGAGCTCATGGTAACCTGAGAAATGATACTAGTGATGGAGTTGTAAGAAGTGGGAGATTCTGCATTATGTTAGTGTCAAGCCAATAGATTAGATGTGAATTAGAGGAAGAGAGGTATCCAAGATGACTCCAAGTTTGTTGGCCTGAGAAGATGGTAAAGTGGAGTTGCCATTAGCTGAAGTGCAGAAAACTATAGGCAAAGAAGGTTGGTGTGGAAAGATTCAGAGTTCTTGTTAGACTACCAAGCCTAATGTGTCTATTAAACATCAAAGAGGCAATGTTGGCTCCACGGTTATACACCAGCCTGGATTTGGTGTAGAGCAGTAAATGTGGGGTTTGGGACACACAGGTGGCAGATAACGGCATGAGAGTGGATGAGATCACCAAGGGAAAGGGTGTTTTAGAGAAGACAAAGACTGAGTCCTGGGGCCTCCAGTGTGAAGAGAAGAAAACCCCACAGAAGCCGAAGAAAGAAGAGCCATTGAAGTAGAGAAAAACTAGGAGACACAGTATATGGTGCCCATGTGTGAGAAGCACAGAAAAGAAGGGTGAGCAAATAAACTGGGTCAACTCCACGCAGCGTCCATCTGGGAAGATCCGGAAGATGAAAGGCTTAGAGTGTTTCTCTGAAATGAACATAATGTCTTCCCTTAATCTTATGTTTATTCACTGAAAAATGTGTAGCCTTAGTCTTTGCCTGAAGGTACCAATGAAAATGGGGAGGTTGAGCTGTTGCAGAGGAGTTCCCCATTTACCTCCTGCTGCTAGAATCCTCAAGAGGTTGTCTCTGGCTCCCAGGACAGAGCATCAGCCCTGGGGCTGTGCAGGGGCCCACGTTCCTCCGTGGGAAGACAAGGGAAGAGGAACACCACTGCCTGGAATGTTGTACACACCAAGAAATGTAGGGTAAAGAGTGAGTGAATGAATGAGGGAACAAATGAATAAATGAAGAGTAACCATGGTCAGAAACTACATTGAACAAGAAAATGAAAGTAAACAAGCGAATCCTGGAGTCTGAGAAAGAAAACATGAGTGACTTGAACCAAGAAGTTTCTCGCGAGATTTGCATGGAGCTCAGCCTTGGTCTCTTCCTCCTCATATCTTGTCACTGTCTACACCCCCTCTGACACCCAACTTCCTATTTCCCCTTTCTCATTCTACAAAAGTTTTGGCTCTTCGTGAGAGGTAGATGGACACTGGGCGTGAAGTAACACAACTTAGATGTAAGGCCCAGTTCTACCAGGTACTAAATTAATATCTGAATTTTGTAGGATTGTTGTGAAGATTTCTTTTTATTAGGCTTGTAAAGACACCTTATAAACTGAGGAACTGCCCACTGTCAAGCAGTGTCAGGGGGCAAAGAGGGAGTTGAAAGACAGCCTCACTCAGGGAACTGTGGGAAAGAGGAAGAACAGACCTGGGAGAAAAATGCCAAAGCAAAACATGAACTACTGGCAAGATGGCTGCCAGACGTGGAATTAGAATAGCGTCTAATTATTCTACCCTCCAACTCTCAGGGAACTTTTGCATTCATGAGATTCTTGGCATAAGTGGATTTTATTTTCCCCCAAGGAAATCAGCAGCTTTGAGGAGGCTTCGGGGAGGCTGCAGTCTCCGGAGAGGAGACCTTGAGAAGCCCGAGGGGGTGGGTTGAGAGATGCAGACAGCACCGCAAAAGGCTCCTGATGGTCACTGGCTGTGAGGTGGAATTCAAGCCAAAGGGTAGGACAGTCTCTGAGGGGAAAGCAAGCCTCGGGTGGCATTTAGGTCTCACCTGTATATAGCGTTAGGTGAATTATTTTGTGTCTATAACAGATTCTATAGGACCTCAAATGATATGGCTGAAGTAACCTTGATGGGATTTATGGGAGAAACATTTTCTCCTATTTTTTACCTTCTTAACTACCTTCCTAATCCATTGCCTTCTTTAGTTTTCCTTTTATTATATCTCTTCCTTCCTCCCTTCCCCTGCGTGCTGGAGGGTGGCTTTACAGTTTTACTGACTGAGTCTAAACAGCTGTCTCCCCAACACCTTCACTGGCTCCCTCTCCCCCTGTGCAGGGAAGGAGCCTCCATGATACAACACAGACTGCATTGACTTGTGTGTGACCCCGTCCCTACCCCACTCCCCTGCCGCACCACTCACCCTGTCAGAAAAAAAAACTAAAAATGCAAGCACCATGAGATTAACCCAGAACAATGTGCACAGTTTCCAACATAAACTGTGCAGCTCGGGGCTCCCACCCTGCAGAGCATCCAATAACTTTTGCTGAGCCATCCAAGTCCAAGAAAAAGCAACCCACTGTGAAAGAACAAAGGCAGCCTTAGCCCAGGCCTGTACCCGCCAGTCAGGAGTGGCAGGCGACAGCACCTCCGAGCAAGCATGGTCCTTGGAGGGCTGCCAAGTGGACTGCCCCGAGCATGACAAGGCAAGGGAGGGGCCCAACAAGCCCGTCAATAAGCCACAGATCTGCCCTGAAAATAATAATGAATGAAAAGGCACAGTTACAATATCTTTTACAAAATCTTACCGCTGAGCCTGTCTGGCATAGGATATATTCAGAAATAAAAATCCAAGATCAGCCCGGCCAGTGTGGCTCAGTGGTTGAGCATCGATGCATATACCAAGAGGTCACCAGTTCGATTCCCAGTCAGGGCACATGCCCAGGTTGTGGGCCAAATACCCAGTGGGGCTCATGCAGGAGGTGGCCAATTGATGTTCTCTCTCATCGATGTTTCTCTCTCTCTTCTCACATCAAGGAAGGAAAGGGAGGGAGGGAGGAAGGAAGGGAGGAGGGAGGGGGAAGGAGAAAAGAAAGGACCTTAACCTATAAAACAATCCAAGATCAGGATTTGGAATCCTTTGGGCCACTAGCCATCAACAAACAGATCCAAAGACCTTGCATTGGTTTTACCAGCAGACATTTCAAGAAAGAACTCTTGGCCCTGATAGCTGTCCTTCTCTGACAAATTCAGCATTTGTCAGTCCCAGGGTCACTGTGGAAGTAGGTTATCTGGGGGCAGAGGGCTATACTAGATAAACCTATGAGGTCATATAGTTTCAGGTCAAACAGGCAGTGCTAATGAGATTGGTATCTGTGATTGAGAAAGAATCTGTTGGTAAGGGAACAGAAGCAAAGATCAGAAGAAGGGAACAGGAGTAAGGGATCCTTCTTAGTCCTCAAATATTTGCTGAGCTCTCCTTGAGAGCCAAACAGTGGGGGAAGGATATGCCACCCTCAAGGTGCTTATCAAGTTATATATCTAAAAGTACTTTAAAAATAAGTTTAGCAGGGTGAGAGATGATTTTTGTTGTTACCAAAGGCGCCAGGAGATCATCTTGCTTCTGGGCCAGCAGTGATTGATTGCTGCAGCTGCCTGGAAATCTGTACCGAGGAAATTTGTGATGACTTGCATGGGTTCAGTCTCAGCAAAAAGGAGTGTCTTAATGCATTGGTGTGGTTTGTGACTGAGTTCCAGTCTAGTAGTCTATTCTACAAATAGGAAAGCTGAGCTCCGGGATGGGGAGCTGGCAAGTTGAAGAGAATCAGCACTACTAGGCTGTCACGATGGAAAATAGGACACACAAGCACAGTGCAGAAGGAGCAGGCATCCAATGGTACACAGGCGCTCAATCCTGGGGAGGGAGACAGGTGGGGAGGGGCTGGGAAGGCTGCAAGGTACCACAGACAGCACCACACAACACACGTTTGATTTTCAATGAAACAACAGTTCCTGCTTAACCTCCCTCCCTTGTCTTTCTCTGAGCGTGTAAAGTCAGGGTGAAGGTTGCCAGTAAAATGGCAAGACTTTCCCATTGACCTTCCCTGGTTTGAATTCTGAAGGAATATTACTGATTTCTTAAGAAGTAAAGTGTCCTGAGCCACAACGAATGATGACGAGGTGACAGTGAAGGCAGTCATTGTATTCTGCATGATAATATGGTTGGTTCTATATCAGTCTCTCTTTATAAAATTAAAGATTACATGAAGATGGTGCCCTCACCTCTATGTTTTCTAGCACCAAATCAAACTATATAAGTAATAGGCATCCAGGGAATGCTTATTGATTGGAGAAATGAACAAAGGGATGAATCATTCCATTTCTTTTGGAGGGAATTCAGAGATGTAGGAGGCAATCTTCTAGCCAGAACAAAAATTCACATGTAGTATTAAGCCTTATTTAAGTATGGTGGGCTTGGGACTTTCCATTCATCCATTCCATTCAGGGAGCAAACAATAATAATAGCTAACATTTATTGAAGAACTACTACATGTGTTTTATGAGAATGAATAAATCAGGATAGATTAAATATTTTAACAACAACTCTAAAAATCTCAGTAGTTCAAGCCATGATCCAATCCAGGTCACCAGGGGCAGAGGGAAGAATGCTATACTCTACAAAGTCATTCAGAGACCCAGGTTCCTTCTATATAGTGGCTCTGCCTTTCTTAAGCCCTGAATGCTGTGCATTCCTACATTCCTTTGATCAGAATTTAGTCAATGTGTGCCTTCAACAAACTCACCTAGATGCAAGGAGGCTGGGAAATGTAATCTATTGATGACACCAGAAGAAGAGGAAACAGATTTGTTGTGTATCTAGCAAGTCTCTGCCACAATGCATTATCTCATTTAATTCTCAAGACAACCCTATAAAACAAATACTATTTTCATTCCAATTTTGCAGATGAACAAACTGAAGCTCAGAGCAGAAAGTACTGCCACTTAGTAAGTAGTGAAACTGGGAGTTGGTCCTAGGTCTGACCCTAAAACGTGTGTTATAAACCCACTAAGCTATGCTTTTTCCTAATTGAGGTACAGTTGTATTACCCTGCTCCTCCCTCTTCCTTCCTGCCACTCAATCCTCACTGTGCTGATTTTGGCTTTCCTTGGTCTACACTGCTGGTGATATGTGGCCATTTGGCCTCAGAACTTGCATTATCTTATCTATTCCCCATTGCCCTCCCATGTGGTAGGTATTATTATTAGCTCTACTTCACTGGGAAATAAGCTGAGATTAGATGAATTATAGAACTTGGCCAAGAACATACAGCTAATGAGAGGCACAATGGACACTGTATCTTGCTCTTTGGCTTGGAGATTTGGAAGACTTTTCTCTGAAATGTAAAAAGAAAACAAAAATGCTGAATCCTGAAAAATACAACAACACACTTTCCCATGGAACATCCTGAAATATTTGGCATTGAGGTCAGATGGGCTCCTTATTCTTCAGGTCTGATTCTGTCTGTAAGGTGGGAAATCAAGAGCATTCAGCAACCTCTGGCCTTACTAATTATAATTAGATTGACACATCAACTCTTGAAGAAAGCTCTTCCAGCCAAAACCATGCAGGAAACAAAGAATCAGATAAATAACAAGGCTGATGCAAGGCAAGGCAAATATTTCAGACTAAGCCAGGAGGTGGTCTTCCCAGGCCAACAGCATTATTCATGGCTGGGTCACTGAATGCCACTGTGGAAGCAGAAGCCAGAGCAGGCTTTCTCTGCTGGGCTCCTCCTTCCTCTCTCAATCTCACCCCTGCCATAAAAGTGCCACCCTCTCCCAGAGCTATGAGGTCACAGAGTTTGTTACTTTTTTCCACCCTCCCTGGGCCATCATATGTCACATCTGATCCCTGAGGGAAGAAAACAGGAAATAAAGTCAATTAAAATGGCTGCTTTATGAAGAAAGAATTCATTATAATAACAATAATGCAATCTGAGGACTTGGGCAGATTGGCAGGTGAAAGAAAAAACAATAACAGTGGTTAGTCTTTATCCCAGCTGGTGTGGCTCAGTGGATTGAGCGTCCTCCCGTGGACTGAGAGGTCCCGGTTCAATTTCCAATCAGTGAACATACCCGGATTGCAGAGGCAGTCAATCAATGTTTCCATCTCTCTCTCCCTTCCTCTCTCTATAAAAGAATCAATAAAAACATTTTTTTAAAGAGTATTTGAAGCAGATGACTTGACAATATATTTAATTATGTAAGCTGCAGTGGTCAGAGGACCACAGTATAGGGCCCCTATGGGATGCCAGCTCCCTGCCTTCCCTGTACCAGACTAGGCTAAATTTCTTTCTCGTGACTACAGCCTTGGGTTTTTCTTCCTGAGGTGTCATTCACCCCCACCATTTATAGTCTTAGGCCACTGGCATGATGGCCTATGAAGATGTCAACCATCCTTCCCATTGGAAACATTGAACTCCTCTACTCCTGTACCCAGTGAGGCAGCTGGGGCCAGACTGGTTAAATAACTGGCCCAAGGTCTCACTGGTCCCAAGCCAGGATACCCAGGTATCTCGCTTTCATGTTTGGAGAGACCCTCAGCTAGACCACACTTGGATGTATAGCTCCAGGTGCATGAAGTGGTTATAGATTCTACTCTACTCCTCATATAACACAAAACCTACCATAACTCCTTGGTGAAAGGTTCCCTGCAGTGCTGGATGCCTGAGAACTTAGTAGTATCGGAGATTCCAAAACGGCGGCAAAGTGAAAGGAAGCTACACAGACCATCTCCCAGAACCAAACTGGAATTACAACTATAACACACAAATCGACGGGAAAAAGCAACAGAAAAGCAGCTTGCGAGGACCATATAACCAGGGACACTGACTCAATCCTGGTAGGATTGCAAAGGGGCGAGATCGGGGCTGGGAGCCCACAGACAGCAGAGGCCTTGGGTTAAAGTCCCAAGCAGCTCCATAGCGCAGAGCCGGGACAGAGGCTAAAAAAGCCATAGCCACTCACCTTGGGCTCTGGCAGAAGGAGGGCAGACTGGACTAGAACAGTGTGGGGACACTCGGGATTTGGAGGGCACTCAGAGTTTTTGCTGAGTTGCTGCCACGCAGGACAGTGGCCATATTGCTACTTCCCAGGGCTCAGGGGAGAGGCAGCAACCCCTCCCTCAGATCCAACCCCACCCTGTAGGCCATTGAAATGCTAATTGCGGTTCCTTGACAACCAGCATCTGCCCCACCCTTGGGAAATCCTCTTATGCTGAGCACCAGAGGGAGTTTTTCAATCAACTGACAACCCAAAACTCTTTAAGTAACCTGGACTGCTAGCCTCCAGGCAAAGAGCTACAGGATAACAGTACCTTTCCTGGGCTGGCAACCTTAACCAGCAAAGTAAGACTTGGCAGTGGTGTTTAACGTGGGTCCTCCCTCGCTCATCAAAACCCAGGAGAGGGAGCCACAAACAGCAGAACACCAACACCCACAGAGAAAACTTGACAGGCTCCAAAGGCCACTGTGATAGCCACAATGGTGAAAAACAGACACAGAAGCCAAATGAAAGAACAAGAGACCTCCACCGAAGATGAGATCAATGTGGAGCAGTTAGGCAAGTTAACAGAGCTAGAATTCAGAGTCATGATCTTGAGGAAGCTCAACAGCATGAGTAAGGACATAAAGATGCTGAAAATAAACCAATTAGAAATTAAAAACCACCAAGAAGAGATAAAAAATGACATATCAGAAATGAAAAACACATTGGAAGGTCTAAAAATCAGAGTAGAGGAAGCTGAGGACCGAATCAGTGAATTAGAAGACAGGGTAGAAAAATCAACCAAACAGAAAACCAAAGGGAAAAAACTATTAAAAAACAGGAAGACAGCTTAGGAGAACTGTGGGACAACAGGAAACGTAATAATGTTCACATCATAGGAGTCCCCGAAGAAAAAGAAAATGAGTAAGGGTTAGAGAATATATTCAAAGAAATAGTGACAGAAAACTTCCCTAATTTGGTGAAGGAAGAAGCCATTCAAGTTCAAGAAGCACAGAGAGCCCCAAGTAAGAAGAACTCAAACAGGCCCACACCAAGACACATAGTAATTAAAATGCCAAAAATTAAAGACAAAGAAAGAATCCTAAAAGAAGCAAGAGATAAGCAACAGGTTACCTACAAAGGAAACCCCATAAGGCTCTCAGCTGACTTCTCACAAGAAACACTACAGGCCAGAAGGGAATGACATGAAGTAATCATGGTCATGAAAAACAAGGATCTGAATCCAAGACTACTCTACCCAGCAAGGCTATCATTCAAAATAGAAGGTCAAATAAAAAGCTTTCCAGACAAAAAAAGGCTAAGGGAATACATTAGCACCAAACCAGCACTGCAAGAAATGTTAAAAGAACTACTGTAACTAGTACAAGAAATAGGAAGAAAAATATAGCCACACTAAACAAAAATGGCAATAAACAAGTACATATTAATAATCACCTTAAATGTAAATGAACTAAATGTTCTGATAAAAAGACACAGAGTAGCTGATTGGATATGAAAGCATGATTCATCTATATGTTGTTTACAAGAGACCCACCTCACAACAAAAGACTCATAAAGGTTGAAAGTAAAGGGATGGAAAAATTTTTTCCAAGCAAATGAAAAGCAAAAAAAAGCTGGGGTAGCAATACTCATATCTGATAAAATAGATTTTAAAATGAAGGCCATAACTAGAGACAAAGAAGGCCACTGCATAATATTGAAAGGATCTATCCAACAGGAAGATATAACCTTGATAAACATAAATGCACCCAACATAGGAGCACCAAAATATATTAAAAATCTTCTGAAGGACTTCCAAGGAGAAATCGACAGCAATACAGTCATAGTAGGGGACTTCAACACCTCATTGACAGCACTGGATAGATCCTCTAGACAAAAAATTAGCAAGGAAACAGAGACTCTAAATGAAGCACTAGACCAAATGGATTTAATAGATATCTACAGAGAATTATACCCCAAAACTACAGAATTCACATTCTTCTCAAGTGCACATGGGACATTCTCAAAGATAGACCACATGATAGAACAAAAACTGAATCTCTACAAGTTCAAGAAGATTGAAATCATATCAAGCATCTTCTCCGATCACAATGGCATGAAACTAGAAATCAATTGCAACAAGAACATGCAAAGACATTGGAACACATGGAGGCTAAATAGCAATGTTATTAAACAATAAATGGGTTACCGAGGAAATCAAGGAAGAAATTAAAAACTTTCTGGAAACCAATGAAAATGAACACACAACAACACAAAATCTATGAGATGTAGCAAAAGCAGTTCTGAGGGGAAGTTCATAGCACTACAGGCCTACCTCAAGAAACAAGAAAAATGTCTAATTGACTGTCTAACCTCAAAACTTAAAGAATTAGAAAGCAAACAAAAAGAAAACCCCGGCGCAAGTAGAAGGAAGGAAATACTAAAGATCAGAGCAGAAATAAATGACTTAGAGACCAAAAAAACAATTCGAAGGATCAATGAAACAAAGAGCTGGTTTTTCGAAAAGATAAACAAGATTGATGGACCCTTAGCTAGACTCACCAAGAAACAAAGAGAGAGAACCCAAATACACAAAATCAGAAATGAAAGAGGAGAAGTAACAACTGACACCACAGAAATACAATAGATCATTAACATCTACTTTGAACAACTATATGGCAACAAATTCGACAATCTAAGGGAAATGGACAAATTTCTAGAAACACACAGTCTCCCAAAACTGGACCGGGAAGAGATAGAAAACTTGAACAGATCAATAACAACTAAGGAAATTGAAGAGGTAATCAAGACTCTCCCAGCAAACAAAAGCCCAGGCCCAGATGGCTTCACAGGGGAGTTTTACCGAACATTCAAAGAAGAACTAACACCCATTCTCCTCAAACTATTTCAAAAAATTCAAGAAGAAGGAAGGCTTCCAAACTCATTCTATGAGGCCAGCATAATTCTAATTCCAAAACCAGAAAAAGACACTACAAAGAATGAAACCACAGGCCAATCTCCCTGATGAACATAGACGCCAAAATCCTGAACAAAATACAAGCAAATCGGATCCAGCAATACATCAAAAAATTATTCACTATGACCAAGTGGGATTCATTCCAGGGATGCAAGGCTGGTACAATATTTTCAAATCAATAAATGTGATACACCACATAAACAAAATGAAGAATAAAAACCACATGATCATATCAATAGACGCTGAAAAAACATTTGACAAAATCCAGCATCCATTTCTGATAAAAACACTCAGCAATGTGGGAATAGAGGGATCATATCTTGACATAATAAAGGCCATATATGAAAGACCTACAGCCAACATCATACTCAATGGGCAGAAACTAAAAACATTTTCATTAAGAACAGGAACAAGACAGGGATGCTCACTTTTGCCACTCTTATTTAACATAGTACTGGAAGTCTTAGCCACAGCAATCAGACATGAAGAAAAAATAAAAGGGATCCAAATTGGAAAGGAGGAGGTAAAATTGTCATTATTTGCAGATGACATGATATTATACATAGAAAACCCTAAAGACTCCATCGAAAATCTACTAGACTTAATTAATGAATTTGGCAAAGTAGCAGGATACAAAATTAACGTCAAGAAATCGACAGCATTCGTGTACACTAATGATGTGAACTCACAGAAAGAGAAACTGAAAAAACAATCCCATTTACCATTGCGGCAAAAAAATTAAGATATCTTGGAATAAACTTAACCAAAGAAGGAAAGGACCTATTTGCAGAAAACTACAGGACATTAAAAAAGAAATAGAAGAAGATATAAAAGAGTGGAAGCACATACCTTATTCATGGATTGGAAGAATTAACATCATTAAAATGTTCATACTACCCAAAGCAATCTATAAATTCAATGCAATTCCCATCAAAATACTAACGGCATATTTCACAGAACTAGAACAAATACTTCAAAAGTTCATATGGAACCAAAAAAATCCCCAAATAACCACAGCAATCTTGAAAAAGAAGGACAAAGTAGGTGGGATCACAATACCAGATATCAGGTTATACTACAAAGCAACTATAATCAAAACAGCCTCGTACTGGCACAAGAACAGGCATAAGACCAGTGGAACAGAACTGAGTACCGGGAAATGGACCCAAGGCAATATGCTCAATTAATATTTGACAAAGGTGGCAAGAGCATACAGTGGAGTAAAGACAGCCTCTTTAATAAATGGTGTTGGAAAAATTGGACCACTACATGCAAAAAAATGAAACTAGACCATCAACTTACACCATACACCAAAATAAACTCAAAATGAATAAAAGTCTTAAATGTGACCCGTGAATTCGTAAAAATTCTAGAAGAAAATGTAGGCATCAAAATTTCGGACATCATATGCACCAGAATTTTCACTGATACATCACCTAAGGCAACAGAAACAAAGGAGAAAATGAACACATGGGACTACATCAAACTCAAAGCTTCTGCACAGCAAAAGATACAATCATCAAAATGAAAAGGCAACCCACTGTATGGGAGAACATCATTGCCAATGATATATCAGATAAGGGGTTAGTTTCCAATATATAGAAAGTGCTCATACAACTCAACAAAAGGAAGACGAAGAACCCAACTAAAAGTGGGCAGAGGAACTGAATAGACACCTCTCCAAACAGGAACTACAAATGGCCAAGAGACATATGAAGAAATGCTCATCATCACTAATCATCAGAGAGATGCAAATTAAAACAACAATGAGGTATCACCTCACACCTGTCAGAATGGCCGCCATCAACAAATCATCAAACAACAAGTGTTGATGAGGGTGTGGAGAAAAGGGGACTCTAGTACACTGATGGTGGGAATGCAGACTGCTGCAGCCACTATGGAAAACAATATGGTGTTACCTCAAAAAATTAAAATTGAACTTCCATTTGACCCAGTGATCCCACATCTAGGAATATACCCTAAGAAGCCTAAAACACCAATCAGAAAGAATATATGTACCCCCATGTTCGTAGCAGCACTATTTATAATAGCTAAGATCTGGAAACAGCCCAAGTGTCCATCAGTAGAAGAATGGATAAAAAAAAACAGTGGTACATATACACAATGGAGTACTATGCAGCTGTAAGAAAGCAAGATCTCTTATCCTTTGAGACGACATGAAGGGACCTGGAAAGTATTATCCTAAGTGAAATAAGCCAAGCAGAAAAAGACATATACCACATAATCTCACTTATATATGGAATATAATGAACATAACAGTCTGAGGAATATGGTAGACCCAGAAACATGGAAGTAGGGCACAGACTGACTTCTCTCAGAAGAGGGGTTGGGGGAGTGGGAAGAGATAAACCACAGAACTTATATACATGTATGCATAACCAATGGACATGGACAACAAAGCCAGGGATGGGGCGGGGGGGATGGGGAGGGGGGTGCCAATGGGGTAAAAAGGAGAAACATCTGTAACAAAAAAATATATAAAAATTTTTTTAAAAAAAGGAAAAGAACTTAGTAGTATCCAAGCAAAATGATAGATAGCTCTTCTCCCTTCCTCTCAGGCTCTCCCAGGAACCTGGGTTCTATAATTTTCCACTTTTCTCCATCTGAGCTGAATTAATTTGCCATCTACCTAAGGAGTCTGTCTTCTGTCCTAATTCCCACAGCAATGACTCAGTTTTCCCTCCTTTGTGCTCTCCCTCACACCCTGCCAGAAATCTGAGATCCTTAGACAGAAGATCAGCCTCTATACACACACTTATAAGTTTTCAAAATAAGGTCATCAGGTCTTGTATAAACTGGCCACTGCCAACCCCTCCACCCACTTGCCCTACGATTCTCACCATGCCCCTGCCTCATCATCTCTGTTCAGCTCTTTAGAAAACACCAAGTTCCCTCTTGCCTCATGCTCTTCGCCATGCCATTTCCTCTGACACGATCTCACGCCACAACCCACCCTCCCACCAACTGCTAGTGTCAAACTTCTTCTTAGGTGTCATAACTCAGCTTATGTGTTACTTCCTCCAGAAAACCTTCCTGAGCCTCTCATTAGGATAGCTCCCCCACTAACTGCTCTCAAAGAACCTTGTACTTTCTTTTTCTTTTTAAACTTTTTTCTTTATTGATTTTAGAGAAAGAAGAAGGGAGAGGGAAAGATAGAAATATCGATGAGAGACAACATCAGTTGATCGCCTCCTGCATGCCCCCCACTAGGGATCAGGCCTACAACCTGGGCATGTGCCCTGACCAGAAATTGAACTGACGACCTCTTGGTGCATGGGTCAATGCTCAAGCACTGAGCCACACTGGCTGGGCTATACTTTTCTTTTATACCCTCATCAAAAATGTGATTATACTGTGTTTTTAATAATTTTAACTTATTGTCTATGTCCTCCAACAGACCATAAGTAAGTTCCATGAGCCAATGACCAGAAGAGACAGAGGCTGTGCACACATACCTTCTAAGTCGTACTCTCTGGACACTTAGCTGACATGCCTTGTCATGTAATTATTTGCATTTGTGTAGAAGCACCTTGCAGGACTATAAATCCAACATGGCAGAAACCCTTCCGGTGATGGGTACATAACAAATGTTCACTGAATGATGACTAGATGGGTGTATGTCGCTAAAGCCCCCAAGAAGACTTGAGGGGAGGGAAGAGGTGCTGGTTTGCCAGTGAGCACTTAACAGCAGAGGAAATGCTGCTGGTGTGGAGTGCAGAGCGATCTGTTACTTCTTCATGTGTCACTTCAGTGTTTTTGTTTCTCCTTCTTTCTAGAAGCCTCTGAATTCATTTTCTCTGCCGTGGAACAAATTGGCCAAAACACAGTGGCTTAAAACAACCTCTGTTCACTACTGCACAGTATCTGTGGGCCAGGAGTCCAGGCACAGCTTAGTGGGCTCCTCTGCTGAGGGACTCTAAGACTGTAATCAAGGTCATGATCAGGGATGTGCTCTCGACCAGGAAAAGACTGGCCTCCAAGCTCTCTCAGGTTATTGGCAGAATGTATTCCTTGCATCTGTAGATTTCATGGCAGCTTTCTTCTCCACAGTCAGCAAACAAGGTGGGGAAGTGGGGGGGGGGGGGAGACAGAGAAAGGGAGTGATAGGTCAAGAGAGACTCTAGCAAGGTAGGCACTACACTCATGTAATCACCTGCACATAATCACGTATATCCATCACCTTTGCCACATTCCTTTGGTTACAAGTAAGTCACTCGAGGGGAGGGGCTTACAGAAAGCCCACCAGATCATGAGCTACCTGAAAGCATATCCACCACAATCCTTTAAGACAAGGGGAGATGTATATCTGTAGATGGATGGATAGATAGATGATAGATAGATAGATAGATAGATAGATAGATAGATAGATAGATAGATAGATATCCCTGGCTATTTCTTGATCCCATAAGTTTTCCACAGAGCCTGTGAGTTGGCACTACTCTCCAAAATCAAACAGAAGACTGAGAATCATTCAGTAAGGAGAGTTGATATAGATACCTTTGAGGGGGTTAGTTAGAGTGTGAGTGATGGGAGAGAGGCAAGTCACTTAGTTTAGATCAAAGGAAAGAAAAGAGCCATAAATCACCCAGAGAGGGAGAGGGACCCTGCTGGAAAGAGGGAGGGAGAGGCAGTTCCCAGAAGAAGCCAAGACAACACTCTTCAGTCAGGTTCCCATTTCACAGCTCCCTGTGGTGCTGCTCAGAGACTCCCTGACCCTCAGCTCTGATGCTACCCCCATCCACAAAGAGACGTAAAATTAATGCCTCTCCCAAACTGACCCTAAAAACACTCATCTAGCCTGGTGTGCACTTCCTGTAACTATACCCCTTCCTCCAGGCCTCCTTGAGTCCCATCTCCACTTTGACCCAAGCTGGTCAAGTCACTGGGTCCATGTAGCCCACTCGGGCCTATGCCTTGATTCCCACAAAGCACAACTCATGCACCTCAGGAAATCTCTCCTCCCTGGCTGGCTGCTTGGGCTACCATAACAAAATACCATAGGCTAGATGGTTTAAATCACAAAACTGTGTTCCTCGCTGTCCTGGAGGCAGAACTATTCAAGATCAGGATGCTGACAAATGAGGTTTCTGGTGAGATCTCTCTTTCTGGTTTGTAGATGACCACCTTTTCACTATGTCCTCACCTCACCACACTATGTGTGGACAGGAGTGAGCTCTCTGCTGTTTCTTCTTATAAAGACACTAATCCTGTGGGATCAGAGCTCCACCCTGATGACGTCATTTAATCTTAATTACTTCTTTAGAGGCCACACCTCCAAAGATAGCCACACTGGGGGATTGGAACTTTAATATATGAGTCTCGAGGGGACCCAAATATTTAATGCATAACACTGACCAAGAAGGCCAGGCTCCAGCCCCCTCCAGAACCACTGTCTGTGGCCTCCAGGGAATGAATCTTCTAGTTAAATAGCAAAACAGGGCATCCAGCAGGAGGAGGCCCAGAATTCTCCATCAGACCTGAGAGGCTCTGTACTTGTCCTTAAGGGAGGAAGCCCCCAATACTTAACTTAGAAAGTTTCCCACAAGCCAGATGGATAAAGCCCAAGGCCAGAGATGGCCGGGCCTGGGGCTTCCTCACCAGAGCCTTAACTCGTTTTTGGTAGTGTGTGTTTGTTTGTTTGTTTTTTAATATATCTTAAAAGCACACTATTTTAGTACTAAGTCAAGATTGGTGAACACTGCCAAAGGCAGGCCTTGAATCAGCACTATTGCCCATGTTATGTCTTTTATTACATTACCATCGTTAATTGATATACAGGGATTGATGTACATGTCTAAACCTCTATGTTAAATGGTACACTTCCTGAGGGCCCCCCTTTTATTATTAACCCATCCCTTTCCCCAAACTGCCTCACACAGTGAACTGCACCTACAGAAAGCTCACCTTTTTTGGTTGTACAAGTACTAAATGTATCAGTTAATCAAATATTCTATGTCCCAACAAGGAATTTAAACCTTACAATTCCTCAGTTTCCCCAATATCTTTAAAGAGACGTTTAAATTTACTTTCTGCTGTAGACCTGAGAATCTAAGAAGAAAGAGGTCTTGCCAAGTGAATTAGGAGTGCAAACAGAATGTTTTTAACCTATTTGGAGAGAACAAAATGCTTTCAAGTACTTCAGAGGGATCTATTTTTACACAGATAGGGTCATTGAAATATCAGTGGAGCTAGCTGCCCCCAGGCACGTACTTCAGATGGATGTTCTCATTACAAACCCTTCTTACCCACCATACTTAGCCCCCTTTCTGGCTAGTGGAGCCTCTCTTAAAAGTAGGCAGTTTCAAAGAGGCAGCACAGTGCACCAGCAAGTCCTCAGACCCCTTATCTAAAAAGCCAGTAAGTAAATCTGATGAGACTCAGAAAGTCTATAATAATATGAGCCACTCCCACCCAATGGGCCACTGTCATTCTGGAAACATGGCAGTTCTACCTGGAGAACACTGGGACCAGGAGCCAGCAGGTCTGATTTTTTTTTTTTTTTAATCCTCACCTGAGGACACTTTTGCTTTTATCCTCAGATAGATGGGAGGGAGAGAGGGAAGAGAGAGAGAGAAACGTCGACGTGAGAGAGACACATTGAGTGGTTGCCACCCACATGACCCCAACTGGGGCCGGGGACAAACTGCAACCAAGGTTCATACCCTTAGTGGGAACCAAACCCGAAACTCTCCAGTCCGCGGGCTGATGCTCTAACCACTGAGCAAAACCGGCCGGGGCAGCAGGTCTGATTTCAAGTGTCCCTTTCCTCTGTCACTTCCTAGCTGTGTGACTTACAGCAATAAACCTGCTTTCTCTGACCTGCAGTCTCTGTCTAGATCTGTTCTTCCAACCTGAAAGCACATTGCGAAGATCAAATGAGGAAATGAGATAATGGGTAGGTGAGTTCTCTGTGAACCGTAAAGAGATATACAGATGTTAGTTCTATATTTTAAAGTATTCCCTCAATCATGTGATGATTTAATTAGCATAGTCCATTCCCCACAAGCTAGTACAAGACACAGGTTGAATTGTGTTAGCACATTGAATACATATCTAATTACTGGGTCCTTACACTGTGATGCAATCTGCTATAATAGTTAGTAGAGGCAGCTAGACCTGAATTTGAATCACACTTTTGTTAGCTAGGATTTGGAAAAAGATGCTTTACCTCCCCTAGTCTGTTTCCTAATCTGCAATGCAGCATAAAATATGAAATATAATAATTTCTATGTTATAGACTGAATGTTTTATCCCCCCCACCCCAATTCATATGTTGAAGGCCTAACCTCCAATATGATGTTATTGGAGGTGGGGTTTTGGGGAGATCATTTGAGTGAAATGCCATCCAGAAGTTGGGGCGCTAGTGATGGGATTAGTGCCCTCATCAGAGACATGCCACCAATTGGCCTGCTTGCTGTCGAACCCAGACCTCCCTCCCTGCTCTGCTGCATAATTCAGGGAGTTGTCTTCAGAGGCCTGTATTTGCCAGGTGCCAGTGTCCCTGGACTCGCCGGGTTCAGCCACTGAGAGGCGCTGGGAGGAGAAGTGAGGGCGTCTCCCTCTTTCCCTCTGTTTGCAGGAGCAGCTTCTCCTCGAGAGTCCCCGCTTTCTCACACAGCCCACAGTGGTGTCAGCTTCTGGGGGTGGCCGGCCCCCGGGCCCTCGCAGCTCCACTTCCTCCCTTTGCAGATGCGTCTTGGGGTGGCAGCGGGTTTCCCTGTCACTAATCTCTGAGCTGCCTCCCTGTCCCTGCTGGCCTCCTCCGCTTTGCTGACCCTCGTGTCGTTAAGTCTTTCTGACTTCAGTACTCAGAGTGGTTTTCATCTTTCTGTTATCTAGTATGTTACCTTAGTCGGCTTGGGCTGCCATAACAGATACCATTGTGGCTTAAGCAACAGACGTTTATTTTCTTGAAGTTTTGGAGACTGGAAAGCCAAGATGAAGGTGCCAGCACGGGGCCTTTCTGGCCAGAGCTTCCTTCCTGATGTGCAGAGGGCTGACTTCTTGCTGTGTACTCACGTGGCGGGGAGGCGGGAGGGGAGAGAGAGAAACACACTCCACTGGGATTCATGTTATTTGGGGATTAATATTAATCATATGAAAAATCCTGGTTATTTAATTAATTTTTTTTTTTATTCTCATCCGAGGACATTTTTGCGTTCATCTTCAGATAAAACAGGAGGGAGAGAGGGCGGAAGAGAGGGAGGGAAACATCGATGCGAGAGAGACACATCGAGTGGTTGCCACCCACATAACCCCAACCGGGGCCGGGGACAAACTGCAACCAAGGTACGTGCCCTTAGCGGGAACCGAGCCCGGGACTCTTGGGTCCATGGGCTGACACTCTAACCGCTGAGCCAAACTGGCCAGGGCATGGTTATTTAATTAAATATTTTATACAAAATAACTTAATGTCTGTTATAACATGTTTCAAATGTGGCAAATTTTATTGTATTAGACTCCTGAATGTTGTCAGATATCTGACACATATTTCACATAAGTAATCTCATTTAATCCCAAATAATTTTTGCTGTTCTCCCTTTTCCTTCCTATCTGCTCAACAGTCTTTGCCCCTAGCAGCTGAGGGGTGCCAGGATGATGGGTTCAGGCCCTTCCTACTCTAGCTAAAACCCAGCTGTCTGGGGAACACCTTGACGTCTCTCCACCGCGAACCCCATGCTGCTAGTCCAGACAGCCTGCCCATTCCCAGAGTGCCCTCCCTTTCATGCTTCCCTGAGATGGTTCATGCTGTCCCTTGCAGAGAACATCTTCATTTCAGGACCAGCTCATCGTCACCTCCTCTGTGAAGCCTTGAGCTCACTCACAGAACTAATCACATCCTCCTCTGTACCCCTAATGTGTCCTTGGCTGCTGAGGTTATTTTAGGGATTATCTGGTCATATATTGATGTAAGGTATACATCTAATTCCTCTGCCCGCCATGAGCTCCCGGTCAGCAGCTCAGGAACACAGAATCTGGAAGCCAGATCCTGGGGGCAGAGGCTCCATGCGTGTAGAGCAAGAGTCCAGAGCTGGAGAGACCTAAGTCGAAATCTGAGCCCTGCCACTTCTGAGTGGTGAATTGAAACAAGCACATTCATCTTTGAGGCTCAGCTTTTGCTCTGGTGAAAACGGGGACAGAAGGTGCAAACCATGTCTTAGAGTCCTTTTAAGAACTGAATTAGATAATCCATGTCAAGTGCCAGTGTCTGTAGAAGGTGTCACCAAGGGTGGTCTCCTTTTCCCTCTCCTTTCCTCCAAAGCTGACCTGGCGAGGCCAAGGAGTCATGGCAGGCCTGTGCAGGGGTGAACGACCAAGAGTAAATATTCTAGGCTTCGTGGGCTATATTTGGTCTTTCTAACTTTTTTGTTCTGTTTTGTTTATTCATTTTTTACAACGCTTTAAAAATGTAAAAACCACTGGACAATCCAAAAATAGTTCATTGGGTTGGGTTTGACCCACTGGTCTCCACCCTAGTACATGGCCTAGCTCAAAGCTGCCCCTTACTGTTTCCCTTTTTCTTCTTTTCTCTTTCACTCCATCCACATCCCTTCAGTGTAGGAGTTAAAAAGCTAAAGTGTGTGATCAGACACCTGGGTACAACTCCTGGCTCCAGTACCGACTGGGTTAGTGACTATGAGCAAGTTACTTAATGCTTCTGGGCCTCAGTTCAGGCGCCTTTAGCACCACCTTGTGAAAACCTCCTCCCAGAGCCTGGGAGGGTGGAGACAGAGGATGACCAAGCAGTGGATTGCTGGAGCTAGCTCCAGTGGCTCTCAGAACCCATTGTTAGATTCTCAGGCAATTTACAAGGCAGCTCTTAACCCTTTGGTAGCTTGAAATCAGCAAGGCCAGCACACTCACACCACAGAAACAGGCAAACACTACAGATCGGCCTGCCTTACTCTCCCAGGCTGGTTGCTCAAGGCTGCTAGCACACCACCGCACCAGAGGCACTACTTCTCCCTCTCTCTCTGCTTCCTTGGCTTCCTCTGTTCCCAGTTTTTCACTGTGAGGAAGTAAGGATGAACCAGGAGAGAACTGGACAGAGGAAAACATAGTCTCTTAGGAATATCTCAACACTAAGATCTTTACAATTCACGTGTCCACTAAACCACTGTTGTGTTTCCAGGTTCCACTGTTACCCACTCGGTGAACACCAGTTCTGTTGCAAAGCATTTGGTTTTCACAAGGAGGAATACAGGCTTTCCTTAAGTGCCGACAGAGGAAAGGGCTGATTGCTCTGTGATTTCCCCAAAACCTAAGAGCCCCAGGAGGCCTCCAGCAAGATGAGTGCAGATGTTTTTAAAGACGCCATGTAAAACGGACAGATTCTGTTAACAAACCCAAGAGAAAGAAGTGGTGAGGAAAAAATGCTTAGGTAAGCTGAAAGGACATTTCACTGGAAATCTCCTGGGAGGTTTTCTTCTTCCTAATGGTAGGGCATTAAAGTTTTATTTTTTATTTTTATTTTTTTTATCCTCACCTGAGGACATTTTTCCATTTTTTGTTCAGATAGAGTGGGAGGGAGAGAGAGAAACATCGACATGAAAGGGACACATCAAGTAGTTGCCACCCACTCAACCCAACCAGGGCTGGGGACAAACTGCAACCAAGGTATGCGCCCTTAGTGGGAACTGAACCCGGGTCTCTCTGGACTGCAGGCTGATGCTCTAAACACTGAGCCAAACCGGCCAGGGTGGGCATTAAAGTTTTAATTATCTTTTTTTGTAGGATAAAATAGTCTTCTTTAAATTAAGGTATAATTGACATAACATTATTTTAGTTTCATGTGTCCATAGTCATCGTTCAATATTTGCATATATTGCAAAATTTTCACCACAATAAATCCAGTTAACACCTGTCACCTTACATAATTATTTTTTTCTTGACTTACTATGTTTTGGATTTACTTTTTGATCCAAAAACATAATGAAGAAGCAATATTTAGAAAATCCATTGATTTATTTTGTTTCATTCACTTGAACAAACTATTCAGTCTTTCCTTAGCTAGAAATTGCATTTGGCTTCTAACCACGGGGACCAGAAAGAATAGTGGTTTCAAGGAGATAAACTTTATCCCACCACCATCAAAAAAGAAACCCTAGGTTGGGCAGTCTCGGGCTAGTGTGACAGCTCTTTCTATTTTTGTCTTCCTCTTTGTTACGCTCTGACCATAGCTCAGGGCGTTCATCCTCAAGGTTCCTTATGGTTTAAGACGACTACCAAAGCCATAGTCCCCATGTTCACAGTCCTGGCAGAAAGGAGGGGGAAGGAAAGGGAAATGCTTATATGTGCTTCTAGCAAGGTTTTCTAAAATTTCCACACAAAGTCTCTGCCTTGGTCTCATTGGCCATTCTGAGTTGTGAGGGAGGCTGGGAAACATGGCCTTGAAACAGAGACATCACCACTCAAAATAAGGGCTGGACCCAATAAACACAAAGGGAGAAGAACTACTGGGTGGATACCAGCAGTGTCTGACATAAATTCATAAATTCCTTTTTTGTCCAATTTCTGTGTTTGGAGGAAGAGTGTGTATATGTCTGTGCAGTGCCCGCGTGCATGTTTGGAATGAGTGTGCTTCAAAATAAGAAAATGATGAACATATTCTCTAACTCAGAGAATGTAGTCTAGTCAACAAAACTCATACCCAAATACACACATAAGTGCACACATGCACATTCAGATCCACAGCAAGCCCTTAAGAGGTGAAGTAAAAAATGGATTAAAGAAGCAAAAACTAAGAGCCGGAGAAACACTGTGTTAATTCATGCTGCCAGGCTCCAAAGGCATGTTATGTGTAAGTTCTCTGCTTGAGTTCCCCAGGTTAGCCCAGAATTTAGTGAGTGTGTTTGTATAACATTTGTGAATGTATGCATCTTTTTTTTGTAAACATAGAAGAGAATGGAAAATAAAATAGACAACTCTTTCCTACTTTTTTCTATTTCTCTCCTTCATGCTCTGATTCTGTTAAATTAAGAAAAGAGCATTGCAATGACATTACACATATTGTTATTATTTATTGTATTTTTATTTAAAAGGGGGAATTGGGCCGTGGCCAGTTTTGCTCAGCGGTTAGAGCGTCGGCCTGCGGTCCAGAGACTCCTGGGTTTGGTTCCCGCTAAGGGCACGTACCTCAGTTGCAGTTTGACCCCGGCCCTGGTTGGGTCGTGCCGGCGGCAGCCACTCGATATGTCCCTTTCACGTTGATGCTTCTCTCTCTCTCTTCCTCTCTCTCCCTCTCACTCTATCTGATCAAAAACTGAAAAAAATGTCCTCGGGTGAGGATAAAAAATAAATAAAAAATAAAATAAAGGGGGAATTGAGATCTACAGATAGACATAAAAACAATTTTTATGCATCGGGAAATGAATGTAAAAAGGAAATCTTTGAGGAAACAGGCAATATAGAAAGTGGTTAAGAGCCTAGCATCCAAGAGTGTTTCAGCCTTGCTCTCTTCCCCGATTAGTGCACAATTTTAAGCAAATAACTGGATGTTTCTATGTTTTAATTAGCCCACCTGTAGAATGGGGATTATAATACCTACCTCAGCTAAACTGAATAAATTTTGTGGATAAAACCTAGTACCTAGCACATAAGAAAAGACAAATGGGTTGTTACTATTATATCTATAGGAAAATGAGTTGAAGTCAGGATAGGAATAATCTTCAGAAAATACACTATTAAGTCTTGTTACACTGTCCTCATTGTTGCCATGGTACTGCCACTAAATCCCACATTTTCATTTGCTTTTCTTCTTTTTTTTTAAACTTATCTTTATTGTTGAATGTGTTACTTATGTTCTGCCTTTTTCCCCTATTCACCCCCTCCTCCCCACTCCCGCCACCCTCCTGCCTTTCTCCACACTGTTGTCTGTGTCTATTGGTTATGCATATAAGTTCTTTGGTTTATTTCTTCCCACCAACCCCCCTCTTTGAGGTTTATCAGTCTAACAACTAATTTGTACTTCTTAATCCCTTCACCTTTTTCACACATTCCCCAAACCCCCTCCCATCTGGCAACCAACAAAATGTTTTCTGTATCTATGAGAATGTTTCTGTTCTGCTTGTTCATTTTGTTTGATTCAATTGTCAATAGATATGTATTTATTGCCATTTTGTTTGTTCATATATTTTATCTTTTTCTTTAAGAAGACCCTTCAACATTTCATATAATAATGGCTTGGTGGTGATGAAATCCTTTAGCTTTTCCTTGTCTGGGAAACTCTTTATATGGCCATCGATTCTAAATGACAGCTTTGCAGGATAGAGTCATCTTGGTTGTAGGTTCTTGCTTTTCATCACTCTGAATATTTCTTGCCACTCCCTTCTGGCCTGCAAAGTTGCTTTTGAGAAATCAGCTGACAGTCTAATGGGAACTCCCTTGTAGGTAACTAACTGCTTTTCTCTTGCTGCTTTTAAGATTCTCTCTTTGTCTTGAACCTTTTGCATTTTGATGATGATGTGTCTTGGTGTGGGCCTCTTGGGGTTCATCTTATTTGGGACTCTCTGTGCTTCCTGGACTTGTATGTCTGTTTCCTTCACCAAGTTAGGGAAGTTTTCTGTCGTTATTGTTTCAAATAGGTTTTCTATTTCTTTTTTTTTTTTTAATCCTCACCCGAGGATATTTTTCCATTTTTTGTACAGATAGAGTGGGAGGGAGAGAGAGGAAGGGAGAGAGAGAGAGAAACATCGACGTGAAGGGACACATCGAGTGGCTGCCACCCGCACAACCAACCAGGGCCGGGGACAAACTGCAACCGAAGTACGTGCCCTTAGCGGGAACGAACCCGGGTCTCTCCGGACCGCAGGCCGACACTCTAACCGCTGAGCCAAACTGGCCAGGGCGGTTTTCTATTTCTTGTTCCCTCTTTTCTCCTTCTGGCACCACCAAGGTGCGAATGTTGGCACGCTTGAAGTTGTCCCAGAGGCTCCTTACACTATTCTCATTTCTTTGGATTCTTATTTCTTTTTGCTGTTCTGATTGGGTGTTGTTTGCTTCCTTATATTCCAAATTGATGGTTTGCTTCTTGGCTTTTCCTACTCTACTATTGAATCTGTGTAAATTATTCTTTATTTCAGTTAGTGCCTCCTTCATTTCTGACTGGTCTTTTTTTATGCTCTTGAGGCCCTCACTAAGTTTATTGAAGTTCTCACTAAGTTCATTGAGCATCCTTATAAGCAGTGTTTTGAACTCAGCATCTGTTAGGTTGCTTATCTCCATTTCACTTAGTTCTTTTCCTGGAGTTTTGTTCTGTTCTTTCATTTGGGACCTGTTTCTTTGTATCCTCATTTTGGTCGCCTCCCTGTGTTTGTTTCTGTGTATTACTTAACGAGAGGTATGGGGCTAACTGAGACCAGATGCTGCTTGTTTGAAAGAATTTAAGAAAACTGGAAGCAGGATCCGAGACAGGAAAATCCTATGGTTAAGCAATTGGCAACAGCTTGGGTGGGCCTGAAAGTTGGGTGGGGCGGGGCCTCAGGGAGTCACCAGGGTGGGACAACCAGTGTGAGCCAGGTTGCTGGAGTCCCAGATATGGCAGCTGTCTGCTGCCCCAGGAAAGAGCTCACCAAAGGAACAAAGGCCTCTGACAGCACATCTTTACAGGAGAAAGCTGCCTCTCTAGCCCTTGCTCCAATGCCAAACAATTCCATTCTTTCCCATTTGTCTCTGGTGACTTTCTAGCTTCCTCCCCCATGCTGGAGCTCAGAAGGAGCAAGTTCGAGTAAGTCCGTGTGCGAGCCCTTTAAGAGGAGCTGCCTGGGACTCTAGGAGCTCCAGCCTCCCTGAGCCTTAGTTCCCGCTGGTTTTTCCAGCCAGAAGTTATGAGGACTTCTATTTCTGGCACTGGAACCCTGAGCGGGGCACCTGGTGTGGGACAGGGACCCCTCAGTCCTCAGGGAGGACCTTCCCAGCCGAGGTGTCCTCCTGACTTTTATCCGCCACACTTGGGTGTGGGTCCAACCCTTCCCGCCTTTGCCCCTCCTACCAGTCTCGATGTGGTTTCTTTAATTTCGTAGTTGTAGGATTTCCATTCAGTTCAATTTCAGATGGTTTTAAATCATGGTTGTTCTGTAGTTTAGTTTTAATTTTGATGTGGTTGTGGGAGGAGGCGAGACTGCGTTTACCTACGCCGCCATCTTGGCCGGATAATTTGCTTTTCTATATGGCTGTAAAATTTAATTGCCTGGCACATGGTAGATTCTTAGTACATGTTTCCTTCCTTTTCCTTTCCCTCTTCACCTGTCCTCTTGGTTCAGGACCAGTCCCGTCTCTTACCCTGCCTCATAGAGCACTGAGTCCCATCTGACAGTGTAGGTCAGGAAGCCACAGCCTTTCGTTCCTCTTGGTATCTACACAACAAGCCTGACCCCCCTGACACTAACAGGAGCTTGATGGTAGCTGATGAGTGTACATTAACTAAAGGCAAGAGAAAAGTAATCAACTTAAAGGCAGGAGTGGAAAGGATGGAATTTAGGTTTTTACCATCGTTTATTTCATTTCACATCTTCTATGAACAATGGGAACCAAATATCCCCTTCTCTGTGCTTGACAAAAGAAGTCTGCTATAGAACATGCTTTCTCTGCACTGTTCTGGCATAATGATGCCCTGAGAGAGGTTATCTGCAATTTGCATCAGCAGGTGTTCACAAAGAGGCAGAGAGGGAATCTCAAACAGGAGCTGAGAGGCTACTGAACCTCTGGACAGGAGAACCCTATCTGGGGCTATTAGCACCTTCCCCAGAAACCCTTAGCCTTGTCTGAAAATGCCATTCACTGATAGGTACCATGGTAAAAACAATCATAACAGCCAATCATTGGGAGTTTACCGGCCCCTGAAATGGGCTTAACAATGACATGCTCTATCTCAGTTGTCCAAAGAGCTCTATGAAGTTGGTTAATACTATTATCACCAAAGCAACAAAATCGAGATTCAAAGAGATTGAGTCACTTGCTCATGTTCACAGCTAGTTAAATGCTGGAATGAGGATTTGAAACCTGGATAAGATGTCTTTCACTGGCTGGTTTCCGAATGCCATTACTGACCGGTCTTATTTGAGTGGACAGAGTATGCAAGGGGACCTTGCTAGCTTGTTGTAAACTTAATTTTTTAGAGGAAGGCAGTGGAGAGAGGTTCAGAGACCAGGTTATTCTTGAGTGAGGCAGGTCATTATGGCATCTAGGATGCAAGCTGAGGGCCCTGAGTCCAGGGACAGCATTAAGAAACTACCAGGCAGACAATGCATGGGAAGGAGAGGTGCAGCATTCATCCATTGCTGTAATCCACAAGTGCCATCCACAGATATCCTAGGTATTAAGAATAGTGGTGAGCAGGAGGGAAAGACATGGTCTCTACTCTCATGAAACTGACAGTCAAGTGCTCAGAGACAGAGGTTGTGTTACCGATGCAATTCTACAAACAACTGTGGAATTACAGCTGTGATAAGTGAGTGCTTCAAAGGGGGAGGCACATGGTACCATGAGATTCAGCTTACGAAAGATGTTTAATTCTGCATTCACATTTTAACAATTCAACACCTCCTACCTCACTTGCAAAGATTTCCAAAGCAGGCAAATGTCATTTACCAGGACTCTTTGGTGATTTAAAAAAAACTCCAGGAAAACAAAACCAGTTACCACCTTTGGAAAGGAAGGGCACTCTATATACTGGGTCATAGACTGTGTACACTCTTCTCACGAATTCAGAATCAGGGTGAACTCACATGGAAATACCCAGGGGCTGGTAAAAGAAGAACTACCACAGAAAACAACTGTGCCCCCATGGGCAGCTGGGCATTTATCCAAGTAATATGATCTTCTTTTACATGCTTCTGGAGGCAGGCGGAAGAGCAGCATTGGCCAAAAATCACACAAATTTCCTTGACCTTGCCTGTTCTGGGGAGATTATCTGACTCCAAACACTTGCACGCAAATTATTTCAGGCTGTTGCTGACTGCAAATAGAGGTCTGGAGATAAGGTGTCTCCAATCCCATGATTTAAAATCTCATCAAATAAGAAGCCCAGGAAAATTACATCGAACAGCACAAATGGTTTAGAAATCTAGGTCAGTCTGTGCAAGAAGTATTTACAAAGCACAGGAAGCTCGGTCTCCCAGGCCACTCATGACCCACGGGGCCCTCATCCCCTGGCATCTCTGTTTATCCATGGATCTGACTATCTCACCCCTTCCACTGGGCCCTCTTAAACTCATGCTGTGTCATTGGGAAAAGCCCCTGTATCTTCAACTTCTCTGAAATCACCTTTTGCACTTTGGCTGAGTCTCGCAACCCAGAATGGTACTGTTCACATTATCTCCTATGAAGTTCAACAGTGTTGGCAACCCTACCTCCTCCACCTGTTGCCCTACTGAATCCTGGCTCTCATAAGTGGAAACTATTTTTTTCTCTCCCACATTTGATCCTTGCTTCCTGTTGTTCCTTCAAGATGATTTTCTTCCCACCTTCAAAATCCCTGGGTCCTTAACAACCACCCCATTATTTCTCTTCATTACCATTAACTACCGACCCCTTAGTGATCCCTTCATTAGGGATGATCTTAGCACCAGTCTTCTGTTCCACTACCACACTTGTCATCATATTTTGTAACTTCAATATTTACATGGACAATCTGTCCACCACCCCAGCCCTCCCATTCCTCAATTTCTTCACTACCAGTGATGTATTCTTTCACCTCACCTCATTCATCCAGCCCCATCATTATGTCCTCAACCTTGTGGTTTTCTCTCATATTGCAATTTCAGGTGCCCTGTTTTCAGATTACCAGCTCTTATACTTGTAATTCACTTCCTCTAGACACTCTTACTTCAAAAATTCTTTAACCTTATCAGATGACCAATCCATTGGCGCTACACGCAGTTAACCCACTTGTGTTCTTCCCTCCTTATCTAGTGAAGAGTCCATGGTCTGTTATTATAAACATTCCTTTGGAAGCACTCTTAATTCATCAGCCCTTTATTCCTTTTGTAGTACTAACCAGGCTAAGTCCTAACCTGATTAAACCCTTCTATCATTTACTCTGGGCTTGCAATCACCATAACTATTTCTAGATTTTAAAATATATATACCATATGACCGCAAATCTCAAATAGGCATGAAAGTAGACAATCTATAATTATCCACTCTTTAAAATTGTTGGTCTTTCTTTTCTCTCCTTAAATTTCATGCACCTATGCCCTTCCTTGACTTTGTCTTATATTTTACACACACACACACACACACACACACACACACACACACTAGAAGCAGATATGAAATAAAGAATTCCCTTTTCTTCCTATATCTAAACTCCCAGTGTGTTGCACTGGAGGTTCTGTTTCCCTCTCATTACATTGGATGAAGGGTTTCTGTTCCTGGCGAAGCTGATAGCTCTGCTTTTGCCCTGGATCTCAATTTTCTCACCTTCTAGAATCCGCTCCTATAACTATTTCTTCTTTCTTCTGCAATTATTTCTTCTTTCTTCTGCATTACGGGTCTTCATCGCAGTCTGCATACAAGCATACTCTAATATCTTTGTCTTAAAAGAAATAATGAAAGAACGCAATTCCATATTGGTCCCAATTCCTGCTGCCTCCCCACAGGCCCTGCACAGCAAACTTTTTGAAAGAGTTTATTATTAGAGGCACGGTTCCTGTGCCTCTCCCACTGTCCCCTCTGTCCACTACAGAAGGGCTGCTGCCCTAGCCATGCCACTAAGCTTGTTCTTATTGAGGTCAACAAGGACTCCATGTTGCCAAACCCAGAGATTACTTGTCTATTCTTATTTCACATCTCCATATCAGACATATTTCACATAGTGGCCAATATCTTCTCCTTGAAGCACTTTATTCTCTTAGCTTCTGTGACTCCACCCTCACAAAATAGCGCTACTGGTAGTCAAGCTAATTATCTAGGCTCCATCCTTGGTTCTTTCCATTTTCTCTCTCCTGACCTCAAAGCATCAGCAAATCCTATTGATTCTACCCTCAAAACACATCCAGAATCCGTTCACTCTCCAGCTGATCTAATACAAGTCCCCTGCCTCTCTCCCTGGTATGCTTGGAACTCATTTCATTTCTCGGCCTCTACTTTTGCTCCTTTCCTTTCTGCACACATCAGTCCGAACAATATTTTGTAAACATAAATCATAGCATGTGTCTTCCTGTTGAAAGGGCTTCAGTGACTTTCCATTACTCTTGGAACCTGGGAGATCTGGACCTGCCCACCTATCTGACTTCATTTCATTCCTTCTTCCCCTCACCCACCAAGTTTCAACTACCTGACCTTTCAGTTCCTCTAACAGGGCAAGTTTGCTCCTGTCTCAAGGCCTTTGCACGGGCTGGTTCCTCTGTCTGGACTGTGTCTTCTCTGCTACACCCCAGTGTTTGCATGACTGGTTCCTCTTACTATTCACAGCTTAAATACCAACGCTTCAGAGAAGCCTTCTTGAACTGCTCAAACTGCACATTCTATTACTTCTCCAGGGAGTGCTCACTACTCTCCGGCATCTTTCTTGTAATTTTACTTATTTCTATGTTGTCTGCCTCCTCCTACTAGAATATAAGCATCAGGAGTACGGGAGCTTATTTTGTACCGTTCACCCTGTATGCCAAGTACCTAGAACTATGCTTAGCACTTAATAGGCCCTCTCATTGAATGTGTGCCAACTGAATGAGCCCAGCGACTGCCCTGCACTGTGATAGATGATGTGTGAGAGGATATAAAAGACGTTTCTTTAGAAGCTTAAACTCTGTCTCAGACTCTCCTCTGGAATCCTATAGTCTTCTCAGCCATGGCTATAGGCTTTCTAAAAGCAGACTCTGCCTTTTACTTCCTATTATATATAACACCTACATGCTACTAAGCGTATAGCTGGTGCTCAGCTTATGGTGTGCTGATTGTGCAGCCTCAGATAATTACTAACCAATGCAAGGCAACGCTATTACATTTGACCTATTTGGAACCTGTATCTGGCAAATTTCTTTAATGGTTACATATCCTGGAACCAGAGTAACTATCAAGAAGTAGACAAAAGGATCCCAGAAAATTCAAAATATATATCACAAATTTCATGTTCTAAAACATATGTAAGTTACAAAGAGCAAGCTCTTCACTCAGAGCTTTCTTAGGTTTCCTTTATGGAAAGTCTAAGAAGCTTAGTTGATTTCAGGTTTGCCTGACACTGTTCCTTCATTAATTCCACAAGCCTTTAATTTAGTGCTTCTAGGCACTAAGCCCTTCTGTTGGCACTGGGTGGAAATCCAATGATGAAGAAAACAACAGACTGCCCTCATGAAGATTGTAATCTGGAAGGTGGGGGGTGGGGGGTGGGGAAGACATAAATATTTTTAAACATGTAAATTTATATGTAATTATAAAATAAGAGTCATAACAGAAAAGAACAGGGTAGAAATTGTATTAGTCTTTATTTTCTTTATAACGTGTTTCTCATGTTAAAAAATGTATGCTTATTGTGAAAAGTTAAAAACCAAAAAAAGGTATAAGAAAAAAGTTGGTAATCTCAACTCCTGCCTTCCAGAGTAGAATTGAGAACCTGAGACAGAAATGATAAGAAGTGACAGCTGGCACCCAAATAGTAGAAAAGATTTTTTAAAATCATATATAGGAAGTAAAACAAAACAAACAGGCGAAACAAAACACCTCAATCCCACGTTACTTTGGGCAAATAATATTATAATACCTACTAGGTGCCAAAGGCAATGTCACACTGGAGGCCAGTACCATATCTGAGGTCTATAATGAGGACCCTGAGCCATCCCAAAGAGTAAAATATAATCTACATTGTGTTTGCAAAAGAAATACATTAGAAAGATACTCATCTATGAGTTTTAAAAGTTTTAAAATCGAGCTTTTTGTGCCTCTTTGAGAAATCTAACTACTCAGAGGTAGTAATGATATTCTCCTAGAAACTTCATGGTTTTTCTTTTAAATTTAGTTCTACAGTCCATCTCAAATTATTTTTGTGAATGGAATAAAATAGTGGTTGTGCTTTTTATTCTGTAGAGATATATCCAGTTGTGGCAGCAATGTTTGTTTTAAAAAGATCTTCCTTTCCCCCACTGAATCATCTTGGCATCCTTGCCACTCATATTTAATTGTGAAGCTCTAAAAATGTGGACTTGAAGTTCCCTGTGCATTGGCGTAGCTTTGCTGAAGAGTAATTGGGTATTAAGTCAGCTTTTTAATTGGTGATTTTCCTCAATGTCAAATTCGTAGTTCTTAATTCTGGGGCCCCTCAGTTTTTCCGGAGAAAGAGCCAGCATTCTCTTGCCTAACAGTACAGGCTGGTTTCAGGCATTCTAGGAGCTAGATATGGGCAGGAATGATGGGGCTTTCACCATTTAACATGAGTTCTCCTTCCAGTTTGCGACCTTTCCCTTTCTCTGTGCCTGATGAGGTAGCTCCATTTTGGTTGAATTGCACCATTGACTAAATCTTCCATCTTTGGTGAAGTATTGTTCTAACTCTTTGACAGATGTCTAAACAATACTCCTGTTTTTAGTTCATGTTATTATTTCCCCCTCACTCTTAAGCTTGCTAAGGACCCTAAGGACCACAGGCTTTGCTCATTGCTGGTGTTGCCTTTTGCAGTCATGACTCACTCCACTCTGCAAAGTTCTTACCATTCTAATGTGTCTTCCGATACTATGTAGTTGTGTTACTCCAGTCTCTTAATTTCACTGAATATAAAATTTCTATTATTATTTCTCGCTGTCTTTGCTATTTTTGTGTGATCACTGTGACAGAAGTGGAGATTGACTAGGAAGACCCAGTTGGGATTCGGGTGAGTTTCAAGACAGTAAACAATGATATGTTGTGGATCCATATAAGATGTCCAATGCACTTTAAGTATACCCTTTAAAATTAAAAGACTCTCACCCTGCTGCTAGTTGAGTCAGTCCTAGTGATTCCCAGCATGACCTTTCTAGTCTCTTGCCCTTGCCCTCCCTTAAGTAATCTCCCATACCTTTCTTTCATTGAGCATTTTTAAGCACTTATTTTGTTCTCGTCACTGCAGTAGGAAATGGGTGCAATGTTAAACACAAGGGACAAGTTTCTAGCACTCAAGTGGCCTCTAGTCTAGTAATGGACAAGACTAGTCACCATGCAATCAGCATACACTGAGGTTAGTGCTATCATGAAAGTCTCATCCACCACTGTTAGGGAAATACCTATGAGGTACATTAACCCCAGACTTGAGGGCTTGATTTTTGAGAATTCACCCAGAAAAAGTGACATCTGTGAGACCCGAAAGATGAGTGACAGTTATTTTGGGAGACTGAAGTGAGGGTAGAAAACGGGTACAGAGAACAACCATTCAGCCTGAGACAAAGATCCTGAGATGGGAACATGCTCAGTTCACAAGAACACGTGTGGAGTAAATACTTGGGCTTCGGTGCTTCCTTTTCCGTGGAGCACATTCCAGGAAGTGGCCTCAGAGCTCTGCTTTAGAATCCCCTGAGGCCACTTATTAAAACGCACATTCTTGGGCCCCACCCCAATGTACTGAATCCTATCCCTGAGGCAGAGGCCTGGGAATGTAAGGGTTTCACAGGCTCTCCAGGTGTTCCTTCTACAAACTGAAACTTGAGCATGTGTGAGGGTAGGGGCTGGAAATGGTAAACAAGATCTAGATAGAAGGGTATTCGTAAGCCCCTCAATTGAGCAGTATTCTGGGAGGACTGTTACCACATGTCTTCCAATCAGTTGATAGACAAGTGACCACGATATATATTTCCTTGAATGTGCACCATGCACCATAATCTTCACAACACAAAACGGTATTACAAAAGGAAATCAAGAAGTATTATCCAAACAGAGAAAAATAAATGAGGTCTGAAAAAAAAAGAAAGGGGGAGGGGGAGGGGAGGGGAGGGGAGGGGGAGAGGGGGAGGGAGGTAAACTACTAATAAAAACCCTAGATTCTGTCCATCTTTCCTTTCACCCTAGTGAAAATCATTACCTCACAGCACAATTAATTTCTTCTCAGAAACACTTCCCACTGTGATTGAGCATCTGTAATAGAGATTTGCAATGCTCTCCCATCTTGTGTTCTTCTCCTCCCTGGTACATTGGATATTTATGTTTCCCCACACGCCATCCTGCTCTTTTTTTTTCTAGTTAAATTTAACTTGTTACATCCATGAGACTTTTAAGGTCCACACTTCCCCAGGTTTATTGGTTTCAACTTGTGTCTGGCCATGAAATGATACATTATTTAAATCTTGCTTGGCCAATGTTACAAAATCCATTATTCTATCTTTGCAATATATAGCTCTGATTTGTGTTAGCATTGCAAAAACATTTATAATCTTTATTAATATTTTATGACAATTTAATAGGATCCATCAAAAGTTTTTATCTCCTATGAAATTAGAGGTAAAGTCTGCATGCCTATCTTTTCTCCTGAGGTCATTTGGTTAATTTATCTTCTTGGAACACAATGTTGAACCTGCTTGCTCTTCAGTTATGATGTGTGGCCACTGGCTCTATTTCCTTGTGTAATCCCCTTTCGACTTGATTATCAGGTGTGACCACCAACACCATCAGTCCTTCCTGTCACTGATACAGCTCCTAACTTTACTAGATGTACTCAGCAGTAACTCTTTCCTGTTTACACACGTAGAAACAATTGCATACCTATACTTTAAGAATGGCCACATATTTAACAGAAGATATGATATCTATTGTTCTATTTTATATAGATCTTTAGTCAAAAGTTGCCAAGTTGCCTCCTTGGTCATTTCCATACCAACACTGACAACTTTTTAAGAAACATTCTAACTTAGTTGTGTGAAACAAACATTCCACAGCCTCCCTGACCTCTTCTCATCCCAAGAAGGGGAAACAAGCACTATTGCATGGAGTAGGCTAGACTGTGACAATAAGCAGACAAGAACGATGGATTGGCTGGAACACAATCGAAGTTTGTTTCTACTCACATGTTCGTGCAAGGCAGTTACTTCTGGTTGGGCTCACTCTCCTCCACCTGGGGATGAGGACCCAGAGTCCTTCCACTTGGGGCTCTACCATCCTCCCGGCCTTGGCTTCATTGCCATTTTCATCCATCTAGCGGAGGGGACATGGTGGAGAAGGCATGCCTGCCTCACCCCTAGCAGAGGTGTGCATCATGTCTGCCCACATCCTGTTGTAAGAATGAGTCCCATGGCAACATCTAACTGAAGGGAGACTGGGAGCAGCCTGGCCATGGCCCTGGCTGTAGGCATGTCAACAAGAGAGGAGATGGCAGATTTCGGTGGACAGCTAGCAGTCTTCGCCATAATGACTCTCCAAAACGCCCTGGTCCCTTTCATATAAAACTATATTTGAGACTAAAATCTGAGTATGAACAGACATACATAAGAACGAATAGTTAAAAGAAGGGAAGGGGGGGATGTTCAGCTACATTTGAGAGTGGAAAACTGGAAATTTTATTTTTCATCCTGGGAATTCACCCCGACTTTTCCTATTTAATTAAACACATCTCTGTTTCTCTATATCCTACTGTAATGCTTCATCAGCCACTAAGACATGCTACCACCCTGACAATGACCCTGACAAGGGTGCTCAGTGACATGCTAGGACACACTGCAGGGGTCAGGGGTCTACATACCAGTAAGGAAAGATTGTACTAGGACCTAGAGAACTTATGACAACATTTGCTAATTGAATACAATCATTGCCGTGTTTCAAGTTCCTTATTGTAAGCTGAGAATATAAAATCAGATCTTTCTCACTGGATGTTAGAAGGATGAATAAATGGTCCTAATTAAAGAAACAGGAAGTCAAAAAATAATGTAGATGGTAATGACTGAGATGAATTTTTTTTTTTGGGGGGGGGGGGTGGTCTTACATTTCAGGAACTTCTCCCAGAAGCCCAGCATTCAACTCCCTAAATTGGCAAATGGCCAACATGAAAAATGGTCAAAAGAGTGAACCTGAAGGCCAAGTTTCCAGTCGATAGAACTCACTGGGTGCTCTTAAGAGAGACAAGGTGATGTTTTCTTTTGTTCCACATGCTTAGGCTGGGCGCCTGGAAAGGGCTGTCTGGTGTCTCATCTCCGTCTCCCCGGCGGTCTGGCTCCGGAGCTCTGACAATGCAGGTCGGCCCCAGAAGAGCATTGACTGGCTTTCCTCCTCGAGCATGTCTCCGTGCCAGAGACCTACAACCACGCAGGGCCCGGTCCTCCAGTGCCTGCCGTTTCATTAGGGCGAGAGCTGACATCTTCCCAGCGTCTTCCTCTGCCAGTCACGCCCCGGACCCCTTACCCCTCTGACCGTGGTTCCCACCACTCTCACCCCTGATTGCTAGGCCCCAGCCCTTTGGCTTCCTTGCTGCTTCTCATGTGCTCCGTCCGGGTACATTCCCAGCTTTCCTCCAAATATCCGCAGGCTTCGAGTCTTTGTACAAATGTCACAAGGCTCATCCTAACCACCCTATTACAAACCACCGCCAGTCTCCTCACCCCCTGCAACCCCATCCCCTGACCCTGTGGGAGGTCACGCTATTGACATCCTGCCAATGCCTCCGCCCCGCCCACCTTGGGTCCCACCTGCAGCTGCGCTGGACGCCCCCACAGCTGGCAGCTTTCCCCACCAGGCATCGCATGTTTCTCTCACTTCCTGAGGATTTCTCCACCACTGAGGCTGGCTGAGCTGCTGGGGCAGCTCTGAAGGCTGGACGATTCCGTGTCGTCAGGGTTACCCCTCCACTAATGAGGACCGAGCTGTGGATAAATAACCCAGATTTCCTAGCCCTCGGGAGCAGTTTTGAGATATTTTTACATGACTTTGCAGTGGGTCTCCAGCAGCATGGAGCTCCCTGCTCCATACAGCAAGCAGCAAACTGCTCACTGACCTTCGCGGGCCGCTCGCCCTCCCCTGCCTCCATTTCTCTTCCCCCCTCACTTGTGCTCTGTGGGATCGTCTCCTAAATAAGCTCATTGCACCAAAATCCTTGCCACGGGGTCTTCTTGTGGGTAACACCAAACTGAGACACTGCTCTATGTTTTTCTTTTTCATGGCAATTCTTCTCTAACATACTTGTAATTTATTTATTTACATGTCCTTTGTTTATTGTCTACCTCCGCCCCCAAATGTAAGTCCCAACAAGACAGGGACTTTTGTCCATTTGGTTCATTGATGTATTTCCAGTACCTAGAGCAGGGCCTGGTATAGAAGAGGTGATCAGAAAATACTTTCAAAAGAATCAGTGGAGTGAGGCCTTCTTAAATCCATTCTTGAAATAGTACCTGTAGGATGGTTTGGGCTGCAAATAAGAGAAAACCCAAATCAAAATAGCTTAGAAAGTACAATTTGGTTTCTTACCTGATGGGAAGCCCAAAGTCAGCACAGGCTCAGGAAGGAGGGCGGAGGAAAAAGATGGTGGGCGGGCAACCCGCCAAGCCCGTCCCTGTCTCATGGGCCATAGTGAGCCACTCTTCCCCCAGGAGCTTGGGGAGAGGAAAATGAAATTGTCCTTTTGCTATTTAAATTAGTTCTGTTAACTTAGGATAAAGAAGACAGAGTATCTGTCTGGCCAAGTATAAATTTGTTATTAACTGTAGATAGGAAATGTGAGCACATAGAGGATAGGACATGTCATTAGAAGGGTGGCCAGCAGTGGAGGGTTAATAGGACCTGCGGGTCCAGCTGAGCCTGGAGGTCTCTGAACCTGGTCCTGAGAAGCCGGGGCCTCCTGGTTCACCTGAGAGCTCGCAGAACTGCCCGCCTCATTATCTTCTTGTCCCTGCTCATCAAATACGGTTGATCTGAAAAATCATAGGTTTGACCTACACGGGTGCACACTGATTTTTTTTTTTTTTTTTTTTATCCCCACCCGAGGATATTTTTCCATTTTTTGTACAGATAGAGTGGGAGGGAGAGAGAGGAAGGGAGAGAGAAACATCGACGTGAAGGGACACATCGAGTGGCTGCCACCCACACGACCAACCAGTGCCAGGGACAAACTGCAACCGAAGTACGTGCCCTTAGCGGAAACCGAACCCAGGTCTCTCCGGACCGCAGGCCGACGCTCTAACCGCTGAGCCAAACCAGCCAGGGCTGCACACTGATTTTTAAAAATAAATACTTATATTGTTTTCAATCTGTTGTTGGGATTCTGAAGAGGCAGAGAGCTGACTGTATGCATTGTTCTATGTCATTTTGCATAGAGAACTTGAGCATTCGTGGAGTTTGGTATTTATGGGGGTCCTAGAACAAATCCCCTGTAGATACCGATGGTAATTAAATTGGGGGGACATCAAAAGTTATATGCAGGTCTGGCCGGTGTAGCTCAGTGGATTGAGCATTGGCCCATGGACTGAGAGGTCCCTGTTCGATTCACAGTCAGGGCACATGCCCAGGTTGCAAGCTTGATCCCTAATAGGGGGTGTGCAGAAGGCAGAAAATCGATGTATCTCTCCCACATGGATGTTTCTATCTCTCTCTCTAAAAAATAAATTTAAAAATATTTTTAGAAAGTTATATGCATATTGGCAACTGTGTGTTGAGGGGTGTGTGTGTGTGTGGGGGGAATCAGTGCCCCTAACCCCTTTGTTGTTCAAGGGTCAACTGTAATTTCCTGCTTCCTGACTCAGCTCCTGAGAACCTCGACACTGCTGGGGATCACTGGCATTCTGGCCACTGGAGAGTTAAGCGAATGAGCCATGTGGCTTACTCAGCTGTCTCTCGTGAGTTCTGTAATTCCTGTCCTTCAGCAAAAGTCTAATAATCTGAGTATATTAATCACTCCAGTTTTGGTTCCTGCAAAAAGAGGCAGTATTGCATGGAAATTAAGCATTCCAGCTTTGGAGTTGGAAAGGCTTATGTCTGGATTCCGGCTCTGTATGAGCCATGGATCTTGAAGCAAGTTGCCTAGCCTTCTGTCTCAGGAAGCTAATAATACCCACTTTGCAAGCTTGCTGTAGGGTTTAAATAAAGTAGTGTGTGAAAGTGTGTAGCTTAGGCACTGGTATGCGGTAAGAGGTACTGAATAAATAGTAGCTCTTCTGATCAAGGCTGTACCTTGAATCAGTACCTTGGTCCATTATAAATTCACTGTCCTGTTAGGTCATGGCAGTCAGCCAGCCAGTCAACCTTCCCCTGGCAATACCCTTACCCCATCACGTGGCCTCTTTTTAGCTAACTGCAGCCACCTGAAGAAATAGAGGATGTTGGGCCAATGGAGTGTATTATTAGTGCAATGCCATAAGTGTCTTAATGACTAAATACACATCACGGGAGCAGTTTCCATGTCTGCTTCCTCCATGCATTGAGTACACACCCATGCACACGCACATATTTGAAAGCACAGTAACCCATTGTCCATGCAGATAATCCATGCAGTCTCCCCGTCAACAGAGACCTACTTGGCACTAACCTAAGAGATGGATCCTTGACAGCAAACAAAGGGAATTGACTTCATTTTAGGTGCTGACTCCAGTGCCCTGTTGCCTCTCTGCTCATTCAGATTAAAGGGGTAGTTACCCACAAACCTATGTCTCTCTCTGGCATTTGAAGAAAGAACAAAATAATAATTCCACAGTGTTTTATTGTTTGATACTGATCAAGTGACAGTTCCACTGGGAGTTTTAGACAATTTGATCAAGTATGTACAGTCACCCTGCACAAAACATCAGCCTCCCACTGCCCCAGGTTTCATTGCTGCTGACAGGCAACAGGAGGAAGGAGGCAGGAGGGGGATAGCAAGGCAAGGATCGCCCCTCTATTTCTTTGAGTTCACAGTGAAGTACTGACTACATTTACCAGTTTGGGACTTGCAAACCCATGATTTCTGTAATGTTATAGCCTGGAAATTCTGTCCAGAAATTACTTCTGTTAGCTGTCTGGGTGAAAGTGAAATGTGTGAATATACCTTGAAAGAACCGTAATTTCATTCTTTCCTTTTCTCTCACCTCTTAGATAGTCTCCACCCTCCTCTTCTCCTTTCAGTCTTTCTCCTATTGTGTCCAACCTGTCGCTCAAGCTATTAAATTGATAGAATGATTCTCTTTATCAAAGGGATACATTCCTACTTGCATCTGAACCTGGGCTTGAAAAAACCCTAGAATCTTTGATTAGAAAAAGTACCCATTCTTACCGGATGCCCTGGACTCAGGAGCTGAAAAATGACCTTCCAGCTCTCAGGGAGGGTCCGGCACAGTGTGGCTACAAGGGCAACTGATGGGGAACAAGAGGCCTGGACCCAGGGAGGCAAATGATAGCCTGAGTCAAAAGGCCAAGGGCAAGACCAGAATCTTTGTTGAGAGGAGTCAAGGTTATAGCCAAAAATAGAGTCAGGGGCCAAATTTGAACATTGAGCTGAGACTGAGTCTGGAAGAATAAGAAATAAGCTGGTGAATCAGAGGTGGGAAATGGGTAGATGCAAGTCTTTTTGTGGGGTGCCTTTGTCAGTTTCAAGGAGGCAGGTAAGACAGAATCAACTCATCTCTGCCCAACTACATCTTCAACCCTGACAGAGAAAAATGTATATGTTAAGAACACTTTTCTATGTCCTCCTCCGCAGGGCAGTGTGGCCCAACCGCTGGCTCAGCATGAAGTTTCCCACAGTGTGAGACTGATGAAAGCTGGGTGTTTCCTGAAACTGGGAGTGGTGGGTGAAGGTAGCTTGGAATCCCAGAGGCAAACAGGGTCTCAAACAAGAGTCTGGGCAGGTCTCCAAACCAAGGAGTCAGAAGCAAACATTACAAACCTCTGAGCAAAGACCCTCGGGAGGAGCCAATAGACTGTGGTCCTGGGAACTCACTTGAATTACCTGGTCAGATGGGGGAGGTGTCTAAAGGCTGTAAGGAGTCTGGGAGCTCAAAAGTGCAGAAGGGTCTGAAGGGCTCAGATCATTCTCCACCTCTCCACAGCCTGCATTAGAGATAAGGAACCAGGCTGAGTCTAGGTAATCTCCAGGTCATAGGGGTTAGAGGGAGAAGACAGAAGGCCCTTAACTAGCAGCTGTAGCTTGAGTAATCCTACGGAAACTAACTAAAACTCTGTTAGAAAAAAAGCAGTAACCATAAAATATCCCATTAAACCTGATGTTTGAGAGGGTGGTGTCACTGAGAAATGTTTTCACAGAGGGGCGTGGGGCCTATGCTGGGTCTCACTCACAGCTCTGAGGGTGTTGCTGGGCCCTGTGGGGTTGCTGGGAGGGCCCAATCTGTGTCATTGACAGAGACTGGCAATATGGACAGCTGGAAACACTGGGCCAGTTAATGAGGCCTCGCGTTTAATGTAAATCATGCAAATTCTCACGCAAATTCTAGTCCATAAGTGGGGTCTCTAAACAGATCCTTATTATGTCAGTAAGTATTTACTAAGAATCTATCCTATCTATCCTGTCCTGGAAGGGAGCTGAATACTGAAGAAACATCACTCTGCCTTTAGGGTGTCAACAAAATCAGGTAAAACAATGAGCAGCCCTTAGTTCTATTGTTAAGTAGTGACTAGAAATAATATAATTAATATAATATAAATATTAAACCAGGCAAAGGTAGTGTAGGCTAATATAATTCCTTCCTTCCTTCCTCCCTCCCCCCCTCCCACCCATCCTTCTTCCACACTATCTATGGAGAGCCTGTGCCAGGCACTGGGATGTTCAATAAGCAAGGCAGACAGAGCTCGGCCCTCCTGGAGTTTACAAGCTAGTCAGGAAAGCTTCATTGCCTTGAAAAAAGGGTAGAGTTTCAAATGCCTAAAGGGAGGAAGGTGGGCATCACAGCAGGGCCATTATAGGAGCACAAGCAAGATAGAACCAGAAGGGAGGAGGTGGAGATAACTGTGCAGCCCAAGGGATACCTGGCAATATTGTTCTGGGAAATAGGAGCTCTCCCCCAACCCCCAACCCAGGAGATATAATTTCTTAATTTATTTGTTGAATTTATTGAGGTGACATTGGTTAATGAAATTAAATAGGTTTCAGGTGTACAGTTCTATAACACATGATCTGTATATCATACTGTGTGTTCACCACCCCAAGTCAAGTCTCCTTCCACTATCATCTATCCCCCCTTTACCCTCTTCTACCTATCCCCCAACACCCCTTTCCCTCTGGTAGTCACCATACTGTTGTCTATGTCTATGGGTTTGTTTGGTTGGTTGGCTGGATTTTTTTGTGCTTAATTCCTTCACCTATTTCACCCAGCCCCTTACCCCCCCCCCCCACAGCTGTCAGCCTGATCTCTCTATTTATGAGTCTGTTTCTATTTTGTTTGTTAGTTTATTTTGTTATTAGGTTCCACATATGAGTGAAATCATATGGCATTTGTCTTTCTCTGGCTAGCTTATTAATACGTTTAATACTTAATACACTTAAGCTTAATACTCTCCGGGTCCAACCATGCTGTCTCAAAGGGTAAGATTTCCTCTTTTTACTTCTATGGCCTAGTAGTATCCTATTGTGTAAATGCACCACAGCTTTTGTTACCCATTTATCTCTGATGCTCTGTCATAAGGCAGGTGAGCCAAAGGAACCACTGCAGTTTGTCCACTCACTTATCTTCTTTTCATCTTCGTTTCTACCTACTCAAGAGAATGGCTTCTTTCTCACTGATTCAAATTTCCAGCTTGGTTTTTCTCTTCCTTACGCTATCTGATTTATATTCATTGCTTATAGTATACTATTGTAGTTCAGGATGAAGCCAGCCATAGTGGAAACAGCCCAGCCTTGGAACTGGTTAGTCTAGACACGTGTCAGTAAGTGTGGGAATATGGGACAGGGAGTCACCACTTAAGCCCTGCAGGAGACCTGCGACTCCAGCCCAAGCCCAGGCACTATAACCAAACCTGGCAGTGTACCACAGATACCTCCTCGCTCACAGACAACAACTGGCAACAGTGACTCAGCCCAATCAAATACATTAATTAACCTGCTATATGTGCCAGGTGCACTCCTACATGCCTAGGTGGGTAGAGAGGAAATCACTGTAGCGTGGTCCCAATCTCCATCTTTGCACACCATACGCATCTGCAAAGAGACAATTGGAATAATATTAATAATGATGTTCTAGAATCTGAAGTTTCTGTGTGGGAGTAGGGAAAGGGAAGGCTGACCACTTGATTAAAGGCTTGGAGAAGACTCAAAGGAGGAAGAGGACTAAGTGGCCTAGACTAGGCTGGTATCTGGGCTGGGCTGGAGTCTCAGCCCTTCCTTGCACACACCATGCCCTTTGCAGCACTAAGCAAGGCCACCTGCTAGGCATGGCTACTGTGTGTTCTGCCCTGGGTGCCTCACCTGTGGGACTCAAATGTCAACTGGAGTCACCTAGTCACTTCAGACCTAGATGAGATCAGTTAGAATGACTATTCCATGTCTTGTGGAAGTTCAGCGCCTTTGAAAAAACATGTCTGCCAATTCTCGAGAGATTTAGGTTACCTCCGATGTGCTCTATTTGTCTCACACTGGAGCAACCCAGAAACAAATCTCATTTCCTTCCTTTATTTTGAAGACAAAAGCAAAACAAAATAAACAAACCCCTTACACACTAAAAACATTTGTAAATATAATAATTATGATTTTAATATCTCCACTTAAGAGCCAACAAAAGCAATTTTAAGTTAAACATTAATCATTTCCCTTTTTAAATTGTTCTTCTGTGTTCCCACTCAGGAATTTCCACTGGCCATTTGCCCATGTGCCCAGGCGAGTCTCCCAGGACAACTGCCTCCTCTCAATAATCTCCTCTCTCTCTCTCTCTCTCACCCCAGTTTTGAAAGCCTTGACCATTTATTGTGACAGATTATAGGGGAAAATAAGGGGAGTGGGTTGCCCTGGCCAGTTTGGATCAGCGGTTAGAGTGTCAACCTGCAGACCAGAGAGTCGTGGGTTCAATTCCAGGTAAGGGCACGTACTTTAGTTGTGGTTCAGTCCCCGGCTGATGAATAACCTCTAGAATGTTAACTTCCAATACATTCTAGCCTTTGGCATGTATACCAGGGTTAGGAGAAGGTTTTTTATAAAGAGGCAGTTGTTGGACAGTAATCCAAGACATATCCATGCTTTCACTACTTCTTTGCTCCAAATCAAAATCTTATTGTCCTGGATCCCACTCCCTGCTCTCTCTTTTCTGTAATGGTTGAACAGGCCAATAGGCTCAGACACTGAATCACGAAACATAGATCTGGAAATAGGAAAGGGGAACCCAACCCTCATTAAGCATCTGTTACTTGCCAGGCAGTTTATTAAGTTACCCCAAAGGGAATCTCACATGCCCTCATCTGAGCCCCTGGTTTTATATTTGAGAAAACTGAGATCCTCCAAAGTAAGAGGGTTATTCAACATTTTGTTGCACAGTTTGTTGATGTCAAAGGCAATACCGGAAACATTTTAAACTTGATTCAGTCAAGTATTCTAAATGGGCTTCATCCTCAAGGAAATCCCTAAGAAGGACCCTCAGGATATGACTTTCAGACAATATAGTAGGGTAGCTTGGACATTTCAGGGAAGGGAGGCGAATAATTGGGTATGGTGTTGGTGAGCTGAAGTGCAGATCAGATCTAGTCCAAACTGGTAAGAAAACTCCAGAAGCTTACTGTGTTTTTGATTCACTGACCTGTGCTGGAACATGGGGCATTTGACTTGTACAATGTTTCTCTTCTGTCTAGTGTTAATGCTGCTACATTTAGCTTCCGGCTCAAGGAAACACAGTCCATCTTCCCCGAATAAGAAGTCAGTAAAATTGTGTCTCTCCAAAATTCTTGTGTAATAGGTTTGGATGGGCTTCTCAAGTCTTTAGACCTTCTCCAAGGTAGTAGGCTTCCTACAACAAAATATCCTTAAGGCCAGTGGCCTCACTTAAATTTGGAGCATCAGTGAGTCTTTGCAGGACCTCAAGAAGCCAGGTTCTCTTTCAGGTGCTTCAACTCTAAGAAAGCATGTAGTCTATCAGACAGAGTTGACTCAGTGAGATAACTATTGTTTTTGGCCATCAAACAACAGCCAGAGGGAAAGCATTTGACTCAGCACTTGACCCAATCAGAGACCCACCATCCTTTTGGTCAAAGGAATTGGTTCAGTGATGAACATATGACCCATGATAGACTAATCCTGAAGATTTCTTTAAGGATAAGTAACATTCTACTATGTGTAATACTTGGCTTAAGCTAGTTTGTGTTGATCCCTGTCACTTTCACTAAGAGTCCTGCAAAATACAAGAACACCCTCACCTAAAACATAAAAATGACCAAAGATCAGCTGAATTTTATTTGTGTTTTGTCTGAGTCATAAATACTTCTACGGTAGGCCTAACGGTCATAAAGACAAAGCCGTTGAAAGTTGGAGTTCTCTCCTTGGTATTGCTATAGCCTTGCCTATTGCAAAACAAGTACAAAACTGACCAGCCTTCAAAGCAAATGGAGAACCAAATTCAAATTTATATTTAAGTGGTAAAATGTCCCAGGTCACCTTTACTCAGCTCTGACATTCTTGCTTATAATCGTTAGTAGGATTTGGGATAAAAAAATATATATATTGTAAACTCTTTAAAAGCAGGGATTATGTCTTGCTCATTTCTGTGATCCTCACAATGCCCAGAGTAGTAACATTCATTGTTCAGTGAATGCTTACTAAGCACTTTATTAAGTGTCTTTCATATATTAAGTCATAATTTTAACAAAATCCTAAAGATCTCTATTATTACTCACATTTTTCAGATAAGAAAACTAAGATGTTAAAGATTCATAAAGTCATACAACTAGTAAATATCAGGGTCAGAATCTGAAATCGGGTCTTTCTAATTCTAAACTTGGGCACATGAAATTACACTATAATATATATAGCACATAACACAAAATATGTAAGCCATAAATTCTTGTTAAATTAAATTGAAAATCAGAATAGTTTTGTGAATATATAGAAAATTACAATCATAAAGCCAGATGCTTCCAAAACACATAAATTGGGTTCTAATTACTTCAGGTACATTAGTCTTATTTCTTCAACAAAAAGGAAAATACTAGGACACTGAATCCCTGATTTATATAATCTGGTTTTTTTTTTTTTTAAAGAGTGTTGCATACACAGTAGGTATTTAGAAAATTTTCATTTAATTGAAGGGTTCTGAATGTAGTTGGAATCCCCCAGTGTTTAATGATGTAATCTTTTTGCAATGGTTATCCAGCAGTCACATGCTGAAACTTCATTAGTAATTAAACTAAAAAAAAAAGCAAGTTCTGCTTAGACCACTTTGTCACTATCTATGAGGAGGTGCTGATCTTTAGCGAGACACACAGTGGAGCTTTCAACATGTCCTTGGGCATATAACAAACCTTCTCTGTCACATGCCTGCCAAGGTCTGAATTCTAACCTGGAGGCTACTGTTTTACTCACTGCATTTGTCATTAAATATTGCTGACTTCATCAGCTATTGAGAGCTTGGGCTCAGGTCTCAACAGGTAGAAAGGCTTTGAACTTTCTACCTGGGTAGCACTATAAACTCTACAATATTTAGGCATTTTGACTTTCTGGCTACAGGGGCTTAATTATTGATTCAAGTGGTAGAAGACAGAACACCTAGCAAAGGCAGAGTGGGAGGAGTAAGACAGTTGCTGCCAAAGTTGCTGGAATGTTGGGAAGATCCAACTCCTTGGGAAGAGTTAAGTTCACCATCTTGCTGTCTACTAATACAATCAGTCTTTGGCTTCCCATTGCCCTCTAAATGCCACCCTATGTATCAATTGGATGGCTGGGTGGCAAGAGGAAAGAACAGTGGGATAAAGGAGGAAGGTAAGTAAGTTAGAATGAATTGATGCCTTTACCCAAGTAAAAGGAGGAGGAAGAGAAGGAGAGAAAGAAGAGAAGCCAGGGGAGGAAAAGAAGGAGGAAAGGGGGAAGAGAAGAAAATAAAGAAAAATATAAAAAATTCTTCTTTGAATCTGAATTCTGTAACAATAGTCTCCTGGTGAGATTGTCAGTGCCAAAGATGTAATCCAAAAAGTAGAGGTCATGTGACTAAGCTTCAGAAGAGATTACGACAGCCTAGAGACCTGTATCCTGCTTACCCACTAAGTAGTCAACTTTCAGTGATTCCTTCACCTTTTTGGGCCTGGGTCTTTATCTACTGTTTGAAAGAGTAAGAACAAACCAGATCTCTGCAAACTTTGTTTTTTAGGTTGCAGAATTGTATTTTGTTTGGAAGCACAAGCAAATTAAGTAAGTCAAAAGCTTTTGTAGAAGTAGGGATGGGACTGACATTGCCCTGATTTTGTCATCCTCTATAACCTTCCAACTACCACTGCACAGGGGCTTTTGCAGAATTCCAAAGAGGAGTTTGAAAACTTCTACTTTAAGAACTTATAATAGTCTTCCAGCATAATAATCTATGACCAGTGCTCCATGTCTAAGTTCTCACAACACTGCGGAGGTGTTGTCCGTGTGGTGCTTGGAAGAACCTGTGCTCCCAGCCTTGACCTGATGTAGACATCACCTTGGCAGAGGAGTAGGTGGGAAAATGGGTCAGAAGGACAGACTTATCTCTGATGCTGAGATAGTCCATTCCAGTCCTGCCTCACTCAGATTATACACTGATTATAGTTTGTTTCTCACTGAGGATGCCGAATGGCATCATTCAGGGCCTAAACTATGAGTATCTTAGAAAGAATTAATAAATTGCAATAAATTGATCCTAAAGGGCATGAGCATTTGCCAAATGGACTCATTCTTTGTGAGCAGAGAAGAAGCATCACTATGTGAAGTGACTTGGTTGAGTATGTGAGTGCGTGGGTATGTTTGTGTGTGGACAGAGTCTGCATTTCATCCCATAAGTACTCCTCTCAATCACCTCTCTTCCACCTTGTAATTCTCTTCAAATATCTAACAAACTTCCCAAAATACATTCTTGCAGAACAGCTTACATCTCATGTCTCCCATGAAGACTTCTCTAGTCATTCTGATCTCTCTCCCGTTAACCCAGAAGTTACTTAGCACTGTCTGCCTAACCACTCCAGCAATGTCATCTTACAGTGTCGCTTAATTCTCCATCAGATTCAGCCTCATCTCCGCAGTGAAATTAAACCTTCAAGGAATCAGGGGAAGATCATGTTTCTCTGTATCCTACAGTGCTGTGCACAGAGTAAATTCTGCAGTGTGATGGATAGAGCCTGGTCTCTGAGTTCCACAGACCTAGCCCTGCCATTTTCTAGCTGTATGACTGACTTAGTTTAAATTATCCTTATCTGCCTCATCTTAAAAATTAGGTATTAATAACTACTTTATAGGAGTCATGTGGAAGTGAAAGATAATGCACATAAAGTAAATGGGACAATGCCTGGCTAGTAGCTCCTGTTATTATTATGCTTGAGTCAATACATTTATAGTGATATATAAGTAATGCCATGAGGACCCAGAGCAAAAAAAAAAAACTGAGCAGAATATGAATTTTGTGGCTGGTTTCCCTGAAATTAATCTTTACTTCCTTCCTGTGAAAAGTGGACTTTGATGTGTGCCCCAAAAGACAGGAAAGAATTTCATTAGTCAGAAGAACCTAGAAAGGTAGATCTTAGGGCTCAAAAAGAGATTCAGTCTGAAGGCTTGTCTAAAAGAAAATGGGGGTGGCTGAGATATACTCTGAGGAGGAAGGATAGTCTTGACCTAGTGTATACAATTGGCAGACATTCTTGAATCCCAGGACTTTGCTGCAGATCTGGAACATGAAGGGAGAACCATGATGACTATGAAAGCTAATGACATAGCCCGTTTTCTAATACTAAGTCAGAAAGTGTCTTAAGAGTCATCTTAATCCAACCTCTCTTTCTTACTTCTTTCCATCCTAATGAATGCAGCTATAGCATTTGAAGTTAAGCAGATGCTGAGTCAAGAAGTTTCATACAGGCTAAAGTTATACTGTCATGGATCTAAGACTGACAAAATTCAAGGTCATTTCCTGCCACTCTCTTCAGCCACTGGGCCAGAAACCTACCAAAATTCTAAATGATTTAACATGACAGAGCTTAAGCCTGAACTGGATTTTCAGTAATAATGTCAGTAGTTGTGGTCATCACTAACATGAGCTCTAATGACCAGAGAGCTAGAGGCCAGCTACATTGATTTTTAGACATTCAAGAGGTCTATCTCTTGAGGCAATAATAACCACCTGAAGTTGGCAATTGCAATAATTTGTACTATGACAGTAATTTGCTTAGAAGGGCAGTGTCACAAGCTCCCAGAGTGAGGGCACAGAACTCAATATCTAGGAATCCCTAGAAATGAGGAAATACACTGTATGTGTGTGGCTGAGGGAGATGAGCCATCAGAGAATAGACAGCAGATTGTTACAAGGGAGGTGTGCCTATGAGTCCTTTGTCCACAGCAGTATCTGGGTGGAAATGGGGAAACCAGCCAACAAACATGTAAAGAGATGCTAAGCTTCATGCATGACTAAAGAAATGCAAATGAAAACAACAGTGAGATACCATTTTTCTTCACCTATCAGATTGGCAAAAATCTTAGATTTAATAATACCCCTTACTGTTAAGGATGTGGGCCAAAAGTCATTTTTATATACTTTCTATAAAGTATATGTTGATGCAACCTTCTGGAAAATAATGTAGTATTATCCATCACAACTAAACAGGCACACATTCATTCAGCTAGTAACTTTCCTGATAGGAAAGACCCTATGATGTGGTTGTATTTACAAAAAACCTATCAATATATATGTATGAAGATAGTCTTGGTTGTAGTTTATAAGAGAATAATAATATAATCAATCCAAACATCTAACAATAGGAAACTGGTTAAATAAATTATATTACATGCAAAATATTGGATACTTGAGTCAAAGAAATGGAGCTGAGAATCTGGGGAGACCAAAGTGGCTAGAGTTCCCAGCAGAGAGTGCAGGAGAGAAGAGAGCTGTGCAGAGGGAGAACTCTGGAAATCAACAGCAGTTCCCCCAAATATCCAGCAGAGCACATGTGGGTGAAAAAACAACCCAACGCTGGGGATTGGACCATCCAAAAGGGGTAAAGGAGGTAGAGTACGGCACTCACACAGGGCTGGGAATAGAGCCTGCTCTCAGCAGCTAGACTAGTAAATCTCATTATGGAAGGACATTGAGTATTCAAGAAGGGGCTTGCAATAGTGGGGAGTATTTTGCCCTAAACTAAACATGGCTCTGGTCCTACCTAACAATCTTAAAAGACCCGAATGGATCAAATGTCTCCAAGTAATTCAACTATGTCCCACAATAAAGCCTAAAAATATTTATATGAATACAAAATACACAGCACCCATCAAGATAAAATGTACAAAGTCTGGTACTTAATCAAAGATGACCAGCCATACAAAGATGAAGGAAAATACAACCTATGAAAAAGAGAAAAATCAATCCATTGCAACAGACCCAGAACTGAAATGAATATGAGAATTAGCAGACAAAAACTTTCAAAGAGTTGTTATTATTGCGTTTGATGTGTTCAAAATGTTAAAGACATTTAAAAATATAAAAAAGAACCAAATCAAACTTCCAGAGACGTAAACAGGATGTAGAGCAACTGGAACTCCCATACACTGCTAGAGGAAAAAGCGGAACACTACATTGGAAAAAGGTTTGACAGTTAAACATAAAAAGGAAACATGTACTTACCATATATTTCAGCTTTTCTACTCCTATGTACTTACCCAAGATATATATCCATATAAAGGCTTGTACACAAATGTTCATAGCAACCTTATTATAATAGTCAAAGCCTAGAAATAACCAAACAGCCATCATGGTGAACGGATGAACAAATGTGGTGTATCAATACAATCGTAAACCATCAGCAACAGAAATGAATGGGCTACTGGTATAAATGAATTTCAAACGAATTATTCTTGGTGAAAGAATTATTCTTGGTGAAAGAATTCAAAGGAAAAAAGAGTACACAATGCATGATTTTATTTGCATACAACTCTAGACAGAAGTGTGGTGACAGCAAGCAGACCAGAGGTACCCTGTAGATGAAGAAAAGAGGCAAAGAGGTAGAAGAGGGAAAAATTGGAAAAGAGGCATGAAGAAACTCATGGAGACTGGTATATATGTTCATTAACTTGATTGCAATGATGTATTCATGGGTGTATACATACTTTAAAACTTAGCATAGTGTATACTTTAAATATGTACAGTTTATTATATGTCAATTATACTTCAATAAAGCTGTTAAAAATTAAAGAAAGAGGTGGGGCAATGTGTGCTAATATGGAAAGACCTTCAAAATGTTATTAATTTAAAAAATGCAAAACAATGTATATGATGGTTCCCTCTGAGTCACTAACCCATATCTAAAAAATATAATGGTGTATGCACAAAATTTTTCTGGAAAGATAAAAAATAAATTGTTAGCAGTGGTTATCTTAAGGAGATGGCCTACGGATAATAGGAAGTCTTTTTTTTTTTTGTAATCCTTTTTGAACTATTTATATTGTCTTACAATATGTATATATTTTATTTAAAGTCGATGTTACCTGGGGTTTCATGAGCAATAGAATTAGAAACATTTTTGTTTTCTTTTTTGAAATGTTTATTTTTTTAAAAAAAATAGAGGTATAGACTCTATATAAAACAGTTTGGTAGTTTCTTAAAATGTCAAACATAAACTTACAATAAAATCCATTAATTCTACTCCAAAGAATTTATCCGAGATATGCAAAAATGTTTAGACCAAATTATTCATGTGAGTGTTCATAACAGCATTATTTATAATAATGAAAAATATCCATCAACTGGTGAATGGTAAACAAAATATGGCATATTCATGCAATGGAATACTATCCTGCAAAAATAAAAAAGGAACAAACTACTAATACATGGCACAGCATCAATAAACCTCAAAAATATGATATTAAATTAAAGAAAGCCAAAGCAAATGACTATATATGGTATGATTGCATTTATGTAAAATTCTAGAAAAGGCAAATTTATAGAGTCAGAGTGCAAATCATTGGTTACTTAAGACAGGAGGTAGGAACAGGAAATAACTTTTAAACAGGCCCAAAAGAATTTTGGGGATGATGACTATGTTCTCTTAAACTGGTGATGATTGCCTAACTCTATAAATTTACTAAAATCATTGAATTGTACACTTAAAATGGCTGGATTTTATGCAATATAAATATATCTTGACAAGGGAATTACAAACAAAATCCCACAACTGTGAAACCAGGAATAGAGTCAGTTGCTGCAGAAGATGCTTGTTTTTCCCATCCACGCAGATGGAACTGTGTCTAAATGCCAAAGTGCAGTAGGATCTTAGATGTTCGTGGAGCTGAAGTCAGTGGCTGCAGAACTGCAGCATGCAGATAGGGCTGCTCCAGTTGTGAAGTGAGTACAACAGTTAGACATTGTCCTCTTTGAGTGGATTTTCATGTCAAACGTTGTGCAGTAGGGTCTGGCACATGTCCAGTAGGAGCACGGATAGCCCAGAGTGGTAGCCTGTAGTACTGAAGAAGGCAGGCCATGGAGTCACACATATCTGGCTGGAACCCCAGGTTTGTCACTCCCTACCTATTAGGGTTCTTGGGAGGTTGAAGTGAGATGATGTATGTTTTGCGCATGGTACATAGTAAGATCACAAAGATCTTCAACCTGTATGTACTCAAAGCAATGGGAACTGTGCTGACTCACATACATGCTTTGGCTGGGTTCTTCTATTACCAGAGCACTAGCATGCTGATGGGAGCTAAGGAGCCAAGGCAGCAGACAGACGAAAATGTTTACTCTGCTAGAAAGCAGGCCTTTTTTGCCAAGGTCACGTCATTGCTTTATGTGCGTTAGGCCGGGAATTCTAAGATTTCGGGATTCTAAGATTTCTGTGAGTCAATAAAGGGTTAAAGATAATTTGGAGGACTGAAAATATAGTCATTATTTTATTTTTTTAATTAACATTTTAGTTTGAGATAATTGTGAATTCAGTAACATAAATTTTAAGACATAATTTAGAGATTCCATGTGCCCTTGAACCAGTTTCCTTCAATGAGAACATCTTGAAAGCTATAGTATTTTTACATTAAAGTCTGTGATCTATTTTGAACTAATTTTTTTAATTGTTGAAAGTATTACAGATGTCCCCCTTTTTTCCCCATTGACCCCCCTCCTCCTTACTCCCACCCCCCTCCTGCTTTCCCCAACCTAGTGTGTGTCCATTGGTTGTACATATATGCATATAAGTTACTTGGTTTATCTCTTCCCACCCCTCCCACCACTCCCCATCTCTCTGAGGTTTGTTCATGAGCAAAATAAGCTGTTGACCAAAATAGATCCAGAATCATGGAAGCAGGGAATAGACTAACAAACAGAGCTAATATTTTTTTAAGATGTGAAGTTTATCTCAAGGGTCATTTCTCCCCTCTATGGATGTCCAGCTCCTACAGCGCTATTTCTGAAAAATCTATCCTTCCTTTATTGAATTGATTTTGCATCTTTGTCAAAAACCAGTTAAGAATATTCGTATGATTCTGGCTTCTTTATTCTGTTCGATGAATCTATGTATGCGTCTATCTCACCATCAATAGAACATGTTTTTTTGCCCTGGCCAGTATGGCTCAGTAGGTTGGAGCATCACTCTGTCATCAAAAGGTCATGGGTTTGATTACCAGTCAGGGCAGATACCCAGGTTGTGGGTTCTAACCCTGGTCTGAGGGTGTGTGGGAGACAACAGATCGATGTTTCTCACGCTATGTTTCTCTTTCTCACTCTCACTTTCCCTTCCTCTCTCTAAAATCAATTTTAAAAATACTATGATGCTGTTTTGATTATTGTAGCTATACATTAAGCCTTACTATCAGGTAGAGTTATTCCTCCCACTACATTCCTTTTCAAGATTATTTTAGCTATACTGGGGCCTGGGGCTTTCATAAAAATTTTAGAATAAGTTTTTCTATATATACAAAATTTTTATTGATTTTTATAGGAATCACATTCAACCTATAGATCAACTTAGGGAGAACTGACATCTTTACTATGTTGAGTCTTCCAAGCCATACATGTCTCATGTCTCTTCATTTATTTAGATCTCTGATTTCTTTAATAAACATTATGTAATTTTAACCATACAGATTTTGTGCATGTTTTGTTAAATTTTTAACCTAAAATATTTCTTTTCTTTGGAGCAATTATAATCGGTATGGTGTTTTTAATATCAGTCTACGTGTTCATTGTTAATATAGAGAAATGGGACTGATTTTTGCTGTTGACCTTATATCATATTACCTAGCTGAACTCACTTATTAGTTTTAGAGTTTGGTGGGGTTTTTTACATAGTCATTTGTAATTTTCTTATGTCCTTTGTAAATAAAGAAAGTTTTATTTCTTCTTTTTCAATCGGAAAGGTCTTTATTTCTTTTTCTTGACTTATTGCTCTGGCTAGAACTTCCAGTGTTATGTTAAATAAGAGAGATGAGAGGCATCCTGGTTTTGTTCCTGATCTTAGGGAGAAAGCATTCAGTCTTTCACAATTACATATAATGTTAGCTCTAGGTTTTTTGTAGATGCTTTTGATCAAGTTGAGGTAGTTCTCTCTATTCCTAACTTGATGAGAGGGTTGTTCTTTTTTTAATCACAAATGGTATTGGATTTTGTTTAATTCTTTTTTTCTATATCAATTGATATAATTATATGATTATTCTTTTTTAACCTATTGATATGGTGAATTATATTGATTGATTATTTTATGTTTCACCAGTCTTCATACTTGGTATAAGTTCCACTTAGTCAATATGTATAATTTTTTTTTTTTTAATGCATTGGTGAATTCAATTTGCTAATATTTTCTTGAGGAATTCTACTGCTAAGTTCAGAAGAGATATTGAGTATAGTTTACTTTTTTTGAGCTGTCTTTGTCTGACTTTGGTATCGAGGTAATACTGGTTTTATAAAACGAGTTGAGAAGTATTCCTTCCTCCTACCTTCTAGAAGAGATTGTTAAAATTGATGTTAATTTTTCTTTAATGTTTGGTAATATTTTTCAATGATGCCATCTGATCCTGAGGATTTCTTTTTTAGAAACTTTTTCAGGATGAAAAATTCAGTCTCTTTAGTGGTTATAAAACTCATCAGATTATCTATTTCATCTTGGTTGAGTTTCAGTAGTTTGTGGTTATTGAAAAATTGGGCCTTTTCTGGTAAGTTGTTTACAGTAGCCCTTATGCTTTCAGTGACTGCAAGGTGTGTAATGATATCCCGTTTCATTTCTCATAATAGTGATTTGTGTTGTCTCTTTTTAGAAATTTATCCATTTGTTAATTATATTTTTGAAGAACCAAGTTTTTATTATTCTTTCTGCTTTCAATTTTGTTGATTTTTTAAAGTTGTGTATTGTTCTGCTTCCTTTGGATTTATTTTGCAGCCCCACATTCTTACTCTCCTATTCTGGGACTCTGATAATATGAAAATCAGATATTTTGTTGTCCCACAGGAACACAAAGCTTTGTTAAATTTTTCAGTCTATTTTATCTCTGTTGTGCAGATTAAATAAAGTTGATTGATCTGTTCTCAAATGAACAGATTCTGTCTTCTTCACACTACCATTGAGCCCCTCCAGTGAGTTTTTTGTTTTGGTTATTGTATTTTTTTAGTTCTATCATTTCCATTTGATTTTTAAAAATAACTCCTATGTTTTTGCTAATGTTTTCTATTTTTCTTTTCTTTTTTTCAAGAGAATTTTTAATTACTTCTTGAGGCACTTTTATGGCAGCTGCTTTAAAATCTTTTTAGGTAGCTGTAGCCTCTGTTTCATCTCAGTGTTGACAACAGTTGATTGTCTTTTCTCATTTAGGGTGTAATTTTCCTGCTTCCTGGTATAACAAATGATTTTTAGTTGTATTCTGGATATTTTAGATATTATATTAGGATTCTAAATCCTATTAAAATATTCCATTTAATAGGTGGTCACCCTGTTTGGGCCTAGCATGTATGTTGTAGATTACTATTGTGGGCTTTCATTACAATGGCAGCTTCGTTTTCTGAGCTCTTGTCCTGCTACGCTGGGCTGCTTTGTTCTTCTTCCTCTCCTTGAGCTTCCACTGAATTTCTGCTGATGCCACCTACAGGGCTGGAAAGTGCTCTCCTAGACTGCCTGATGGCATTAAGGCCACCTATCCGAGACCCAGGGGTTAGAGAACTTTTTCTCTGTACAATTCTCTAGCCACATAGTACCGGTATGGTAGTGCCAACAGAGGAGGGAACAGCTTACCTGAATCCTCCCCTGCCACTGATTGATGGGCCAGCAGCCACCAGGTCTGGATGGCTCTCTGCTGCTCAGTGAGGGCCAAGCTCCCCCCGGCCTGCTGGTGCACACAGAGCTGTGTCTGGTGTGGGTGATGGGAGGGTCCCCTCTCCAGCTCTGCGACCACTAGATATGGATCTGTCTTCATACCAAGTCCATGCTGGGCTAGGCCTTCACTTTTCCAGTCCTTTGGCCAGACAAAGCAGGCTTTGCTTATTTTGTTTGGTTTTGTGTTTTTCATCTATTGTTCATTTTGAACCTGTTGACTGTTTCAGGTTCAGAACTCTCAGGTGCCCAGTCCAAGACACACAAAAGAGGAAGAAAAATCCAGAGAACTCACTTCTACAAGTCCCAAGCTTCTAGCCAGTCCACTTCCTTTTCCCTTTTCAAAATCCTTTCATGGTTGTGTGTTGAATATTCCCAGGGCATTTAGCTGTATTTAGAAGAGAGGAGAGAATATTGAGTCCAACATTTTTTTAATTAGTTTTTTAAAGGGTAAAAATATAAAATAAAATAAAAACCCTCCTCCCGCATTTCACAAAGGAAGGCACATTTAACACCCAAAAGGTTGAAAGGGCATAATCTCAGAATAAAGTTGAATCTTTTAAACTGAGTAAATTTAGCTACAGGAAAGGCTCAGCATATTGCTTTTACTTTCCTCATTTCTTCTTAGACCTGTGAACGTTACATTACCCACTCACACCCCTCAGCAGCATGGGGTATGGACAACAATGCCACATTTGTTCAGTTTGAGTGCAAAGCAGCAGTGCACTGAGGAAGAATGAGCATGAGTTTGGAACCCAAGGTCATGGGTTCAAATCCTGAATCCCCTAACTACCAGGTGGGTGTCATCAGCATAATTCTTCAATGGAGTAACAAAAAGGGCTAGGATTTGGTGTCCCCAGACCTAGAAATCCCAGCTCTGATACTTAGTAGCTGTGTAAACTTAAAACAGTTTATGAAACGTCTCAGTGACAGTTGTTGCATCAGTAACCTGGGAGGAGCATGAATGCCAGAGGAGTGAGTGGGAGATGCGGATGAAACACTCAGCAGAGTTTGACATAGGACATGGCACACTCAGCATTGCGTAGCTCTCTCCCAGGAGTGCACACACAGATGCAGACCAGTCCTCGCTTTGGGGGGATTCTGAGGATTTAATGAGATGATGTGTAAAGCAGCTTGCAGTGCCTGGCACATAATAAGCACTTAAATAACTTCAAGTTCTCTCTCCCCACACCTTACTTCAGCTTCCAAATCTGTAAACTGTATACAGTAAGGCTGACCCCACAGAGCTGAGCACAGATTGGATGTAACAATATATATGAAAGTGCTTTGTAGCCTGGAGCATGCAGTCCAAATATCAGTTACTAGTACAGTGACGGGCCTGCCCATGTATACACATTTGCACAGGCATCTCAGATTACCTGATGAATTATTATAATGATAAATAGTCATGTCATGGAACAAATTAGCCCTGGCCTAGGGCTAAGGCTGAAGGCAGGAAGAAATAGATCTGGAAACCAGAAAACAAAATGCACAAATATTTAAATGTATTTGGCCTGCATTTTCCCTGCCTTAGACCCTCCTGCATTGTCTCCTTGTGAGAATTGTTTGTGGGAAGCCAGGGACCTTTGCAGGCTGGTACTCACAAAAACAGAAAGCATGCGCGAAACGCAACCTCAGCAGCACTCTGCTGCCTTCCTCTGGGTCTTCTCTGAGGCAGACACTCCTCATCTGGCAATGTCAGGGTTTGGCCCATGCTCTTTGGGAACCACACTAACTCTTTGGGGTATGTCAGGACAGCTGTCCTGATTAAAAAGACCTAGGATATGCCCTGGCCGGTTTGGCTCAACGGTTAGAGCATCAGCCTGCAGACTGAAGGGTCTCAGGTTTGATTCCCAGTCGAGAGCACGTACCTGGGTTGCAGGTATGATCCCGGCCCTGGTCAGGATTGTGCAGGAGGCAACCAATCGATGTGTCTCTTTCACATCAGTGTTTCTCTCTCTCTCTCCCTTCCTTCCACTCTACCTGAAAAACATATATATATATATATATATCTGTGGGGAAGGATTAACAAAAAAGAAAAGACCTGGAATGTGACTTCACAGCGGCTTGATCATGCCAGCTCTTGTCCTCCTTGTTAAAGCAGCATTTTGGAAGACGTGAAGGATGGAAGAAAAGGAGTAAAAGAGAACAGTCAGCAAGGAGGATGAGAAGAGCTGCAGAAGCAAAGAGCCAGAGGGTCAACGCTGCATCTTCAGAAGACACCGGTCATGCTGGGGTGACTGGTGAGAAGAGGCTGGGAGAAGGGAGACCATGTAAGTGTTACTGCAGCCATTCAGGGAGACGCTTCTTATGGCTTCAAGACACAGAACAGGTTTGTCATTTTCTACTGACTCTGGCCTCCAGCATTACCTGGTTAGACATATGTCCACAATGTCTCCTAAAGCCTTGCTTGTTGATTCTCATGAGTTGTTAACTCGTTGTGCTTGAGCACCTATCATGTGCCTGGTTTTTGTGATAGCTGCCACTGAAGACAGGAAGTCCCGTGGAAATTCAAGTCCTCACCTTCACACATTTACCGTCCCAGGGGAAGTGGCTTTAGCTGTGAAAAGGCAGCCGAATATATCAGTCGTCTCTGCTCAGTGCAGAGAGATTTCCATGCAGTGAGAACATTCCTCCTGGTGCCTGGAGGGCGACTTCCAGGCAGAGGAGAGACAGAGCAGGGTGTCCTAGGAGAGAGGCTGGCGCAGGCAGAGGCCATGGGACAGGAATGCTCCGGGTGTGCTATGGAGATGGTCAGCAGACCTGATTGAATGCAGTGGAGGTGCTGTGTTGGGGAAAATCATGAGAGAGAGGAAAGAAGGGGTGGTAATGGATCTTAAGTGTCAAACTAAGGTTTGGGGTTGTTTGACATTGGCAGAAAGAGCACTGAAGGGTTTGGGCAGGGAGGCAGGTATTAAGTTCAGAATCCAATTTTAGGAAGATTCTTCTACAGTGTGAATTATAAGGATGGAAGCTGCAGAAAGGGCGAGTGCATAAGCCATTATTGCAATTATTTCAAAACAAGAACCCGAACAAAATGGTGCCAGAAAGGGTAGGATGGAGACCAACATAAATGTAGAAAGAAGAAATGCCAGGACTTGGTAGTTAGACATGAGCAGAGAACAAAGGAGGACATAATGAGTTTTAGAGCTAGATGATGAGAAGTAGAATGACGTTATTGGATTGAAGAATAAAGTCAAATATGTGGACTAGGGGAAAAGCATATAGGGCCTTTGGAGCTCAAACACCAGACCTGCCGCTTTCTACCTGTGGGATAATGAGTAAGGTATTTGTTCTTCCTGAATCTCTATTTGCTCCTACATAAAACGATTGTCAAAGTATATATCTCTAGGGATGTTATGAGGATTAAGGAGAGAATAAATATAAACCACCCCACAGAGGGGTTGGTCCATCGTAGATGCTCAATAAGCAGGCGTTCCCTTTACCCTCTCTCCCTTCCTCCAGTATCAGAAGTAGCAGGTACCATGTCCTCATCTGTAACCTCTCCCAGCTCCCATGAGTGTTCTAAGTAGTGGAAGAGAGCTCAGAAACTCTAACAACTTGAACTTTGTAGAGCAAATGGGAGAAATGGAGAAAATATCAGTCATTCATATTTTGGGGTAGAAGTTAAGTAAAATGATATTTTGTTCATCTGCTTCTAGTTCTAAAATGGTCCTTGATTGAAAAAAATTCAAAACACATATTTCATTAGTGGTGCTACTGGGGACCAGAAATGTCAGGTTAATAGATCCCTGGACTCTCTAATATCAGAAGCTACCAGAAAGAAAGAAAACCCTCTTCCAAATTGGTTACTAAAAAGTAAAAAAACAAAAAACAAACCCACACAAAACGGTAATGTTGCAAGTTTCCCAGACCTCATAGATGATGAGGGAGATGAACAAATCTGGACTTGAACTCTGAAGCATAAATAGAAGCTGTCAGGCAAGCATGGACAAGACAAACTTTAAGCAACAAGAGAGGAAAAAAGAGTAAAACCAAAAGGGCCAATAGGCTTACAGACCCCTGGCGGCTACATATGCAGGTGAGGGCCGCCTGACCCTTTATCCCGGGAGGAGAGTCTGACACAGGTCAGTGGCTCAGCAAAGGTCCGGGCCAGCTTTGTCAGCACTTTCAGTTTCTAACGAAGGAGTGAGCACTACGGTTGCCTGGGAGCTCCCTGCATGGAGGGCGTTGATAATGCCCAGACAGAACAGGGACTCTCAGCCTAAGGCCAGAACAGCTTCCCTACGATCCCCCAGCAACTTGTCGGCACCAGCCCTGCGGTACCTAAGGCCAGTGGATGGCTAGTCCCCTGTTGGGCATGCATTGTGCTCTCTGGTTCCTGGAAAATGATTAGACATTAGTTTGGCACATCAGACTCTGGGTGAACTGACCAGACAACATCCCCAGTCTCAGAGCAGTAACAAGTAACATGCTTGGACACTATGTTCCAGGAACTCTTCCAGGTGGTCCATATTAGGGATTTTATTACCACAACCTCCCTATGAAATGGATACTACATTCTCTCCACTTTATAGATGAGGAAACTGAGGCACAGAGAGGTTAAAAGCTTGCAAAGGACACAGAACTAGAAAGAAGGGAGGTTTGAATTCCAACTCAGACATTGGGCTCTTTATTGCCCTTCTAGATGGCTCCCCAGGGAGCCCTCCATGAGCCCTGCTTCACAGTAGTTGTCACACTGAGCTGTGATTGCATAACTGTCTCCCACTAGACTGTTAGCTCCATTAGGCAGAGACCATGTTTTTCTTGATTATTCCTGTGTCCCTAGTCCTTAGAACAGGGTTGTGGTGCCCACAAAAATGCATGTGTACCTCTCAGCTTTCCTACTGCAGGAGTGCAATTGACAGATGTCCCCTCCCACCCCTCACTGGTCACATCCACCACTGGGAACTGTGCTGCCCACAAGCTGCCCCCAACCAAAGGCTGTATGCAGTAGAGATACTAAGGAGTCCCATTTCTGAGAGATGCAGGACTTCCTACTGACCTTGCCAAAATTGTCTTAGAACTTCCCTGCAGATTAAGACCTTTCTCCTTCCTTCCTCTCCTAATGTCTAATACCAGCTTGGTGTCTGCTTCTAGAAAGACCTGGATTAATGCAAATGGTAGGAGGAATCTATGCATTAAGTCAGAAACTCAGTATGATGCTGTGACCCTAGTTGGAAAAAACATGGGTCTGGTAACCAAGAGGTGTAAGTAAGAGTGACCCACTTGTTCTTACTCCCAATAATCCAGTTGGGGATTTTATTCTTCCCATTCCCACAACTCTGGGCTCCCCATGATTGGAAACCCTGGTTCCCAAAAAGGGCACACTCTTGTCAGCTGACACAACAAAGGTTTCATTGAACTACAAGTTCCAACTAACACCAGAGTATTTTGGGGTTCCTTATATCTATGGACCAGCAGAAGAGTAACCCCCATATTAACAGAGGTAATTGGCCCTGACCAGCCAGAGGGAAAAAAGTCAATTACGTAATAGGGAAAAGGAGGAATACTTGCACAACCATGTCATCCACTTGTGGTCTAAGGGATAAGGATGTTCAGAAATTGTGGGAAAAGACTGACACAGGAGAAGCAATCCATGGTTCTTCTCCATTGCAATGTTAGCGCCTTTGGCTAGATGGGATGACTCTGTACCAGGATCAGTTATTCCTTAAGGTCACAGTAAATCTATTCTTGCAGGATTGATAGTGTGTCTTACATAAAATGCTTACTGTGCATATGATCAACAAATACTGGATGAGTGAATGAATGAACATTTTAAGAATTGTATATATTTTCCCTTTTTAAAGGCTACCCGACATTCAGAAACAAGCTGAGTTTTAGAGAAAACCATAATGTTTAACAACATCAAACTATTAGATGTTTGTTGTTTTGTGGTGGGTTTAAGCTTGGGTTAATTAATGCTAAGGACTGCAATCCCTTCCCCTATACTAGGGGAAGAGTGGAGCCTTGGGGTGGGCAGAGGAAGCCAATCCCTGCACTTGCCTTTCTCAAGAGTGCTCAGTACACTCTTCAGCTCATGATGCAGACAACAGGAAGCCTCTTTAAGTCACTCTTTATGCCAGTGTGAGAACTCCATCATTTCAAATGAGTTTCTCATACACTTATAAACACATTAAAGCCTGTTTGTCAAAAGCCTGGGCTTTGAACCCAATAGCCTGATTTGAGAGGCTCACATGGACAGAGGAAACCCCCCTGACTTTCCACTTTTTAGCAACAGCTTTTCTCTGAGGCCCAGGAACCCTCCTACTCCTGGATCCTTATAACTAAGACAGTCGGACTTTGGAAAGTGGGACTGGAGAAGGGGGACAGTCCAATACATGGAACTGGGTTAACAAAGACCTAGAGGTACAAAGGAAAAGATCATGTTCAGAAAACGGCATAGATCATGCAGTTTAAACACCAGGCAAATGAAGGAGTTTAGCAAAAAATGAATAGGTAAAAGCCAAACTATAGAGAGTGTTGCTTGCCAGCGTAAGAAGTTTATATTTTTCTTCTGTAGGCGTTTGGAGGCATAAATATGTCTGAGTAGCAAGCTAGAGTCCGAGAGGCACACTGGAAAGCTCTGCCTGGAGCAGAAGGCATGATGGAGCAGAAGCAGGCAGAGCAGCCTGGTTTTTCGCAAAAATTCAGGGGAGAGAGAATATCTAACCCTAGACAGGGCAATGGAAATGGAAAGTAGGACATAGTTCAAGAGATATTCATCAGTGCAATTCGGCAGCCTGTGGTCTGGAGGTGATGATGCTATTGACTAAGGTATGGAACAAATGAGACAGCCTACATTGAAGCATGCGGTTAAATCTCAACATGATAGGCACATAACAGGGTACTATCACTCTTATTTGGATGCTTATCTTCTTTCTAGGACTTTTCATTTAAAGGTCAAGTGGTTTCTCCTCCTAATGGCTTTTGTTCTCCCTTTGATTTCTGTTTCCTTTTCTTTACATTGGGCAGAAAATGTTGAGAATTGTACTACCCATCAAAGTATCATGATTGGCAATCATTTAATTTTAAAAATCACTACGTTTTTTCCTCCATATTTCAAGTAATTTACTATTTGTACATTTCTGTGCATTTTTTTACTCCTGTTCAAGTTAATCTTGCATTAAATGAGTTATGATTGTTCCTCTTCATGTGACAGTCATTGTATACTTACCTCTATCCCCTTCTGACTGTAAGGCCTTAAAGAAAGGTGTTCTTTCTTATTCTTCCCTATATACTCTTCTGTGCCTCGCACACTGCTGGTTCATGAGAAAGGTTAAACAAATATCCAATTAATTGATAACTTGGAGTTCCCAAAATGTCTGACAGGGGTGTATTATTCTTGGTCCCTCTTGACCTTGGGAAAGATTCATCTCAACATTAGTGCTCTAAAAATGTCCATTTACACTGGGCACACCTCTTAGAGATAGGCAAGGTGGAAAGAAACCAACAGATAACAAACAGGTTGACCCTGTTTAGATGTGAAAATGACATGTGTACAAAGGAATCTATCTAAGAGGAGAGAGGAAAAAATAAGGTAAATAATGAGTTGGGAGCAGAAGGAATTAATCCCCTGGAGGAGTGGGAGCTGGAATAAAATCATGGAATCATAGGATCATGGAATATTGCAGCTGGAAGGAGCTATAGAGACCACTTCATTTAACACCTCATTTTACAGTAGAAACGTGTGGGACTGGACCCAACAAATTCTGGGTCTGTGAACTAGGAAAGCTAAAAGAGACAGCTCAGATATCAACTACAGAAAGCTTAGTTTTAAACTGAGTTGGCGAGGGGGCGGGGAGAATGATACCTGTGGGTATCATTGCCCATGTCTTTACACCTTGGCCTGGAATCCTCTCCTGCTATTTCTCCTCCTGGCCTATTCTCCTTTACCCTTCGGGCCCCCGTCCAAGTGCCAGCTCTTCTGTACAGCCTTCTCTACCTCCCCAGAGTTGGTCACTCTTTTCCTGGGCTTCCTGAGCATTTGCACACACATCCATCAGATTTCTTTTCTTATTATACATTCTTGTAATTAGAGTTTGCATGCGAGAACCCCTGTAGGAGCCTCAGAGGCAGAAATAGTGTGATATTTTTCTTTTTCTCCTCCCATCCCTAGTGTTCGGCACAGTAACTGCTGGCTTCTCTGTAAGTGATGAATGAATGAGCCAGTTGAAATTTGCTCTCTCCTCATGAACACTTGGGATTGTAGCTTCTTCTTTTTTTTGTTAATCCTCACCCGAGGATATTTTTTCCATTTTTTTTTTTTTTTTTTTTTTTAGAGAGTGAAAAGGAGAGAGAGAGTGAGACATCGATTGGTTGTCTCCAGCATTCACCCCCACCAGGGCTGGAGATAGAACCTACAACCCAGGTACATGCCCTTGACCAGTAATCAAACCTGAGACCCTTTGGTGTGCAGGCCAACAATCTACCACTGAGCTGCACTGGCCAGGGCTGTGGCTTCTTCTTGATTCCCTGTCTCACAATAGTAGAATGTGGTCACTAAGATAGAATCCGAATAAACTGCTTGATCTGCACCCACTAATCCCAACCAGAAAACATCAGCAGAGGTGGTGGAAATTAATCTAGTTTAACCTAGTCATGTGGAGAAACCTGTCGGGCAGCCTGGCTCTGGACCTCCCACCTGAAATCTGGCAGTCATTTCAAGTCTCTCTGGCTATAACCATCAAGGCCCAGGAAGGGCTATGAGGACCCCTTGGCCACTTCTCTAGATCAGGTATGAAATATGTTTTTCTCACACCACACCAGCAGCATCCGTTTAAATGTGGGCTCCTTCTTTTATTAAAATTCATCAAGAAAGGCTTAAGTTGAGCTTCTAAATGTAGCATAGCCTCCAATTTTGCATGAAATAAATGAAACACTGAGCAATTTACAAAATAGTCATGATTACAATTAACAGCAATATTCGTTATTTGCCTCTGAACTGGGCAAGTGAATTTTGCCACCAACCAGATACAAGTAAACATCGATTAAAGCACATAATGCAAAACGCTGTGCTAGGGACGGGGGAGAATGCCACTCAATAGAAGCAAGTTGTATCTTAAAGTCTAGCTGCTTTTTAAAACATTACATTTCCAGCAGCAACCTGTTTATTCCCTAAGCAGCCCACACGCCTCTGTGACGAGATAAACAGCTGGCTCTGTTATTACTCATCAAGCAATCATCCCACTTGGCCATTGCCTACTCAGTTCTCATAATATTCTAGATAACCTCTGGGATTTAGATTTGTACATTATGTGAGCTGGCTCCAACTCCTGGTTCCTGAAACCTCGGGTTAGGATTACCTGACAATAATAATGATTTTTATCATTTACTAAACACTGTATGCCAAACACCCTGTAAGACTTTGAAAATGTGATGTCTTTTAATCCTCACTTAGATTTGAATTCTGATTCTGCTGTTTCATAGCTATTCTACCTGGGGAAATTTATTATTAAACTTCCTGAACCTCAATGTTCTCAACTATAGAATAGGGCTGTGGTGAGGGTGAAATGAAAGAATGGATGAATGTTGTCCGCACAGGTTCTGAGCACGTGGTGACTTTCCTTATTCATTAACTATCACATAGGATAGACTATGGGGGGTTTAGGTTGTATTCCCTGGGAAGTAGAGCATGAGGCAGAGACTTACAAACAGGGGCTACAGCAGCACCTTGAGGAAGGGTGGGCTGCAGAGGTAGGCGGAGGGAGAAGCTGAACCACAGTTCATTTTCAACAGACACCTCGGCTCTACCTTCAGAGATGCTGTGAATTGAGCCAACTGGGCAGTCCTTTGTGCCTCCACATCAACGGACCATTGGATGCAGGCTGCCCACAGGGAGGGTACAAAACTTTGGCTAAAGCGTCTCCATTCCTCACTCAAGCGGGAGCAGTCAGTAGGCAACACTCCCTAGAGCGGGGGGAGTGAGAGCTGCCCCGAGGGAGGAATCTGAGGAGTGCACCACCGCAGACCCTGCAGTTAAGTTTGACAGAATCCTAGAGTGAAAGGGAGATTCAATTTTATGCTTCAAAGATCATGATAAACGTTTCTTAATCATTTTTGAAAAATCCTATGATAAGGGTTAGACTCTCTTCAATAGATTGAAGCCGTTGATTTTATGTACCGTTTGTTTCACATGTTCTTATAAATAACATTTTTATATAAAGTGCCTTCAGGCTAAAGAGAGAGAGAGTGAACTCGCCATTTGCTTGGACTGTTCTATTTGTCCTATTTTTTCCTGTTCTGTGGCTTGGTGTCCTAGAAATTCCTCCTTGGGAAACATTCATCCCTTTCCTTACAAACTGCCCAGCAGTTCTGCTAGGTGTCCTTTCTAATTTTAGAAGTGGCTGTGTTCAAGAATTTCAGAAGAACGGGTTTTGAGCAGGAACTGTGCCCTGGCCCCAATCTGTGGTGCCACCACACAGCCCGCAGTGGATCACATTTCCCATGGAGGAGGGACATTTAGGGGATTTTCCATTTGGCTCATCAGGGTGGCTAATGAATTGCCAATTTTAGGAGAACAGGTTTTACAACGAGTGCTTCTTTTGCTGAACAAGATTTGGAGTGTGCATTGAGAATTTAGGATGAAGGGGTCTTTGGCTATTCTAAAAACAGTGACTGCTTTTCACTGACTTGAAAACTTGAATTTAGTATATCAAATATCTCAAAGGAAATACAATTAGGTTGTCGATAGAAAGTGAGACGGGGCTGTGGCCAGTGTGGTTCAGTTGGTTGAGCGTTGTCTGTGCACCAAAAAGTTCACTGGTTCAATTCCCATTCTGGGCACAGATCCAGGTTGCAAGTTCAACGTCTCTCTCTCTCTCTCTAATCAATAAAAAAAAAAGAAAGAAAACAAGGTGAGATAGCAGTGATCACATGTGTTGGGGACTTAGGAAAACATTTTTCGAAATAGTAATAATTTAAATGAGTCTTTAAAAAAAGAGAGGATTTGCCTGGCCAGTGTGGCTCAGTGGATTGAGCATCGTCCCATGGACTGAGAGGTCCTGGTTTGATTCCTGATCAGGGCACATGCCCGGATTTCCAGCTCAATCTCCCTACATCGGTGTTTCTGTCTCTCTCTCTTCCTTCCTCTCTCTCTTAAAAAAACAGGATTTTATCAGGTAGAAATGGAAGAGTAAAGCAATTTATCTCTTCATTTATATATTCACACACAAATACTCTCATGTCCTTTCATATATCTAACACAAATAACTATTCAAATTTTAATTTTGTACCATACAACAAAAGACAACTACAGGTTTTTTTAAAAAAAGTAAAAGAGGAAGAGAAAAAGACAGAGGAGGAGGAGGGACTGGTGGAGTGTGTGGATTGTGGGCACACCGGACCTAAGGAGGAATGAAGAATGTTGCTGTGTGTCACTCCTCTGCAGCTTTGCCTGCAGTGCTACATGGCATCTCAAACAGATAGCATCTTTGATATAAGAAGAGTTAGAGCAGTAACAATGGTGAACACTTTTTAAGTGTCTTTTGTGTGCCAGGTACTCTAAGTGCTTTTCCTGCATTAACTTAATCCTCAAAACTACCCCATGTGATAAACACTGATGGTTTTCATGTTGCAGAAAGCTTAAGCTAAGATTACACAGCTAGTAAGAGACAAAATTGAGATTCTGCTGTAGGCTATCACTCCGTAGGATCCAAATGTTTATAACCACTTGCTATATTACAATGCAAAAAGGAAGGAAGGAAGGAAGGAAGGAAGGAAGGAAGGAAGGAAGGAAGGAAGGGAGGGAGGGAGGGAGGGAGGGAGGGAGGGAGGGAGGGAGGGAGGGAGGGAGGGAGGTAAGAGGGAAGGAAGGAAGGAAGGAAGGAAGGAAGGAAGGAAGGAAGGAAGGAAGGGCAAGAAAGAAAGAGCAAGAAAGCAAGAAAGCAAGAACGAGCCAAAGATGGGTGAAATTTTTTTTTTTAAAGAAAGAAAGAAACTCTTTTGTATCGGTCTCAGCTCCTTGTCAGCACAAGGATTTGTCAGTTAGGAAATCAGCATTTTGACCCACCGGATTCTCTAAGCAAATGCCCGGGATCCCACAGAACCTCCCAGTGTCAGCTCCTGGGCGGGAGTCTGGTTACCATGGATCTAACGTCATTAAAGAAAAGTTCTGGGAACATGGCAAACTGTGGCCTGTGTGCCCCTAGGTTCTGATAGGAAAATTCAAGCGGCCTAATCTCTCGGGAACTTAGCCCAAGATAAACTAAACAAGTATCAGTGAGCCAGAAATTTACATAATTCACCTGAAATTTTCATAATTTTGGTGGCTCCTAGATAGCTTCCTTTGATGAAAAGAAAACAATAGTACTTCTTTCCAGGCAAATAGGTTGATGAATCCTTTCCTCTATGTAAGCTAAGCCACTGAGGTGACAGCTTATAAGATGGTTCCCAACGATTCCTACCGTCTGTTATTCAGGCCCTTTTATAATCCCCTCCATTCAGATATATTGACTTACTTCTAATAAATAGAATAAGGCAGAAGTAATGAGATGTCATTTCCAAGATTAGCTTATACAAATCCTATGCCTTCGGTCTTGGGTGCTTGCTCACTTTGGTGGAAGCTTCTGCCCAGTTGTGAGGCAGCCCTATGAAGACGCCTCTGTGAATGAGCTTGGAAGCAGGTCCTCTGAGGTCTCCCAGCAGCCAGATTAATATGCTTGGAAACAGATGCTCCCCCAGTTGAGCTTGTAGCCCCAGATAACAGCTTGACAACAACCCCATGAGAGATCTTGAGCCAGAAGCACCCAGCTAAGCCCCAGCTGGATTTGTGACCCAGAGAAACAGGGACATAATTAATGTTTGTTCTTTTAAGATGCTAAATTCTGTGGTAATTTGTGACATTGCAATATATAGCTAATATAGTACTCAAGTTGGGAGAAATCTGGGTTAAAAATAAAATCTGATCATTACAGTGGATTACTATTCAACAAAATTCCCCTTGGTAACTACTTCTAAGAGTCTTGATAATAGGCTATGAGTCATTAGTCATACCCCAGATGACTAGTGCCAACAAATATTTCTAATCCTATAACCAGATATTACTTCGTTTAATCTTCAAATTAAATAATCCCTAAAGTAGATACACATTTCTATTGCTTTATATTTATTTAAGTAACTAAGACCATGCTAAATAAAGCAAATTACCTAAGATAATAGCTAATTAGCAGCAATGAGTCACTAGTCATAAACATTTATTGAATCTACTAGTTTTTTGACTTGGAGTCTTGTGATTCTACCCACTGTGCATGTGTCCTTCTGGGGATGACATAAATGCATCTGATCTATCTTTAGAAATTTTATTTTCACCCAGTTTGGCTCAGCAGCTACAGTGTGGGCCCAGAGACCAAGGGGTCGCAGGTTCGATTCCAGTCAAGGGCACATACCTTGGTTGCAGTTCATCCCCAGCCCTGGTCAGGGTGGTGCAGGAGGCAACCAGTCTTTGTGCCCCTCTCATGTCAATGTTTCACTCTCTCTCCCCCACCCTTTCTCTTTCCCTCCCATTCTATCTGAAGATAAATAGAAAAATATCCTCTGGTGAGGATTTAAAAAAAAAAAGGAAGAAAAAATTAGATTGTCTTCCATCTCAATGACAGATCCTACCATCCACTTAAATATTCACCCAGAAACTGAGGCGCTATCCTTGATACCTCTCTCTTATTCATAGCTCCATCTCTAATCCATCTTCTCCAGGGCCATTGCTCCTGCTACAAGAATACCCCACGGTCAAATCCATCCACTTCTCTCTCTATTATCTACTCCTACATTAACCAAAAGAGGACAATCTATGCTTTGATCACAAATATACTCCCAAAGTTTAGTGTCTCAACACAACAAAGCTTTATTTCTCACCACAATTCAATACAAACCAAGCTTCCTCCTTCACCTTGGAGCTCTGCCACCAGAACTCGGGCTCCTCAAGGTCACAGCGAGGGAAGAAAGAGACCGAATCATCTCATCCGTTGTCTCTGCCTAGAAGTGACACACATCAAGCCACTCAGATGCCATTAGCTACAACTAGTCATGCGAACTTATTTAACTGCAAAATAGACTGGAAAATTCATAGGCACAATTAATATTTGGTGGGTACCAACTAACTCTATCCCATCACCTTAAACAGAACTACTACCATCTATGATTTGGGCCACTAGAATAACCTCTTTACTGGTATCTTACCTATCACTTAGTTCTTTCTAGAACAATCCTCTTGACTAAAGATCTGAAAGGTCATCATTGGCTTGCCATTAGTCATAAAATGTAAACAATTTTTTTTTTTTTTTTTTTTAATGAAAGATGAAGGGAGAGGGAGAAACAGATAGAAACATCGATGAGAGAGAACATCAATGGGCCACCTCCAGCATGCCCCCCTCTGGGGATTTGGCCCATAACCTGGGCATGTGCCCTGACCGAGAATCAAACTGGTGACCCCCTGGCACATGGGTCAATGCTCAACCACTGAGCCACACTGGCCGTGAAATGTAAACACAATTTTTAAACATAGCATGCAAAATCCTTCTGGTCTGGCTCCTGTCTGTCTCTTTAGACTGGTCTTATTTCACACTCCCCCTCCCACCCTGTTGCTTTCCTCATTGTAGCCACACTGGCCCTTAAATGGCTGTGCTCCCTCCTTTGCAGGGTCAGTCAAGAAAGGCAGGTCTGGATTTAAAGACCTAAAAAGATGATGAGTCAGCCTCAACCATCAGTTTCCTACTGGTTCAGCAAACAGTATGAAGGATAAATGCAAGACAAAGGTAGATAACAGACATTGTTACCTGCTGCCTTCTAATTCCTCAGAGGAGGCATAGAAGTTGGGTTGTCACATTAGCACTCACAGTGAAGAGGTCAGAGGAGCTCGATGCCGAGGCTCATCCACACTACACCATTCAGCTGGGGAAGAACCACCACAGCACACACTGTTCTGTAACCTGTAACTCCTTTTTGGCTGCACACCAAATACACACATTCCTATTCAATTAGCTCTGTGTTGTCAGGCATTCCACACCTTTTACCACAGGGTCTTTGCATAGCTTCTTATTTCGGTCCAGAATATTCCTCCCTCTTCTCTTCAGTCAGCTTCTACTACTTATTTCTGACCTCTCCATCACCTACAATATGTTCTTACAGCATCTGTTTTCTCTCCTTCATAGAATTTTCCCATTTGCGATTTTATGACTATTTGTGTGCTATTTGATGACTGACAGTCTTCCCCCACTAAACTGCAAACTTTTTGAAGGCAGGAATAAATTCTGGCTTTGTTCACACTGGATGCCTAGCTCCTCTATGGTGCCAACACATAGCAGCTTTCAAACAAGATTTCTTGAATAAACATATCTGGAGGATAGATCCTTTCCTGTATCTTCTCCTCTTTGAATTCATTATTCATAAAAATCTACTTAAAACTCAAGTCCTGTTATGTCTCTTCCGTGCTTTTCTGAAAAGCCCTCAATGATTCCCCATCACTCAATCTACTCAGCTTCAGACCATTTGTCCAGGTTTACTTGTTTGCACCTGTTGTTCTGGTATATAATTATTAAAAGTGTCCTCCTTTTATTTTTAAAAGTACCCCAGCTTGGATGATAAATTTATGATTATATATAAGGAACTTCTAATATGTGGCCCCTTACTGACTTCTCACATTTTCTGGCTTCACGATGTATGCAGCAGCAACACCAAACTGTTTGTAATTCCCTGTCAACCTATCATGTGGTTTCTCACCTCCAGGCCTTTTCTGGCCCAGCTCCTTCTGGCCAGAGTTCACTCCCTCCTCTCTGACTCATCCTGTAAGATTCAGCCCCTTGCCTGATGCTAGAGAAAGCCTCCTCTGACCCAACAACTTCGCCCCTTCCCCAAAACCAAGTTAAAATTCTCTTTCTTGAGATCTTCCTGGTCCCCTAATCCTCTGTACATTATTTCATTGTTGTAATTTCACTTTGAATTATAAATACTGCCCTTTGTTTGTCATTAATCCCGCCCCCCACATACACACATGGCCTTGAGGACAGGGACTGTTTGCTATTCATCTTTGTGTACCTACTGCCTGCCACTTAGTCAACTCACAATAATTACTGCTTGAACAAATAAATGGTTCCGAAGATTTTATTCACTCAACCAATGAAAGTTAGTAAATAGTCTATTTATTTTTTAACTTTATTAACGCAAATTATGTATAACTTCTCATCTGAATTTCTATATTGATACCCTTCCTGAGTTAATAGAATTACAGCCAAAACAAAGAAGCCTGGTATTTAAATTATCCTGTTTCTTTCCTTATGTTAGACTTTTTAAAATAATGAAAGTAGCTCTCCTACTTCCAGGATTAGAAACTTGATCTAGTATAACTACCTCTTTTGTTTTCCCCTGATGAGAATACTTGGGCTGTGACCCTAATTCTCACCCTCACTCTGCTCTCCCCACACCCTGCCTGCCCCCTCCCCCCCAAATGGGGCATGATGTGATTCAAATGACTTAAAAAATGTTTTAAACCTTTATACTAAATCTACTTCAAATGCTGACGGCCACGTCAGGCTTGCTGAAATAGGTTTCCCAGAGGAATTATTTTTAAACTCCATAAGGTTGAATATCATTGTTTTAAGATGAGACACATAACAGCTAAAAAAGAACATTTCTGCTGAATGTGTAAAATGAAGTCTCATTGCTAAGAAGGAGAAGCTTCCAGGAAAGAGCCGTAGACTTTGGCTCAAACCCTGGTTTGTGTCCAGCCCTGTCACTTCCTGGATCTGCTCACGTGGGCTGAGCACAGATCTGTTGGAGCCCGCGTTTCTTGGTCTGCAGACTGGGAGCAGAACACTGGCCTCCCAGGGCTGAAGGGAGGATCTGGAGGGAAGCTGTGTATCAGCATGTCTCCAGTGATAGCCTTATAAAGGGAAGTATTTTCATGGGGCCTCTAATGTTGATTTACATTATTTTTATTATAGCGTTACTTAAATATGAACAAAGATAATAATGGGTATAAATTCCTTAAACTTATAAAATTAGAAACAAAAATCAATTTATAAGTGAAATACAAGCCCTAAAATACAGACATTTACAAATTAAATACATGTCAAACTGCAAGCTAAAACCAGTAAAATTACTGAGCACAATTTAATGTGATAGCTGATGTCGTGTACCAATTGTTTACTTTCATTCTTAATGTAAATGTTATCCTCTGAACCCAGCTCCCTTTCTTTTGTTAGCCCTCTGAGCTTTCATGTATTCAACTATAAAATAGAGATAATTAGACCACATATAAATACCATGTAACAAAGAGTCAGCGTCATCTGATTAAAAGGGGAAATGGAAGACTTTACTAAAGAAATTGTTCAAGGCCTCAGGACTCCAGAGGAAGTGGAGAGACTGGGTATTCAGATTAACCGGTTTATAGTAGGATACCCCCCCCCCCCCCCGAAGATAGACGAAGACAGTGAAGGGTATGGATTATGGAGTAAGAGCTGGGTTTGAATTCCTTTACTGTTACTACCACCTGCATACTTCATTTAGCACCTCTCGACCTCAGTTTCTTCATCAATAAAATAAGGGAAAATAAATTCTACCTTATAGGTTTACTATGAGGGCCTATATCTATGTGAGATCCTTAATAAATTGTATTATTATCCTGTGTAGATGAGAAAGGCTCAGTGGCCCATAACAAGTGGGCTGCCCTCTGCCACCAAGTTGTCATCGTAGGCTGCATGCTCCAGGGAAACTCCCTCCTGGCAGAGCTGCTGGGGGAGGGGAGGCACATAGGACCATGGGTATGATCTGGCGGAAATGCACATCTTTGAATTTGAAAACTTTGATGAGAATAATAGAAGAAGAAGAAAACTGTACTTTTCAATATTTGATCTATTTTCGCTGTTATGATAAGTGAGATTAAACCTCTCTGGGACTGTTCTTTCTCTGATTTAGGGGAACCCACTCACAGTCTTTTAGTTTTTTATAAGGAAGCAAAGTGACTTCCTGCATAAATGGAGCTCATTAGAGGTGCTGAGGATCCAGAGTTTAAAACACAGACGTGGGACAGGAAAAGTTACACCTCGGAGAAACTACGTGACGTTCATTTCAGGAAGAAACGGGTTTGAGCTGAGAGGAGGAAAAGCTGTTCTTTGGCTCTTCACCCAGCCGGGAAGGTGATGAGGGATGAGGACCACCAGCTGGTGGACCTGTGCAAGTGTGACTGAGAGCTTCTGAGACCAAGCGGAGCCATCTGGGGCCAGGTGATGAGAGGTGGCGTGAAGTTAGGGAAAAGCCATCTCCCTCCCTCTCATGGGCCCACCACCTCTCTGGCCCCCTGAAAATGGACAGCTTTGGAGGCGCCTGGAGATGTTAGCTGGCAAAGGTGTCACCATATTTATAATGATCCTTCGCCTTGGCAACAGGGAGGCTTCCCACCTGGAGAGAACAGCAGAGGAGAGCCAGAGCTCTGAGGAAGAAAAGCAGATGCTTTCCAACAACTGCAAGGACAGAGCAGGCAGAGTCCTTGTGTCTGCATGTAACTGGGGAACACTTAGAGAAGGACTGGAGTCCTGGTACCATGTGGGTGAGAGGTCAAGCCACTGTAATTTAGGCATTTGAAGTCAATTTGACAATGTGTTCACAATATCAATAAAAACTAAATCGCCCTGGCCAGTTTGGCTCAGCGGTTGGAGCCCCAGCCTGCGGACCAGAGAGTCCTGGGTTCGGTTCCCACTAGGGGCACGTACCAAAAAAATAAAAAATAAAAATAAAAACTAAATCATCTATAACAATAAAGACACAGGGCCAGCCTAGCCAGTGTGGCTCAGTGGATTGAGCATTGTCCCATGCACTGAGAGGTCCCAGTTTGATTCCGGGTCAGGGCACATGCCCGGGTTGCAGGCTCGATCGCCAGTAGGGGGTATGAAGGAGGCAGCCGATAGATGTTTCCCTCTCATGTCGATATTTCTATCTCTCCCTTCTTCTCTTTCTCTCAAAAAATCAACTAAAGAAATATATTAAAAAACAAACAAACAGGGCCAATACTAAAGAAAACTGAAATCTTATTGAAGTTTGTAGAAAAAATGAAAAGATAAATTATGTTCCATATGAATTTATCTTTATCATAGACATCCTTTCAAAATTAATGCAAATCCAATCAGAATCTTAATTTTTGACAACTGCATAAAATAAGGTTAAATGTCTAATAGAAGAATAGTTGTCTGAGACTAGCAAAAAAAGGATACATATATAATCATGAGTAGACTTGCCTTACCAGATACTTCATAAAGCCATTATAATAAAAATATTATGGTATTGACTCAAATTCGTGAACTAGAATAAAGAGTTCAGAAAAAAAAATCCAAGTAAATATGGTAACTTAACATTTGGCAAAGGAGATATGTTAACTCAATGGGAAAAGGCGTGTTTGTTTAATTAACACTGCTGACATAGTTGGTTATCAATCTTGAAGAAAATAGAGATTCTTAGCTCTCACCACACACCAAAAAATTTTAAATAAATTTAAGATTTAGTTGAAAAATTGTGTGTTAGAAGAAAAATTAGAATAGTTATGTTATGTTGAAGTGGAACAAGTTTTATAAGTAAGATAGGAGATCCAGAAGCCATAAGGGAAAACACCAACATACTTGACTGAATTGTTTTATTGTTAGAAGATGAAATAAAGTCAAAATACCAGTGTGGGCCTAGGAAAACATTTTACAATATAAATGGCAGACATATGGTTAACCTTCCTAATATAATCTCCCTAACAAAGAACTCTTTTGCCCTGGTCTGGTAGCTCAGTTGGTTCAAGTGTTATGCCAATACACCAAGGTTGCAGGTTCGATCCCCAGTCCGGGCACAAACAAGAATCAACCAATGAATCTATAAATAAATGGAAAACAAATCTCTCTCTCTCTCTCTTTCTAAAATCAATAAATAAAAATTATGAAGTAAAATAACTTAATTTGTAAGAAAAATCAACACAGTACAAAAATAGGCAAAGGATGAGAGAACTCACAGCAGAAGAAATACAAAAGTCATGAAAAGATGATCAACCTTACAAGAAAATACAAAATAATTCAAATAAGAGATATTATTTTCTGCCTATCAGATTGACAGAGATGAAAAAAGAGAGAAAATTCAGAATTGGCAAAAATTAGGAGAAAGTTCCACTCTCATATATTCTGGGAAGACTTGAATTACTACAACCTTTGGGAAAATAATCTATTAATATGCATTAAATTTAAAAACACACAAACCCAATAATCCACTTCTGAAAATGTATCCTCTAAGAATAAAATCGTCAGCACATAAATATGTACATCAAGGATATGTTTTATTGCCATTGTTTATTGTTAAATGTCCCCTGGTAAGGAAGTCATTCATTAAATTAAGGTATGTTCTTAATGTGAAATATTATGCGGCAATTAAGTAATGAAATAATTGGGGGTAGAAGGAAAGGTGGGAGTGGGAAAGAGGGGTCAATGGGGGGAAAGGCAGGGGAAGACATCTGTAATACTTTCAACAATAATAAAAAAAAAGAAATGAAATCATACCTATTAACCTAGAGAGAAGTCCATGATGTCATATTAAGACAAAAGCAAGCCACAGATTAATAAATGTTTAATAAAAACAATCACCAGTTATCTTCTTCCTCATGTGTGTGTATGCATGTACGTGTCAACAGGAAAGTACGGGAGTGAAGACAGTAAAAAGATCAGTGGTTGCCAGGACTAAGGGGAGGCTGCAAGGGGGAAGAATAAATAGGTGAAGCACAGAGGACTTTTAGGACAGAGAAAATACTCTGTATGATACAGTAATGACAGATCCACATCATGATACAGCTGTCCAAAAGCATAGAGTTTCAGCACCAAGAATGAACCCTAGTGTTAGCAATGGATTTGGGGTGATAATGATGCATCTCTGTAGGTTCATCAGTTGTAACAAATGTGCCACTCTGGTTGGGGATGTTGGTAGTGGATGTGGCTCTGCATGTATGGGGGCAGGGGACATAGGAGAAATTGCTGCACCTTCTTAATTTGCTGTGAACTTAGAACTGCTGTAACAGGAAAAATGAAGTCTTAAAAATATATATATGAACTGTGTAACCTAAGGGGGTGAGAAGTGAAGGAAACAATGAGGGCAGAAATCATTAACTTCCATTATGTATTTTTTATTGTTTTATTGGATTGAGCGGTCACGTAGTACTTCTTTATTTAAACACAGTAATAAGAAAGACAAATGTTCAAAGAGAATGTGAAGACTTAGGCTGATGGGGCCTGGGCGGTGAGTCAGGTCCTACTGTTCTCTCCGAGGAGCTGGGAGGAAATGCGTTGCGGGGAGAGAAGGGAAGGAACATGGACACACTTCTCACTCAGAAGCAAGGTGCTCCCATTTCTCCCTCCAGGAAGCCCTTCGAGGAATCCTGAGCTCTCGGCTGGTGGGCCGGCTTCACGCGCTGCTGCCTCTCATTATCCAATTCCTTTTTGTAATTTCTAGGTATTGCACACAGCCTACTTAGGTGGTCTAATTTAGGCCATATGCACACACTCGGGGATGTGTCTGCTGCTGGTGTATAACATTTTCACATCTAGATCCCTTAACAGTCTTCATTCAAATAGCAGTGCGGGCAAATGAAAACGCGACTGTTTGCGTCCATGTCTTTCGGCCAAGCCCCACCACCCAGGAGCTAGCTCGTGTCTGGGGAACGTGGCCAGGCGGGACTCTGGCAATAACACAGCCATTTCTCCGCAGCCACAGCCAGAGCTTTCCAGGCCTGAGGTAAATTTACATAGAATAAAGTTTAAATGAGGAAAAGACTATTGGGGTATTGCTTTAAATTATTTACATTTGTTCGACTCCAACAGTGAAACACAGCCTGAGGGATGCAAACCCAGAGACAGCATCTTCCCACTGAAATAAGGAAGGAGCATCTTGATTTTATTACTGTCCCCAAGTAGTCTAGAGACCTAGCTGGGACATTATAGACAATGCAGCACTATTATTGCTTTTAAAAATCTGGTGAAATTCAGGGCTTAGAAATCTGAGTTTTTGGAAAGGCAGATGCGGGAGTCAGGAAGCATGACCGGGAAGGATTCTTGCTGTCCCCTCGAAGATCTAAGAAAGGAGCACCTCCTTCTTAATATCCAATCTCTTCGTCTCTTCGCCTGTCTGGTCAGAAGGTGGTGTGTTTCTGGGGAGCCCATGTTTCTGCTGTAATTTGTCTCCTCCATTCTGGCAATGGAGGATGGGGAGATCTAACTGGTCACCTTGTTGTGGCCTGATCTCAAACTTGAGCTGAGTAAGGACTTCTTGAATGTCCATGAATTTATAGAACTCTTTTCACAGAAAAGGGCATTTGAGAATGAAGGAAGAGGAAATCATTTTTAAAGTTTGGGAACTCAAAGTGTTGAGAATTAGTGAAAGGTCAGCAATAATGAATGGTATAGTCAGACCCAGAATTCCCGGGAGTCCTGAATTAGTTGCTTCTTCTCGCTGTTTAGAATCGTGTTATCTGATTTTGCCAGATGAATGGGGAAGTGCATTCTGGGCAGAAAGAACATTATGCACCTGAAAACAAGGCCTGCAGCATCATGAACATTTGGGGAGCTTTGGAAGTTCAATACATACATGCCAAGGGCACAGAGGTATAAGGGAGCCGTTCTGGAGAAAGTGGGAAATCAGCCTTGTAAGCAGGTTACAGAGTTTGGACTTGCTATTACTCAGGACTCTTCCAATGGCAAGTTCCAGAAACCCAAGATCAAACTCAATTAAGTAATAATAACAACAGTAATGGTTAATACTTGCTGAGCACCTAATTATGTCCCAGTCCATTTTCCAAGTTCTCCATATGCATTAACTCATTTAAACCTCATTACAACCCTGTGAGGTAGTTGTTATGATGATGCTCATTTTAGAGGTGAGGAAACTAATACATGGAAATGTTAAGTAATTGCCCAAGGTCACTTAGCCAGTAAGTGGCAGCATGGGGATTCTAACATAGGAAATCTATTGACTTCTGTAATTGGTAAAGTCTACGGGTAAAGCTGGCTTTACGTACTACTAAATCCAGGAGATCAAACAGTGTCTGGAGGCTCTGTCTTGGATCTGATTTTTTTTTTCCATGCATTACCTTCATCTTTGCAGAGAGTCTCCGCATGAGAAGGGAGAGGCAGCTCAGATCCCAGAGCAAGAGTGAGACCATGGCCCTGTCAACACCTATGTGACATTTCTGGTTGGCCACGGTTTGGGCATTCTGAAACCACTGAAACAAATCACGGGGGCCAGAAGCAAGGCATACATAAGAAGGGGTGGGGCAGGGTCAGACACATGGAATGGATTCCCATGAAAAGGAGAGGACCCATCACTCTAAGAGGTAGGGGCCAGAGAGGACAGTCCACCAGAGGATGTAAAAAGGGGAGAGGCATGATCCAATTTGCATTTTAGAAAAACTGGTGTAGAAAATGGATTCAAGGAATGTAGAACTGGAAATGGGGCCAACTAGAAAACCAACTGTGTGTTCTAGGTGAGAAATGACCTCGAGCTGGTGGTGATGGTAAAAAGAATATAGGAGATAGACTTGGATATAGTGCCTGAGGAAGAAGGACGAGTTAAAGGAAATTCTGAGGTTGCATTATTAACTAAAATTGATAAAATAGGAGGTTGAGCAAACTTGCTAATAAAGAGGAGACAGTGTGTTGTTAGCTCAGGTGGGGGCATGTTCTATTTGCCTCATTCACTGTAATATTCACAATAACTACACAGTGCCTGGCACATGGTAGGTACTCACTTGTTAAATAATCAAAAGAACAGTGTCCCCCAGATATCTAAGTGCATGCGCCAATTAGGTCACTGGAAAGTCTGGCCCAGTGGTGCAAGTTTGGAAGTCACCAGATATATGCAATAGAGAAAAACAGAGGACTTGAGATGGTCTGGAGAGAGTGTGGGGTGGGAGAGCAGGTGTAGATGCTGACATGTAAAGGAAGGAAGATGAGCCTGGGAAGCAGAATGATCAGAGAAGGAATAAAAGAAGCAGTAGGATGGTGAACAAGAACATCTAGAATGGACAGGCAGAGGTTTATGGTGAAGAGTCTCCACTCTTCCACTTACTAGCTGTGTGACCTTGGGCAAGTGATTTAACTTTGGGGTGTCTCAGTTTCCCCATCTCTACAGCGAGAATAATAATACTGTCTATCTTAGGGTTGTTGTGAGAATTAAAAAAAAAAAAAACAAAAAAAAAACAAAAAACACATATATAAAGGACTTAGCATAATGCTTACATCAAAAGTTACCTGAAGACAGAATTCCTGGTACTGAACAGCACAGAGTGGCCAAGCAAGACAAGGACTAAACTATTTCTGCTAGACTTGGTGAACTTGGGGCAGTTGAGCCCATAAATAGACAACAGCGAAGGTGGAAATGAAATCTAGATGGGAAATCAAGAGATGGGAAGTAAGGAAATAAAAGCACCTTCCACTGTATTTTTTCTCCTTGGCAAACAGCAATAGCTATGATGTGTCACTGATTCATCTTTGTTATTTGTCCCCCCAACTAGAATGTAAGCTTTCTGAAGACAGTGACTGTGTGTGTCCCATGCCCCCCATCCTTATAAGGATCTGTGGAAAACCAGGACAGATGGATATGGTGGCAGCGGTGGGACAGGAACCTAGATTGTTCATTACAGTCCCACCACCACGACCAGAGGTCTCATGGAGCGCTGTACATCCCAGTTGCCTGCAAAGTAATTGTTTGTATTAACACAGATCCCCAGGCCTCTCTTCATACACCCTCTGATGGACAGCCCTGGTTGGTGGGGGGAGGGGACTGAGGTTCAGGGAGGTCCCCACTGGTCGCTGTGATACACACCCCTGCCTCAGAACTGTAGCCTCTACCACAGTCTAATGTGCAACTTAATAGGAAAATAAAAAGACTACTGAAGACTTTATTCATTGTTTCTCTTCTCAGGATCTGAATCAAATTAATATATATTTTTAAATGTGTTCCTATTTGACAGTTGAAAAATATAATAAAAAATTCCAAGGGAAGCAGCTCGAAGGAGTTCTCTAACAAGGAAGTCCTGGTAGAAGGAACGGACTGGGCCCCTGGCAGAAAAGAAAATGCACAGCCAGCAGGTTTTTCCTGTCACCATGTAAACCAGCCATCAATCATGGCTCACACCTGCCTTTCTACTCAGCACAAAGAAACCAATTGAGAGGTGCTCACCCCACCCCCAACACACACACAGGAGGCACAAGAGCCTGCACAGGGCAGGCCCAGAAAGGCAGAAAAGTGGACAGATGCAACAGGGAATTATACCAAATTGTCTCAGCAGCTTTAGGAAATTCATTCCCCTAAACATTGAGCTAGTGTCTGATTCTGAGAACATACAGAACTATGTGTTCAAAGAACTGGTCGAGTGGGACTGCCGAGGGAAACAAGAGAAAACATTTTTGTTAGAGGATATCATGGACTCTGATCATTAAAAACAGAACATTCTGGGCCCTGGTCGGGTAGCTCAGCTGGTAAGAGCGTCGTCTAGATACGCCAAGGTTGCGGGTTCGATCCCCAGTCAGGGTACACATAAGCATCAACCAATGAATGCACAAATAAGTGGAACAACAAACAGAAAAGAAGTCAAAATATTGACTACCTATGAATCTCTCCAATGGCTCCTAATGCTGAAGTCACTTTGTTGTCAATTTTATAAACACTTATGGAGCCCTGGCCAGTTTGCTCAGCGGTTAGAGTATCAGCCTGCGATACAGAGAGACCTGGGTTCGGTTCCCACTAAGGGCGCATGTCTTGGTTGCAGTTTATCCCCAGTCCTGGTTGGGTTGTACGGGTGGCAGCGACTCGATGTGTCCCTTTCACATCGATGTTTCTCTCTCTCTCTCTCTTCCTCCCACTCTATCTGCAAAAATAAATTAATAAATAAATAATAAAAAATAAAAAAATTAACAAACATTTATGGAGCTTCCCCTACTTTCTCTCTGGAAAAGAATATAAGTGCAACTCTTAAAATTTCAAAATGACAGCTTAGCTCCCAGATACCTGTATGGACTTTAGATATGGGATTTTGTGCCAGGCAACTGGTCCACCTGCACTGAGTCACCAGAGTCACTTTTTAGATAATTCCATCATTTTCATTGCCTGTGATTTTGCCCTGGCCTAATACTCCAATAAGTCATCAATTTGAAACCTCAAAGAAACTGTTTTATAGACTTATGTAGTGTCCACTCTGATTCTTCAGGTGCTATTACTATATTAAGTTAGATGATCAGAAAGCAAAATTCCAAGGTGGTAGTATCATCAAGAATTCATTCATTCAGCACAAATATGTATTGCCTAAAAATTTAACCTCAGAATTCCCCCTCTGTTTCTCATCTGATAAGGATAATAGCAGCCTTCACTCAGAAGGGCTATTTTGTAGCCAAATGTATTGTTAGATATAAATTATTAGAGTTCCTAGCATTCGATAATTTTTAGCTATTATTATTATCATTATATTATTGTTGTTATTATTATTACCATATCCCAGGCACTGTATGACATGCTGGAGATACAGGAGTAAACAAAGCCCATGCAGTTCTTGCCCTCAAGGAGCTAATGTCTAGTGGGGAAGACAGGCATGAAATGATGACACTAGCAAGTGAGTCAACATAAACCACAGTTGATGATCTCAAGGAAAGGTACAGGGTGCTCTGAAACCCTATCACAAGGGGGCCTGACCTGGCCTGGTTCGAGATGAAGGTTTCCCTGGTGGAAGGATGAGTAGACTGCCGAGAGGACTTCCAGGCAAAGGGAACAGCATATGCTAAGTAAAAGGTCAATGTGGCTCCAGGGCTGAGAGGTTGCTGGCAGTAAATGTTATGTGCACAGACTTCTCTTGAAATTATTTACAGAATAACTGTGTTTGAATATGTCTTTTTAAGTTATAGCTTTATAAAATAATTTAGTGCTACAAATAATTGTGTGTATTAGGTTGTTTTTCTTTCCATTTCGATCAGGCAATGAGAGCTCAGTAAGCAACCACAAAGTCAGGGTTTATTTTACAGACTAACTGCAAGAGCCAGGTTTTCTCAGGTGATTTTTAATGTCTAGTCTCTCACTCATTTTATAAGGTCTCTATTCTATTTTAGCCATTATTTCCTTATTTTATTTTGAAACATTAAAGGGCCCTTAAATCCTTCTGGATATTGGCAGGATATGAATCCCAAATATGTAAAAGAAAATATATTGATTATAAACAGCTTACTTGGTTGGAGCCTGGCTCAGGAGAGAGCATGTGTGTGAAAGTATGCTGGGCTCCCACCAGGAGGAAGAACATCAAAAGAGATTGTTCACAACCTTTCATTGGAATTACTTCCTGTGTGTGGCAGAGGTGGAGTCCAACATAAAGCATTTACATTGATTTTCCTTGTTTGAGTGTTGCCAGATTTAAATGTAAACAATGTATTAGCACTTGGGAGCTTCTAGAAGAAAAAAGAATGTGTATGCCAAGCCCCTAGATTTGTTTGGTTTGTCAGTCGTTTTCTGGGTTGCTTTTTTCAAATAGCTAATGCATTTATCTGCAAGACAAAGAAATGGAAACACCAGTCAGTTTTATTTGCAAACCTGGGAGCCTGGCCTCATGGTTACAGCTTCCAGGGCAGTTTAACATCAACCTGTCTGAAAAGTAGCAGGGAGAATGGCAAAATTCTTCGGTCATGCTTCTCGCTTGTCCATCGGCTCTGCACATCTGGCACTACCTGCTGTGCACATACCTTACTTATGTTGTTGCAAAGAGATGACCCCAAAGAGTTGGGACAAGCTGCACTTTGCACTCTATCAAGTCCTCTGCAGCTTTTAAATTGTCCTGTGCCACCCCCTCTTTCTTACTGCGTGCTCATAGCAGGTGCTCAGTTCCCTGCCACCAATGCCTCACAACCGTTCATTCCGCAACTGTGTATGAAGCACCTCTTATGATGCCAAGGACATCGTTAAAGGCTGGGGACAGTATGAAATCAAACCTACAGAACCCTCCTCCATCTCTCCCTGCCTTCTTCCCACATCCCCCAAAAGGAACCCTTGGAACAGACATGCCCCCCCTCCAGTGCTTCCTGCTCAGGCACAAGGGAGCCTATAGCAGCTGGTCCGGTTTGAAGAGGAGGACTGTGCTGAAGGCAGCTCAGTAAAAGCCTCCCAAATACTGATGCAGGGAGGAGGCAAGAAGGGATGGGCAGGAAGTGTGCAAACATCTATGACTTTTCTTTCTTTTCTCATCCTCTCCTGGTAGGAGAGAAGCAGAGACTCATGCTGAATTGGAAAAGTCTAAGCTGTGAGGCCTGACTTGGAATTAATGAGATTGATTCTAGTAATGAGAACTAATATCTGCACGACGATAAAAATTCACAGAGAGCTTTGATACGCATAACCTCGGTGAATCCTCAAAGCAGCCTCTGCCCTGGAAGGGGTGTTAGGATGATGGCCTTTTTTAAGACAAGGAATGGGGGCTCAGAAGATTTGGTCTCACTGCTAGACACAAACTCCCTGGAGGCTTTAAGAGAGCTGTGTTTCTCCCCCTCAGATCTGGGGCTCAGCCACATTGGACATGTAGAGGACACCACTTATCTTTAAGGGAAGGGACAATTCTGTGAAGGGGAATCACGATTCTTATCAACAGAGGAAAAAACAGAGGTTGGAAAAAGTTAAGCAAGTCGCCTCGGGTTTCAGAGGTAGAAGTAGTGGACCTGGAATTCAATCCATGGTGCGTCCGACCCCTAAGTGCAGAAGCAGGAGCAGCAGCAAAGGTAAGAGGAAGCCTGGGGCCCTGGCCGGTTTGGCTCAGCGGTTGGAGCGTCGGCCTGCGGTACAGAGAGACCCCGGGTTCGGTTCCCGCTAAGGGCACGTACCTCTGTTCCAGTTTGTCCCCGGCCCTGGTTGGTCATGCGGGTGGCAGCCACTCGATGTGTCCCTTCACATCGATGTTTCTCTCTCTCTCTTTTCCTCTCTCTCCCTCCCGCTCTATCTGAACAAAAAATGGAAAAATGTCCTCGGGTGAGGATAAAAAAAAAAAAAGAGGAAGCCTGGGGCTGCCGTGGGACAATGGTCAAAAACCCCTTGCTTAAGCCAAAAGCTCTGGGTAGTGGCGCCACCTTCTAGCTGTGTGACCTTGGCCAAGTCAGCTCTGTGACCTCTGATTCATTTTCTATAAAATGAGGAAGATAAGGTTGCAATGTGAAAAGAATAGAATAAAATAAGTTATGTGTACTTACTATGCATACTCTAAAACTCTACACAAGGCATGAGTGTTCCCAGAGGACCCTGAGCTACTGCCCACAGACAGAGAACATACAGGAGTCTGCAGACAGTAGTCCTTCAGAATAGGGGAACATTGACTGAAATGAAGTGGATGTTTCCATCCTGGGTCTCCTCAAACCACCTCAGGCCTTGAGGACTACTGGACACTTTCAGGGACCAAAAGTCTCTGCTGAGCCCCAGGCAGCCAGCAATTCCTGAAACAAGTGCTGAGCACTGGGGGTGAGACGGTGTCCTTCCTCCCCTGTCCCTGGCTGCATTCCCCAACAGCTGCTTAAACTTTCCAAGAGCTGACACTTTACCCAGGCCCTTATAACTCACTTGTATAACTTCTTTGATTCCCATCCATATCCACTTATTTTTCTTATAAATCAGCCTAAAGATTCAGATCCTTTTAAAATTTTCCAGTGCATCAGGAATCAACTCACCCCCTCTACAAACCCCACTGAGCACCTGCTCTGAACACACAGTAGGAAAGGGGGAGGGGCACATGACACGGTCTAAAAGCCACAGAGCACTTGATAGACTGCAAAGTGCAGCTTGTCCCAACTTTTCGGGTCATCTCTTTGCAAAAACATAAACAATTCTTCCCTTGGGTTTGCAGACTTTCTATCTGGATTGACTTGATTATTTTGCCTGGCCTTCCTTTGGTCATCAACATTCTCAACTTTCCTAAAGTCTAAATTAAACTTTTTCAAAGACAGTCTCATTTTCCAGCTTCATTTTAGGGAAGAAAACACTAGAGAGCTCTCAGATTACTATTTGTTTGTGTGTTTGTTTTCCAGAATATGGTAATAGGTAGTACCTTCTTAATACTAACATAATCAATTAAATCATACCAGTCAACAAATTTAACAAAGTGCACTTTGCCATGCAGACAACTTTGTTCTTGCGTTCTTCCACTTCTTTGGATAAATTCAAAAAAGCAAACTCAAAATTCAATGAAGATCTTTCACCAAGAAAAGGCCTTCTAAGTACTTGGGAAGTTCAAACTGTACAGGATTCAGCTCTCAGGAGTGTTTTTAACAGCAGTGAGATTTGTTTCCCTTGAGAATTCATCTTGTACCATGTTCACTGAACCTTCTAAGTAAACCAAGAAGGAGGAGGAAAAAAAATTAACAAAATAATCCATTACAGAATTAGGTAGACTGGAACATTCCAAAATAGCCAAGTGTCCTTCCTTCGGTGTCTCCCCAGGGGCTGGTGCCTGGGCTGGAGCTCAGTGCTCCCCAGGTGTGAACAAGTAGCCTCCTCCCTGTTCCAGCTTAGGTCATGTTTTATGGCCACTCTCCCAAGCACCTGAATGAACACACTAAGTCTTATTGTCCTTATTCTCAGGGTCATTTAAAATGTTGGAATCATCTTTCTCAAGAGCTGTTCTAATTAAAGACCTTTGAAGTCTAACTCCTCCCCTGTGATCCGAACCCGTGTTTCTCATCTCCTGTTCCCTTCCCATAGTTACCCAATGTTTTGGTCCCACTACACCAGTGTGTCTTGACCATGCCCAGAGTTAGCTGCTTCTGATCCTGGCTCTTGCTACTCCCTCTGGATCATCTTGCCTCCACATTTCTGATCACTGAGCCTATAATAATCTATCCATCCTTCAGAAGCAATCTCAGTGCTATGTTCTGAGAATTCCCTAATCTGATGTGATTTCTACGTCTTTGTCACCCCTACCCTCCACAGCATTTTGCCTTCTTTTTTTAATCCTCACCTGAGGATATTTTTGCATTTATCTTCAGACAGAGTGGGAAAGAGAAAGGGAGGAAGAGAGAGAGAACCATCGATGTGAAAGAGACACATTGATTGATTGCCTCCTCATGACTTCAACCTAGGGGGTGAAGAACTGCAACCGAAGTATGTGCCCTTGGCCAGAATTGAACCCAGGACTCTTTGGTCCGAGGGCCGACTCTCTAACCACTGAGCCAAACTGGCCAGGGCTCATTTTGCCTTCTTAAGCGACATGTCTCATTCTGCCTATGATATTGTAATCTCCTCAGTGCAGAAGCCATGTCTTACCCAAATGTTTTACCTCTTTAATATATGGTCCAGGATGCTGGCCCAGGATAGCAGCTCAGTTCTGTGAAATTCGATGTCATATGACAACCCATCTTTCCTACTGGAACACATATGGTACAAAGTCTTTCTCTGTTCTCTGGTTCTGTGAAGAAAATAGGAGCGAGGGGAGCTAATTAGAGAGCCTGGATATGTCAGATTGGAGAAAGGGGGTAAGTGGAACCTGTACAGCCTCAGGCTAAACTGCTGGCCATGCAGACATGCCTCCATTTTCACAGAGGGAGGGGTAGCTGAGGCATGCAGCTCAGGATACAACACTGAAGATGCTCACACCCAGGTCTGTTGGATCCACCAGGAATTTGAAGTCTGCAGTTTCCAGCGTTCTGACCAGGAACAGAATGGTCAGGCGTGGTTTTATGGCACACTTTGCTGAAAAAGACTACCAGCAGTAGTGTCTGGGAATAGACACAAGGAAAGACACTGAACCCATCCTAATCTTGCAGTCCAAGCCAGGAATGCTGCCTAGACCAATCAGAAGAGAGGAGAAAGGTGGCTTTGTCTTATTCTGCTGGATACAGCATTTTTCTTTATAATATCTCCAAAGTCCCAAATGTTTTGAGGGGCAGAGGCTGGTGATCTGAACTGGAACATAGAAGGCCTGGATAACTTGGGCAAATCAATTAACCTCCCTGGGCCACATTTTCTTAGCTCTAGAGACTAAGAACCTGGGATAAAATTTGGGAATGCTACCATTTATCTCAGTTATAACCAATTCACATGGGGTTTGGCATAGTCTCCTCTTGGCCATTCACTCCTAAAGTGTTTTTCCCCCTTTTGATTTTTTCTTCTTTTTTATTAATACCAGAGTTACCCTCCCCACCCCCTTTCTTTTATTCAGCACATTCTGGAGCCCTCTGGGGTTGTGCCCAGTTATAATGCCACTGAAAACCCTCACCCTCTCTGGGATCCAATACAATGAAGCTATTTCTGTGTTTCAAAGGAGAGAAGGGTTTCCATATGTCGAGGAATCACATATGTAGGAAGGCACAGTCCAGGTCCCATCACCACTTCCTGTTAATAACAAAATGCAGAGAAGCCCAGTCCTGGGAGAACGCTGAGTCTTCACAGGCATTTGACATGAGAGTAAAAACCCACATGATTACGTGGTAGGCCTCACACGTAAGATGTTGTTATAAAGTGAAATAGGTTTTCACGACCCGAGGGCATGGATGGCACAGTCCTGTGTGTCCAGAAGGTCTATTTTGATACCTTGCATTATGGAGGTGCATTTAACGTAAATGAAAGACATGCTTACTAGGTGTCAACAAATAACTAAAAGAAGGAAGGAAAAAGAAGCACATGGCCTTGGGGTTCACAAGAGTGAGATTTTTGAAAAAGAAGCAATTGCTTTATTATGGTTTTCAAACATTGTAAGGAAAAAAGGGCAAGCACTGACATTTTTTGACTGTCTAGTTACATGCTCGATCTTGTGATAATTGCTTTCCCTATGTTATGCTATTTAATAGCCCCAAGAACCATCTATTTACCCCATTTTATATTGAGGGAAACTAACACTAAAACAAACATGCAGACCCATGCTTATCTGACTTCAGAATCTCTGCTCTTTCTTTTTCCTGACACAATATTATAAATCTAGAATGTGGCCTCAAAAGTCTTAGATTTCAACCAACCTCCTCCCTCCTTAATGCTCACTCCTGCTCCAGGCATGACTATTTTTATATCACCATTGACCTAGCCCTGTCCTGTCCTTCATATCCTACATGGAAGACTTGCCATTACATTTGTTGATAAGCCACTTCAAGGGCTAAAAAGCCTTTAGGGTGAACAAGCATTTCCATAAGTACCTAAATCCCTTTTGGTGCTAATTCAACTCAGTATTGTTTTATTCCCAAGTGGGATTCACCTATCCATTCATTCCTATCTGGCCCAAACACACTTTTTAAACTTAAATTTTACTGCTGCTTTTTGTGAATGTTTTAATTAAGATTCTTTTGTTTAAAATAACAAAACAACAAAAAAAACTCTAACAAATGAAAAAGGGAAATTTCTCTAAGCACAAGGGCAGAAATTACTTGGGCTTACAGAAGGTTCTGGATCCAGGACTGAGAGCCAGCTAGATTCTGTTCATCCCTTATCTCTGGTTTTTCCGATGTACATGCATCATTCTTCCCTATTTGTGCGGGCCCTCCGGTCCTAATGGCAGAAAACAGGGCTGCCCACATCTCCCAGGTTCACACATTCCAAAAGAGTTTAAATAGGTCCTAGGCCAAGTTCTGTTTTCCCAGAGATGGGTCTCGGAGTGGCCCAGCAGTTTCAATCACCTGTGTCCAGGTAGGCGGACCTGTCCAGGCCTAACATCTGCATGACATTAAGTGCTAGGCCCAAAGGGGCCACTCTGCTGTAAGCTAAATGGGGGACACACCATTAAAAGGGTCACTGTGAGCTGAGCAGACACCGTAAAACGTCCTCTACAGTGTACTCTAAGCTGTGAACAAGGCAAAATGCCCACGTGACTCACAGTTCCCCGCAGCCGCTCCTGCTCCCCCGGTGCCCCGCCGGCACATCAGAAGCCGTCCAGGCCTCGCAGGCCGCTCCAGTAACCACAGCCTCGCAGCAGCTCGCCTTTCCTGGCCGGTTTCCCCTCCCGACCAGACTGAAGAGGCCCTGAGACTGAACGCATGCCCGATTCACCTTTGAATGCCTGCAAAATTCAGTGAACATATTTAATAGATGATGAATTAACACATAAATAATTTCTCAGGGACAAAGATGTTTTCTCTGTTAAAAATGTAAAGATAGAGATGGCAGCGTAGGTATGGATCCTCCCACAACCACATCAAAGTTACAGTTAAACTACAGAACAACCATCATTCAGAACCGCCTGAAATCAAGCTGAATGGAAGTCCTACAACTACGGAATTAAAGAAGCAGCTGCATGGAGACTGGTAGGAGGGGCGGAGGCGGTGGGGCTGGTCCCACACCCACGTGTGGCGGATAAAAATCAGAAGGACACCTCGGCTGGGAAGGTCCTTCCTGAGGACTGAGGGGTCCCCGTCCCACACCAGGTGCCCCACTCAGGGTTCCAGTGCAAGGAAGAGAAGTCCCCATCACTTCTGGCTGGAAAAACCAGCAGAAACTGAGGCTCAGGGAGGCTGAGGCGGCTGGGCCCCAGGCAGCTCCTTAAAGGGCCCGCGCACAGACTTATCGGACTCTCTCCCTCTAAGCTTGGAGGGGAGGCAGCTTGAGGGGCGCCAGAGACATACAGGGAAGGACTGAGCTGTTTCACACTGGAGCCAGGGCTGGAGAGGGGGCTTTCTCCAGGACAAACGTGCTGTCAGAGGCCTTTGTTCCTTTGGTGAACCCTTCCCTGGGCCGGCAGACAGCCGCCATATCTGGGACTCCAGCAATCTGGCTCACACTGGTAGCCCCGCCCTGCTGACTCCCCGAGGCCCCACCCCACCCAACTTTCAGGTCCACCCAAGCTGTTGCCAGTTGCTTTACCATAGGATTGGCCTGTCTCGGATCCTGCTTCAGGTTTTCCTAAATTCTTTCAAACAAGCAGCATCTGGTCTCAAATAGACCCATACCTCTCATTAAGTAATACATAGAAACAAATACAGGGAGGCAGCCAAAATGATGAGACAAAGAAACAGGTCCCAAATGAAAGAACAGAACAAAACCCCAGGAAAAGAACTAAGCGAAAGGGAGATAAGCAACCTAACAGATGCTGAGTTCAAAACACTGCTTTTAAGGATGCTCAATGGACTTAGTGAGAACCTCAGCGAACTTAGTGAGGGCCTCAAGAGCATAAAAAAGGACCAGTCAGCAATGAAGGAGGCACTAACTGAAATAAAAAATAATTCACCCTGGCTAGTTTGGCTCAGTGGTTGAGTATTGGCCTGCGAACCAGAGAGTCCCGGGTTCAGTTCCTGCTAGGGGCACATACCACAAAAAAATAAAATAGAATAAAGAATAATTTACACAGATTCAATAGTAGAGTAGGTAAAGACAAGAAGCAAACCATCAATTTAAAATATAAGGAAGCAAAAAACACCCAATCAGAACAGCAAAAAGAAAAAAAATTCAACAAAATGAGGATGGTGTAAGGAACCTCTGGGACAACTTCAAGCGTGCCAACATTCACACCTTGGTGGTGCCAGAAGGAGAAGAGAGAGAACAAGAAATAGAAAACCCTATTTGAAACAATAATGACAGAAAACTTCCCTAACTTGGTGAAGGAAACAGACATACAAGTCCAGGAAGCACAGAGAGTCCCAAACAAGATGAACTCCAAGAGGCCCACACCAAGACACATCATCATCAAAATGCAAAAGGTTCAAGACAAAGAGGGAATCTTAAAAGCAGGAAGAGAAAAGCAGTTAGTTACCTACAAGGAAGTTCCCAAAAGACTGTCCGCTGATTTCTCAAAAGCAACTTTGCAGGCCAGAAGGGAGTGGCAAGAAATATTCAGAGTAATGAAAACCAAGAACCTACAACCAAGATTACTCTATCCTGCAAAGCTGTCATTTAGAATCGATGGCCATATAAAGAGTTTCCCAGACAAGGAAAACTAAAGGAGTTCATCACCACCAAGCCATTAGTATATGAAATGTTGAAGGGTCTTCTTGAGGAAAAAGATAAAAAATATGAACAAACAAAATGGCAATGAATACATATCTATCAACAATTGAATCTACAAACAAAATGAACAAGCAGAACAGAAACATTCTCATAGATATAGAAAACATTTTGTTGGTTGCCAGATGGGAGGGGGTTTGGGGGAATGGGTGAAAAAGGTGAAGGGATTAAGAAGTACAAATTGGTTGCTAGACTGACAAACCTCAAAGGGAAGGGAGGTTGGAGGTGGGAAGAAATAAACCAAAGAACTTATATGCATAACCAATGGACACAGACAACAATGTGGGGAAAGACAGAAGGGGGACGGCAGTGGGGAGGAGGGGGGGTCAACGGGGAAAAAATGAGGAACATCTGTAATACATTCAACAATAAAGATAAAAAAATGTAAAGATATTTTTTATTTTACTTTTCAGCCTGTTCACTTTCTCTTTCCCTAGGTAAACTTATTCTTACCCCTTTAACTGTCTCTCTTGAGCTCCGTTTTAAAATATTGTGGTTCTTTTTCATGAAATTGAAGAGGGCCTATATTGTCAGAATAGTGACCGGAGAAAAAGAAAGACATTTAAACTGGGTAATTTGAGGAGGCTTTAATAAAGGACTATTCATAAAACTGTGGACGGAGTTGAGGAAACCACCAAGGGAGAGTCTAGTATCACTGGGCCTGCCTTAGGGGGACCTTTACTACCCCAGTTCCTGAGGGCACAGGGGAGGGAGCTGTTCCCAGAACCCAGCGAGGCCTCTGCGCAGTGAGAGCTGCCTAACAGGAACCCTCAGAGGGTGAGGCCCCTCTGTGACCCAACAGAGAGGAAGCCAGAAGAATACAGACCCCAACCTTACTTTCCTCCCTCTCTCTGATCATCTGCCAAAACATACTGGTGATCAACCAAGCCGGAAGACAGAGGACAAGGGAACAGGCTACCGGAGCCCAACAGGCCCGCCCACGAGGCAGAATGGAGCAGTCGGGGGATGGATCCCAGGGACAAACAGGCCCTCTCCACACTTGAAAGTTCTAGACTTTAACTAGGTGCAGGCAGGTGGCTCATCCAGCCCCAACCAACTGGGGTTGGACTCATGAACTTTTAGGAACTCAGATGTTCTTATTCACCCAGCCTGGCTGTTGTTTTTCCAAATTGCAATTATGTGTTAAACTATGTGAGATCCAGGGCAGCAGCAATGCCTGTAAGTCCACACTTCTGTAGTCACACATGCCACCTCCATGTCAAGTATAAGCCTTAGGGTGAAGTGAAGGCCAGGAGACTAGGGTTCAAGTCCTGACTCTGCAACTTACTTCCAGGAAGGTGACTCTGAACAGGTCACTCCACTTGCCTAGGCGTGGGTTTTCTTCCATCTGTAAACCTACCACACCTCTTCCAACTTCAGCATCCTGTGTTTCTAATTTCTAGTTTCTTTGCTTCAAAAGAAGACCAGACTTCACTGTGTGGGTGGTGATCTGTAAGCATCACAACATCCTTCCAGACTCTTCATCGGTATCACAGACCGCGAAAATGTGAGTGCTTTTAAGGTCAGGGGTGATGGTTTCCCCATCAAGTCTCCACTCACTCAAATGCAGTGGTTTGCACAATGCCAAGATTCAGTTTCTGTTTTTGATCTTTACTCTTTATTTTTATTCTTTGAAAAAAAATTTGGAATAAACCACAAAAGTCAGAACAACAAATAAGGCCAATAGAACAAAAAAATAATTGATTCACAAATATGTGTCAACTGTTTTAGGTGTGACTTTGAATCCTCACAGCAACACTTTGAAATCAGTTTCATTTTATCCCCATTCTACCAACAAGGAAACTGAGACTCAGAGAAGGGAACTTGCCCGAAGCTAGCGTTTGAACTACAATTTAAACTCTGCTCTTGCTGAATCTAAAGCCCACTCTCTTTCTCCTTTGCAAACTCTGCACACGGTGCTTGATCGAGATGTTTGCAGAACTAATGCTCCATCTCTAACCTTGGCTGTCGGGACATCCCAGTAACCTTCATGAGACCTGCATCAGTTACAAACCTGCTACCTGCTCTAATCCCTGTCAAGCCTCCTCCCCCCTCCCCTGGCACTCCAGCCCTCCCCACACTACGTGCATGATCTGCCTGACAGAAAGGCTCCATGGATTGCTGACCCTGGACATAACCCTCCACATCTCAAAATGGTTTTACTGGCTTTTAAAATGGCATTTCCTCATGAAACCTCAGTGTAGTAATTTGCCATTCTGGGTACCTTGGAGTACAGATTAGAACATGGAAGGCAGCCTAGAAAGGCTGTGACTTGCCCTTTTGTCGAACTGTGAGCTGATGGCAAAGCCTCCTGCCAGCTTCTCCCTCCCCTCCTTTCTGGTCTCAACAGGTTGAAATATACCCAGCACTGGGATGGGAATGTGGTTCGGGTGGGAGGGCCATACTAAGGAAGAGAGTGGTAAGAGTGAAGTAACCACACACTGAAAACATCGCTGGAAAGGGTCAGGTGATCCTTGAAAAGGAGCCATCTAAGAGGGGAGACCAAAGAGAGTCTTTCAAATGAGAATTACTGGAAGAAATAATCTGGAAGCAACATGGTAAGAGGAGCTCAGTTGGCCAATCCCTCAGACTTCAGTGTGTGAAGTGAAATTGGTAGCTACTCTGGACCCTGACAGTACGAGGGCTGGTATACTTCAAAGCACAAGCCTCTTATCTCAAATATTTTTGGATTAAAGCATTAGCCATTAAGTGCCACTTGGCATGACATTTTTAAGAGTATCTGCTGCTTTGGTAATATATGTCCTCCTTACTTATGAGAATGTCTGGAGGATACATCACATGCCCACAACCAACCTGCCAGCCTCCGTGTCCACAGTGCTTTTCTTCTCTCGTCGATGTTTCCTCTTGTCCATGCTGCTGTCCACAAAATCCCCAATAGAAGTTTACCCTTACCTCTGCCCAGCTTGAGAACATCAGGGTCCATGCCAACATGCTGTATTTTGCCACCCAAACCCCAGAGGAAATCTGCCTGGAGCAGAGGCTCATCGAGTCTGTCCTGAATAGCACCTGTTGGCTTTTATGTCCACCGGCGAACCACAGTACCAAAATCCAATCCACAGGAACTTACTGAAACATGTAATGAGATGCTGGAACTTTCCAGAAGAACTTTTTTCATCTCCGCACATTTATTTAAGAAATATTTATTGAATAACAACTATATTCCAGCCCTTGGGCCACATTACCCCAAGGGCTGAAAAAGTTATACCAATATATTTTCATTTTTTCTTTACCTCAACACATCTGATGGCTGTCCCCAAACACTCCTACATGTAGTGTTGGTTCACAATGAATGCAGTGATCCTCAACTGAACCAACGATCCCACCCAAGAGAAAAGGAAGGTGTATACTAAGAACGGATGCCCCTTCTCCAGTCCTGTAGCCTCCTCTCAACCTCATAATATTGAAAATCACAACATTTCCTCAAATCAAAAGACCATTTTCTTTTTTTTAATTAATTTATTTTTTTTATCCTCATCTGAGGACATTATTCGATATTTTGTTCAGATAGAGTGGGAGGGAGAGAGAGAGAGAAACATTGATGTGAAAGGAACACATCAAGTGGTTGCCACCCACACGACCCAATCAGGGCCAGGGACAAACTGCAACAGAGGTACGTGCCCCTAGTGGGAACTGAACCCGGTCTCTCCAGACCTCAGGCCAACGCTCTAACCACTGAGCCAAACTGGCCGGGGCCAAAAGACCATTTTCAATGAGAGGCATTAGTTCTTTGTTCATAAACAGAAAATAATGTAAAACCAATGAGAATGTAGACATGGGCAACAAAACACAATTCCTCCTTGTTACTGCTCTCTGCAGAAACAGCCTCTCCCTGAGGAAGCAGGGAATCCCGGGGATGTGTGAGCACCTGAGCGCAGCCCGCTGCAGTGCGTGTGGCACACCTGGTTCTTGCAGAGGGAAACGATGGAAAGAACAAAAGAGGTGCACGTGGTGCCACAGATCGTCTCTCCTGCCTGCACAACATCATTTTAAATGATTTTCAATGTTTCCAGGAGCTGACTGGGGTCGTTATAGTACACAGAGATTTTCAGCAGTTGGTGTGCTTCACCTGGAATAGAATTTTGCCTCTCATCCCACAACATAAGCTCATGCAGAGAAATCATCCCACAACATAAGTTTATGCAGAGCAAGCAGAAGCAAGGGTGATGACATGCCACCATTATCAAATGAAAACACAGTCTTCTTCTCTGACCTCTTCTGGTGTCTGACCTCATACACCATGACATCCTCTAACAAATCTCATCTATTCCAGGGTCTTACAACTCAACGCTAGACCCCGATAGGTCATCAGATGTTTTAGGGATATAATTTAAATTTTGCTTAAATTCTTAAATACATTTCGGGTTGCTTTTACTGCTTGATGATAGTGTGCTAGTGGGAAGTCACTTGTAATGAAGAGTGAGATGGAAGCAATTTCATCAGTCCACCCCCCAAAACTGAAGCATGTCAAGGGAAGGAGAGCGGGCTTTAGAAATAGGTGATGTGCATTTAGCCCTAATTAGGTCACTCTCTAGCTGATGACCTTCAACAGTTTGTTTAGCTTCTCTATGATTTTGTTACCAGTATCTTCCTCGCACAGTTGTAGAAGCTAAATAGAAATAATGTATGTAAAGTTGGCACCGTGACTGGCACACAGCAGGAACTCAAAATATTTTAGTAGTAGAGGAATAGGAGAAGGAGCTGTAGTAATAGAGAATCCACAATTATAGGTTATAATAACAGTGACAGTGATCATTATTATCAACCTTACAGGAGAGACAATGTCTAGACAGAGATGAGATTTACATGCAAAAGAAAGGCCAAGTTCACCATTAAGTATTTCATGCTATATCCTGGACTAGGAGAGAAATGATTCTCCCAAGGTTGTACAGCTAGAGGAGCATAGTGAAGATTTGAATTCAGGATTGTCTAACTCCAGGGTAAGTACAGGAGCTGCCAAGTAAAGAAGAGAGAGAAATAAAGGCATAGTATAGAAAGACAGTATACAATAGTGATGAGACTCACTCTGGAGCCAGACAGGCCTGAGTTCAAATCCTAACTCTGCCATTTATTAGTTGTATAATCTTGGGGAAACTATTAAATTTCTAAGCCTGTTTGTCCATCCCTAAAATTATCTTATTGACTGTTATAGACTAAATGTACGTGTCTCCCTCAAATTCATGTGTTGAAGCCCACACTCCCAGTATTTGGAGTAAGCAAGTAATTAAGGTTAAATAAGACCAAAAGGATGGGGCCTTGATCCAATAGGTTTAGTATCCTGATAAGAAGAGACACCAGAGAGCTCTTTCTCTCCTCCCACCATGTGGGCCACAGTGATAGCAGTCACCTGCCAGCCAAGAGAAGAAGGCTCAGAACAAAACGTACCAGGCCAGCACCTTGCTCTTGGACTTCCAGCCTCCAGAGCTGTGAGGAGCACATTTCTGTTGTTGCAGCTAAACAGTCTGTGGTATGTTGTTATGGCAGCCTGAGCAACTAATGCACTGACACATAACTCAAAGATCTTTTGAGACAATTAAACAAGATCACATAAAGTGCCTTTCACCATACTTGACACATAGAAGGTGCCCAATCAATGGCATGTGTTTCAGGATCACTTCATAAAAAATAGAGTAAAGCCCCCAGTCTAGCGCCCACTGACACAAGGGTGCCCTTGGACATAACAGAGCCAATGTGAGTGGTGAGGGGTGGGCAAGCAGTCCAGCGACCAGGGGATTGAAGAAAACCCAGAAGAGGCGCGGGGTGGTGTCCACAGTTACCCACTGCAGTGAGCAGGTCCGGCTGGAAGGTGCGGGCCATTTAACCTTGGTCAGCTGACCACATCATGGCTAGTGGGAGAGTCCTAACTGTGGTCCAGGAAAGAAGCCGGAGATCAAAACTGGAGGCCTTTGTAGAAACTGAAGTGGAAAAACAGTTCAGGAGACAGATGGCAGGAGGATAAGGAATGAGCCAGCATCTGAGGCAGACTTGAGGAGATGTAAACTATTCAACCCAGAGGCTGCAGCCCCCCCGGGTGTGTGAGCTCCTTTTCCACGCGTTCCTTCTGTGAGGGTGGGAGAGGGCTGACAGCTTCAAGTCAGCGAGCAGGACAAGGCAGGGAAGGAGCAGCTCAGCAATAATGCTGACGGGAGCAGTGGTGGCCACATGTCAGAGGCACACGGTTCCCAGCCCGCGTCACCGGGAACGAGCAGCGGGTGCCAGCAAGCAAGGGTACTGGAGATCGGCACCAGCTGCTCGGCCGGGAAATCTGAACACTCAGGGGTAGAGCGCGTGAGGCTCCTGGGCCCAGCCAGCGGAGCAGGTGAAGGGAAGGAGAGATTAGGGAGAAGCGGAGCTATCCGTTTCTTACCTGCTTCCTATTCGTTGCTCCCTCCAGGTTCCTGGGACCAGGCAGAGGATGATTCCCAACTTAGCCTGTGAATCAATAGTTATTGAACAAAACTACTCCTTGATAGGCACTGATCTAAACACTGAGGATACCAAAATAAAAATACAGACGTGAAATATCTTTTTCAAAAAAAAGGAAATGTAGGCAATAAATAAGCAAATAGAGAGATAAAATAATTTCAGGTGGGGGAAACAGTTATCAAGATAATTATACAGGGTTACGTGAGAGAAAGTGATGGACTGGGGGGGGGGCAGCTTCTTTAGACAAGGTGGTCAGGGAAGGCGGTGTGCAAAGGGCCAGCTCAGTGGAAACCTATGTGACATGAAGGACACAGCTCTGAGCTGCCCTGGAGCAGGCAGGCACGTTCTAGCACGTGGCAGTACCTCCCTTGCCTCTAATTCCCCAAAGTCAATGTCAGAAAGTAAAACAAAAAGTGTTTCTGCAGCCTTTCTTCCCTTCTTAGATTTTCTCCCAGCCTGGATATCAATCTGGAAACCATTTGCCCATTTGTCTCGATTCATTCGATATGTATTGAATGTCAACATGTCAGGAACTGTGTCAGGCACAGGGAATATAATATAATTCAGACACTGACCCCTGCCCACAGCCCAAGGACAAGTCAGTGAAGGAATCAAACATTTAGAGCAAGAACAGGCTTTGATACTTAACGCTGATTCGATTTTGATCAAAATTCAGCCAGGGAGCAGTGTGTATGTGTGCATGCAGTACATGAGAGCATGTGTATCCAGATAAATGTGTGCTCGGCAGCATGTGAGCTCACAGACAAAAAGCAAAGTCTCCACATGTATTTGGCCAAAGTACACATCAAGTAAATCTTTTTGCACAGTGAAAGTTACTTCCACACACGCAGCCAAAACCAGGCTCGCTACACTCCGAAAAGCAAAGACGGGGTCTGAGACAGTCATCTTGCTGCAAGGTTCATACTGTGCTAAAAATACAGAAGAGAAAAACAATGATCTCAGCAAGATAATTGCCAATAGGTGAACAAACGAAGCCGATAGAATGTGGCCATCCTCCGGGGGAGGGGTACGCGCGCAGCCAATGCCAGTGAGACACCGGCAATAGTTCCAGCCCAGCAAAGCAGATCCAAACTGGTTGTCCAACTATTCCTGACACTTCACACTCCTGGCCTCCTGAAGGCATTCTTGGGGGGAGGGGAGGGAGGCACAAGAGGGGAGAAAGGTGACAATCTGACAGGAAGGAGAATAAGGGTGTCTTTTTTCCAAACCTTCAAATATCCCATTGATCTTAGTCAACAAACATTTTTTCCTGTGTGGATTTTAGGCTCCGATGGCAAACAGTGTCCAGGGAGGCACGAAACTTTGTTTTCGTTTGGGCTTGGCCAGGATCTCCAGGCAGCCAGCTTGTTTTATTTTAAGAAGGCGGCTGCATTTTAGCTGTGGAGCATGTTGTGTGCAGAGATTTAAAGTGCCATCTTCCAGAGTGGTTGAGCCCAAACGGAGAGCAGGAGGGAGCTGGCGGATATGAAAGACCTCGAGGTGTCTCCCCCTCCGAGCCCTGATTCTGTGAAAGTAATTTGGTGACTGGTCCCTGCGGCATCTTTGGCTCCTCATCTACATGACGAGGGTGCTAATACCTGAAACCTCCACGTCTTGCTGGGATTCCGAACAGATCGAGTTACCACGAAAACCACACAGGTATAGGGCTGCGGGCTTGCAAAGGATTCCTCCCTCAGAAAGCTCTTGGCTCCAGCCAGGAAAGAACACTACCACATTTTTCTTGGCTTTTTATAGGGTGTTGATCCAAGGATCTGTTTTTACATTTGAATGCAGCAGTCGACTGTAGCATAATAGATTGCAGACCTTTGTGAGAAATCACTGTGCAGGCTTCAGTGGGGGACTGTGGGCTCCTGCGGAGAACTGCACTGTCAGCAGGTTAGGAACTGGGCACTGTCCATGTTTTCCTTATTTTTAAAGGAGTCATTGACCTTCCACAGGCCTGTAGCAAAACGGGGCGAACAAAAATGCTGCCAGACATGGCGGGATTAGAAGAGACTGCTTTCAGGGGCTGGAAAGGGCTTCATTTAGTCTATTTACTGTCATGGAAATTCTGAGTGTGACTTAGAGGCCTTCCTGGCTCTGAGCCAGGTGGGAAGGTTTGGAAAAAAAAGCAGAGACTCAACCAGGGAGTGAACAGGGTGGGAAAGCAGCTGCCCTGGCGCAGCCCCCAGAGGGATGCAAAGAGCCCCGCGTTCTTGTGCAAAGGCGGATCCAGACAGCCCTGCAAGTTCGGATGAAGGGGACAACCAATGTCACCGCTCCAGGTGGCCAGGCAGAATGAGCGTGCTGGGAACTTGTTAAACGTTCTTGAAATGGAAGGTCCCTCTGAACGTGCCATTCATTCATTCATTCATTCATTCATTCTGCAAACAGTGCTGAGAGGCCTATTGCATTGGGAACACTGTGCACCGCCCAGAGATGACAAACACAGTCTCTGTTTGCCATTCGGAAGAAGACAATCTAGAAAAAACTACTCTGCTACAATAGGAGCCAGACCGGAACCATCCTGGGAGGATGAGGAGGAGAACCGCCTCAGAGCCCTCCCTATGTGTGCCTCTCCAGGAGACCTCAGTTAATGTCGACAGTCCCCGCTGAAGTCCTACTATGTAACTGTGCTCAGAGGAGTTTCTCCACTCCACATAATGGGTCCCCAGAATCAGAGGGAGCTGATGTTCTCCCAGGTTCGGAAACTCATGCTCCCTCAAGGGCACAGGATGCACTGTGAACCCTCTCCCTGGGTGATTTGCATTTTAAGGAGATTATCACCTCAGTTCAAGGCCAGGCTCCCTAGGACACGTTTCGGGTCCGAGGTGTCTGGGAGCAGAGGAGAGCCTTCCTAGAAACACAGATGTGGCTCTGGGCAGGCAGGCTGCCTGGTCTGGGCTTCAGGCTGTTCTGGGACTGAAAGGGGCTGGAAACCATCCGGCAGGGGAGAGAAAAGAAAGCTCGTGGCCAGCAGCCACCTTCTTTCCTGCTCTCCTCTTCCTGGGCTGGCCTCCCTGAGCTCTCCGCGAGCATGAACTTGTTTTCTGCTAAGTTCTGGGCTTTAGGTGAATGTGTGTGTGTGTTTACAGCCGCCAGAGAAACAGCACGTGGGGGAAGAGTGTGAGATAAAGAAGTCAGAGAAAAATCGCGAAGTGAACTCGTTGGCTCTGGCAGGCCTCCAGAGCCCCTGTTACATCTTGCGGTTGATAATCATAGTGCTGTGCTCAAACATGAAGAATAGCTTCAGAGCTGGGGGAGGGGAGGAGCCTGGCTCCTGGGAAGGGCTTATTAACACCAGGCAAATGGGATTGTAATTAATCATCAGAGTGAACTTGAGCCACTGGGGATGTGGCTTCTGCTGTATAAATGGTATCTTTATTTCGGGAAACTCTGAAACTTAGATGTTCCTCCGAACACGATTCCCATCATCGCTGCCCTGAGTAACTCAAATGAAACTTCTGGAGCGAAGCCCAGTGACTGTAGGGTCATGTTTCCAACTTTACAGTTTTATTCTAGAGACATCTAGATCTTATGAACTCTGATTTATTCACTCTGGTGGAGACGATCGAAATAATTCACAACATCAGACAACGTAAGTTATGAGTTTTTATGTACACCAGTATAAATATATATTTTTTTCCAGGTGCTATACCTTTCTAATTTCTAAGATGAAGTTAATAGAAGCAATTTTCATGAAATCTATTCTTTTTAGATTTAAGCTAATTCAGACATTGTCTAGGATGAAGCTTAACTTTATGCTTTCTGTGAAGAAAAGGTTTGCTAAATAAATGAGAACAGTGAACAAACTCCCAGTCCAATTTCGTTTAGCCTACTTGAAGGAACTGTAGCGGTGTTCATTTGATATGAACATTTTTATGCTACTTACAAATTATTTTTATCTTTTCCTAAAAGCCGATCTTCAAAGAACCCCTCGAGAACACTTTTGTAAGCCTCATTTTCATTACCCCGCACCTTATTTAAAGGTCAAAAATGCTTTCTTTGCATATATTACCCCAAAACTCAATATGAATTAATGATATGAGTATATGTTAGAGCTTGTGCACAATCTGGTACTGCTTCATGAATGGGTGGATAGATGGACAGTTGACTCTAGAATAAAATCGACCTGATTTATGTCTCTCTTTGCCTCAGCTATCCATGTCTGGGACTCGGGAGACTCTGGAACCTAGAAGGGGTGCCCAATCTCAAGAATTCCTCACCACCCAAGTCACACTTCCCCGTGACTGAATATCATCACTCCCCAACTGCCAGCCTGCCTCAGGGTCCCCTGGGCCCCTTCCTTTTCATTTACCACTTGGGCGTACCCTGGCTTTTTGGCCAGTTACCCATTTGGATTTGGCTCTGCTTGGGGTTCACCTCCCCAGCATTTTGCCACCAGGATTTGAAATGAACAAATTGACTGGCAGATTGATTCACGATTAAACCTCAGCTTTGCGTCATAACTAACCCTCTTGGCTCTGACAGCCTGATCTGCTCAGGCCTCGCTGCCCCAGCCCAGCCCCTCTGTGGCGCTCAGACCACCCCTCCCGAGCTTAGACTGACAGGAGGGGCAAGACCAGCCAATCTCCCCACCTACTCTCTCCTGACTGCCCCATCTCTGCAGGTAAACCGGGACTAGCTAGAAACTCTCTGGTCTCAAGTTTAGATAGCTTTGGATTCAGCACAACTTTACTTCCGAAGGATGTAGTCCATGCTATCTAAGAAGACGTGGTTCTCTGTCTCTTGGTTTATAAAAAACCTTCCATTGCAGAGTAAAATGACAGATGACTCCCTACTAGAACCTCCCTACCATTCTCATCTCTTATGTTCCTGTCTAAGTGGCAGCATCTCTTTTATTTAGAAAGCCTCTTTATTTTTTCCCTCAACTTTTCAAGAGACCTAGACATTCTCCTTTAATCTAATTCTGCCTTGAGGGTGTGGAGAAAAGGGGACTCTAGTGCACTGCTGGTGGGAATGCAGACTGGTGCAGCCACTATGGAAAACAATATGGTGTTACCTCAAAAAATTAAAAATTGAACTTCCATTTGACCCAGTGATCCCACTTCTAGGAATATACCCTAAGAAGCCTGAAACACAAATCAGAAAGAATATATGTACCTCCTTGTTTGTAGCAGCACTATCTACAATAGCTAAGATCTGGAAACAGACCAAATGTCCATCAGTAGACGAATGGATAAAAAAAGCAGTGGTACATATACACAATGGAGTACTATGCAGCTGTAAGAAAGAAAGATCTCTTATCCTTTGAGACTACATGGAGGGACCTGGAAAGTATTATATCCTAAGCAAAACAAGCCAAGCAGAGAAAGACAAGTATCATATGATCTCACTTATTTGTGGAATATAATGAACATAACAGTCTGAGGAATGAGGTAGTCCCAGAGACGTGGAAGTGGGGTACAGACTGACAATCCCCAGAAAAGGGGGGGGAGATAAACCACAGAATTTATATGCATGTATGTATGAACAATGGACATGGACAACAAAGGTGGGGACAGAGTGGGGAGGGAGGGGGAGGGGGAATCAGTGAGGGAAAAAGGAGAAACATCTGTAACAAAAGTAAATAAACTAAAAAAAAAATTTTTTTTTTAAAATAATCTAATTCTGCCTTGAATCGAATACCTTCCCAAGTTTCCCAAAAGATTTTTTAGAAGAACTTTACTTTTTTTTTTTTTTTTTTTACAAAACACAGACCAACATAAGAAACAAACACCAAAATGCTACCTGTTTGGAATGTAAAATAGGAAGTACCATGCAAACCATGTTCTTGTGTATGAAATATGAAGCAAAGCCTCACCCTTACCATAGCCCCAGGTGACCCCCCGGAAGGAAGCCCTGATACAGGTTTTATGCATTTCCTTCCAGATGTTTTCTGTGCTTTCTGATATTTTCAAGCCCGATATCAAGTTTTTCTTGATTCCCCATGGCTTCTCACCACATGTAAACTGCCAGGAAGTTCAGGTGACCCATCCAAAAGCCATTCCATTCCCTCTTCGCACCTGCACGCCATGCCCCGCCCACACCGTCACGTCTTCGGTTGGCTCTGGACGCCTCTGAGCATCTCTTTGCTGTTGCCCCTTCCCTCCACGTGTGCCAGCACGCACCAACTCCAGTGACATTAAGCAGAAAGGGGATTGTTGGAAATCTCCTGGGAAGATCACAGACCTATAAGAAGTCAGTAGAGGTAGACTCAGAAATTGGCAGGAACAAGAGAGGCCGAGGAGCGGCTGCAGTAAAATGCTGGTGCAGGATGAGCTTGGTCAGGGTGCTGTGCTGCTCCCATCAGACAGCACGGGACGGCTGGCCTGGCCACCGCGGCCACCACTGGAACAAAGCTGCCCTTCCCAGGGCTCTGTCTCACTGAAACGAGATCCGAGTCCCTGGGGGATCACCCACACCCACTCCTTAGCCGGCAGAGCTGAGTGAGAAGGTGTCTGGCCTGTATAGCTCATGGATGGGGTAAGGACGGGGAAAATGTCCCAGCTAGATCCACATGGTCGGGGAATTCTCCAAACACTGAACGGAGGCCCAGAGGTTTGTCAGATGAAAATAATAATGAGGGAACTACAAACACCGACATTCCACTTTCCACACAGCAGCCTGAGAAAGATTAAAAACTTAAATTAGATCAGATTACTCTGTCTTAACCCTCCCAATGGTTCTCCATCACACTCAGAATACAGTCTCAACCACGTGCCCCGGGATACCAGGTGCCCTGTGGAAGATGCCAGAGCTGGAAACCCCTCAGGAGGGTCAAACAGCAGCTACAGGGAAGTGGCCTCTGGGCTCGCCGTCCCGCCCAGGAAGGCGGCAAAGATGCCCTTCCCAGTGCCTCTCACATGCACGGAGCCGTAGATGGCGCATTTGGGCCCTGCTGCTGTTCAGTGGCAAAGATGCCCTTCCCAATGCCTCTCACATGCACGGAGCCGTAGATGGCGCATTTGGGCCCTGCTGCTGGTCAGTGGCAAAGATGCCCTTCCCAGTGCCTCTCACATGCACGGAGCCGTAGATGGCGCATTTGGGCCCTGCTGCTGTTCAGTGGCAAAGATGCCCTTCCCAGTGCCTCTCACATGCATGGAGCCGTAGATGGCGCATTTGGGCCCTGCTGCTGGTCAGTGGCTTCGTTAAGAGCATTTAAAAACTCCAAGTTAATTGGCTAATTTAAATTCAGTTTATTGCTTGTGTACAATGTACCCCACACAGGTCCAGCAACTAATGACCACCTTCAACAAAATCGCTCACATTTGCATAGTGGTTCACAGTGGACGTACGTTCACGTGCTACACACCGTCTGACTCTCAACACGTCCCCGGGAATAGGTAGGCTAGACATTACTGCAGCATTTTAGCAGGTGAGAAAACGCAGGGTGAGCTCAGGTGCACTTCTCAAGCCCAGGAGCTGGAAGGGAGGCAGGAGTCTAGATTAAAACCTAACTCTCAATGTCCCTCATAACCATCTAATCCACCGGCATTCTAAGTAATCAAGGTTTTATGGGCGGGTGTGAGGAGGGGAATAAACAGAGTTCATGGGACTTCAGTTCAGAGGCAGGTCGGGGTAAGAGGGATTTGAGTTTCACATAAACTTGGGAATATCCAGCGCCTAGGGACCTGCCAGGCAGGTTCTAGGGCCGAGAGCAAGCCACACTCTGGGCCGCCTCCTAACAGCCCACCCTAAGCGCCACCACTTCTTGGTGGCTGGAGTAGATTAAACTGGCCATCAGGACAGCCCCAAAGAGGAAATTAAATATCAAAGAGACTGAGGAAAGGAGGTGGGGTAGAGGCTCTGGTAATTAAGGTCTGATGTCTTTTGAAACTGGCTGACTGGACCAACCCTCAGTAAGTACCTCCCAGCCCCTGCCCAGAGACTGTCACCACCAGTGGGAGTGGGGATCAGGAGAGGCTGGGAGGAGCAAGGCAGAGCAGGGCTATCATCTGCTCCACCCAGGCTCCCGGGAGAAGCTTAAGTAGGTCCAATCTTGCTGCTTTGAGAACTTATTTTTGTAAATCAGAAACAAATCAAACCTCATCTCCCACACCCTTCAGTCTATCAGAGAAAAAAATCTCCTTGGTGAGGCACCTTCTCTTCAGTGTGGGTTTCCCCAAGGTGGCAGCCCCTAGACCCTTGCTCCCCAGCGTGACATTTAGGGCCTCTGTCTCTTCCTCTCCATTCTTCCACAGTGTCTGCCAGGCTTGGCCTCAGAGAAGAATCCAAAGTGCTTCATGAGCAAATGCAAATCACCAAGTACAATGCCTCTTTGTAGTCTGTTCACACCTTTCATCCCAGAATTTCAAAGCCCAGTGCAAATGTTAAATTGTCCTCAGACACCCCAGCAGAGACATGTAGGTGGTATATGCTATTATCATCTCCTGTTTTATAGAAACAAACCAGGCTTGGAGCCATGAACTGTCTTGCTGGAGGCCTCATGGTGAATAATTGTATGTCCTGGGGACCTACATCTAGTCATTCACTATATAATGTTACTGCTGAAATACCACAAATATCAGCCCTCTAATTGTTAATCATTTTCTTTCCTCACTTTCTTCTTTCTTCGTTTGGAGTCTGCGGTCTCCTATAGTTTTCTAAATCGGTCCCACAAATTGACACAGTCACCAACCATCTTCAGGTTCCCTTCTCCAAAGAGAAGCCAGAAGATGCATTACATTGGCCCCTTTGCTACAAGCTTGACATAAATGATCACTTACCCAGGGAAGCAGTGTTGGCTGGGTTAGTATGTCATTTAAAGTTGACAGCCAATCACAGTCCGCACTCCTCCTAAGGGACCCACCACCTCTGGCTGAGAAGAACAGCTTCTGGTTGTAACTTAAATGGGGTGACCATCTTTTGTACCACATGTCTGTACCCCCATTCAAGCCACATGGAACTGAATCATGGACACAAGTATAACTATTCCAGAGGCTTGTCTGTGACTTATAAGGGGACTGGTGACACAGTTCTATTCAAGCTGGGAATTGGGGTGGGATGCGATGGGGAGCTTCCATTAGGTGGTTGAACAAAGACAAGTGGGCAGGCTTAGAGAGCAAGGGTATCACGATGGCAGAGAACTAAAGAGTCCAGAACTTAAGAATTTTAAAGGAGTCTTTGGAGCTGCTGTGGATTCTGAATGACCTTGAGGTTCTGGTGTCTGTGAGTCATGGCCACACCATGGTCACATTCCGCTTTGCATATTCCTCCCTGCTTTTAGGGCCTTTTTATAATATGCTCCCATTCTGAGCCTGCGATCTGAAATCTAAGGATCTCATTTATGTTTTGTGATTTATATACTTGAGTCAGTACAAAGTTGAGCAAGCCACTCACTCTTGACGTTCCAAAGCTTTCATCAGCAAAATAGGGATAATTATTTCCTAGGCCATGCCTACAGAGTTGATTGGACTTCATTAATATCTAATTGATTTGAAGCGAGGTTTTCAAGCCATTATAACATCCAATCACTAATCAATCACTGAATGTCCACCTGATTGGATTATTTAGAAATTTGCAGTATTGGCTAACCTTTTTAAGCCCTCTCACATAGTCCTTTTAAGAATAGAATAATGGCCCTGGCTGGTTTGGCTCAGTGGTTGGAGCATCCAACAGACTAAAGGCTCTCAGGTTCGATTTCTGATCAAGGGCACATGTCTGGGTTGCAGGTTTGATCCCTGGCCCCTGTAGGGGTCATGGTCATGCAGGAGGCAATTAATCTATGGGTCTTTCTTATATAGCTGTTTCTCTCTCTCTCTCTCTCTCTCTCTCTCTCTCTCTCTCTCTCTCTCTCTCTCTCTCTCTCTCATTCTCTCTCCCTTCCCCTCTATCTAAAAATCAGTGGAGGACCGTCCTCAGGTGAGAATTAACAGAGCAAAAAAGAAACAGAATAATGTCAGCTTTTCACGCAAAAGTTATGACCAATCCCAAGCGGCACACCAGTAAATATACTCATCTTGATGGCCCTTAACCCAGGCCTCTTGAAATACTGGGATATGAGTTGTATAATTATGGAAGACATCAATTATGTTGCCTGAATGGTACAAATAAATCTGATTGAAAAGAGAGGGAAATTCAAATAGACACTGTGTGCTTAGGAGGAAAAATACAACACACATAAAACATTTGAAAGAAATGAGATAGTTGACATTTTGATCAGTCGACCTTAGCTATTAAATACCACCATCTCTGCCAAGTTAATTACCTGCAAATGAGGAGCCGGCCCTGCCAGGGGCAGCGCCGCCGGCACCCAGCTCTGAGATCCCTGTGGGAGGGGAAACCCAGATACTGAGGGACAGCAGGGCAAAGTCCAAAGAAACGGACATTGCTAGGTGTGCAGAGTAGCACGGCCCCAAAGGATGCTGTGTTCTTAGCAATTGCAGCACCCCTGCGGGCTAGAGGAAAGCTGAAGGCAGAGGCGGGACCCAGGTGTCAGATGAGCTTGTCACTCTCCCTGCTCTCTCCACGCTCAGCCCAGGTCAGCTAACCCCTTAGAGGAGTAGTTGGAAAATGTCAGTTTCCCCAGAATTTCCCTTGACCATCCTCACTCTGGTGGGCATCCTCACTCTGGTGGGCATTCCCGTGCTCATTTTAGGAGTAACTGCTCAGGGACCAACCAGCTCTGCTAAGACTCTGAAGCTGCCACTCATGGACCTGGGGAGTAAAGTCCATTCCACATCGATGGGGACAGGTGGGGTAAGAGGAGTAACTATCAGCTTTATGTGGCACTTGGTAGCCAAGGTATTTTATTTAGGTAAGATATGGGGAGGCTAGCTCAGGCGAGCCTTTTTTCCAGAGTACAGGAGGTCCTTGAACAACGTCATTTTGTTCAATGTCATTTCATTATAATGTTGTCAAGATGCTGCAGGAAATTGATTTTGTTCATATCTATTAGCCCGTAGTAAAATTGGTTTCATTATACTTCGGTTCCCTTAAAGTCACAGAACGTAGCAATGGCAGTAAGTGAAGACTTACTGTTCCTGAATAAGAGGGGTAATTCTTACATCCCATTCTGGGCCACAAAGACAGTCCAAGTATTTTCCTTAAAACAGAGCAGATCCAGGGGTTGAGGAGCCTGGATTTTATATCATTTGAGATAGAGTCCCTCTTTTAATAAAGAATTCAGCATTAAGTATACAGGGTCTTAAAAGGAAAGCCCCGAAGCTTAAGTTTCATTAGCTTCATGGAAAATCTGCCTCTACTGAGAAATACATTTATATTCTGTCCTCTCTCTCTCACGTTATCTCTCCCTGTCTCCAGCCTTGCCAGTTCATCTGCCCTGTCAGAGGCTGGAACAGAGCAGGTTATATCACTATTCACACGGGTCTTCTGGAATGTACTTAGCATCTCTAAGTACATTGAAAATCACTTTCACTTGTTATTCCTGCCAGGCTGGCTTTAGGACTCTGGGTTCTGAATTGGTTGAATTTCGACCTTCCAAAATTCATGTGTTGAAGTCCTAGCCCACAGTACCTCAGAAAGTGACCTCATTTAAAGACAGTCTTTACAGAGGTAATCAAGTTAAAATAAGGTCACTAGGGTAGGCCTTAATGTAATATGACTAGTGTCCTTCTAGAAAGGGGGACCTCAGAGGCAGACAAACACATAGGGAAAACACCATGTGAACATGAAAGCAGAGAGCCCGGTGATGCTTCTACAGGCTAAGGGACATCACTGATAGCCAGCAAGCCACCAGACGCGAGGTGAGAGGCGAGGACCAGATTCTTCCTCGCAGCCCTCAGAAGGGCCCGACCCTGTCCACACCTTGATCTTGGACTTCTAGCATCCAGAACTGTGAGACAGTCTCTTCTGTTAAGCCGCTGGTTGTGGCAGCCTTCTCAATCTGGTATAGTCAACCTTGGGTACATCTCTCCTACAGCATTTGCCGTAAAATTAAAACTAAAATAATGCTGTTCACCACCTAAGCTGCAAGGGAGCAACCAGAACAGGAATATGAATGAGCCTTTCTCTGCACTATTTATAAAGAACAACGCATAACCACAGAGGTTCTCGAAGTACTTCTGCCTAAAGTGCCTCTGATTTGTCTGACTGTGTTACTGATGATTTCGTTCACATTATCATGTGAGAGAAATTTAGGTACATGTTTCTTGTACTCAGCTACGCTTGCAATCTCAGGCCTTCATCCTGGGAGAGGATGGATAGCCTTTGCTCGTGCAATTTCAGCGAGCATTTGTTGAGCACTTATTGTGCAGATGCTGAGCTGAGGACTGGGTGACAAAGCTTCACAGGACGGAGACAGGTTTTCAAGGAACTGTTGACTGGTGAGAAAAGAAACAAAGCAAGGGCCATGCTACAGCTCGAATTGCTACAATGTGATGTTTATAAAGTGATATGGGAGCTCAGAGTTGAGAGACTCCTGCAGGACAGGTTTAGAGGAGGTAACATTTGAGTTGGGCTTTGACAGATAAATAAGAGTTTTCCAGGCAGAGAACTCAGGAGGCAGAAGGAAAAACATGAACAGTTAGAACTATGTTGAATAAACTAGTGGGGCTGTGGTGCAGTGGTTAGATTAGAGGGCAGAATATTAAAGAAACGGCAGAAGAAGCACATGTGGCCGGAGAGGTGCGTAGAAAGGGAACAGAAACTCTAATGTCAGAATCTCTCTCCTTGAACTGTCTTGTGTTCTGATGTTAATGCATATCTCTAGAAGCCTGATGTGGGGATCAGTCAGAATGCAGAAAAGGTCCTTGACAAGGTTATGCTGTTTTTCACAGTTTGGACCAATCTATAGTGAAGAGACCCTTGGGGTGGAGTTGGGAGCAAAGTGTGAAAGGAGTTGGAGAAGCAGGGGCACTGCCCTGCGTGGTTCCCTTTGCAGCTGGCCCACGCGAAGTGCTGAGTGCTTGGTTTTCACCTCATAACTTCTTCCTACAGATCCCCTTTCTGCTCTATTTTAGCTTCTTGGGTAACAAGAGACCTCAGCACTGGCCAAGGCACCTGTAGGGGTCTTGCGGTTTTGGCCACTTAACCTGGTCAAATGGATCCAGTCATGTACTCAGCAAACGCTTCAGGCCTGGTGCGAGGCACCAGGCACACAACCAAAGCATCCAGGAGCACACGCCCTTTACTCCAAAGGCCAGCTATACGGTTGAGGCTCAGTGGGCAAAGAGCACACAACTGGGAGCCCGAGCCCTGGCTTCAAGGCCTGGGCAGTGCAACTTTTAAGCTGTGTGACCTCAAGCACATCACTTGGCATCTCTGATCTTTGGTCTCCTCAGGTTTAAAATTAGATTTGTGATTTTTTTTTTCCTGTTAAGAGGGTAGAATGAAATGATGAATGCGAAAATACTTTCTCATCTGAGAAACCCTAGACAACTTTTATTTGTTACTGTGACCAGACCAGTTAGGCGAGTAGAAGCTAAGTGTATTAATCAAAACTCTTTCTGTGGCAAGTAACAGGAAGCCAAGCCAAGCTGGCCAAAGCAACAAAGAATTTTATTGACTCGTTTACCTGGGAAGATCCTGAAGAAGCTCAGAGTCAGAGGAAGAGCCGTGGGATCCCAGGCCTCAGGGAGCCCGATACCCGGCGCTCTCCGCCTGCCTCCGTTTCTGCTTCTGCTTCTACAGCCTCCTTCTCTCTGCCGAGACCTGCTTTCTCCCTGCAGCTCTGGCCTGGACAGAGTGGTGAAGGGGGAGGAGAGCGTTATGTCACCAGATGGAGATGGGGTCGTGCATGGGGGGGACAGCAGAGCCGCGCTGTCCACGTCCCCCACCCCTCGTCACAGCCACTCACTCAGAGAACACGTTTGAGGACGACTGTGTGCCAGACGCTGTTCTAGCCCCTGGAATAGAAGTCTGCCCACTCCTATGGCATACCCCTGCTCTTCAGTGTGTCCACAGGAACAGCACGCAAGGACATGGTCCCTACATCAGGACAGTGCTGGTGGCTTCACAACAGCAAACAAGACAGATGTAGAAAGCTCCCTTCCCTTCTTTCACTGAGGGGACAGAAAAGCAAACAATAAGAACAAACCAATAGCAACCCGATGTCTGCAGCTAATGAAAAGGGCGATTCAGTGCGGTATATCCATACACTAGAACAGTATTTAGCAACAGAAAGGAAAGAGGTACTCATGTTACCACATGGATAAACCTCCAAAACATTGCCCTGGATGAAGAAAGCCAGTCACAAAGGCCACTTATCATATGCTTCTGTGTATCTGAAAGACCCAAAGCAGGCACATCTTAGAGACAGAAAGTGGATTCGTGGTTTGTAGAGGTGGCGTGTGTGGTGGGGGAAGGGACAGGCACGACTCCAGGCTGCTCGTGCATGCCGAAACCGTTCTAAAATTGGACGGTCGTAATGGTTGCACAACTCTGTAAATATACTAAAACCCATTAAATGGTGTCCTTTACACAGACTCATCTTAGGGAATGTAAATCTCTCAACAACGCTGCTTAGGAAGAAACACAAGCAGAGGTGCTAGGTAAAAAATGTAAATAGTGTGGTGAGATGGGGAGCTCTAGAATAAATGGAGAACTCATAACAACCTCTCAGAAGAGACAACACGAAAGCTAAGGTCTGAGTGACAGGAAGGAGCCAGCCCTGTAGGTTGCTGAAGGACTACCACTCCAGGCAGAGAGGACAGCGAGTCAAAGGCCCTAAAGCAGAAGCAAGCTTAGAACCCAGATGGATGAATGAGGTGCACAGGGGAAGATGATCTGACTTTGTACAGCAGGGGGAGGAGTGGATTTTTCTTCCAGTGCAGAAGACAGTCCTTGGAGGATTTAAGGGGAACGACTTATTATTATTTTTGTTTTGAAAGATCATTCTGGATGTTATGGGGAGAATAGATTATAAGGGGGTAGTACTGTTTTTTTGTTTTTTTTTTTGATTGACCAAGGACAAAGCACTGAAAAAGAAGAAAAAATAAATAAGATTGAGTCTCTGCCTTAAAGGAGTTAACAGTGAATGAAGTGAAAGAAATGACACATAGACACCCCTAAATCTCAGAGGAAGCAGAAAATGTTCAGAAAGAGGTCTAGAAAGGGTTATGGGGAGTCAGAGGCAGGCACAGTGGTAGCTTGTTGGGGAAGAAGCTTATCAGGAAGGTATTTACTTGAACTGCGACTGTGATGAATGACTAGGAAAGAGAGAAGGGGTGGTTTCCTAGCAGCCAAAATAGTATCTCCAAGGTATGGCAGTGAGAAAGTACAAGGAGTAGTAAGAGGAAGCATGCTCTCCAGTTGATCTACAGAGTAGAAGACAAAATAAGAAGTAATAGGAATACCCAAACTAACATAACATTGCATGTCAACTATAATTTTTTTAATTTATTTATTTTTGTTACAGATGTTTCTCCTTTTCCCCCCACTGATGCTCCCCTCCCCCTGCCTCCCCGCCCTGTCCCCAGCTTTGTTGTCCATGTCTATTGTTCATATACACATACATGTAAGTTCTGTGGTTTATCTCTCCCCGACCACCCTCAGACTGTTATGTTCATTATACTCCACAAATAAGTGAAATCATATATTTGTCTTTCTCTGTTTGGCTTGTTTCGCTTAGGATAATACTTTCCAGGTCCCTCCATGTTGTCTCAGAGGATAAGAGATCTTTCTTTCTTACAGCTGCATAGTACTCCATTGTGTATATGTACCACTGCTTTTTTATCCATTTGTCTACTGATGGACATTTGGGCTGTTTCCAGATCTTAACTATTGCAAATAGTGCTGCTACAAAATGGGGGTACGTATAATCTTTCTGAGTAGCGTTTCAGGCTTCTTAGGGTATATTCCTAGAAGTGGGATCACTGGGTCAAATGGAAGTTCAATTTTTAATTTTTTGAGGTAACACCATACTGTTTTCCATAGTGGCTGCACCAGTCTGCATTCCCACCAGCAGTGTACTAGAGTCTCCTTTTCTCCACACCCTCGCCAACACTTGTTTGATGATTTGTTGATAGTGGCCATTCTGACAGGTGTGAGGTGATACCTCATTGTTGTTTTAATTTGCATCTCCCTGATGATTAGTGATGTTGAGCATTTCTTCATATGTCTCTTAGCCATTTGTATGTCCTGTTTGGAGAGGTGTCTATTTAGTTCCTCTGCCCATTTTTTAATTGGGTTCTTTGTTTTCCTTTTGTGGAGTTGTATGAGCACTCTATATCTATTGGAAATTAACCCCTTATTTGATATATCATTGGCAATTATGCTCTCCCATAGAGTAGGTTGCCTTTCCATTTTGATGATTGTATCTTTTGCTGTGCAGAAGCTTTTGAGTTTGATGTAGTCCCATGTATTAATTTTCTCCTTTGTTTCTGTTGCCTTAGGTGATGTATCAGTGAAAATTCTGCTGCGTATGATGTCTGAAATTTTGTTGTCTACAGTTTCTTCTAGGACTTTTATGGATTCATGAGTCACATTTAAGTTTTTCATCCATTTCGATTTCATTCTTGTATATGGTGTAAGTTGATGGTCTAGTTTCATTTTTTCGCATGTAGCTGTCCAATTTTCCCAACACCATTTATTAAAGAGGCTGTCTTTACTCCACTGTATGCTCTTGCCACCTTTGTCAAATATTAATTGAACATATTGCCCTGGGTCCATTTCTGGGTTCTCTGTTCTGTTCCACTGGTCTATATGCCTGTTCTTGTGCCAGTACCAGGCTGTTTTGATTACAGTGGCTTTGTAGTATAACTTGATATCTGGTATTGTGATCCCTCCAACGTTGTTCTTCTTTTTCAAGATTGCTGTGGCTATTCAAGGTCTTTTTTGGTTCCATATGAACTTTTGAAGTATTTGTTCTAGTTCTGTGAAATATGCCGTTAGTATTTTGATGGGGATTGCTTTGAATCTATAGATTGCTTTGGGTAATATGGACATGTTAATGATGTTAATTCTTCCAATCCATGAACAAGGTATGTACTTCCACTTTTTTATATCTTCCTCTATTTCTTTTTTCAATGACCTGTAGTTTTCTGCGAATAGGTCCTTTATTTCTTTGGTTAAATTTATTCCTAGGTATCTTAATTTTTTTGCCACAATGGTAAATGGGATTGTTTTTTCAGTTTCTCTTTCTGTGAATTCATTATTGGTGTATAAGAATGCCATCGATTTCTTGACGTTAATTTTGTATCCTGCTGCTTTGCCAAATTCATTTATTAAGTCTAGTAGATATTTGATGGAGTCTTTGGGGATTTCTATGTATAGTATCATGTCATCTGCAAATAATGACAATTTCATTTCCTCCTTTCCAATTTGGATCCCTTTTATTTTTTCTTTCTGTCTGATTGCTGTGGCCAAGACTTCCAGTACTATGTTAAATAAGAGTGGTGAAAGTGGGCATCCTTGTCTTATTTTTGTTCTTAAGGGAAATGCTTTTAGTTTTTGCCCATTGATTATGATGTTGGCTGTAGGTCTTTCATATATGGCCTTTATTATGTCAAGATATGATCCCTCTATTCCCAGATTGCTGACTGTTTTTTATCAAAAATGGGTGCTGGATTTTATCGAATGCTTTTTCAGTGTCTATTGATATGATCATATGATTATCTTTCATATTGTTTATGTGGTGTATCACATTTAATGATTTGCAAATATTGTACTAGCCTTGCATCCCTGGGATGAATCCCACTTTGTCATGGTGAATAATTTTTTTGATGTATTGCTGGATTCGATTTTCTAGGATTTTGTTCAGGATTTAGGCATCTATGTTCATCGGGGATATTGGTCTGTAGTTTTCTTTCTTTGTAGTGTCTTTTTCTGGTTTTGGAATTAGAATTATGCTGGCCTCATAAAACGAGTTTGGAAGTATTCCTTCTTCTTGAATTTTTTGAAAAAGTTTGAGGAGAATGGGTATTAGTTCTTCTTTGAATGTTTGGTAAAATTCCCCCATGAAGCTGTCCAGGCCTGGGCTTTTGTTTGTTGGGAGAGTCTTGATTACATCTTCAATTTCTTTTGTTGTTATTGCTTTGTTCAAGTTTTCTATCTCTTCCGGTTCAGTTTTGGGAGTCTGTGTGTTTCTAGAAATTTGTCCATTTCGCTTACATTGTTGAATTTGTTGCCATATAATTGTTCATAATATCTATTAACAATCCTTTGTATTTCTGTGGTGTCAGTTATTTCTCCTCTTTCATTTCTGATTTTGTGTATTTGGGTTCTTTCTCTTTGTTTCTTGGTGAGTCTAGCTTAGGGTCCATCAATCTTGTTTATCTTTTCAAAAAAACAGTTTTTTGTTTCATTGATCTCTTGAATTGTTTTTTTGGTCTCCATGCCATTTATTTCTGCTCTGATCTTTACTATTTCCTTCCTTCTACTTGCTCGGGGGTTTTCTTTCTAATTGCTTTCTAGTTCTTTAAGTTGTGAAGTTAGATAGTCTATTAGAAATTTTTCTTGTTTCTTGAAGTAGGCCTGTAGTACTATAAATTTCCCTCTCAGAGCTGCTTTCGCTGCATCCCATAGATTTTGTGTTGTTGTGTGTTCATTTTCATTGGTTTCCAGGAAGTTTTTAATTCCTTCCTTTATCTCCATGGTAACCCATTCATTGTTTAATAATATGCTATTTAGCCTCAATGTTTTCAAATGTCTTTGCATGTTTTTGTTGCAACTGATTTCTAGTTGCATGCCACTGTGATCTGAGAAGAGGTTTGATATGATTTCAATCTTCTTGAACTTGTAGAGATTTAGTTTGTGCCCTAACATGTTGTCTATCTTTGAGAATGTCCCATGTGCACTTGAGAAGAATGTGAATTCTGCAGTTTTGGGGTGTAATTCTCTGTAGATATTTCTTAAATCCATTTGCTCTAGCGCTTCATTTAGAGTCTGTGTTTCCTTGTTAATTTTTTGCCTAGAAGACCTATCCAGTGATGTCAGCGGGTATTGAAGTCCACTGCTATGATTGTATTGCTGTTTATTTCTCCTTTGAAGTCCTCCAAAAGATTTTTAATATATGTTGGTGCTCCTAAATTGGGTGCATATATGTTTACCAAGGTTATATCTTCCTATTGGATAGATTCTTTCAATATTATGTAATGACCTTTTTTGTCTCTAGTTATGGCCTTCATTTTGAAATGTACTTTATGAGATATGAGTATTGCTTCCACAGCTTTTTTTTTTTTTTTTTTGCTTTCCGTTTGCTTGAAAGATTTTTTTCCATCTCCTCACTTTCACCCATTGTGAGTCTTTTATTGTGAGGTGGGTTTCTTGTAAACAACATATATGTGAGTCATGCGTTCTTATCCAGTCAGCTACTCTGCGTTTTTTTATCAGAGCATTCAAACCATTCACATTTAAGATGATAATTGATATGTAATTATTTATTGCCATTTTTGTTTAGTGTGGTTCTATTTTTCTTCCTACTTCTTCTACTAATTACAGCAGTCCTTTTAGCATATCTTGCAGTGCTGGTTGGTGTTAATATATTCCCTTAGCCTTTTTTTGTCTGGAAAGCTCTTTATTTGACCTTCTATTTTGAATGATAGCCTTTCTGGATAGAGTAGTCTTGGATTCAAATCCTTGTTTTTCTTGACCTTGATTACTTCACGCCACTCCCTTCTGGCCTGTAGTGTTTCTGTTGAGAAGTCAGCTGAGAGCCTTATGAGGTTTCCTTTGTAGGTAACCTGCTGCTTATCTCTTGCTGCCTTTAGGATTCTCTCTTTGTCTTTAATTTTTGGCATTTTAATTACTATGTGTCTTGGTGTGGGCCTGTTTGGGTTCTTCTTACTTGGGGCTCTCTGTGTTTTTTGAACTTGAATGCCTTCTTTCTTTACCAAGTTAGGAAAGTTTTCTGTCACTATTTCTTCAAATATATTCTCTAACCCTTGCCCATTTTCTTTCTCTTTGGGGACTCCTATGATGCGAATGTTACTACGTTTCCAGTTGTCTCACAGTTCTCTTAAGCTGTCTTCCTGTTTTTTAATTGTTTTTTCCTTTTGGTTTTCTGATTGGTTGATTTTTTTCTACCCTGTCTTCTAATTCACTGATCCAGTCCTCAGCTTCCTCTACTCTGCTGGTTAGTCCTTCCAATGTGTTCTTTATTTCTGATATGTCATTCTTCATTTTCACTTTATTTCTGATATGTCATTCTTCATTTTCACTTGGTTGGTTTTCAATGTTTCTATATCTTTACTCATGGTGCTGATGTCCTTACTCATGCTGTTGAGCTTCCTCAAGATCATGGCTCTGAACTCTACCTCTGATAATTTGCTTAGCTGCATTTCATTTATCTCATGTTTGATAGAGTTCTCTTGTTCTTTAATTTGGGAATTGTTTCCTTGTTTCACCATTTCAGCTATCTCCGTGGGATTTGGAGCCTGCCAAATTTTCCCTGTGGGTGTTGGTGTTCTGTTGTTTGTGGCTCCCTCTACTGGGTTTGGATGAGCCTGAGTGGGCCCACGTTAAACACCACTGCCAAGTCTTACTTTCCTGGGCAGATTTGCAAGCCCAGGAAAGGTTCAGTTATCCTCTAGCTTTTTCCTGGTGGCTAGTAGTCTCAGTTACTCAGTGCCTTGGAATGTAGCCCTGGTGTTCTGTATAAGAGGATTTCCAGAGGGTGGGATAGATGCTGGTTACTAATGAGCCTCAATTTGCATTTCTTTGCCTCACCTGGAAAAGGCTAAATTTCCAAGGGGAGGAGCTGCTGCTCTTCCCCACAGCTCTGGGAAGGAGCACACTGGCCACTGTCCTTTGTGGCCACAACTCAGCAAAAACTCTGAGTGCCCTCCAAATCCCAGGTGTCCCCACAGAGTTCCAGCCCATTCTGCCCTCCCTCTGCCATAGCCCCTAGGTGAGTGGCTGTGGCTATCTTAGAGTTCTGTCCCGGCTCTCTGCGCTGTGGAGCAGGCTTGGTCTTTATTCCCCAAGGGCGCTGTTCACAGCTAAGACTGCTGCTGTCCGTGGGCTCCCAGCCCACCACCCTCTTATATCTCTGCAGATCCTACCAGTGTCCCTGGTTATATGGTCCTGTCATGCTTCTTTTCTGTTGCTTTTTTCCGAGGAGTTGTCTTTATTTTAGTTGTAATTCCCGTTTGGTCCTAGGAGATCATCTGTGTAGCTGCTATTCACTCCACCTCCATTTTTCACATCCTCTGCTCCTATCTTGTGTGCAGCTGGGTCTCACAGGCCTTCCTGTTGCCCCACACCCTGCAGGTCCCACAGGTAACTGGATCTCACAGTCCCTTTGGGGATTCAGCTCTATGCCTATGTTATGGGCTGCTGGGTCGCACAGGCTTCTCTGGTGCTTTGGATAACTAGATTGCGTAGTCCCTGCTAGGTCACACAGGCCTCTCTGGTGCTTCAGCACCCAGCAGGTCCCACAAGTAACTGGATGGCACAGTCCCTGCTGAGTCGTGCAGGCCTCTCTGGTGCTTCAACATCCCACAGGTCTGGCGGGTTACTAGATCACACAGTCCCTGCTGGCCTTTCTGGTGCCTCTGCATCCTGCAGTTCCCATGAACAGGCAGCTGGATCACACTAGCCTCTCTAGGGCTCTGGCTTCCCACTGCTCTTGTGAGCTACTGGACCGCACAGGCCTCTGTGGAGTCCCAGGTCCCTCACTGGAGGCTGGGAGTGCTGCTGCCCTGTGGGGCTCAATTCCTTCTCTGCTTTTGTTGTAGTTTTTGGGGATGGGTCTCAGGTGCTGGTCTGTGCTTCCATTGCCTGGGGATGGACGTCTGCTCCCCAGCTTCTGTTGCTGGGGGTATGTCTCGACTCTGATCGGGCTGCTACTGTGGGGGATGGTGCTGGGCTCCGGGCTGTCTGCGGCTTCCGTGACCGGCACCTTGGGAGCTCCACTACTGTGCACTGGTCTGTGTTGACACAGAGTGTCCACTGGTCCGGTGGAGCCAGGTGCACTGGTGGACTCAGGTTGCTGGGTCCTAGCTGCTCCCACTGCCTCCTCCCAGGGAAGACCAGGGATCTTCCAAAATGGTGGGACCTCCCTGAGGTGCAGGGAGAAGCACCCTGAAGGGCCGCTTACCGCGGTAGCAGGCCGCTCTGTCCACAGCACAGGAACCTTCTGCTCTGCGTCTCTGCACTGCTCGGGTTTGGTCGTCCACTCACACTCTCTCACACATTCTCTCACTCTCTCACACACTCACCCTCCCTCCGGTCCTGCCTGCCACCAGCTTCCTCAACTATAATTTAAAAATAAATATTAAAAAAGAAGTGATGGAAGATAATACTAATAATAGTAGCTAACATTTATTAATAGCTTACTATTAAGGTAGCAACTATCATCATGCCCTATATTGGTCAAGGTCCCCAAAAGAATGGCCCACTCGATTTAGGACAATTCAAGGGGTGTTCACTTTAAAAGGACTATTCACAATGTTGCAGGCAGAGAGGAGGGAAGCACACATGAGAATGCAGGAACCCGTGGCTAACAACAGTAGAGCCTCATAAACCAGGGCCTGGGCGGGCTGGGGGAGAAGTTGCCAGACTCTGGAAGGCTAGACAGTCATATAGAGGCCACCTCAAGATAAGCAGTGGCCTTTGGCCGAGGGATATAGCCACCATGAAGGAACCTTAAAGGGAGAGAACTGCAGGATAAATCCCCTGACTTTACCTCTGACCTCCCTCTGATCTGCAGCCAGAGCTCCCAACTGGATGAATGAACCAAAGTGCAGAGGAGCCCTTTGATGTGGTCCATATATTTGGCCTCTGAGGTTGGAAATTCTAAGACAAGAATGGAAAGGTAGGTAGTTAGGTACCTAGCCATAGAAGGTCTGAAATTTCAAGTGAGATGTGTGGCATTAATTCGGTGGGTGAAGAACAAGCAATGAGTATATTTTATGGATTAAAAAAGAAAATGAGAAAACCAGTAAGGAGGTTCCTAACCATCTGATTAAGAAGTAATGACAGAGAGGTGATGGAAGGAATGGATAGAAGGGACAAATTCAAAAGCATATTTTTCAGGAGTAATATTGAAGATCAAATCCATTGGGCATGTTAGGTAATGGGATATGATGGGGAGCTGGGATGAGGTAAGAAAGTGCTAAAGATCATACGAAGGTTTTCAGCCTGGATACTGAGACAAGAGAGCTCTTACTATTAAGGGAAATAATGCAATGAAGGTCTGTTTTTGGAAATGTTATAGTCAAGGCTCTTTCATTTAAAGTCCACTTATGCTGACTTAAGTATAAAATAGGATTATATCTCAAAACTGAATCACAGTAAGTATAGCTGAACCTCATGAGGAACCATAATCAAGAATGAGCAGTACATCAGAGGCCATGTGCTCCTTGGCGATGCTAAGTCATCCCAAGACTATGTGGTCGCACATCCCTGCCTTTCTTTGTCCCATTTGTGCTTCTCTTCACAGACCAGATTTCTCCATGTCTCCATGCTCCCGGCTGAAGATGGCAGGTTCTCTTTGTATCACCTCCCAGTTCAGCCAGAGCCATCTGGTGCCTGCCACAACTCCATATCCTGAGGAGACTGGATCCATCAAGTTATGGCCACGGGTGCAGGATCATGTAGTTCAAGTCCACCCTGGGGCAGAGGAAGTTCTCAAAGGAGGTCCATGTGCTGGGGGGAAATACCTAAAAGGTGAGGAAAAGATGAGATCAGTGTTGGACATTTTGAGTGGGAGGCATGCAACATGTCTTAGTTGGAATATCCAGTAAGCAATAATGATTTCAATCCAAAATGAGAGAGCAAATTGGCAGGAGGATAGCGGGGCTAGTGAACTAGAGGTGACAATTGGAGGCAAATGCTAAAAGAGAGGAAAAGGCCAAGGAATGAAACTTGGTGAATGCTTTATTTTCAGGACAGGATAAAGAATATCAGTAAAGGATACCAGTAAAGAATACAGAAAAGGATTCATTGGTGGGTATAAATAAGGAGAGAGAAAAAGGCAGAGTCATGGTGTCAGCGAGAGAAGCGGAGAAGAGCTGATCCCCAAGGTGGTGAGCTTCTGCTAGGAGTGGATGCAATGCCTAATGAGGAGCAAGGGGTTCAATACATACCTGTTGAATTGAACAGAGATGGAGAAGAAAGAGAAAAATGATTAAGATTTAGCAAGCCCTGGCCGGTTTTGCTCAGCAGTTAGGGCGTCGGCCTGCGGTCCAGAGAGACCTGGGTTCGGTTCCCGCTAAGGGCACGTACCTTGGTTGCAGGTTGTCCCCAGCCCTGGTTGGGTTGTGCGGGTGGCAACCATTCTATGTGTCCCTTTCACGTCAATGTTTCTCTCTCTCCCTCTCCTTCCCACTGTATCTGAACAAAATATGGAAAAATGTCCTCGGGTGAGGATTAAAAAAAAAAAAAAGATTTAGCAAGAATGAGGTCCTTAGTAGTGACTTTTTTTTTTTAATCCTCACCTGAGGACTCTTTTGCATTTATCTTCAGATAGAGCAGGAAGGAGAGAGAGAGAGAGAAACATTGACATGAGAGAGATACATTGACTGGTTGCCACCCATATGACCCCAACGGGGCCAGGGACAAACTGCAACCGAAGTATATGCCCTTAGTGGGAACCGAACCCGGGTCTCTCTGGTCTGCGGGCCGACGCTCTAACTGCTGAACCAAACCGGCCAGGGCTAGTAGTAACTTTTAAGAAAGCATTACATTAGAATATAAAGGCAAAAGTGTGGATGAAAGGAAGGAGTGGAGATAGCCTAGTCATTTAGCAGTTTTGCTGACAGAGGGGAGAAATGACTTGAAAAGGAAGCAGAGTTAAAGGAACGGCTTATTATTTATTATGATTATTGTTGTGTTTCATTTTTAGGAGGAAAGAGATTTTGTACATATTTGTAAAAAATTGCCAAGATAGGTGTGTTGAACATTTAAGAGATGAGTGATTAATGGAACAGTCTTAAAGAAGGAGGAGAGAGATGAGAGGAACTTTAGAAATCAAGCAGAGGTCTTCTCAGAGACTGAATTGGAGAAAGGGATTGTTAAGCTAAGAAAAGTTTGAGACAGGGAAGAGCAGCCTTGAGGAAGCTTCCCCAAGTGCCTTCATTTTCTCTATGAAAGAGAAATCCTCTTGTTGGCTTGCCTGGAGCAGGATTGAAGGCTGAGGATAATGGAGAAGTTTTGGAACTGTGACTGAGCAAAATGCTGCCTGTAGTCTTCAAGAAACGAGTCCAGGTTTGACCCAAAAGTAAGAGGCCAGCTAAAGTTAGTGTGGATTTGTTGTGGCCTCAGTTAATACAACTACAAGACATACTTCAGAGCAGATCAGCAGTCTGGGAGCGGCTGCAGAATCTGGTGGTGATCTGGGGTAGAGGTTGAAAGATCGCAAGGTGATAAATGCACCCCTATGTTCAATGCAGTGTTATTTACAATAGCCAAGATATGAAAGCAACTCAAGTGCCCATCAATAGATAAGTGGATAAAAGTGGTACATATATACAATGGAATATTACCTGGCCATAAAAAAGAATGCAATCGTTTTATGTGGGTCAGCATGGATGAACCTAGAGGGTATTATGCTAAGTGAAATAAGTCATTCAGAGAAAGACAAATACCATATGATTTTACTTATATGTAGACTCTAAAAAACAATGTAAGCAAACAAACAAAACAGAAACAGACTCATAGATATAAAGAACAGACTGATGGTTGCCAGAGGGGAGGAGTACTGGAAGACTGGGTGAAAAAGGTAAAGGGATTGAGAAGTACAGTTTGGTGGTTAATAAATAACCATGGGGATGTGGGGTGCAGCATGGGAAATATGGTCAATAGTGTGGTGACTCTGCATGACGCCAGGTGGATGCTGAAGTTGTCGGGGGAAGCACTTTATAAGGTGTGTGATTGTCTGGCCCCGTGTTGTACACCTGAAACTAATACAAAACGGTATTAAATGTAAACTATAATTGAAGAATATATTATTTTAATATTTTAAAGATTACAAGGTGAGAGCAAAGGGCTGTGTTGAAAAAGCTGAGCAAGGATCAGAGTGGCAAGTGAGGCTGATTTCTGGGGAACCTGGGGCATGGTGGTCAGTGAGGTAGAAGCACAGAAAGGGGGGATGAAGAGCTGTCACAGAGGAGGAAGCATCTGCTCTCAAACTTACACATCCAAAGTCATGGTGAAGGGCAAGAATGTGCCAAGGAATGGCTCCAGCTCTGAGGGGGGAAAACACAATAGTTCAAAGCACAAAAGAATGAGGAAACATTTAGTGAGCTCCTGCTTACCACCCTGGAGAGGCCCACACTTCCCAAAGGGCTGTTGCCACAGAGGCTTCTAATTTCTAGGACTGTTGGTCCCCACAAAACCCAATGGTAGGAAAGTAGACATTAAAGTTTGCCCTAGCATGTGATGAAAAGTGAAAAGGAAATAATAAACAAATCATATATACAATGTGATTACAGCTATGGGGAAATTCTTCATAGACAGAGAGAAGAAAAGAATTGGGGGAATAGGGAAAATCACCAAAAGCTAATGCTTTTGGTCCTGGGGAGAATGGATAATTTGATGGTTTTCTTTCTTTTCTTCTTCTTTTTTTTGAAATCCTTTTACATTTCTGTGAGAGAGGGATTGTTGTTCCAAGGAAAGCTCAAAGGTTCTGGAGTCAGGCAGCACAATTATAATTGCTAGCAGTCACGGACCACCCACCAGGAGCCAGAGGCATTGTGCTTAGTGCTTTACATATATTACTTCTAATCCTTGTAGTTACTATAACCCCATTTCAGATGTGAAAATGAAACTCAAAAATGATAAGAAACTTTGCCAACTCCAAAACCCACCTGTATTATGTCTATTTTAACTCACAGCCACTTCATTCTATCTCTGACTCTTAGTAATGTCTGACCTTGGGCAAAGTATTTAACCCCTTTGAGGCTTAGTAGCTTCAATTTACTATCAGCTCAAAATCTGCATTAAAGCCACCAAGGTAGAGGGGATCAAATCAGCTCCTGGCAGTGAGCAGCAGGAAAATGGGCTTTCCAGAGCACTGGAAAATGAGAAGTCTTGTTCTGTGACCCTGATTATGCTGTTTGGCTCAAGAACCAGAAGAGCCCAATGTTGGCAAACATTCGCTTGACTAGAAACACAGAAGTTGTTAGGTTTGGTTTTTTGAGATGATATTGTAAACCCAAGCATAAAAGGGCAAGAAATGAACTGTTTTCCCAACCCTCAAAGGCCTTTATTTGTGCAGAGAGAACTTCCGGGCAAAGAGAAAGCTCAGCAAGGCGGGCTGCACCTGCTCTGCATCTGATTGGTTCCGTATCCAGGGTAAATAAACCAGGCCCTATGGTGGAGGTATATACAATGCCCTCCCACCAATCTGTAACTCACCCGAAATAAGACAGATGCCTACTTCATAGAGTTAGTTGTACAAATTAAAAAGAATATCTTTTAAGTACTTAGTGGAGGGCCCTGCACAAAATATAACCTCATGAAATGGTAGCTTTAATTGTGGTTTTTCAAATTTTTCATATTAAACTTATATAACACTTTATGGGTAAGAAGATGATTTTTAAATGTGCTTATATTTCAGCTATGGTTATGACTACAGAATAGAACTGAAACAATTAGTTACACTGAAGGAAAGATATTCCCCTTGTACTTTATACATATTTGTTTAGTTTTACATTGGGCACATAAGGATTGTTCGGGACTTTTTTTCCAAAGTAAAATTTTCTCTTAAAAACTCATTAGCAAGATCACCCTTGAGAGGCTGAGGTACCTCTTGGGCATTCCCTTCTACCAGCCACACCAGGGAAATCTGGTTAAAATGAAACATTGGCAACAGAATTAGGAATCTAAACATCAGTCACCGGGTAGGTAAAAGTGATGGCAAGGCACAATAACCAAGAGGTGGCACATGTCTGCTCCTCAGATGTCTAACAATAGATAAAGGAATAAACGAAATGCAACATATTCTTACAGTGGAATATTATTCAGCCTTAAAAAGAAAGGATATTCTGTCACATGCTACAATATAAATGAACCTTGAGGACATCATGTTAAGTGAAATAGCTCATCACAAAAAGACAAATACTGTATAATTCCACTTATATGAGGTGTCTAAAATAGTTGAATTCATAGAAATAGAGAGTAGAATGGTGGTACCAGGGACTAGGGGAGTGGAAAAAGTGGAGTTGTTGTTTAATGGTATAGATTTTGAAAAGGGAGGGGAGAGATTGAGAGAGATTGAGATTAGGAGTAATTAGCTCACATGATTATGAGGCTATAAAGTCCCATATCTGCCTTCTGCAAGGTGCAGACCCAGGAAAGCAGATGATGTCATTCCTGTTCAAGGGTAGGAGAAGACCAATGTTCCAGCTCAAGCATGCAGTCAGGAAGGAGACAAATTCTCCTTTCTCTGCTTTTTGTTCTATTCGGAGCCTCAACAGATGGGATGTTGCCCATCCACACTGGGAAGCACAGTCTACTTTACTGAGTCCACCAATTCAAATGCTAATCTCATTTGGAAACACCCTCACAGACACACCCAGAAATAATGTTTATCAGGACACCTCGTAGTCCAGTGAAGTTGACATATAAAACTAACCATGACAAGAATGAAAAAGTTCTGGAGATCTGTTTCACAACCATGTGAACATACTTAACACCACTGAACTGTACACTTGAAAATGGTTATGATGGTAAAAAAAAGGGGGGGGGATTAATGGGTACAATTACCAACAAATCATGTCAACAGATCTTTACAAAAAGGAAGAAATTCCTTAAATATGTATAAAAATACATTTGAACTATTAAAAAACATGATACCAAAGTAATAAAACCACTAAGAGCAGAAAGCAAAGGAAGAGGAATTGGGGAGAAAGTTGTTGAAGCAGCCAAAGTGCTGCCCACATCACCCAGGTGATGATAGAAAGAGGCTGTGTGGGGGTGGGTACCTTGCCGACTTCAGTGAGAGTTCACTTTTTTCAGAACAGTCAGCAGAGCAACCTTCTCCTCTGCCTGCCTTGACTCCCTGAGTTCAGCTGCCTGGTTGGTATCTGTAGGAAGCCACCTGCAGCTCTTCAAGCACATGGGTTAACCGGCCCTACTAGAATGTTAGCCCACAACCATCCTCATTTGCCTAAACCAAATGAGTCTTGGTCCTGTTTTTGTGCATCACTAATACACCATCTGCTGCCTCAGACATTTGAGTCCGGGACAACTCAACCTACACTCTGAGAGTCCAAATCATGTCTTCATCAAGAAAATGACTAAATATACCAGTGAAAATATTTGATGAGAAGATTGAAATAGGAAAGGTCTTTAGCCAGGATGCTCTGGACTGCAAACATAAAAAAGATCTGAGTTAATCTATTTAAAAGGTAAGAAAATATATTATTATGTAATAAGAAGTCAAGTTAACAGATAGAATAGGCTCCAGGTGTGGTTAATCAGAAGCTCAACATTGTCACCAAAGACCTAGGTTGCTTTGATTTCTACTATGCCATCTGGTATTGGCTTCATTCTCTTGCTGGTGGCAAGATGTCTCCACAGTTCCAGCCATCATATTCGGAGAGAACATACCCAGTGGAAGAAGAGCAGCTGTCACTTAGTGTGTTCTCTGTCTCAGAGCACTTTCCCTGTAAATCCTTCACATTCTTCCCCTCTCATCCCACTGGCCAGAAATTATCAGGACACCTCTGCTGAACCATTCATTGTGAAAATAGGTTTACCATAATTAGCTGAATTTAATTACTTGGGTTCACTATACAGTGTAAATAGGACCATAAAATAAACACATTATATCAAAAACTTGCCTCAGTACCTTCCAGAGCAGAACTATGATATTCCTTTTGACCCACTCCCACCCATCATCTCAACTCAGTTACAATTGTATAAATTCTCAGCATTAAAATTACTCATCTGGGAGAGAGAGAGGGAAAAGAATTTTGTGGTCAAGAATGATTGAGAAATGAACACTTGACATCTCTATTAGAGACCCATGGTTATCATTAGTACATTTATTAAAAGTTCTGTGGAGTCTTGCTGATTACTTAACCCACCATTTCCCATGTTAATCTGACCATCTTTGCTTTTCCCCCCAGATGATTTAAAATTAACATCCTATGGAATTAATGCTCCTCAAACTTTAAGAAATCTCAGTTAAGACTGATCTTTCTTAGAAACAGACAGGATTTTATTTCTCCTTGTCCCTGAGTCTCAGCTTAAAGAGCAGCTCTTCCTGGAAACACTGCCCCCACCCAGTAGGAAGGACTAAAGCACTGATCTCACTGTGTTGTAATCGCCTGTTATTCAAGTTTTCTCCCCCCAGATCTGTGAGCTTTGAGGTCAGGAACCATGTCTTGTTCATGGCCATATGTCCAACACCCAGCATTGTGGTCAGCACAGAGAAGAAAGAGATTGAGAGTTTTTTAAAAGAATCCAATGGCCCAAAGTATTGCCCAAAGGTGAGGGAATAAACTAGAATGAAAACAAGATAGACAAATACTGATTTTAGCATCTCTAATCCTCTCTGCCTCTAAGTGATTTCTGAGCCCCTCCAAGATTGCTAACTTTTTTCAGAAATTCCTGTCAGCACAAAAGAAGCCTTTGTCAATAGACCACACCTCTGCACCCAGTGCCCTCAGCAGGGAGTCTCAGCCCTTCTAGGCCTGTCACTCCTATTGAAAAACCCAGGTCCTGCCTCCAGATTGGCCCATTGGGGCTGCCTTGTGACCCTCACACCACCTCCATAAATAGAAGATAATATCCTCTGGGCAGAATCTGTAAAGTGCCTGGAGCTGTTAGAAGAAAGGCCTTTCCTAAGTACAAAGTAAGGTTATAACTAGCAAAACAAAGTAAGCCTCCAGCTGGCACACTTCAAATTGTCAAATGTGAGGGCCTGGGGTATGGCTGAGAAAGAGAGGATACAAGGATAAACACAGATACCACTGAGCCTGTGGGAGCTAGATGATGCGCTGTTGAGAACACTCTTGGTTGCCTATCTGAGACCATGGCTCCTGTCTCTTCTTCCTTCCAAATAGGAAATGGTTCAGGTATCCACCCTCTTTCACATAGCTATGTGCTTCAGGGGAAGCTGTGGCCAGTCCAGCTCCAGATGGTGACTTTGGTTTGTCTATGAGCCAACCATGGTAGCCAACCACAGTAACCCAATTCCACTTGGCAAGGCTTTGTTTAGGAATGGGTGTGTGACTCAATACTAACCAATTAAAGAAAGGGTGAAGTCTGCTGGGAGTCTTTTGGAAAAGTTTCCTTGTTTCTAAAAAAGAGAAAGGGAGAGAAGAAAGGAAATTTTTCTTCTTCCTCTTGTCATTACTGGCCCAGTGTTGATGGCCTGGACTGCAGCAGCCATTTTGTCACCAGTCTGAAGATGAAACCAACATCAATGCGGCAGAATAGAAAAAAGGAAATATTCTAGGTCTTTGATGATACTGTCAGGCCTGGGTTATACAATAACTTTAGCCCACTCCCGACTTCTTTTTGTGTGAACAAATATTGTTTCTGTGTTTCACTTGTGGTTTTATATGTACTGTGACTAAAAGCTTCCTAAATTAAATGTACAGGGCCCCAAGGCCAGATGTTGTACATTCTATGTTCAACAGGTTTGTTTTTTCTCCCGGTGTTGGGCAGTGTACACCACCAACCAGTGTAAACTGAGGCCATGGCTCTAGAAGAAGCTGTTTGGAATGTGTTATGTCACAGGTGAAACCCTCAGACCATAGATCCCTGAGGCCTGCACAGTGCAAAGTAATCCCTCCTCCTGGCCAAGAGATAAAAAGCTCATTTACCCTGCTCTGCTTGAGAAAAGACAAAGCTTCTACCCAGTGTGCAAAAATAGCTCTGTCCTTCTCAACTGACTTAGGGAAAAAGTGTGGTCAGAAAACCTCAAGCAAATGAGCTAGACCAGAGCACAGAGGCTGATCCCAGCTCAAGGGTGGGCAAGAATGATGCATTTAGATTTAGTTTACTGTTCACATTACTTTGGTTAATTCCAAGGGTAGATAATTAGTGCAAAATATATAAACTAGGTAAAGTTTACGGTGGATGGCCATGGTTCTGCACTGAACTCCTTATTTCTTATGAACTCTTGACTAAAATTTGGTATCTTGGCAATTAGCCAGAAATGAGGCGCCTGGTCAGAGCTGCATGGACCTGTGAGTGCATGGCTGATATATCCCCAGTCATGGAAGCATCCAGAAACTACATGCATCCAGATAATTCAATAATTCTGTCACTCAGGGATCCATACTCCCTGTCCTCATATCTCTGTCGTGGGCCTTAGAATTCTTATGTGCCAGTACCAGGCAGTCTTCCTCTTCTGTGCCTGCCTGGTCAGGGAGACTTCCACTGCTGTCTTCTTGGGGGTTCCTGTGGGGCTGACCACAGCCAGCCATGGCCTCTCACTCCAGCGCTCACCACCTGTGTGAACAGGTGACCTCATCTCACTGAGTCCTGGTGTCCTTACTTTAGTTCCCCCCTAAAATGCAAACTCTACAGCAGCAGAGACTTTTTCTCTGTTTTAGTCAGAGATATATCCTAGGATCCTAAAACAGTGCCTGGCATATAGTAGTCAATAAATATGGGACCAATGAAGTAATCTCTATGGTGGAAATAAAAGTGCTATCAATCTCATATGATTGTTCAGATACTAAATGAAACAGTGTGTAAGATCTTGGCTCAGTGCTTGGCACATGGTAAGTACAAAATAAGTGATTGTTGTTATCATTATACTTTGTCTTTGCCCTACTGAGTAGGTGACTTGTTCCCCCTGAATCAATAACTGGTCATTCAAGATCTATAAGAAAAGAATTTATTAACTGACTATTGTGTGCCCACATGGAGGAACAGACAGAAGTAGAGTTTTAGAATTATTTTTAATGACATTTTTAAATTTGTATTTTTCAATTATAGTTGACACACAATATTATGTTAGTTTCAGATGTAAAACACAGCGATTAGACATTCATATACCTCACAAAGTGATCACATTTATAAGTCTAGTCCCCATCTGACATCATACACAGGCATTACAATATTATTGACTATATTCTCTATGTAGTACTTTGCATCCCCATGACTATTTTTATAACTGTCAATTTATACTTTTTAATCCTTTTCACATTTCTCACCCATCCCTCCAACCCCCCTCTCATCTGACATCCATCAGTTTGTTCTCTGTGTCTATGAGTTTGCTTCTGTTTTGTTTGTTCATTTATTTTGTTTTTTAGATTATACATATAAGTGAAATCATATGGTATTTATCTTTCTCTGTCTGACTTATTTCACTTATAATAATACTTTCTAGGTCCATGTTGTTGAAAATGGCAAAATTTCATTATTTTCTATGGTTGAGTAATATCTCATTGTATATATGTACCACATTATCTGAAAAAAATCCAAAACACTAATTCGAAAAGATATATGTATCTCTATGTTCATTGTAGCATTATTTACAATAGCCAAGATATGAAAGCAACCTGTGTTCGTTGTTAGAATTTACTTTTAAATGTCCTCCTCCTGTTCCAAATCTCTTTATATAAGTCCATGGTATGCCTTTTACCCAATAATCCCCCTCTCATTCATCTGATTCCTCTTATTCCTCCCACCACATCCTTATTGTCACCACGTTTCAAACCTCCCTGGAGAGGAGAGTCTCACACCAGCCTCTCCTCTCCAACCTGACTATTGGCCTCTCCCCAGGCTGGTGCAGGCTCCCGTCTTCCGCCCTCACTCTCCCACTCTTTACTCCAATCTCTACTCCTGCCAGGTTCCTCTTCCTCTCACTCACCTCCTCCCAAACCTCATGCTCTCCGGATTACCTGCAAAATCAAGTCCAATTTATTAGTAATGTGATTACACAGTTTTCAACTTGGCTCTAAACTATTTTTCTAGCCTCTTCTCCTGCTGCCCCTCTCCTAACCACGCTGTGGCCACCATTACCCCCCACACACACACACACACACACAGGCGGAGTCACGCCTCTGTATGTTCATTCACTCAAAGGAATCCTTTCTCCTGAAGCACGCTTTCTTCCAACCTCCAGCCGTGCCACTGGTTCTCAACTGGAGGCAAGTGTGCCCCCAAAGGAACATTTGACAACAGCTAGAGACATTTTTGCTCATTACAACTGGGGTAGAGCATACTACTAATATCCTGTGGGGAGAGGCCAAGGATATTGCTAAATATCCTACAATGCACAGGATGGCCCCCCAACAAAGAACTAACTGGCCCCAAAACTCGGCAGTGTTGAGGGTGAGAAATCCTGGCCATGAGACTGCCACCCAATTCCACACGTCTCTAGGAGTCTAAACGGGAGTGTAGGGGCCTTTGCTCTAACTTCATTTCAGCTCCGGCAACCCCATCAGTTCACTCTTGCCTTTCCAAAACCACAGGCCCATTCACTGGCTTTCATAATTTCTCTTCTGGCCTTGAGAAACGATTCCAAATTTACTCACATCAAATCACAGCCAAATCGCAGCCACTATGGAAAACAGTATGGAGGTTCCTCAAAAAATTAAAAATAGAACTACCCTACAAGCCAGCAATTTTACTTCTGGGTGTATATCCGAAGAAAATGAAAACACTAACTCGAAAAGATATTGGCACCCTCATGTTCACTATTGCATTATATACAATAGCCAAGATATGGAAGCAACCTAAGTGTCCATTTGTAACATGCATGGACCTCCAGGGCATTATGCTAAGCAAAATAGTCAGACAGAGAAAGACAAATAACACATGATCTCACCTGCATATGGAATCTGAAAAACAAGCAAAACAAAAACAAAAAACCAAGTTCACAGATATGGAAAACAGGCTGGTGGTTGCCAGAGGTAGGCAGTGGGAGTGGGCAAAATGGTGAAGAGGGTCAAAAGGTACCAGCTTCCAGCTGTAAAAGTAGTAAGTCATGGGATGTAATGTACAGCATAGTGACTATAGTTAATAGTACTCTATTGCATATTTGAAAGTTGCTAAGAGAGTAGATCTTAATAAAATGTGTAACTATATAATAGAATTATCTTCTATTACCATATATTTGGCCCCCTTTACCCTTTGCTACCCCCAAAACACTCCCCTCTGGTAACCACCATACTGTTACCTGTGTCTGAGTTTCAATTTTTTATCCCACATATGAGTAAAATCATATAATGCTATGCCAATTATACTTTAGTTTTAAAGAGGGAACCCACAATATTTGTACCTGTTAAAATATTTAGGAGACCAGAAGGATACCAAAAGAAATTTCTGTTAAAAGTTGTTGTTGTTTTATCACAGCCAGATAAGACTGTCTCTGATTGCCACAGGTCATACTTCTTCGTAACTTCAGTTTTACTCCGCAGACACGTTATTTTCATTTATTTGATTCTGCTTTATGTTAGTGGTTAACAATTTTGTCTGTGCACAAGAAAGGGACTATCTGTCCTCACCGTCTGTACCAAGCACAGTGCCTGGCCAAGGTGGGTGTTTGGTGGGTGTGGAGCGAACGTTCGGTGTCAGGGAACAAATCTCGACTGTATGGTCTGCAGCAAAGGTCCTGCAGAAAAAGTTCTGACTGTTTATGTCTTTTCTTTGTCTAAGTCAAGCTGTCAGTTATATCTTCTGGGATATAACACAAGGAAGAATGAGTCATTTCTTGGGTGCTCTTTTTTATTTTCAAAAAGAGAATGTTGGACAATCCAACCAGTTTCACTCCCATGTCAGGTGAGTCCTACTTCAGCGTTCACACGTCTGCTTCCCTGACTCCCTGCCTTTGCAGGGCCAGATGGACAGAATACCTTGGTGAGAGACACCCCAAAATGGTGAAGAGCAGAGTGTTTCTAAAAGAGCCATTTACCATTAAACTGATGCAGAGTCACAACCTCTAATTTGCTGTGAAGGCCAGCTGAGAAATGCGGTGTTGAAACAGAACACCCCAATAATTTCCTCTAGATGGCCCTGAACTGGACCATCTTTAGTAAGACAACTTTAGACTTTAGGGACAAATCCCTGTGCAAGTGTCCAGTCCCCACCCCCTCCTGATGGCTGGTACAATCAGCTTCTCCCTTTGGAGGTGTCACATGGGGATGGTAGCCTGACATTCCCCCTCTTCCTGTTCCTCCTGCTGCTGTAAATCACTGAGCAGAATGCTCTCAGGAAGCCATTAAGAGACAATTTACTTGACTACAAAATGGGCATTTCAGAGAACATAATGATTACTGATAAACAAATTATAATGTTCCCAGCTTAGTCACCGATTCCCTCCTGGCATGGGTCCACCCGACAGACCAGCTCCCAGCCCATCCTGCTTCCCCCAGGCTGGCAGGCCTCTCAGCCTTGGCTTTGGGGGCTTCCGGTTCTTCTTCACGAACTTACAAATGTGAATCCTCCTTTCAAACCCCAACCATAGACTCCATAACAACAGTTCCTTGCTTCGCTGGATCCCATTCCATCTACCCATAAACAACCTCCATTCCTGATGCCTCACTGACAGACTGAGCTTAATAAAAGATCCTGTAAGTCCTCTTTTGCCTTCTCTCTAGGCCATGGGAGCCTAACCTGTTTCAGGGTAAGAAAATGATGCTGTGCGCTCATGAAGTTATTTGGTCTCTTGCTTTTGTTGGATTCTATAGCCACTCTCTGCTCTAGGTTTCCTTGGTCCTATCAGCTGCTTTGCTTTTCGCCCTGTCTGTAAAGTAACCTCTGTCTGCAGCAGAAAGGGACGCAATTATACCCCACATAATTCGGGCAGGAGACTGTTCACTACCTCTTACCTCTCTATACAAAGTAAACTCTTAACGACATCAGTTTCTCATCAGAGATCATTAACCCATATAACTCAGGATAGCAATTCCAGAGTGGTCTTCCCATACCCGGAAAGGTGACATTGAAAGAATGCTGGATTGAGGACCGGAAGACTTGTTTTCAAACGTAGGCTCTGCCGCTGACCAGTGTGTGACACTGGAAAGAGGTTTAAACTTTCTAAAACTCAGTTTACCCACACGTAAACTGGGGATGATAACACCTGGCTTGTTCAGTTACAGCGAGGTTTGGATGACCCGCCTTACCTGCAAATACCCAGCCCTATGCTCAGTCAGTAATAGCCTCACGGGGCTCCACGAGCAAACTCCACGAGCAAACTCAAATAAGAAGCAACACTGGATCTGAAGAGTTTCCTTTGCCATGTAGCAGCTGAGTAATCAAGAGCAAATAAGTACCTCACTCTCTCAGGGATTGGATTTCTTCATCTATAAAATGAAGATAATGTCCCCTCCTTTGCTTACCTTCTATGGTACGTTTTAATCTGAAATTGCTTTCTTTGTCAATTGAAACACATCACAAGGTGTTATAATGGTGCCTGTGCTCAGAGAAGCCTGAACTGAGACATTTTAACCAGATTCTCCCATCTCACCCCCCACCCACCAGCTTCCCCACGGTTAGTATATTCCCCAGGAAAAGATCCAACACCGAGGTCTTGGCTGGCTCCTGTCTCTGGGAAAGTAGGGCAGATTCTAGTTGCCTGGGGGGAATTGGGCCTGAAGTTAAACCCTGAGGCACTCCCAGGATTTGGAGATGCCAAGTCATCAACCTGCCATTGCTTGGTCTATGTGACAACTAAGCTCCTTAAAATCTCCTAGAGAAATTCAGCGAGAGTAAGAATTATTCACACTATCATTTTTATCCAACGTTTGTGGGCAACTGACGTGCTTAAAACACTGTCTGTTTAACGATGTGTTTAACCTCAGTCCATCCATGCGAGTATTTAGTCTCAGTGCGGACAGCGTTGGTCTGCCACCCTCTGATTAAACACTGGGGCCTCTAAGGTACGGTGTGTCTCCAAAAAGCTGGGGTGAGCACAGTTAGTGTCAGCCCTTCCCAGGAGACAACCAGCTAGGTTAAATATTGAGGTGTAATCATTGCCTTTGGGAATGTTTTCTTCCGAGGAAGAAAACAAGAAAACCCTGTAATTCTCTAGGACTCCTCCCAGGCCCTAGACTGACCCAGCTCTGCAACTGTCCCATTCCCAAAAAGTTCCGGAACAGCCTATTGGCATGTTCTCTGAGGAAAACAGCCTGACTTCCGCCCTCCCTTTATTTGGTCCAAGTAGACAAAGCCTTAGATGTCACTGGAAAGGGCAGGAAGGGGCGGGAGGAGGAAGGGATCACGTTTTGTTTTCGGATAATGTTGAATTTTCCTTGTTTCATCTGGTTTTCCATTTTCATCAAAACAAGTTATTTACCAAGATTGGTGTCGAGTATAATAAAGGCCCCAGGTAGTCAAACCTGTGGGTGCTGAGACTCAATAACACTGTGCTCAGGTTACACTCTGCTTCTGGGGACAGCGTCAGAGTGTAATTGTGAGCTGCTTTCTGTGATTTACTGTGAGGTGACACAGAGACCGATCAGTGAAAACCACAGACATTATAAATTGCAATTTGGTCTCAAAAGATGAATGAAGAAGAAATGCTTTGATCTGTGACTCAGAGCTGAGCTGCAGTATTTACAAAAAAACATGTCTTCAGGGAGAGAGAGACAGACGGACAGACAGAACTGAGGCATAGAAAAGAGCCTTTGAGTGTTGAAAATAATATTTTCTCAAATTACAGATGACCTAAGAGAATAAGAGGGTTCAGGCAGAGAGTGCGGTGTTTTTTTTTTTTGTTTTTTTTTTGTTTTGTTTTGCAATTTTGTTAAGCCTCTAAGGGTTGATTTTGAAGGGCTTTACAGGATAGGACATCTGGTCTGATAAAACATTGCAGCGCCTAACCCAGTTCATATCTGATGATCCTGGAATGCAGGGCTGCAGAGAGACATGGCTTCATGGGGCATGATGTCCTCCTACAGCTCCTTCTCTTGGCCCTGTTTCCCGGCAGGTGTTTTACGGATGCTGCATGGCCAGACCATTGCAGGGCACACAGCCATCCTGAGGATTCTGAGGACCCTGAGACTGAAGACCACGACCCAACAGCTCCTCAAACTCACACAGATCTGGGATGACCTCAGTTCACCAACTTGGTCTTCACCCCACCTTCCGGTGCCCACCTTTCCCCCCACTCCCACCTCAGCCCGTGACTGACTTAGAATTAGAGGATTGTGGAATGTTAAAGTGGGAATGACTACTAGAGATCAGAGAATCAATTCTTCCAAACTTACAGATGGATAAACTGAGGCTCAGAGAAGGCAACTTTCCCAAGTTCACACAGCTGGCTGTTGTGCCCCACCTTGGGGAACAACAAAACTGTGTCATAGACTTGGTCATAAGACAGAATACCCTAATGAGAACAGCGCTTAGGAAATGTCTCTCCATTCAATTCCCTGCCTGTTTCCTATGAGGTAAGGAATGCTCAGAGATCCTTTTAGCATTTCCCTCCCTTGGGTGGACTCCGCTAGTAAAATGTCAAATTATGTATTGTATACAGTTTTTATTGCTGGTATTTATTGAGCATTTACTGTGTGCCAGGCACTCACTGCATGTGTGCGTGCGTGCGTGCGTGCGTGCGTGTGTATCAACCCCCTGCCCAGAGGTAGTATGTTTATTATCCCCATTTTACATTTCAGGAAGCTGGAATTTAGAGATCTCCCCAGGTCACACACCTAGTAAATGGCAGAGGCAGGACTTCACCCCAGGCAGCGCCACGGAGTGCAAGTCCCTGCTCTTTAACCATTCCCAGCAGATTTCAAATCTTGGTGTGTGTCCACACCACCTGGGATGCTTGTGAGCAATGCAAACAGCTGGGCCCTGCCCCCAGATTCCTCTCAGCACCTCTTGGTCCAGTCCCTCCACCTCCCAGTTTCTCCCCATTTTTCTCTCACCCTTAGAGCATTCATGGGGCTTATCTAACAGCTGATCACGCTCCTCCCAAACCAAGCCCTCTTGACTCTTCATTTCTTTTGTGACCTCTCTTTGAAGGCTGCTCTAGATCGATTTTCATCACAGTTGCCTCCTCCTCCTTCCCCTGAATTCCCACACCTGGGCCTCCCAGGCTCCCACATCCCTCTCTCCTATCTCTTCCCTCCACCACCCCCAACAAATGTCACTTGATCTTAAATCTGGCATCCGTTGCCTGCCCTGCCCATAATTTTACTAACACAGACACTGCTGTTTTATAATCACCAGGGTACGCTGATACTCGCCTTCACGGTATTCCTATTTTGAGGTTGGAGCTGGGAAAAGGGGAATTTGTGCCAAAGTACATCTCTTTTCAACTGTCTCCTATTCACCTAGCAAATATTCATGGGGCAATTTCTGCAAGCACCATGCTGAGTGCTGCGAGGTGATGCTGAATAAGACAGCCGCTGGCCTGGGTCTCTCTAGAGGAGGGTAATACCTCCACTGGCCAGCATTCATTGACTCACTGACTCAGCAGATATGTAGTAAGCACCTGCCATTCTGCAAGCAACTTTGAGTATCTGAGAACAGGGGCTTTGCCCTCCAGGGCCTGGCAAGGGGAGAGATTCAGCAGAGCGTTATCCTGCAATGTGGCTGGAGGAGTCGGAGGAAGACATTCCACCTGCCTAAATGCGTCAGGAAAAGGCTCCATGAGGCACCTTGGAGCTAGATCTTGAAGGACAAAATGGCTAAGTGAGGAACAAAGAGGGAAGGACGGGGAGAATGACAAGGGCAAAGGTGGAGAGACATAAAAAGTAGACTGTATTCAAAAAACGTGTATTGACTTCTGTGGCTCTGGGTGGGGCGTGTGAAGAAGAGGGTAGGAAATGAAAGCGGAGGGTTGGCCAGGGCCAAAAATATGAAGGCCCTTCCTTTCTGCTTCTTGGCCTTTTTCTACCAGCCTAAGATGCTAATGCTCTCTCTCATCTGCTTGGGAGGATGGAGGCGGTCTGGGGCTTTCACCCCACTCATCTTACCCTGCATATCACTGCCATTCGTTTGACTACATCCTTGGCTGTCCCACAAGAATGCTTCTGTTTAGACAGTGACCTTGGCATCACCTTGCCCCAGGACCTCTGGATGAGTCATCAGCCCACCACACAGACTGCCAACCATTACAGCAAGACAGGAAGAAATCTCAGGGCCCAAATGCCTTACAAGTATTTAATTATGGGTGCACAGCTTAATTACTTAGTCCAGCTTTATGTGACTTAATTTATAAATATAATTTACAGTTCCCTTGTTTCTTTCTCAAGCCACTTAGCTCATTAATAGTGCTGACTCTAAGAGCTCTTCAGTTCTTTCTTGCTGGGCTCCAGGCCAATGGTGTACCAAGATAAGAGGGAGGGGGCAGGGGTGCTGGGAGTAGTCCATTCTGCCAGAAGCATTTTATCACTGGTATTAAGAGCTTCCAGTGTGTGGTGATAATAAAAAAAAGATCGACTTGTAGTTGGTTTTATTATTGTTTTTAAATCCTGTAAAGCCAATGCCCTCCCACTCGCCTCCTCCCTTGCCTGCGCCCAGCACAGACCACTTGGCCCTCGGCCTTTGCTGTGCCTCTGCTCCAGTCACCACCTTCAGCTCCACACTGAAACCAGCGCTCTGCAACGGCCTGCTGGGGGGGGGGGGGGGGGGGGCGGTTCCCCAGACCTCACCAAGTAGCATGTATGTGTTCCTGCAACCAGCGTTTGTTCTGTCCTACTATGTGCAGACATTGTTGGCAATGATGTGAAAAGCTAGGGTAAAATACAATACAATAATTAAGTGATTTCATAGTCACTACGTATCAGGCACTGTGCCGAGTTTTTGCAAACATTGCATTTGATTTTCAGAGCAACCCTAGGAACAAGGTTCGAATGATTTAAAACAGTGGCTCTGGATCCTGGCTGCATGCTGAAGTCACCTGGGGAGTTTTGATGCTGGATCCCATGACCGTTTCTTGTTTCACTGATTGGGGGTATGGCCTGGACATCAGGATGTTAAACAAAACAAAACAACCTCTGCAGGCAGTTATGATGTGTTGCCATGTTTAAGAACCACTGATTTAAGCAATTTCTGTAAGATTCTACACATAAAGCAGGAAAGGCAGGCCACCTGAGCCCTACTGTGTGTCAGGTGCAGCACTAGGTTCTTTCATCACTAAGATGTAATAGATGGCATGTGTCATAAAAAAGATAAAACACTATTACAGTTCAAAGGGCAATGAACACGGGGAACCCTTCATGAAATATGTAACTTATAGGTTATTCTTTTAAAGAATTTGCAGACTCTGCAGAGGTGGTCAAAATGGTAGGGTGAGACTTCCAGGCAGAAAAAAGCACCTGAGCAAAGGTATACAGGTTGGTGAATGTGCAAGGAAGAGAGAGTGGACACAATGTGCACTGGAGCAGTTCAGGGAGATTAGGCAGGAAAGGTAAGTGAAGGACTATATTTCCCAAACCATTTCAGGTTGAGGCACATGTAGAATAATGCTCGTATTTATAGATATTCCACAGTAAATGGACAAGGCTGCTTATGGCCAGATCACTGTCTGCCTTCGTTTGTTTGGGCTGCTACAACAAAATACCATAGACTGGGTGGCTTATAAATGACAGAAGTTTCTCACAGTTCTGAAGTCTGGGAAGTCCAAGATCATGGCTCTGATAAGTGTCTGGTGAGATCTCACTTCCTCATGAAACAGCTGTCTTCTCATTATCACCTCACATGGCTGAATAGGCCAGGTTTTTATTTCTTTGGGGTCTCTTTTATAAGGGCATTAATGCCTTTTATTAGGGCTTCACCTTCATGACCTAATCACTTCTTACAGGCCCCACCTCCAAACACCATCACACTGGGGATTAGGTGTCACCTGTGAATTTGGAAGGGACACAAACATTCAGTCCATAACTCCATCTCAGCATATCTGGGATGCCCTTGGGAGGCTTTAACGTGAGGCCTTGCATCCAATCCAAGAAGTTTGAACTTGATTCTGTGGATAATAGGAAGCCAATGAAGATTGTATACTGGAATGGGAACACTGTGATAGGATGGAGGCTGTGCTTTTCATACAAACTTAGGCATTGTCACAATGACTTCCTAAAGACAAAGCCTTGACTTAAAGAATTTTCCACCAAGCAATACTACTATATTATTCTTATAATGTATCACAATTAGCAATATAGATGTTGTCTTTCCTGCTAGATGCAGCTCTTCAGTAAGAGGGATTGTGCCATACTCTTTTGTTGTTGTTGCTGTTGTTGTTGTTGTTGTTGTTATGATTCTAGTGTCTAGTACAGGGCTTAGCACACAGGTGGCGTACAATTAGAAACAGCCTTTGAATCGCTCATTAAATTCCATTTGGCAGGCAGCCATCAATTCCAAGGTCAAGGGGCAATGATGATGCAAAGGCACGTACATTAGAAAAAGAATTGATGGTACAGTCCGAGGCCCATGAACACAGCCCTAAAGGCTGCACAACCTGGAGGCCCTGGACAACACACCTGGTCTCTGGGGTAGTTCCCTTGGCCTCAGCTTCCCCTCTGTAACAGGAACAATAAAACCCACCTAGCAGGATGTTGTGAAACAATAGATGAGAAGCACAAGGCAAAGGCCAGGCATGCAGCTGGCACTAGGAAATGTCCATTGGCCCCAGTCCCTTGACCATATTTAATTCTCAAATGCTTCAAGTCACATAATGAGGATGGCATGAATGGTTCTGGTTTGTATGAGTTGTATCGCCCTTCCAAATATCTGTTCCGTCGATGTTGTGTGTGGCAGGGAGCTGGTATATGTAAGCCTGAAGCTCCTGCTATTTACTGTCTGTAGTTAGCCTTCACCACAGCCACCAGGTGGGAATCATCATACCTATCATTTACTGAGAATTTACAGTGTTCCAGGTCCAATGCAAATCATCTTCTATATGTCCTCTCATTTAATCTTCACAATAAGCCAAGTCTGGCCCTGAGCCTGTGTTTGTATAGCCCTCAAGCTGAAAATAGTTTGTACATTTTTAAAGGTTTATAAAAAGAAAAAAACAAAACAAAAGGAATATACAACAAAGACTCTATGTGCTGCAAAGCCTAAAGTATTTCTTATGTGGTCCTTTACATTAAAAGTTTGCCCACCCCTGGCCTATCAGATGAGTGCTATCACTATGCCCACTATATAGATGAGAAAACTGAGTTTTAGAAAGGTGCAGTAATTACTCAAGGCCACACAGATAGCAGTAAATGGCAAGTCTTGGTTTCAGGCCTAATTCCATACCCATGGTCTTAAAACCAGCTTTATGACTTTACATTATATTAAAAATGTCCTTTCCCTTTAACGTAAATGCAAACTCGACTCATCCGTAGCTTGTTCCTAAGGGTCTGTGGCATGCCTTCTCCACTGCCTACATCCTAGTACATGCTCCATCTCACCTCCCCTGTATCAGGTTCCTCTCTCACACTCCCCACAGAGTTTTCAAAGCAGCAGAGGGTCAAGGGCTGAGAGGAGAGTTACAATCTGCAGGAGAGCCTGCTGTGAAGGAAATACAGTTCTTTGTCTTCGGGGAGTCTGCTTTCCAGCTGTGGGGGAAGGGAGAGAACGAGTGCTTTCCTTCCAAAGAGAAGGACGGCCTGAGGTTTGCACGTAAGCACACATCTGAGCAGCCTCATTGTCACTCTGTCTGGGCTTTGGGGGCAAAGCCACCTGAAAACCACACTGCTTCCAGCTCTAGCAGCTCACCAGCTGAGCGGAGCAGCTGCTCCCATTTCATCTGTTCCATATTCAGCAGGGGGATTAGTTTAAGGTTCTGACCCCGAGAGAATGGTGCCTACAGTAAGCGCTCTGTTATCCTGTCCAGCTGGAGAGTGAGGTGTCCTGCTTTGTCCAATACGCTAGTTCATGGAGAGTTAGTTGCCATGTACACCATCAGCGGGTGACCGGCATTCAAAGACTCAGAACGCATAAAATATACTTTGTGCTAAAACAATCCAGGACAGAATTCCATCTTTCTTAGATGTTTCAGCAGGCATGGCCTCAGGGACATTGTCATAGAAGGAAGCGTGTGCAGGAAATGGAATCCACATGTATTGAGTTCTATGCTGCTAACAGTGAGCTGGGTTCCTTAAATCAATAGGCCATTTAATGCTGGCAATGGTCCAATGTTTGCCATGTCCACTTTGCAGAAGAAAAAAACTGAGGCTTGAGATGGGTTCATTCATTCATTTGATATTTACTGAGTGCCTTCTATTGACCTCTGCACTGGGCCTACCTGTATCTGCCCTCACAAAGCTTTATTCGTTGTTTAAACAACTACAAGTAATTAATCAATTATGGTAGGAATAGGAGCCACGAAGGGCAAGTGAGGGTGCCCTGAGAACTTACTATAGAAGGAGCTGACTCAGTCTGAGGATCCAAGAAGACTTCCATGAGGAAGCAAAATTGAAGCTGAGGCCCAAGGGGTTGCCTAGGAGAGGGGCATGCCAGCATTCTCAGCACCATGGAGCACCCCAGTGGAATAAAGCCTGGTTCCTCAGAGAAGCGCAAGCACCCAGGAGTGGCGGCAGCAAAGAGAGAGGGGTGGGGACTGACACGAGGGGAATCTGCAGAGATTAGCCCAACCTAGAGTGACCAGGGCCAGCTTCCCAGACCAAGCAAAGATGTTGGACTTTATTCCAGTAAATCACAGAGGGTTGCAAACCAAGGAGAGACATGGCAGTCCTGCAGGTCAAACTCTTAGAAGTAAATAGCAAGTAAGAGTTCAAGTGCAGCTCCAACTCCAAAGTCCATGCTTTTCCCACTGTCCCCAGCACTTTTTATTAAAGCCTGCATTATGATCAAATTAGATCTTCCAGCTGACAGAACGGAGGCCTGGTGAAGAAAAGCCCTGAATTAGGAGTCAGAAGTCTTGGACTCTGGTTCTGCCTCTGCCCACTCCTAGTCATGAAGCTTGGCCAAGTCTTTTAACCACACAGGTCTCAGTTTCCTCACCTCTAACAGGGAGGGATAGACTATGTGTTCAATGGGTTACCAGGTAGAAAGCACTTAGAGCCATGCAGAACCCTTGGTAAATGCTCAGTAGGTCTTAGCTGTGGGCCTCATCAGCTTCTTTGAGCTCTAATATTTTACAGCTCTTGTATAAATTCTGTGACTATGACCACACTTTCTCAGAGTCTTCCCTACCCATGCACAATAATCAATCTTGGTTATTTCTAGAGAAAAGTCACAAAATTATTCTTTTGACATAATCCTAGAATTCTCCAATAACACTTTGGAACTCTTGTCTTTCTGGGTTTTATAGCTCATTTAAATGTTCATATAATTGATTCGCCCCTCTTACAGGATTTACCCACATAAGCCACAGGCAGAAATTTAAGTAGAGTTCTGAAGGGACTTACTGTTGTAATACTGACAGAGCTTTTATAGGTTAAGTGATAATTAAAGTTTAAATTCCACTGGGGTCAAGCAACTTTTAAATGGGTCCTCTTCCTCTCCCACCCTATATTGCAAAGGTAATTTGGCCTTTGAAATACAGATGATCCTAAACAAGAAATTATTTTGTGCACTGTATATAAAATGGTACCTGCTTTTTTTTTGGTTCCTTAATCTAGTGATAATAAATGTTTACATGCATGTCGTGTCCCTACAGCATATTTATGGAGGTTGGGGCCAGTATTCTTCATTATTACAGAAAACATTGGTCCTAGGCCACTTCCTTTACAACTACCCCTACCCCATCACTCAGCAAGATTTGGGTTCTCTCCTCTCTTTGCCCAGCTGGTGTGTGCTTTCTCTGGGACTACAAACTCATTTTAATATTAGCCTAAGTAAGGCATAATTAGAAACTCAAGTCTGCCGCAAGAAAACAATACAATTCATTCAAAAGTCAAGCTTCGATGACTTTTGGATTATCTGTTGTTAGTCTTTTTTTTTTTTTTTAAATCTTTATTGTTCTCCATTCCAGTAATTGAACACTGTCTATATATTTAAGCATGAGGCTGTAATTGGCCTGCTAATACACTCTCCCAGACAAACTCTGCTGTTTTGCAAGAACAAGAAATAGGATAGGTCATCTCCTTTTGCAAACTTAGTAGATGAGGAGGAGGAGGAAGAGGAGGAGGAGGAGGAAGTGGAGGAGGAGGAAGAGGAGAAGGAGGAGGAGGAGGAGGTTCTTTCCAGATCCTTCTGTGACAAATGAAAGAAGATAACTTACTCTACACTGGATCTAAGTCACACACCAAGAGTATTTTTCCTACTGGGTACTGGTCTTACTTTCCTTAATAATCTTTTCTTGAGCTTTGTCTTCATGCTTAACCATCTGCCCTCTCCTCTAACACATTCATTTCATCTTGAGACCTGGTTGCTTTACCCACTGTCAACATTGCAAAGTTAAAACAAAAAATAACTAGCTACCCCCAAATTGTCAACTTTTTTGTAATTGGAAGAGTTCATAATCTACACAAAACTAATCGTGTCAAGTTCTCTTTTATATAACTATGTGTGTATTTGTGTGGGTATGTGTAAATGTGTATGTTAGCAAAACCTAAAATAAAAAATGAGTTGATAACATATCACAGTCAGAGTGTCACACAATGATTGGGCATTATTTCAGGCAGAGGACTTTTGGCCCACTCTTCATATAATAGAATCATGGTAGAAAGGATAACAAAATCTGCATGATTTAGCTCCTATCTTTCCAGGCACATCTCACACCAATTTCACTACTCCACTGTGTTCTCTATGCTCTGGCCCTACCAGCAGAATCAGTGCCTTGAAATTAATGTTCCTTGCCTCTTCCAGACTTTTACATATGTTTTTCCTCTACCTGGCACCTTCATTGACCCTATCACTAAACTGTTTATTCCTTGTCCTTTGGGTCTCAAGTTCATTGTGTATAGCACTTCCAAACAAGCTGATCCCTAAGACTCTCAGCTGCTATTATTCTTGCATTATGAAATACCTAATTTGCTGACTCTCTGTGCCATTTTATACAGGAGTTTAATCATTTTAAATTCTAAATTCCATATGAACAAACTCTATCTTACTTTTAAACTACCTAGCACTGGGGTGAATACGCAATAAATAACCAACAAATACCATTAATTAATTACCTATTGACATGCCCGTGGAGCCACTTCCGCGAGTCATTTATCAACATGAAGAAATGTTCAGAAGATTGTCAACTGCCTAAGGACAAGGACCTTGTCTTCTGTGTTCAGCATTTTCCAAAGTCATTACACAATGCCTGACACACTATGGGCACTCAATAAATACTTATGAAGTAAATGGGTGAATGAATAACGACACAAGGCAATAGTGAACACATGTTCCACCCTAAAGGAACTTGTAGAAAATAAAAAGAGTCTAATACTTTATATTCTCATCTCTCCTCCCCAACTCTTTTCATTGGACATTATTTACATTCTCTTCTTCATTTCTTCTGAGAGATCTTTTGAAGTAAAGTATTTTTCTTAAGTAAACTTTATAAGAAGAAAGAATAATCCCAGCAGAAATACGTAAGTAGGAACCATCTTTTGATAGCTTTGAAAACAAGAATGGTGATTGAGATGACTGGTCTACACTATAAAGCTTCACAAAAGAAAGGTTAAAGATGATACTTGTAGCTTATGGTCTTCTTTTCATTGCATAGTCAGTGACAACATGAAGAACAAATGCAATTCAACATAAGTCGACAAGTACTCATCCAATGTTGGATATTTGAGATAAAAGAAAAAAAGATGAATAATTCTGGCGTGGAATGAGAGGTAATACAAACAACTATCATACAATGGCAGTAATTGCTTTGTTAGAGAAATAAAGTGTTCAGGGAATAATGAAGATGGAGCAATTCTGTCTCAAGCATAGAGGAAAATTTCACAGAGAAATTGATTGTCGAGCTAGTCCTTCAAGTTGGTAGAATTTCGCAGGTAGAAGTGAGATGAGCATTCCAAGGAGAGAGAGCAACATTAAGTCATCGAGCATGCATCATGTTTCAGGTGGTTAAACAGCTCGACTATGACAGAGGTTCCCAACCATGTTAACACCAAAGAGCTTCGTTTTCCCCTATATGAAACAGCTGTAGCTTTAGCATCCACTGGTTAACAAAGCACAGCACAGCAAAATCTATGTATATAGTAAAGCTCTTGAACAAATGTGTGTTTTATTCATCTCTGCAACATTTACATGCAGGCTAAAAATACTAGCACATGATGTCAAATTAAAAGCTCATTTACCTTCCCTCCCTCTAAATGTTCCATTGAAACTAAGATGAAAGACTGCTGTCTAAGAAAAAGATGTGATCTTAGAAAATACCCCTGATAAAGGTATCAGAGCTTGAGAGAGGAGAAGACCAGGGCTTGAGGTCGATTTTGAGCCCCACACAGACATGCAGTAGTGTGTCTGGGGAGAGATGTCAGGACTGGGGGAGTAGGCGGCAAGTTGAGAAGGAATGGCACCTCTGTCTTTCCAAGTTTTCTATCACCGAAGTAAAGTCATCCTCCTTTGCAAGTATAGAGGTCCCCAAACTGCCTTCTGGAGGAAATTCTATGTACAAAGAGCCCACAGGAAGCTGTTTAATCCAGAGATCTCTACAGCTACAGAAAAAGAAAAAGAAAAAAAAAACAACCTATCAGCCTAAGCTTCATTTGCAAATATAAACGGAATTATCAACAGACAATGGGAGAAAACAAAATGACCCCTGAAGAAACAGAAAATCCAGAAAAGAGTTGTTTAAATTAGAATCCTCGAGATTCAAGATTTTGCATCAATTAAACAAGAACGGGATGCTATAGAAAAACGGATAATCAGCCACAAACAAAAAATAGTTCTTAGAAATTAAAAATGACAAGAAATTTAATACGTGGGCTAAATATACCCTGAATATAAGAGATGACCAAATTAGATATTTAGAAAATGAAGTCAAAGGAAAGCTTTATATTAAAAAATTTATATTAAAAAATAAAATATATCCCTGGCCAGTTTGGCTCGGTGGTTGAACATAGGCCTGCGGACCAGAGAGTCCTAGGTTCGGTTCCCGCTAGGGGTACGTACCACAACAAAAATAAAAATTAATTTTAAAAAATAAAATATATGCAAAACATGAGAGAAAAAATAGGAAACAGGGAGAAAGGGGAGTATATGAGTGTGCAGTGGTGTAGTGTTCATTTCCTGATCTTTCATAACAAAGAATCAATAATTCTCTTCAGTTGGTAATAACAAGAAATAGATGTTTAAGTCTCTTATTTAAGGTGGTATGGCTACCAATAAAACTAAAAATACAGCCTGTTAACTGTGATTGCCCCTAGTACATAAAACTGGGTTGAGCAAACCATCTCTGTGATGAGAGAGTTCCTCTTTTGGATTCCTGTGTTGTTGTTTTTTTGGAAAAAGACATTTTCTACACAGAGATATATTTTTTCTAGTATCTTTCATAAATTTATCCTTAAAATTTATGACCCATTGGCAGAATTGAGACACTATTTCCATCTCCTCCCAATCTATTTTCTGCCAATGTGGGGGTCCTTTGTAGCAAAAGTGTTTATTTATTCAGTCAGTTGTTCACAAGCATGATTCAAGTGCCTGCTGGGTGTGTCAGGGACTGTTCAATGTTCCAGATGAAGCAGTTACTAAGAACAAAACTCTTGCCTTCATAGAACGTGTGTTCTTCCTTTGGCCCAATAACGCTGGGGTTATTACTTTACAATTAACAGGCTCAGTGTTATTTTCACAGAGGAATATGTTTCTTGGGTGAAAACAGGCCATAGTATCTTTGTAAGAAAAAAAATTAAGCATTTCACAATGATGATGTGTGTTGTCTGTTAGGTACATTGAGGTGAAATCCACTGTCCTCCCAATTCCATCCCAATAAGAGATTTTCCCAAGTGAGTGTAGGGTGGGCCACCAGATGTGAAAGATTTAAAGAGGGGAGCTTCTGGAAATGGACAAGATAAAGACAATCAAACCATCAGTGACTAGAAAGTTAGGCACCTTTGCATGGTGCATGGAAACAAATTAGCAAAATTCCCAACTTTCAGTCATCCGGCTCTGTATTGCTTGGGGATACTTAATTGAACCTTTGAATGTAAGAAGTGCTAGCCCCTCTCTCAGATTTCATTGAGGTTTTGTTCTGAGAAGATTGACATGGGGATACTCAAGAATAAGCATGCTCACCCTGGCCGGTTTGGCTCAGCGGTTGGAGCGTCGGCCTGCGGTACAGAGAGACCCGGGATCGGTTCCCGCTAAGGGCACGTACCTCGGTTGCAGTTTGTCCCCGGCCCTGGTTGGTCGTGTGGGTGGCAGCCACTCGATGTGTCCCTTCACATCGATGTTTCTCTCTCTCTCTCTTCCTCTCTCTCCCTCCGGCTCTATCTGAACAAAAAATGGAAAAATGTCCTCGGGTGAGGATAAAGAAAAAAGAAAAAAAAAAAGAAGAAGCATGCTCCCTGATCAGAGGCCACTTGGTAGGTAACAGAAAGAAAGAACAATACTCCAAGTTTGAGAGCATGTCAGTGGTAGGACAACTCCCTGCTCTAACCCTCAGTGGGTCTCCTGGGACCAACCCCTACCCCACCATGATCACAAAAGGAAGGGCATCTCCCACATGAACTAATGATTATGCCTGCTGCCAGTAGATGGGGAAGAGAGTAGAGGACATGATCGTAAAAAAAAAAATCTAGATTAGCTCTAGACACAATTAAGAAATTCCATTTTTTTCTGCAAATCCAAGAAGTGTGAGTTAAGTTTAGTGAACCTGCAACATATGTTTAAATCACATTTCTTATTCAAGCGACAGATTTCTTGGTGTACATATGGTTTTTCTGATCTTTTGAAATATTCCATAGGACCCCTGAGTACACAAGTTGGAAACATCAAGACTAGTATGAAGAGTGCTTGATTGGAGGTAGGGAGAAATGAGGCCAGAGGAGCAGATTTGAACACTACCTCTTGTGCCATACCAAAAATGCATAGGACAGTCAAGAAGTATACAAAGGAATGAAATGTACAAAGAAAAATGAAGTGAAGGAAGAGAAGGTTTTTAAGAAGGGAGTGGTGTAATCAGATCTGGGTTTTGGAAAGATGATTCTGGCAGTATCTAAATAGTGAATTTGAAGAGAAAGAGATTTGTAGACAGGGAGTTCAGTTAGGAAGCTACTTTAGTTATCCAAGCAAGAGATGCTCTAAACTAAGGCTCTTGTGCACTACTCCACATCTCTCCTACTCTACCCTCTACTCCGACCCCTGCTGTGGTCACCATTTCTGCACAGAGTTTAAGTAGTTCTGGGCAGGTGCAAACAGAGAGCGTATTCCCCCAGCCACAGGCCATGTAGTCCATGCTTTTCAACCAGAGCCTTTCTGATGTTGTTGCAAGAAATACCCAAGAACCTACTCTGTGGCCTTACATGCACCACTTAGAAGGTGTTGATACCCTGCTCGAATGACGGTGGATAGAGCCTCCTGAGTGCCCAGTTCTAGATGCATTTTAAGATGCTGTGGGATCAAGAATTCGTGGCAGTGGTCAACCCAGTAACACCACCTTGATTTGGCTCCTGCTCCTTCCCTCTTCACCCCCCACGGCTGTCTGGGTCATCAGAGGCCTTGTCCATGGGGAAATGTGTATCGGCATGTTGGAGAGTGAGACATGTTGCAATGAGACTCTATTTCACATTATAAAGTCACAGTGACAAAAATGTGGGTATAGAAACATGATCTTTCAACAAATGTTTATTGAGCAATACTGCTTTACAATGCCTAATTACACTCATTGGAGTGGAATTCCAGGCACTGTGGGTTATGTGAAGAACCTGTTTTCTTACGGCTCATAATCCAAAACTTGAAGACAAATGAAAGTAGAAGCCAGTGTCTTCTGTGTGGAAGTCTCCATGCCTTTGCAAATGGCAACCAAACTTCACCACCCTCCATCCCAGCCCCTCCCCCCCAGCCACACACCCACCCCTTTCTCTCTCTTGTCCAGGTTACAGAAATCCAGTTCCTTTTTTATAATCTACAGAGTACATACCCAAAGAAGTCGCTGTGTTAAGAGTCATAGTTTTAAAAAATGTCCTGTCTTTATGGCAAGCTCTCATTTTTTATTTCCTTCTGAGTTAGACACCACCTCTGAGATCTGCCCCTTTTCACTGATGTCAGCAGAAACTGATCTCTTGTCGAGCTGTCCTGAATCCCTACTGTCAGTTCACCTTTGACCAGATATATCTCTATAAACATAGAGGGAGTGAGAGCATTTATCACTTAAAAAAATTCCATATTCTGTGTTCAAGGTCAGTTTCCCAAAGATCCACTTGGGGAGTGGGGGTGTGGAGGTGTTGGGCAACCTGCCAGTGGAGCTGGGTAGAAAACAGCCAGATGAGACGTCATCTTTTCACATGCGAACAGTGGCAAAGAGATTTGTTTATGCCTTGTCATGACTAGACAGCCCAAATACCATCAAGCCTGCATCAGCAGTTGGGCCTGGGTTTTGTCATTGTCAGTCCCTCTGGTATTCAGAAGAGATGCTTGCTCAGGAGGGCCAGCAGAGTTTAATTTCTAAATGCATCTGAAATCCCTTAAGCCCTTTGTTGGAGCCATTGCAAAATCAGAGCGGGTATATGCCTTTTTTCCCTTCAGCGGTTGCATCACAGTCATTAAGACAAGCACTACTGACGCTTTCTCCAGAGAAACGTTGGCACTCGTGGTCCAAAGGTTAAGCGTGCTGGGGCCTGGCTGGTTGGATTGCATTTCATTTGAGAGCCCAAGTGAGTGCAGGCTGAGCTCAGCGCCCGCTGGGGACTGGGAAGCAGTGCTGGCTGTTCCTTCTCCAGGGAAGGCGAGCAGCCCATGGTGTTCTGCCTGTGACATAAATGGTTAATTTCCACCAGCTTTTCTGTAGTTTCAGCAAGTCTGGGATTAGGAGGGACAGGTTCTTTGCAATTCCTTTCAGTCTTTCTCAAAGTTGCCTTCCAAGTCTCTGCTTTTGTTCTGCTGATTCTCTTTCTGCGACTTGGTTTTGCTGGGGAGATGAACACTGGGCTTGGGACTGGAGGGGTGTTAGCTGCTTTGATTCTGCTGCCTTTACCCAGGGTCTCTGGAGCTATTATTTCTAATCTTGAGATAGGCTAAGCGTTCTTTTATTACCTGATCACATGCATATGAAATTACACACACACGCACACTTTTCTGTGAAATATTTATTAGCTATTCTGGTTGTGGAAATATGTTGGTCCAAATATATATAGTTGTCATTTATTTATTTATTTTTTATTTATTTTATCCTCACCCAAGGACATTTTTTCATTTTTTGTTCAGATAGAGTGGGAGGGAAAGAGAGGAAGAGAGAGAAAGGGAGAAACATCGATGTGAAAGGGACACATTTAGTGGCTGCCTCCCGCACAACCCAACTAGGGCCGGGGACAAACCGCAACCAAGGTATGTGCCCTTAGCAGAACCAAACTCGGGTCTCTCTGGACTGCTGGCCGATGCTCTAACCGCTGAGCCAAACCGGCCAGGGCTAGTTGTCATTTATTGAGAACTTTCTATGCACTGGGTATACTGCTCAGTACTTTACATATATTCTTTCATTTAATTCTCTCCAAACCTTATAGATGAAGGGGTTATTACTATCCCCATTTTATAGATGAGGAAATTGAGGACTAATTTGCTCAGGACATGATCCCAAATCCAAGCCAGATTTTCTAACACACGAACTATGCCTACTCATGAGGTTATATGTCTGTCAATAGCACACTCCCAATCATGTTCTCACAATTCTGTTTTGTAAGAAGATAATTGCATCATTACTTTTTCTTGATAAACGCTGAGAACCACAATAATGATAACAGATATAATTATTGGTACTTCATGTATCAGACAAGACTTGGATCTTTACATCTGTATTTCATTTTAATGTTCACACAAACTTGCATGTATATAAATAATAATACATATTATTCCCACTTTACCAATAAGAGAACAGAAGGGAAGACTTTTTAAGTAAGGAATTTGCCCCAGGTCACACAACCAGTAAATGGTATATTGGAATTCAAACCAAAATCAGCTGATTCCAAAGTCCTAACACTTCCCAGAGCCTGTTCCTTTTTTCTTGTTGTTTTCTTAGGAAAAGAGCCCAAGAAGAGCCTAGTCATTTGATGATTTTCCAATTTATCAATCCGTGAGTATCCATACCTCATTTCTAAGATATGATTGAATATACATGCATATATATATAAAGATTATGATTATATATATATATATATAAAGATTATTATACACACACAGAGATTCATGTATTTAACACAGTGTAAGTATTTGGAGAAATAACTGCTTTAGAACATTAGAAACAAGCATTTATTGAACTTCTACTAAATACCAGACCTGAGATTGGGCTCTAGGAATACTAATATTCAAAGGAACCCAACGGTATCACAGAGAGAGAGACTCTTAGCCAAAGACTTTCAATAGAATATAGTGAGTGTGGTGAGGGCTATAAATGTACTTACAGAGGCAGGGTGTTTAATGTAATCAAGGCTCTGAGAGGCCCTGGTACTGTACACTCATTGTTTTCAGATGTTCAAGCTTGCACAGTTACAATTTTAAAGAGTAACTGTGCTGTTTCCAGTTCATGAAACTGAGAAACAAAGCAACAATAACAAAACATAAGTGAACTATAACTTCATCTTCAGAAAGTTTCCCAGGCTCCCCAGGAACTACTGAAGAACAGAGCTACTCAGCCAGGCCATATCACGTCGGGGAGCCCTGCCTGCTCCATCCAAATTCCTTCCAAGGACACCTAACTCAGAGTCTGCTGAGTTGGCAACAACCTTGGAACACCTCCCATCCAGTCCCAGGTGACTTGACTAGCTAGGGTGGGTACATTGCCTAAAGTCATCCAGTAACAGTCGCTCTCTCAGAACTTTCTTCCAGGAGACCTGGAGATGATTGTCTTTGCTCATCACCAGATTTGAGAGACCAGTGACTATACTGGGCTGGGCCATGAGAACAATAGGTAAATAGAGGAAACCAGTGAGAAAAAGAAAGAGTGAAAAAGACAAGTTACAAAAAATAGAGGTGAGAACTCACTGCTCCAGGGAGGTGCAGAGAGTGCCCTTGAAACGTCCTTGTTTCCTACAACACCTTTCAGTGGGGCCCCGCTGTACTTTCCTCCTGGAATTCTGGGCAATTTTTCTATTTATTCTATTACAATTTTATGTGTTTTAGCTGGAGTGGGTTTCTGTTTCTTCCTACCAAAAGATCTTGACAAGAACACCTTCAAATCCTTCTCTAATTGCATCATAAACGTATCTTTTTAATCCACTATTTCACCTGAGGAATCAGACCCAACCAGAACTATTTATTATCCCATGAATTCATTTAGCCTTTGTTGCCTTTATATTTTGGTTGTAGATTCTCTCTACTTGGAACCTATATGTCCAACTGTTAACAGTGGAAGTAAGGTTCTTGGGGTGCCATGAGGAAAAAATAATTTCCTGAGGCTCCCACCAGAGGATGAGGTATCATGGAAAGCTTTATTGATAATGTAAAATTAAGGGAGTTCCCTTTCAAGGTCCCATCTCCATCTGTCCCACTGTGGAAAAAGTCCAGCTGTGTCTTCAGCAGGGCTAGGATTAAGGCCACTGCCCAAAGTTTCTGCTCCATATTAAAGTCCAGTCCAGTATCTGGCTAGCTTAGCTTGTGTTCCCAGCTGCAGTCCATTGTGTGTGGGGTCTGCATGGCCATGGGCCATGCAGCTGCTTAAGGCCACATGGCTATGGAGAGATGGGGGTGAATATAGAACAAGGAGCAAGAGAGAAGAGGGAACAAGGAGAACAAGAGAAAGAGGGAACTCTTTGTCTGGAGATTATACCCTTCCAAGATTTCACATATTTGCAGTGGCTTCACCCTTTTAGCAAATGGCCCTTTTTCCTAGGTTGGACTGACAGACAAGCTCCTCCCCACATCATCCAACTTCACCACACATGTGCCCACTTCCCCCTTCATTTGTTCCCTTCCCCCAGTGATCTGCAAGGAATGGACCAGTGATTCCCTGGGGAGTGTGAAGCGGTAGCTATCTGGTAAAGTTGCCAAGATGACCATTCTTTATAATGCCTGGCCTCTCCTTTCCTCTATTATTATTATTATTATTAATAATAATAAACTAGCTAATTATGACAACAATAGAAGTGTCAACATCCCAGCCAGTATTAGCTCCAGCTGGAAATCTCCTTCATATGGCTCCTTGGAAATCTCTTGGTTATGAGCAATCTCTCACTTCTTCACAGAGTCTTGTATGTAGGTTTCCTGGCTCTGGTGCTTTCTTCCTTATGATAGAGCTATTAGTATTATCCAGCTTATCTTTCCTGGTAAATTATAAGCTCCTGGAGGCAAAATTCTTTGCAAACTTCATCAGAGTTTAGCATACAGTAGACACTCAAATGCTATTTATAAATTTAGTAAATAAATGAGTAAATTTGAATTATCAGAAAGCATAATTAACTAAAAAGTATCAATACTTCAATGTTCAAGGGAAAATAAAACACATCTAGGACTTAGATCATATCATATAGATAGTCAAAATATGAACTACAGTATGTCAATGATTACTCCAAATTCAATCAAATCTTGACTTTGACCTCTAAAGTTTCTTCCACTAAACAAAACCCAAGCCTGGGGTATTCTATGCTTTGTACATCTACAGCACTCCAAACCTTGAGATGTTATGCAGTAACAGTGTTGAAAAGACAATCTCATTAAGAAGTATTGGAACTCAACAAAGAATTAAATTTTACTTTACTAAAAAAATGTCAATTTTGTTATCCATTTACATAGTACTTACCACCGTATCACATGGTACGTAATTATTTCTTATATTTATGTGTTTATTATCTCTCTCCCACTGGAATCTGAGCACCATGAGGAAATGATCGATTTACTCACTGATGTATCATCCCACGTGCCTATAATAAGTCCTTGTGTAGAGGTGGTACACAATAAATAATTGCCGAAAGGATGATTGAATGATGAGTGAATAGGAAATATGAAAACAAATATGATATAGCCTCCAGTTATCTTCAGTGTAGAAGACTCTTCCAGTGCCCTGTCCAGATCCCCTTTCCCCAGCCCCCAGCAATTGTATGTGGCTGCAAACAGCTGGCACCTGCCCCCTTCTTCTGAGAACTGGCCTTAGTGAATGGGAACATCTCTCCCAGAAAGGCCGGGAAAGGACTCTAGAAGTGGCCTGTAGCCAATGACTGACTGAAGAAGGAATCCAAAAATTATCTCCCTTGCCTCAATATGGAAAAGTTCTGTGGTGTCATTCTTCATCTGGAGTTCTACCTGAGATCAAGCTAAAGGTAGCCTCAGCTGTATACACATCTTACCTGGTTCTTCCTCATTCTGCTTCTGCCACTTACTCCCCTACAGGCTTTACCTGAGAGCGCTCCCTCAGTAAGTTACTGCCATAAAAATTCTTGTCTCAGGCTCTGCATCTTAAGAACTAGTAAGGTTATTTATTATGTGCCATGCACTGTTTTTGAGATTTTATATTCATTTTGAAATGTAATATTACCTTCATAACCAATTTTCAGGACAGTTATTATTATCTGCAAATTACTCAACCTGTTATATAAACGGTGAATACATTCTATGTGGTCAAGGTGGGATTTGAACCCTGATCTAACCACCTCCTGAATCTCTGTGTTTCATATTATACTACATTGGTGCAGGAGTTCATTCACATATTTTAGAAACATTTTTAATGTCGAAAAGAGAAGTAAATGAGATTTTGTGGCTTATCCTCAGTTAATCAGAATATGAAATTGATTATAACTGCCCAATCCCTAAAATTCAAGGTAATCAAGTAGTCTCTCTTTTCTTAAACTGGCTCTCCCATCACATTTTGATGAGAGTTTAACTTAGGTGTTATCATATTAGTCTTTCAGTATTTTTCAATGTATCAGAACTTTATTTATTTTTCTTTATTGATTTTAGAGAGACAGGAAGGGAGAGGGAGAGAGAGAGAGAAACATCAGTAAGAGAGAACATTGATTGGCCACCTCCTGCATGCCACTTACTGGGGATTTGGCCTACAATCTGGGCATGTGCCCTGACCAGGAATCGAACTGGCAACTTCTTGGTGCATGCATAGGTCAACACTCAACTACTGAGCCACACCGGCCGGGCTGGACCTTTAAATGAATTCTCAGCACAAGGGAAAGTAAGATACCTGTTGACCAGTTCTGTTGATTGATGAAAACATCCAGATGTTGAGTGATATCCTGCAAGGCTACATAACACATCTCCATCAGAACAAAGTATTTCAAATTCCTTACCCATGCCTCAGACTTGTACATCTTATCTCTCACGAATCCACCATTTCTGCTTTCATCGTTACTGAGAGAGATGAGCCTCTGATAAAAACCTGTTTTGTCTCCTGTATGATTCTACTAGTCAAGAATGGAGCAAAAATGTGTGTAAGTCAAGAGCAACCACTGTTACAGGGCAGAGTTTGTAGTCTCAAAGACCAGATTTAAATGGAATTTGGGGTGGATAATATGTAAAATTAAAATCTCTAATCTATTTAAAATGGAAAGAAATGGATAATTCAGACATTTCTTTCTACTTGAAATACTGGGACTGTTTTGCTTCCAGAACCCATCTCTTTTCGAGGTATATTATATTCTTATAAAGAAGCTTTTGAGCTTCTAAAGACTTAATTTTTTTTTTTTCTGATCTGAGAAAGAAGGAAATAATAGCAGGTAAATATATTTCAGGTCAAATATGGGTTAGACTTATAAACCACAACCATAATACCCATAGAGTGGGAAATTATATTGAAATTGTGGCTCATAGATGCATCTAGTTCTTTCAATGGAATTAATAAAAAATATATGAGTTGGGTTATGGATTTCTGTATTCTTTTTATCCCTGGTTATTTTTTGTTTCTATCAAAACAATGCTGTAGATTTTCAGACCCCATCTAGATTCGATTTGCACTGGGCAACAATAGACTTTGGTATCAAACACAAAACTATAGCCCAGCTGGTGTGGCTCAGTGGATTGAGCATCCCATGGACTGAGAGGTCCTAGTTCAATTCCTGGTCAGGGCACTTGCCTACATTGTGGGTTTGATCCCCAGTAGGCGGCATGCAGGAGGCAGCCGATAGATGTTTCTATCTCTCCTTTCCTCTCTCTCTAAAAAAATCAATAAAAACAAACTGTATACACACAAAGATATGGGAGATTTAAAATAGGTCTCCAGTGTGAAACAGGAGAACTGCAATGTAATCCCCAGTATGTAAAAACAAAATTTGTAACAGCATTCTCCTATGGGTATGACTCTTTTCCTTATTTTGAATGACTCCATTCTCTAAAGTTGAATCTCCCAAAACAAAGATTCTAAAAAAGAATATTTTTATTGCAATAAGGAATACTTGGATATCAACATCTCAAAAAATGATCATAATGTGAAACATACAGGTAGTGTCATAGAGTGGAAAGACCAGTGCCCTGGGTGTGGGGACCTAGGATTCTAGCTCAACACAAACTGATTTTGTGATATTGGGTATTTTACATATTCTTTCTTGGTTCCCATTTCTTCAATTGCATGTAGAGAGGATTGAACTAGATAACCCTTAGGGTTTCTTTCAGCTCTATCTTTATGTGAGTTCACATAAATTGGTTTAAGTACTTGAAGAAAGATCTCAGAACCTCCATTTTTCCAAATTAAGTGAATTATATTTCTCAGAGCATTTCTTCTTAGGCTATGGTGATAGAAGAACACATAGATTTCTCCCCCAGAAACATATGTCATGTTGAGACCTGCTTATATCAAATATATTGGTATTGTTATTGAAAGCATATTGAGGCCAGATAATGTGAACAAGGAAAATATGCTGGGCATGGTGAACTGAAATTACATAAGAGCAAAGATTTGGGTAGTGACTCTGGAGAAGTATCCAAGACTAAAAAGGTTAGGCAGACAACATAAATCTAGATAAGTCAGAAGAATTCAAGTCCAAACAAATCAGCCAATGCAGAAAGGGTAGAATAAGTGCTGTAGGTCAGAACAGACAGAGTCTGGGATCAGAGAATGAATATTAATAGTGCTGAAAAACAGAAAACATCAAGGAAAGGTCAGATTTTAGGGCATAGCTTATTTCCTCTCTATGCTATTTATATTTATAGGTAGCTGAGTCTAGGGGCACTCATTGTAGACAGAATAATGTGAGAAGTAATACTGATGAAGTAAGATACTGCCTCAAGTAAGATACTGGCCAAAAAAATTAGAGGATTACTTTCTATCAAAGAACATCAGAAGATTTAGATAATTTAGAGATACTGGAGGCAGGAGAAGAGATGAGATAAGAAAAGAGAAAGCAATATGTCTCTCTTAGACACCGTATTTTGTTCTGGCGCTGAATAGAAGAAAACAAGCCACTCCTTGCTACCTTTTCATTCTCAATCCAAGTGGAATCAGGAGAGCTAGCACCCAGGAACATGACCTGGGTAACGAAGGCAGGGCCACAACCCCCACACCTGGAGACTCCCCACAACAGCACAGCCTTCGCCGCTTTCCCAGCGACCCCTCTCAGACTGTCTGCACGAGATCAGTGTAGAAGGCAACTCTGCGTGAGCACTTTCTCATCCATCTCCATCTGGTTCTTGGGGGGAATGATCTGACCCATTCCCATTTAAAAAAAAAAAAAAAATTAAGCAACATAGAAGGTGCTGTGGACGCAATACAAGTTCCTTTTCTAAAACAGAATTCTTGTATACCAATTGACCAATTGGAGAGGGATATTATGATTTATATTTTAAATAAATCTTCCAGTTGTCTTATAACAAGTGTACTTGAGGAGGTGAAGAGGAAGGACAGAAATTAGGATACTTTTTAGGAATCCAAATAAGAGATGGTAGTGACTTAGAATTCTGATGTTCACATGTATCTATTTCCTCTCCTTCCACACACATGGAAGAATCATACCTCCTTGTTCCCTTTGCAGTTGGGGGGTGCCATGTGACTAGTTCTGGCCAATGGATTGAGGGCAGAAGTGGTGTGTATCACTCCCAGACTGGAGCACTTGACTGTTGGGTAAGGGGATGAGAACTTCCTGTGCTCTTATTCCCTGCAAGTGTGTCTGGTAACATTCCAGATCGAGGAGCCTTTTTCCATGAGGAGCCAAGAGGGAGAAGAACGAAATGGAGCAGATCTCCCTGCTGATATGCAACAAATATGTCGCCCAAGTGAGAAATAGACATTTGTTGTTTAAACCACAGAGATGTGGGGGTTATTTGCTGCCATAAAACAGCCTAGCATATCCTAACCAATAATGATACTAATAGGAAATGGTGAAAAGTAATCAGATTTGGGAGATAGTTTGCAGGTGTGACTGATAGGACTTTCTGACAGATTAGAGATAAATGGCACAGGAGAGAATAATCAAGGGTGACCACAGCACTGCAATGAGCCCATAGCTGGTACTGCTAATCAATTATAATACTTGCTTCCACTGAGCTCAACACAGTCTCACAATCCTTACTAACTCAATGCTATAGAAATGTAAGGAGAGATGAAGGAGAAATGTAAGGAGAATGACATGAATGACCGTATATGGAATTGTATGGTCTCTTGCATCTTCTGGTTTATAACAGTCTTTAACTCTATGAGGGGCTTAGAGACAGATGGTTAAAACTTTTTATCATTGGTTTGAGATGGAGTAAACAAAAACCAAGTTTATTTTGACCTCCCCAAAATGTAAAACTGCGAACATTTCTACATCATCACCAACTACAGAGACAGTGAGGGTATAACTGAAGCATTAGAAGAAATCTACCTCAATAAATATGTTATTATAACCAGAAACCAGAAAGAAAGAACTAACTATTCTTGGGTAATTAATAGCTGTCAATAAATTTAGGTGTTCAAAATATTTTACCTTAAGACTAGTATTTGATTGAACTAGACTTAAAAGAGAATTTCAAAAGCCCTTTGTTGAAAAGTCTTGCTTTTAAACATGATTGTGGCTCTCATGCCAGTTGTGTGACTTTGGGCAAGTCACTCTAACCTCTCTGAGTTTTACCTTAGTCATTTATAAATCATAAGGGTTGTTTGGAGAATTAAATTAAATAACGTGTGTGAAACTCTTTGTAAACTATACAGTACTAGTCTAATATGCAAAATTATCAATTTTTTAAATGAGTGAACCACAGGGGTTTCTCTTTCCCTTATTTTTCTTTTTTTCTTTATTGACTTAGAGAGAGAGGGAGGGAGAGAGAGAGAGAAGGAGAAACATCGATGAGAGAGAACATTGATTGGCCGCCTCCTGCATGCCTCCCACTAGGGATCGGGCCTACAACCTTGACTGGGAATCAAACTGGTGACCTCCTGGTGCATGGGTCGGCGTTTAACCACTGAGCCACACTGGCCAGGCTCTTTCCCTTATTTTTGAGCCTATGTATGATCCCAATGAGGCTATACAAGAGGAAAGTTGTTGTCAAAAACTAGGACTCAATTCGCAGTTAAGGAAAACTAATGGCTTAGTACAGTGTTTCAACCTTTTTCATCTCATGACACACAAACTAATTACTAAAATTCTGTGGCACACCAAAAATTACATTTTTTTGCCAATCTGAAAAAAAGAAATAGGTATAATTTGGATTCATTCACACTGGACGGCTATTGTTGTGTTGGCTGTTGTCATTTTCTCATTTGACAATCTAAGGGAAAAGAGGTCAGTGCCCCTGACTAAATAGTCAGGTATTGCATGTTTTAAAAATTCTTGACAGCACTCAGGTTGAAAATTGCTGTCTTAGAGAATAGACATCTTATCTAAATTATTGAACATCTCAAAGGGAAGGAAGTCAAGATGTGGTTAAATTTGTTTAGAATCTAATTAGAGAAACTCTTTAAAATGGTACACGCTCATTATTGGATTTGCTCACACCCTAAGCTGCACCAGGAGTAGCTTCTTTTGCTTTTCAGGCAGCCCTGTAATAGAGCTACGGCATGTCTGTCTCTCCAATCTTAGGACTAAATGCTACTGTGCACTTATATTAAATTGAAAGATCACTCAGAGATTCTTCTTAGTGGGCTCTCCTTCCTTCCTCTTTGCATCTGTCTGTAGGTCTACACAACACAAAACAATTAAGAAGCAGAACAAGTATACCACAAATCCAGAAAAGCTAACTAATAGGGTACTGCCTACAGTAGACTGTTTTATTCAAAATTACCCAAAGGCCTGTTTGTGGTATGAATTCACATAATAGTTTCTGGTCTTCCAGTCTGACAACAGTTTTAAAAAATATTTATTGAATACTCCTAATGGACCAGACACTTGTGTTAGACACTAGGAATGCAGAAGTGACTTAAACTTCCCTGCCCTTAAGGTGCTTAGGGCCTAATGGGAAAGACAGACACACAGACCATGGTGGCACAATGTGGTAAATATTTGGAAAGATTTATAGGTGATGCGGAACTTTCCGTACACCTTGGCTTTCTCAGAGAGATGACACCTGAGCTGGATTTTATGAGTCAGCCAGGTGAACAAAGCAGAGAAGGGCATTTCACACAGGTAACAGCCTGATCAAGAGAAAACGTAGAAGCTGCAAATTTGGAGGCAACAGTAAGTTTAGCTTGAGGTGCATTGTGAGAGAATGAAGTAAACTTAGGAGGCATCTTGATATAAACAACCTCTGAGCTGAGCATACGGATTTAGGAGTCATCAACTGACAGGGATGAAATGAAGCCAGGAAAACATACGAAAAGAAAAGACTAGAAGGTGGATTGGGACCCCGAGGAACACAGGAGTAAGGGGCAGGAAAAAGAGGAAGAATTCTTAGAGGGGCAGCAGGAAATGATCTGAATGGCGGGAAAAAAACCACGGAGGAAATTTAGAATGTTGAAAGTTTCAAGTCATTGCCAACAATGACAAATATTCAACTAATATCAGCCTAAAATAATATGCATTTCATTAGCAATATGAATAGCATTTGCTTAAAAAGAAGTGTCAGTGGTGTGGGGGTTGGAGGAGTAAAGAAGCTAGAATGTAGATTGTGCTTCTGTACTAAGAAGAAGAGCAAGTTGAAGGAAATCCAGGTCAAGGAAGGGTAGTTTTAAGTCGGAGAAATTAGAGGGCATTATAAGCTAAAAGAAACTAACACATTGAATACATAGAGAAGATAGCGGAAGGAATGGGACTGCTGTGGAAATGTGAAGGGGTGGGGGGTGGTCGTGAATAGGATGATGTTTTTAATATACTTTACCATGACCCACTGGAAGGAATACATCTCACTCAAGACCCAGTACACACACAAAGATAGACACATGATTACAGACGTAAAACAAAGTTTGTGAGACAATATTTGTCCTTACCATATATGATATACCCTGACATTTTCTTCTTTTCTTTTTTATTCTATTCTATTTTCTTTCATTAATAAATGCTGATCACAATTCACTATGTTGATCACATGCCCCACTAACTGATCCGGGCCTAAAGTTTTAAAAAACAAAATGTTGGAATGAGAGACTCTTCGATCTCTAAAACTTCAATCTCTACATCTTCCAAAATGAGAAGAAAAGAAAGTTGGTAGTGATGAGGATAGATATATAGTGATGCAGAGGAAGTTGAGGCATTTCAGGCCTTATGGTCTCACATTTCTCCAAGTAGGCGCTGAAATCATCTGTTGAGTATGGGTAGAATGGAATCAGAGTAGAGGGTACAAGGAAAATGGCACAGATTTGGAAAAGCCACTGAGGGGAATGAAAGAGGACGCTCAGCAAAGAGAAGGAATAGGTTGTCCAGCAGCCCTGGGGCCCATTTGAGCAAGAAGCCAAGTATTTATTGTAGCACCAGCTTTGATGGTTCTGCAGATCAGACTCTCAGCTTCAGCAGGCTTGTCATGTTTATTTTCTACTCCATCACCATTAAATTCTCAATAGTTACTGAATGAACACTGAATCAAAAATACTCCATCTAGATAACATAATTCACTGCCTGAGTCTAAAATGTCACACTAATTATTTTAATTCCTCTCTCTCTCATGCTGAAAAGATCCAGGACACTTGCCTTAGACTCTGTCTCCCATTAAGACTTTCCTTGGATGTTTCTGCACTCAGAGAATTCTTCAACACCAAATTGACAGCACCAAACATGGCACTGGGCACCCTGTGTATGCAAGTTGTTTATTGACTGGCATCTGGTCTGCAATATATTATGGAAATATGCTGTATAACCAGCCTTTGTGTTTATACTGTTTGTCCAACACAACAATCCTATGGATAAAACTGTGACTGTTTGAAACAATCTGGCTCCACTCATTCCTTCCTTCATTCAGCAAATATTTATTGAGTACTGACTGCATGCCAGGCACTATTCTAGGCACAGGGAATAGAGTGTGAATGAGAATACCATGGGCCCTGCACTCAGGAGCTAACATTCTGTTTTGGGGAAAAAGGGAAGTGATGTGGCATTGTTTTGTTTTGTTCTCTTTTGGTTTTGTGGGGTGGACAGTAAGCATGCAGGAAGAGAGAAGAGCTTAAGAGTAGGTATGACATGGAACATGGTGCTGGGTGTTCCAGAAGCTGAGATAAAGCCAACGTGGCTACAGCCTGGTGAGGGAGAAGACAGGACCCGGACTGTGGGACTTGTGGGCACTTTAAGGATATTCTCTCTCCCAAGAAAAAAGGAAAGCCATTCAGACAGGGGAATGATGAACAGAGTGCCATGCCTGATGGACCTCAAAGTCTGAATACTACCCAGTTGTTTCTCCCGGTGAGGCATCTCTCAGCTGGCACAGTAGTTCAAAGATCTGGTTTCTGTTTGGCTTTGTTTTGCTCTTGCCCCAAATGCAAGTGTTGTTGGGCAAGGTCTGCATTCTGAGCCACTTCCCTTCCACCCTCACATTTCACTTTAATTGTCTGGGGCTGCTTCTGCTTCTCCCCACTTCAACTTTCAGGCCAAATGTCAACAGCAGTCTTTGGGGAAACGTCACCTTACTAGGAGCCCTGGGTTTGCAGAGCAGATGCCACTGAGCCCTCTAGAAGAGTTTTAAACATGGCTTCACCATCTTAACAACTCTACCATCTTAGAAAATTACTTGGCTCTGAGTTATTGTTATTATCGTTATTAAATAAAAACAAAAAAGAAGAGTTTTAGAGGACTGCTTAAGTTTCAATATCACAACATGAAACTCTGTGGATATGCGGAGGGTTTTGCCTCCACTCTATTCCACAATGTTGATTTAATTCCAAAGGGGAAATCTTAAAACTGCAAACTCCATGTTGCCTTCTCAGTTCCCTTCTGGAGTTCCTGTGGCCCGGGAACCTCAGAACCACAGGAGTAGCCCCCTCCTCTTCCCTCAGCTCCAGCGGTGACTGCAGATCGGGGTTGCTGTGCAGAGCTCACTCTGGGACATGCACCAGGCCAGGTGCTGCAAGAGAAACGCAAGCTCCTATGTCCCGTGCACAGGGCTTATGTCTGGTAACTGCAAATCCCCAGGCTTAATGATTAATTAGAATGACAACAGAGCCCTGCTCAAGGTGGGTACCCAGGATTCAAGCACAGCTGCACCTCAGGGAGGCCTGACAACAGTGCCCCTGTGACCATAGACATGGGACCAATGTACTATGTAGATATTATTCAAAATATCTATCCCTTGCCAGGCAGACCATGAAATCAGTCTGAAGCTACCACCTCCACCTGACTGTGGGGGAAAGGAACTACTGTCACCGTAGGAGAAAAACCAGCACTGTTATTTTTGTAATTATCTCCATTCCATTTGCTGACCTTCGGCTCTGCCCTTAGCAAGCATTCTGAGACCTTCCCTTCTACTCCACTAAATTCTACGAAGTTTTCATTCTCCTTCAGTTTTATGTTCTTATGAAATAAAATTTTCTTTAAATAGAAAATGTCCTATGGTTGCAAAGAAATGCAATTAACTCAACAAACAGAACTAACTTTGAGTTCAAGCTCTAACTACTTTAACAATCTACCCTCACAGAATCTTATTTTCTCAATTATACTATAATAGTGGAGATAATAGAAGCCACCACATTGAGTTGCTGTGAAGAGTAAATTAAGATAATGCAGTGTCTGGCATATAGTATGTGCTCAATAAAGGTTCGTTGTTATCATTGTCCTCCATTAGTCCAGGCAGGAGGGAATCCTCTGAGGGTTGGTGTTACATACAAATCTCAGACACTTGAAGAAGATGCAAAGTTTGTCCACTGCAGCTCAGTTCTGTGTATTCTTTGGTGGTGCAGAATTTAGACAGGATTTCTATCAGCTCTAACCTCCAAGCTTAGGAGGCATAGATGGGCTGGATGCCACCTGCTAGACACAGTTCTGTGTTATTTAGATACTCTTCAGGACTTGTGCTCTTCCAAACAAATAAATTAATTTTATGGAATCACCAATATTCTTTATTTAGAGTCAAAATGCAGAGATAGGCTAATCCCAAGACAATAAATCCAGGGTTCCAAAGTCCTAATTTTTTAGAATTTGGTAAAATCCTCCCAGACACTGCTGATGGGTGGGTTTGGAAACAACACACTAATCAATTTCATGCTTCGTCCCTTGTCTGTAGCTAATTCCACAGCCTGTCCTCTCTCCTTCCTGGGGCTAAGCAGTCATCTCGCTGGGCCTTCTGGATGCTCATTTCACAGCCCTTCATTGCGGTGACTCATAGCTTGTTTACTGAACCTTGGATGGGCTTCTGGGTCTGTGCAAAGTGTTCCAGAATCATAGTCCCTGTCCTTAAGTTCCCTTCAACTCTTCTTTTTGCTAGTAGAATTGTATTTCTCCTCGTCCCCAAACATACCTGGTTCTTTCCTGCCTCCAAACTTGGCTCATGTTGTTTCATTTCCAGGGACACTGTCTCCATTCCCTACTTTCCCTCCCTGTCCCCATGATTGCTGCCTGTCAATATTCTTCCTATGGATTTAAGCTCAATTTAAATATCACTCTTCCTTAAAGCTTTTCTCTTGTCCTCCCATATCCCTCTTCCTCCTCTGAATTCTCAACTTGGAGCCCTTATCTTATTTAAAGGATTACTTGGAGTATCATTTTCTCTATATATATTTCTCCCCCCTAATTTAGCATAATATACTAGGAAGAGAAATCTGTTGTTTGTTGCTGTGTCTCTCACAACACTTACAGAACTTAAGAGTAGACTCTAACAGTTGGGTGATTGATCAAGTGAATGTATTCATTCAACAAGTATGTATTGACTGCCCACTGTGAGCCAGGCACTCTTCTAGATATAGAGAATACTGAGGTGATTGGATAGGCAAAGTCCTTGGGGAGCTCATATTCTATATGAATAAATTATGAATAAATGATTTTTCTTTAAATCGCTCTGAAAATAATTTAAGATGAGATGAATAGTGTGGCCAAAAAGATATTGACCTCGCAGGTTTAAAAAATAAAAAGAGTGTGGTTCCTGGCTCCACTGCTTCAGAACTGTGTTGTGTGTGGCATCCAGCAAGTGAATAACCTGCTTTGCAGGTGCTGTCAACGGGGATATTACTTGGCGGAAGTGTTGAGAAGAACAAATGGGATAACATGGTGGGGCACCCAAAGTAATGTTGGTACATGGTAGATCCTCACTAATGTTTTTTTCCTAAAAAAGAATAAATAAATAAAATAGTAATAATAATAATAAACACTTGCTTGGGTTACAGTTTTTGTAAAATATAAATCAAAAGACTTGAGATTAGGTCTGGCTTGAAAATTCTTGTCATTTGGAGGCACGGGTTGTTCATAATTTGAAAATGCCCTTGATGGGTCAGTGAAGTGCTGAGTAACCCTCCTTCTCAGGGAGTTTGCCTGGGGCACATTATCTCGCCCTGGCCAGGTGATTGTGCTGCTTGAAATACCTGCAGGATTCACAGGATGACTGTAAGTCAATTTAGCCCTTTAGCTCTGAAAGCTTCATAATGGAGGGAGTTTCAAGTAACCAGAGTTCCAATTACCCCACATTTCCCAGAGGTTTTCAGTCCAGTGATCTGATCTACTATCTCCAGATATGTTAGGAATAAAGTGAGCAAGATCTCAAGAAAACCCTCAAGAGTGCTTGAAACATGAGAATGCAATGCAGCTCATTTGATTATTTTCAACCCATTTCCATAGGTTTTGCTATTTGAAAAGAGTAGCTGCAGAAGCTCTAGGGAAGGCTGCAGGCACAGTAGCCAGGGACATAGCAGATTCCCAACAAATGTTACTTCCTCTCCTCACCCTCCTCCTATGAAAGATCCTCATATCGCAGCCACAGTATTCGGGCAAAACCTAAAAGTTGATCAAAGAAAGAAACAAAAGAGTAAATACAGTGTAGTGGTTTTAGCAGCTGCCAAGTTATGTAATGTTTTTCACTTGCCACTTACAAGTTAGTTATTTCTTTCTATTCTCTTATCAGTTCTGTGAGATAGGTACTGTGATCCTCATGGTTACAAATAAGAACAATGATTATCAGACAGGTTAGAAAGTTCCCCAGGATCACACAGCTTGTGACTGTCTGATGAAAACCAGAGGTCTCTGACTGTAGAGTATGGTTCTTCTCTCCATACCTCCAGGCCTTCGGCTATAAAGTAACATCCTTAAGATCTTTTCCCACCTCTAAATATGTACGTGATGTATTGTTTAATTCACTCAAAAAAATTGAGTTTCTACTACCATGCTAGGTATAGTTGGGTGATACCAGAAAGAATAAAACATAAAATTTAAGATCTTGGTTAACACACAAACACAATGGTCATGACATGACAGAAGGAGAAACAATCACCAAGGGCTCTAGAAAAAGGGCTCAGGGACTTTGGAAGAAAGAGGAATTGATCTGGTTAAGTAGGCCAAGAGACCTCCTGGTGGAGGAAGATGGTGATCTAGACCCCAAATGACCACTCAGTGTTCAAAGCAGAAGACCTTTCTATTGCCCAGGGGTCAAAACTCCTAAGCTTTTCCGTAAGATTGAGAAAACCCCTCTGTGAATTGAGAGCTTGATATTATTTTGGACAATTCAAAGGCAAGAGAACTTCAAGTGCCATAACAAAATGCATTGCAAAGTGCTTGCTTTAAAAGGCCATGACATTTAAGGTTCAGTTCATCTTTCAATTCACCATCTTTGCCATTTCTTCTATAAATCATGCACACATGGGCATCCAAATACTGCAGAAGGCTTATTGTCGTGCCTCTCCTCTTAGTGCGTGGAGGCCAGGGAGAGGGATTAGATATCGAACCGTTGGCTCTAAACGGAGCTGTGCTTGGTTGGAAGTCATACTATGGCAACGGCAAACACAAGCACAGCTCACCACGTGCCAAGAATGGCTCCAAGTGCTTTACATATATTATTCTCCTTTAATACATGAAACCATCCTATGAGACAGATACTATTAATATTCCCATTTTACAGATGAAGAAACTAAGACTTCAAGAGGTTAAATAATTGACCAAAAGTGTCCCCTACCCTATTAGTAAGTGTCAGAGTCTAGGTATAAAGTAGTAGAGCCTGGTCCTAGAGAATATTCATCACCACTATTCCACATGGCCTCCTGGTTTAAAAGCACTAAAAAACAAAACAAAACACTAGCATGAATGTAATATTTGGGGAAAGCCAAAGTGTTGTTTGTTTGTTTGTTTGTTTGTTTGTTTGTTTGACTATACATTTCAGTTCAATACATAGTCATGGTTTAATGGTCTAAATTTTGAAGGCTTAGATTCAAAAATTATTGTTAAAACATTTATATTGCTATTTTCATAACTATAAGTGTAAGTCAAGATCATTGTAGGAAAAGTTAAAATATATGATAAAAAAGAAAACAAATCACTTATGAGACAACCACTATTTATATTTTGAAGTATTTCTTCCTTGATTATTTTTTCTATGTATTTGCCTTCTAGACAAGAATATTGGAGATCACAGTATATCCAATTTAGTATCTTCATCTTTGTCCATGTTGTACCTTATTAAAAATTCTTCTAAAGCCTCATTTTAAGGGCAGAAAAATGTTCCACCAAAGGTGTACTCTATAATTTATTTAATCAAATCTTTATTGTAGGTATTCAGGGTATTTCCATTTTCCTTATTAAAGAAATGTTTTAATAAATATTTTTGTACATTTTTATAACTGATACTACTTTCTTATGCTGTGTTAGGATTGTCAGATTTAATTAATTAATTAACTAATTCTATAAGTGCTTACTCAATATCTATGATGGACTAGCTATCAGTGGAGGGCTGGAGAGGCTGTGCTTTGCATGTATTATTCTCATGTGGCCAATTGCTGCATTCGAAATGTTGCTCTGCTAATTTATCCTACATGAGCTGTTTGAGACTGCATTTCACAAAATCCTACGCAGATTATGGATTATATTTCTACTTTGAAAGATGAAAAATTATATTTCATTGTTTCCTTTGTGCTTTTTAATTTCTAGTGAGGTTATACCTTTTGTATATTTATTATTCATAAATGTTTAATTTTTGAACTCTTGTTCAGGCCTAGTCTAATTGAAGAAATTTCTCATTTCATACTTCTTTATAGCTTGAGAAAATGCAAAAATACTCCCTGAAAGCCTTAATGTTGCCATTTAATACCCATAAAATTCAAGGTCGGGCTTATAATGCACCCAGCTCTCAGAAATCTGAGTTATTAGAGAACATCAAAATAGGCCCACTCTATGAATTGAGGGCTTAGAACGACCTAGGCAGAGACATTAAACAGAATTGGGCAGACAATGTAAAATCTGTTGGTTTTCTGGCTCTAGAAAGAAAAATACATGCTATATCAACAGTGGGAGTTCTTCTTTTTAAAGAATATTTTTTATAATCCCAGGTTTGTCTCTAGGACTAATTGTTGGTTAATATAACTTCATATAAGTTTGTGTCGTACTGTTACTTAATGTCATATGTGCATCTCATTGAATCCCACAGGCATAAAGCACTTCCTAGTACTCTAACAAGTATTTTTGCAACCTATTCTCAGAAATGACATGCTTTCATCTTTACCATATTCTATTAGTTTGAAGTGAGTCCCTAGGTCCAGTTCATATTCAGGTGACCACACAGGGTATGAATATCAGAAGGCAGAGATTATTAGGGACCGTCTCAGAGGCTGCCAATCACACTCTGTATTCTTTCCCATCTTTTCTTTTTTCTATAGCACTTATCATTAGCTAAAGTCACTTGCTTATGTTTTTATTGTCTATCTCCCTTCTCTAGAATGTAAACTCCCTGAGGGGAGTGACTTTAAATGCCTTGTTTGCCACATTACCCCTAGACCTTCAACTGCAACTGATGTATACTAGGTATTAAATAAATATTGTTTGATTAATTAATTTATTAATCTGCTAGACTACAATGGACTGGGAAAGCAGAATGTTTCATGGTCAAAAGCAAGGTTTATGAAGTCAAACAGACATGAGTTAAATTCCTATCTTTGCCACTATCTGGCTATGTGACCTTGGGCACATCACCTCAATGTCCATATCTGGAAAATGGGGATAATATCTACCTTGCAGAATTGTTACAATGCACTTCAGTCCTATACATGTGATTGTACATGGAAACGTTTGCTATGAAGAGCAGCCTGGAGATCACGGTGTGTCACTTTCTAGGAGGCTTTACTTCCTCTCCACCCACCGGGCCTTGTTTGGCCAAACTTAGCAATGGAGAAGGAGAAAGGGGGTGGATCAAAGGAGAGATGCACTGCATGACGCTCATTTCTAGGCACTCCCCAGCTCCAGACCACTGCTCTCAGGCCCAGCTGCTGCCCTCACGGTGAGTTTGTCCCTTCAGACTTTTCCACTCTAGCTCCTGAGTATCTGAAGGGAAGGCCCTGCCCTGCTGTTTCCCAGGGCCATCTAGAGTTTGGGAGCTAGCTGTGCCGTACCCCAAAGGCAAGATGCAACAGGAAGCCCAAACTTGGCACACGTTCCGGCCAACTGAACTAAATTGTTATGGCCACAGTCCACTGAAACAAGACAAGTCGACCAAATGAAGGTTAAACTTTTCCACTTACCACAGATAACTCAGCGTTTTGCACTAAACAAACAAATGAAACGTGCCACCAACACTTATAATAATAGTATATCTATTATTTATTTGCCCATAGACCCCACAAGCATCTATTTAGTACTTATGTACAAAGCACCACACGCGGAGCCGGAGGATACACGGATGAGAGAATTGACATAAAGTTGCCTCAGTGCAATGGGAGCTGCGAGGGAACACCCAGCTCAGGTATTCATTTAGGAGGAAAAAACCCCTCTGAAATAGGCCTTAAACAATAAAAGATCCCTTCCTTCAGTTCATACTTATCAAGCTCTTACTCTATGCTAAGGAAAGTCTAGGCCATGGAGCAAAAACAGTGAATAGCACAGTTCCTGCCTTCAAATTGTTCATGATCTTGTGGGCAATAAAACGTAGGGGGAAGTCTCTGGGAAGTAGACGGTGCAGGAATTTAAGAAAGGGAAGTTCATGGCTGGTTTAGGAGACAGTGTTTTAGTGAAGCAAGTAGATATAAATGGACAATGTGGGGGTGAGGAGAATTGGAGGGCATTGGGGGGAGACAATCCTGAAGGGAAAGGTTGGGTCTGGACACGAAGAGCCATGTGCAAACTAAGGAATTTCGACAGTATTCTGTAGGCAGCGTCAGGCTGCAGAGTGCTGTGCACGGGCGTGATGTTATCAGGTCTGTGTCTACAGGAATCTCTCAGGCGCTTGTCTTATATTTGTAAGTTGGAGGGGAGAATAATTTTGCAATTTTTCAGGCAAGAAAAAACTGGGCCCTGAACCTTATCAGCAAGTGCAGATGGGGAGATGGGGAAGGACTCAAGATCTAGATCAGAGGAAGAAAAGCTATAAAATATCAGGAGATAACAGCAATATTCTCAAAGGATTTTAGAGTCTTTCTGAGTCACCTCCTCCAGACGCATTACATAGATAAGAAAAAGTTCTCCCAGAGAGGTCGAGTAATCAGCCACAGATCACACAGCAGACAGCTAGTCTTTACCTGGAGCAACATCGGTCATTTTGACTATATATTAGCTTTTTAGGGCTGCAAAACACCAAAAATTAGGTGGCTTAACACAACAGAAATGTATTGCTCCCCAGTTCTGGAGGCTAAAGTCTGAAACCAAGGTGTCAGCAGGACCATGCTCCCTCTGAAACCTCCAGGAGAACCAGGCCTCCTCTTAGCTTCTGGTGGTCTGCTGGCAATCTCGGGCAGTGTTTGGCCGGAGTGTCACTGTCAAATTCTCCGTCTTCACATGGCATCTCTCTCTATGTGTCTGTCCTCATACTGTCATCTTCTAAGGACACCAGTTATATTTAAGGGACCCACATTACTCCTGTATGTCCTCATTTTAACTTAAATAACTACATCTGCAATGACCCTATTCCCAAATAATGGCACATTCTGAGGTATTGGGGTTAGGACCTCAACATAATATTTTTGTATGCCTGTGTGGTGAGGATGAGGGTGGCTGGGCGGGTGCACAATTCAACCCATGACACTACGTCAGGTTATTCTGACACAAAATGGCTTTCTCTTGGATTAAATTGGCTTCCCCTTTAAAAAATTCACAACGAGATCTGTTAGGACCTATATACCGGGGTGCAGTCATTCAAAAATAGGCAGGTCTTGACTCTTAATTAAAGCTGTAGGTTCAAATGGACCCATCTCTAACTTCTCCACTTGGAGTTGAAGTGATAGAAATAATGGGGGTGCTGTCGGGAGGTCTCCGCTTTCTGTGGCATTGTTTTCCTGCTCAGCATCTCCCTCCGGCTGTCCTAATGCATCTTCACACACCCCTGAGCCTCCCCACAGCTATCAGTTTGTCTCTGAAAAGTGGGAAGAGGCGGCTCCACCATCCCTTCTCTGTGACACAGCAAGCTTTGAGGGAACAGGGACGCCAAGGCATTTTATCTGATATAACAAATGAATTTTTTCAAGAGAAAGGAAATAATAAAATGTTACCATGTCTGAAGTCTTCTTGACTGCTGACTAATGAGGAACCAGAGTCTAAAATAGCTGATTGGGTCTCGCCCAGGAAGTACACCCCAGCCTGCTTCCCCCAGCCCTCCTCTCTGAGCATCACAGGGGCTCTGACCTCTAACCTGCCCTGGGGCTTTCACATCCCCACACACTTCTGCCCAGGTCTCCGGGAAGCTTTTCTAAACTCCTTTGGGCCCCAGGAGCAGGTCCCGGAGAGGGAAGTTTAGAGGAGGGGGTGGTGTTGACAACAGGATGGGTTAAGATACTTCAGTTACATCTTTCTTGTGAAGCCTGCCGGGGCCTCATGGAAGTAATAGAAGGCCCTTTGCGTTCCTCTGAAGGCTCCCAGAAAAGGGAAACTCAGATCACACTAAACTCACCTTTATTTGCAGTTTGGGGTCATTCAAACAGCGCCTGAATTGAAATTTAATTTTGCCCTAGCAGTGAGGATTTGCTGAGCAAATTAATGCTCAAGTGTAAACAAGGCTTTCTACGTCTGCCTAAGAGCCGAAAGGACAACCTGCTTTCAAGGCTTGGAAGCAATCCTTTTACATGCTAATTACAAACCCTTCGCTATTTGTGAAAGCTGGTCCCTCTGGGATTTCTATTTGCCAACAAGTTGTTTATTTCCAGTTTAAAGGGGATGGAGGGTCTATGAATTATTGAGTAGCTACAGTGTGTTTTGCCTGTGCTGAATGAGAGACTGTTTATCTTTATCTTCACAGCCATCCTTGGAGCTAAGCTTGGCCCCAGTCTGCACCTGTGGAACTGAACTAGGGCAGGAGGTGCAGAGCCCGCAAGTCCGGGAACTGGAATTCAAACCCGGGTGAGCCTTAACTCCAGAGCCTGTGCGCCCTCCACCAGCGCGTTATCAACCTTTGGACGTGTTGAGTCTGCTTTTCTCTCAAGTATGTTCCCAAATTCAGTCTTCTCAGTATTTCAGAATGGCCTGGCCCTAATCAGCCCAAACTACCTAGCTTTTGTAAACTCTGTTTGCATTCCAGTAATGAGAAAAATGAGCATTGGGCCAAGAAGCCAGCTGTTGTGGCAGGTCTGGGATAAGAAATCAAGAAATAATAGTCCTTGGTGCTTCCTGAAATCAGCCAATGACTGAAAGCCCACAACATGGAAAATCCCTCTCTCCCTGTTTTTCAGTGTTGTCACCACTCAGAGGAGAGACTGCCTCTGGCCTCAGTGCAGACACAGTCCTGTCAGGTGCAGGCTGGAGAGGTAAGGAACCTGCCTGGGCACTCTAATAGACTGTTTAACCCTTCGTGCCCCTTTCCAGTTCTGCTGTCACTGCCCACTAGGTGAAAAAAACTGACAAAATGTCAAAACATAACTGCATGTTCTCGGAAGGATTACAACACTTCCCCCCCACCACCACCACCACCACCAGGCAATACCTCCAAGTCACATCATAACCTTCCCACTTAGACTTATTTTTAAAGCACACACAAAACACATTTTAGTGGAATTGGAGAATTGGAGCTTTTGACCTAGAAATGAAACAGCTGTTGGCTTCCAGACTGCTTGTCATTAGAGAGAAGAAGGAAAACATCAGAAGCAAGTTCATATTCCTTAAGGTACAGTACTGAACTTTATATATAGCTATGTGCCAAGAGCTGCCCAGCTGCACATAATGCATTAAACAAAACAGGTTTCAAACAATTATGATGCATGACATACAAAGTCAAGCCTTTAAAATATTTATTAATGCTAAAAATTTTATTGCAAAATAATGCTTGCAGAAAAGCACCAGATATGATCCTTAGTACCCATAGGTCTGGCTGTTTGGATGCAAATAATCTTAACTGCTTTCACACCCATTCTTACCCTTTCAGCTAAGGAGACATTCAGTCTCAGCTTTAAGTGCAGAGGAAGTGCAAATAGCCTCTGCACTTCAGAGCTGAGCTTGCTTTGCTAGGAGACGGTTGAGCAAAATCCCAGCACGCTCTGATTCATTCTGCCTCCTGATTGGTCGTTCTCCAGGCCGCTGACATCATCCTGTTGCTGGGTGGAAAACTTCTGCTGCACAGCCCCGGGTACTGACTTCAAAATTTTGTGAAGAGAACATTGTATTCAGCAGCGAAATCAGATTATAGCTCAAATGGAATGAGAAGATCTCCTTTTTGTGTGATAGTTTCAGTCACCTTACACCTCTTCAATTATAATGTGCGCAGCCCAGCCCACAGTCTGGTGAAGGCTTTGGTGTGGCACCCTCTCCTCCGGGCCACCCAACCCCCCAGGCCCGCTACAGGACTGTTTTCCTCTGAGTGCAGATGAAGATGTTTTATACATTTCCCAGGTGAGGCTGGCTTTCTGGTTAGTTTGTTTGCTTTATCAACAGAATCAAAGTGTGTGTCCTTACTTGCTACCATGAGTTGTGACTTTCTGTAATAAATGCCTTTCTAGCTCTCATTGACTGTCCCAGTATTAAGAGACAGAGATAAATGGAGGAAGTGATGGCAAAGTCCAGCTTGTCTGTTGCCCTTTACAGTCTGCTGGGCACATTTTCTTTTAAAATCCTCACCAGAGGATACTTTCCCATTTATCTTAGAGTGGGAAGGAATGGGAGGGAGGGAGAGAGAGAAACATCGATGTGACTTTCACATCGATTGGTTGCCTCCCGCACAACCCCGACCAGGGCCAGGGACCAATGAGCAACAGAGGTATGTGTCCTTGATCAGAATTGAACCTGCGACTCTGGTCCCAGGGCTGACGCTCTAATCGCTGAGCCACACTGGCCAGGGCTCTGCTGAGCACTTTTTTTACCTACGTTTTCTCATTTGTCCCCCACAAGAACCAACAACCCTATGAACTTATATCGCTCTCCCCCCATGCCCCGTTTTACAGATAAGGAAACAAGCCCCCAAACATTAAACTCTTGACCAGCCACATAACTCATAAATGAGAGCTTGAGACTCAAACCCAGGCTCTTTGATGCTTGTTTCTGAACTCTTCCTCCTGGGACACGGCATCTGTCAGCCCCAGGAGGCTAAGTGGCCTGCAAGGGCCAGTCCAAAGTAAGGAGCCAAACCAGTGCCAGGACCCAGCAATCCTCCATCGCCGTACCAGGCCTTTTCTTTTCTTTCTTTCTTTTTTTTTTTATCCTCCCCTGAGGATATTTTTCCATTTTTTTTGTACAGATAGAGTGGGAGGGAGAGAGAGGAAGGGAGAGAGAGAGAAACATCGACGTGAAGGGACACATCAAGTGGCTGCCACCCGCACGACCAACCAGGGCCGGGGACAAACTGCAACCGAAGTACGTGCCCTTAGCGGGAACCGAACCCTGGTCTCTCCGGACCACAGGTCGACGCTCTAACCGCTGAGCCAAACTGGCCAGGGCTGTACTGGGCCTTTTCTGCTACACCTCATCTGGCTCTCAAAACACCATTCTTCAGCTTTTCTTTAGAGATGTTCTTGGATGCACATTTATTTTAAAAACCTCTAGGCTTTTACAAGCTTTTACTCATTAAGAGCAGCTTTGAGGGGAGCAAAAAAGAGAGAGAGAAAAGCCTAATAATTCAGATGTGTATTTGCATACATTATATAGAGCTTCTCAGAGGGGTAAGCTCGTCTAGTGGCTGCTCCTTTCCAGTATTAATGGAATGACTGCCAGAGCCGAAGATGCACCCAGCTCTGGAACAGTCAGAGACATTTCTGCGAGGGGAAGCAGGGCTCCTTCTCACCTCTGGGGAGACACGGGCTTTCTCTTGTTGATCTTGACTTTCACCTTGCCTGGCACGGCTTTTCCTTCCATCTCATTCATTGCTCCAAAGCCTTCGTCTCTTCAACTTTTAAGACACACTTAAAATAGTTCAGCATCCCTAAGTTATTTTCATGTGAGTGGAGCAAACAAACCACGGAGTTACTCCGGGGAGCCCACCACATCTGGTTTGCTCAGGCAAAAACAAGACTCCCTCACCCATTCTTATTTTTAAATGAATCAGAGAATCCTCCAACAGTGGCTTAGGAGACTGAATTGCTGGTGGAGGGAATGGGGTCGGGGTGAAGCACAGATGACTCAGACATGAAAATTTAGGTTTTTATTTTCTGTCTTAATCTTTGTGACTGCAGTCCCCAAACCCATAGCACTTGGTGGCTTAGGTTTCACAACTGACACAGCGAATTTCATGTCCTTTTTATGCTTCTATCACTTTCCCAATAGTCGCCTTTTCTTTTTCCTTTGTTGACATTGTGTGGCTGTGTGTTCCCCTCCATCCTTGTGTCTCAGGCTTCCTGTGTTCGACTCATGTACCCACAGGTCACTCTCAGTTTCAGCAAAATGCTCTCTCTGAAACTAGCTTCATTTCACACTGCTCAGATATTCATGTTTTCACTGTCTGTGGAAGTACAAACTTACTGATTTTTATCTTTCTGTGTTACTAGAAGTTGAATAATTTTTCATATTTAAAAGTAGAATCTTAGTGTCATGGACTTTCCAGCATGAACCTATGCAGTTCCCACGTCTCTCCCCCTTTCTGCTCAGTGAACTCTCCACACCTTTGCTCCTGCTGTCCGTCCCTTTGCCTGAAATGTCTGTCTTAGAAAAGGCACATGGTTACCACTCAATAAATGTTGAGGGAAAAAAACAACAACCCTATGGTCACATACTTAGTTGGTGGCAGTTAAACCTAAAATTAGATCCCACCCACATGCAATTATTAAAATATAAATAAAATATTTGATTGATGAAGAAATACATTAATGTAGGTTAAGAAGTTTGCACACTATGCATCCAATTCCAAAGCTGCAGACGTGAAAGCTCTCTCCTGGGATCCCGGGAGTTATGCCCCTTCTCCCGCTCCACCCAACTTCCCTCCTGCCTTTTGCTTTCCATTTGGGAGATTTATTTTGCCCAGAAAGTGACAGAGGAAATCAGGTCCACACACATATATCATATATCCGAGCAAGGTGAGCTCGGAGGCACTTCCAGAATGGCTTTCTAAGTCTTGGGCCCTTTGCAAAATTGTGTGTGCTGGGTTAAGAATCTAGGCTCTGGAATCAGGCCATATGCACACCCTCAGCCCTGCAACACGTCAGCAGACTGGGAGGAGGGAGAGAAACCAATATAAACATGTGTATAATTTCAACTCCCCCATTTCTCTGATTTCATATATGTTATATATGTACTTCTTATAGATGAGGATTAAATAAAATAATGCCCGTGAAGTCTATGTTACAGAATTGGAATGTGGGATATAAAAAAGTTCCAATAAGTGTTACCAAATATTTTTGCCAAATGGACAGAAATTCAGATACAATAAGAAAAAAAAAAGTGAAGGTAGTGAGGAATTAATGAAAGCAAATTTCAAAATGAGTGGTACTCATAGTGTAGTTAAAAAAAGAAAAAGTGAAACTGTCAGGGATAGTATGGAAAACTACAAATAAGTCTAGATGATTAACATCAAAAAGAAGAATCTTTTGGTGGTTATTATAAACAAGCTTTGCAAAATTAAACTAAGGCATTTATTGTATTTGGTATACCTGTTAACTAGACTTCTATTGGCAAAATCCAGCCCTTTTGACATGCCCTGTCAACGAAATTGGGGATCGGTGATATATAGAAGGAGTTACAGGTATCTTTTCTCCTGATTTCTCTGCACCACATGCAGAATCCCTAGGATAAACTAAAGAGACTGAAAACTTTCACAAAGTATCAGGAGATGTTACAGAGAGCAAAGCATATGATACTGTGGAGCTTACTCAGAAGTGAGCATGAGCCCTTTTACTAACACAGGTAGAACTAAACTGGCTGCAGACCTGGCAAACACTTCAAGGTCTAAACTTGATATTTCAATCCTTGAAATATACCCAATAGCCTGGTTGTTTTGTGCAATTTCTGCAAGTCCATAAAAACTATGGATGCTAAGTCACTATTAAGTGGCCACCATATGCAATACATTGTGCTCAGTGTGGGAAATACAATAATGAGTAAAATGGCCCCATACTGATAGTAGATATGTAACAAAATTAAAATACAACTCATAGGTATTGTGACATGGGTATTTACAGGTGCTGTGGGTTTCCATCAACATCTCTAGCTACAAGATAGGGAGACACTTCCCAGGAAAAAATACTGTATGGTACCCAACATGTATTGATCAATCAATCAATAATCACTCAGAAGGGCATTTCTACTACTGCCATGCTAGGGGCTGAAGAGCCCTTTGAGACTTGTCACCAATATGTAAAGAAGGGTTTTAAATTACCAAAAGACGGTTCCTCAAGTCTGTACGTGGCGTGAAGTTGTTCTAGAGAGGGAGTAAGCTGGGGCTGAAGCAAGACTCGAACAGATCTAGCAGGCTGGAGGAATGGCCTGAAACCAAGGCAAATGTAAATTTCTATTAAAAATTAAACATATAAAAACAGGAGGAGAAAAAACTGGCTCCGAAGCAGTCTATGAGGGAAGACATAGGGAATGATTAACTGGAAGGTCTTGGTTTTTCTGTAAGCTTAACGAAGCAAAATGTCATTGTTAAATTGTAATATCCTTAAGGGCAGGGATCACATCTTAAATATTTTAATATCCCTCCTCTGACTAGATGGCGCCTAATACAGAGTATGAGCTCAATAGAAATTTCCTAAATGGAGTCGAAACTAAGAAAGCCTAGAGCAATAGGCCCCACTAATGAGCTGGCTGTGGTCAGAACCACCAGGGACAGCTGTCAGCTCTTGTCTGATGTGCAACCTGCCTGATACTGCTCTGGGCTTTCTCTTCTCTCTCTCTCTGGTTCTCAAGATCAAAATCAAAATCTTCTTCATGATTTAGAAGGCTGACTCAATGCCCCACCCGACCTCCAGCCCCATGTGACCAGGCTCTTCTTTGCTCCAGCTCTTTGAGTTCCTCCAGTGTCCCAGTGTCCCTTCCAGCTGGATCCAGTCCTGGTCTCTCTGCATGAAAGACTCCTTCCCACCCCCTTGCACACACAGTTTTCCACCTGTTCCTCCAGGTTCATTCTGTGTGTTGCTTTAACTTATCCAGGAAACCATCTCCTGAATCATACCAACAGCCCAGTTAAGATTCCCCTATTGGTCCTGCCGGTGTGGCTCAGTGGTTGAGCATCAACCCATGCACCAAGAGGTCATCAGTTCAATTCCTGGTCAGGACACATGCCCAGCTTGTGGGTCAGATCCCCAATGGGGAGCATGCAGGAAGCGGCCAATCAATGTTGTCCCTCATTGATGTTTCTATCTCTCTCTCCCTCTAACTTCCTCTCTGTCCAAAATCAATAAAGAAAAAAACAAACAAAAAAACACTCTATTGCATGATCTCCCAGTTTCCTATGTGTTCCCTTCTAGCACTTATCAGAGTCATCATTCCCTGTTAACCATGGAACTATTGTTGCAAATCTTCCTCCTCTGCTGGAATGTGAACTCCATGAGGGACCTCAGCTTTCCTGTGTCTTCACCTCTGAATCCCAAGTACCCAGGCTAGTGTTCCCCTAACTGTAATATTCATATGAATGACCTTGCAGGGGCGGGGGGCAGTCTTATTAAGCCGAAGATTCTGAGTCAGTAGGTCTGGGGTGGGGCCTGAGACCTTGCATTTCTTCCAGGTGATGTTGATACTACTGGTTCTCTGACCCACCTTGAGTAACCAGGTCCTATAGCACAGCATGTCTGTGTGTCCTCTCTGTCTTTACACCACCTCCTTCTTTCCATTCTCACAGCTCTTGCCTTAATGGAATCTTTATGCATCTGTTACCCAGATGACCTGGTTTCCCAGCTGGTCTTTCTGCATCACTTGCCCAGAGGTCTGGCCCCTTGGGCCATACACCTTCAATGTGTCTTTCTACAATGTAAACCTAAACATGTTTTCTTCCTTCTTTAAAGACTTTAGAGACCCCTTGTTACCTTGTAGGAAGAAAATCCAAGCTTCTCAGTATGGCATTCAAGGCTCCTGCCCACTTTCCTGGTCCTACCTCTTCTGTAGCCCCGTCTCACATCCCACATTCCTACCCGATCAAGGCCTTTGCAGTGCCTTGAACTTACTTGGCTGTTTCAGTCCTCCCTACCTTTGCTCAGGCGGCTGACTCTCCCTGGAATACCCTCTCCCAGCTCCATTCCTCTCTCAGAAGTCCACACTCCTAGCCTGGTTCACCGCCCTGTGCAGGAAGCATTTCCAGGGTTCCGCGCTCCATGGAGAATTGGCACTTCCTTATTTGGATTCCACTGTAGCTCCCTATGCTGGACTAACTTATTTATAAGGCAGTCTCCTCCTTCCAGGCAGTGATTCCTCAGAGCACAAAACTGTGTCTCATTCATCCCTGTTAACCTCCATGCCTGGCACGTGGCTGGCCCTTAAGGAATGTCTAACACTAATGAATGATGTATCGTACTCCGCTCCAGATGCCGTATGTTAAGGGGGTCACTTTGACAAAATGGAGTTCTACTAAGGAAGGAACACCCGCCTTGGTCCAGAATTCCTGTGACATGAGAAACAGTCCAAAAAATGATCTAAAAATGAAGCTTGGAGAAAAGGTGTGTCTGCACATAGTAGATGCTCAATAAATATCTATTGAATGAATGAACAAATGAGCCCTACTGGCTCTCTTCATGTAGAGAGGTCAAGTGCAAAGAGATTAATTACATGCATCCAGAGTTATCTGTGGCTCCAGAAGCTCCAACATTGTATCTAGGGCAGAGATCTCAGTCCAATAAAATAATGATTGTACTAACAAGACCTAGATGTAGCAAACTTTACTTCCTCTAGGAGCCATCTAAATTATCTTTTTATTTTAAAAATATAAATACTAAGTCACACAACACAGTCTCTGGACCAGTTAGAGTTAATTTTTGTGGCGATAGACAGGAAAAAAATAAGATGTGGTTGCCTTATTGCCTCTAAGAGTGTCCTCAGGACCCTCTTTCTCATTCCCTCTTTCTCTCCACATTTCTCCCACCCCCACATCTTCCCCTGTGTTGGCTTCAGTATAGAGACCTCCACAGCCCAAGCTCATTTCTCCAAAGCAGAAAAAAAGGACATCCTTTGGCTCCAGGACTCCGCTTACAGCATTGACTGTGAATGTGGCTGAACGAAGCCCCATGGCCCCAAGAAGGCTACTCTGTGCTGGAACAGAGAATCACATACCAGCATTGCACCTGCTGCCCCTAGGCTGAGAAAGGGGGTGCAATTTCCCAGATTAAAACTGGCTAAGAGTTTACCAAAGGAAAAATAAGAGCTGGAGGACAAAACAGCAGTTACCCACCAAGGCCTGAATGCTTGTTCTTATTCTAGAATGTATAAACATTCAATACTGCATTCGCACATAATATAATTCAGGTGCAAACACTGGTTATTAAGAACTCCTGAGCAATTCAACCCACATTTTAACCTGACAAAATTCACTATTCCTGTAACACAAACCGGAAGACTTTTCTGCATTGACTTTCTCTATTCATTTCTTCAAACGTGTTTTATTGTATGAGGGATATAATGATGAGAAAAATTGTCCTTATGAACTCTAAAATCTCTTGGAGAAGGTAGCCAAGCAAAATAACAATGGCAATGCAGGTGGCAAGTAGTGTAAGAAAATAATGTATATCCACATTGTTGGGTCGAGATATAAAAAGATAAAGCGAAATTTTAATCACACTCTTTCATGACTATCAATATTCTCTCTTCCCTTGACCAGCTGCCTCTCTGAGTTATGATGTAGATGGGCAGAAAGGATGTTTTTGCTGATGTAATCTCAATGTTGTCCTGACCTTCAAAAGAAGAAGAGGTATCTACTTGCTTGGAGCGCTTGGTTTCAAGCCTAGCAAAGACTCATGGAAGTAGCATTGCAGACCCTGACATCAGTGCCTTAAGAGCCCAGAAAACAACAGATTCCTTCAGGTGAGTGAGTGGCTTCTCTCAGTGGCCAAGCCTGTAAAGAATAAGAAGAAAGCAAGGAGATTGGCAGTATCTCTGTTCCCACACTATTGAATTCCTGTGTCACCCATATTTCTGACTTTGGTCCTCAGTTTCACTTCTCAGGTTCATGTTTCTCCTATCACGATCCCACAAAGTGTAGGGACTCTCAGGTGTCATCTTTGCTGGGGACAGTCTTTTCTCCATCTGCAGGGCCATGGCTTACTACTCGTGCTTCAGAATCTGCAGTGGAGGAGGTTTGGTGACACACTTTTCTCAGGCAGACCACAGTGCTTCATGTTACTTGTCTCTCCAGCCTCCATTGTATGTTTCGGGTTATTTCAGTCCTGAGTGATGGCAGTGAACTGAATGACAATGCTTACTAGAATTCTGATCTCTGCTATTCACCCGATTATTTTTTTTTCTTCTAATTTTCCTGTTGCTTATTAAAAGCTTAGTTGCTATTGTCAAGTAACACACTGTATTTACACTGAGCTAAGGAGCATGTAGGAAACTGGATTATTTTGTTATCCCTTTTGCCGAAAGCACAGATGTACTACACTCAGGTGATCGAAGAGGCAATCAATTCCAAAGTAATTGCTGGCCCACACTGTGGGCCCAGCTGGGCTGACATTTTAATTTCGGTCTTTTTTTTGTTTGTTTCCATTATCCTGGGGGCCAAGGTATAAACGTGTCTGGAATCACAATTTGCGGAAGATTAGTAAAATTTTGGAACAGGGCCAGGACCATTCAGTACTTGGGATGGATTTCTTGGAGTCTCTCCAAATGTATGGCATGTCCATTTGTGCCGCGTGGTCAGACTTGAGTCTAGAACAGACAGTTAAGACAAAATGATGCTTACTGCAGCCTCCTTGTCCACAGGGAAAACTGAGGTGAATGGTCTGGAGCGGGTTGTTTCCGTGCTTTAGAAGGCTGGTTCCATGGAGGAACGCTGCTTTGGTGTGGTGAGGCTTGAGAGTGCTTAGGAAGCAGTTATACATACACATAAAAGGCGATTTAAAGGGAAAATGATGGCGAAGACTGAAGAGGCTCTGGCTTTGGGCATATATGCCCTATCTACTCAAAATGAAGGTAGTTCTGCATAATGAATAAAAGCTTGGTATTCTGGTTCATGCTGGGTCGTATCCCGGCTCCACTGCTTACCAGCTGTAAGATTTGGGAAAAATCAGCAATACTGTGAAGCTGAGGTTAAATGATGTAAAACATGTAAAATGTTTAGCATAATGCCTGACTCTAGAAAGTGATCTGTCAAGTTTATGACAAGACAATCTCAAATGTTATCATCCGGTGGCTTAAAAAGTTTGTTGTTGTTGTTAATATTTGTTGATGTTGTTAATATTTTTCCATTGATTTTTAGATAGAGGGGAAGGGCCTGGCCCATATGACTCAGTGGTTGAACTTTGATCCATGCACCAAGAAGTCACCAGCTGGATTCCCGGTCAGGACACATGCCCAGGTTGTGGGCCTGATGCCCAGGGGGGCATGCAGGAGATGGCCAATCGATATTCTTGCTCATCTATGTTTCTCTCTCTTTCTCTCCCTTCCTCTCTCTCTAAAAATCAATAAAGAACAAAATTTTAGATAGAGTGGAAGAGAGAAAAAGAGAGAGAAGAGAGAGAGACATACAGTCGTCCCTCACCACTTTGCGCTTTGACTTTCGCGGCTTCACTCTATCACGTTTTTTTCAAATATATTCATTAAAAAGTTGATCGAGACAATGAAAGTGATACAGCACGCACTCGATTGTCTGAGTCAATTATACACCTCTGTATTACAATTAAAATTAAAATTACTGTACGTATGGACTGTAGGCCTGTGTATTCGAGCACCCCAGGAATCCTTCTACGCCAGGTGCAACCGCTAGAGTCTGGAACTGATTAACCATGATAAACTAGGGACGACTGTAGATGTGAGACACATCAATTGGATCTAGCCTGCAACCCGGGTACATGCTCTTGACCAGCATTGAATCTGCGACCCTTCCATCCGAGGGCCAACACTCTAGCAGCTGAGCCAAACCAGCCAGAGTGGCTTATAAAGTTTTTGAGGTCTAAAACTACCTTGAGAATTTAATGAAAACTCTGAGTCTTTGTTCCCCAAGGGAAAAAACGCACATGCACATAATTTTTGCACAGTGTGAGGGATTCAAAGATCTAAGGCTGTATAGACATAGCCGTTACCTTAACATCCTTTGTTCCAGGGCTAGACCCATTCCCCAGAGAGAATAAAGTCCTCAGTTTTATTATATTTTTTACAGGTTTTTATCATTTACAATCATAGTCATAACTTTTTAGATTTGGAAGAAATTTTTTAATCTGGTCTAACAACCCTCCCTTCCTTTTAAGGAATAACATATTAATGGCCCAAGAAAACAGTTGTTTCAGATAAACAGTAAACTATATCAATTTAACATTTTTATAATTAAAAAACAAATTCTCTCTTTATCAACTACCCTTCATGTTTGAGATACCCCTTAAAACTACTTCTGCCTTGGCTAACCCTGTTCCCTAATATACATTGACAGCCCTCAGGAGCTCATATTCATTCAAAGCCATGATGAATACAATGACCATTGTTTTCTGTGTGTTTTATTTTTTATAATCTTTATTGTTGAATGTATTACAGATGTTCCTCATTTTTCCCCCATTGACCCCCTCCTCCCCACTCGCACCCCCCGCCTACCTTTTCCCACACTGTTGTCTGTATCCATTAGTTATGCATAGAAATTCTTTGGTATATTTCTTCCCATCCCCCAATCCCCTTCCCTTTGAGGTTTGTCAGTCTAGCAACCAATTTGTACTTCTTAAATCCCTTCACCTTTTTCACTCATTCCCCCAACCCCCGTCCCACCTGGCAACCAACAAAATGTTCTCTGTATCTATGAGAATGTTTCTGTTCTGCCTGTTCAATTTGTTTGTAGATTCCATTGTTGATAGATATGTATTCATTACCATTTTGTTTGTTCATATATTTTATCTTTTTCTTCAAAAAGACCCTTCAACATTTGATATAATAATGGATTGGTGGCGATGAACTCCTTTAACTTTTTCTTGCCTGGGAAACTCTTTATATGGCCGTTGATTCTAAATAACAGCTTTGCAGGATAAAGTAATCTTGGTTGTAGGTTCTTGCTTTTTATCACCCTGAATTTTTCTTGCCACTCCCTTCTGGCCTGCAAAGTTTATTTTGAGAAATCAACTGATAGTCTTATGGGAACTCTCTTGTAGGTAACTAACTGCTTTTCTCTTGCTGCTTTTAAGATTCTCTCTCTGTCTTGAACCTTTTGCATTTTGATGATGATGTGCCTTGGCGTGGGCCTCTTGGGGTTCATCTTGTTTGGGACTCTCTGTGCTTCCTGGACTTGTATGTCTGTTTCCTTCACCAAGTTAGGGAAATTTTCTGCCATTATTGTTTCAAATAGGTTTTCGATTTCTTCGCTCTCTTCTCCTTCTGGCACCCCCAAGATGAGAATGTTGGCACGCTTGAAGTTGTCCCAGAGGCTCCTTACACTATCCTCATTTTTTTGGATTCTTTTTTCTTTTCTGATTGGGTGTTTTCTGCTTCCTTATATTCCAAATTGATGGTTTGCTTCTTGGCTTTACCTACTCTGCTATTAAATCTGTGTAAATTATTCCTTATTTCAGTTAGTGCCTCCTTCATTTCTGACTGTGCATCCTTCATTTCTGACTGGTCCTTTTTATGCTCTTGAGGCCCTCACTAAGTTTGCTGAGGTTCTCACTGAGTTTATTGAGCATCCTTATAAGCAGTGTTTTGAACTCAGCATCTGTTAGGTTGCTTATCTCCATTTTGCTTAGTTCTTTTCCTGGGGTTTTGTTCTGTTCTTTCATTTGGGACCTGTTTCTTTGTCTCCTCATTTTGGCTGCCTCCCTGTGTTTGTTTCTATGTATTACTTAATGAGAGGTATGGGGCTATCTGAGACCAGATGCTGCTTGTTTGAAAGAATTTAGGAAAAACCTGAAGCAGGATCCGAGACAGGCCAATCCTATGGTTAAGCAACTGGTAACAGCTTGGGTGGACCTGAAAGTTGGGTGGGGCGGGGCCTCAGGGAATCACCAGGGCGGGGCAACCAGTGTGAGCCAGGTTGCTGGAGTCCCAGATATGGCAGCTGTCTGCCGCCCCAGGAAAGGGCTCACCAAAGGAACAAAGGCCTCTGACAGCACGTCTGTCCCGGAGAAAGCCCCCTCTCCAGCCCTTGCTCCAGTGCCAAACAGCTCAGTTCTTCCCTGCATGTCTCTGGCGCCCCTCGAGCTGCCTCCCCTCCAAGCTTGGAGGGAGAGAGTCCGATAAGTCCATGCTCGGGCCCTTTAAGAGGAGCTGCCTGGGGCTCCAGCCGCCTCAGCCTCCCTGAGCCTCAGTTCCCGTTGGTTTTTCCAGCCAGAAGTTATGGGGATTCTCTTCCTGGCACTGGAACCCTGAGAGGGATGGGGACCTGGTGTGGGATGGGGACCCCTCAGCCCTCAGGGAGGATCTTCCCAGCCGAGGTGTTCTCCTGATTTTTATCTGACACACGTGGGTGTGGGACCAGCCTGTTCACCTCCACACTCCTACCAGTCTGGATGTGGCTGCTTCTTTAATTCCGTAGCTGTAGGACTTCCATTCAGCTTGATTTCAGGCGGTTTTGAATGATGGTTGTTCTGTAGTTTAGTTGTAACTTTGATGTGGTTGTGGGAGGACGTGATACTGCGTTTACCTACCCGCCATCTTGACCGGAAGTCTCTCTGTGTGTTTTAATTAGCATATCAAAATCTATTCTGCAGTACGCATTGGATACTGTGCTATTTAATAGAGAAGAGCCTTGTTGAAATACAGTACTAGAGTAGTGACTTCATCAGGCAGGAACTGAAATGAACAGACTTCCTGAGCACCTACAATGGAACAGGCTCTATTCGGTGCATGTGAGGTACAAGGATGGATACATCCCTGACAGAGATGTGTGCCCTCATGAAGTGTGCAGTCTAACAATAAAAATGATCTTTTCTTGTGGAAGACTATGGCTGGGGTTGAGATTCTGTTCATGAACAGGCCCAGAGGTAACCTGTAAGTTTCCGGCCACATGAACGCCACCAATGCCTCCATTACCGTTGCTAGGAACGCCTGCCTTCATTTGCTTACGCAATAGCTGCTTCAGGATGGGCAGCTCGAAACACAATAGCCAACCTGTGTCTGGGCAAAATTCTACCCGTACCTTCTCCCTGGCACGAGCAAGAACTACAAGTAGCCAATAGGCCATGCAATAGGTAAGCCATCTCTAAGCTTTTCCCTGCAAAAAAAAATATATTTTTAAGCACTTCTACTTTGCTTCCAGGGTACTTTGGGTGACCTTTGAGGGGAATAGGAACAAAAGAGCAAAGGTACTTTGTTTTAGTAGTTTACTATAGTTAGAGGGCAGCAGGAAGTAGAGCTGATAATGTGGAAAATAAGCAGATTAATAAAAGAGATGGGGGACTGGAACATGGAAAGTTGGAATTAGGTCAGATAAGTGACGGGACCAAAGTCAAGAGACAGTAAAAGACTTTGAAATCGTGTAATCTTGTTGAATCTGGAGCCCCAGAAGCAGATTCAACCACACAAAGTCAGTGTAGCTAACATCACTGAAGTCCACAAACTCTGAGAAATTCACCTGATCTCACTCCAAGAAAAAGCTAGAATGATGTTGTGGAAGCCTTGAAGGCAAAGGGTGAAGAGAATAGACTTGAGGTCGTGCTGAAAGGGCTCCGGAGCTGGCAGCTTAGGGCTAGAGCCTCTATTCACCTCAGTTGTCATCCTATTTAGGGGAGCAGACTGCTGATCTTCATTCAGAAGCTACTTTGGGCAGCAGCTAGGTTACAGAAACAATGGTATCAACACACCCAAGCAGGTACTTCTTTGCTTTTTCTACCTAGGAAAATCTGACTCTTCTCTGTTATCTCCACATCTAGAACCTTATCCTTGTTTGGCTCAATATACTCCTTTGTTCTTTGAAAAGGGGGAGAAGCTCTTCTTGATGCTTTCAGGGGGACCCAACTCAAGCCTCTGCTTCAACCCCTTTTTATCTGAGATGTCATGGCACGGTGGGCTGAGCATGTTAGTGAAATAGCAAAAAGTTATGTTCCTGACATCTGAGAAGGTGAAGTCAATGTAAATGAGTTGCGTCAGTTGCTCAAGATTACAAAATCATTTATTTACGACCTGGTAATGCAATGACCTTTTTCTGGTGCTTTCATACTTTGCAAGCCACAATATTTTTGGCAGATGAATTGCTTATCTCTTCTCCCAGTGAATGCTTTGATAGACAACCGTATAAATATCCTGTAGCCTGGTTCCTTGATTTTGTAAACAACCAGGAAATAAGACATTTTGCCTGATGACCAAGGCAGACTTACAAATAGGCTTCTATAAACAGAAGGCTATCTTTGTAAAAGGCAAGAATGCAAGAACCTGTGGCTTGGTTCAGGCTTTATATATCCTGTCCATTACACCACCCAGAAGACCCTCTTAGCCCAGACCTATATTTTCAAAATCCCAGACCTATTTATAATATGGTTAGGTTCTTGCTTGAGTCATACAGAACATATCAGATGTACTATTTATCATGATTTTGCTCACATCATGGAAGGTAGTTGCCTCTAGCAGAGTAAAACTGAGAATTATAAGCTTTTGGCTGGTAGGCAAAGGTCTGCAAGTATTCCAAGGCCCTTTATCTCGGAATTGAATATTACTTCCTTTTCATTAACTGGCAAACTTCAATTCTTCAGTTAAAAGCTTAAACAATGATTATGACATGCTATCTCTAGCACAGAAAAAGGAATTTATTGAGAGCCAGACACATAAAGGTATATATTCATCTTTGTGTGTGTGTGTGTCTGTGTGTGCACACACTCACTCACCTACATACAAGTCCAAGTTCTAGAGAAGATTGTCTTTCTTCATCTCTAGACAGATTAGAATGAGGGATACACTGTTAACATTTAATTTCTCCAAACACTTATGTTCTTCATTATTCAACATTATCTTGACACAGAGTTCCCTATCTTAGAGTATGATAGAACAGACAAATAGAAGACAAAAATGTACTTTTAAACACAAGTGCAATAAAGATGCTTGATGATAAACCTTGTGTGTCATCAAGTATGTGAGGCCCTTTTAAACCAAACCAACAGTGGTAAATGGTATCAGGGAACTCAAAACATTGAAATTCAAGTAAATTTCAATTGCTATTAAAAAAGTATATGATTGTGGTGTGAAACCTCATGGACATAATAATAGCTAACACTTATTGAGTTCTCATAGGAGGGATACTGTTGAGCACTTTACATATTACTCTTTTATTTAATCCTCAAAAAAAAAAAACCTATAAAGGAAGCACTAAAAAATAAAATTTAAAGACTTTTTGAACAGTGATTAGATTATACAACATCACCATAGACAACAATGTTTTCGAGTTCACCCATACAGAATTCTTAGGTAATACATCTCAGGTCACAGCTAAAAACAACTTGTATAAAATATTTCCATTTGCTTCTGTCGCTCAGCATTTTAGTTTCCCCTAAACAAGTGAATCTCTAGGTGTTCATGTTTTCTCAGAGAGAGAGAAAATGCAAAGTGACAGGTCTTCTATATACAGAAATAACAGCAGAATCATCTCATCAACAGCAAGTCCAACACAACCACAACCCTTCTAGTATTGCCCAGGGAGAAGCACCATTTCCTTTTCTTCCCCAACCATAACGTTTTCAAAGATCTGGTAAAGATGATTCTCTTTGGTAAAGTTAAGTGCCCCCTTTATTTTCCAAGATCATAGAAAACCCTAGGAACTATTTACCTGTAAGACTGAGAACAGGTTCAAGGGTTGCTGAGCTCAGAATAAGCCCAATGTAACAGAGAGAGAGAAAGAGAGAGAGAGAGCGCGCGCGAGCGCGCGCGCATGACTTAGAAAAGGGAGAGATAGCAGTGGTTCCTGCCAAGCCAAGGCATGAGAGGCACAGAAATGAATGAAAACCATTCTTTCATTGTTAGCTGTGACAAGGTCCTCTAAGGCTAGTGACGGGCTCTACAGAAACAGATCAATTGTTGAGCCACATTCCACATCTGGTAAGTTGGGTCAAATTAAAACATTTATACATGTTTATATTTATTTTTTCTTTTTTTTAATCGTCACCTGACGGCATTTTTGCATTTATCTTCAGATAGAGCAAAGGGAGAAAGGGAGGAAGAGAGAGAGAAACATTGTATCGAGAGACACATCAACTGGTTGCCACCTTAGAGACAGAGAAACATTGTTTCGAGAGAGACACATCAACTGGTTGCCACCTACACAACCCCAGTCAGGGCTGGGGACAAACTGCAACCAAGGTATGTGCCCTTAGCAGGAACCAAACCTGGGCCTCTCTGGTCCGTGGGCCGATGCTCTAACCACTGAGCCAAACCGGCCATGGCCATGTTTATATTTCTAAAACAAAATGACCTCCTCATATATGCCTGGTCCCCTTTACACCCCATAAAGACCACCACAGTGACCTTTAACCTGCAAACGGACACAGTCACCCTTATTCACCCTATCTTTTTCTTGACTACTTGGAAACTTTTAAGAAAATTTAATTTTGATTTGTGTTTAGTTTTTAGAAAATAGTTTTGGTTCGCAAACTCTAGACCAATTGTTCTCAACTTCCCTAATGCCACGACCCTTTAATACAGTTCCTCATGTTGTAGTGACCCCCAACCATAAAATTATTTTTGTTGCTACTCTATCACTGTAATTTTGCTACTGTTGTGTCTTAGACAACCCCTGTGAAAGGGTCGTTTGACTCCCAAAGGGGTCGCGACCCACAGGTTGAGAACTGCTGCTCTAGACAATCATTAAACTGGGCTGGCAGTTTAAGTTTGAATAAAGGATAAACAGTAGAAAGGGAGAATTTTTGTGTCTCAGAGTTTTCTTCAGAGGCTCTTGCTGGTGCAGACACATTAGAATCTCTTTGACATCAAGTCTGCAGAGGAAAAGCAGTTTGGGTAAGAGATTACCAACCTCCATTCTCCAACTAGGAACACAAAAAGGTTCTAAAACCTCTGTGCAGAGAAGTGTCCTAATGAAACGTAGGCTATAAGAATTTTTTATGTACAGAAACTAAAATGGGGGTTTCTGGCCCAGTGAATTCTAGTTTTTTTTCTTTTAGAATGTCTGACTTTCACATCCATTTACTAATGAGAACTAAGAATGATATATTTGTAAGTGCTTGCTATGGAAATGAAGATTGTTTCAGTCTGTCTCTTTTGGTCGAAAGAGAGACACACTCAAGTTACTTTACAAAATTAGCAGTGAGAGAAGATTAGATGGGAGCGGAGGGCAGGGGGCTGTTACAAGAATACACAGCAGGGACGGGAACTGGAAACCACCAGGACTGAAGGCAGCCCTAAATACCAGTGTGGTAGTGTCTGTGCTTTTTTTCCTGTACATTGCCCCCATCTCCTGTCTCCAACAGCTTCCTGAACCTTTCCTCTCACTCTGTTCTGTTCCTTCATAGTTTTAGCTTGCATATGGTTCATGGCATCCTTTCACTACCTGACTTTGCTGCCAACTGGCTTAGTGTCTTAGTTTCCCACTGCCAAGTTTCCAAGTAAGGCATTTGATTGGCCCAGATTATCATTTTAAGTTGGTCCATACAGATGGCTGGCCAGGTCCCAGAATGACTGTATTCCAAGTCAAGTGTCTTCCCCTTGGTCCACTCATTTGAAACAAGGGGCTCACACATAGCATAGAGTCTGACTGCTTAGAATAAGGCCACAAATAGGAAGGTTTCTGTAGGGGAAAATATGGATGGGACAGATTGATAAATATCTCTAGTTTTCTAGCAGATTAAGTGGAAACCAGTTTATTCATCTTCTGTTTAGAGGAGCTCATCTCAGCTAATCACAGTAGTTCTGGAATATCCTTGATACAGCATGTGAGAGTAGCAACAGCACCTTCTTCCCTCTCCACTTTTCCTGTTTTATCAACTTTGTCTCCATTAGGGCCATTACTTTATGATTAACCAAGGGCCTAGGAATTTTTAGATTTATATATCAAAACATTTGGAATTTCAGTTTAGAGTACCAACAAAAGTATTTTTCACACCCCAGGATCACTCAATTGTTGTATTTTAGAGTAACGTGCCAGTGGACAATGAAATACTAGAATGGGGAATAATGGGTATTTCTTTGCCTACTCCCATAGCATTTATTTCAATAAGAATCCAATTAATAGAGATGCCAAACTATATTGGTGCGTGTTTGGGAGATCTAAGTCAGTGGACCTTAATCTAATACAGAGAATGAGTTCAAAAAATATTTACAATAATGTCTGACTTATTATGCCAAGGCAGGATTTCAGAACACTGTAAATACTGGCATCAATAAAATCTGGGTTCAAATCACAGCTCTGTTTTGTAATAACTGTGTGACTCTGACCAAAATTTAAATCCATGTAAATCATTTGTAAAATGGAGATAAGAACAACCACTTCATAGAGTTTTGTAAATATTAGGCAAGACAATGTATGTAGATTATTGCAAAACTGGCATATAGCAAGCACTGGGTATATGGTGGTACTTGCTTCTATTACTATATCTATTATGATTTTAATATTATTATCATGGGTGTTATGAGGATTAGAGAACATAGATTAGTTATTTGAGGGTTATCTTGTTTTTTTTAATCCTTGCCTGAGGATACTTTTCCACCAATTTTCAGATAGAGTGGAAGGGGGGGAGGGAAAGAAAGAGAGAGAAACATCGATTCCATCCATGTGAGAAAGATGCTTCGATTGGTTGCCTCCTACACAACCCCAACCAGTGCTAGGGTTTGAACCTCAACTAAGGTATGAGCCCTTGATTGGAACCTGCAGCTCTTTGGTCCAAGGGCCGATGTTCCAACCACTAAGCCAAACCAGCCAGGGCTTCTTTACAGTCTTAAGAGAGATAACATAAATGTACATATTAGTGATGGTACATACATGTAACTTGCACATACACAAGTGGAACTCAGCAGAATAGTGAACTAAGTGAGAATGTTAAGGATGAAATAAGGATGTTAAATGATACTCTTTAATCAGGAAATATTCTTCAATATTCTTTTTAAATGCTGGTGGATAGTACCTCTTAGAAAACAAAGGAGAGATTGCCCCCAGCATACAAGTGTATCTATTGTAATGTAAAAAGCCAGGATTCTCAGGAATTTTATAACTGGGGCATAAACTATATTTAAAGGGGGAAGGGAAACATTGAGAACTGCAAATAGAAAGTACCTACTCAATGGAAGTCACTGTCACTAGGGGGTAGCCCACTTGGGTTTCCATTTCGCTTCCTTAGAGAAGCCTAGACCCAGTTAGATTTCCCTGCTGTATATTCCCTTCCTGTATTTTCCCTACTATAATACTCATGACATATCAGCATTACTTGTTTAAAGTCCATTTTCTGTGCTAGGTTATAAGTCCTGTAAGACCCTGAGCTTCAGTCCATTACTTTATCTCCATGACTAGCCAAGTGCTTGGCACATGGTAGGTACGCCACAAAGATATGCTGAGTGAATGAATGCATGAATGCAAGAATGAATTAAGCAATGAACATGGAATTAGGAGGTGATTTCATCATATACTGTCTGTACTGTTCTCTAACTTTTATAAGGGTAAATCCTATCTTCCTGTTGACTTGTAAATTGCAATGAGACACAGCAAACCTTCTGCATCATGGTTTCATCACTACTACAAAGAGGCCTCTGGTCACAGGCATAAATGCTCAAAAGATCTTCCTGAGCTCTTTACTAACAATCCTTTTTACCCTCAGTCCCCATTTTCTATTTATCTCCTACCAATGCAGAGATTATACCTCAGTCTCACTGTGTCGATTATAAAATGTCTTTTGTTATTTTTATCACCAGGATTCACTACTTGGCAAGGGTCCAATAAATAAATGAGTGAATAAAAGAGTATCTGGATAGCATATATTGCAAAGCATGTTCTTCCACATTTGCAGCCTTCCAGAATCTCACAAATTGCTGTTGTGATTCCAAGCTTGAGATTCATGTAGGAATGCGTTATCCCAAGCCAACATTTTATCTTTGAAATTGCTGTCTTTGTTATTACCATCACATAAATGCTGAAGGTTTTTTCTTGCTAACAAGGCACATTTTATATTTGCATGAAAATATTTTTACAATTTGGGAACTTTTGTTGGTAAAAGTAATCTGTTCTTCTAGTTAACAAACTCTAATATATCCAATCATTTCATCCAATAAGCTTTTTGAGCACCTATTGGGTTCCAAGTACTTGAAATACTCAGATGAATAAGACGTCTCCCTGAAGATGGCCAAAGTCTATAAGTACTATGGTCACATTCATAGGGTTTGAAAGTTGAAGCTTAGACTGTTCTAAGGGCCCTTCAATCTCACCTCGCCCTACATGTTGACTCCCTGCAAATCCCTTCCAATAGAACACTATTGCATCCAAACTCTGAGTAAAGAAATTATAAATCCTCTGTGCTCCCTTAACTAGATTCCACTCCCAAACTTTTACTCTCATATGGATTTTTAATTTACTCATCCACTTTCCCTTTTAACACCTAGACAGCCAGCATATTTCACAATGATCTTTCTTTAATGCGTACGAAGTATTTCAGTCTCAGTTTCCTCAACTCCAAAAGAAGAATATTGAGGATTTGGAAAAGTAAATTTGGAATATCAAGAAGATAACAGACTAACAGGAAAAATGATCCCTGAGCTTGGCCAATGTTGCTCAGTGGTTGAATGTCGACCCATTTACCAAGTGGTCACCAGTTCAATTCCTGGTGGGCCTGATCCCCAGTGGGGGCATGCCAGGGGCGGCCAATCGATGTTCCCTCTCATCGATGTTTCTATCTCTCTCCCTGCCTCTCTCTCTAAAATCAATAAAGGAAGAGAGAAAAAAGATCTGTGAGGCAACGGAAGAAAACCAACACAACTCTGAGGCTAGAAGAGCTTTTGTTTCTCCCTGTATACTTGAAGAAATTCGCCCACCTCTCCTATATCCTACTCATGCTAGATTCTCATGAAAATACTAAGACAAAATGAATTAATAGAATTTTAAAGTTTGAAAAGATCTTTGCAACTCTCTACTCAGACGGGTTAACTACAAATTTAATGAGGTTTAAACTTTAGAGTCCATCACTAGCATTGGTGCCTTCCAAGGCCCTGAGAGAAGCCCAAGCAATGTGTTCAGATGGTCAAATTTTTAATTAAATGTCAAAAGTAAGATATTTTAACCATTGTTCATAGAGACCACACCTTCTTGGTCCTCCAATTCACCTCCTTTAAACTCTCCCTCATGCTGTAGAAATTGGGGAAATCAAGGGTATTTTTGTTGATCTCACTAAGGGGAAGTTGAGATAGAGATGTTTTAGCTTGGGCTTAGTGAGTTATATGAGTCAGTCATTTCAGTGTGTGGTTGTGATTTTGAGTTGTCCCAGTGTAAGAATGGGTTCTAGGAAGATTTCCACTGCCCAACAGGCCAATTCACCAGGATCATGTCACAAAAATGTAGGATTAGAGGCTGTTTCATGATTCTTATGTGTCCTGGGGCACTGAGCACTGGAAACACATACTAAGGAAAACATCGAATAACCTTTTTTTCTCTCCATAGAAGATAATATTGCAAACATCATTGTCATATGAAGAGCAAATCAGATTATACAACCCCAAAAATATAGAGAAAAGGCAATATAGGGTTGTGTCAGATAATTAATAAACATGTATTTACTGAGCAGCAAAGAGGTTGGCAGTGTTCTCCAAATAAAGGAAATTCTCATTTTAGGACTGGGGGAAAAACAAACACACACATACACACACACACACACACAAACACACACACATTTTTTTAGAATTTTGTGGTGTTTATGGTGTTTTCAGCTTTTAAAAAATTATTGTGATTTTTGTTGTTCATTTTAAATAAGTATTCACTAATTTTGCATCTTTAATTTAATTTATTTTTTTTATCATATTATTTAAGCTTCAGTGCCCCTAAAACCTGAATCTGACCCTGAGCCTTGACTTAATCACCCTCCATATTTAGTAGATGAGGAAACAGGCCCAATACTGAACTAAATCCTACGTCTCCTGACTTTCTGTGTATTGCTACTTCTACTACCCCACATTATCTGAGTTTTGAGAAATACCTCAAAAATCAAAGAATTCCACTGGGGAGGGAAAAAAGAATCTCCTGACCATAGTATATAAATAATAGCAAACACTTAAATAGCATTTCTTACATGTGAGGCATTGTTTTAAAGTGCTTTACATATAATTTATTTAATCCTCAAAAAACTTTATGACTAAGTTAATATTAATACTTTCATTTTGCAGACGATGAAAAGTGACAGAGAGATAGGTTAAGTGAGTAGATCAAGGTCACACAGTGTGTGGAAAACATAACATCCTTTGTCTTATGGCAGCCAGCAGCAACAATTTTTTGAGGGCTTACAATGTTTTAACCACTTTGTTGAGCATTATAGTATATTATCTTATTTGATCTTTATACTCACTTTTTAAGATAGGTAGCATTATTATTCCATTTTACAAATGAGAGAACTCAAGTGTAGAGAAATTAAGTGAGTTGCCCAAGGTCATATATCTAGTAAAGGATAATGTCAGTACTCAAATCCACGTCTGACTCCAGAGTCAGGGCTCCTAGTCTCTACATGATAATGCCCATCATAGATAACATCCTCAGTGTCCTTCCACTATTGATACATTCCCTGTGGTTCCTTTTTCCCAAAGCTGCAGTTAGAATGGAAATGTGGACAGAGTTAAAATAAGGAGTATGGTGAGCAGCATAAAAAACACAGTAGTTCCTTTTGGGGTTGTATACACACACACATACACACACACACACACACATATCCCATTGTGTACATACACACAAACATTTATGTGTCAGGGTGCCTAGCTATAAATCATGATGGTCCTTGCATCTGATCTCTGTCCTCAACTTATGCTGTAGCATAAAGATGACAAGTTTACTTTCCATTCATATTCTATGATAAAGCTAAGTGACAATTAGCAGATCAGTACTTTAGATGCTGGAGGAAGTTTACAGAGGTGGCAAATCCCTACAAATGTCAAGAAGATAATGTAAATAAAGTGGCAAAATGGAACCCCCAGGGAGTTACAGAAACCTTGCTAAACTGAAAGTATTTGTCCAAACCCAAAGAGCAGACCCTGGGCTCCAATAGATGGTTGCCATGTGGCAGTATCAGTCCAGTGTGACCAGATCTCACAATTTTTCAAGAGAAACTAGAAATCTAGATTTTGGGTGTAAAATCTCCTAAATTGTAAATATTTTAAAGGAATTTAATTTTTCAAAGCACTTTGCTGGCTAAGATGGTTGCAGGCCAAACAACAAACCCCACCTCTGTAGGCCTCTTATTCATAGTCCACTTCATATGGGGTTAATGCAGGAAGCTCCGAAATGGGAAGTAAGAAGAGAAGAATGACAGGAACTTGAATACTTGGTGGAATATTTGTTCTTTGAAAAACAAGCTTTGGTAAGAATAATTTTCTTGGTGGAGGTGGGTGACTGAGGGGGTGGCATGAACATGGGCACCAAAGCAGTGGCCTTTCTCTATCAGATCCTCTTCATTTCTCCTTTGGAGTAATGTTGGTATTGGGCCCTAGGAAGAAAATAGCAGGACTCTAATTAACAGCTCAAAGGGAGCAATCAATTTACAATTGTGTGAAGTGCAAATTCCTTTGTGCACAAAACAAATAACAGTATTTGTAAATTTGTAAATAATGTAGCACTTTGCCTGCTGTTCAAGGGCTTTGGGTGCTGAGAAAAAGAAATCTGAGGAGGCAAAACATTAGAAAATGACCTATTGTCTCAAGAAGTGGAATTTTAAAAACTATTGATTTTGACTGAATCCTTATTTAGGAACTATAAAGGGAGAAAAAACAAAAACTGTCTCTATCTACTGACCAGTTCTGAGGTCAGTAGATGAAGATATTTAGAGAAGTTAACAATTTCAAGTCTAAAAGTCAAAGCCTGTTATTATTATTATTTTTTTTATCCTCACCCGAGGACATTTTTGCATGTATCTTCAGATAGAGTGGGAGGGAGGAAGGGAGGGAGAAAGAGAGAGAGAAACATTGATGTGAGAGAGACACATAGAGTGATGGCCACCCACACGACCCCAACCTGGGCTGGGGACAAACTGCAACCGAGGTACGTGCCCTTAGTGGGAACTGAACCCGGGACTCTATGGTCCGCAGGCTGACACTCTAACTGCTGAGCAAAACTGGCCAGGGCCATAGCCTGTTATTAACCGAGTAAGTTCTTTCAAAAGGGCTGAACATAAAAATTTGCCCCCAACCCTTGGTTTGCAGCAAGGACTTTCATTTTATAAAAAAGATAGCAACCCTGGGCCATAATAATTATTATATTCAATGTCGCAGAAGGGATTGGTGACAGAAAAAGACATAAATTCAATCTCTCTGCTCCTGCAGCAATAGTTTTTTTGTTTTTGAAACATTAAATTCACAAATGGAACTCTATAAGATCCTGTAGCTATGATTCAAGATTCAAAAGTGATGCCCTAGAAGAATGTATGATGTAATTTAGGAAAGTAAGAGCAAAAACTCATTATTTTCTCCAGTACTTTTTAAACATTTCCCTGTGGGTTGAGCTAGGAGTTGAGAATACAAAGTGAATGTAACTTTATCCCTGACTTCAAGGGGTTCACAGTCTAATGAGGAAAAAAAAAAGAATTTAAACCAATCATTTCAACACTGAGCTTGATGGTAAAGAGACATGAGAGAGGCACCATGGACAATTTGACAAGCGCTCGACTCTTCCAGGAGATTGTTCAACAGAGAAGAAAATCACCAGGCAGAAGACATTAGAAGAGGAGAGTGGACCACTGATGGGCTTATGTAGGAGAATGACAGATTGGACTTGTGCTTTCAAAAACCCCCAGTTGTTCTTACTGATTGTGAGATGAGTGCAAATTGACTAAGCCTTTCCACAACATATTTTAGCAAATTGCATCAAGAGTCTTAAAACATAATATCCTTTCAGTTAGAAATTCCATGTGTAGGAATCAGAGATGCTGCCAGAAACGCATATATGAGGAAGCTTATCAAAGCGTTATTTATAACCATAAAGAACTGGAAACAACCAGCATGTTCAACAATGGAGTAATGGCTAAATAAGTATGGTCCATCCAAGCCTTGTGATTTTATTAAGTACTTGAAAGAAGAAGAAAAAAAAAATTTAAAAAGAATATTTCACCCTGGCCAGTTTGCTAAGTGGTTAGAGCGTCGGCCTGCAGACCAGAGAGTCCCGGGTTTGGTTCCCGCTAAGGGCACGTACCTCAGTTGCAGCTTGTCCCCAGCCCAGTTGGGGTCGTGTGGATGACAACCACTCGATGTGTCTCTCTCACATCGTTGTTTGTCCCTCTCTCTTTCTCCCTCTTTCCCTCCCCCTCTATCTCAGGATAAATGCAAAAATGTCCTCAGGTAAGGATTTAAAAAAAAAAAAAAAAACTATTTCAAGACAAGCAACACTAATTTTTTAAAAAATGACTGTCTAATGGAAGATTATCCTAAACTTGTAATAAAAAAAATTAAAAATATTGGTTGCAATTTATACCCATATCCCACATTTGTAAAGTTCATTCTTGTTTAGACAAACCAGACAAAAGGGGTGGAGTTTAGTTTCTCTTCCCTCTGCGTGAAATCAAGAGAAGTAGCTTTTGTTTCCTTCTCTCTTCACAGTATGAGGAATAGAGTGAAGAAATAAAATGGCGTCACTATAGCCAAGCTGCTGAGTTACTAAAATCAAGTAAGTTGAGGTATGAGGAAACAATTCTATTCTTGTTCTAGCTCGCCTGGGAACTTAAACTTTTGAAATTTCCAGTCCTGTATCAATGCCTAGATATACACCAAAGCTCCAGATAACCCTCTAATTACCTCCTGAAGGACTCAGGAAGGGAAGAATGTTCTTGTATTCAGACCACCAGTCATCTAGAGGATTACCATTTCGGGCCCAGCCAGAGGCTAAGATTGTAGGACTGACTCTTCTCGAGAATGTACTTTTGCCTCATAAAGATCCCTCAGCTTTTCTTCTTTGGAGAACTCTGGGCATTGCCTAGTTGTGTTTTCAGTTTGCAAACCCTAAGACCCTTGAATAAATATTTATCATTTATTTCTAGCAAAGCCTCCAGACTCTTTTTCAAGTCATTCGACATAGATGGTGTCAGTGTGGTGGAATTTCAAGAACGCTCCGCTTTCATTCCGGTGCCATTAGAATTCCAGTTGGATTGGGGTAAGGTAATGCTGGAGCCCTCTGTGCTCTATTGTCTCCCCAAGGGCTCTGGGGTTTCAGTGGAGAGTTCTCTCAGTAACAAACTTTCTTGCTGCAGTTAAGATTCAGAGCTTTTATTCTTGGGGCCTTTGATATTAGTTTTTGAAATGGGGTACCCTGTTTCTAAGTCTGTTGTGGAGGGCAACCCCATTCTGGAATGTCAGCTGGATTTATGGTTCATCCTTTGCTAAGTATTTTTAGATGGACTTCTGATCTGAAGATCAATTTGGAATTACAGTGACCACGCAGGGGATTTTTCGAAATTCTAAAATGAGTTTATTATGTGCACAATTACAGAATCTTAGCAATGTTAAACAAGCTGAATGAGAAGCATTTTTCAATTGGTACTTTGAGGCCTCTAAGAAATTAAATGATTCAAAAATAGCCTTAACTGTTCTTTTGTCTTTTTGTCCAGCCATGACAGCTTTCCGGGAAATTTATCTTTAGTATGGGATCTTCACTCTTTAGTTGGGAACTCCAGCTAGTTACATATACAAACATTTTTGTTCCTTCTCTTGTGCCTTTTTAATAAAATGGACCAACTTAACCCAATTTAAAACTCTAATGGTGATTCAGAAAAACCATTAAGTCTACACCTCAAGGCCCCTCCTTAGAGAGAATTCCAAACTTCTTGAGGACAACAGAATGCATCCTGTCGTTGACATTCACGGATTCTAAAAGACAAACTGACTTGAAAAATAGTTCTAAAAGGATCCTAAAAGAAACTGGTCATCTGAGCAGGTGCTTTAAAATTTCTTACTATTTCTCCCTCCTGAAACCTGCTCTTTCAAAAAATTTAATAACTCTATGATTAGAAATTTGGCAAAATTAGAAAATAAAAATTCAAAGCCTCATAGAAATTTTTTTTTTTTTAAAAAGCCTCCTCCCTTAAACTAAAATGAAACTATGTACCCAGAGGGAAAGAAACAAACTAGGAAGTTGTGCTTGTGCTTGGATGGGTAGGTGCCCAAATCAAGTGGTTGTTGAGTTACAATCCAATTCTTTGGAGGAATTGAGAGCAACTGTCTTAATCTTATAAATCTTTGTGAAACCAGAAATGCAACTCTAAAAGCAGTTCAAAGCCCATCTATCTTTACCATCCTCAATTCCTCAGCCTGAAGGGAAGGAAAAAAAAAGAAAACAAGGGTTTTTTTAAAGCACAAACTGCTGATCTGGCTCTAAAGCTCCTTGCCAAGTGCAAATACAAATCTTAATTGTCTTCTCTGCGAACATTAGTAAGAAAAAGCCTTAACCATCTGAAATAAACTTAACTGTTATAAGTTAATGGGTTTTGCCTTATTGTGCTTGTTGCATGGCTGAAATTTTAAAAGCAAATCTATCAGGTGTGTTTTCATCTGTCTGTTCATGTGTGTTGTGTGTTATTTTCAGATGATATTGTTAATTTGTAAAAGATATTTAATTGGCCTAAAGGAATTAAGTGCTTATATAAAAATTCTCAAAAACAACAACAATCAGAAACTAACCCACATACTTTTCAGAATCACTTGATCTGAGAAAATATTTTATTGTAAAGCTGGTCTGAACTTGGTTTAGTTAAATAAGAATGTCTTTACAGTTATTAGAATTAAGTATAATACTTTTATTTTACCTGGGACTACCAAAAGAATTTCATACTCTCTCTATTACAAAATTTGTCAGCAGGAAAAATACCTTGGGGTAATAATTAGTCAATTACTATTTATTGCTTGATATCTCATGAAGTTTTCATGAGTAATCTACACATAATTATTAAAAACTATTCATCTAAATAAATGTAAGATAAAAAAGTTTTAGATAAAATGTTTTAGCAATAATTATATGCTATATATGTTTAAAATAGTTTCCCAGAATCTTTTGATAGCTTGAAACTTGAGTTTTATTAAGTTAAATGATAAGTTAAATTCATTGAATATCAAGATAATTTTTAAATAAGATAAAATACTGAAATATTAAGTGTTGTATTAAATAAGTATGTGTTTATCTACTTTTGATTTTTTATTACAGAGAAGCTATAAGATAAATTTGGAGTCTACGGCCATACCACCCTGAACACGCCCGATCTCGTCTGATCTAGGAAGCTAAACAGGGTCGGGCCTGATTAGTACTTGGATGGGAGATAAATTTGGATTTGTTAATGAATATGTTTTGTGTTCATGTTTCTAAAAATTAGGAAATATATTTTCTAGTAAAAGAAACTTTGTTTCTAAAGGCTATAAAATGTATTCATAAATTTGCCAGTCTAAAGAATGTGAGTGGCTTACTTTTTAGTTGTCATTAGAAATTAAGGTTTCTAAAAGTTGGGACTTCTAATTAATATGGAAGAAAATAATGTATTTTCAGCTAAAAAAAGGTATAAAATAAGAACATTTATTTTTTAAAAAATTAAAAGAAAATAGTTTGTTCTAAAATAAATTGGTTATTTCTGAGTAAGAAGAGACAACTAAGGGACAAGAAAAGTTGTAGAAGATTTGTAAAAGGAAATCTTGCGAAAGAAATTTAATGTGTGAGCAAGCTAGATAAGACTGAATAAATTTGTTAGAAGGATTTAATCAATGATTTCATGGACTTTAAAAAAAAACTGACTCTTCTAAATAGTAAGAGCTAATATTCTGTATGTATCTTTGATTGTTACTTTGGTCAAATATATAATAAAGTATTTCATAATAATTTGTGATTCTATTTAGTCAAGTGTATAAACATTAAGCTTTCTTGATGTTGTGTCTGTATAGCGTATGTTATTATAAATGTTCCAGAAATTGTGTGAAATTCTGGAAGTCAGATATGTCCTGGCATAAGATGTCTATCATCAAAGTTGAGGCTCAGCCTAAGAGGACTGAACCTGAGTATCCGGAAAATGCCCTGGCTGACTTTCATGCAAAGGCAGCAGCAACAAACTCTGTAAGGATTGTGGCACATGTGGATGAACTCCATTCAGCTTCTGCAAAAATGACCCCTCAGTGCCACACTTCTGCCATCTTGGTGCCCTTGTAGCATGGAAATGGTCTGCTCCTAAATCAGAGACACTAAGATGGAGAAAAAATGGCTGAACATTAAATGAACAGTCAGAGCTATGGGAAACCCAAGACAACTGTTTGGTTCCTTTGAGCTCCCCGGCATTCTCCATTTTTGGTTTTTGCATTCCTTCATCCAGCACAGTGCCTTTAAGCTGGATTTCACTCAACTGCCACTCAGTATGGGTTATCAGTATGTTCTTGTTTTATACATGTCTTCCAGATGGTTTGAAGCCTTCCTCTGCTGCAAGGTGATGCCCTCACAGTGGCAAAGAAACTATTAGAAAATGTGTTTCCCACTTGGCATATATTGTCCACAATTTATAGTGTTCAAGGCACACACTTCCTGGAATTATCACGGACCCTAACACCCTTAATCATCAGGCAGAGTTGAGAGAAAAATGGAAAAACTGGTTTCATAAAACTATTAACAAAATGATCAAGATCAACAAGAATTAATAACATGGGACTGAATGAACTGATAAGGATGATTATAATTTTTATGACTTTTTATTTGAAATATTACTGGTTCTTTCATCTTCTGTTTTTCAGATACAAGGAAACCTTTTCTCTTAAGCTGCCTATGACTTAGAGCAATTTGGTGAACTACACTTTGTGAGCAGAATTGAAAGATTTATCTTTGTATCCCTACTTAATACCTCCAGAACTCAGAAACTTTCAGTGAGTCTTCTTATTTTTTATGGCAATGTTGTTATTTGCATAAGTTCAATAAGAATCTGTTGTCCGTATAATAGGATGTAATTGGAAACTGGTTATATTACCAAGGCTTTGACTGGTATATCATATTTGAAAAAGAGATGCATAGATTCAGATATGACCAGACAGTTTTAAGGAACTAAAACTATCTTATAGAAGTCAATAAAACCCTTGGCTATACTGACCTGGTACCTTGCTTACAAGATTCCCAGAAGCCTTACCAGGTGAGTAAAGTAGGTCAGTTTCTGGTAGGTGCAGGAATCTTAAGATATTTGGGGGAAATTGAGAAGAGAGGAACTCACTCAACTCTATAGATATTGCATGGAAAGTGTGATGGCAAATCCTTGCCCTGGCTTTTCTGGCCTGAAGAGACCTTTTAAAATTCAATCTGAAAAATTTCCCTTATGGAAAATTCCAAAAAAGCAAATTTAATAGCGCCCATAAGGTTATTATTTTTGCTACTCCTATGTAAATAACAGATTAAGTTTATTAAAACTAGTTTATTGTTTGCAAACAATTCAGTATTAATTTGGCTATCTTTGATAAAAATGATGGTGATTTTAGAAAGAAAAATTGTTTCAGTAATATACCTTTGTGAATGTTAGATTCTAGTACTGTTCCTTATCTCTTAAAGTTTTGCTCCTACTTGTAAACTGGACTGGATCCTGAATTCTTCTAGTTTCCCCCAACATTTGGCTTACTCTCCAAACTGAATTTCCAATTTTTTTTTTTACCCTTCTGATTTGGAACTAAAACTGCCCTGTTCCCAATGCCATGCAAACAAACGTAAAACCACTTGATACAAACTTTTCATGTGTAGACAATATTTGTGCTTCTTGTAGAAAAATCACCAGGGCTATTCAAACCGAAAACCAGAAGACTCTAGAAGATTGTCACTGCCTGCCTTCACTCCATCTGAAGGTGCTTCAAGCTAGACATCTAGAAATCTTCTCAACTGGCTGCCTTTAGAACTCAAAAACTAGAATTGAAACTGTGCTTCAATTATTAAACATTGTTTTTCTTTTGTTTTTATAGAGATGCTTCTTATTAAATACCTAATTTCTTATACCATAGGCCTAACTTGGGGAGCAACCTACATCGACTCCTGAGATGAGAGACAACTGTTTAATCGAACTGACTTATTCTCCAGACTGAGACTGGTTTCTAAAACTGATCTATAATAATAATATCTCAATTGGTCCTTTCCCAATGCTTCAATCTAAGAATAGTGAGCTGACTATAAATTTATATATAGCAAGCATGTCTCTAATCCATATACCCCTTCTAAGGGACACAATGAACCCAAGGAAAGCATTGCCTTCAAAATGTTTTGTTTGATCTATGATATTTTCTGAGAGAAAAGTCCTGATCAAAAGGGGAAAATTGAGGAATAGAGTGAAGAAATAAAAGGGACTACTGGAGTCAAATTGCTAAATTACTAAAATCATGTAAGTTGAGGTATGAGGAAACAATTCTATTCGTGTTCTAACTAGCTTGGGAACTTAAACATTTTTGAACTTTCTAGTCCTGCCTCAATGCCTGAATATATAGCAAACCTCCAGATAACTCTCTGATTACTCTCTTGAAGGGCTAAAGAAAGAATGTTCATGTACCCAGACCACTTAACATCCAGTAACCAGACCACCAATCATCTAGAGGATTATCATTTTGCACCAATCCTGAGGCTAAGATTGCAAGACTGATTATTCTCAAGAATGTACTTTTTACTATAAGAACCCTCAGTTTTTCTTTCTTCTTTGGAAAACTCTGGCTATTGCTTAAGTTGTGTTTCCAGTTTGCAAACCCTTAGAATTTTAAATAAATCTTTATCATTTACCTCTAGCAAAGCCTCCAGACTCTTTTTGAGTTGGTTTGACAAGAGCGATCCAGGATTTATTTGCAAAGTCACTTATTTTCTAAGTCCAATTCTCTTGATGCTATCCAGGCTTGCTAGGAAAAAAAGGGAGGCCAAGTGAGGAATGGAAGAGGAAGAAAGGGTCCAGAAGCTGAGAATTATCATAGAGTGGAGAACAAGTATGATAGGCCTGAGGATGTGAGAACCAGAAGAAAGGGTGGTTGCTGTGCATTGAGAATGAGTTTTTGGATTGAAAATTTCAGGAATGGAACATAAACACATATGTAACCATTCAATATAAGAAATATCACAATGCAGTACATGGTTAACTGCCAATGAATGGCATTATAAATAATTAATGTTATAAAAACTTGGGGATATTTTGTGGAGGGAGCCATTATTAGGTCACATGTATGTATCTGACCATGTATCAATGAAGACATTCCTCTAAAACTTCCCTTTAGCAATTATTGTTTGAGGGAATAATTGTACAGGGATGAATTCTCTTGGCCATTTCTTCTGGGAAATTTAGTTACTGAAGAACTGAAAGGGCTTCATTGTGAAAGAATTTTTATCTATTAAGTAAAAGGAAACATTATAAAAAGAATATAATTTGGCCTTGGCTGGGTAGCTTAGTTGGTTAGAGCATAGTCCTGATACACCAAAGTTTCAGGTTGGATCCTGGGTCAGAGCACATACAAGAATCAACCAATGAATGCACAAATAAGTGGAACAACAAATTAATGTTTCTCTCTCTCTTTCCTAAAATTAATCAATAAAACTTGTGAAGTGTTTATTTCTAAAACAAACAAAAAAGAAAATAATTAGAAGCCTATATGCTATTTGAGAAATTCAATCTCTGCACAAAAATTCACTTCATCCTTCAGTTTCTTCTTTCCTTTAAAATGTATTTACATAAAATCTGGTTTACAAGACAGAACCAGTTAGGAATATAGTCCAAGAAATTTACCACTGAATAGAGACACATATGTGTTTTAGTTCTGGGAAAACGGCCTTGCTAACTTTCTTCCTGAATTTCTTGTTTTTTTGAATTGGAAAGTATGTGGTAATTTCTCCCTTTGCTGAACTTTCTTGCTTTTACAGTTTCTCCTACCTGAATTTTAAGCACCTTGTCCACACCATTGTTATTCTAGGCTATATACTAGTCTACACAGCATTAAATGACCTTTAGCTTTCACTTAGTTTAATGGATCAACACATTTACCCAACTACATAACTTAGACTCTTTTGGGGTTTTCCAGTCTATTTTAATCTATTTAAACCCAACACTGGCAGATTTCCATTTCCTTTGTTCCTTGTGTAGACTTGGTTTATGCCTGTTGGTCTCTAAAAGGGACAGAGCGGAGGCAGCTGTTAAAAAAAATGAGGAGATTGGCAGTTTTAACCGCACAGATTGGTCTAATAGCTTTGATATGCTAAACTTGCTAGCTCCTCCCAGTGTACCTTTCAGATTTTGCATCACAACACCAAACTGAATCCCAAAGGAAACCGCGGAGGGTTTTTAAATTAAAAAGAAAAGAAAAAAATGCAAGCCAGTAATACCGTTCTTTTCAATCAACACAGATTCATTCTGAGAACTGCAAGCCTTCACAAATCTGCTTACACTAGAGACCTTTAGAACTGGAGAAGCCGAGAATACTGACCGTGTTCTAAAGAGCGAAAACAGGTGATGTCATAACGCACAGTCCTGTGTGGCCACAGCCAAGGCCGGGCGGGGAGTTGGGAGCACAGAGCTGCGCGTCAGTGGGCGAAGCAAGTTATCTCCGGGGCCCGGAGGACACCGGTGAGGACCGGGCACCAATCAGGTTCTCGCAGGGCGCCTGCCTTTGTTCTCCCTGGGGAACAGGTTTTGGGGTGTCTGGCGCCGGGAACCGCATTCGACCCGCACGCGCGTTGCTGGCCTGGTGGGGGGAACTGGCTCCTTCACTAGCCTTGTCCCCCTCTAGTGCTGTCAGCCAGAGCTTTCCCCAGTTACTTCTGCCTTCTTCTCTCCACAGCGTGAAAGCAAAAATTCTGACTCACCATTTTTAGCTTTTGAAGAGGCTGGTCCAGCCCAGTAGTTTCAAAGGCAATTTGTTCTCTGACCCTTCCTTTCCAAGCAGGGCTGTGCATTCTGCAGGTATCTGACCAGCTGCCTTAGAAAGGACTCTTGGGTGAGAAAACAAACCTGCCTTTTTGGCCCTTTAGTGTTAGACAAATAAAGGAAATTTTATTACTGAGAGGACTGCGAAAATGGGCTTTAGATGGAGCGAAAACCACGAAACCAGAGGTTTTGTGTCTTTCCCCTTCTAACTGATTAATGGTGTAAATGTGCCCCAAACATCTACTCTCTGCCCAAGCCTCAGCTAACTGGTCTTTTGGAAAACGAGGCTCACGATAAATGATGCATAAAGTTCTTAGAGCTCCCTGGATGCATAGCGCTACGTGACTGCAGTCTTCTTTACAGCTAAGCTAACATTTGGGCTGAGAGAAAGCCTAACCACTGACGTGATGGTATGAACATTTTAGCTCCCCACCCCCACCCCGCCCCGCTACCTTCCCAACCTTTCTCAAGAAATCAGGAAATATTTAGTTCAGTTTTAGATCCACTAGTGAGCTCTAGCTCTCGGCTATTTATCTCTCACCATTTCTGCAGGGACCTAGAGAAGGGGGCGTGGCTTGCCTTCGGAGAGGGACTGGGCTTCCAGGGGTCATTTACATATGACACACCTCCTTTCTCCTATTGGCGGAGCAGCACAAACTGTATTCCCTCCCACCCCACTACCTAACTAACCCGCCATCTCCTTCAGTACCGAGCCTCCAAGATAAACTTAACTTGCCCGGAGATTCAAGGCGTCCTCGGCTTCTGTGATTGGCCGGCGCAGCTCCCAACCTAGCTCTAGTTGCTCATTGGCGCGGGCTAGTGCTCAGGGGCGTGGCCAGAGCTGTCCGAGAGGGGGCGGTACCGAAGCGTGGAGGTGGTGAAGGTGGTGGGGAGGCGGGGGCGGGGCCGCACTGAGGCGCTGCGGCGGCGGCGGAGGCAGCGGTGGCGGCTGCTCTTGGTAGCCAGGCGGGGGCGGGGGTCTGGAGGATGAGGGCGGGTGAAACAACGGGCCGGTGAGGAGCCGCCGCCGCTGTCGCCGCCGTCGCTTCGGCAGCCGCTGCGGTAGTCGCCTCGGACAGCGCCGCTTGCTCTTGGGGTCGTCGCCTGCTATCCCGATATCCCGCCGGAGGAGGCTGAGTCTGCAGCGCGGCGGGCGGCGCAGGGACGGTCCGGCTTTGCAGCGGCGCCGGCGGTCGCAGTGACAGCCCGGTCCCAGCCCGCCGCCTGCCCTCGGTACTGCAGCCACGATGAACCGGGGCGGCAGCAGCCCGTCGGCCGCCACCAACTACCTGCTCTGTACCAACTGCCGGAAAGTGCTGCGGAAGGTACGGGCTCGGCCTGGGGTCCGGCTCCAGAGGGTCGCTTCCTGCCGGCCAGGGCTCGGGCTGCTCGGCCCCGGGGCGCACTCTTGGAGCGCGGCTCAAGGGTCCCGGGGCAGCTTCCCTAAACCGAGACCGAAAAAGGGGGCGTGGGTTGAGGGTGGAGGGTTAAGATTGCTGCAGCTTTTTATCTCCGCGGGAACAGACGCTGGTCCCGAGGGATTGGGAATTTTTTTTTTTTTTTTGCTAAGGGGTTGTCTACTGTGTTCGGCCCATTTTACCTAAGCGCCCTGCTCCTCCGGCCAGGGAGCGAGGACCTGTTCGATCCTCCTGGTGCTGTTAATGGAGGTCGGTGTGCAATCAGAACAGCCTTGTCTGGTCTTGAGGAACCTGGCTGCCTCTTCGCTGTGGCTGTCTCTTGCGGGTGTTTTTGTTTACTCGGTTCCCTTCTGTCTTCCTTGCGTGCTCCCCCTAACAACCCCCTTTTACGTTCTTTTTTATGGTTGTCTTGTGTCTATAGCTCAGTCATGAAAGGAACTGGCAAAGCAGCTTGAACTTTATGCCCATGGGAAATGCTATTCGACCTTACAGTTCCTCAGTCTGGGATGAGGGGGGGAGAGACTGAGGTGGACGTGAGTTATCCCTTTTTAGCAACCCCTCCCCCGCTCGCGTTTGTCCAGAAAAATCAGACGCACCTTCCGCTTATTGCTTCCCAGAGTGACGGATAGAAAGTTTACTCCAGCATTGTTTAGCTTACTTGGCTTAATCGCTCCGTTAAAGGGGTAGGAGGGGAGGGGGACATGTCGCTTTAGACCGTGAAAAGCTTTTAATCAGACTTTAACACTGGTCACTGGATAATATAATAGTCAATTTATTCTTTTCCCAACTCTATTTTTACATTTCATTAAGTGGAAACATTAGTTGAGGTGCTTCTGTTTGTCCAGTACAAATGAATTAAAATTGCTGAGCTGTGCAAATGCGTCGGGACGGAAAGACTTAAGATGAATAGGGCACCGTTTTTAGTCAATTTATCTAACTACACTTCAGTTGGGAATGTTCTTTATGAATTAAAAAAGAAAGGAAAAACATGTAAGTAAGCAAGCTCAAATATTTGCGCTCTTTGTCCAAAAACTGTTTTTCTTACTCTGTGGGTCAGGCCAAGTGCCAATCAAAGTTGTTTTTCAAGCCTCTTTTCCCCGCAGTAGGGCTGCTGCCCCCCCCCCCCCATTTTATTGGAGAGCATGAAGAAATCAAAGGGATTACAGATTTGAAGTTAATCAAACAGTTAAATATGCCTTAAATTGTATTTATTGGGTATGTGTTTTTTAAAAAAACAGATTTCATTAAATGTTCATGTTAAGTATATGCAGTTATTTTTTTCCATAAACTCTGGGATCAAATTACAGTTGATACTTGTTCAGCTCATTGTAGGGCAGCTTGTGAGAAATGTAATGGATCAGAAGTGAGGATCAGCTTAGTTGAATGTTAACTCTTTCACTTCAGGGCTAGATGTCATCTGAACTAAGCTTTTTAAAAAATGACGATGGTTATGTCCTAACTTTAAAAGTAATGTTATGTCTTTAACATGAAAAAAAGTGTTGTTTGATAACATCTTTGATTAAACTCAAGCCTGGTTAAAATAAGTTATTTTTTTAACTGAATAAGGAAAAAAGCTATATTGATTTTTTTTTTTTTTTACTGACTGGCAATTTAGTAGGCTAATAAAATGTTTGAAGATGATATTAGGCTTCAAAATTTATTTTATTTTATTTTATTTTGAGAGAACCATGGCTATGGATTCATCATACTTTGCTAGCTAGCATCCTTTATATTTTTCTCTTAGCTTTTTAAGAAACTATTTTTATTTACCTAGAAAGAACATCCTCATTTCTAGTCATAATTAAAAGAAAAAGGTATATGGAAAATGGATATTTACCATTTTCATATTTTATAATTGTATGCATACTTCTGCCAATATTCCAGGTTTCAATAACTCCAAGGGGGTATTTAATATTGATTCATGCAGTAGCATGAAATAGCTTTAGATGGAAATGGGATTGTTTGAGCCAGTTATGACATGACTTGGCAACATTTGTAGCTTTTTAAGAGCAGTATTCTTAAGTGCTCTTTAAAAATATCAAGTGTTTAGCATTTTAAAGTCTTCATCATTCTAAATGCATGTAAGAGTTTATTTCTAATAAAAAGATTGCTTTCTTTTTGATACAAAATATATAACTAAGTAAAATTCATCAACTCTCAAAATGTGATTCTCCAAATATATCCCATTTTCTACTTAATAATGTGTTCAGTAATAACCAAGTGAGTCATAGCATTTTGAATTTTTGTTGGGAAGAATGAAACTCATGCACACTGAGTGTGAATTACTCTTTTCTGTTATAATCCTCATTAATGATGGGAGAAGAGTCACCTTTATATGTGTTATGATGCCTTTTTCTCTTAGTGGCTTAATTTGTAGCAATGTGTTGCATTTAGGGGAATCTTCAAAAGGAACTGGATTCATCTTCACATGAAATAATTTGGTGTAACCCAATATCTGAAAATTGAATAGTATATTGTATAAGAATCACATTTATTCTTAGAATTGCCTTTATAATTTTGATTTAGTGTCCTCCAAAATAAGGAGACTTCTTAAAATACTTAATATACCTAACTGGTAACCTTAGGTCAGTAAAAAAAATGGAGAGGTAAACCACAGAGGGAAAAAAACAAAACTGTCCTCAAATCTGTAACTCCTACTAAATCTAACTTGCTCTGTTATCAATAAAATAGTTCAATAAAGTTTCTAATAAAAGAGGAAATGCCTGTATTTATTATGGAAAAGTTAATGAATTTTGAAATGTAATACATTTTACATGAAGAAACTCCAGGGACAACTAGATAAATTGTAAAATGGAGTGCTAAACTACATTAAGAAAGGTAGGTAACTGTCAGTCCATTCATTTTCCAATAAATAAAAGGTGGCATATTACAATGGACTATCAAGCAGTTACTGCTATTGAAGTGACTAAAACTGTGCACTATAAGTTAGAGTTAACATTCTTAAAATGTTTAGTAGTTTCAGTGGTATGTTTGTTGGTTATTGCATTTTTCCACTTTGCTTATACAGTTACTTATTTTAACAACTCTGATGGTTTTAGAAGTGAAGAGATTGAAAATAAAATGGGAAATATTGGATTGAACCATATGAACCCAATTTTTCTAGTCAAAATTGTCAGTGAATAGCAATTTTATAATGGTCTGCCAATAGAATAGAATTGCTTTGACAATGAATTAGTGGCTATATATATTCTGCCTTGGTTAATCAGGTTTCTTATGTACATAATTTTGATTGTCAAACGCACTTTTTTACTTCATTTTATCTTAAATGAACTAAATAGTAATTAAGCAGTGAATTTATGATAAAAATCCATTATGCAGTTGATTTTCAAACTACTTTTTATGGAGTCCTAAAACGCTTGTGTCAAAAAATGATTGAGTTGCATTAAGTTTTAAAGTACATTTTAAATTATTTTAGAATTATAATTTAAAAATATAGCTACCCCAAAATATGTTTAATCAAATTTTAGCATTGTTTCAAAAGTTATCTTTGTTACAAGATTACTTTTGTATAGGACTTGAATTAAACTTTGTTCCTGCTACCTGTGTACATATAATTGAATATTTTTGTTAATATGATATTGATGAAAAAGATTGTTATTGATTATGAAGGCACTGGTCTTTAATAAAAAAGTTCATTACTGTACATATCTACTTATGTTAAATGTTTACTTGTGAGAACACAAACTTATTGTTATCAGTAATTGACACTTTGTCATAAAAACACATAAAAATAATTGTTTTGTATATTTACGTATTTCATAGTTCAGGTTCAATATAGGACTTCATTTGTAAAAGGGATTCTGCTGCTTTCCCCTCTTCCCCCACCATCAAATAAATTGCTGAAACATAACTGCTAATGTAGTGATTCTGGAATCCACAAAATATGCTCACAGTTAGGTCTTTGATAAGTTATTTAATTTTGGGCAAGTTAACTTCCTTGAAGCCCAGTTTTCTCTATAAGATATAGGTAATTTCTACTTACCTTATAGGTAGGCGCATAGCTTGAGAAAACTAATGAGTGTTAAAATACTTTGTAAATCATAAAGTACAACTATAAATATAAGAAAGAAAAAGTCAAGCCTTTTGTTTTCCCTTTTCCCAGATACCTTAGTTCTTTGTGTGTGTGGCAATATATTTCAGTACATACTGAGTAGTTTGGTTAGTCTTCACGTTTTTCTCCCCTGTTTACTTATTGCTTGTAAATGAGAGGTAAAGATATTATGCTTTTAGTTAGACTGGTCAACATTGTTAAGTTTTCACATATTTATTTGTATATAACTCAACCCCCACCCTGCCGCCTTAAATAGTAATCCAGTGAGTAGTTTTTGGTTTTTCAAATAATTAAATAAAATAAAATTGCCTTTTGGACACTTTAGTAGTTGAGGGAATTTGGTACTTGGTTTGAAAAGACTAAGAATTAAAGATGAGTGTGTTTAATAGAAGTTGGAGCAAATCTAGGGTAAAGCAAAGAATTTTTAATTATTTTAATTTGGGAGAAGAATTATGGAAGTAAAAGTCTTTTCCATCCTTTTCTTTTTTTCCCTTTTGAAGGGATTGGGTTATGTTTGTCTCAGTTTTTAGAGTGTTTTCACATTATCTCAGTTGATTCTTTTTTTTTTTTTTAAATCATCCTCACCCAAGGACATTTTCCCATTTTTTGTTCAGGTAGAGTGGGAGAGAGAGAGAGAAACATCGATGTGAAAGGGACACATCGAGTGGTCGCCACCCGCACAACCAACCAGGGCTGGAGACAAACTGCAACCGAGGTACATGCCCTTAGTGGGAACTGAACCCGGGTCTCTCTGGACCACAGGCCGATGCTCCAACTGCTGAGCCAAACCGGCCAGGGCTCAGTTGATTCTTACCAACAGAAAATTCAAGTGGCATAGCCTTTGTCATAGAACTAGTAAGATTCCTGTTTAATTATCATTACTGCCTCTGTAATAAATAAAACAATATTTCAATTGTCATATGCAGTATTAGAGTTGCCAGAGAATATTTTTCAGTATCTGTGGAATGCCTATAGTTACCTAAAAGTCTCCAGGTAATTCTAGCTACTCTTTGACACATTCTTGCAGATCAACTTGAGGGAAAGGAGAGGAGATAGTTGGGGAGATAGTTGGCTGTTTTTATTATCTCTGTAATAACAATTGTTTGGTTAATTATTTATTAAGATCAAGCAGCACTTGTCAAATATGATCTTCATATCCTAGGGGTGTCCAAGACCCTTTGGGGACCAAGGGGTCAAAACTATTTTTATAATCATAGTAAAATTTTATTGCCTTTTTCATTTGTGTGCAAAAACATTGAAGATAAAACTGCTGGCACCTTAGTGTAAGTCAAGGTAGTGGCACAAAACTAATCATTGTATTCTTCACCACCATATATTCAGTGAAAATGCCAGTTTCATTTAAGGGTGTCCTTGAAGAAGCAGTAAGAATTTAATTTTTTTAAGTCTTGACCTTTGAGTATCCATCTTTTTAAAATATCTTGTGTGACAAAATGAGAAGTAAGTAAAGCACTCTATTACATAGCAAATTCGTCTCTAGGGAAAAAAATCCTTGCAGTTGTTTTCATTGCAAGTTAAACTACCCATTCTTTAAATGTAACCCTATTTTGCCCTGGCCAGTTTTGGCTCAGCGGCCTGTGGACCAAAGAGTCTTGGGATCGATTCCGGTCAAGGGCATGTACCTTGGTTGTGGTTTGGTCCTGGCCCGGGTTGGGGTTCATGCAGAAGGCACCAGTCGATGTGTCTCTCTCATATCAATGTTTATCCCTCCCCCCCTTCCCTCCCTCCTTCCCAGTCTGTCTGAAGATAAATGGAAAAATACCCTCTGGTGAGGATTAAAAAAAAATGTAACCCCATTTAAAAAAATGTTTATAGCAGTTTTATTAAAAATTGCCCCAAACTGGAAACTCAAATATCCTTTAGTAGGTGAATGTGAAACAAACGATGGTACATCCATACATGAAAATTTAGCCATAAAAAACAACATGTACCAATCTCAAAGATGCTACACCAAAAGAAGCCAGTCTCCAGATATCATATCTTCTATAATTCTGTGTATGTGACATTCTAGAAAAGGCGAATATAAAGGGATAGAGAACAGATCAGTGTTTGCCAGGGGCTAGGGTGGTGTGAAGTTTTGACTAGAAAGAGGGGCAGCATAAGGGGATTTTTTTGGGTGATGGAACTTCTGTGTCTTGACTGTGGAGGTAGGTAGATTAAATATGTTAAAACATACAAAACTGCACATATGAAAATATTAATTTTTCAAATTGTAACCCCATTTTAATTTAAAAGAAAACCTGTCTGACAAACTTTGGGTACTTAATTAAAAATTTCAAAAAACTCATGAATATGGACAACAGTGTAGTGATTGCTGGGGAGTATGGGAGGAGGTAAAGAAGAGTATAGGGGGCTAAGTGGTGATGAATGGAGACTTGACTTGGGGTGGTGAACACAATACGGTGTACAGATGGTGTGTTGTAGAATTGTGCACCTGAAACACTGTTAACCAGTGTAACCCCAATAAATTTAATAAAAAGAAAAAAATATATTAAAAATGGATAATGTGCCCTGGTCGATTTGGCTCAGCAGTTAGAGCGTCAGCCCACAGACTGAAGGGTCATGGGTTTGATTTCTGGTCAAGGGCACATACCTGGATTGCAGGTTCAATCCTTGGCCCCAGTCAGGGTTGTGTGGGAGGCAACAAATTGATGTGTCTCCCTCATATCGTTGTTTCTCTCTCTTCTAAAATTTAATGGAAAAATATCCTCAAGTAAGGATTAACAAGAACAACAAAAAAGAATAATGTAACCCTAAAAATTCAAAGAAAAAACTGACAATGTTCATTGATAGTGAAAAAATTAAAACTTTCAAGGAAATACAGTTGTCCCTCTCCACTTAGTGCTTCAACTTTCGGGGCTTCACTCTATTGCGTTTTTTTCAAATATATTCATTTAAAAGGTAATCGAGACAGTGAAAATGATACAGCACGCATTCGGTTGTCTGAGTCAATTATACACCCCTGTATTACAATTAAAATTAAAATTACTGTACGTATGGACTGTAGGCCTATGTATTCGAGCACCCCAGGAATCCTTCTACGCCAGGTGCAACCTCAGAATCTGGAACAGATTAACTGTGATAAACGAGGGATGACTATTAAAAATTTGGAAAATGTGTATCTGACATCATTATAGCCTGCAAGCTTCCCAATTCTTAAAGGTTTTCTCTTGGGTGATGTTAATGGATATGCTTTTTTGATGTTGTATAACAAATGTGTCAACATTTGGAAGATCTGCATAGTTCAATAAACCAGTATCTTCCAAATGACCAATGTATAAAGCCATTGCTACTCAGAGCCTTTCTTATCCAGCGAAGAACCAATCTATTAAGCACAATGGGCATAATCTTTGCCATCTGACCATTCTTTTTATCACAGGAAATAAATATTGTCAGTTGTTTTTCTTGAATTTTCAGGATCACTTTACTCATTTTTGAGAAAATGTTTATCAAAATCATACATGAGTTAGAAGATCCATTCGAAGTACAAGATAGACAAGTGGATTTTAATAAAATGGTATAGAAAGTTAATTTTACTGATAGGGTTTCAGATTCCACACTGCAACTAGCCTTTAAGAAGCTCTACTGGCCCTGGCCAATGAGCAGTGGTTAGTGCATTGGGGCAGGCTCGGGTGGCAATCCATGTGTCTTTCACATGGATGTCTCTGTCTCTGTCTCTCTCTCTCTCTGTCTCCCCCACCCCTCCGCCCCTCTCTCTCCCTCCCCCCCTCCCTTCCACTCTCTCTAAAAATAAATGGAAAAAATATTTTTGGGTGAGGATTAAAAAAAACAAAACTCTACTTCTCAAGTTTTGGTGTGATATCAAAGAATATTCATAATTATCTTTTTCATTTTTCAACTACGTATCTGTGTGAGGCCCTATTTTCATCACTTCAGTCAAAGCATATCACAAGAGATTGAATGCAGAAACAAATAAGAAATTCAGCTGTCTCATATTTAACAGAGATCTGCAAAAACGTAAATGTTATTCTTTACTGTATTTTGTTTTGGAAAATTAATTTTATAAAAATATATAACTTATGTTAACATAAACATGTAATGGATTATTTTAAATGAATCAAACATTTAAAACTTTGTTTTAATTTCTAATATAGTAAATATTGACAGTTAAACAAAAGCTCTTCGATAATTTTTAAGAATGTGAAGGAGATTCAAAACCAAAATATTTGAGAACTGCAGAGCCAGAGTTCCTCACAGCAGTTAGTGGTACATATAAATTCTTCAAAACTCTGGTGACATCTCCAAAAAGTCTTTCCTAATCTTCAAACTCTTTGCCTTCTCCCTCTATTCCCAGACTGCCATGCTATCCAAGGATACTGCATTTATTGTACTCAGCACATTGAATTAGAATCAACAGTTTATATATATTGTTCCTCTACAAGGTTGCCTCTTATTTGGGGTTAATGGAACATTTATTTTTAGAAAAATCAGATTTTGATTTAAATATATATTGCACTTAACATATATTAACAGTATAGTTACATTGGATACAATATAACCCAATAAAATGAAACTCTTCCCATTTTCCAAAACATGTCTGTCTGTCTGATACACCTGTTCTTTACAGCCATATTTTGTTCTTTTTATTTATAAGAAACACTTTCATAAGTTCAGTAGCAAGGATTATTTTGTCATCTTTGTGACCATGGGAATGTTTCACTTAAATATTATACCACATTTTGGACAGAGTTCTAATATCCCTATTAGAATGTTAGTGCACTAAGGAGATTCGGACACTGGCCTTAGCTGTTGGTTCTTCTCAGAAATGTAAAATGGCCATTGCTTTGATACGAACACATGCTCCACCTTCTGGAATCTGCTAGTGTTCTATAAGGGATAGCTGTTTCAGAATAGTTTAAGGGCATACCTTCAGACTTCCAAGGTTCTCTGTAGGCCATCTCCTAAGGTTCATTTCCCCAGAGAATTCTAAGTCATTTCCTCTTCCACTTCCCCCCACCCCAAGTCCTTTACTTTGGAAATCACCCAAGCCAGCTGTGATATCCTTGGCAAGCAGGCACTCCCTTGGTAACTGAACGAGAGAATTGTTCATAGACTTAGACTACCCCTTAGCTAGCCTTTACTTTTTAGAACCACTCAGAAGTGAGTCATTCATTGGTCTATGGGCCAGGATATTGACTGCCTCCTGAGGGACACATGAATATTATGGGTCATTCAATGATGGGTTGAAATACCTTGTATTTTGCTGCTCAAAACTTCTGATAAGGAATGACAGGCATTTAACTTTGTGTTTCATAAAGAATATAGTAAGCATATATATGAATAAGTATGACCAAGTATAAAAATGGCTGATTTAGGGTGATTATTCCTTGAACCAGAGATTTCTTAACAATTATAAAATGTACATTTGAGTAAGACTTATTTTCTCTACTAATTTATAGCTACTTCTAAAGGACATATGTTCTTGTTTCTAGACATATATTTTATTTTTATATCTTCTCTATTGCAAGGATGGAACTAGTCAGTTGAAATGAAAAGTCTTTCCAAATAATGGAAATAGGTCAGATTTACCTCTTGGCCAACTAAAGCTAGATTTTGTGGAATATTATTTTAATTCTCTGGGACTGTAACTCTTAGTTTTGAAACGCATTTTATAATATTAATAACAGTAATAGCTTCCCTACTGCCTGTGATCCATAGACTGTGCTAAGTATTTAAGCTCTACTTATGCTACACATTTACTCATCATTATGAACCTATGAAGAATTATTACATTTTGTGGATGAAGAAACTAGGGCTCAAAGAACTTCAGTTACTTGTTTAACAGTACCAATAAGTGGCAGACTTTGAAACCTGAGTTTCAAAGCCTGGCTCATTTTACAGGTATAAATACTCTATTGCTTTACGTTATATATGTTTTTCTTTTATGCAAAAGACATAAAATGATTCCGGCTGGTGTGGCTCAGTGGGTGAGCGTCGACCCATTCACCAAGAGGTTGCCAGTTCAGTTCCAGGTCAGGACACATGCCCAGGTTGTGGGCCCAATCCCCAGTGGGGGACATGCAGGAGGGGGCCAATTGATGTTCTCTCTCATCGATGCTTCTGTCTGTCTCTCCCTTTCACTTCCTCTTTCTCTAAAATCAATAAAGGGAAAAAAATTTTTTTTAATTATAAAAAAAAGACAATGTAAAATTAATGAAACTTAATAGGACCTGGTTATTTGAAAGATTAATAGTGATTTCAAATTCAGATATTTTCTACTTCATTTTTACATTAAAAATGCAAAATTTTTCATCTATACTAAGTAAATTGAGAAACAAATTGAAGTTTTCATTGGACAAATGAACCTCTCTAGCGAGCTTTTTATCTATATAAATTTGTTGTTAATTATGTGGCTATTCTTTCCTAATCCCAGAATATACTTTTCCTAATTTCCCGACAAATTTTGACTTTCTCCATTGGCCAACCAGTCATTCATTAGTTCAATAGCTTTGATTCATTCAATGCTGCTCTAGGGTATGTGGCAGACGACACTGTCTAGAAACATTTGAGTTAAATATTGTGTCTTAGGACCTGTAAGAAATGTTCTCACTTTCTGGTAAATTTTTGCACTATTAGAGTTATTTATGAAGATAAATAATATGAATGCTCATTTCCGCCTTTCATTTTATTTTCTTTATTGATTTTAGAGAGAGGAAGGGAGAGGGAGATAGAAACATCAGTGAGAGAGAACATCAATTGGCCGCCTCCTGCATGCCCCGCATTGGGGGATTTGGCCCACAACCTGGGCATGAGCCCTGACTGGGAATTGAACCAGCAACCTCTTGGTGCATGGGTCAATGCTCAACTGCTGAACCACACCAGCTGGGCCCACTGTTCATTTTGACTTTCTGTATTAAGGCAAAAATAGTGAGACTAGGACTGGTATCCTTCCATATGCCTTTCTTTACTTACAGCCCCTATAATAAATACTAAAACAGTAGAAGAGTTTCCAGTATTACAAAGTGTTTATGTTGTGGGAAGATGGGGTTCTGCTATTTGTAAATTAGGACTCCTGAGAGTTTTCAATGAAAACACAGTAAAATACCTAGTTAAGTTTCAGAAAACCATTAATATGACAGGTATAGTCAATAGGCATTTACTGATTAGCCCAGAAACCTAACCACTAGGTATAACATTATTTCCAGGGGAAAATACATCTTGAAATCTAACTAACTGATTCACTGGAGTCTATCTTTCCTAATTTGTTACACTTAACACTAAAAAGGGTAAAGATTTTGACAAAAACATTTTTAGTATATTCACCCTGAGGATATGTTTGGTTATTGTTATGTCTAAAAGGAAACTGTGTTAATTTAGTTGCATCCAATGTTCAGATAGGAGTTGAAATGAAGAAAGGGATAAAAATTGGGTGATAATCAGAGTGTTGGGATAACCAGTGGCTATCACTCAGCTGGCTTGTCCTTGTTCATTTTGTGCTAAGGCTCTGGCCCAGCATTTTAAGCTAGGTGCCTTATTTTTTGCTACTCATCACTGTCTTTAAGATAATATAAATTAAAAAAATAATCAATTTTAACTGCACAGGAAGTTTTCTTTTTATATGAAATTAGGAATTTAACATGCGTACCTTAATTTTTGGTATAAATTAATAAAGGGAAACATAAGTCCAGCAAATTAACTCCACTAAAAAAGAACAGAAACAAAACAAAATCACCTAAGCTAAAGGTACCTTAGCACTGAAGCCCAAGTAATATTAAAATTCTTCTATCTTATCAAAACTTTTTTGTATAATATATTACTTAAAATTATTGAATATTTAGTTGGAGTATGGAATACCTATTTGTGTTGTAGTTTTATTTTTTAATGGAGTGTGAGCTACGTAGTTAATCTTTTGAGATATTGTTTTATATTGTGTAGCTATAAAAATAACTACAAGGTACAGGTTCTAATATTCTTTAGGCAAAGTGCATTGATTGTTGAATACCCAAGATTATCATGAACTCATATATATATTTTTTTCTTTATTGATTTTTTAGAGAGAGAAGGGAGAGGGAGAGAGAGAGATAGAAACATCGATGAGAGAGAACATCAATTGACTGCCTCCTGCATGCCCCCCACTGGGGGTCGGGCCCACAACCTGGGCATGTGCCCTGACCAGGAATCGAACTGGTGACCTCTTGGTGCATGGGTCAGTGCTCAACCACTGAGCCACGTCAGCTGGGCTCATATGTATTCTTTTGATTATGCAAGAGACCTATTTAGTATTTAGTGCCCTTAAAAACAAAGGAAAATAAATGTTTCGGTAAATGAGAATGCAGAAACAGTTCTCTCTCTTTTGGCAAAAATGTGTAGATTGCCATTTTATGCCTATTCTATATTTCAGTGCTTTTACCTTTAATGAGCTTCATATTCTTTTCTTTTTTTCTTTATTGATTTTAGAGAGAGAAGAAGGGGGAAGGACAGAGATAAAAACATTGATGAGAGAGAACATCTATTGGCCACCTCCTGCATGCCCCGCACTGGGGATTGGGCCCACAACCTGTGCATGTGCCCTGACCTGGAATTGAACCGGTGACCTCTTGGTGCATGGGTTGATGCTCAACCACTGAGCCACACCGGCCAGGCAGGCTTCATATTCTTAAGCAGACAAGAGTAAAGGCTGTAAGCATTTATAAACCAACCATTCACACACTATATAAATATATTTTATTCATTAACCTATTCATTCAACAAATATTAAGTGATCCTACCTATTAGGCACTGAAAGAACATAGACAGAGTTAGAACATCAGGGTTCTTGCCTAAGCAGTATGATGAGTTGCAAAATACATGTGGATCTCACAAGGAGATCTTCAAGATTATGCTCCTCAGTTGACAAAGAGTATGGAACAGGGTTTGGCAAACTTTCTCTGTAAGAAGCTAGATAGTAAATAATTTTAGGCTTCAGGCCTGAAATACAGCATAAACAGCTGTCTCTGTGACACTTGCCTTTGTATCATGAAATGAACCATAGCCAATTCATTAAAGAAAGGATGTGGCTTTGTTCCAATAGAACTTCATTTATGGACATCGAAATTTTAATTTTATAACATTTTCATGAACATTCTTTTGATTTTTTTCCCCCCTATCAATTAAAAATATAAAAAGAGGCAGGGGTCTGGATTTGGCCAACAGTCTTTAGTTTGCTGACCTGGTATAGAAGAAAGTAGATTGAATTAGGCATCAGAGGCCTTGGTTACCGGACCTATCTGAATTGTGTTTTGCTCATTATTAAAATAGCTAGTAATAGTATCTATTTAAAAAAAAAAAAAAAAAAAGGTTTTCTGTATCATTCCAACTATTCCAACTGTACTTTTATTGGTGTGCAAAAATAATCAAAAACCAACTATATAATAAGCACCGTCATTTGTAAAAACTTCTAATTAGAATGACCTGTCTACATAGTACCAGGATAAATATATAATTTGGATGGATCCAAAGCAAAACTTTAAAAATCAGTAGATACTGAATATACTTGAAAGCACATGTCATTTAGCACTATAAACAGAATGTTTTTTTTTTACCTATTTTGAAATTGTCATATCTTATTTGATTTCAGTAGAAGTGCCATTGTGTATTACAAAGCCTTAGTTTTTAATTAAGCTTACATTTGACTGTTTTCTAAAACCTCATTTATATGAATGGTTTGGATTGATATGTCATAGTGCAAAATTAATCACTTAAAAATCTGAATGTATTTTGTGCCCGTCAGAATCCCCGTGTTAGGATTTCAGAGTTCTGTTATTCATATTGTCTTTGAGGTCTTCAATGAAGATAATATATGATAGTTCTATAGACATTATTTGTGACTGCAGATAGTGCAACAGGCATAATAGTTTTTCTACAGTAAATACTTTTCTATGTTGAATTCTTTGTCTTATTCCACTAAAGGCCTAATTCCATAATTAACTTCCTCAACTAATATTAACATAGTGGCACTCAAAAAATGTGTCATATAATAGGTGAAACAAACACAAACTTAGGAGCTATCAAGGGTAGGACATACCTAAAGGCAGTACATGAATGTTGGTATTGGGTAGTGTGCATGCGGGGAGAGTAATTCAATGGGAACAAATACTTCTAATGAGCAGAAGTGATGGCTGTCAGGAATTTAAAAATGGGAAATCATCATTCAAAAGATTTTTGTGGAGATGAGCTTTAAAATTTTCACATTGAGCACTTAATCAGTAAATATAATATGGAACCATTTATCTGGGTTGCACATTTCTAAAAGCATCAGTATATGATGTTTCCATGGTTGAGATCTAATGGCACAGCCAATGCAAGATGCAAGATTCAAACCCTATTCAGTCGATCAGAATTTTCATTGAAATGAAGATTGACAACTATGTATTTTCATAATATGTGGTTCAAACTAGATCTGGTAGGGAGTTCTTCTAACCAACTGTTGTTATGATTGTATATTATGATTATATATGGGAGAATTAAGAATACATAATCCATTCATTGATAGGGGTGATCATTCTTTTATGAAGCAGCCACTAATCTGATGTGCTTGGATTTTAAAAGCAAATTCCCATGATGTATAAGCAGCCATTAATAAGAAATATCTTACTTTTCACTAATGATAAAGTTTTAAAGGTGGTACATGACATCTATGTGTTTTTCTCTTGCATCCTTTATTATTGGTCCTTATTAAGGCTATTAGAACATATTTGTCACAATGGCTAATGGAAAGAATTGATTATTAATGATTACCTTTATGATAACTCCATTTAACTTCAGATATTTATAGAAACAATTGAATTTTTAAAACTACTGAGTGAAAAATTAGGATCCTGCCACCAATGTGCTGCAGGTTGTTACCTCTTTAATGTTAGTGCCACTAAAATTTGAGCCTGTTGTGGCAGTGTGCATTTGGTAATTTTAGCTTTTAGTAGGACTCTGTTACCATTCATGAAGGTACTTTGATGTCTAAAAATGAAGTAATTTGTCCTCTAGAACTCCTCAATCACTTTTTTAAGTGGCAGGTATGCATTTCATGACCATAAAATAAGAGAGGAGTGCCTTGTTATCATACAAAGCCATTTTCTTTTACTCTATCTTTATACTCATCTTTATGCATTTTAGTGTTTATGGATACTTTACTATTTGACAAGTTGTAGAGCACTTGAAAACTAAAATGTAATATGATGTTTCCCATAGTTGTAGATCAATCAATTCAAGATAAATTCTGCTATCAGTTGTAGATCAATCAATTTAAGATAAGGGATTTCTAAAATAAAGAGGTGTAAGTCAATTGGAAAGTTAGATTGGACTCACAGAAACTTGATACATACTTTTTCTGGAACATATATAATGCATAATTGCTTTACAGTTATTTCTAAGAAAAATTTACATTCAAATACTAAGTTCCTCTTCAAAATTTCATTGTAGATACTTGCTTTTCAAGGCCAGTTGAATTCACAGAGAACACAAGGCATGTACTGCTGGTCAGGGGTTTATTTTCCTGAATGTCACTGTAATTCACAGCAGTTATCCAATCACTAGATAGCAATTTTTTGGAATTAACTTGGTTTTGAATGAATTAATATCCTTCCCAAATTGACTGTTTGTTCCCCCAGAGACTAGAGTTATTATTTAATTTGAAAATGGTTCATTTTGGAAAAGACTGAAGTAATTTATTAACAGGGAATAGCAATTCTATAGACTGATAAGCTTGCTTAATGCCTAGGACAGTGGTTCTTGACGTGTGGTCCTGGAACCTGCAGCATCATCAAAACCTGGGTGTTTGTTAGAAATGCAGAATTTTGGACCCACCCCAGACCTGCTGAATCAGAAATTCTGGAGGCATGGCCCATCAATCTGTATTTTAATAAGCTCTCAAGTGAGCATTGAGAACAGTGCTCTAGGATTATTAACCAAGTGCTTCTTCTACAAGTCAAAATTGTATGTGTACACTTTATTTTCAATATGTACTGTCAGTTGTTTGAGAAATAAGGTGAAAAGAGGAAATTGTTTCAAACTAAATCAATACTAAATCCCTACTCTTTATAGATAACGATGGCAGTACCAGCTGTAGAATCAGAGACATTCAAGATTCCTTTAACCTGTTTAAAAAAATAATAATTTTAAATTGGGACCTTCAGGTATAATATGCTCCAACCTTAAGAAAAATATAATGTCTTATTTTATTGTTGCTAGATTCTAAACTTTAGCTTAAGGGTGGGGGGAGTAGTTGGGCTTTGAAAGCTGGTTTATGGCTGAAATCAAGTGAAAATTTTTCTTGGACTTGCTTGTTTACATAAAAATAAGTATTTAGTGCTAACAGTGGTAGATTTTGATGGGTCTTACCATCTTAGATTATTTTTACTTCAAGGAAGATTGATGTTTTAAGCTTTCATGAAGAAGAAAATCATCTTGGGCCCTGGCCAGTTTGGCTCAGCGGTTAGAGCGTCGGCCTGCGGTCTGGAGAGACCCGGGTTCGGTTCCCGCTAAGGGCACGTACTTAGGTTGCAGTTTGTCCCCGGCCCTGGTTGGTCATGCGGGTGGCAGCCACTCGATGTGTCCCTTCACATCGATGTTTCTCTCTCTCTCTCTCCCTTCCTCTCTCTCCCTCCCACTCTATCTGTACAAAAAAAATGGAAAAATATCCTTGGGTGAGGATTAAAAAAAAAAGAAGAAAATCATCTTGGACTTCTTTTTTGTTGTTTCCATATTCTTTTCTATTTTTTAAAAATTATTTTTAAGTTATGGTTGACATAAAATATTATATTAGTTTCAGGTGTACAATATAGTGACTAGACATTTATATACCTTAAAAGATGATCACCCTGATAGGTCCAGTATCCATCTGACACCATACATATTATTGACTATATTTTCTATGTTGTAATTTATATACCAGTGACTATTTATCTAACTGGCAATTTGTACCTCTCAAGGACTTTTTTTCTTAAACAGAAGAAATGATAATATTTGTCCTAAAGATAGATTTAATATTGATATATTATCTTTTAAAATTGTTTTGAGTCTCTTAGACAAGATTAAATGTGCATGTAAATTATGGATATTCTTTTTCACCTGTAACTTTTCAGTTACAATTACAATGGAATCTCAGAAAGGCACATCAAGAAGTCTGAAAATTAAAACAGAACAGACCAAAGGAATGTTTATTATACATGGGCCTTAGATGAATCAAAGGGATAAAAGATTGCTCTTTGAAAAGGAGAGATTGCTTCAGTTAGTTGCAGTTCTATCTAGGATACTGAAGATAAGTAATTTTATTTTACTGTTTGGTTGCATCTAATTTTGAGGTAATGGGAGTTTTCCTCATGTTGCCTCTAGCTTAATATTAAAATTTAACTGTGTTGATCTTACTCATGAAAGGTAATGGACTGTGTTAAATTATCCCCCCAACCCCACTTTCAAATTACCTAGTGTCATCTGCCCCAGAAGCATATATAGTTACTGAATTCTAAACCATGGAGAGTGATGTTTTTCTATTGACCACTTTTCTATCCTTATGTGAGGAGAGAACTAATATAGTACCTTAAATAGAACTGTCTCCATGGCAATGGACAGTCAGCTTTTGACTTTAAAAAGCATTTCCATGGTCTAAAACAGCAGTATGGCAAAAGTAAGGTATAAGAATGTTTCCTGTCAGTTTTTGCATGACTGATTAAGCTAGCATTTAGGGTTGTGGGCTGTTTTAAATTAGCACTTTTTATTCGAGTATTTCAAAAGGCTACAAACAATTTCTTTCCTTAATTAATGAGTGATAATATCTTCAGCTTAATAGAAAACCCAAGAAGCTCAGATATAAGCTTAGGATTGGGGCCCATATCTAAGGGAAAAAAGGGTGCCTAGCTCTGATTGGAATTTTATCCTCATAAAGAATAAAAATACTGATGAAATGATGGGTCATTCTTGTGTATATTTAAACAGAATTATTCCTGGAACACTGGAAGCAATGACAAGATTAGAAACAAAACTTAACAGTTCATGCCATTTTTTCCTAAGTGGTACCTGCAATTTGGGGGTCTAAGGATCACTTAAAAGACTGTGCTGGCAGCCTGCCTCCCTTGTTCCCTATTGCATCCACACCCACTAAAGAGGCAAAGCCCATTGCTTCTCACTGCTGGGCCACCAAGCCTTCAGTTCAGATCAGTGCCAGAGCTGTATATTAAGAGCTAAAATATAAGAACACATTAATCTTTGTAATTTTTTTTTTTTTTAATCCTCATTTGAGGACATTTTTTTGCATTTATCTTCAGACAGAGCAGGAAGGAGAGAGGAAGGGAGAGAGAGAGAAACATCGATGTGAGAGAGACACATCAAGTGGTTGCCACCCACATCACCCCAATGGGGCCGGGGACAAACTGCAACTGAGGTACATGCCCCCAGCGGGAACCAAACCTGGGACCTTCTGGTCCGCAGGCCAACGCTCTAACCGCTGAGCCAAACTGGCCAGGGCTAATCTTTTATTCTTTACTATAGTTATTTCCTCCTTTACTAAGCTTTATCTCACTTTGGGATAATTTCCAGTTTAATCATCTCTCACCTTTAAAGTGTCAATAAATGCTTAATACTCTGAGGTTACACTTAACAAGGGAACTGGTTAAAGGAATGATATGATGTAAATACAATGGAGTACTGGATAACTCTTAGGGTGTGATCTGTATATTGAAGAGAACAGAGGTCTATAATTTTTTTTCCCCTAAAGGTGTGAAGTTTTTCATTTTCATTTTCATTTTTTAAAAAGTAAAAAGTATATACAGAAGGATGGACTCCAAAATCAATAGTATTAATTTCTGGGTAGTGGAATTTCTGGAAATTATTTTTACCATCTACTTCTCTTCATTGTCTTTTGTTTGTTTTAACAATAAACATGTATTTTATAAAAATTCAAGAGCTAGTTTTGTTTTGGTAGAGTAGAGCAAACAAATTAAGTGAAGGATAGTGCACAGAGCAAATCCAAATAAGATGGTAAATTAAATGAGATGGTAAATTAAAGACACATCGAGATGAAAACAAAAGCTCATAGATTTAATAGCTATCCATAGAAGCTGTGGTAAATTGCCAAGGGAATAATATACTGTGTGTGTTGGTGGCTAATAAGAACTAAGATGTGCAGACATAGATTTATATAATCTGGAAATGAATGAAGGAGAGTATAGCTGTCTCCATAGCATATTCCTGTATGTTTTACCAGTCATTCCAGGATTTCTTTTTAGGAACCAGAGGTACTTAATAATATTTAATCAGAAAATTACTTTTTTTCCTACTTAATTTTGAATTTAAAAGGTAGTTACAATTTTTTTTTTTTTTGCTCTACTTTTATACTGTATGTATGATAGATAAGACTTGCTGTATACATTTGTGGAATTTATCAAATATGTAAATTAAACATTGTATGTTAATCTAGAGATGTTATCAATTAGAACCTTGCAGATAGGACAATATGGTTATTTTATGAAATAATTCATTTTTACAGTTAGTATTTACTTTCTAGGGTTTGTTTGATTTTTTTAATCTTCACCCAAAGAGGGAGAAGGATAGAGAGAGATTGCCTCTTGTACACACCTTTGGCAGGTATCGAACCTGCAACCTAGGTATGTGCCCTGGCTGGGAATCAAACCTGAGACCTCTCAGTGTATGGGATGATGCTCCAACAGACTGAGCCACCTGGACAGGGCTCCTTTGTAGACTTTTTGAACACTAAAAAGGTATACAGACTAGGTTTTAAAGGTATGACCTAGGTTTTAAAGAACTTACTGTGTGGTTGGAGAGAAATATATTTTCTAAATAATTATAAAGGGAGGTGAAAATGGAAAGCATATATCCTTTTGGCCTTTTATAGGTATTCATAGATTATTGTTTGTCTTTAACAATTGTGAAGGCATGAATAAAATTTCAGTCAGCCAAATATGCTACTATATTAAAGAGTAAATATTGTTTTATTTTTTAAGGCAGAATGATGTGATCTTGATGATAATCTACATATTTAATGATTGTTTTAATTAAATTTTTATTATTGAAAATGATCATCTGCTTATTAGAGTATCTGTAACCAATTATTTTGTACATGTGTATTTCTCAAGTAGCTTTATTTTTCAAATTTGTTTACCATTTTAAATTGGAATCATTTGTCAAGCAAAATATTGAGTTAAGAGACTACTGTGAGCCAACCAATAGTTTTCTAAATCTAATCTTCGGAATAAATCTTTTCTTTAACTTGTTAGATGATGTTTAAACATTTTTACTAGTTACATTGTAGTTTATTAACTCACTGTTGCGTAATTCTAATATGAAATACCTATCTAGTAAGTAATACACCACTGTTTTAAGAGCTTTACAGCTATTAGCTCATATAATATTCTCACCAGCCTTCTGTTCATCCCATTGGAAAGGGAGGCATTTCCAATTTTGGGCCATGGGGATGGTCAAACACAACACCCAGTCTGGACAGATAAGATTAACAGTTTATTAGTAACATAGACTCACAGGAGAAGAAAATACTCAGGCCTATATTGAGGTTGCACTCAGGAGTGAACAGGTGGGTGCTGTGGGAGGGAAGCTTTGTGTATTAAGAAGGTGAGGTACCCCATGGTTCCTCTGGGAAGCTGTATTGGCTTGTTTGAATATTTTCATGGGCTAGTAGGAACTGAAACCTGCTGCTTGAGGATGAACAGGAATTTTATCTAGTACTTCTGATGATAAGGAGGATTATTTGGCGGGGGGCGGGGGGGGGCGGCCTTCTCTGCATGAGCAGAGTGAGGAGGAGAACTTACAGTTAGATATTTTGAGATTCTCCCAATTTTTTGAGATGTCAAGGCAGCACATAATATTGACAGTAACAAAATACAAAAGAAAGTATTGGCTATCTGGAATGCAGAAGTCTGTTGGTACATTAAAAGTATTTCAAAATATTGGCCAACTAAATTGTGCTGATTAAATAATCACATGTCTATTCAAACTGTTATTTAAAATAATTTTATTCACACTGTGGGTATGAGCAACAACTTTGGTAAGTTCACTTCTGCCCTTGATCATAACACAGTCACCATTGGATTAATCTTGAAATCCTCTAAAAACCATCACTGGACTACTTTTATTGATTTGGAAGTGTACCTTGTCATGTGAACTTAGTCTTTATGTTTTGAACCACTCATATAATTGTGCTGAAAGAACTCAGATTTGTTCTCACTGTACTACACTCATCTTAGAGAAAAAATAGTTTGGAGTGCCACTAGAGAAACTAAAATTATTTGCTTTAGAAAGTAAAATTGGGCTTTGAAGGGCTAGCAATAAAAACTCACAGGGAGGATCTATATCTTTGACCTTTGCTATTTGGATGCTTCCTTTGGGAGCCCAGCTGACATACTTGGAGGAAGCAAAAGCAGCCCACATGGGAGAAACATTGCACCCCAGTCAACAGCTAGCACCAGCAGCATTTGAGTGAGGCATCTTGACCCAGCAGCCAACCTATATGCTCTGGTAGTTGTATATATGTTTGGTATGCTGGTGATCATATGGCCCTTCTTTTAGAAGAGAAAAATGTATTTTTTTAAAGATTACATTCTAGTGAAGAAACAGTTGTATTTTAAGACCCGTTTGAATACCCTAAGTTATTGAAAATTAAAACTCACTATTATATACAGGCCTAGTATTCTTTAATGCTGAAATTAAAATTCTATAATACATTTTTAATAGAGATATCTAAGAACAATAAGTCCATATATTACTTTGTGAGCACTTTGTTTTTGTTTTGTTTTTTGGTACGTGCCCCTAGTGGGAACTGAACCCGGGACTCTCTGGTCTGCAGGCTGAGGCTACAACCGCTGAGCCAACCGACCAGGGCACTTTGTGAGCACTTTGAAAAATCATTTATAGTAATAGATTATAAAGATTTTTAATCTTATAGAAATTATTAACAAGACTACTCATATTACTTACATAAAATAATTTATCATAATCCCTTGATTTATTTGGGGAATAAAAGATAGAGAAGAAAATCATTAAGTAACAGATCTTTACAAGAAATGTTTATTACTTTTTTTTTTTTTTTAGAGCATGGTATGTTTTCTTAACTGCATCGTTTAGGCATAGAGTATACAACATTGAAAAGAACCTTAGATATATTTAAAATTAAAGTCATCCTGTTATAAAATTATATAATATCAATAAAATGGGTTATTTTTAAATCTTGGTTTTATACCATTTTACCAAAAATTTAAATCTAAGTTTATCAGTTTATTAATAGACTAGGTAAAATGGTTATTTTAAAATAATATTTTATTTTAGCTTTTTTTAATATTTTGTTCAGATAGAGTGGGAGGGGGAGAGAGAGAGAGAGAAACATCGACGTGAAAGGGACACATTGAGTGGCCGCCACCCACACGACCCAATCAGGGCTGGGGACAAACTGCAACCAAGGCACATGCCCTTAGTGGGAACCGAACCCCGGTCTCTCCAGACCGCAGGCCAATGCTTTAACTGCTGAGCCAAACCGGCCAGGGCTAAAATAGTATTTTAAACTAGTACAATTGCCCTGGCCGGTTTGGCTCAGCAGTTAAAGCATTGGCCCGCGGACCAGAGATCCTGGGTTCGGTTCCTGCCAAGGGCACGAACCTTGGTTGCAGTTTTCCCTGGCCCCAGTTGGGGTCGTGTGGGCGGCAACCAGTCGATGTGGCTCTCTCGCATCGATGTTTCTCTCTCTCCTCCCTCTCTCCCTCCTGCTCTATCTGAAGATAAATGCAAAAATAAAACACACACACACACACACAAACTAGTACAATTAATGAGAAGGTAATTTTAAAGCATTTTGGTTATTTTGCTTCTGACAACTTTCTACCAACATTTAGAAACAGCATTTCCCATTAACCACAAAAATGTTGTTAAATTTTTTATTAATTTATTTTTGTTACCAGTGTTTCTCCTTTTTCCTTCATTGACACCCTCTTTTCCACTGCCCTCCTTGTCTTCATCGTACTGTTGTCTGTGTCCATTTGTTATGCATATATGCATCTTGCTCATTTTTCAAATGAAAAAATTGATGCCTCTGAAAGTGATCAAGGTTTCTCAGTGCTTGAGAAGGGAAAATAACTCAGTTTTTAGTATCCTTTTCATCTTATCATTTTGCCTGTAACATTCAGTTACATTTGTTCTGTTTATTGTTGTTCAAGGTAGCTATGGAATATTAACAACTAGTATGTAAGCTCTGTTACACAGCTTTTATGCTTTATATAGTCTTAAAAGAGCTATTACAGGAGCTATTTAATAATGAAGAATTTAGTTAGGGCATATTGATCAGTAGGCATTTTCTTTTATTTGAATGTGTAATTTTAACTTACAATGTCTAGTTCAGTGTTCTAGTTCTCATTTTAATGCTTAGATCATATAAATAACCTTGTTTACTTTGAGTTAACTAGAAAACTATGGGTTTAGTGTACTAACACTGAAGCCTAAAGTATAGGCTATTCTTTTTTTTATTCTCACCCAAGGACATTTTTTGATATTTTGTTCAGCTAGAGTGGGAGGGAGAGAGAGAGAGAAACATCAAGGTGACAGGGACACATCGAGTGGTTGCCATCAACACGACCCAACCAGGGCCGGAGACAAACTGCAACCGAGGTATGCACCCTTAGCAGGAACCGAACCTGGGTCTCTCTGGACCGCAGCCCGCCACTCTAACCTCTGAGGCAAACCAGCCAGGGCAAGTATAGGCTATTCTTAAAATAAGTTAGTTAAAATACAATGATAAAGAACAGAAAGATGCAAGAATAGCATCTGTATGCAAGTTAATCTGGAAAATGAGAGGAGCTATCAGGAGAATGATAAATTTAAAAAAGTCATTTTAATTATTAGAAGATAATTACTTTCACAGATCCTTTTTTTTTTAATCCTCACCCAAGGATATTTTTGCATTACTCTTCAGATAGAGCTGGAGGGAGAGAGGGCAAAGAGAGAGAGAGAAATATCGATGTGAGAGAGATACATCGACTGGCTGCTATCCAAACAACCCCAACCAGAGCCGGGGACAAACTACAACCACATATGTGCCCTTAGCGGGAACCAAACCCAGGACTCTCTGGTCTGTGGGCCGACACTCTAACCGCTGAGCCAAACCAGCCAGGGCACTTTCACAGATCTTAATTGTAACATAATTATAGCTCTTTTTTTCTATCAAAAACTACACTCTGCAATTTTGTTTCCAAAACAGAAATTAAAAACCTATGTTATAATTCTTTACAGTTGTGTGTGTGTGTGTGTGTGTGTGTGTGTGTGTGTGTGTGTGTTTAGGACTAATGTGGGTCCAGGATGCCAAGAAACAAAGTCCTTAATGTCATTAAATGTGTATATAGAAATACAGTGTGATTTATTGAGTCCACCTGATTTGGATGAATTATTGAGATGGAGCAGTTCTTTTGTAATCAAATTAGTGAAATTTAAAGGTGTATAAAGGTATGAGCAGGTATCATATGAGAACCCAGAACAGGGGACAATTCATTGTAGGTTTGAATGGCCCAATATAGAGAATATAGGAACTGAGTTGGCCTTATGAGATTAGTTAGCAACTCTGTAATAAATATAAGGAAGGGATGTGACATTCCACATGGAAGGTCAAGGACACAGGGACAAAGACATAGAAATAGGCAAAGGAGTGTTGGGAGTCAGCAGATCAGTGTAGCTTACATGAAGTGTTCATGTTGGGAACCTTTGGAAAGCTATGTAAGGGCCAGAGTGTTGAAAACCTTACCTTCTTGTTTCTACTGTCTTTTTTCCCATAGCTGGGGATAAAATGTTACACTAAAATAGGGTTGTGGTGGTGGAAATGAAAAGCATGTTAGAGTCACTAAAAGAAACTTTGTGAGTAGGTGGCGAGATTAACATTTAATAACAATTAAATGTTATGCATAATAGGAAGCTTGGGTTTTTTAAATGCAGATTAAAATAATGTAACAGTTGACTCTTATCAGCACTTTTATCTCTGTGAAACCCTATCTACCTATATTATTTTACATGCCTGCTTTATAAGCATATATCCCTGAATTGTTAGCATCAACCTAAATCCAAGCACACTTTTTGAGAGTGCTTGATCCCTATTGTCTTGTCAGTAAATATGTTGCCTAACTTGGTGTTTTGTCCATCTGATGTATAAAATATAATACTTAGTTTGCTCTTCGTAAGAGTAATTTCTTCTGTTAATTGCCCATTCTTTTTCCATTTTTCAATTTGGTTGTTGGTTTTTTCCTTGATTTTTCAAGAACTCAGTATGTAATTGAGGTATTAGCCATTTTCTGTGTTAAGTTGAACAAACAATGCAATTTGCTATTTTGCACATAATTTGCTTATTTGTACCATGCAAAAAGGGTTTTTAAAAAATGTGTGTGTGTATAGTTTACCAATTTTTTTATTGTTTCTGGAGTCGTAATTAGGAAACTGCCATTGGTTTGTGAATCTATTCAGGTGCCAACACAACTCTTAATTATAACAATATGTTTTGCTATATAGTAGGGCTAACACCCATCCTGCATTGCTCTTCTTTTATAGGGTTTCCATGGTAACTCATGCTTGCTTAATGGATATTGAATGCTCATTTTACAAATAAGGAAATGAACACTTCTATAGATGTTCTATGACAAAAATGAAAATATAATATTTTTTCTTCAGGATTTCTTAATATGAAGGTTAAATGTAGCAATGTGTTACAAATGACTGAAACCATGTATAAGGATACATAATTAAAAGGAAGAGAGATAAGAGTGTATTGGGAACATTTATCTCAATCAGTGGTTCCCAAAATGTGGTCTTAGCACAACTCAAAGCAATGGCATCACGCTGTAACAGTAATCACTTTTCCTCACCCTCCTGTATTCACAGTAAAGAATGTCAGTGTCACTAAAGAATAGCTTTGATGAAACTGTAAAAACTATACATTTTATTAAATCTTGAGCATTTAACCTTGATCTCTTTAATAGTCTGTTTCAAAATGGAGACTATGGACAAAGCTCTTCCTGACACCAAAGATGTGGTGGTTGTCTCAAGGAAAAGCAGCTGTGAGTCTGAGTTGTGGGCCAAACCAGTCACTTTTTATTGAACACCATTTTTACATGAAAGAATGAGACTTGGGTATTGAATAGTTAGCAGACATTTTCACAAAAATAAAAAAGCAAGCCTGTCACTTTAAGGAAGACAACTGACAGGATTTATTGCTAATGATAAAATTTGAGCTTTCAAGAGAAAAGAATTTTGGAACACTGGTATCCTCTACCATGAGCTTGACCACTTCTCAATACTTACAGATTTTGCTGGTGTGATCAGTGGTGGTTTTAACAAATTTTATTTTTTAATATTGTGTTAAATACGTTACCATTTGGAAAATATGCAGAGCTCATTGAGTCAGTATTTTCTAAATGGCTAATGGTTAGCATTACAAAATTATGCATGGGTAAATGATAATTCAAATTACAAGCCAATGGATTTTAAAGTAATGGAGTAAGAAGTTTATTGATATGGCTTCAGATTCCACAGTGCAACAAGATTTTAAAGCTACCACTTGTCAAGTTTTAGTGTGGTATCAGAAAATGTCCAAAATTATCTCAAGAGGCTTTTAAAGTAGTCCTCTTTTTTGCAACTCCATATCTTTATGAGGCTGCATTTTCTTCATGTTGTATAATCACCACAACATATAGCAACAGACTGAATGCAGAAGGAGATAATAAGACTCCAGGCCTGATATTTGCACAAATGTAAAGCAATGCTATTTTTTCAGTAAACTTTTTGTTGTTTTAGAAGTTATAATTTACAAAAAATTCATTTGTGTAAACATGTAATGGGTTTATTACTTCAGTTTTTATTTTTAAATGAATATTTACATTTTTCTTTAATTACATTTCTAATATGGTAATTATTATTAGATGTTACATAAATTTTTAACAATATAAAGAGGTGTCCTGAGTACAGCTTAGGGAATATAATCAATAATATTGTAATAACTATGTATGGTGCCAGGTGGGTACTGGACTCATTAGGGGGATCACTGCATTGGGTATATAAATGTCTAATTACTCTGTTGTACACCTGAAACTAATCTAATATTGAATGTAAACTTTAATTGAAATATTGAAAAATTATTTTAAAAAAATAAAGAGGTCTTCATATCCAAAAGTTTGTGGACCATCTATTTTTTTTTATCCTTACCTGAAGATATATTTGTTCTATTTATCATCAGATAGAGTAGAAGGGAGGAGGAGAGAGAGAGGAACATTGACGTGAAAGAGACATATTGACTGGTTGCCTCCTGCACAACCCTACCAGATTGGGGGATGCAACCAAGGTTCATGTCCTTGACCGGAATCAAACCTGCAACTCACTTGTCTGCAGGCTGATGCTCTAACCGCTGAGCCAAACCAGTCAGGGCATGAACCATCTATTAAATGAGTGTAACAATTCATGATTTTAAATCTGATTACAACAGTTTTAAAGTTAATGAGAAATCATAATACACATCAGGAAGAAATTGAAACACAACTGATCTTTTCAAAACTAGAATAAAAAACTTCTGTTTTTCTTTTAAATTTTATTAAAACTGAAGTTTAATATAATTCAGTATAGAATCAACCATACTTTAATTTGCTCAACTGTTGTGTTCCTGAGAGGCTGTATGAAAGGTGTGTTTTCAGTTTAAATAAGATCACGAGTTCTTGTTATTTCAGAATGCTCAGTATGTAAGGAAGTATTGGTTTTCAGATGGCTAATATACTCATGTTTTTTAAATCTCCCCAAATCAACTATATTTCACATTTCTCCCCCAGATTCCTCTCAGTTGAACAAGTGACCTATATTTTGTTAGTCATTGTGGTTTGAAAGATTGGAATTATCCTGTCACTCTAGGTTCCAATAGAATAACATCAGGATCTTCTAATTTTCTTAAAACATAGGTGGTAGATGCTGAGTATAGAGGTTTGATTTAAAACTTTATTTTTCCATCATACCAAGGGTACTACATTCACAGCATATGTATTTTTTTATTTCTCCAAAAGATTAGTAGCTATCAATCATATACTAAATAATATTAGGATGTTGTATAACTATAATTATCTCTAGTGGGAGTCTTTCTAAAACTCCTGATTTTAATTTTTTTAAATCTAATTGGTACATAATTTTAATAGGTAAAGCTTTCTAAAACTCAAGGCACAATAGTACTGGCTATATTCTCTAAGCTATACTCAGTATACCTCTCTCTCTATACACACACACACACACACACACACATGTGTGTGTGTGTATTTATATATTTTGGGGGGGGGGGTATGTGGCCCTAGCAGGAAGCGAACCCGGGACACTCTGGTCCGTAGGCTGATGCTCCAACTGCTGAGCCAAACCAGCCAGAGCTACCTCTTTATATTATTAAAAGTTTATGAACTATCTTAACAATAATGACCATATTAGAAATTTAATTAAAGAAAAATTTAAATGTTAATTCATTTAAAAATAAAAATTTAAGTAATAAACCCATTACATATTTACACAATTGAATTTTTTGGAAACTATAACTTCTAAAATAACAAAAAATTTACTGAAAAGAATAGCATTGTTTTACATTTGTACAAATATCAGGCCTGGAGTCTTATATCTGCTTCTGTATTCAGTCTGTTGTTATACAATATTACAAAGGTGAGTACATATTTTAATCTAGCATAAGAGAATTCACAATTTTGTTAAATAATCTTTAGGTTATTTTGGGATGATGACAACATAATGTATATTCAGGTAATGACAGACACTTAAACTTCAGTTTACTGTAAAATTATCAATTTATTATCATTAATTTAAAACCTATTCTTTTCTTATTTAGGGATAAAGAGTTTCGATCTCTATATTTCTTTCCATTTGTCCTTTCCCTGTAAAATATGTAATGTCATCAATTTTTATAAACCCAGTCATTTCTGAAATTATCTGCCAAGGAATAAAGAGATGGCATCAGCATTATTTCATAGGATAGACCACCTATTCATCTCTGCCCTTTTTTCAGTGGTTTCTGCCAAAAAGGAACAATTATAAAGAATAGAAGGAGAGTCAATAACTGAAATTTGTATTGATAATTGCAGTTGGCTTAATTACAGTCATGCTTTGAATTTTTGTTTGGGGCGTGTTTTTTATTGAAGACATTTTGTCATTGCAATGTGTTAAAATAGAATCTTCTAAAGTTATCTTTATAAATTGTGGGGTTAGTATGCTTAGTGCAGTCAAATTTCTACTTTGCTATAATATTTTTATATGTTGAACAGATTTTTTAAAAAACCTCTTCTTTGTCTCTATGTAAAATTAATTATACATATTACTCTCAATATTTTCTCATAGATAAATTCATTAGCATCTTAGATAGAATGTGATTTTTGATTTTCCATTTTTAAATGAAATAAACTGAAAAAGAGAAGTCAAAAATTAAATTTAATAATTTATTTGAAAGTAGCAGTTTAAAATTAAGCAATTCAGCTTTTTGGGGGCAAGTAATTTACTGATTACATCTAAAGACATACTTTTAAAAATACCTAACTTCCAAGTATATTAATTTTCTATGGGAATTAATTGATATGAGATGATCTAGTAAATTGCTTAGCCGTCAAATGTCAGAATAAGCAATTTTCTGAATATAATTTATCTTTATTCTTTCAGTGTTTTGGTTTCCAGCTGATAATTAGGCATACTCTCAACTGATGTATTTCAAGCATAACTTCTTTCAGCTATAACATTTCCTTATGGTAGCATTCTTGAGATCACACCACTTGTAATCTTCTAGAACACATAGAAAGTACCAGTTCCCATTTTATAACTAGAGTTTTTTTCTTGATTGAAATTATGGGATTTTATGGAAAAAATTTTAAGCAAATTTTATAACCGTTGTCTAAGATATTTAAAAACAAATCAAACCCGGCCGGTGTGGCTCAGTGGTTGAGCATTGACCTATGCACCAAGAGGTCACCAGTTTGATTCCTGGTCAGGGCACATACCCAGGTTGTGGGCCCAATCCCCAATGGGGGTCATGCAGGAGGTGGCCAATTGATGTTCTCTCTCATCAATGTTTCTCACTCTCTCCCTCTCCCTTCCTCTATCTCTCTAATATCAATAAAAAAAAATTTTTTTTAATAAACATCAAAATTAAATTCACTATTTAAAAATTTTTATACCCCCTTTTTATTTTTTAACACTGAAGTCAACATTATAGAGAACATCTTCTTTTTAGTTAGTGATTTGAACATTGTCATCAAATTAAGAATCTGAAGAATGGTATCTTCTACAACTTGCCATTGTAGATCAGTTGTTTGTTTTATTTTTTCCATTTTAACATCAAAATGAATTTTTATATCTATGAAGTTACCTTTGTACATGTTTATTATGCTTATGTTCACTCCTGAATTTTTAACCATTTTGTATCTTTGCATCATCCTGTAACTGGAATCAGGACTGACAATGCTATGGAGCAGTGCTGTACCATAGAACCTTCAGCAATGATAGAAAAATCTTAGATTTGCATCATCTATCATGGTACCCAGAAGCCAATGTGGCTATTGCATCCTTGAAATGTGACTAGTGCAATTGGGGCAGTAAATTTTTAACTAATGTTAATCAACTAGTGGCTACCATAATGGACTCTGCAGCTAAAAAACTTCAAGGGCTTATTTGTTGGCTTTGGATTTTCATAGAAACAAAAGGGCTTATGATTTAAAAGCCACTGTACAAGATTCACTACTAGTATGATCAAAGTCACTTATTTGTTTCCCAGAATAAGATATTAGCTTTATACCCAAGTGAGGAAAACATGGCAGTATTGTGCTTCAGAATCAGTGCAGTTTCAGGTTTTTTTCACAAATAGAACAACCCTTCAATTACTCTATTAAAGTCGCATCTGTTGAGAAAACATAGCTATTCCAATTTGAGGTGTTTTGTTTTACATTCAGGGAAATTGGTAGGAGAAAAATAAACATAAGACCTTATTTTGTATCATGCTTTGGATTTTTTACATTTTTAAGTGTTATCTTCTTAAAGCCTCCTAACAAGAGGGAAAGCCAAGACCTAGAATTGATATTATTCTCAGTTGTCAGGGGAAACTATTTCTCAGCCTGAGAGAAATTCTTATGGTGAAGGGTCTGTTGAAAGGATGACAAAGATTTACTTGGGAAAAGCAATGATGGGATTTATCACCTATTTGAATGCAGACTCCTAGGCTAGACAGTCAAAGATACCTATAAATTGGAGCCTGGGTTACGGTGTGTGTGGAGATTTTATAACTTATAGGGGAAAGTGAGCAGGAACAGCTGGTTTACAGTAGCAGAATGAGTTTTATTTATATTAATTTGAAGTGCTAATATTACAAACAGATGATGTCACAGACAGTTCAGAATGACCAAATCCAGACTGAAAGGCTAAGAAGAACTCGCTCCTATATGGATGTAGAAGATGTAGTTAGTAGTCAGTGTACAGCTTGCTCATTTTCAAGTCACAGGCCCTTTTGTCTACTTTACTGGTTCTACTCTCTTCCCCCAATATGGTGACTGTCACACAAATTCAGTAGACTTTTGTGCAAAAAAGATGTAAGCCATGGAAGAAACAACACTCAGTCGAGAGAATGACTGTTGATGAAAGAAATGTAGGAAATGCCTAGGAAAAGTGTAAAAGTGGACAAAGAAGTGGATTGATTCAATTTTATGGAAGCCTAGTAAGAGGAGAGTTGCACACAAAGGCAGATCTGAATTGTGCAGGGAGGTGAAGAAGGCTGGTGCTTACACAGCATCTCAGCTGGGATCTGAAGTGTATGCTTACATAAAAAGCAGAAAGTAGTGGCTGTCAATAGTGAGGCTGATGGCCTGGGGTGGTGTTTGGGAGCCAGGGTGGAGGAAGATAATGGGGATAAAAGAGGGTACATCTGTAATACTTTCAACAATAAAGATAAATTGAAAAGAAAGTAGTGGTTGTCAAGGGCTGAGGGGTGAGGGAAATGAGTTGTTGTTCAGTGGTATTAAGTTGAAGTCAGGAAGATGAAAAAGTCCTAAACATCTGTTGTACAACATTGTGCTTACAGTTACAAATACTGTATTGTACACTAAATTGTTAAGAGTGTAGATCTCATGTTATGTGCTTTTTACCATAATTTTTATAAAGGGGGAAAATGAAGAAAATGTTTTCTTGATATTTTTCTGGAGACTGTATGTAAGTAAAAATTGAAACAGGGATTCTTTGGAATTTATTTTATTTTTTTCCTGGATTGCCCCAATCTGGATTCACTCTTAGTTTGGTTGAGAGGATTTCTGCAATTATATTAAAATATTAAAATGCTTGGTTATGAGTAGGAGTAACCATCAAAGCAATAACTCTGCAGAGCAGTCATTAAACATTTCAGAAAGGCATTAAAATGCTTGAAGATGTGATTTTTAAAAACTCAATTGAACTATCTGGTAGAACCTTCTGGGATGGCAGATGGAAATGTAGCCATAGCCACATGAGGCTGTTGGACACTTGAATTGTGACTAGCATGATTGAGAAACTGCATTTTTAACTTTAATTCATTTAAATTTAGTCACAGATGGCTACCATGTAAGGCAACACAGGTCTAGAAACGTCAGAAAAGTTAATTGGGGTATGAATGAAGTAGGAATTCAGTCCTAAGCATTTTGGATTTGAAATAAAAGCTGAGGAAAGGAGACCAGAACTTCAGCTTACGGTTTTAAAGTGAATCTTGGATATGATATAATCCGATTTGTTTTGTGTTTGATCCTATCAGCTTTACAAAGTTGATAGAAAATATGTGGAGGAAAAACACTTTCAGTAAAATGAATTTACCATAGAATTTATGAGCTGCTTTGATCATTTGAAAAATTTTGTTTTTCACCTTCATATAAATATCCAAAGCAGCCAACTGAGACAATAGTAGAGTCCTCACCATAAAAGGTGCTCCTTATGGAGAAGCAGTAACTAGATTGATCATTTCAGTGGAGATGCCATTTTACAGTGCAACTGAGGAAGGGAAAATAATGTTAGTTTTTCCTACTCTTCAGTGTCTAAACATCTCTTAGATCAGGCCATACCATTTCTTCCCAGCGGGTGTGTGTGTGTGTGTGTGTGGCCCAGGGGCTACATTTCCCCCAGAATTGTATTATTGAAAACACAGATCTCATCCACAGATCCGCTTAAGAAATTTTACCGCAAATCAGTTTATAATATAATGTTCCACACACATTTTTGGATGCTGCTTTTCACTTTTGGAGTTAATGGGTTAAGTAGACATTTGCTCAGGTAATGGGAACAAAATTGATAAAACATTAAAAAAAATTTTATTGATTGATTTTAGAGAAGGAGAGAGAGAAAGATTTGTTGTTCCACTTATTTATGTATACATTGGTTTGTTCTTGTATGTGCCCTGACCCGGGATCGAACCTGCCACCTTGGCTTATGGGAGATGACACCCAAACCAACTGAGCTACCCAGGCAGGGTGGTAAAACATTTTGTTAGCATAATGGCAACAAGAATTTTAAAGGTATTTATAACCTAAACCCTAGTAAATTCATATTTGGGAATCTTCCTAAAGAACTAGCCTAAATACCACAAAATATACCTCAAAAATCTCTTTGTACAAAGATATTCAGCACAGCATTATTTGTAATAGTAAAAACTGTACACAATTTTAATGTTCAACAAACGGGAAATAATGAAGTAAATTGTAATTGCTAAAATGATGTCTTCCCACATCACTTTGTGCATGCGTCTACTGTGGAAAATATGGTATGTATATACAGTTATATGCAGTTCTGCTGATCTAACACTCCCTTGTGTCCCCACTGTGCCTAGCATAGTGTACATATTTAATAAACATGTGCTGTATAAATGAATGTTGGCACAAATGAAATTGCATTTCAGTTGCTAACCAACTGGTTAAAACTAAGAGATGTTATATTCTTTTAAGTGCAGTAATATGCAATAATTTTCAGTAATCTGAAAATGTATTTCAGATGTAAACATCTCCTATTCCAGAAAATGTTTTTGTAACCAAAATAACAATTTCAAGCATTTAAAGGTAAATTTGGTTGATAAATGTATCAAATAGTGATTTTTATAAACAAGTTATTTTAGTAATCATTCTGCATTTCCAAATTCCCTTTGTACACTTTTCTTTTTCTCTATATATATTTTCTATTACTTTTGTGTAGTTTTATAAGTGTAATTAAAAGATTCCACTTATCTCCCTATTGATATTTTTCTCCTCAAACCTACGGTTTGTCCTCACAGTCAGTTTTTCTGACTGCTTTGTTTATTTGAAATGATCAGTTGTAAAGGGAATAGCTTTTCACATAGTGCATCAGGCTATATTATATGGAGAGTATTTGAAATTTTACTTTCTATAACTTACAGAGACTAGCAAAGGGAAGAAATCTGTTATTTTCTTTTAAATTATTTTTTGGGCTAAATCTTGATTATGGTTGATGTAAGCAAGAAATACCAGTATTAGAAATTTGAAGTTACTTATTTTTACATAGAGTCCTCTGGTGTACTTGACCAGTAAATTGAGATATATTTGTCATCACTTTATAAACATAATGTACATGCTTAGTTCTTTCTGAAAATTTAGCAGTTTAAGATGGTCATTCTTTAATATATTTATTTTAATGGAACCCTGAAAATTGATGACAATTTTGTGCCAAGCTCATAAGGGCAGGGAGACCATATCTGTTTTGTTCACTCTGTATCCCCAGTGTCTATTAGAGATCTGATTAGGCTCTTTAAAAACATCATTGAATGCCTGACTGCCTACCTTTGCCAACTTGTTTTGTGACTGCTAAAATCCCTACTAAAGTAAGAGATTTTAGCAACTATTCTGTGTTTGGTAGACTCTCTGTAAGGAACAAAAAGAGTCAAGATTACTTTGTGCAGAGAGAAAGAAGGATGAGGAAAGGAGGGAGGAAGAGAGAGAAGAGAACCATGATTAGGTTTTACTTTCTCTAGTGAATTCATAGACACTCTAGTGGTTTTTCCCTTAGAAGCAGGCTTCTGTTGATGCTTCCTCTGGTGCTTCTACATTATTCTGACTTGGCTCCTGCTTGAGTGCTGTCTTGTTCCACTTTTCTCCATCAGGTTACATTGCTTTCATGTGACTCCAGTGCTCTAAGAGTTACTTCTAATATTCTAGAATCTTACTGTTCCAGCTAATTACCCTCAACTCTATATAGGCAGAACTTTATCATCAAGGCACCCATGGAATGCAGATCAGCCTCCATGTTTATTGGTTAGTGGCAGCTATTTTCAACCGGTGTGCTGCAAGAATCTTTAAAACATGTGATACTTGACCAGTTAGTTGGGGGCACTGACCTCTCTTCCCTTAGATTTTCAAATAAAATAAAAAAAAGACAATGGCCAACATAATAATAGCCATTCAGTGTAAATGAATCAACATTTATACCTTTTTTTTTTTTCTTGTCAGATCAGCAAAAAATGTATTTTTGGTGTGCTACAGAATTTTAGTAATTAGTCAGCTGTGGCCAGGAGACAAGGTCATATGAAAGAGATAGTGCCATCTTCAAATAAGGAACCACCTGGAGCTACCTCCTCAGTTTAGAAGCTTCCTGAGGAGAGCTTTAGGTGACACCTAAAGCTTAATACGCTCCTTTCCAGTTCCCATGCTCCGTAACTTCCAGTCATTGTTTAGAATCTTTGTAAACCTGGCGTAGTTCCTATTTTTATGTTATGGTTTTAGAGGGCTTCTTTTTAGAACTTTAAAATATTGCTTTTATTATAGAAAGTTAAGTGGCCATTTCTTCTATTTCTTCTCCTGGCTAAGCAGGGCTTCAAAGCCTGAGAGCCCCTGTCTGACTGTTCCTGCTCTTCCACATACCAATGGAGAAGGAAGTTATTCTCTGGTGAATTTTTGTGGCTTACAGATAATCACACTTAAATGGGGACACCAAAATATTTTTTAATTAAAAATTTATCAAAACAGTTTAAAACATAAAAATATCCAACAGATCAATATACCACAATCTACCAGTTGTTAATACTAAATAGAATAGCAAGTGTAACAATAAGTATTGTTGCATTCTCCCATTACTTAGGTTACAGTAATCTCTGCTTCTCTACTTTTCTTACTTAAGCTTCAAAACTTTATATTTGATATGATTATCCCTACTTTATTTCAAAAAAAACATAGCCTGGCTGGTGTGGCTTAGTGGATTGAGCATCATTCCATGGACTGAGAGGTCCTGGTTCAATTCCTCTTCAGAGCACATGCCCAGGTTGTGGACTCAGTCTCTGGTGGGGAGCATGCAGGAGGCAGCTGATCGGTGTGTCTCTCTGACATCGATGTTTCTATCTCTCTCTCCCTTCCTTTCTCTAAAAAATCAATAACATTATAAAAATAAAAATAAAAACATAGATTAAGTCATTGCTTTGGGGAGTTGCTTGTAATTTAATTCTTTTAATTTAACTTTTTCTTTAGCTTTCAATTTGAGGTCTGACAGTGTACTAGTATACTATTAGATAGGTTTTTATTATGGAGGTTGATATTTTTCAGTCATGTGAACTATGGACTAAAAAACCTACAGTGCTATAGAATGTGACTGAGAAAGTGACATTTTGGAAGCCTATGCATCCAGCACTGTGGTAGGGGCTGGCCCCATTATCTTACTCATCACACAATGGTCCTATGGGTTTTTTTGGATCTGAGACCTAACACTCTGATTTTACATAATTCTATATATTTTAATACCTTAGCAATAAATATGCACCAACTTAACTTTTCTTGAAAGTTATTATTAATACATAAAACTTTTCTTTTAAAAACAGGATAAAAGAATTAGAGTATCTCAACCCTTGACAAGAGGACCAAGTGCCTTTATTCCAGAGAAGGAAGTAAGTTTATCTGTCTTAAAATTTGTAAAAGTGTGATAAATAATAATTATATCAAAGAATGTCTGCATTTTTTTCCCTGCAATTTTTAGCTTATTTAATGGTCTCGCAGAAGCATGGCTAATGTCACTCAATCTCTGGTTCCTATCATATGTGTGGCACAAGAAAAATCACCTTTTTGAGCCTGCCAGGCTGAAAGCGAGACTCCTTTGGGATGCTGCCCTAAGGGTCAGGTCTGCGTTTAAGAATTTTATTATGATGTGTCTTGGTGTCATTTCCTTTCTTGTGCTTGAGGTTCATTGAGCTCTGAATTGGTGAGTTTTTAGTTTTAATTTTGGATAGTGTCTTCATGGTTACTAATATTTTCTTCTGCAATGTCTAATCTACCATTAATCTCATCCAGTGTATCCACATTTCAGACATTAGAGTGTTTCCATTATTAATAGGGAAGTAAACATGTATTTTGCTCTTGTTTTTTATTTATGTGTCTGAAAACCACAGAGATATATTTTCAGTTCTCTTAAAAGATTATGTGTGTAAATAATCTTCCTAGAATAATAGAATTAGGTAGTACTACAAGATTAGGAACATAAATTTTAGCACATTTGATTTCAAATGTAACTTCCCTGAGCAAAGCTGCTAACAGTAATACAATTTAAAATTAATCTGAAGATTTAAGGTTTTGAAATGGCCACTGCTTCATGGTGATTATAGGTTATATAAATGTTAAGAAAAGATATTTTGAAATGAAAAAGTAAGTTTCACAACTAAACCTGTTAAATTTCCTTGTTAAACCTGTTATTAAACAAAACATGGTATTATTACATCACTAGTAATTATTCTTATCATTTGGTTCTAAATCTTGATTGCACTGAATGTTACAGAATCTCTGGTACAATCTGTACCTTTGGTGAGGGTGGAGAGTTAAGGTGGTGAATGCAAGAAAGAAAGGTTGTAAAATGACGCAAAGGAAATTAAAATGAGTACAAGATAGGTGCCTGTTATGTGGATGTTCATCTCTATGAAGATCACAGCAATGTGTAGTAACTTCGAGATTCCTAGAGGCCTCTTAGATACACATGGGCTAAGAAAAGTTTGGGCACCACTAAGGAATATTTCTCTGCTTCAAGGGGTTATTACCTCATATTGAATACAGTTATATATACTGATTCACTATGTATTCCAAAAATAGCATTTATTTTAAAGCACCAACATAATTCCCATATTGTTCTGAAATTAGTCCACAAATATTTATAGAGCATCTATTTATCAGATATTGTCCTAAAGGATGAGTAGAATTCAAATAAGACATGCCAGGTCATTGCCAAAGTCAGCAGTTCCTTTACCTTTATTTCACTTTTTTAGTGACCTTGCAATTTAAATGAAAGTTAACAGTAATGTTTCAGAAGCTCAGTGACTTTAGCTGATTTAGGTAGTGACAATGCATTAGAGAAAATGCCGTGCTAGTGCCTAGTTCGCTCATAGAGCATAGGGGATATATATAAAGACTTTCTCCTGATACAGTCATTTGCACAGTACATATTTGAAGATAATCTGATTTGCAGAAGTCACTACTGTTTTCAGGATCTATTGCATCATATGAATCATTTATTAGTTAGGCATCAGTTAGGCAGAAGAAACTTCTGCTTGGGAAAACAAAACAAAAAACAACAAATACTCTATCCTAATTATATGTAGTTTACGTGGATCCTATTATATTTTTAATGATCATCTTGATCCCTATAGTTGACAAAATGGGGAAAATAGTAAATGAATATATATTTTGGCTTTAAAGTGAGCTAAAGTGGAATTACTTTTTTACACCATTGTAATGAACATTTCCTCACAATTTACACTTTTCAAACATTATTTTCTTTGGGATTAAACTTTTCTCAGTCAGTAGTGCCTTTTATATAACTTATTTTAAGAAGAGGCTGTTGTGCCCTGGCCATTTTGGCTCACCGGTAGAGCGTAGGCCTGCGGACCAGAGAGTCCTGGTTCGGTTTCCACAAAGGGCACGTACTTCGGTTGCAGTTTGTCCCCGGCCCTGGTTGGGGTCGTGTGAGTGGCAGTCACTCGATGTGTCTCTCACATCAGTGTTTCCCTCTCTCTCTTCCTTGCTCTCTCCCTCCCACTCTATCTGAACATAAATGCAAAAATGTCCTCAGGTGAGGATAAAAAATAAAGATTAAAAAAAGAGGAGGCTGTGGAGCCAGCCCTGGAGAGTTAACAGGATTTCTTACTTGCATTGTGGATTTTTGTAATGACCGTTAGTCTGGCCTTTAGGAGATCTGGATTCTAGATCAGGCTCTGCTAATAACTAGGTGCATGAGTTTGAATTTAATCTTGAATCTAATATAAGGAATACATGCTTCTTAAGTCTAGAATTCGGACTCTAAAATGTCAAATAATGAACCAGTACTAGAAATAGCATCTCATGTCTATTCATTCCCACAGAATTGGGTCCTTCTACAAGGTGCTAATAAGTTCTTTACACCTTCCAAGCCAATTCTTGATGTGATGCTCAAGCTGTCATTGTGTATAAAACTATATATAAATAACCTATTTTTTAATAAGCTCTATGGATTCCCTAGGATGGAGGATATCCATTTTAATAACTGATCTTGTTTTTGTAATTAACACGATAGGCTCAAAATAGGAATTCTAGTGTCATTAATTTTTCAATTAACATGTTCCTACAAATTGTATTATTTTTTTCTTTGTCCCTAAAAAGACCTCAGAAAAAACCTCTTTTTAATATTGAATAACAAAAATAAGCAAAGGATCAGACTGAAAATATTAATGGGATTAAATATCTTTATGAGGTATTGGGATAAAATTATAAATGTATGCAATCAAATGCAACTGCTTTTGCCTCACTACAATTGGTGTGATAATGGCCACGCATGCGGGCCCTGAAAAATGTGCCTTATGTTCCTGGCACAGCAGATGGGAGAGTCTTTTCTCTGATTTTATAGCTGTGTGTGTAGTGTTTGATAATTTGACATTTGTTGTTTAATAAATTGTGGTACCAGAGCCAAAAATGAGTAGTGCTTTCTTTTTCCTTCTGTTTCCCATATGAGCAACTGTGTAATTCCAGCATCTGTTAATATCAAAAGAACATTCATTTGCTTCAATAGTGGCATAATTTATGTAAACCAAGGATGTGTTTACTTCTCAATAATTATCTTGTTTTGGGTTTCTTGGTTGTAAGGTTGCCCAAGCAAACACAGTGGATGAACGTACTAACTTTCTTGTGGAAGAATACTCTACATCCGGTCGTCTAGACAACATCACCCAGGTCATGAGTCTGCACACTCAGTACCTGGAGTCTTTCCTGCGAAGCCAGTTCTACATGCTGCGCATGGACGGCCCCCTTCCTCTACCACACAGGCACTACATCGCAATAATGGTGACACTGCCCTCACTTACTCCTTCTTCCTTCTAGTATTATGTATGTGGGTGTGTAGAGCTAAGTATACTTTTATGGACCTAAGGATTGAAGAAGTGTGTGGCCTTTTGGATACCAGGTCCCTTGGCTACATTCTGAATGCTTTAAACCACTTGATGTACTGAAAATTTCTCATTTAATTTTTGCTAGAATCATTTTCCATATTTACTTTCTGGTGATTAAAGATGCTAGTGCTGTGGGGACCAAACTAATATCCCACAATTTTGATTTTGCTCTTGATATCTTATTTTTATTATTAATATAAAACAGGTCGTGACATTTTATTTAGTTATTTTATACATGAAAATAATTACTATTTTGGTTAACTAAGAGGAAAGTATCAGTCGGCACCAATGGAGACTCTGGATGAGAGAAGTTTTAAATGAATTGTAATACTTTTAAGTATAGTACTTGGTACTAGTTAACAATGTTGCAGGGGAGGGGGCATTATAAATTGGGATGATAGGCAGCAGGAATGAGAAGTGTGGAAAGAAAGAGCTACAGTTGAACTACTATCAGAGAAGAAGAGGAATGAGAACATGATACGAGTGCTATATATTTGGAGACTTAGACCATCTGGCCGAGCTGGCAGAGTTAGCCAGGAGTTAGATTAGTTTTACCATGTTCAATTTGATGATCTTGTTTATGCTCTCACTGGAGTTTATATCAAACACAAAAGGCAGCGTTCTGTGTTTTATTGAATGATAAACTTGACTAAGAAAATAATTTTAGCTTAAGGTTTTCATGACAGTAAGCACTGAAAGCAGACCTAGGATGGTCATAAACTAAGAAACGAACAAGATAAAGAAAATAGAAGGAATAAAACAACACTATTTTACTGAGAAGGAGTCCTGAGGAAAGGAGTCGTGAAAAGTTTGTTTTGTGTGGATTTGCCAAATTGTTAGTATCGTGGCCGATTTTGACTGCATAGGAAAGAAAGGGTCAGTGATCTTTCGTTTCTTCTCAATAGAGTGGTGTGCACAGATAAGACTACTGTCACATTTGTATGAAAGGCAACAAGAGAATTACCCAAATTAGCATGCAGCCTGAATTAGTGGAATACAACAAGTTAATGAGATTTTGTTTTAAATAGAATACAGTTGATATAATTTACCATAATGAAACAAACATGTATTTTCTTAACAAAACAAGAAAGTAGTTTCTAAGTTGACTGACAACAACTTCTAGATGGGGAACTACTTGGCTTCATGTGACAATTTATGTGCTTATACAAGTGTCAGCTTCATGTATTGATTCAAGAATATGTGGCATCATTGTGATGAGAGTTTTAGGAGGATTCTGTAAAAGAATTATTGACTATAAAAATGATTAATTCCATCTTTATATTTGTTTAGAAATAGTAGAATAAGACTCTACATGATTGTTTTATCAACTGACTCTCTGTGTTTTAGGCTGCAGCTAGACATCAGTGTTCCTACTTAATAAACATGCATGTGGATGAATTTCTAAAGACAGGAGGTATCGCTGAGTGGTTGAATGGTTTGGAATATGTACCACAAAGACTGAAAAATCTTAATGAAATAAATAAGCTGCTAGCACACCGACCCTGGCTGATCACGAAAGAGCACATTCAGGTACTGAGTATTTCTTTGAAATAAAAAAGATATTTATTAATGATCCTAAGTAATTTTTTAAAGTATTTTGCTTAAGACTCAATTTTAAAAGCTTCTGTAATAGGAACTTGAAAAATAAAATAGTCTATTAATATATATATAGAAAAGCCCTGGCTGGTTTGGTCAGCAGTTAGAGAGCATTGGCCCTCATACCAAAGGGTTGCAGGTTCTAGTTCTGGTCAAGGGCACATCTCTGGGTTTCAGGTTCAATCCCTGGCCCCAGGGAATTGTGCAGGAGGCAGCTATTTGATGTGTCTCTCTCATATTGTTCTCTCTCTTTCTCCCTCCCTCCCTCCCTCCGTTCCACTCTCTAAAAGAAATCAATGGAAAAATATCCCCAGGTAGGATTAACAACATACATACATACACACACACACACAGAAAAATAAATTTAGGAAGTCAGTGGGTTTAATATAAGTATGAATGAATGCTTCTCTTTGAGTAATCAGTAATTAGCTTGTACAAGTGCTTTAGTGGCTATGAAAAAAGTTGATTTCTATTTTCAAACTGGATAGCACAAAGAAAATAACACTAGAATGACAGGATACCTGGGGTCTAGTCTCTACTCTGTTACTCACAAGTTTGTAGCCTTTAGTTTTTTTTTTTTAGGACACCAAGTTTTCTTTAATTATTTTTTTGGGGGAAGGGACATCACACTTCTGCTCAGTTAAGAGAAACATTTTTTGTCAGTACAGAGGTCTTCTGTGTACACTTATCATGCCATGAATTCATAGGGAATGGCTTCCAGCAGCTCAGGCTCCTTTCCGTTGTTCTCACAAAATGTGCTTCTGTGGGTGGAGCAGGCTGACGCTTCAGTTGAACCCAAGTACCTTTCTCTTTGGCTTCCTTCCTTTTCTGATCATTTTCCTTCACATGTTTCAGGAAGCTATCTCGGCTCTTAGAGTGCTCAATGTGCTCAATATGTGCATTAATTCTCTTGGCAAGAATCTTGCCCTTGTTTGTTCACAACAATGCCAATTGCATGCTGGGTGACATTGTAGACTCCCAGTTTTGCCGTGGTAGCATTTGTGGGGCATTCGTTTTTGAACAGTGTTCATCCCCTTTATGTCCACAATATCAGCTTTCTTATAGATTTGCATGTATGTAGCCAAAAGAACAACTCCATGTTTTCTGAAAGGCCTAGAGAACAGATAGCAGGTGCCTCTCCTCTTTCCCTTTGTGTTTGTCATTTCAGCGAATTACTGGAAGATGGAGGTTCTGGCTGAAAAGAAGCCCTTTAGTTTTGTTTTTTGTTTTTCTTTTTCAATTTTAGAGAGAGAAGAAGGGAGAGGGAGAGAGAGATAGAAACATCGAAGAGAGAGAACAACGAATCAAACTGGGCATGGGTCGACGCTCAACCACTGAGCCATACCAGCCAGGCATTTGTGACCTTTAGTAAATTATCTTTTGTGGGCCTCACCAGTCCTCCCTGCCATAAAATGAGAGGCCTAGAGTAAATGAGTTCTAAGGTTGTTTTCTAGTTCTAACCTTTCATAATTTTAAGATTTTCACAACATGATTTTGCAAATTAAAAGTAATTTGCCAACTGATGTGTGAATGTTTAAATGCCTCTAGAAGCTAGAGCCTAGATGAGAAATCAAGTTGTGATTGACTAAAGTACTTCAAAAGGAGCTTCCATCAGAGGACCACAGGGTCAGGTCATACTATACTATCCCGAACACTGTGCTTAGCTCTTGGTAACTAATAAATAGGAGCTATCATCTACATGATTATCAATACAAGCCTTTAGGCATTTAAAATCTCTCTTTCTAATGCATTGAGATGTCCTTTTCTTAAAAAATCATCTTATTAGATTATATTTTTGTTAGTTATTTGCCCCGTTAAACCAAACTTAGCTTTTGTCAATCTGTATACACTCAGATTTTAATGATTGATTTGGGAATCTCTGAAGAACAATATTGTCCTGACGTTTATGTTCTGGTTTCATAATGTATCAGTTAGATAAAGGAATGACTCATTATTTTTATGTTACATGTGAATTACTTTGTGTCAGAAACTTTGGTGGGTCTAAAAACATACACATTGCCCTTGGACATGCTTAAGAGTCTGGAGGAGGAGAGACAGGGAGGTAATGACAATAATCGCCACATAACAGTGTGTGAATGTGTGAATAAAGAAAACAGGATCAGGAGATTTCAGGAAAGAGGTAACATTTGAGCTAGGTCTTGAAGAATAAGTGGGGGTTTTCGAGTAGAGGAGGACATTCCAGACACAGCAAAGTATAAAACATTATGAATATGTTGGGAAAGTAGCTAATAGTTTCAGGTTACTGAAGTGGAGGAATGGTTATGTGAGGTGGGGGATAGGAAATAGAAAGAATTGGGATCAGATTGTATGACCCAAATAATACTGTATTTAAAAATTTGTGTGTTACCTTCAGAAAGTTATGGTCTCCAGAGTTATGATATGGTAACCACCCCCCTCACAGGGTGCACAAGATAGTCCATCAAAATGTTAGAAAATGTGCATGTGTTCCTGTGTCGTTCTTTTATATTTTTTGTTTCCTAATTATTAGTATGATAGTCCATGTATATAACTAGTCTATATAAAATTTTAAAAGTATATATGAATTTATAGATAAATGTATATACTATCAGGGGATGGGCCCCCAATTGTTACTGTCAGAAATATATGTGCTCAAAAGAGCTTAGAGATCACTATAATAAAAAAAAATCAAGAATCATTAAAGCCTTGCCCTGGCCGGTTTGGTTCAGTGGTTAAAGCGTTGGCCCTTGGATCAAAGAGCCGTGGGTTCAATTCCAGTGAAGGACATGTACCTCGGTTGCGGTTCGGTCCCTGGCCCTGGTCATGGTCGTGTGGAGGCAACCAATCGATGTGTCTCTCTCACATTGGTGTTTCTCTTCCTCTCACTTTCTACCCCTCCCTCTCACTCTATCTGAACATAAATGGGAAAATATCCTTGGGTGAGGATTTTAAAAAAAAACACAAAGAATCATTAAAGCCTTTAAGTTGTAATATGAGCATATTTGTTGATGCAGAAGATAAAGTACAAATGGTACAGACTAGAGGCAGGGAGGCCAGTTGCAGTAATCTACCTGAGAGATGACTTTTTTTTAAAGCCATAGGGAGATGAAGAGGAAGGATCAGACAGTAAGTAATTATTCTGCATAAGAATAAGCAGGACTTGGTGACTGGTAGAATGTGAGGATGGAGAAAGGAGGTGGGGCAGGAAAACTATTTTAAGGTTCTACCTTCCTGACTGGGCACAAGGCAGTGGCGTGAGCAGGAGACTGTGACATCCATGTTACTGGAGAAACTGCAGGTCTGCAGCTCAAGGTAAAGGATACTTATTTACAGATAAGCAAAGGTCAGGTTGAAGGAATGAATGATCCATCCAGGGAGAGATTGTACAAGAAAAGAAGATCATGGGTAAAATAGAGAAGCCAACATTGTGGAGGCAAGTAGAAAAAAAGGAGGAGACTGCTAGGGAGATAAAGAAGAATCCATCTCAGAGCAGAAAGGGTTAAAAAAATAGTGAAATTGCTTAAGTCAAGGGAGATTAATTTCAAGAAGGAAGTGAGGAAATTGTAAATTCTACAGAGATCAAATAGGATAAGGACAAAAAAAATAGAAAGTAGCTTCAGGAGTTTGTTTGAAATAAAGGAAACATAATAAATAAAAAATGAACTGAATATGAGGTGAGAAATTTGAAATAATGAATATTGGCTATCCTTTCAGGTTTAATGGTAATCCTGCAAAGACTGACAAAAGCATTGTAAATTCTACCGATCCTTTTGAATGCTCTTTGGCAGTATTGTCAAAGTCGTAAATAAGTATTAGTACCCTTTGCCCTAAAAATCCTTCCAGGAATTATTTCTAAAATATGAACAGAATTATAGTTTGAAGATGCTATTTATAGTAGCATATAAACAAAAATAATTTAGAAGCAATTTGTATCTGAGAGTAAGGGGATGGAGAAGTAGTTCTATACACCCATTCCTGGACAGTATAGCCCATGCTTAAACGTTAATATAACATTGTAGCCTTTGAGAAATGAACATGTCAAAATGTGAAGTTGGAAAAGCAGGAGAAATAGATCTATACTCTGGTTGTATAATCATGCTAATAAAGATAAAAGATGTGTAAAAGTTGTATTAAGATGGTAGAATATGGCCCTGGCCCGTTTGGCTCAGCAGTTGGAGTATCAGCCTACAGACCAAAGAGTCCCGGGTTCGGTTCCCGCTAGGGGCAAGTACAAAAAAAAAAGGATGGTAGAATATGATTGATTATTTTTTCCCCCTGAGCTTTTGATAATGAAGTGTGTGTGTGTGTGTGTGTGTGTGTTTAAATAATGGAGAGTAAAACAAAAGCAGTCTTTTGGTTTTGTTTTTTAACTATGAAGTGAGCCAAATTAAAGTTTTAGATTTGCAGAGAGCAGTAGGACATACAGAGACCAAGAAAGACAGAAAGAAGAGAACAGACACTTGGGAAAGAATCCCTGATGGGCTAATAGATGGACTTGGCTCTTGGGGAAAGTGGGGATGAAGGGATTGCTGTTTGTCATGGCTTCACTTGTGATTCCATCATTCAGCTGGCATATCAAATCCAGTAGCATATAAAAAAGTGCTTTGAAGTATTTTTTTTTGTATTCACAGGTGAGGTAATATTCTACAGTTTCTGTCATCTGCTGTAGAGTCTTTCTGTGTCAGAAAAGATATCTAAAAGTTAATGTTGACTTACTGAATTGGATTTATATATATATATATATTTATATATATATATATATTTTTTTTTAAGGAAGAGTCTCTACCTTAAAATTTTAAAATGAATGGCTGTGCTAGGTAATCTTTAAAGCCCCTTTTAGATGCAATGTTCTTGGGTTCTCTGAAATATCTTATTAAAATAACATAATATGCCCTGCCGGTGTGGCTCAGTGGTTGAGTGTCGACCCATACACCAAGAGGTCGCTGGTTCGATTCCTGGTCAAAGAACATGCCCAGGTTGTGGGCCTGATCCCCAGTGGGGTGCATGCAGGAGGTGGCCAATTGATGTTCTCTCTCATCAGTATTTCTGTTTCTCTCTCCCTGTCTCTTCCTCTTTCTCTAAGATATCAATAAAGAAAAAAAGTTAAAAAAATAAAATAAACCCTTGCTCGTGTGGCCCACTGGTTGAGCATCAACCCATGCAGAAAGAGATACTGGTTTGATTCCCAGTCAGGGCACATGCTCAGGTTGTGGGCCCGGTCCCCAGTGGGGGCGGGGGGTGCAGGAGGCGGCCAGTCGGTGTTCTCTCTCATCAATGTTTCTATCTCTCTCTCCCTCTCCCTTCCTCTCTCTCTAAAAGTCAATAAAGAAAAAAAAATTTTTTCTTAAATAAATAACATATGGAAAACTGCTTTGGAAACAGAAGTTTATATATATATAAATTTAGAAGAAGCCACCACAAAATTTATATTGTTAGTTTTTATTGTTTTAATGTAATAGTTTGGCTAAAGTTAGATCTTTACTATATGAAACATTAAGAGAGTTTTAAGTTTCATTACCATAAATGAACATATATGAAATTTGATAGATTTTTTTCATGCTTTTTAAAATTGCTTAGCAACACTCTGTGGTTTTCATTTTTACTCTGATTTGCTATCTCATTTCAGAAACTTGTCAAAACTGGAGAAAATAATTGGTCTCTGCCCGAACTGGTACATGCTGTGGTCCTACTGACACATTATCATGCTTTGGCAAGCTTTGTTTTTGGTAGTGGCATCAATCCAGAGAGAGATCCAGAAATCTCCAATGGATTCAGGCTAATATCAGTCAACAATTTCTGCGTTTGTGACCTCGCTAATGACAACAACATAGAGAATGCATCCCTTACAGGCAGCAACTTTGGGGTCAGTTTTCTTAACTCTCTGTACTGTTTTGCCTTTACACTTTCTAACGTTAAAAATATCTAGAGAGAAGAATTTATTCTCTGATTAAACAGGATATATGTACTTGAAATATTTTAGCATAATTTTTGTTACTATAAAATTGTAACCTGTACCTGGAGTTCTGAATTATCTTAAAGAGGCTTATACAGCAGATAGATATTATTGCAAATCATAAAGACTAAAATGGTGATGCATTCTAGTGACCCTAGGCTTTTAATGTTAGACCCTTGGAACAGTAGATCCTAGAACAATGTATCTTTGGTCTATAAGGTGCTAGAACAACCAATAGAAAATATATCATGACAAAAAATTTAAAAATTTGAAGCTGCCTCATTTAAAAAATAAACCATAATATAATTTAATATATACTAAATTCTAGAATTCTAGATTAAATATATCTACATTTATAAACTTTCTATATTTATGCCTGAGGAAAACATCATATTTCTGAAAATGTTTGAATCTGTGATAAAATTTTCTTTGGAGTTAGTCGAAAACCCATTTAGGAAGTTAATAATAGAATTGATGCCACTGTACATAATGAGGTGACCTTGGGAGGTGGAAACATTTACCAGAACCATTTCTAATATTAATAACACCATCGTTATCTTACCTGGCCCCAGATTGTAGGTTCTCTAAGTGAACTGGAGGCCTTGATGGAAAGAATGAAAAGGCTTCAAGAAGATAGGGAAGATGAAGACGCATCTCAGGAAGAAATGACCACTCGTTTTGAGAAGGAGAAGAAAGAAAGTCTTTTTGTTGTCTCTGGAGATACTTTTCATTCATTTCCTCATTCAGGTACCTTTCTTTCACTGTATCCTAGTTGTTCTTGGAACCCTGACAGACCACCTTCGGTATTTTCCACGTAGATATGTAAAAATGATCCTGCTTCCATGTTCCTTTAATTCCACTCGCCTCTGCGTTGCGGATGGCGTACCTAACACTATTGCTTCCTCTCTCATGTTGGTGTGTCTTCGAATACATTTCAGATCCAGTTGGGAAAAACTTCCATTTTTGTACTCTATACACTGTCCTGCAGAAAATGATATTCAAAGAAGATCAGTTGCTTATAAAGTTAGATAGAAATATTTAAATTCATCCTACTTTTGTGATTTTTTTAAATGATAAGTGAAATGCTGCTTCAATAGATACAATTTTTAAAAAATATCTTTGCCTTTTTTGTGGGTGGGAAGTGTGTAGGAGGACTGTTCTCACTCTGCTGCTTTTCTAGATTAGTTCTAAAATTAAATTGTATTTGCATTTATTTGGAGAAATCGTTGAAATTTTATAAAAATGTATTATTAGGTCATTTTCTTATATTGACTTTGGAGGAATTTATTCCATATTTAAAGCTAGGCTTCTTTGCTGTAGTCTTAAAAACATATTTTTATTTGATACTCTAAGAGACTTTGAAAATTTGAAATAGGAGGGAAACTTTTCACTTATGACTAAAAAAGATATTGAACACCACATAGTAAATGTTATTAAAATAGCATAGACTGAATAGAAAGCTTAAACCTTTCAAAGTCATCAAAGTCATCAACCTACATAACATTTATTTTTTTAAAATAGAATTCCATTTTGGTTTTAAAGGGAGCTTCAAAATGACTAGTTTTAAGATAGTCAGTCTCAGAAATTCGGAGCGTAATTGATTCGGCCATAACTTGTTTGTTAACTTTAAACATAGCATCAACCAATAGCTCTCAGAAGTTTTACCAGGAAAAACAAGAATCCCTTTTATCATTTCCTGAGATGATCTTTTTTAATGAAAGATTTTATCTACAAAATTGAATATATTAAGTAACAGTTTCTCAGAGCTTCTAACCAGTAGAAAATCCCCCCCCAAAGGAAACCTGGCGTTTTATTTATTTGTTTAATATTCATTCTACAAACATTTATTGAGTACCCTATATAATCTCAGCACTATGGTAGGTAGATTTTTCAGGCTAAATGAGACATGGTTCCTACTTTCTGGGAGCTGTCATTGCTAATGGGAAAGCCATAAATAATTATAATACATAGTAGGATATGGAAGGTATATGAGCCTAGAAGAGGACCTTGAACCCAGACTTGGTGGAGGAGGAGTGTGGACAGAAGGAGTTCCTAGAGGATGACTTTCTCTAACCACTGGCTGTAAGCTAAGTCTTAGAATCTTAAGGGATGTCAGGCCATGGCTGGGGGATAGGGGAATTGGTGGTAAACAGCACTCAGGCCTAAGCCAAGGCACGATGGTAAGGAAACAGGATGCTTGCTTTAGGAACAAATGGCCATGCTGTTAAGACATAAATCATAAGGTAGTAATGTGACAAGGAAGCTGGTTAGGTAGACAGGAGTCTTATCATGGTGATCTGATCTTTTTAACCTTAAGGAACATGTGAGCCGCCATAGTTTGGACCTTTGGAGTTGATATGTCTATAAAACATCCAGTCTGGAAGTGTCTAGCACAGTGCTTCTCAAACACTACTATTCCATTGAGCCACTGGGAGATCTGGCTGGAATGCAAGTTCTAGTTCAGTCCATCTGGGCTAGGACCTGATAGGTCCACTTTTGTCCCAGCTCCAAGTGATACGAATGCTGCTCATCTGCGAACCATACCTGGAGTAGTAGTCTAAAGGTCAAGAGGGGGCTTTAAGCTCAAGATAAAGTTTTGGAAGTTTCAACCTATAATTAGGGGCTAAAATCAAGAGTTGATTATAAAAATCATCCAGGGAGAACAAATGGGACAAGAAAAATAACGAGCCTAGGGCACTGGCCAGTATGACTCAATTGGGGCGCATAGTGGTCCTATATACCAAAAGGTGGCAGGTTCGATTCTCAGTCAGGACACATACCCAAGTTGTGGGTTCAGTCCCTGGTCCAGGCATGTGCAGAGACAACTGATCGATGTTTCTCCCCCTGCCCCTTCTCTAAAATTAATAAAATAATAATAATAAGCCTAGGGTGAACCTTCTAGGCAAACCAATATTTTTAAATGTAAACATTTTTATTAAGGTTACTAATATCTGTTTACTTTTGGACATTACTTGCTAATAGCTTCGCTAAGATCACTAGAGCTTAAAAGATAAATTCTTTTTTTGTAGGTGTTTCTCTTTTCTTAATACTGAAAATCTATTCTGGATCCCAGTCTCTATCTTCCTGGATCCTTGAGCAGGGATTACTGCAGTCTTAGACCCTAGCCAAGACTTTTGTTCTAATTTTAACAGAAGAGGCTGTATCATTTGTAAATCATTCAAGGAAATAAATCATGTCATTATTTACTCTTAAACATTGCCAGTACTAAATTTGCTGGTCACACAAAGATAACATAAAAAATGACTTAATACATTGGCTAATCGAGTCATTTTTATAAACTTACCATGTTTTAAAATGGAAATAGAAATCTATTTTTTCCTATAAAAATTTTTTTGGTTTTAAAAAAAAAAAGTCTTGGTTTGACCAGTGTGATAAAGCATTCCAGATTCCATGTAGAGATTCTAAGAATAACTTTTCAAGTCTTTGGCAGGAAAAAAAAATTTAAGTGTTATATCGGGGTGGTATTCTGTAACTTGGTAAAGAGTTAACTAGCTTTTAGTATTTTGTTTTGTTTTGTTTTTTTCAAGTTAGAAAGGTGTTTTATTACATTTTCTGTGTTTTTTTTATGCTAATAGTTACTTCTTAGGGGCAGAAGAATGCAGACAATGTGCAAAATACTATTTCCTTTCTGTTCAGACTTTGAAATATTTGTTCAGGTAGAATTAAAATGAGAACTTTAGATTTGTTGATCAGAGTACTAATTTTATTTTATTTTTTTAATTTGAACTTCTTGAGATAAATTTAGGAAAAGATGTGTGTGGTTTGAAAGCTCTTTGTACATTTCCTGCTGTAGACAAAATTGTCTAGAAAACAGGTCTCATTTGACTCCTAATTTTAAAATGAATGAATGGATAGTATTCATAGGATACATCTTTATTTGATTAGTTACTCTGTGGTTTTGTTTGTTTGTTTTTTATCCTTACCCAAGGACATTTTTTGCGTTTATCTTGAGGTAGAGCGGGAGGGAGAGAGGGAGGAAGAGAGAGAAACATTGATGTGATAGAGACACATTGAGTGGTTGCCACCCACAAAACCCCAACCGGGGCCGGGACAAACCACAACCAAAGTACGTGCCCTTAGCGGGGAACGAGCCCAGGCCTCTCTGGTCCGCAGGCCGATGCTCCAACCGCTGAGCCAAACCAGGCAGGGCTCTTTGTTGTGTAAAAATGTTAGAAAGTCATAGGACAATATGAAAATGTATATGAGCAGAACAAAAACTAACATGAAACTCAAGGACCTGCGGAGTAATAGTCAACTCCAGTGTTGATATTTGGCAAATGAAACCCCCGGGTTGTACAGTGTTGGGGGAAAGATCACTTCAAGAGACAAATTGTTTTACAGAGTTTAGTTATCACTTGCTGTTCTTGGTTTAATGTTACTTAATGTTCCACAAAACTCCTAGCTTTCATAGTGGCCTCAGCAATTGCATGTTACATTTTTTTGCTTCATTTCTATTGATTATTATGTGATGGGTTGAATTGAGCAAAGCGTAACCTCATTGGTAAATGTTAAGAAATAATGTATTGAAAACATCATTTATAAAGCATTTCTAGCCCAGCGGTGTGGCTCAGTGGATTGAGCATTGTTCCATGGACTGAGAGGTCCCAGTTTGATTCCTGGTCAAGGCATATGCCCAGGTTGTGGGCTCAATACACAGAAGGGGGCGTGCAGGAGGCAGCCAATTGATGTTTCTCTCTCACAAACATGTTTCTATCACTTTCTCCTTCCTCCCTCTCTAAAAAATCAATGAAACATCTTTTTTTAAAAAAAAAAAAAACAAAGCCCTGGCCGGTTTGGCTCAGTGGTTAGAGCATCGGCCCTCGGACCAGAGAGTCATGGGTTTGATTCCGGTCAAGGGCACATACCTCAGTTGCTATTCAGTTTCCAGGCCTGGTCAGGTTGTGCGGGAGGCAACCAATTAATGTGTCTCTTTCACATCAATGTTTCTCCCTCTCTCTCCCTCCCCTTCCCACTCTATCTGAAGATAAATGGAAAAATATCCTCGAGAGGATTTTTAAAAAAGTGTTTCTATTTACCCCAAATAGAATGCCGGAGCACAAGGAGACAACAGAGTGGTTGAGGAGTAGGCTAGGGGGAGCCTGAGATTTCTCTTTAGAGAGCTGAAAGTCACTTCCGGGCTTCAGATCAATTTCAGTAGTTTAATGTTTACAAGTTTTCCACGTCCTCTTTAATTCCACATCCTCTTTAATCCATGTTGTATTTCTTACTGACAATACTGACAATGGTATTCATAACTTAGTCAGTTTACTTATTTCTTAAGTAGATAACTTCTTTTACTGTTACTGAAACAAAGAAAAAAGAAATAACAAGTACATAGCATAGTATTTGGAATATAGTAAGTACTAAACAAATGCCAGTCTATGTGTAATAAAGAAGTTATGTAAGAATTTTTAATTAAATATTTCCTAACTTGGGTAGCCTGGACACTTGATCTTTCCTGCCATTATCAAGCACTCTAATTAGTCCATGTTAGTGACCCAAGGAAAGGTTAAAACTTGTGAGAAAAGAATACTTATTGCAAGGCTTTTCATGAAATATCAACACTTAAAGGTAATGAAGGTACTACTAGTTTACCAGAGCTTTTGGATGAATTACTATAATTGTACTTGTTTTTAAGCCTATCAACACTGTCCAATGAAGAATTATAGTTTTTTATTATGCTATAAAATTGTTTGGTTAACTATTTAATATTTATTTATTAAATATTGAATGTATTTAATATTAACGAAGATACTAAGGAAATATTGTTCTTTGCATGGAAGGAGCTAGTTTTTCCATTTATTTTGAAAAATATATCTATATTTTTTAGAGCAACAGGTGCTAAATAAAGGTAGGTTGTTCATTCCCTTTTAGTGTTTGAAATCGGGAAAAAGCAATTATAAAGACTAACCTAAAAGAGTGAGTTAAAAGAGACTTATCTTTATATCAAGTTAACATGCATTGGGTTCTGACAATTTCTCAGTGGTAAATTTTTAATATTATCAAGGATGCAGAAGTCAGCTGTCTTAAGATATTATTGTCATCTTTCTGTCTTCCTTAATGCCTCTTTGATAGTATTCCATTCACAATTTCTTTTTTTTTTTATCCTCACCCGAGGACATTTTTCCATTTTTTGTTCAGGTAGAGTGGGAGGGAGAGAGAGGAACAGAGAGAGAGAGAGAGAAACATCGATGTGAAAGGAACACATCGAGTGGCTGCCACCCGCACGACTGACCAGAGCCGGGGACAAACTGCAACCGAGGTACGCGCCCTTAGCGGGAACCGAACCCTGGTCTCTCAGGACCGCAGGCCGACGCTCTAACCGCTGAGCCAAACCGGCCAGGGCCCATTCACAGTTTCATTGGCACATTGTTCACTCCATGTGTTGTACACCTTTTATTTTCATGTGCACAGAAAAACACACATATCTTAGGTGTAGAACTCAATGAATTTTCACACACAGAACCTTCCTGTTTAACCAGCAGCAAGTCAACTAAGAATAATAGTGGCTCCTGAAAGTCCACTTTCCTTCCTGTTGTTATATTCCCTTCCTCGTCCTTCTCCCCATATGCCTCATGGTAAACTAAAAATCAACTAATTTTCCCTGTGAATACATCCAGATGAAACATCATCTGTCTAATTTTAACAAAATCTATCTGAACATTCAACTCAGTTAAAGTGGTCTCTGCCTTCATCTCTTTCCCCACATCCCACTTCATCCTCACAGAGGTCAAAAGTTTAAGCCTTATACTCAAAGTCCTGTGCTAACTTCCTTTTCTAAACGAACTACTACTATTTAGATATTTCACTTTAGTCAGTTTTTTGACTGAGTAACTATAGTTAAATGTTAAGATGACCAGTATTTGGTAATTAAATTGTACTCAAAACTTCAACAGTAGATATTTTATATGAATTTAAGCCAAGTAGTCCATATTGTTACTGGAAATTTATGGAAAAGATGAAAAGTGGAAGAAAATGGGGATGCTTCATTCTTCTATGTACAATTTCCTTAACACTAGATTGTTTTATTATTGTTCTTAGATTTTGAGGATGACATGATCATAACATCTGATGTCTCCCGATATATTGAAGACCCAGGTTTTGGATATGAAGACTTTGCCAGACGAGGAGAAGAGCATTTGCCAACATTTCGAGCTCAGGTATGAGATGTCTTTATTTTAGAGAAACTAGAAAATAAATACTGTTATTATAACTGTGAAATGTTGAAATTTAAATAAATTGACTTCTAACCCTGGCCAGTTAGGCTCAGCAGTTGGAACATTGGCCTGCGGACCAGAGAGTCCCCGGTTCAGTTCCCACTAGGGGCACGTACCAAAAAAATAAATAAATAAATAAAATAAAATAAAATAATAAATCGACTTCTAAAGAAATTAGTAGGTCATTTTGATTGAGGCTGTAAATCTTTTTATTTAATCTAGTTTCAGCCTAGTCTAATTTGATGTCCTAATAGATGGATTATTATTTCAACATTTTCCCTGATAAGAAGGCAAAAGGAAACTGCTTTATTCATTTACTTGCATTATTACATTGTAGTTGTATAATAGTCATACCATTTTGCAGGGAGGAGCATAATAGAGAAGAAATCAAATGATGTATCACATTTATAATAAAAAGATATTTTGTAATAAGATCATAAACCAGTAGCTGATGGTTTAAGAACTCTCCACTCCCCACCCATAGGAAAAAAAAAATAGTCACAATACTGATGTGACCCCTAAAGAGAGTGTAAATTGGAATTAAGACAAATTCCTATACACCTGTTTCACATGACCTGTTAACTATCCATGTCACTGAATAGGTTTGGTTACATAGGAATAGTCCAAAATCTTTTGGGTTCCTTCCAGATAAGGGCATAATTTGCATAGTACTTGACCACAGGAAGTCGCCAGTTTATCACCTACATGCTAAACCCTGGACCCCACTGAGGAAACATGGCACTGCAATCTACAGACTGATGTGAAGGTTTCTTAGCAAACCAACACACTTAGAAATAAATTTGAAATATCTTCACTTACTTGCTTAAGTAGTTAATAGAAACCTAGAGTTTATTTAAATGAAGAATGCCTATTTTGTCATTGTATACATTTTATTCTTTTAGGACTATACCTGGGAAAATCATGGGTTCTCCCTGGTGAACAGACTTTATTCTGACATTGGACATCTTCTTGATGAAAAGTTTCGCATGGTCTACAGTCTCACCTACAACACTATGGCCACCCACGAGGATGTTGACACAGCCATGCTGCGCAGAGCTTTATTTAACTATGTCCACTGTATGTTTGGAATCAGGTATGCTCATTGTGGAGACAGTTTTATACCTTCCTAAAACAAATTCAGACACGAGTCTTACTTCAATCCTGTTTAGGAGTATGTAGTTCTAGGGAGAAAATATTATATGTGGACTTCTGATTTTAAAACTTAATTCCATTTTATAGAAAAGCATTTTTCTGTGTTAACTGTTGTGAATCTTAACGTCATATGTAAATACAGTAGTAACAATTTACTTAAGAGAGAAAAAAATATCAGGAATCAGTGGAGATAGGATAAAATCAAACTCTATTTGAGAATCCTTCCTGGAAGAATTAGCAGTAAAAAACCATATATTGTATTCCTTTAGATTACTTTAATAAATACTGGTTGGTTGGTTGGTTGGTTGGTTAGTTAGTTAGTTTTGAAGGAATGGTAATTAGGATATAAATAAAACTAGGATAGGTTTTTGTTCTCAAAAGCTTACATAAGTTCATGTAAGAACCCTGAAATAAAACTGTAAGTATACATTAATAGCCTCTAAATTTAGAAATTAGCATTGAGAGGACAGTGAGTAAGTGAGATTGAATGGTCTAATCAGGAAAGTTTTTTTTGTTTTTTGTTTTTTTTGAGAATGTACCTTTTTGAGCTGGCTTTTGAAGGCTTTTATGGAGATAAATTTTCAGAAAGAGAAAATCCCCAGTTATAAATACCTTCAATTTGACTCTGTACTATATCCTTTTTGATAGAGTATCAGAAAAGTCTTTGTGAAAATGGAATTAGAATTCGTTAAGCCAAGTAGTTTCTATAATTTTAACTTAAAAAAACCCACAAAATTTTCTGAAAAATTAACATTTTACCTAAAGGACACTAATGCAATGGTAAATAACAACTGCTATTTACCTGTTTACCATCCTAAACAATAAGTTATCACAGAATCATATAATTTTAAAACAAAGATATTAAATTAAGAAAAATAAACCCCAATAGAATTTAATTCAATTGTGATCAATATTTATTATAGTTATGATAATAAATATCAAATGTTATGATGATTATATTTATCTGTGGGATGCTACTGAATAAAGCTTGTATAAAATCTCTAGAGGCTGCAGTTTAAGTGTTATGTTTGGGTTAAAAATTAACTGAAAATATAGACCAGAAATTCTACAAACCCCCACCGCTGCATTTACCCTCCTGTCTGTCTCTGTGCCCGTTTCCTCTGGCTCCTCTCTTTCATTGTGGATGAACTGTCCATGCTTCTATGCACTTGGGCACAAAATCCCATCTCCTTTCTTCTTCTAAAGATCCTCATTCTAGCATCTCCCCTCTCCAGCTGATCACCTTTACTCTCTTTATTGGATTTTTCCCATCTGTTTATAAACATGCTGTTATTTCTCTCATCTTTAAACACACTTTTTTTTCTTCATCCTGCTTTCCCCTCTGGCTATTGTCTCATTTTTCTGCTCCTGTGCACAGCAAATCTCTTTGAAAAAATTTTGTATATTTACTATCACCATTTTCTCATCTTTCATTCTCTCTGGAACCCACTACCAGATCAGGCTTTCACTCCTCCCTCACTAACGAAACTGCTCTTGCTGAGGTTGCCAGACCTCTGTATAGCTACTTCTGGCGGCCAGTTTCATTATCATTTTATTTGAGTCAGTAGCACTGGACACAGTTCATTACTCCTCCTTCTTTGAACACTTGACTCCTACTTAGGGCTTTATACCTACTCCTTCTGTATTTTCTCAGATGTCAGCCTCTCAAGCCTTTCGGCCCACCCTAAGATCACAGCCCCTCTCCTCCCTGCCCTCAGTTTCATTTTATCTCTGTAGCAGTTATCACCACCTGACATACTATGTTTATCTTTTTAATTTTTCTTTTTTCTCAGAATTTAAATTTCATGAGACCATTTATATATCACCAGTGCCTAGAAGAATACATGGAAAGTACATGGCACATAATAGGTACTCAGTAAATATGTTGAGATGAATTAATTAATGAGATTTTGGTATTTAATTACTGGACAATAAATATCTCTGGTACAACTGTAGAATTCAGAAATTTTGATTTTGTCACTGTTGCCATTGCTCATAGGTATGATGACTATGATTACGGAGAAGTTAATCAATTACTTGAACGAAGCCTGAAGGTTTACATTAAGACAGTGACCTGCTATCCTGAGAGAACTACCAAGCGCATGTATGATAGTTACTGGCGTCAGTTCAAACACTCAGAAAAGGTATGTTTCATGACTAAACATATACCATAGATAGATGCTCATTATAAAAGTAATGATTGTGAAAAATTATGCATGAAAATATTAATAAATTAGTGCCATTAAAGAAATGGAAGTGGCATTATTTAGTCACTTTTTTAAACATTCTTAAATTCAGGTTTATTGAATATTAACTAAATTTTGGTTGTGTATTTAATGTGGTGTGTAAAGTAAAAGTTTAGCATTGGGCTTTGAAAAATTGGCTCTGAATATAGTTATATTTTAAAGTACATTTGGGCCCTGGCCGGTTTGGCTCAGCGGTTAGAGCGTTGGCCTGCGGTCTGGAGAAACCCGGGTTCGGTTCCCGCTAAGGGCACGTACCTGGATTGCAGTTTGTTCCCGGCCCTGGTTGGTTGTGCGGGTGGCAGCCACTTGATGTGTCCCTTTCACGTCGATATTTCTCTCTCTCCCCCTCCCACTCTATCTGAACAAAATATCTAAATAAATAAATAAATAAATGAAGTACATTTGGAAGACTGTCTATCATTCTAACAACTAATAAAAATCAAACCTACTGAGATGTTGTGTTAAGTGTAACTGTGTCTTAGCCCAGAAGGCATATTCATGTAGAGATTTTTTTAAGAATAGCTTATTGAGCCCTGGCCAGTTTGGCTCAGCGGTTAGAGCGTCGGCCTGCGGTCCGGAGAGACTCGGGTTCGGTTCCCGCTAAGGGCACGTACTTTGGTTGCAGTTTGTCCCCGGCCCTGGTTGGTCGTGCGGGTGGCAGCCACTCGATGTGTCCCTTTCACGTCGATGTTCCTCTCTCTCCCTTCCTCTCTCTCCCTCCCACTCTATCTGTACAAAAAATGGAAAAATATCCTCGGGTGAGGATAAAAAAAAAAAAAAAAAAGAATAGCTTATTGATTTTTAGAGAGGAAGGGAGAGTGAGAGAGAGAGACATCCATGTGAGAGTGTAATATTGATCAGCTGCCTCCTGCATACCCCCTACTGGGCATCAATCCCCACACCCTGGAATGTGCCCTGACGGGAAATGGAACCAGCATGGAACAACACCCAACCAACTGAGTCACACTAACCAGGGCCATTTAGAGATTTTTCAACTGCAGCCTTTAGAGTTAACCTATTAGAACAATAGTTTCTCATTACGATTGGGTAATTTTGTATTTTGACAAATTAATGCAGGACCTTTGAGTCTAATAATATTATTATATAAAAATACTTCTTTAGATATAGAGGAATCATTATTTAAGAATTAATAAATATTTCCCGGTGGGTGTGGCTCAGTGGTTGAGCATCGACCCATGCACCAAGAGGTTGCTGGTTCAATTCCCGGTCAAGGGCACCTGGGTTGCAGGTTCCATCCCCACTATCTAGAAATCAATGGAAAAAGTATCCTAAAGTGAGGATTAACCCCCTCTCAAAAAGAACTTGCCTTAAACCCAAGGTCTTTTGACCTTTAAGTCCAAGAATCTTCCATTTATCCAAGCTAGAGAGTAAACAGAGTAAAGTTATTTAATTATTTACTAAATAACTGTATGACCTTGACAGAGAATGTTAGGGCCTCAATACCTAACAGATTTTTTGAAGTCTTATGGCCAGTCACACACCCGATAAATATCCATTGTATCTCCAGCATCTCTTCTTGACAGATCTTTATGCTCTGTTTATATGTTTACAGATTTTCTTCACTTACTAGGCTACATCTAGAAATTATCTTCATTCATCAGGAGAATATATCTAACAGTATGTCCCACCGATAGAGTTACCAAAATAATTTTAATATATCATATTTTTTGCTATCTTTATTAATTTATTTTTGTTACAGATCTGTCTCCTTTTCCCCCCATTGACACCCTCCTCCCGCCCCCTACCCCAGCACTGTTGTGTCCATTGGTTACTCATACATGCATATAAGTTTTGTGGTTTATCTCTTATTTTGGTAATGTATTTTGAGACTATGTGAATATTCATTTTAACCTATCAGCTGGAGAAGTAGTACCCCAAAATAAGTTAGGTGCTTGTTCACAGCTATTTCTAAGACTGTAGGGAGGCTGTGCATATGTGATGAGCACCAGACATTAATTACAAACTGCTGGAAGCTTCAGATGTTCACTGTAGTATCCTTTCAAGTAAACAGTAGAAAAGGTTTTTAAAAGTTTTCCCTGAAATAAGCATAGGCTATAAAAAATGTAGGGCTGAGTTTTAGCCATATAAAATTTTACACCTAGAATAAAGTATAATGTGTAGAAAAGTTGAAATTTAAAAAAATTAGTTTTATTTTATAACCCAAAACATTGATTGGTTTTACATAACATATATTCTAAAAAATTATTACAATTGTTGACTTTTAAGGGATCATCTTTATCACTTACAAGAGCCATTTCTTATACAGTTTTCTGTGTTACATCATACACAAGCATCACAATGCTCGGGGGTGTGTGTTTGTACATGTGTCTGTATACACAAGAAAAACCTTTGTTTATAATGGTCATTTTCATTTCTAGGTTCACGTCAATTTACTTTTAATGGAAGCACGGATGCAAGCTGAACTTCTATATGCTCTTCGTGCCATAACTCGGCATTTGACCTGAAACATCACCCAGGGAAAATGCCATAGATGTGTAAAGACCTTTTCACATATGATATACATCAGAAGCTGTTTGTGATGTAGCATCAAAAATTATTCAATTCTCTGTGTCAAAGTTTAGCCGTTTTTTGGGGGCGGCTGTAATGTGCAATGATGTGTTTTCTTTTTCTTGATGCTTAACATTACTAACAATTGCAAAAATAATACTGCGGAGCACTACTTTGCATTGTTTATAGTTGGATTTTTGGAAACTGATCATAAATCATGAACCTGGTTTTCTTGATGCTTAACTTCAGCGCTTTGGGGTTTGTGTGTATGTGTATTTCTCTCCCCAACTTTTTTTTTGTTAAATAAGGAAAAGCGCTTACAATCTGCTCAAGCAATTGTTTATTCAGATATTGGAATTCAGCAAAGAATAACCTCCTCTGGCCACTCTCAACTTCTCCTGTTGTGTCCTAAATCTGGTAGAGGAAAAGCATGCGCTGTTGAACTAAGCTGCTCACAGGACACGTCCCTGTGTCCCCAGGAGATTATTTGTCAGGCACTGTTCAGTTTTTTTTTGTTTGTTTGTTTTTGTTTTTTTTTTACTGCTATTGGCGATAACGTGAAATGTGATACAGCCATTGTCCATAATTTAATGTGAAATTAATCATGATGAATTCTATAGCATGCTACTGAAATGCCAAATTCAGCTATTTTCTTTCTCTTCTGAAACATAAGTTTCAGTTTTCCATATCAGATGTATATATTAAAAGTGGAATTATGCACAATCCTTTCTATCACTGACAGTAATCCTCAGTCATCTTGAATAACCAGTGCTCACAGTGCTGCTTACAGTTCATTTAGTTGGCACATACAAACTTGTACCCACACAAGGCTGACCAAAAATTTTCTTTGCACATTTTTCTTTTCTCATAGTGTTTTCTATATTGCAGTAAGCAGAAGATTAATATACCTATATTTTTTCCTGTTAGGCTTCTAGAACTTACTTTCCATGATTTTTCTTATAATAGGTTAAACAGTGTATTATTCAAAGGTAAAAATTATGTTTCTATGCATTAATGTGAATGAACAACAACAACAAAAAGAGTGCAATATGTTAAAAAAATACTGAACTAAACTTTCCCCCTATTATGTCACTGCAGAAGTGTCCTTTAAAACAGAGCCATAAAGAAATTTGGTTCAAATTTCAGATTTCTTTATTGCACAAGGCTTTTGCCTTACTGGGGTTGAACAACGTTCCTTTCATGATGCCAAAGCGTCCCCTTCCCCAGAAAAATCTCTCTGGACAACTGGTGAAAAGGAAAGATGATCAAGTCTTAAGGGAGGAATATAAGCATCCAAAAAGTCACATTTTTGCATTGGTTTATGTTGCTTGACTAGACTATCTTCATAGAGCACAACATTATGTGTTTATAGCTTTAATTTGTGTTATGCTGATGAACCAGTGAAGTGCCTAAAGAGATGCTTGCACCTACCCAGTAGGACACGACTGCACGGCTCAAACACCCTTTGGTTAATTAATGGTGACTTGAATTGTGCACCGACATGCTAATTGTTTTAAAACAGATCCATTTTTTTCCCTAGTAAATAATAGAGTTAAAATTTTGTGTTAGAGTTCCCACAGAGATTTCATTTTAGATTTACTTGTTGTGTAGGACTTACTTTTTTTCTCTCTTTCTCTCATGAAAGCATAGTGGACTAGTGTTTTGTTAAATCATTTCCTCCTTTTTATCATCCTTTTCTGGGACAATATAGTAGGTTGCTTTTTTTTTAAAGATTTTGTTCCAGATAAGAAAATAGAAAGATGACTGTAAGCCTGTTAACATAAGGTAGTTCTGCATTTTTGGATTCCAGGATCTTCTCTGAAAACTTCCATGTAAGGAAAAAATTACTAATTTTTTAAAGACCCGGGTGGTTTATTTATAGAGATTATTCACAGAACTCGTGCCAGGTTTCTTCTGTTTTGTTTATTGATATACCATATGTTGGTTTTCTTCAATATCACATTATATAGATATGTATTACAAAGAAAGTATATAGGAGAATGGCAAAACCCAGACGACAACATAAATGTCCATTTAACTTCTTGAACTTGAGAACTTTCAAGTTGAGGATATCTTTTATTCTTGATATTTATTTTTTTTAAATAGAATTCTTTCAGTTAATAGCCCTACATTTTTGTGCAGGTGACCTCTATTACAGGATAAAAATGACTTTTATATATTGAAAAGGAGGAGAAATTCTCACAGAACACCCTATGAGCTTTAGACCAAAAGGGGAAACAAGGTTTAAGTAACGAAAATGGCCACTTCGTTTTTGTTTTTTTCTTTGTCCCCCCAGAACTGTAAGTAGTTGGAGTTTGGGTTACGGAAATATTAGTGCCTTTACTAGATCTCTTTCCTAGCAGAGTTTCCTTTCAGCTCAGCATTGATCTATCTCATCAGTAATCAGGAAAATAAGTTGGCTTGGAACTAGAAACAAAAACAAAACAATCTATTTATGAACCTCAGTGAACCAGCCTAGAGAAGTTGACCTCTGAAGGTGCCTCAGCACCTGCTCAGACGCAATGCACACAGCATTCCAGGTTGCGATACCATTGTGCAACGAGTTTGCTGTGGGCTTTATCTAATGCAGACTTGAAATTCTGATGCGGTTTTCCAGGGTGGTATTTTTTCAGAGTATTGAATTTACTATGTAGTAATTTATAGTATAGCTTTTTATATTAAAGTGTGATATTTTTAAAAGAACTATCTGGTTCCATTGGTGAAATGATGTGGTTATACAAGACGCTAACCTACACCGTGGGCTCACATCGTGCCAAACTTAAATGTGCAAGTGTACGTGAAAAAAGCACATGTGAATGTGAATTCTCTACCTTCGTTGCTATTGCGTTAAAATCAGTCTAGTCATCCACTGACGTATATGCTTGATCGATGTCTATTTACTTGTGAATTTCAAGTTTTCCACCTTCTGTTATAATTCTTCATTTCTCAGATCACCTTAAGAAATATCTAACTACTCTCCCATCTGAAAAAAAATCTGTTCTTTAACCTGATCCCTTGACTGTGGGAGTGGCCGGGCGGCTGCCTCATTGGATCCTTCTGATTAGGCCTCCTAAGGTGGACTCATGATATTTAGAAGAAAAGAGGCTTTTGAGACAGGACTACTCATTACCTTCCTCACCTTTTTAAACTAAGTATATTGTCTTGGTCTCGGGAAGAATCTTTGTCCCATTTGGGATACTTTGTAAATAAAAGATGGCTAATGCGGGATCTAGGGCATGGCCTTGGCCTTGAATTATGGCTTCAAACCCAAATAATGACCAAGCTCCACAGGGGTGTTTTAGAACAGAACTCAATGTAAGCTTTATATCAAATCCTGTTGGAACCAGAACCCCAGTTTAATTGTTACAGTCTCCTAGAACTTTTCAGTGCTTGAAAAAGCTAATTAACATGATTCCAGAGAAACTTTTTCCTTTTCCACCTTACAGAATGTTTTTTTTTTTAAATCCAAAATCTTAGAATTTTATGCCGCAGCAAAATAAGATTATCAGCAAACAAAGATCTGTACTTAAAAATAGTTCACCACTTTAGTGCGGAGTGCATGCATGTGTGACGGTAACATTCTTTTAAACTCTAAGGACAATTCATCAGGGAAAAAATAAATGTCAGTGCATATTATAAAAATGATTTGCACTGTACTAGTAGAATGAGGTTTTTGTTTTGTTTTATGTTGTGTTTAAAGACAATTCTAAATCATTCCTATGGAAAGCAAGACCTTAAGCTCTTTAATAGGACTTTTTCTTTTATGCAAATAGATGGTCTTGCATGGAGTAAACTTATGCAACAATAATGTTATATAAATAGATATGAAATTTTCTTAGTATAATTTAATAGCAAACTTAAAGATGTATGGCTCTACTGTTCAGATCGAGTTTTAAGTTAGCTAATCTGTATAATCAGAACCTATTCTAGGTGGCCGTCATCATAAACTATGTTTCCCTATAATATCCCTCTGGAGACTGAGAATCAAAATAAGCAGTCTTTCCTCAAAGCAGTACTGTAACATGAATGTATTCGTCTCAGTCAACAGAACTTAAATGCGCCCAGTCTGTGGAGCTTATTTCCATGCTAATGTGGCTTAGTTAGCAGTGTCTGCTCAGGTGAGACCTAGAACAAAAATTAGCAGGGGTGAAATGGGTCATAGAGGTAGAGGTATATGTCAAGGCAGAGCCTGGCGAGGAAGGAAAAGGTTTTCAAAACACAGGGGATGGAATTCCAAGAGTGTGGCTGACCTCAGTATCATACACTTAATATAAAGGAACCTTCCCATTGTGGGAGCTTCTACCTGCATTCAATCCACCCTTTCCACCTGCTTTCTCTTCCTCCAAGTGCCTCAAGCTCTACACATTCCCTCTCCTCCCCCTCGCTCAGCCCATCTTGGTCTGATGCCTTTTCACACTCCAAACCAAGCATCACCAGCCTCCTGCTGATAGTCACCAGCATTTACTTTTCTGAGTCACTTTTTCTCCATTCACTAAGAATGTGATTTTGTCCCAACTCCCTCTAGCTCCTGCTACCATCCAGCTATATTTTGGCTAACCTTTGCCCCAGATGCCCTACCAGATACTATGTAGCACCAAGTGTAATCCTGTCCATCCCAGACTGTTCTACTTTTCCCAGCTGCCAAAATGTCTTGCTCTCCTCTACCTCATCCCCAAAGGGCCTATAAATTCAGAGTATCCAACCTTTTCATGGATTCACTCTCTGTTGTTCAGTAATACTACTGTCCATATTTTAAATAAATCATAGAAGAGTTTTGCCTTCTAACAAAGTAGGAATCTTTATATTTATACATGATACAGAAATTAAACTATTTCTACCATGCAGAATTTAGCATTTAACAGGATTTTGAAGTGATTGAATTGCCATTCTAACCTGGATCTGTATTAGGTAATAAATACTGGTATTAGTCCAAGTTATTTGAATGTAAATTTAAAATTCCCCAGAAGTCCAGACTGATCTGTAACCCTTCAGTGGGACAGGACATTTCTGGCATACAAATGGATGGTGGTTTAGTCATTTGTTTTATTTGATGGTATTTGGGCCTTGAAACACATTTCTAATAGAAAGATAATGGTAAAGGGTGTTTAGGTGGTCCTATTGGATCACAGAAGCCCATTTGATTATAATATGTTTAAAATACCACAAAATTGGCTGCATAAGAGTTTGATCAAGATTTCCTGGGTTAGACTAAGCTTCTCACCCCCATGCCTACCCTGTTCTCATGGTGGGGAAATGTCCTAAGGGGTTTCCGGAAAGGGAACACATTGGAAAAGTCGTCTTTATTTTCTGCCTGCACTTAGGTACATCCAGACAGTATCATTGAGGAACGGGAAATGCACAGGGAAGGAAAAAGCAACAGTTCTTTCTCTCCAGGCAGTGTACTCACTGTAGTTCGTAGAGAAGAACTGGTCAGGTTTCAAACGTGGGATGTGTTTGTCTATAGACGGTTGTCTGACCCACAGACCAACGAACCACCTGTTGGAAAGTATCGATTATTATGATCAGTGGTGGTATCTGGATGCTTTCCATTCCCATTCCTGAACAACCCAACCTGACTGCAGAGTCTAGTAAATGCCTTTAAGGGCCCAGGAATGAATCAATGCCTAGATAAGAAATGAGACAATAATGGAGACTGCAGGAATGGTTTTATTAAATCATATGTCATGAAGTATTTGTTCTAGCTTTAAATTAATCATGGCTGCACCACCATGAAGTACAGAATTGAAAAAGGAGAGATACAGGGTGGGGGAAGGAAGAATATCTGATTCTTTGCAATGCTTGTAGAAATTTTTGAAATAATGAAATGCATACTATAAAATAGCCTTTAGAACAAACACCCCATTTTACAGCTCATAGGGCACATCAAACAGTAGTAAGAGTAGTAAGTCTAAATATGACATATATAAATCTTGGTATACAAATTTGCAAAAACAGTCTATTTCACCCCTCAATTTAGCCTCTTAGAAGTGAATGTATGAATCCTGGTTAGCTAGGTGTTTGCATTATGACACTGAACGAAATGGATTATACATCTCTTTCTTAATCAGTCTTCACAAATTTTCAACCGGCTTCTGAATCTGATAAGGAAGCATCATGAGGATAGGTAAAGGAGACATCCATCGGGTAGCCAAGTAGTTTCCTTTGTGATGTTGAGGCTGTTTCTCCTTTCTGAATTTTACTGGTTCTCTAAAATAAACAGTAAGAGTTAAATGGTACCCTTGTTCATCAAGGAAAGTTATCCAAACTCTATATCTAATGCTAATATTTTCTCTGCATTCATTTATCTTCTCTGGAAAGAAAATACAATTTTTCCCTTCCTCTTTCTCTTCACATTTACTCTTTTCAACCTCAGATAAGAGAGACAGAAAGCAAACCACAAGCCAATTTGGCATCTTTGCGCTAATAGAATAGTGACATCCACATGCACAGCCTGAACAAGGTGAAAAGACCCTGTCAAGTCGACTCGGAACACGACCTTGCCTCTTGGACTAGCTCCTTCAAACCTGAAAATAACTTTTCTGGTCGTGGAAGAACTGGATGTATTCTTTAGCTTATAACATAGGATTTGAACTTGAAATCTCTTTTTTTTTTTTAAAAAATCCTGATTTTGCAGGGCAGCTACATGATGAATGTATATATTAAGACTATTGTAGCTGAATTGCACATGAAATCAGATTGCCAACTTCTTGACTTTCAATTTTAGACTTCATTTTATCCTTAAGTTGTGAGCAATATATGTAGCATGCTGTGAAATGTCTATTATAGTTCTTTAATTCATCAGTATTAATACAGGATTATCTTTTGCGTTCCTTGGTACTTTTTATTCAATGTAATCAGAAGCTGTGATGTTTTGCCTTTGTAGTCCTGTGCTTTGTTACTGTAATTTTTTTTTTTTTTTTTTACGAAGCACGTGACTTTGGACTAATGTGAGGCGGATGATCTTAAGACTGCTATATGTATCAGTCTCTTACTATATAAGGTTTTCCATTAGAATAAGCTTTTATCAAATAGATCATTGATGCAATTTAGGATTTACACAATTTTCATTGTCAAATGCAGTCTTATATTTATAGTTTCAATTCTGAAAATAGCAGACTTGATGAACAGCCACTTGAAACGTGTTCTGGCGAACCAGACCCTGCTGTAGATGTATTCAAAGGTAGTTAACCATAAGCCTTTCAACTCTTAAGCCCTCCACATGAGTCAGCAGTTAAGGAGATTATAGAACCCATGACAGCTTTTTGTATGTATAACTAGGTTTTATTTTTCTTATGTCGCTGATTTTACAGCTCTGACTAAAGCTGACCTGAATGGATCAGTTTATGTGTAATATTCTAGTGCTTCAATGCCTTGTTTTTTTTTGGAGGGATGGGTAATATTATTTGAACAGATGCAGAAGGAACTGTTAGTGAGTCAAGATAAACACATTTGAAATAAAGGAACTGTGTATTAACATGTTAACAATTCATAACTGCACTTTTTATGACATTTTGAAAATCTATTTATAGGTACAGAACAATGGGTTTTGTTAAACTGTATCACATTTATACTTGCAAAAATTTATTTCATTGTTATTAGTAGGAATTTTATTGGTTCAATAAAATTGGCAAAACTGAATCCTGATTGTTTGCTTTTATACATGTATATACATATTTATATTTACATTGGAGTAGCATTCTTGCCCAGTGTTGTTTCTGTTTCATTATTGAGACAGGCCTTCTAAAAGACATCAGAATTGTAAGAGTCATTTTTTTCCCTTATTCCTTCCTGACCCACAATTTTCTCATGACATTTCTTATATTCACTCAATATTGCATTAGTAGAATATTGCAATAGTATAAATTGGGCAAAATGTGTAGTTATTGTGACCTTTTAAAATATCAGTTGTGATCTCAGCACGATGAAAATTAATTTCACTATTTTCTCATTACAAAAATAGTAAAGAAGTAATGTCGTTTGTTTTATTCATTTTTTAAAGGAAATTTTTAAAAATATTTTCTTTATTGATAGAGAAGAAGGGAGAAGGAGAGGGAGATAGAGACATCAATGAGAGAGAACATCAATTGGCTGCCTCCTGTATGCCCCCCCCACTGGGGATTGGGTCCATAACCTGGGCATGTGCCCTGGCCTGGAATTGAACCGGGAACCTCTTGGTGCATGAGTCGATGCCCAACCACTGAGCCACAATGGCCGGGCTTGAAGTGATATCATTTTATGGATGAGAAAATTGAGCCCAGGAGCTGGTACCTGGATCGGCACGGTGAGGATTTGTACTAGGTCTTTCTGATACCACTTTGTACACTGAACTTCACTACCTTAGTTCAGCCTACATGTCTTGCTTAATGAGCTATATGACCATGCTGTCAACATGACATTTTACTGCAAACCAGAAGTTAGATAACTTTCCTCTCTGGCTAACCAACAGCTTTTATAGTTGTAAAAAGTTGATTTTTTTCCCTCCAGTCCTAAAAGTCCCTTTGATTTAAAAGATGGCCCTGAGGAGAAGGTGCACAGACCAGCATATAAAATCAGCACCTGTCCATTTAAAGGCTGGTTGTTTTCCCAACGAGCAGCCTGGTGCTAAAGCTAAAGAAGACTCAGGAAAGCTTGCGCCTGCTGCATTTTATTTTTAGGACCACTCTGCTACATGGCAGAAGTTACCTAGTCAAAGGCATCGGTTCTAATGCACAGAACCTTCTAACTGTGAGTTGAGAAGAAAGTCGACCCCAGAGGATGTCTCTTCTCCCATGATCCCACATACTTCACGTTTCAAAACACAGGTGAGCCCAAACCTTTCCATAAAACTCTTTAAAAGGAACTTGAGGGAAGAATTCTTTTTTTTTTTTTTCTCACCCGAGGACATTTTTCCATTTTTGTTCAGATAGAGTGGGAGGGTGAGAGAGAGAGAGAAACATCGACGTGAAAGGGACACATCGAGTGACTGCCACCCGCACAACCCCACCAGGGCCGGGGACAAACTGCAACCGAGGTACATGCCCTTAGCGGGAACTGAACCCGGGTCTCTCTGTACCGCAGGCCGACGCTCTAACCGCTGAGCCAAACCAGCCAGGGTGGGAAGAATTCTTAAACTTTTCTTTGCATTGGCCTGCTCCCAAAATAAACGTAAATAAATCCTCTTTGCATCAAGGTGAAATTCAGGAGAACTCCCCTGGCTGCAGGACTTCCCCCCGTACTTGTGGAGGTGTCAGTGCATGCCCTGTGGGCACCACTTCCGTCACCACGGCCCCTCTAGCTCCCCGTCCTGCTGCCGCGGCCACCAGGTCCATGCAGGCTGAGGCCAGGTGTCCACAGCAACAGTAGGAAAGTACCTCCTGTGGCCCTGGACTGCTTTCCTGCCCCGGGGCTGCACTGAGTGTTCGTGGCATGATGCCAGGGGGAACTGCCTTTGAGCTGAGTGTGCACAACCAGAAGTGCAGGGAGTTAACGGTTAACCCACAACCCACGAGGTGACTGACTGGAGACAATGCCGGAATGCTTCCTTCTTTCATTTCCCTAGGCCACAATTTGGAGACTCCCAGGGCTTGGTGGAATTGAGTACCAGTCCAACTCTATCTCCTGTTTCAGCCCTCCTGTCCTCCGGTCCTGCCCCTAGATCTCAAATCAGCTTCGGTCCTGGGCCCTGCTTCCCCGGGAGCCCCGGCCAAGATAAGGCAGTACAGGCTGGGGGGTTAGAGAGCAGGTCCTAAAGTCAATACAAATCTAAGCGCCACCACTACTCCTACCTGACCTTCAACAAGTGATTTAATATTGTAGTTCCTTTGATTCCTCAGCTGGAAAATGCAGGTAACAGTAATAAAGAAGACACAGCCCTTGTCCTCAGGAAGGGGGAGGTGTGGGTGAGAGGGTAAGACAGGGGACATCTGTCAACATGGAAAAGAATGAGGTAACAGCTTGTGAAATGGGGGTGGGGTCATAAAAATAGCACTGTTAAGAAAGAAAGATCTCTTATCCTTTGAGACGACATGGAGGGACCTGGAAAGTATTTCCTAAGTGAAAGAAGCCAAGCAGAAAAAGACAAATACCACTTATGATCTCACTTATATACAGAATATAATGAACATAACAGTCTGAGGAATATGGTAGACCCCAAAAACATGGAAGTAGGGCACAGACTGACATCCCTCAGAAGAGGGGGTGGGAAGAGATAAACCACAGAACTTATATGCATGAATGCATGACCAATGGACATGGACAACTAAGCCGGGGACGGGACGGGGCGAGGGTGGGATGGGGAGGGGGGTGCCAATGGGGTAAAAAGGAGAAAAATCTGTAACAACAACAACAAAAATAGCACCGTTTATCAAGAACCTTCTCAATATTAGGAACTTGAAACACAACTTGATTATAATCACCCTGCAAGTATGTATCATCCCCATTTTAGACAGTTAAAAATACAGGCTTAGCAAAATCAAGCAGCAAGTCAGGCCGAACAAGTGGGTGGCGGCCCTGTTCTCAGGCCTGTCTGACTTTCATAGAGACTCTTTCTCCTGTATGCCAAGTAAACACGCGGTGCCCTTGAGTTTGCTGCTATCAGTGACGGTTCTAAAACGGGTAATAGTTAAACAGACACCTGTAGAATATCTGAGATGTGGATTTGCAGAGACTGTGGAACACGACATTGAGGTAGGAAGAGGGAGCAGGGACCCCCTGTACCAGGCAGGGCGGGTGTGCTGCCCTCACATTAGGAGGTGAATTTGGAAAGTGTCGTTTGGTCAGACTGCAGGGTCTGAAAGGTTAGGCTAAAACACTTATGTTTATTCATTTGGAAAGGAGATGAAAGCCACTTTCAATGGCTTTTTTTTTTTTTTTTTTTTTTTTTTTTTTTACCACTGGGATGGATGTGTCCCTGATAACCAAAGTCTGACTAAAATTTCAGGGCAGGAAAGACAGGTCTGCAAGGTAACTGTGATTCCTCCTTTGGGAAGTTCTATGAATATCTGAAATAATTTCCTGAAAACTTTGACACATCCTCTGATGACGTACACCAGGCTATCCTTGGTGAAACATCCTACTGACACACAAGGCTGTACCTTCGCACATGTGTGCACACAGACCCTTCTGGACCAACGTGAGCCTTCAGCTCCGTGCTTTCTAACTACACTTGACCTAAACGAGTAAGTTAGGGCACAGCTGTGGTAGATGGTTTGCATAAATAGCACAATTTATGTCCTCCCTGCATCCACACCCTTTGGACTGTAACTTAACAAATTCCCTCATCCAGAGGTGAGTCTGTTTCTCCACTTTTGAATATGGGTTCACCCCATGGCTTGAAGGGGCATTGTTCAAGCTGCAAACCTGGGCCTTAAGAGCACGTGTCCACTGTCCCTTGAGAATCCTGCCACGCTGGGCTGGCCCGCGGAGGGCCGCCAGCTGGGCGAGCCTCCGCCGCGTGGGATCCACCCGAGGTGGGCAAGTCAGCCTGCCTGCAACGGTGCCGGCCCGGGCGCCTCCGCAAGCCCGGCTCCGACAGCCCGCCGGCCCGCAGACTCCTGGGTATCGCGCACCATTGAGGTTCTGCGGTGTGTGTTCCACCCATTATTGTGGCAGGATCGGGAGCAGGGTGTCTGAGGGGGAGGAGGAACGTGTAACAAAAATAAATTAATAAAAATGGCAACAACAACAAAAAATAGACATTCCTGGAAACCACCCAAACTTCCTGAATCAGAGGGAGGTACGGGTTCACACAATTTCCCTTTTTACAAGCTCCCCACATACATTTTTCTGCACTCAGCACCACAGCGGTCTCCTTTTGAGACCCAGGTGTCATTTGGAAGCAGGGCCCTTAAGTGACATTCTCTACGTGGCCTTAAATCCACCGTTACTGCCCCGCCCCTGCCATTCAGTCTAGGACCAGAAACCGAGGAGGGTTCACATCTTATTACATCAGCAAATCAAATGGGATCTCGAAGGAGCTCCATCAAAGTTGGATTCCCCAACTATTCCTGAATTGGAAACTACAATCAAAAGGCTAAGTAAGCCCTGACCAGTTTGGCTCAGCGGTTAGAGTGTTGGCCTGTGGATCCAGGGGGTCACAAGTTCAATTCCCAGTCAAGGACATGTACCTGGGTTGCAGGTTTCATCCCCAGCCCTGTAGGCTTGTGCGGGAGGCAACCAATCGATGTGTTTCTCTCTCTCTCTTCCCCCACTTCCCTTCCACTTTACCTAAAAAAGTCAATGGGAAAATCTCCTCGGGTGAAACACCCTTAGTGCACAGTTCTGGATTGCTTTCAGGAAGGGCTGTGCCAACTACACCTTCAGTGCGCATGATGCCCCTGCGCTGTGGTCACAAGCACTTCAGACAAACCATCTCCTTTATGATTCTGCCCAGTGCTGGCCTTGTGAGATGAAGCAGAAGTCCTCTGTGCCTGACCAAGGACTCAGTGAGGGGCAAGGCTCGGACAGCTGTGGGGCTTCTGAACCAGCAAGAAGGACTCTGATCACTTGTTTGAAGCAAAGAGATTCTGTGTGGTTTTAAGACAGATGTGGCTACCCAGCCTGAAGGGGGTATGGCAGCACTGAGTCCGCGGCTGCTTGGCCAGGGCTGGCGGAGACGGCCTACAGAGCATTCCCTACAGAAAGCACCATCTGAGCTGAGACAGGGCTGACGTCCATGGAGGTCCCCTGATGGGGTACAGGGACTGGCTGACAGGGCAGGAGTAACAGGCATGGGCAAGGTTGAGGGCTTTGAAGACCCTGCACGTGAACTCCAGGCAGTGGGCATGGTGGTGACAGAGCCAGTAGCCCTCATCGCCTCATTCAGCTTCCTGGTGCCGTCATGGGGCTTCTAGCTGCCCAAGGCTTTGCTCACCCAAGTTCTCCAAAAGCAGCATGTCCCTTCTCATACACCCGCTGAGCACCTTCTATGTAAAACAGGATTCTGTACTTGGCACTTTCCACTCAGTTCTGCCTGTGAGCCCAAAAGGATTCAGGAGCTAGCAAAGTGCTCCTATGTCCCAAGTGAAACTGCAGTCCGTGTATTCAGGACAAGCAAAAACAAAAACAGCACAACCTGTTTGTGAGCCTTACCGCAACCCTAATCCCAGCTATAAAAGCTTGAGGTGGAAGAGGCAGGGAGAGGCTATTTTGTTGGAAAGAACTGTGCTTTGAGTCCCAGCTCCCTTCATGAAGACCAGTCAGGAATTTATACATGTCTTGTGGAGATTAAAGAACCCCATAGACTAGTGTTCAACTTCAATCTAAAAGAAAGTGCAGCCTGGCCGGTGTGGCTCACTGGTTGAGTGTCAACCCGTGCACCGAGAGGTCTCCAGTTCGATTCCCAGGTCAGGGCACATGCCCAGGTTGTGGGCCTGATCCCCAGTGGGGGCCATGCAGCAGGAGGCCAGTCAATGTTCTCTCTCAATGATGTTTTGTTTTTTTTTAAAATATGTTTTTATTGATTTTTTTAGAGAGAGAAGGGAAAGAGAGATAGATACATTGATGTGAGAGAGAAACATCGATCTGCTGCTCCTGCATGCCCCCACTGGGGACTGAGCCCACAACCTGGGCATGTGCCCTGACCAGGAATCAAACCTGCAACCTCTTGGTGCCTGGGTTGATGCTCAACCACTGAGCCACACCAGCTGGGCTCATTGATGTTTCTATCTCTCTCACCCTCTCCTTTCCTCTTTCTCTAAAATCAATAAAGAAAAAATATCTTAAAAAATAAAATGAAAGAAAGCCCGAAGGCTAAGCTGTGGCTTCAGCTGACCTCACTGACTGGCAGGCCAGCCTGGTAGGGGTGGGGGGACAGGAAACAGCAAAAACAACTCTTCCGGCCTTTGCCATAGCCAGGACGCGCAAGCTCTCTGTAGGCCAAAGAAAGAATTGAATAGGTAACCAGACTGGTGCTATCTCGAAGGGACACTGTCCAGGAGGGGCCAGCCAGAGTGAGATGCCCGGCACACAGGCCAGAGAGCGCCTCTCCTGTGTCAGTCCACTGTGTGGCCTGGACTGTGGCTGAGCAACGGAAGCTATAGCAGGAGTTTTCAGCTGTGTGTGTGAAGAGGGGAAGAAGAATACCAACATGCTCAGATTTGCATTTCAAGAACATTCTGGCTGGAGCATGAAGAATGAGGGTGGCCAGAACCGAAGCAGGAAGGCTGATTAGTAAGACAGTCAGGTGAAGGGAGCAGGTATCGAAGACTAGGATGGGGACTGCAGAAAGGATGGGAAGCAGAGGGATTTGGGAGATAAGCAAGAGGTAAAAGTGACTGGACTGGGGGAGGGTAAACAATAATGAAGTGTCAGGATGACTCCTAGGCTCCTGGCTGGCCCATGAGGCTGCCCGATGGAGCCATTTACTTAGAGAACCCTGGGAAGGGGTCACGTGCTAGGAAAGAAACCATGTGTTTGCCTTGGTCACTGAGAATTTGGGTTGACTTTAAGATGTAGAGACAAAGATGTCAAGTAGGTGAAATGAAGCTTTGTACATGGGTGAGATGGCTTAGGAAAAAGAGTGAGGGGTGAAGGTAATCTAAGAGCCAGCCTTGAAGGACTCACCATTTCAGGCCAGCGAGAGGAGAAGGCACCAGTGCGGGGATGAGGGAGAGAAGGCGTGGCCACCTGGCTGCACAACAGGAAGTGAAACAGACAAGTTCCCTGCCTGCATGGAGTTTACAGTCAGGTGGAGGGGCAGGGACATTAAGCAAGAAACCCATAGTCATAGAACTATAAACTGGAATGAATGTTGTAGGAAAAGAGGGAACACCCGTGAGTTGTGGGGCAGGGCAGGGTTCTCTGAGTGATATTTCTTCAGAGCAGCTCCTCTGCCTCGGAATGCTACTGAGGGGCCCCTGTCCCAGGGTAGATGCCCGATCCCCGGAGATCTCTTTCTTTCTTTCTTTTTATTTTTGTATATAAGTACATTGGAAATATATCTGTAGTGAAAAAGACATCTAGGTTCTCATGGGCTTCTGCTTTCTGTTCATTCAGCTATGCACTTAGAAAACCAACTTTGAGGATGAAAAGGCTAAGTATCTTCTTAGTTTTAATTTTCCGCCTTAGGCATTCTGAAAACTTGTCTGGGTCTCCTAGGTCCAAGGACCACACTGTCTTCATAGACCTGCCTATACTCAGTGCCTTCTGGGATTCCTTATACATTTCAGTGGGCCACCTGGACAATGGAACTTTCATTCTATTAGTCTTCCAGTTCTTAATACAGACTCAGAGCTATGCCTGAGAATGTGCATTTCTGTCCTCCTGTTCCCTTTTTTCCTCCAAAGGGAAGTTGCTTGTCTTCCAAAAATAATATCCTCACTTGACCAACTCTCCCAGTCAGGTAGAGGACCCCAAAAGCACTGTCAACTGCCAAAAAGTAAGGTGAGGCTCCTCTTCTCTCCCTGAATCAAGTTATTTGGAATCTTGACTGATGGCAAACCCCACAAGCACAGAGCAAAGGTCCCACCCCCAGTCCCCCAAAAAGCCCCCGGTGATTTCTTAGACCTCTGGCACTGAAGACACCAGTCAGTGCACAGTGAACAGGGAAGTGTTTGAAGGAGGGGAACTCCCTGGCGTCTGCTCTCTGCTTCCCCACCGCAGAATGTTCTTCCCTCCCCAGCTACTTCCCAGCAGGTGCTAGGGGCCCACTGACTCAGTGCCTTCCACTAGTGTGAGTCTTCCCAGAGAAGGAGGAGGACCTGCAGAATTGACCCAGGGCACAAATGCCCAGCCAGCCATGAAAGGGTGGAAGAGAAAGCATTGCAGGCCCTGGTCCAATCGGAAGATATTTGGGCTCTTGTCCAAGGCTTGGAGACCTGCACACCCTGGCCTGAGCTGACCCTGAAGGGAGCCAAGCCCTTGCTCAAAGCAAAGTGACCCCAGAGGGTGTCAGGTACCACTCAGCCCTGCCAAGCAGTCTGCAAAGAAATGTTAACTAGGGTTGCCATGGTGGTCTTTGTGCTGAGGGCAAGAGAGGGTCAGATGGCTGCCTGAAATACACCCCAGGCTGAGGGTGCATTTATTCATCCAAGGTCCCTGTCAGACTGCTTCATTGGATTTCTTTAAATTATATCTTTCAAAATAAACAGTATCGTATTCACAAACAGTCCCATTTAACTAGGCAAATGGGAAGCACTGTTTTAAGGCAGCAGCCGTAAACAGCCTTAAACACTGTGAGAAAGCACAGCCATGGTTCAGAGCTTAGGCCCCGACGTCCGACAGACTCAGGTTCGAATTCCAGCTCCGCCCCCTGCTGGCTCAGGGCGGCTGGGCAAATCACCTAACCGCTGCGCCTGCCGCCTGCCTTCTTCGTTTTATAGGAGGATGATGGAACCTACTTCCCCGGGATGTTGCAAGAATTCAATGAGATGACGCCTGCAAAGAACTTGATGACTAAAGTAGTAATAACACTGCTAATATTAATTAAGAACTTATAGTACTACATCAGATATAGTCGAGATGATTTACATGAATGAATTGATGACTTATTAGAAAGGAACTCCAGGTCCTCCCCAGTCTAGCCTGACCCCACATTTCCAGCCTCCTTTTGTGCTTTTCCTCCCTCCCCAGTCCAGACACAATCCTCGGCTGCAAGGACACTGGCCTCTGCCCCACCCCTACAGCCACCTGCTTCTCTCCTGCCTCTGACCAGCAACCCCTCCCCCTCCCTGCCCCCGCCTCAGGTTCACTGGCACCACCTCTGTCTACCGAACTCCTACTCACCTTTCCGGGTACAAATCAGCTGTCAGCTGCTCTTTGCAGCCTCCCCTGCCACATCCAGGCGTCAGCTGCACCTCCCGTCTCCCACACACTTCCTGCACCCCTTCTAGACCAGAGGAATAAACACAGTGCCAAACACTGTGCGGCGGTACTTTCAACCATTTTAACTCATTAAACTCTCACGGGAGTCCTATAATGTTGATTTTGTAATAAACCCCATTTTAGGATGCAAAATATAAGACACAGAGGAGCTAACTGACTTGCCTGATGCCACACAGCTCCCAAGCAAGCAGCAGAGCCAGTGCACAAACCAGGCCTTCTGACTCTGAAGGTAGTGCTCCTAACCACTGCGCTACCCTGCCTCTCCTGGGGACAGGGTGCCTAAGTCCACCTCTCCCACCAGGCAGGGAAGCCAGGGATTGCTCCGTTCATGTCTGTATCCCCAGCTCCCAGCCCAGTACCTGACACACAAGCACTTGCAAACTCCCTTCCTCCCCTAGACACTCAACTAGACTATTTAAGGAAAAAACTAATCCAGTAAAATTCACCCATGTGTCCTGGTCTCCTTTTCCCTCTGTTCCCGATTTTCAATTAATAAATTCTGCTCTGTGTCCTGTCCAAGGGTCCTAGTATAGTCTCTTTGAAGTCGATGAATATAAAGAGCTTCTTCGAGTTTATTTAATTCTTTTTTTAAAGCCATTTCCTCCCATGGAGAAGTTTGGAGCCTAATGATAAAAAAGAGACATATTATTTGTCATGACAACCTTTCCCATGGAAAAGAAGGGACTCTGTTTCCAAAGAAAAAAGAGTAATAAAAAAATTCCAAAGGCAAGGGGGCTTCCAGAAGTTTCCTTCCCTGACTGGGCAGCTCCGGAGGCAGCCATGCAGCCAGGGGAAGTCTTGAAGAGGGAGCTCCAGGAAGGCTCTGCTGGCTCCAAAGCGACCTAGGGCGGCAGCCCAGCCCAGCCCAGCCCAGCCCAGCCCAGCCCTGCTCAGGCCAGAAGTAGCTGGGGAGGCCAGGAATCATGAGAAGGGCGGGGAATATTTGAAAAATCTTTGGAGTTAGCAAATCTGAAAGGTTGCCTGGCTGGCGCTTGTCCCTTTCTTTTTCCAAGCTTAGGGTCTAATTCATATATTTCCAGGATTCTTGCCCTTTCTCCATCAGAAGCGGATCACATCTGGGCCAACTGGTCCTTTGCCCTGAGTCATCTGTGTTCCTCCGGCCTTTTCCCCCCTTAGAAACAAAAGGTTGGGCTTTGCCAAGATTAACTGGTATTCCTTTCAAAGCCCCAAATCTGGCTCAGTTCACACACACAAGAGGAGGCCTTTGAAGGTGCCACAGCTAATTTTCCAATGAAACAACACTTTTTTGAATTAAGGCCAATAAAGAACCAACATCTTCCAAAGTTAGGTCCTAATCAACTCAGTAGAAAATGGATTTTTAAGCTAAGGACTAAATTGTGCTAAAGGCCTTAAATTTGAGAAAAATGCTTGAAACCAGAATTGGGAGGTGCCAGGGGCAAGGGGTGGTGAGGAAATGTGGGGGTGGGGGAAGCACTGGTTATGGTTTTGCTTCCAATCTGCAGTTATTGAGTTCGAGAGTTTGCACGATCTTGGCCTTGTTGGTAGATACACAATGAGCACGTCTTTCTGCCACAGCTCAGTACAGAATCTGGAGGTGTATGACACAGGGCTGCTACCCTCGGGTGATCCATGGCTCCTCAAGAACAGGAGACCAACAATAAGCAAATACCTGCATATCAAAGACCTGGCACATGTTAGAGGCCTCTCAAGTCACTTCCTGCCTTCCCTGTGGACTGTTGGAGGGGAAAATGATGTGATCATGAGTGCTGTCCCTGGGCCGAGAGGGGCACTTTGACCATGGGAAAGGAAAGATCACCGTGGACCTGAGTGGCCAGCAGGACTGGCATACTGGCAGATCGCCAGCGCTGAGCGGGGCCCTGATGAGTGAGAATTAGCTGGGGTGGGGAAGGGGACTCTCATCAGGGCCTCCGGTGCCAAGTCCAGTGGTTTGGCTTAGCCCCTGTTTCAGATAGGAAGTCAACTCTGAAAGCCATGGATGTGTGTGTGTGTGTGTGTGTGTGTGTGTGTGTGTGTGTGCTTTTTGCTTTAATATGGACTTACTATATCTTTTTAAAATCTGAATTGGTCTAGGGTAGGGAAACATTTGCCCTTCAATTTAGCTCTAAGTCCCATTCCTCCAACTGATCACCCAGTTGATACATTTTTATTACTTGCCCAGGTCCTGTAGGAATTATGAGTTTGTGGCTCTAGCCCTATAGGTAATAGGGAAGTTGAACATTTTCAGAAAGATGGAAATGGCATTTCAGAACCACCATTCATATGCAGGATTGTCAGATGAAGTTTAGATGCCCAGTTAAATGTGAATTTCAGATAAACAAAAAAATTTAATATATCCCATAAAATAAAAATTAATTTTTTTTATTTTAAAAATGGAATATCCTGTTTTGTTTTTATCCAACACTACTGCTGCTTATGTCAAATTAATGAGAGGATAGAGATGAGACATCAAACGTGGAGGTTGTACAATAGCCCCAGAAAGAGATGGAGAATCTCCTCCTCTAGTGGGCAGATGGCTGGATCGGCGGTGAGAGACATTCTGAAGAAAGAAGAAGCAGACCTGGCTCAGCGGTTAGAGCATCAGCCCAAGAACCAGAGTCTTGGGTTCGATTCCTGGTCAAGGGCATGTAGATTTGATTGCAGATTTGATCCCCAGCCCCTTTCGAGGTCGTACAGGAGGCAATCGATTGACGTGTCTCTCTAAGATCAGTGTGTCTCTCTCTCTCCCTCCCACTGTATCTAAAAATTAATGGGAATTGGGGTAGGAATGACAAAAAAGTGGGGAGGGGGTGTGCAGAATATGCAGCCTGCTTAGAGATTCGGGCCAAAAGCAGAGAAGTAACCCAAGAGTTACAGAAACGCAATTCACCCTATAGCTCGGCCACTTAATCAGATAAGACACCACCGCCTGTTTCCCCGTTACTGCTTCACAGTGTGCGCGAGGAGCGAAGATCATGGAAATGCCGTGCGAGAGCTACACAAACATGAGTTGTTACCATCAAGGTCCCAGCCCCATTCTTTTCCATATATATGACTGCAAAAGCCACGTCTTGTCCATGATGTCCTTGCTCAGTCATTGGGAACCCAAGGGTAAATGTCACCTTGTCCCATTTCCCCATACTACTTGAGTTTGTACAATGCTCTGCTCTTCCACATGGGCACTTTTAAGTACTCAGTTTCCTGTCCCGACGATCTCAATGACCTTTCCTCTGCTTTTCAAATGAGCCATTGCTAAAAATGTTTATTAGGGCAGAGTTGGGGCCAGCGCCCCACAAGCCAGAAGCTTTGACCCTTCAGGTGGTCATCTATGCTCAATCGTCAGGCAGAACCCTGCTCTGTAAGTGACATGAGGCAATGGGCCCCACCCCCTGCCACTTTCTGACTCTGTGACTCGAGACAGCTTGTGTGGCTTTTCCATCCGAACAAAAGCTTTCATTTTGTTATTTGATGTCTTTTTATTTCACTTGCTTTTTTCTTTTCTTCACTCCAATTTTATGAGTGAAGAAAATTGTGCTTACGCTACTATTAACACTGAAAGTGTCAACAATTTCTCTCTGAGGTACATGATAGAGGCATGAGATGTCTTCCCCTTGCCTGGATTTTTTTGTGACCATGTCCCCGCCCTCGGAGCTCTGCCTGTCCACACACAGTCCCCGACAGGGGCTCCCACTCCGACACTGCACCTTTCCTTGGCCTCTGTTGCCACCTGCAGGATCATTTGGGGGAGTTTAAGGACTCTGGATGGTGATGGCTTCACCAGTTGTCAAGAAACTTCCTGCGGAACAACCTCATCACCCCTCTAGAGCTCAGACTATTTAATAGCTGAATGACTTTGGGCAAGTCACTTCTTTGAGCCTATTTCCTCATCCCTAAAACAGTATTTGATAACCATACTATTGCCTTGATAGTGATTACTGATGCTTCATTCATTCACTTAGGTATTCATGAAGCACACACCATGTCCAATGAAAACACTGAGAAGCTTTCCCAGACAAAATCACAATCCTACAGTGGCATTAGTCAAACCCACAGGAAGCTGTCAGTTTGTTGTGACACTTGCTACAACAGAGGTATGAAAAAAGTGCCATGTGAACTAAGTGGTGAATAACTCAGGTGCAAGCAAGGAAGGCTTCACGGTAGAAGTGACCTATCAGCTGGAGTTAGAGAAACACATTGTAGTTCACCAGAATTTGGAAGAACACACAGGAGTTGTTCATATGGAGAAGAAGGGAAAGAACATTCCAGAGAGAGGAAACAATGAATCAAATGCTTTGATCCAGCTTGCTCAGTTCTCAAGGAGTAAGTGAAGCAGTCTTGGGAGGAGGGAAGTGTGAGGAGAGAGAATTTGCCAACTTCAAAGCAAGGAGGCAGCCACTCACTTTACCTATGGTGAGGCCCAGCCCCGGCAGCAGTCTGGGATGCAAATGAGAAAGAGGTGTAACAAGGTTGGGAAAGAACACTCAAGTCAGGAGTAGGATGTCTGCTTCATGACCCAGGCTCTGCTACCCACTCATCTCATGACCTTGGCTAAGGTAATCATCCTCCCTGTGCTTCAGGTTCCTCATTTGCAAACAAGGATAATAATACCCACCTCGGAGTGTTGCAAGATACAAGCAAAATCATCAATGCAGTGCTGACACAGACATGCTCAGATATGTCAGCCACTGGTGCTACTGTTAGATGGGCACCTTTGGGGAGTTATTTTACCTCGCCAAGCCTACTTTCCTCATCTATAAAACAAGAATACCATACGTGTTTACCCTGCGTGACCAGGAATTAATTGTGAAGCTACTGTAAGCTATGAAGTTCATATAAACCTGAGTTATAACTAAGAGTAGAGAATGAGATAATAAAACCCACCGTTTTTAAATATATTGAGGGTCTATTATTTGTAAGCCATTTTCACTTTCATCACCTCATTTTACTTTTCCTGACAACAAACTTACAAGGTAGGTATCATGTTTATGTTCATTTCACATAAGGGAGAGTCAGAGAAGTCAGACTCATTTATTTCATAGCCGTTCTCTGATCAGGTGCACGGAGCAGTAAACAAGAGAGGATCATGGGAGTTATAGCTGAGCAGAGGGAACAGATGTGATATACGTGTTGGTAGCCCCAGACTCAGGGCTTAGACTCCTCTGTCCCACTCACTGTCTCCAGGCTCATATGTATCCTGACAACCCCACATTTCTACCTCCAGCCCAGCCCTCTCCAGACAGGAGGATCACCCTAGTCTATCTCTCTCCCAGTTTTTCTAATAAATACCCCAGGTCCAAAGTTAAGCTACTCTACACAGTCTTTCAGTTTTAGTCAGCAGCAACTTTATTGTTCCAGCAACTTGGAATCATCTTCCATTCCTCTTTCTCTCATACCCTGCAATTGAACAGGCATCTTTCTTATTCTCCTTTGAAAAACATATTCAAGCCTGGAAGTTCTGACCACTTCTCTCCACCTCCAGCACTGCCTGTGGGCCTGACAGAGCGCCCTCTCCCACCTGATCACTACCTTGGCCTCCATTCTGCTCAATGACCTCCTCAGTGTATTCCCATCACAGCAGCCAGTGTGACCCCTGAGAAAGTCCACCTGCTGCTCAGAACCTACCTGTGGCTTTCCATACCTCTTTCACATCAAGGCCAAAGTCCTTCAAATGTCTGCAAAGCCCTATACCATCAGCTTCCTTCCAACAGAAATTCTCTTCATTGCTTATTGTCTGTCTGACTAACAAGCTTGGCAAGGAGTTATTTAATGACACTTGGTGGACACCTTATAAATATATGTTTGATGCATAAAAGAGTTTAGCTGCATAGTGTAAGTGCTATGAACAACATGTACTACTATAAAAGGAAATTCAGAGGGAGAGGAGCAGAATTCCAGCTGGACCTTACAGCTTCAAAACCCAGGGCTTGTTTCAGTAAGTGTACAATGGAGTGCAAGGCAGAGTAGGTGCTTTCATATGCTAAATGAACTGGAATCAGAGTTCTCTTTCAGGGCCTGCCCAGCCACCCCCTCACCCCCCACCCCCGTCCCATCTCTCCCTCCCCTCCTCCCTCTCTCCACATGTGCCCATACACGCACCCACCACACACTCTGCTTCCTGGCCTGCTTCACTTGGGTTGGAGACTTTGTGGCTCCTTAAAATGCAAACAGTTCTCAGAGGAAGGAATAAAAAGACAGTCACCCAGACACAGCCAACTCAAACGGGCTCTGCTGGAGACAAGATGGGCTGGGTGCCTCTCCCCTAAACCTCACTCCAGGTGAGAGAGGCCAGGCCTACTGGATCTACTGGAGGACGCCCGAGGCCCCAAGAGCACTGTGGCAAGGAAATGGCTGTGAACAGGGCAGGTACCTAAGCCCCACCTCACCAGTTAGGTAGGTAGAGGAGAACTTGGAAAAAGGTTGCCCTCTGCCGGTGAACCTATAAAATCAGCTCACAGCGGAGATACTTGTGCAAAGGACAGCTCGACAGAATTGTAACCTCTTAGACGCGGCACATCAAACAAAAGGAGGGGGCAGGGGTCCGGTAAGGTTGGGCCCTATAGGGCTCATTTGCGGAAGAATCTGGTCACACCGAGATGAGTCAACACACTGTCCGAGCCTGACGCCACAGTATGTCTGATGCACCGAACTCCTCCAAATCCCCTGCTCATAATCCTCGGTCTTCCAGCAACTTCGCCTGCTCCGGCCTCCCCTGGGCTCGACCGGAGGGGCGAGGCGCACTCCACAGGCGGACGCACAGCTGTGGACGCCGGCAGCCTTTTCTCGGTGTAAATTAAGAAATGACCCCAGGCCTTCCCAGCTGGGCTACGGGGTGAGGCCGCCGGGGTCGCAGGCACCCACCCTGGTGGGCATGAGAGGGCGAGAGGCGTGGGGACCCAGAGCCCCGCCGGCCTCCGCGGGGGAGCCGCCCTTCCCAGGGTGAGACCGGGGCCCAGTCTCCGGGGGTCAGAGGGTACGGGGAATCGGGGACCGGGGCAGAGTGCATTGTTCAGGAGTCTGGGCTTCCGACTCGAAGGCTCCCAGCCCGCGGGAGGGGAAGACCCTGAGAGGAAGGACGCGAGGTGGCAGTCCCTCTGGCCGCGTCTGCTTCTTTGGGCTCCCTCTCCCCGCAGCGGCGAGTGTCACCAAAGAGGCTGGGAGCGGTGGGTGTGGGGACCGTGGTTGGAGCCGCCGCCGTCGGACTCTCCGCCCGCCGCCCTCGCAGAGCGAACACCTGGAGGCCGGTGAGGCCGACACCGATCGCAGTGAAGAAAGGTTCTCGAGGACCCCATCCCTCCGCCTCAGAGCCCGAGCCCAGAGAAGGGGCGCCGAGGGACCGCTAGCAGCCCTCCCCGCCCCGCCGCCCTCCTCCTGGGAGTCTCTCCAGCACCGCCCTCGGGGACTGCGGCGGGGTCCGAGGAGCGCGGTGGCCTTGGCACGATGTGGGGACATTTTTCTGCGATCGAAGCTGCAGGATGGCCAGCATCGGGACTGGGCCCCGCTCAGTCTCCCGAGTCTGGAGGAGGGTGAGAGTGGGGTCAGGTTTATCCCGGCTTCCGGCCTGTGCGTCGTTGGCATTAACACCTTTCTGCGCCGAGAACCGGGCGAAGAACCGGACGGCGCGCAGCCTCGGAGACCACGGGGCGGCGCGTCACCTGGCCGCCCGGCCGGCCCTCGGAGCCAGTGCAGCCCAGGCTCGGCCCAGCCGCAGAAACCGAGCGGTTTTCGCCCCTCTCGGTCCCCGGGAGGGAAAACGGTCTATTGGAATTTACCGCATTCCTTATTTTTAACATAAAAATAAAGAATGGGCCGGGATGGAGGAGTTCCCCGCGGGGAAGCAAACCTTCCCGCTCCCAGGCCGGCAGCAGAGTCAGCTAGGGCCCCGCCTCCCGGAACAAAGCTCCTTTGTCCCCCACCCGCCACGGGCCTGGTGCTGTCCCTCCCCGCTCAGGGCTCCCTCCCTGAGGATTCCAAAGAGCCGCAAGCCTCACGCGTCTTTGAGGTCTGGCCCCCAGGGAAACAATGCACCCTTCCTCATCACTCTGAGGGGGCGCAGGGGAAGGGAACTCGGCCTGTGCTTTGAGTAAGTGCCAGCCCTTGAACCCTGCCCACAACCTGGTCCAGAGGAATGGCTAAGCAGTTAGGTTATGTACCTTTTCAAGTCCCATGATTGGTAAATGGCAGATGGGGCCTCAAACCCAGCGCTGTGTTAGAGAAATTACAGATATAGATGCACATACATATATAGATACATGAATATATGAATATGCACACATACACACACACAAATTCTTTCCACCACCCAAAGTTGAGGATTAATGACATTTTTACACTGTTCTAGACTGTCCAAAATGTGGCTGGCATTTATTTGCTTTGCTCCAGTTCTTCCACATGCCCCAGTAAATAACATTTTTCCACCCCCTTCTTCACTCACCTCTTTCTTTACCTGCCCCCCAACCTTGGTTGCTTGGTAGCACTTAGGGCCACAGTATGACTGCGTAGAGGCCCTGACTCATATGGCCCTTGCCTCAATATTTGGTTCAGAGTGGACAGTGCCTCTACCTGGGTGTGCCTCCAGAATCTGCGCGTGCACACACACACACACACAACCAGGCTGGGATCTAGTTTGCTAGCCCTCCCTCAATGCACTGCCAGGGCCTGTGCCCTCCCATCTGCTCTGCAGAAAGCCTCAGGGTGCAGTGGATAATGGTCTCCCAGCCTGGCTCCCCACCCCCTTAAGGAACTATGGCAGCATCCATAGTTGTCCACCCAGGCTAGAGCCAGTCCCAGACCAGGATGACTGCCAAGTGCACAGGCAGTGGGCTCTGGCTGTGGGGTCCCCACGGGACCACAGGCCAAGAGTACAGGCTGAATGACTCTTTGGTAAATATCAGCATGGGGGTGTTGGTTACATGAAGGAGGGGCAGAAAAAATGAGGTGCTTGCACTCACAGCTCCATACTTGACAAAATTATCTTACCTCTCTCCTTTCCTGCAGTCCTCCTCTGCTTGCATTGGCTCTGATCACTTCTTGCCAAATCACTCAGTACACGTGGGAAGTTTAATTTATTTGAGGGAGGTCTGTATCAAATAAATTGAATTAAGTAAATAAAAATAAAACACCCATGGATAACTGATCCATGCAAAATTTGCAATCCCTGATGGATCCTGAATGTTTGGATCAACCAAAAGCAAGGCCAGGACAATATACATCCGACTCATGGACCCTAGTAACCTTGAGGCAGGAGGATCAAGTGAAGTGTGTGGGCTCCAACCTGGCTTAGCATCCTGGTTCTTTTTTTTTTTTTAATCCTCACCCCAGGATATTTTTCCATTTATCTTCAGATAGAATGGGAGGGAGAGAGAGACACATTGATTGGCTGCCTCCCGCAGGACCCTGACCAGGGCTAGGGACCAAACTGCAACCAAGGTACATGCCCTTAACTGGAATCGAACCCACAACTCTTTGGTTCTCAGGCCAATGCTCTAATCACTCGGCCAAACCGGCCAGGGCAGCATCCTGATTCTTACACTAGCTGTTACTCAACCTATCTGTGCTTCAGATTCACCTTCCATTAAAAAAAAGAATAATAATTATTTATCTTGACAGGGTTGTTGTGAAGAGTAAATGAAATAACATATTTGAAAGTTCCTGATGTATAAGAAGTACTCAGTAAGTGTTCCTTTCTTGTTGAAAATTGTATTAGAAATAAAGTAAAAAGTGATTCCTATCATCACATGCCAAACCTCTGGAAAGAGAGTCCATCAGAGGTCCTTGGGCACCTCAAGCAGGATCAGGAGATATTTAAAAGGGAGAAACGGAAGGTAGGATGAGGACTAAGGGTTCACAGACTGATTTCCCTTTTGGTTTCTCAGTTTGAGTGCAGAGGGAAGAAGCATGGTGTTCCAGCAGCAAGAATATGTTTTGGCAACATTTAAAAAATTGTCTCCTTGTCCTTAACCAGGTAGTTCAGTAAGTTAGAGAGCCGTCCCAACACACCAAGTTTGTGGGTTCAATCCCCAGTCAGGGCACATATAAGGAGAAACCAATGAATGCATAAATAAGTGGAACAACAAATCTCTCTTTCTCTCTCTCTCTCTCTTTCTCCCCCTCTCCCTCTAAAAATCAATAAATCAATAAACTGTCCCTTTTTCTGATAAATGTACCCAATTCTAGTCTCCCTTCCCTTCTACCTTCATCCCCCCCCCCCCATTTTTTGTTTGTTAATCCTCACCCAAGGATATTTTTTACATTGATTTTTAGATAGGGTGGAAGAGACAGAGGGAGAGAGAGAGGAACATTAATGTGAGGGAGACACATCGATTGGTTGCCTCTTGCACAACCCTGACCAAGGCCATATGTGCCCTTGACCGGGAATTGAAACCGAGACTCTTCTGTCTGAAGGCCGATGCTCTGATGGCTGAGCCAAACTGGCCAGGGCTCCCTTCACCCCTTTTGTCTTCTCCCCTGTTTCTTTCCACAGTCATGGTATCTTAACCAGTCCTTTTGAATCTCAATTTCATCATCCGAAAAGCTTGTAATTGGAGTAATTTATAAGGTTGTGATAAGAATTAAGTGAGATAACATATTTGGTAAATTAGTCCTATTTTCCTTAAGTTAGCTCATCTTTTTCTCTTCCCCGTTGACTTCAGATTCTCCCTTCTGGTTCTCCACAGCGACTGAAGGCGGGGCTGGGTCAGGCACAGGCAGTGGAATGGGTCTGGGAAACGTGCGGTTCCTCGATTCATTCCTCCCTCTTGGGACACCACCTTTGAAGATGAGTGCCACATGCTTGGCTCTTAACATCTTCTCGGTAATGACCTCCCACCACTGGCCTCTCTAGTGAATAGCTTTTGAATGACTGACTTTGAGGAAGTCCTCATTGGGTGTGTGGTCACAATTTGGAATCCTAGAGCAGATAAATTTAATACTGTAAGTTGATTCCATTTGAGGCCATGCCTAAACGCAACAGCATTAAAAATGTACCAGCCTGAGCTGAGGGCTCCTTGGGCAGATATGTAGAGGGACTTGCAGTGTTCACTTTAGCTCGGAGATCTGGCTTCTTCTGAAGCCTGTCTGGGAGTCAGGGCCCTGAATATTCTCGCATTCTGCAGGAAAGGCCCTCCTGGTCCAGAGCCAGGGCTGTTACCCTTCCACATGGGCACTCCCTCCCCAGCAATGCTGCCTTCCTTAACAGTTCACTTTGGATCGCCGCTTGATCCATTTGTTTATGTAGCAACCACTTAATGCCTGCTGGGGGGATGGTGGTAGTAATAAAGGCCCAGGCCCCTTCCCCCTATTCAGGACGACTCTGAAGGGTTATCCCAGCTTCAGAGCCAGGGCCCGTGGGCCCTTTGTTCTGACAGCCCACCTTCCCTTTGCCTGATCCTGTCCTTCCCCTCCCTCCCAGGGGCTGCCGAGCACTCCTCGGCGAACTTCCCTCAAGCCCACCCTAGGAACAGCATGCACTGAGACATACCTGTGTGAGGGTCCTGCTCTGTCATTTAGTGGCTGAGGGACTTTGGGCAAGTTATTTAACCTCTCTAAATTCCACTTTTCATCTGGGGGGAAAAGATTATTGTGAGGATTAAATTAGTTGATATGTAGTGTATAAGTACCTGGGCCACTGAGGCAGCTCAGCAAATGGTAGTGTGATAGGATAGTAAGAAGCTAGGAAAATTCCAGGACAAGAGGAATAGGGAAACTGAGACAGATCGTTAGACAGCCACCTAGTAAATCCGACCTTCCCCAAGCCAAAGACACTTAAGAGTAAATGGTTTGCCTCCTCTTCCCCAACCAGAGGTTAAGCAGCTTATATCACACTACTCAAGGAGACAGATAACAGAAGTCCAACTATTGCCATTTTCTAACCACACCCAGGGACAGACAAATTAAGAGAATAAATCTCACTTTGGTACAGCAGCACAAAGCTGATGGATATCTTATTGCTGTTCCTCTAAGACCTCCCCTAAATGCCCAGCCTTTAAAACCCCTGAACTGAAGGGCCCTGTGTGCCCCTTCCCTGGAGCATGCCCGGCTCCCCCACCCCCTTTCCTCCCCCACAGGCATGCATGTACTAAACTCAAAGGGACCCCAGGAGGCTTGCAACCAGGGGAGCAATGGGCAGTGGCAGCTCGTCCAGGAAAAACCCCCTGAACCCGTCGTCCTCAGCGCCCTGTTTTCTCTGACTCCCAGTGAGCCACAGCAGCCCCGCCCAGGCTCTCCGGTTGCTTCTTCCACGCCCTTCCTAGCTCCACTGTCCTGACTGTGCTTACCGTGGCCAGTAAAGTCTTGCTTGCTTTTCTACACTTTGTCCCTTGATTGAAATTTTTCTTTCAAGAAGACAAGAACGGAGGTCTCCTTGTCCCGTGGTTAACAGTAGTTCTTCCTTCAGTAATATTTCTCATGCATGACACCTCAAATTCTACCAGAGCTCATAATTCTGTTCATAAATGTTGCTAGATATATGTTTTTATATTCTTAAAATAAATACTACATTTTTTTTTTTTTTTTATCCTCACCCGAGGACATTTTTCCAATTTTTGTACAGATAGAGTGGGAGGGAGAGAGAGGAAGAGAGAGAGAGAGAAAGAAACATCGATGTGAAAGGGACACAGCGAGTGGCTGCCACCCTCACGACCAACCAGGGCTGGGGACAAACTGCAACCGAGGTACATGCCCTTAGCGGGAACCGAACCCGGGTTTCTCTGGACCGCAGGCCTATGCTCTAACCGCTGAGCCAAACCGGCCAGGGCAATACTACATTTTTAAAAGGGGTGACTTTTTCATTATTAAAGTTTTAGAACACTGTTTTGTTGTTGTTGTTGTTGTTAATCCTCACCTGAGGATATTTTTTCCATTGATTTTTTTTTTTTTTAATCTTCACTCGAGGACATTTTTCCTTTTTTTTTTTTGTTCAGGTAGAGTGGGGGACAGAGAGAGGAACAGAGAGAGAGAGAAACATCGATGTGAAAGGAACACATCGAGTGGCTGCCACCCGCACAACCAACCAGGGCCAGGGACAAACTGCAACCGAGGTACATGCCCTTAGCGGGAACCGAACCCAGGTCCCTCAGGACCGCAGGCTGACGCTCTAACCGCTGAGCCAAACCGGCCAGGGCTCCATTGATTTTTTAAGAGAGAGTGGAAGGGAGGGAAAGAGAGGGTAGAGAGAGAGAGAGAGAGAAGCATCAATGTGCTCATGTCCATTGGTTGCCTCCTGAATATGCCCAGATCAAGCCAGGGATTGAACCTACAACCCAGGTAGGAACCCTTGACCAGGAATCAAACCCAAGACCCTTCAGTTCATGTGCCGATGCTCTAACCACTGTGCACACCGGCCAGGGCTTAGAACGCTGTCTTAAGTGAAGCATAACGGTTACGAAATCAGAGGGCATATGGGTTTGGATCAACTTAAATAAGCAAGCTAACCATATGACCTAGCTAATTGTTCCAGAATTGTTTCTCCTGTAGAATGGAATATTAGCAGTGACTACTTATGGCACATGATATTTTCCTTAAATGCCTACAACCATACTTTCTATCCCAGCTAATCTGAAATGACCTTGCATTCTTCCATCGATAGATAAAGTCTAGTTCCTGTCCCCTTGCAACTGGGCTGGCTTCAGTGACTTGCTTGGTTATTAGAATGCAACAGAAGCAATGTTCTGGGACTTCGAAGGCTAATCCACATGAGGCTAAGTCACTTTGCCTGAGTCCCTTGTAATGTGTTCTGTTGTAACTCAGCCACCACGCTGTGAAAAATGCAAGCTTCGGAGAAGCCCTGGTGTACGCGTCAGCTAACAGCCCACATCAGCTGCCAAGTGAGTGAGCAGGCTTGGACGTCCAGCCCTCTGGGCCTTTGGCTGCCTGCAGCTCCAGCCAACATCTGACTGCAACCTTGTGAGACCCCAAAAAGAATGGCCCCACTGAACCCAGTCAACCCACAACCCATGACAGATAATAATAAACTGTTGTTTTAAGCCATTAAGTTATGGGGTGGTTTGTTATGCAGCCATAGAAACCAAAACACTACCTCCTAGAGTTGTTGTGAAAATTAAATCAGATGATGCATGCAAATTTATTAACGAAGTAACCTGTGAATATTGCTACACTTGCAGAAAAGGGTGAGCTAATTATATGGAGAGATAAAACGTGGGTACACATAACCCCAAGACTAAGCGGCATCATTTGATTCCATATATAGGGAGCACTTGTCACATGCCAGGCTCTCTATATGATCATAAAATCTCTGCAGAGGAAAGCAGCTTGGAATTCTTCTATTTCAACCTCTTACCCAGTGAGGACATTCCTTCTTGAATGTTTATTTAATCCAATGATTATTTATTAACCCTGCTCTGTGCCAGGAAGTGTGGTGCATGACAATGCTGACCAAGGTGACTAAGACACAGTCCAGTGCCCGGGGCAGACACACAGTTTCTGCACAGCATAGTATCTTCAGAGAAGGACACATTTCCCCCACATCGAATGGGGTGAGTCATTTCACTGTCGATCAACTCTGATATATATTTTCTGTGTACCAACTTGTATTTTGAGTGGCAATCCTTAGGTTCTTTCCCTTCTTGCTCCATATCATGAAATTTGCTATTTACATGTCTACTTCCCCATCTCTGCTCAAGCTGACCCTTGTTGAGGAAGGCGGGCTCTGCCTGGCACTTGAACACCAGCCTGCTGGCTCTTTGAGGGTAGTGCCAGAGTCTTGTTCATCACTGGGGTCCCAGTTCCTAGAGCAGCCTAAAGATAAAAAAGAAAACAACCACCCAAAAATGAATCCCATTATGTGTGGGTTCAAAAAAAATGCCAACGATGCCTTTAATTCAAGTTCATTGCAAACGACAGCAGAGAAAATTACCAGCATTAGCTTTCTCAAGCTTCAGAAGCGACACTATGTTTTTAATAAGCTGGGGTTTTACTAGGTGGGTGAAATCAGTGTTCTAAAACCCCAGAAGAGCCCTGGCCGGTTTGGCTCAGCGGTTAGAGCGTCGGCCTGCGGTCTGGAGAGACCCGGGTTCGGTTCCTGCTAAGGGCACGTGCCTCGGTTGCAGTTTGTCCCCGGCCCTGGTTGGTCGTGCGGGTGGCAGCCACTCGATGTGTTCCTTTCACATTGATGTTTCTCTCTCTCTCTGTTCCTCTCTCTCCCTCCCACTCTACCTGAACAAAAAATGGAAAAATGTCCTCGGGTGAGGATTTAAAAAAATATATATATATATATAAAACCCCAGAAGAGTTCATTTGACTACAGCCAAGGAGTTCATGAGCGAATTTATAATCCATCACTGTTTCCCACACATAGCCGTGTTTTATGGCTTCTGAAAAATATCTTTAATGATGTTTTACACATCACAAGCTTCACACAAATCTAGGGGTAAGGGTTTTTATTTTAAATGGTAAACATAACTTCTCTGTCACAGTTGAGAATGCTCTTGTCTTCTACTCTTGAGAAACAGGGCAATATGACCCACCCGAGCAGAGCACATGGTGGCCTGAACTGGGCGCTTTTTCCCAGCCTCACTCACCTGCTGAGGAGCAAGGGCCATTCACTCCCCACAGGTACTGGGGGCAGGAGCAATTGGCACGAAGAGACCGAAGTGTGCTTCATTGCCCTACAGTGTGCTTCTAACCATCATCCGGCTCCCTCGTCCTCATTCTCGTCCTCCTTATTTGAAAATGTCATCACTTATTCACTTGTATTGTTTCTCTGCACGAATGCAATTATAGTTTATATAAAACACAGTACAGGGCTCTTTTATTTAGCAGTTTATCATATTTTTGTTGCTACAATATAGTCATACCATGGGGAAGGGGAAAGAATCTGTTTAATCAGCTCTGGAGAGGGGGCATCCTCTGTACAAAATCACTCAAACTTTCCTATAGAGGAAACTACAGGAAGTCAGAAGGAAAAAGAGAAATTGGTGGGCAAAAGGCTGAGCTGTACAACTGGTGGGGGGTTCCAGGAACTTCAGATACAATGAGGACCTCTTTTGGGGGAGTTGGGAACCACTGGGGATGGGGGATTAACTCTCTGATGAGGATACTCACTCAAGGGGAAGAATATTTGTGTGATGAAGGCTAGGAATAAAATAGTTTTCAGGGATAAGATCTGCTTACATTTTTCAGTAAATAAAAAAAAAATCAAAATAGATCTTGGAGTTTCTTTACTGACTGGCTGCCTTTTCATTGTATTTAAAACACTATCTCCCCAGTGGGGATGAACATAGTTTCTCATTATTGAACAATTGATTTCTTCTTTGCTCTTTTCACTGACTGAGTAAAAGTCAACCCCTTACCATTGTTTTTTACTTATCCTTCTGGAAAAAAAAAAAAAGCAGCTCTGACCGGTTAGAGCATCGGCCTGCGGACCAGAGAGTCCTGGGTCCGGTTCCCGCTAAGGGCATGTACCCCAGTTACAGTTTGTCTCCGGCCCCAGTTGGGGGTGGGTGTGTGGTAACCACTCGATGTGTCTCTCTCACATCGATGTTTCTCTCTCTCTCTTCCTCCTTTTCTCCTTTGCGCTCTATCTGAAGATAAATGCAAAAATGTCCTTGGGTGAGGATAAAAAAAAAAAATGCAGTACTGTGTCCTTACATAATGTTAGCATTTGGAGAAATGCCTAAACCATGTCTAACTCCTCACAGTGAGCAATTCTGGGATTCAGTCCTTATGTAAGTGTGCTGGCGAGAGATGTATGGGCGTGATCAGATCACCTTCCTTATTGTCTTCTTTGTCCAGTCCAACAGCTTGGAGTTGGAGCCCTGCACAGAGCAGTGTCAAAGGCTTCTCTGGGCAAAAGCCTGGCACAAGGCGCTGTGAGCACGTGTACCAGCATCACACCTCCACTCAGCCTGCCGGGGAGTTAGGAAGCAGAGCCGGGTGGCTCACAGCGCGGCTGCACAATAGAGACTGTTTAGGAAGCACTTTCTGTGTGCCCAGCCATGGGCTAAGCACTTTTCATCCACCTCTTCACTCTTCACAGCACAATAATCACTGGTAATAAATGAATCATTCTCCAGGGTCACAATGTTCTGGGAACATGTGTGTAAACAAACTAAGAGGCAAGGATTCTGATGAACTGATCGATCAGAGGCTACACTTGACCGGGAGTTCCTTGCGGATAGGTTCTTCAGCTGACTCAGTTTGATCTCTGTAGACCGATGCACTAGAAGACAATAGACAGTTTCTGGATGGTGGCTAAACGGGCCTCAAGGTTGAAGGGCACAAGAGAGATGATGTTACTCACAGAGCAAGGAAAATTGCAAGACATCAAATCTCCTTTGCACGATTATAGCCATCAGGATGCTGTGGACAGCATTACATCAGGTACGGGGTCAGAGGAGCCGACATCTAAGGGACCTTGGTTGCTCAGACACACTCGGGCGTCCCCAGTGTGGCCAGGCCTCCACATGGTGGCCCATCTGGCCTGAGCCCTTCCACATGCAGCGTTAACCCAGCCAGCCCAGGAGAGCAGCCAAGAGCCTTCATTGCTCTGAAGCACTCGCGCCCCTTGCTGGGAGTCTCTGCAAGAGCTTACTGCTGGCTTTTCCTGTCCTCAGCCTCCAACACAGGTCTGTCCATCATGTCACAAGCTGGTAGGGCCTGGGTACCCTGTAAGCCTCCCTGGGGGTCTCAAGGAAGAACGCCAGGCCCACCCAGTGTGCAAACACATCTTTTGTATCTGAAGGGGGCACAAGTGTAGGTACAAAGAGCGGCCAGTGGCAGCTTCAGTTGGAGCAGTTTTTCCTCCTGACTGTGGCAGCAGCCGGGTCAGCGCCACACTCCTCGCTGACCGAGCCCCCGCCCCGGGTGTGGTCGCGTCTGGCGCTGACCGCGCAGCTGACAGCGGTCCTGCCCGCAGCCGCCCTCAGGTAGTGTGAGGTCGTGCTGGTGTAGGCGATGCCCACAGGGACCGCCTGCACACTGTCGTGCGCATCGACCACTCGTCCTTTTGGATCTGGGTGAGTTGCTCTCGAACACGGGAATGCGGTGAACGCGGGAACTCGCCGTGGCACCCCCGCCCCCCGGCGCCCAGGGAGCCCGGACGCGCAGCACGCGGCCGGGCTGGGCACGCCCGCCGCAGCGCCCTGCTGCCACCCATCTCTGTCTTCCATGAAGACCGCTGCACGTGGCCTGGCGGTGTGGCTCAGGTGGCTGAGCGTCCTCTCAGGCACCAAGAGGTCACTGGTTCAATTCCCAGTCAGGGCGCTTGCCTGGGTCCTGGGCTTAATCCCCAGGAGGGGGCCAGCGGAGGCAGCAGATCGATGTTTCTCTCTCACATCGATGTTTCTATCTCGCCCTCTCCCTTCCTCTCTCTCTCTAAAATCAATAAAAATGTATTTTAAAAACAAAACAAAAAAGACCACTGCATGTCCTCTCCTGAACCACAGCCCTCATCCCACCCCTTCCCACCCATCTTTAAGCTTTCGCCGTCCATTGTGACCTGCAGGGGTGACACGCAACACTGTGTCCTCATCCCTACCCCTCACCCCCCAGACAGGAAGCAAACAGCCACCCCATAAAAACATGGAGAGTAGGATGCCTGTTTTTTTAAGAGAAGTCAAAAGCCAAAATATCTGTGGTTCAGATGTAGTCCACTGATAAATGTGAAAGGGCTTTATAAATCATAAGGCACCTTATATTTATAAATGGCATCATTATATGTCATAAATCAAGCTGTGACTCTACGAGCGACCATTGTAGCTGTCCACCTTAAACCCCCTCCACTGTCTCTCTTCTGACATCTAATACTGCTATCACAAGGGTCCATAACCCAGACTGGGTCAATCATCTTATCATATCTTCCTGGTCACAGTGATTGGCTCAAGATGGATTGGACTCAACTGGGCAAAAAAAAAAAAAAAGAATGAAAAAGAAAACTTCCTGGGGCTTGTCCTAGCCAGAGCTAACAGAGAGGCTTCCCTCCCTCTCTGGATATGAGGCCATAGGCCTGAGACCATGCTCCTTGCTGTATGAAGAATGACATCTACTCTAGGGGAGAGTGACAATAACACAGAGAGTGGCAGAATGCTGTCATCATGCGAGTCCCGGTAGCAATAAGCCCTTGCCCAGCTTTTGTTACATGATCCAGGAAATATGGGGCCAGGCTAGCTTGAAAGGGATTCGTTGTGTGCAACCAACGGAATCCTGATGAATACAGGTTGCCATCTTGAAATACAATGGCAGCCGAGGAGTTTTCATTCATTTCAATACATCCCCGTGATATTTGATTCATAAATAGAGGTTACTTAGCTGAGAATTAAGTCTTGAGAGAAGGGATAGAAACTTGGCAGCGGTATTTCAGGGGTAGCAAGGGCTGTTCAGAATTCTCTGTGTGGATTTGACAACACAACCTGAGATATTTTCTCAGATTTGAAAGCCAGGATGTGGGCTCCGATGAGCTTTCAGAAGTTATGTACTCCAGAAAATAGAAAAAAGGATTCACACAAGGACACTTGAAAGGTTAAGGGCAACACCGCAGTAATATTTTATTAATTTACATGGAAAAATAGAAAGTGTGTATAGACTGAAACACTTCTATTAATATCTTAATGCATTATGTTCTTAAGCTACACAGAAAACCAAAATGTAATCAAAAGCCACACTGTTAAAATTTGCTGTCATAAAACACTGTCACGGGGGTTTGGAATCTATGTGTTCAGTGTACTCTCACCAGGGAGGTAAACCAACACAGGAAGGCAGCTCAAGATAGAAGGATGGGATTGGGAAAAGAGCTGTTAGGTAAATTGAGGTTTAATGGTATTGAGCTAAAATAACCCCATACAATAGTTTTACAGCGCAGGTAATGAAGCCTTTAGAATTGGAAATATTCATAGGTCACTTTGCCAAGCCTTCCTCTCTCCTGGATAGTACTCGTATGGCGTCTCACTGCCTTTTCTTCCTCTGCCATACTACGGCTGAGCAACTCCTTTCTGCCGGAAACATTTTTTTCTATATAAATCTTACTGCGCTCAGTGGGGTGAGGAGGTTGTGGTGTGGTGGCCGGGCTCCCAGAGACCATGTCAGCGCTGACTGTGTGCACCTCTCCCGACTCTGCCTCCAGTGATGTCTCACTGGCAGCTTGAAATCAGCCACGTGGGAGAATTTATACTAGGGAATCAGCAAACACTAAAAATCAGGGTTTGTTCCCCCCTCTCCCTGCAAAGCTGGTTGCTCATTAACTAGCACACCACTGGTTATGAGTGCAGCAGGCCCACCCGCCTTGTAGCTTCTTCCAGGTGTGTATTTCTGCTTTGATCCGTCACAGGCTGATCTAGTACATGTGCTGAGAGCAATTTTTGGCACTATTTCTTAAAAGACGCCTCTCTTTGTCTCCGGCCCTCACCTGAAAGGGCTCACTTGGGCAAGGCTCAGGCCCTGCGGGAAGCTGGTCCAGTGGACACCCTGGGCTGGTGCAGCCGGTGCCCCCACCGTGCCTCTCACATCAAAGCGACTCTGTGTGTAGTTGTTCCAGCTCCCACAAAGGTTTCATAAGACCATATTCTAAGTTAGTACTGACACAATGCGCTAACTCGCCTAAGACTTTTGAGGTTTCATAGGAAACAGAAGCTGTTTCAAGGAAGCGAGCCAAAGGGTGAGATGTTTAGTGACACTGCAGACAGCTGGGGACTTATTTGGGAGCAAGGAGAGTTTGGATATTTCCTAAATATTCTCAGGTTGGCTACCACCTGAGGGTAACCCTGATCATTAATTCTGCAAGTCTGGGAAGTGCTGAGAGTGATCATGATTCACTGTCCTTCCTGAGAGTGTCCCAAGGGATTCTCTGGCTTTTGTTAACCTTCAAATAGAAAAGTTGATAAAACCTGATCAGAATCTCTGTGACTAAATGATACAAACGTACTTGTCGAAAAGCAAAGATTTATTACCTGCAATTTGGAAAGATCCTAATGTACCTAATCCTAATATACCAATGATGCCAACCGGGAAAGGCATAGTAACTCACTGGGAGTAAACTCAGGACTCTGTCCCGGGAGCACCTCCCCTTTGACCAGCCTCCTGAGTCCTCACCTCTGAAACTTCCACCACCCGGGGAGTCTACTTTTAGATGCAATGAACAGGATACACCTGGATTTGCCTAATCAATTAATACCTTGAAAAACACACTTGAGAGAACCTCTGGAAACATAACCTCAGGAGCTGCTGCCTGGTGCTCTTGGGGATGGGTGCCTCAGGGGCAGGCATGGGCTGGCCTGCAGTTTGCAGGCTGCCAGGAGAGGTCTCTGCCAGTTCTCAGACTCCCCTGTGACTTTTCACTTTCTGGCACCTGCTTCTTGTTCGGCTCTTATTATTGTATGACTCATATGGTGTCTTCTTTTCAAGGCCGACTGTTTAGGGATTCAGCTGACTCACACAGAAGGAAAACAAATGGGCATGAGGTGTGTGCGGAGCAGTACACTGAAGATGGGATTTATTGAGTTTTAAGAACATGGGATTTAGGGTTTGTTCTCCCTCTGGAGAGCATGCCCGTGCCAGCCATTCCCTGCCCCCTCTTCTCCACAGGCACGTATCTCCTAAACTTTAAGGGTCTCCATGAGACTGGCAAGCAGGGGAACAATGGACAGTGGCAGCTTGTCCCAGGCTAACCCCCTGAACCTGTCTCCAAGGTCCCCTTTTCTCTGACTTCCCAGTGAGCTAAAGCAACCCCGCCTCAGCTCAAATTTTCCTATAACATTTTTAGAGAACCAAAGAATCCCAGCCTGGGCTCTCTCTTGTTGCTTCTTCTATACTAAGCTCTTTCTTATTTCATTGTCTCAGTTTTTTTTATTTATTTTTATTTTTTTTATTTTTTCATTGTCTCAGTGTTAATAAACATAACCTCAGAAGAATAAGAACAAGAATAAGAATAATAATAAAAATAGGAGAAGGAGGAGGAAGGGAAGAAGGAAGGAAAGGAAAGAGAAGAGAAGAGAAAAGAAAACAAAAGAAGATAAAAGAAAAGGAGAGAAAGGAAAAGAAGAGAAAGAAAAAGAAGAGAAAATAGGACTTAGGGGATATATAAGAGGCAGAATTGTAAGGATCTAAAGTTCAAAGCCTTCCCAGAGCATAATATTCAACATCTACCATCAAACTCAATTTTTGGCTAAGCCACTTACATTTTCTGGATAACTGCTTCTATTTTCATTTATAGCTACTTGCTTTTTTAAAAAATAAACCATGGGACTTCCGGTCAAGATGGCGGGTAGGTAAACGCGGTATCACGTCCTCCCACAACCACCTCAAAGTTACAACTAAACTACAGAACAACCATCATTCAAAACCGCCTGAAATCAAGCTGAATAGAAGTCCTACAACTACGGAATTAAATCAGCAGCCACATCCAGACTGGTAGGAGGGGCGGAGGCGGATGGGCTGGTCCCACACCCACGTGTGGTGGATAAAAATCAGGAGGCTCCCTCGGCTGGGAGGGTCCTCCCTGAGGACTGAGGGGTCCCTGTCCCACACCAGATGCCCCGCTCAGGGTTCCAGTGCCAGGAAGAGAAGTCCCCATCACTTCTGCCTGGAAAAACCAGCGGGAACTGAGGCTCAGGGAGGCTGAAGAGGCTGGAGCCCCAGGCAGCTCCTTAAAGGGCCCGCGCACAGACTTATCGGATTCTCTCCCTCTAAGCTTGGAGGGGAGGCAGCTCGAGGGGCGCCAGAGACATACAGGGAAGAACTGAGCTGTTTGGCACTGGAGCGAGGGCTGGAGAGGGGGCTTTCTTGGGGACAAACGTGCTGTAAGAGGCCTTTGTTCCTTTGGTGAGCCCTTCCCTGGGGCGGCAGACAGTCGCCATATCTGGGACTCCAGCAACCTGGCTCACACTGGTAGCCCCGCCCTTCTGACTCCCTGAGGCCCCGCCCCACCCAACTTTCAAGCCCACCCAAGCTGTTGCCACTTGCTTAACCATAGGATTGGCTGGGCTTGGATCCTGCTTCAGGTTTTTCCTAAATTCTTTCAAACAAGCAGCATCTGGTCTCAGCGAGCCTCATACCGCTCATTAAGTAATACACAGAAACAAACACAGGGAGGCAGCCAAAATGAGGAGACAAAGAAACAGGTCCCAAATGAAAGAACAGAATAAAACCCCAATAAAAGAACTAAGCGAAATGGAGATAAGCAACCTTACAGACGCTGAGTTCAAAACACTGCTTATAAGGATGCTCAATGAACTTAGTGAGAACCTCAGTGAACTTAGGGAGGGCCTCAAGAGCATAAAAAAGGACCAGTTAGAAATCATGGATACACAGTTAGAATTGAAGGAGGCATTAACTGAAATAAAGAATAATTTACACAGCTTCAATAATAGAGTATGTAAATCCAAGGAGCAAACCATCAATTTGGAATATAAGGAAGCAAAAAATGCCCTATCAGAACAGCAAAAAGAAAAAAGAATCCAAAAAAATGAGGATAGTGTAAGGAGCCTCTGGGACAACTTCAAGCATGCCAACATTTGCACCTTGGCGGGTGCCAGGAGAAGAGCGAGAACAAGAAATCGAAAGCCTGTTTGAAACAATAATGACAGAAAACTTTCCTAACTTGGTGAAGGAAACAGACATACAAGTTCAGGAAGCACAGAGAGTCCCAAACAAGATGAACCCCAAGAGGCCCACACCAACACACATCATCATCAAAATGCAAAAGGTTCAAGACAAAGAGAGAATCTTAAAAGCAGCAAGAGAAAGGCAGCTAGTTACCTACAAGGGAGTTCCCATTAGGCTGTCAGCTGATTTCTCAAAAGAAACTTTGCAGGCCAGAAGGGAGTGGCAAGAAATATTCAGAGTGATGAAAACCAAGAACCTACAACCAAGATGACTCTATCCTGCAAAGCTGTCATTTAGAATCGATGGACATATAAAAACTTTCCCAGACAAGAAAAAGTTAAAGGAGTTTATCACTACCAAACCATTATTATATGAAATGATGAAGGGTCTTTTTGAAGAAAAAGATAAAATGTATGAACAAACAAAATGGCAATGAATACATATCTATCAACAATGGAATCTACAAACAAAATGAACAGGTAGAACAGAAACATTCTCATAGATACAGAGAACATTTTGTTGGTTGCCAGTTGGGAGGGGGGTTAGGGGAATGGTTGGAAAAGGTGAAGGGATTAAGAAGTACAAATTCATTGCTTGACTGACAAACCTCAAAGGGAAAGGGGTTGGGGGGTGGGAAGAAATAAACGAAAGAACTTATATGCATAACCAATGGACATAGACAATAGTGTGGGAAAAGGCGGGAGGGGGGCGGGAGTGGGGAGGAGGAGGTCAAGGGGGGAAAAATGTGGAACATCTGTAATACATTTTACATCCAACAATAAAGATTTAAAAATAAATAAATAAAAAATAAACCATGTAATTTTTAAGGAAATAGAATTAATCCTGGAGCCTCCTATAATGATACATTTTCATATTTATTTGACACTTTATAGTTTACAAAGCATATTATCCCATTTGATCCTTAAAAGCCCATGGAGTTGGATATTTTATAATCCACATTTTATAGATAAGCAATGAGAACGCACAAAGGTTTGGAGACTTTCCCCAAAAGCATTGTAGGAGAATAAAGACTTGAACCAGGTCTGCAGAAAACAGAACCCAGAGGGCAGGCTTAAAAACAAATAAACAAACAAAACAAAAACTCCAAACCCTATACCATAGTTCTTTACTTATTTATGTATTTTATTTTTAGAGAGAGAGAGGAAGGGGGAGGAGGGACAGAGATTGAGATTGTTTCAGTGTTCCACCCATCCACACATTCTCTGGTTGATTCTTGCATGTGCCCTGACTGGGCATCAAAACCCCAACACTGGAGTATTGGGATGACGCTCCAACCCAGCACCTGGCTAGGGCTTACCATACTCTTTATAGAAACACTTTTGTGCAGAAGTCATTGATCTTGAACTTCTTTTTTCTTCCAAAGCTTCCAGAAATTCTGAAAGCTCTTGTAGGACATGGTCTCTCCTATAACACTGACTCTTAGGGATGGTCCTTTATAGTGATGTTCCAAATCAGACTGGTATTGATCAATATAGCACTAGATGGAACTTTTATTTGCACTCATAAAGTTTTTTTAAATTTATTTTTAACATGTTTTTATTTATTTATTTTAGAGAGAGAGGAAGGGAGAGAGAGATAGAAACATCAATGTGAGAGAAACATTGATCAGCTGCCTCCTGCACGCCCCTCACTGGGGATCAAGCCCAGAACCCAGGCATGTGCCCTGACCAGGAATCGAACCAGGACCTCTCAGTCCATGGGGCAACACTCATTCCACTGAGCCACACTGGCCGGGCACTCATACATAAAGTTTTTTAAAAATCTGTGTTGTTTTTTTTTTTACTGCATATTGGTCCATCTCAGTGAGTGTACCCTTTTCCTACCCAAATGAGAATCAAACACTTTCTAAGGAAAGAGGACTGGAGCCCTAGACTCCTGCTGTCAACGTCTAGATGACTGGATGGACCTGCCAATACAGTGGTCTATGCAGTGTGTTTGGGAAGATCAGATGTATCCCTGTAGGTGAAAGTACTTCTGAGAACGCTAGTGTTCTATATGGGTCAGTCTGCCAACTTCAGATGAAAAGGAAGCTTATAGCTTCTTCAGATGGGCAACGAATGTCCAAATTACACTTGTATTTAGAAAAGCTCCTTAGACATATATGAGAATCCTCTTTTTTTTAATTAAAAAAAATTGATTTTAGAGAGAGGAGAGGAGAGGGAGACAGAAACATCGATGCTAGAAGAGAAACATCATCGGCTGTCTTCCTGCATGTGCCCTCGACTAGGATCGAAACTGAAACCCCGGCTTGTGCCCGACGGAGTTGAACTGGTGACCTTCCAGTGCATGGGACGACGCTCAACCAACTGAGTCACACTGGCCAGGGCTAGACATAGATGAGGATCTTAATGACAGCTGGTTCAAAACACTTTAAGCATCAGCCTCCTCCCTCCCCTAGTATCACCAAATTATTATGTATATTCTTTTTCTAAAGTTATGTTTTATTATTTTATTTTTATTATTTTAATCCTCATCCAAGGATATTTGTACATTTATCATGAGATAGAGTGGGAGGGAGGGAGGGAGGGAGAGAAACATCAATGTGAGAGAGACACATCGACTGGTTGCCTCCCTCACAATCCGACCAGGGCTGGGGACCAACTGCCACCCAGGAAAATGCCCTTGATCAGAACTGAACCCGCGACTCATTGGTCCAAGGGCTGACGCTCAAACCACTGAACCAAATCTGCCAGGGCTATATATATATTCTTAAAGCCCTTTTCATTAAGCATGAACTACATTTTTCCATACTTTTAAAAATCATGTAAGTTTAACTCCAGGTGGTTGCACAGGCCAAAACGCCCTTGTTATCTTTGTAAATTTCTTCCCCATCACTCAGGAGTCTTCTGATTTAAAAAAATTATTACTCAGTCTTCAGAGATAGCACAATTTCATATCATACTCAAGTCTGCAAAGTCAAAATGTGTTGTCAGCGACTTTGGATGTAGGTATTACAGACTGGAGGAGCTCGCCCATGGACGGCACTGAGAACAGGCGGGGCCCCTTGGAGACTGTGCCTAGTGAATGCGGTGGGTAGGTGGGTCATCATTCTAGCATAGGGCCTAGGAGTCAACAGTGGGGGTCCAGCAATTCTACCTTATCAATACCCAGGATCAATTAGTCTTTGGGCACTAATTCATAATGCCTTAACTCATAAAAGGTTGAAGAATAAAGAAAAGTGACTATTTACATTAGAGGCCATAATTCTTTTCAACAGTTAAAATGTATACACTCTGTCTAGTTCACTCTTTTCCAAGTAAGAGGGTTCTCGGGAAACTGCCGGAGAGAAAACGCCTCTATCCCAGAGACCAGACATGCCTATGCCTTCGTTCCTGAGTGGTGCCAGAAACAGTTCCTACTCTCTGCGCCTCTTTCTTCTAGACTCTAGGTCCAAACCCTCACCTGTTTCTTCAGTATGTTGACACCACTGATGAGGTGCTGGATTTCTTCATTTTCATGCATGACCTCAACTCCCAGATTGTACATTAACCCTGACCCTTCCAACTCTAATCTGGAAACACCCGCGGTCCGAGGATGGCCAATTTTATCTAAGGTGTGTGGATATTATTAGCAATGACAACTATAGCAACAGTAATTAACATTTACTGAACACTTACCATGTGACAAGCATGGTAATAAATGCTTTATCTTCATTAACTCATTGAATTCTTTTTATCCTCACCCAAGGACATGTTTGCATTTATTTTCAGATGGAAGAGAGGGGGAAAGAGAGAGAGAGAAACATCAATGTGAGAGAGACACATCGACTGGTTGCTAACCACAGGACCCCAACCGGGGCCAGGGACAAATTATAACCGAGGTACGTGCCCTTAGCAGGAACCGAACCCAGGTCTCTCTGGTCCACAAGCCGACGCTCTAACTGCTGAGTGAAACTGGCCAGGACTCAATGAATTCTTATAACAACCCTCTAAAGTAGGTACTAATAACTAGCCCCATTTTATAGATAAAGAAGTCAAGACTTTGGGTGGTAACTTGCCCAAGTTAGTAAGTCGCCCATTTCATTACACAGTTAGTAACTAGTAAAGCCAGGATTCGAGCCTATGGGCTTTTGACTCCAGCGCCTGGGCTTTTTGACCATTAGGCAATACTGCCTCTAGGAGGAACCTTAACCCACCTCTGGGAGCATCTCACTGTGGACGCCCATACACTCAACACAATAAACAGTGACAAGTGGTCATGAGCACTTTCTTTGTTAAAATTTAAGCTTAAAAATACAGTTGACCCTTGAACAATATGGAGTTTAAAGGGCGCTAACCCCCCAAGCAGTTGAAAATTCCTATATAACTTTTGACTCCCCCAAAACTTAAGTTGTCCATCGGTATCCATAGAGGATTGGTTCTAGAACTCCCTGCGAATACTAAAATTCTCAGAGGCTCGTCTCTATAGAAAATGATATAGAACAACGCATACAGTCAGCCCTCCACATCCATGGACTCCTGGCTTCAGACCAAAAACAGCATAGGTATTTATTGAAAAAAATCCGCATATAAGTGGACCCGCACGGTTCAAACCTGTGTTGTTCGTGGGTCAACTGTAATTGGTCTGGATATAATTGTTAGAAATCAAGCCATGATCGGGGGGGGGGGGGGGGGATACCTATAAAAAGAGACATGGTGAAATCTGAGAACCCATTTATACAAGTCAAGGAATCCACACTATATTGCTCATAGTGTAATTCTAAACATTGCCTGTTGTGTGGTGAGCTTAGGGGAAATGCTGAACAAGACACAGTCACACATAAGACCCTGCCCTCACTGGGAAGGAAGCCAAGAATTACTGCCACCTCCACCCAGAGGGAGAGCCCTACCAAAGGCCACAGAGAAGACAGTGCCCCCTTCTGAAACTGCTTCCTATTTCTGCCGCTGTGGGAGTTTCCTCATGAATAAACAAATAATCGAGTGTTTCTAGCATTTCCTTTGTGATTCAGATCAGTAAAGCAATACGCCTTTGGTGCTTGTTTATGATAGACATATCACAAATACTTCATACCCCAAATAGCTTTCAGAAAACCAACATTGAAAAGTAGTTCTAAGGCCTTTTCCACTGATCTAAACGTTTCTGTTTTTCTACGTAGAATTAAAATTTAAAAAAATCCAGATGTAAGTGGAAGCTGTTTGAGTAGATCAAGACAATGGGAAGAAAATAAAAATCACAGCTAATCCCCAAACCTCATTTCAACCACTAGCACTCTCCCGCTTCAGGCATTTCACAACATGGCTGATGAGTTGTCAACAATTACTTTATTGAGCATCAACAATTACTTTATTGAGCAATGCAACGTGCACAGCACTGTACGTAGCTTGAAAATGTCAAATTGACTTTTGTCACACCCTCTCTAAAGGCTTCCCGAAGTCCCACGGTTCTGTGGTCTTGCCGCCTGTGCTGCAGGGAGCAGGCTGCTAGTACCCGTGTAGCACTTACCATGTCACATGTCTCAGTTGTACCAGGTGGTCTCCCTACTAGATTTCTGAACTCCTCAAAGAGGGGATCCAATGTAGTGTTTATCCCTGCAACCTTGGTGTTCAAATACCTATCGGACAGATGAATGATTGAATGAATGACGTGTGCTTCACTCTGGTTCCTTCTCCAAACTCCCTAGTCTGTGATTAGGTGGAGGTGTTAATGCTGAGTGAGAAGCCAACATTCAAAAGGCACAATGGAAAAGGAGTGTCCGCAGCGTGGCTAGTCCACACACTGGAAAGTCAGCTCCCTAATGATGAAAGGTGGCTGACCTCCCCCAGGGCCTGAGAACACAACAGAGCCACAGAAACATCTCGAAGCCAGAAGATGGGGTTGGTCAACCCAAACTCCCACTTCAAAACCCAAACAGCTGGTTGGGAGCAGACCAGCAGTCGGCCACGTGCTGGTCCACGGTGCCTGTGAGCCAGAGGCACAGCCCTCTCGAGTGGTCCAGTGGAGAGTCTCAGCCACCTAAACTTAAGGATATTTTTTGCTTCATGATCCCTCCCCAGATTTAAAAAAAAAAGGCCATGCAAGAATAAATAAATAAGACACTAAACAACAAGCTGTGAAACAGAAGACATTTCCAAATGGCTGTTAAGAAGCAGTTTGGATGCCCTGCTCCTTGCATGGTGCCAAGGGGCTCAAGCTGCCATGGATGCCCTCTGTGGGGCCTTCAGTCTGCAAATATGGACTGTGTGCAAACAGAGTCCGTGGGAGGCAGTGAGCATGATGCTGAGCATGGATGACCAGCTGTGTCACTACAGAGGCCGAATCCAACAGATTAGTCTGCGTGATGGATGACGGAGAAAACTCTGCCATGGTCCAGAGGCAGCTGAATAGTACCACACACACCGTATATCTGACATCCCAGGTGTGATGGGACATGTGCAAAAGATACCGTCGGGTAGCTGTGAAACCAAGGGCAAGCTTGTTGCCGCCCTGTGCCTCAGGCTCCTCGACCAATGAAGGTTTGGCCAGACTGTCTCTCTGGTCACTTCTAAGATTCTCTTTCTTTCCTCTGGCAGGACTCTTGACCCATCAGTACCCTCACCCTTCCACGTACCTTCACACTGTTGAGATGAAGGAAAGCCCACTTGCAGGCGTTAAGGCTCACAAACAGAAGTGTTGGTGAAATACTGCTTAAGAGTCCTTTTTTTTTTTTCCCATGAGGAGAGGGTAAACACAGTCCCCCACTACCACATATTATTCAGTCGAGTTTCCCACATTTGGGAAAACAGCAGGGGTCAGCACATCTGGAGTGCAACGGATAAGCCTCGCCCTGGGAAAACCACCTCTGTGCTCATGGTGTCCCCCCTGCCAGGTAAGTATTACCGCTCAAGATTCTTAAGTTGAGTTCATAGCTCCCTATCATGGACCGGTCTGCGGTCAGAGTCCCCAACCCTGCATCACAGACTGATCAGGGCGCCAGCCTGCTGGCTGCTCTTCTACTTTGAGTCCAATTCAATTACTTTTCTGTAAAATGTAACTCACTACGCTCGTGGTTCTCGTCCACCAACCTGATACAAATAGTTGAACCATCATTCTCTCTTCGTTATCTTTCTGGACCCCACGTTTTTGCATCTGACGTTCAGATGAATGGTGGCCTGCATTCCCAAGGTCAGTGTTTGACACTTGGCCCCCTTTGTACCTCACGGCAATTCTTTAGAGCACTCAGAAAAATCCAGACATTTATTCTGAGCTGTGGAAGGCAGAGCAAAGTTTGGGAGACTCTGCTTCCTCTTCTTAACATTTTCAGAGCACGATTTAAAATGACAAGTGTTTGATCAAAACATCGGGGATTAGCTCTCAAGTCGAATTTGCATTAATGGGAGAGTTATATTTTCTAGCCTCAAACACACTATAAAAATAATTGCTTAAGAGACAATTCTTAGCCAAGTTTATACGTATATAAACTTCCCAGATTGCTAGAATAGTTTTGTTTGGTGGCTCTTTTTCATACATTTGTACCAAAACAACCATTTAAGGACAGAAGTCAGTGTGTTCTACTGTGCTAGGTATTTGCTTGATGTATAAGAAAGACTGATCTAGTATGTTGCAGAATTTGAATTTTATATTAGCTTAACATGTTGGTCTCTGAGCTCAATCTTGTCAGCCAGAGATTTAATATATTTTAGGTTAATCCAAGCTTGGCTAGGGATGTCCTGGGACCTACAGCACCTACTCAGAGCTGGGCTCCGACCCTGGTGCCCTCTTCTTTAAACCTGAGAAGACTGTACTACATTGTTCAAGGGGCCAACAGTCTTTGTTCTTGCATTCAAAATTTGTTATGCCACATTTGGCATAAAATGCTTATCGTTACATAAAAGAAAAATACGGCAAAATTCAACTTCAGAGAAAAAACATCTTAAAGGTCCTTGGGAGCCAAGGAAAGCGAAGAGATGCAGCAGATTCTACACCCTAAGAAAGCTATGTCAACAGGGAAGCATGTCTCCAAGGTCAGCTGGGTTGGGGACAAAGAGAGGCAAAACACAAACTGGCCAAGAATATTTTTATCAATTTTGCCTCGAGTCTCAGAGAGTGACAGGAGGAACACGGTTTCTTTCTCATTGTTGCAGAAACTCTTTGGTTTGAAGTTGTCCCCTTTCTAATTCTTCCCTCTTCTGTAATTTGTGATTATCACACCTGAACACCAGAATATCTCAGCGGGTCATCTGTACCAGAGTAAACAGCCAAAGGTTCCTGTTTAGAAGTCTGCCCGGATCGCATCAGATGACCACACGTCGTCCTACCCTGAACATTTCTCTAGGGGCAGGTCTAAACTGTACCATCTTCCTTTGCAAAAACATACAGACATGCCCATGAAAGGCCAAAATATAATGATAATTGATAGTGAACAAAACCCATTGTACAGACAAAGTATTCCAGCCTTCTCTATTAAAAAAAAAAAAAAAAATTCAAATTTACTGTGACTGGCCACTATTAGGTTTTTGAGTTCTATAACTCCCCAGAATTGTCAAAAGAAACCCTGTAGCCAATTCGCTTGAAAACACTAAAAACAACCTGAAATAGGCCACCCATGGTACCAAAAGCAGTGTCAAAGAGCAGAGAGATGGTGCCACCGAGGCCCATTGCAATGTCCTTGCACACGACTGGAATGGCGCCCATGGTGTACACAGGGAAAGTGGCCACATCCACAAGGACTCGCACAGGGATGCCCAGAATGCGGCAAACAACCTTCAGCAGACAACAGAGGATCCGGAGAATGGCCCTGATGATTTTCACTATGACTTTGAGGACCTTCCAGGGAATGCTCGCCAGCTCTTCCCCAATGGCCAAGAAGTACGAGACGGTGGCTGAACCCAGGTGGTACAGGCAACTTTCTATGCCGTTAATCACCTGCTTGGTGACATACCACAGGAGATACACAGTGTTCTTCAGGATTCCTACCACAAGGTAGCAGATTAATTGGAAAAGCTTGACGAATGGGGCAGCGATGAAGCCCAAGAGTTTCCTTGAAAAGCTACTTCCTTCCTCCGATGCCTCTGGGGGAAGCTGAGTGGACCTCTGGCTCCGTGCGCTGGGGACAGGGCCAGTGCTTTCTTTAGACTGCACCAGCCGCTCTTCATCCTGGACTTGGTTAACCATTTCCAGGATTTTTTTCATTTTCTCTGTGTCCTGTTCTGTTTCACCACAGTTGTTGTGGAACAACTGAGGGTTAAACGGAAGCAGTTTCTCGAGGTCCTTCACCATCACGTCTTCTATGACATCACCGTCCCTGGTGTGCTTGACAAAGCCCATGGCCCAGCCTCCACCAGGGACCGCACAGCAGGCTGCCAGCCAAACAAACTTAGGGACGGTCACTTTGTCTTTGACTCTGATGTCTGAGGGCACAGCGCCTGTGATAACATACAGGTCGTCCCCACTGCCACACTGTGGGGTCAGGGCCCGGTCCATTAGGCTGTTGAGATTCATGTACCACCGTTCCTGGAAGGTCGGGCTCATCGGAGCTGCATTTGTGAGAGTGAAGATGGCCGTGTGGACATCACTGCTAAGGGAGAATGGGTACAGCTGTCCTCTCTGATAGTCAGAACCCAGGTAATCGGTATTCAAGGCTTGCTTGCTTCCCAGATTGTCCACAGTGGTGATGGCGTCAGCCTCATGAGTCACCTCCTCAAGGCTGCTGTTGGGGTCATCGATCTGAAAGAAGAGAGGGATGTTCAGATGCACAGGTGCTCAGCAGTGAGGGTGCCTTGAATCCCTCTGCCAAGACTCTGACCGAATCCCCGTTACACTTCCTACGCTTGGGTTTGGATGGGCTTGCTTTCTGGTGCACCCACATTTCATTCTAACATCCCCCAAATCTGATGTTTGAAAGCATCTTTCAAACATGCTATTTCCAAGCATCTTTCAAACATGCTGTTTCATATTTTACTCTCTGTGTATCTTCCACTCCTGATCTTCCACTACACACACACACACACACACACACACACACACACACACCATCATGACATTCATTTCTAATCTGCTCTAGTTTTATGAATTTCATAGCTCTCTTTTGCAATATTTTTCCATGAGATGCAACTTGATTGTAAAGATGAAAGCAAGGGGAAAGTAGATCTCAAAAGGCCCATAAAAATCAGAAATGTGATCCAGAGACTCAGCCACCATGTTGGCTGCAATTTAATGAACACATCCTTAATGAATATTTATATACTTTGGGATATATAAAAAATCAACTCCAATCAGAGCATCTAAATCAAATGAGGGAAAATATATAGCTTATTGTCAGTTATTTGATTCTTATCAGGCTAAACTAAAGTTATGATTTCGCCAACTGCTGTTTGACTTATTCTCCCCATGACATTTACTATTACAAACAATTACTTTTCTCTCTAGGTCGATCTAGATATATACCAGTAATGTATCAACAAACCTACTTTTGCCCAACACTGTGTATGTGTATATGTATGTATATAAAATCTTGGTTTTGTTTCTTTTCTTTTTTAATTCAGCAGTTTAATGTATACTTTCACTTTACCAATCTGAAAGGACAAAAGGAAAAAGCTTTGGCCTGACTCAGAACTTCTAAAACGAGACAATTCCTTGATACCAGGGACCCTGTATACTCCCCACAGGGCCTAATCAAAGACTGACACATATTAGAATCCCAAGGTACTACTTCATCATCATGCCCTGAGATCACCATCAGGGCAGTTAGGCATAACAGCAGGGAGTTGAACCAACCCACATTTTCAAAAACAAGGCAAGTTAAGTAAACAATATACCTATCAGAGAAATATCTCAAAGTCATCAAAAACCACTTGTAATGATGGGGAAATATATGCTACATTGTTGACAGGAAAAGACAGGATATAAAATTAAATAAAAACAGTTTTTTAAGTCTAAAAATAGGCAAGAAAAACTTTGGAAGGAAACACAAGAAAATGTCTGCAATGGTTATTTGATTCCTGGGGAAGCTAGTGATTCTTTTCCTCTACTTTCTTGTTTTTCTTCCTACACCACTCCTAGTGACATCAACCCACAAATTATATTACGTGTTACTTTCAAAAGGAAACAAACAAAAAACAAATTAAAATAAGTAAATTCTTATTTTTTAATGATTTAAGTCTGTTAAAAATTTTTTTTTCTTCTTTTGATTTTTTTAGAGAGGAAGGGAGAGGGGAAAAACATCAATGAGTGAGAACATCAATTGGCTGCCTCCTGCATGCCCCCCCACTGGGAATCAAACCCGCAACCTGGGAATCGAACCGGCGACCTCCTGGTGCATGGTTTGACACTCAACCACTGAGCCACACTGGCTGGGCTAAAATAAGTAAATTCTTAATAACTGATTCCCTAAAGTTAGTGCTACTCACTAAACCCAAGGAAGTCAAGTCCATGTAAATTGTGTTATACTTATTGGGAGGAAAACCAACAATGCATTTATTTCTCCAACTTCGCAATGGCAAATGTGGGAATTCTCATGAAAATATGTGCAGGGTTAGCCAAGGGCAATCAATAGATGAGCAAACTGATGGGAAAGTAGGAGTATTTCCTGAAGTCTACTGGATTACTCCATAGGCTCACCTTTCAAGGCTGTTTCATCCCCTCCCTTAGTCTTAGAATCAGCAATGATCCTAGGTGTTCTCCACACCCACCAGATCCCCAGAGGACAAACAGCTCATTCATGTTGTAAAGCTTCTGCTGCTGCTCTCCTATGGCTGAAAGATATGCCACATGGCAATATCAGACTCACTCCTGAATCGTGAGCTCAGGATATGGCAGCGACAAGATTGTGGAGTCCTGGGTGTAAAGTCATGGATTTCAAGATGCATGTGTTTCCATGGTTACCAGGCATTCTGTCTGCATTCAGCCTACAACTTCTTGGTCCCCTCTAGGGAAAGTCTGGAGCTGATTTTTGAATTGGCAGCCCTGTGGCAGCACAGGCAGCATGCAGGTGTGTCTTCAGCTCAAGGGCCGTCGGGGTGAAAGGTGCCTAGAGGGGTGGATGGCAGGCCTGGAACATGAGCAGAGACAAGAGACTCTTGGATGAGGAAAGGGAAGGAGCAAGAGAAAGAAGCAAAAGGTAAGGGAAAAGAAAAGAAGAGGGGAGGGATAAAAGAAGAAAAAGGAAGGAATAAAAGATAGGGGGGCCCTGGCTGGTTTGGCCCAGCAATTAGGGCATCGGCCTGTGGTCCAGAGGGACCCGGGTTCAGTTCCCACTAAGAGCAACTGCCTCAGTTGCGGTTTGACTCTGGCCCTGGTTGGGTTGTGCGGGTGGCAACTCGATGTGTCCCTTTCATGTCGATGTTTCTCTATCTCTCCCTCCCTCCCACTCTATCTGAACAAAAAATGGAAAAGTGTCCTTGGTGAGGATAAAAAAAAATTTTTTTTTTTTAAAGGGAAAGAAAAGGAGAGAAATGTGTGTGTGTGTGTGTGTGTGTGTGTGAGAGAGAGAGAGAGAGAGAGAGAGAGAGAGAGAGAGAACACAATAGCCTTTTAGGCAGAAACCAGGACTGTGGACTGACTTATTCCCAAGCTTCAGCACATGGCCTCCCAACTGCCACGGTCAGAGGAGACGTAGCTGGTTGCCTCTGCATCCTCTCAGACTACTTGGGTTCATGGGGCTTCAAATTCTGCTGTGACTGTGTACCAGGCAACCGGGTCAAGCTTTTCTGCCCACGCTTCATAGGTACAAAGGAAATGGGCCAGGACGGCACCGAGGTTGCTGGGAAGGCCAGGGCCTGATTCTACAGTGGGCTCTGTGCACCTCCCTGCCCCGGGGCCTCTCTAGGCCAAGGAGAAACTAAACTGTCTGCTGTGGATACGCAGGCAGGAAAGAGCACATCTTCCCTCCCTTTTCCTTGCTTTTCCAGAAGCCCATACCCATGGTCATTATAGTCTTACGATCTCCATGGTTTGGTGACAAGATAGAATATGTTTGAAATCAAGACAGAATGCCTGCACACTGAACTATATAGTGATGGGGTGTGAGTAGTAATATGGTGTACTAAATAAACTACTAAACAATTGTTTTCAACATAATACTACATGGAAGGTATTTTTACCTTATTTTAAACATGGGGAAACTAAGACACAGAAAGATGATGTCTTTTCAAAGTCACCCAATAATTAGCAGGAAAAGGATTTGAACTGAGACTAGTCTTTTTATTCCTAAAGCATATATCCTTTATTATTAAGCCATACTTTCCCCATCTTTTTTTTTTAATCTTTATTGTTGAATGTATTACAGATGTTCCTCATTTTTTCCCCCATTGACCCCCCTCCCCCTTCCCAACCCCCTCCTGCCTTTTCCCAAACTGTTGTCTGTGTCCATTGATTATGCATATAAGTTCTTTCATTTATTTCTTCCCTCCCCCCAACTCCCTTCTCTTTGAGGTTTGTCAGTCTAGCAACCAATTTGTACTTCTTAATCTCTTCACCTTTTTCACCCATTCCCCCAACCCCCTTCCCATCTGGCAACCAACAAAATATTCTCTGTATCTATGAGAATGTTTCTGTTCTACCTGTTCATTTTGTTTGTAGATTCCATTGCCGATGAATATGTATTCATTGCCATTTGGTTTGTTCATATATTTTATCTTTTTCTTCAAAAAGACCCTTCATCATTTCATATAATAATGGTCTGGTGGTGATGAACTCCTTTAACTTTTTCGTGTCTGGGAAACTCTTTATATGGCCATCGATTCTAAATGACAGCTTTGCAGGATAGAGTAATCTTGGTTGTAGGTCTTGCTTTTCATCACTCTGAATATTTCTTGCCACTCCCTTCTGGCCTGCAAAGTTGCTTTTGAGAAATCAGCTGACAGTCTTATGGGAACTCCCTTGTAGGTCATTATCTGCTTTTCTCTTGCTGCTTTTAAGATTCTCTCTTTGTCTTGAACCTTTTGCATTTTGATGATGATGTGTCTTGGTGTGAGCTTCTTGGGGTTCACCTTGTTTGGGACTCTCTGTGCTTCCTGGACTTGTATGTCTGTTTCCTTCACTAAGTTAGGGAAGTTTTCTGCCATTCTTGTTTCAAATAGTTTTTCAATTTCTTGTTCCCTCTCTTCTTCTGGCACCCCCAAGATGCAAATGTTGGCACGCTTGAAGTTGACCCAGAGGCTCCTTACACTATCCTCATTTTTTTGGATTCTTTTTGCTGTTCTGATTGGGTGTTTTTGGCTTCCTTGTTTTCTGCTTCAAATCGATGGTTTGCTTCTTGGCTTTACCTACTCTACTATTGAATCTGAGTAAATTATTCTTTATTTCAGTTAATGCCTCCTTCATTTCTGACTGTGCATCCTTCATTTCTGACTGGTCCTTTTTAATGCTCTTAAGGCCCTCACTAAGTTCATTGAGCATCCTTATAAGCAGTATTTTGAACTCAGCATCTGTTAGGTTGCTTATCTCCATTTTGCTTATTTCTTTTCCTGGAGTTTTATTCTGTTCTTTCATTTGGGACCTATTTCTTTGTCTCCTCATTTTGGCTGTCTCTCTGTGTTTGTTTCTGTGTATTACTTATCGAGAGGTATGGGGCCATCTAGACTAGATGCTGCTTGTCTGAAAGAATTTAGGAAAACCTGAGGCAGGATCCAAGACAGGCCAATCCTATGGTTAAGCAACTGGCAACAGCTCGGGTGGGCCTGAAAGTTGTGTGGGGCGGGGCAGAGCGGGGCCTCAGGGAATCACCAGGGCAGGGCTACCAGTGTGAGCCAGGTTGCTGGAGTCCCAGATATGGCAGCTGTCTGCCGCCCCAGGGATGAGCTCACCAAAGGAACAAAGGCCTCTGACAGCACATTTGTCCCGGACAAAGCACCCTCTCCAGCCCTCGCTCCAGTGCCAAACAGCTCAGTTCTGCCCTGTATATGTCTCTGGCGCCCCTCCAGCTGCCTCCCCTCCAAGCTTAGAGGGAGTGAGCCCGATAAGTCCGCGCGCAGGCCCTTTAAGAGGAGCTGCCTGGGGCTCCAAGAGCCTCAGCCTCAGTTCCCGCTGGTTTTTCCAGCCAGAAGTGATGGGGATTCTCTTTCTGGCACTGGAACCCTGAGCGTGGGGCCTGGCGAGGGATGGGGTCCCCTCAGTCCTCAGGGAGGACCTTCCCAGCCGAGGTGTCCTCCTGATTTTTATCCTCCACATGTGGGTGTGGGACCAGGCCGTCCGCCTCCGCCCTCTTACCAGTCTGGATGTGGCTGCTTCTTTAATTCCATAGTTGTAGGACTTCCATTCAGCTCGACCTCAGGCGATTTTGAATGATGGTTGTTCTGCAGTTTAGTTGTAACTTTGATGTAGTTGTGGGAGGACGCAATACCGCTTCTACCTATGCAGCCATCTTGACCGGAAGTCCCCCCATCTTGATGTTATACCAGTTTTCTCTATCACAGAGTAGGAAAAAATACACTACACTATCTGTAATCTTTTCTCTCTGTGTCATGGAATAAATGAACTCCCTCCAGGTTGCAGGGAGAGAAGCTGAGCCCCAGTGTTGCAGTCCCAGACTGAAGAGAGAATGGAGAGAAGGTGAGAGGGCACCACTCCAGGCTGCCTTCGTGCCTCCCTTTTGCCTTTGCCCAGGGCACATGGCAGCCAAGCCATTAGCTTTGCAGTCTGTGTGGTAGCAAAGGCAGAGTGCAATGGGCCAGAGCAGTTTCCAGACTATGATGACCCTTAGAAATTGGTCAGCTATCTGGCCATGTTCCTATTCGCTCCTCACTGTTCTGTTTTTGGCCTCTACACCAGCAGGGGTAGCAGAGAACAACAAGCACAGCAAAACTTCTTTGAGAAGAAACATAAAATCAGACCCCTCACTACATTCTCTTCCGCTCCCACTGCAGAGTGGATATAAACGATCAGGAAGAGGCTCTATACAGCCATGGTCACCTGGATAAATTATATGGCTTAAGTGAATCTGGATTGTGTTAAGACTTTGTATTTTCAATGAACAAGAACTCATTTGTGTTGCCTCCTATAGGATGGTTCACTGGAAGGACACAAAAACATAGAAACCAAGAAGCTCCCAAGACCCAGAATTATGGTGTAGCTTGGCACTGCTGGAACCAGAAATGGATTCCAGGTAACTCTAGGGAATTTGGGCAGCAAGAATCTGTGGTTGAGGCTAATTTGACATTAATGATTGCCATCACTCAGCCACATTCGACCTGTTGGACTTTTTCTCTCTCTCCCTCCTAGCTTCTTCACCTAGTTCTTTCTGCATAGCTCTTTTCTACTTTATGGCTTCTGCTGACTGATGGTCTCTGTTTCATCATCACTTGAGCTTGCACATGGATCATCATGGCCTCCCTGGCCACTAACCACATCATTAACCTGCAATTTTAGCTACTTCTGTTAATTCAATTGCTCAAGAGACAGAATCTGATTTACCCAACTCAACTTTCCATATCAGGCCATGTCAAGACAAGCCTATGGAATAGCCATCCTTGAGTTAAATGCTTGTCCACTTAGCTGTGGCTGGGTGCTGGAGAAAGAACTCTGGTGATCCACAGAGGGCTTCCCCTCCATCTGGGACCATGGAACTGTCAGGCATTCTAGGTTTGGCTTGTCTAGTCATAACCTTCGTTCAATGCACTGATATAGATAAATACGTGTGAATAATACTAAACAAAATTAAAACAATAAATAAAAAATAAATTCTCCCAGGTTTATCTAATCCAGTATTAATCTCTGACAAAAATAACAAAGGATGTCTTATAAGACTTATAAGATGACATATTGACCTTCCATAAACCCTTTATTTTCTCCTTTGAGGATCCAATTAGATATAACTCAGAACCTCTCTTTCTATCTTTTCTACGTCTTGTCTTCTTTTTTTTTTTAATCCTCACATGAAGACATTTTGCATCCATCTTCAGAGAGAGCAGGAAGGAGAGAGGGAGGAAGAGAGAGAGAGAAACATCAATGTGAGAGAGACACATCAACTGGTCACCACCCACACAACCCCAACCAGGGTCGGGGACAAACTGCAACCAAGGCATGTGCCCCCAGCAGAAACTGAAACTGGGTCTCTCTGGCCCGCGGGCCAATGCTCTAACTACTGAGCCAAACTGGCCAGGGCTTCTTTTTCATATTTTATATCTCATTAACTCTTTATATTGTAGTCTAGGTGAATTCCTTTGCTATATCTTCCCATTCACTAGATCTCTCTTTAGCTATGTCTAGTCTACTTGTTAGTTGAGGTGTTTATTTCTTTTCTTTTTTTTTCATCTTAATGACTCTTCTTTTTCTTTTCTAGCATTTCTATTTGGTTTTATTCCAAAACTTTTTTTATTATTTTCTCTTGTGAAATTCTTTTTTATCTTTCAATAATTTAGACATGCTTATCTTAAAGTCCTTTCACGATTTATCTATTTTATTTGGTTTTTCAGTTTATTTTGTTGCTTCAATTGGTTAACTTCAAGGTGGTGTGTATATTAAGTACTTTTCAATTTTTGCTGGTGAGCTTGTCTTCATACAAGTTCCATGGTGTTTTGTTGAAAAAACAAACAAATTTAATAGGATTACTTTTGCAGTTGCCTCTGCCAGAGTCCTAAAAACTTCAATAATTCTGAACTACTTTCTGAGTTATTTTTTCAGCACAGGGTTTCTACAGAGAGGAATCAGTGCAAATTTGAGCCCATACAAAGGAAAGATGATGGCTCTAGATTTACTTCTGGGAGGGTTTGTATTTCCATTCATGACATGGGTGGGCAGCTATTTTCTTCACCAACTCACAGGTAATTTTTCTGTCTAGTTCACTAGTGCTGCAGCAATTTGCCAACTTTCAGCTTTACTCAGTGAGCCTAGCTCATTTCTTGTTATAAATACGGTAAGTAACCTTGACTCCCATCTAGCATTCATGTGGCTTCCCACATGTAGCTTCAGCCATTGGTATCTTACATATTTCTGGCAGCTGGGAATTTCCCTTTCTTACTTTTTTTTGCTGAAATATGCATTTAATTTAAATAAGTAAATATACATTTTCAATTTTTTTTAAATCCAATATTTCTATGTGATTGCAGTTGGAGGAAAGACATGCCACATCTGCCCTATCACCTCAGGTTTAAAAAGTTTCTCATAAATTATGTCTTCTTTACTTTTACAACTCATGACAGATTTATCATCCCAAAATTTATTTACTTTGCCTAAATCTCTCTTTTTTTCCCATTTAGACCACCTCCTGGATAAGTATTTGGTATAAGTAGAATAGTATTTTTCAACACCTTTACTGATGGTGTCAAAAACTTCATAGGCTAAAAGTTTCTCACTAGGAATAGGATATAGGGACTCCCAACCCTTCCCTAAATCACACCAACCAGCTTATAAGCCATCTGATTCTGGGGTTTTTTTGTTTGTTTTTACCAATTTCTTTGCATTATTTATTACCTATAATTTTTTCTGTTCATTCATAGGTATTTGTTTTCCTGTAATTTATTTCCACTGATTATGTATTCTGCAACTTAAGAGTTATGTTAAAAATTACATATTATGCCCTTGCCAAGTGGCTCAGTTGGCTGGAGCATCATCCTATATGCCAAAAGGTTGTGGGTTCGATCCCTAGTTGGGGCGCAAATGGAGACAATTGATGGAAGTTTCTCTCTCTCACATCGATATCTCTCTCCAACTTCCTCTCTCTCTCAAATCAATAAAAACATATCTTTGGGTGAGGATTAAAAATAAATTAGATATTACATTATGAAGTCCCTTCACCATATCATTTATAAAACGTATTAACTCCCAGGGCCTTATAATAGTCTGTTACCTGATCTCCACTGAGATAAATGCTCCTTACGATTTCTAATTCTTGTCTTAAAACCAGTTTTAACCTACTTATGACAAAACTTTCTTCTGATCCCAAGATGACTCATGTTTTATTATAATCTGTTAAAGAATCATCTGAAGCCCGGCTGGTGTGGCTCAGTGGATTGAGCATCGTCCCACGGACTGAGGGGTCCCTGTTCGATTCCTGGTCACGGTGCATGCCCAAGTTGTGGGCTCGATTCCCACTGAGGGGTGTGCAGGAGGCACCGAACGATGTTTCTCTCTCACATCGATGTTTCCATCTCTCTCTCTCCCTTCCTCTCTCTCTAAAAAAAAAAGAATAAAAATATATTTTAAAAAAGAATCATCTAAAAACCTAAATAAAATCACTGTAACAGCTTCCCATTAGCACCACGCCTACTTAACTCCATGACCAAGTATGTCTTGTCAGCTCTCACTTTCTGAAGCAACGATAAAGTGTGTGTGTAACTAATGCATGTATGGGAAGCTGTATTAAAAGTAGTACAAGTATTTGATTTAAAAAATCTAATATATGCTTTGATTCAGTGTTATGTCAAGGGCAGATGTATTTTTCCATGCTCTCTGCAGACATAGTTTAATGATCTGGTCATTGCAATCACAGTAAATTACTGACAACTCTGTTCCCCAAAGACAAAAATACACCTATGATGTCAGAGGTAATTTCAGATTACAATTTCTGGGCTACACTTGCCCTTTTGTATGCACCACTAATCTTATTCTTTGGTTTCTCAGCAGAATCTCTGAAGTAGGGGCAGGTACAAAGATCTCACTGTGTAATCCTCCTCCCTGCTGACCTAGTCCGCCTGGGCTACCAGGGTAATTTGATATTGTTCCTGTGTTTAATGGAAACTTTTTTCCCCCTAATCACAACATGTTAAGTAGGTTTTAGAAGAATGAGCTCCCCCTCCACCAGCATCCTGCCCCATAAATAATCTTATAATAAATTCCTTTCAAATTTAGTACCAAGAAAAAAATAGTTTCTCTGCACGAATTGGTCTGTTTCCTTCTACCAGACCTTAAAAGCTATTTAAGCCCTGGCTGATTTGGCTCAGCAGTTAGAGCACTGGCCTGAAGACCGAAGGGTCGCAGGTTCCATTCCTGGTCAAGGGCACATACCTAGGTTGCAGTTTTGACCCCCTGCCCTGGTCAGGGTCGTACAGGAGGCAACCAATTGATGTGTCTCTCTCACATCGATGTTTCTCTCTCTCTCTCTCTCCCCCACTCCTTCCCTCCCTTCCACTATATCTAAAAAAAAAGGAAAAATATCCTTGGGTGAAGATTAACAAAAATTTAAATAAACTCACAAAACTAGGTACTATTATTATCACCTGCTGACAGGTGAAGAAACGGAGTCACATCAAGATTAAGTAACCTGCTCAAGGTCACATGGTTAGTGTGTAGTAGCATCAGGGTATGACCTCAGGAAGTCCAGCCCCACAGCTGGTGTTTTATACGCTTCAAAGTAGGCCTTCCCATCAAGAAACTCACCATCTATTTAGGAAAACAAGACAAAGATACACACAGAGCTCCACTGGAAATCAAGAAAAAACAACAATGTAATGTAGTTTATGGTAAATGCCAAATACACGGTGAAAAGAAAAAAGAACGATCAAATTTCAGAAGAAGGAAGGGCACAGTGAATGCAGTCAAGGAGGGCTGCTTACTTCTTGGAGAAAACAAAAGCTGAGGCGGGATTAGAAGGATGTGCAAGCCTTTGATAAATTTAGTGGAAGAGAAAGGCCAGTAAGGCTTAACAAGACTTCTGCACAAAGGTGTGGGGGCAGAGTCGCGTAGCCTGTGAAAACAGGATTCTGAATAAGGAAAAGAGAAAGGTTTAATTGGAAGGGATAGCAGGGGACCAGATTACAGATGATCTAATATACAGACAACTAATCGTAGGATAATTGTAACTGTCACTTAGTACTCACTATGTTCCAGGCACTAGGGGAGGTGATTTACATAAAGCATCTTCTTTAATCCTAACAGGATCTCTATTTCTTTACAGAAGGAAAAAGCAAGGCCCAGGCTGGGTAGGGTGCCCAGTGTCTCACTGTCAGTGAGGGTGGGTGACGTCACAAACCCACATGGTCTGACTTCAGCAGCTGTAACACTACTGCTCTGCACTGCCGTACACAGTAGAAATTCCCTGATGGTTTGTAAGGACCAGAGAGTATCACCAGGGACATGCAGTTCCAGGGAGGCAGGCCTGGCTGCACTGGGCAGGAAAGCCTGGACCACAAAGGCAGATGAGGGAATGGAAAAGGAAGGACATGTGCAAGATTCCGGAAGGCAGAAGCTCAGGATGTGAGTGCTGATCTGGGAGGCTCCATGGAAACTAAAAGATGATGTCAAGGGCCAGAGTGGAGGTCACTGGGAAATGAGGGACAGTGGAGGAAAAGTAAACAGGTTGACCTTTAAATGAGACTACACTGACAGGCAGAAACATTTTATAGCGGCTGGAGATTCAGGACTGGAGCTTGGGGGCAGAAGTGAGGTTGGAACTCTAGAGGAGCAGTATTAACAATGAAGACTCAGCTTGTTCACACACTTCCTGCGGTCCGGCACTGTGGCAGGGGACTTACAAACAAGATGCGACTGCTGTGCATGCAACCCTGTGGTACCAAGAATAATCAGAAGTATACAAATGAATATTTTAATTTTAATTGCTGTACATTTATGTTTAAGGTGTCCTAGGAAAACATAACCAGCATTTCATATACACTATTTCCACGATATTATTATTTTGGACAAGACTAAATTGGTTTTCCAAGGAGTTGACTTAAAATCAGTATAAAGGCCCGATCAGTGGTTGAGCATCGACCCATGTACCAAGAAGTCACCGGTTCGATTCCCGGTCAGGGCACATGCCCAGGTTGTGGGCCCGATCCCCAGTGGGGGGCATGCAGGAGGCAGCCAGTCAATGTTCTCTCTCATCAATGCTTCTATCTCACTTTCCCTCTCCCTTCCTCTCTTTCTAAAAATCAATAAAGAAAAAAAATCACTGTAAAGGCCAATTTCAAGCAGTAAAGGTAGTGCTCAGATATGGCAAAAACGACAGAGCAGTGACTACGAATAGCACTGCTACATCCCATCCACTCTTCGCCTAACCCTACCAGGTACGCACTGTTACCATCTTACACACGGGAAGATGAAAACTCAGACAGTGACATGTCCAAGGTCATCCAGTACAGACGTGTCAGAGCCGAGGCGCATGCCCAGCTTCTCAGACGCCAGAGCTCCTCGCCACGTGGCATCAGCAGCCCCTGCCTTTGGATGAGAGCTGCGGGGGCCACTCTGGAGGACGGGGAGGGTGAAGAGAGGCTGGAAGACACGGGGAGCCATGGGAGAATCAAGCATCTGGGCTGGCACCAAAGAAGAGGAGAGAGCTTCAACCAGGGGAGAATCACCAGTGTGGCGTCTGGTGGCACGGGGACGGTGGAGACCAAGACCAAGGCCTTTCATGATTACAGCATCCTCAGGGAGACTTCAAAGGGCAATTTCCACAAAGGGTCCTGGAAGGAAGACAGGTGGTGGAAGAGACTGGATATGGGCAAGAGGAAGCTGCAGAAACAGACCCCTCGTCTGAGGAGTCTTTACCTTTACCTACTCGTCTGAGTAGGTAAAAGTGGAAAAACGAACAGGACCTTAGCTTGAGGAACAGGATTTACAAGGATAAACAAAGATTGTCTTTAAAATAAAATTTTTTAATTGATTTTATAGAGAGAGAAGAAGGGGGGAGGGAGACAGGAAGAGGGAGAGAGAGAGAAACACTGATTTGTTCTACTCCTTCGTGCATTCATTGGTTGGTTCTTGCATGTTCCCTGACCGAGGATCGAACCTGCACCCTTGGCATAGCTTGGACTCTCTAACCACTGAACTACCCAGCCAGGACACAAAGATTGTCTTCCAGACCCCCATCCAAAGACCAAGGAAGAGGGGGCATTGGGAGGGTGGGGCTACTTAGGTCTCTGTACGAGGGAGCATCCCCGGGGGACAATGAGAAGGTGGCAGCCTACAGGAGCAGTGAGCCACCGAGCAGAGCCCTGGTCCCTGAGGGTTTCTGGGCTGTGAAATCTCTCAAACCGCAGGGACCACAGTGACCCGCTGCAGACCTGCCACGGGGGAATTTGTTGCTGCGGAGTGGGGAGATGCTTGTGGGAAGTGATAATGATCTGCAGGAGAACAAGCGTGAGGCCTCGGCACTCGTGAGCCATACCCTGCTCACCCCGCGCTCTCCTCCGCCTCTCCTGTGCTCCTCCCTCAGAGCCTCCAGGGACAGTCACACCAACTGCACAAGCTTTCTGTGAAACAGATCATAGATGTGGCAGGTACAAGGGAGTCCCCTTAACTCCCTTCCCAGCACCAAGCCTGCACAAGTGTTTCGATGTGACCCAGAACCCCACAGGGCCAGAGGTCCCAGCTAAGACCTCCAAGGCCAGGGACCTCCAAGGAGCAAGGGACTGGGGCAGCCCGAGGGGGGGGGGGTAGTCACAGAATGTCCCAGAACACACAGGAGCAAAAGGAGGCTTCACAGAGAGAGGGCTGAGACGACTGGGTGGGGAGAAGCTTATAATTAGTTACCAAGATGAGTCTTAAAGAGCGGTCACAGTGGACCCAACGCGGGGGTTGTACATCAAGAAGAAAGTTACCAGGGAACCGGGGAGCCAGAGAGCCGGCTGCTGTGCACCTGCTCCTTCCACTTGTACAGCTGCAAGTTCCTCACGCTTGGGAACGTCTCTTGCCTAATTCACAAGGAAGACCCTGCACATGGCATGTTCTTGGTCAGTGTGCTGATTGCTCTGCTATGACCACAGCAGGGGCAAAGGGGAGGGGTCAGCAAAGGGAATGACACCGGGAGCGTGGGGGAGCGTCGGCAGCAGGAGGGACCTCCCCTGAGGCCAGAGAGGCGGGTGCATGGGGAACCGCGCGGAGTTCTCAGGGAAGCGGTGTCAGCTTCTCTGCCGTAAGTGGGACACGGTGGCTAGTGTGGGGAGAACAGGGGTGGTCTGCAAGCCCCCTGAGTCCTGTGCCAGGGAATTCCTGAGAGGAAAGAAAGGCTGCTGAAAAGAAAAGGCCCCAAAAGGCCAAACAGGACGAACGGGGAGGCCAGCTGGCTGAGACCAGGGCTGGGGTTGGTGCTTACCCACGTGTGACCTGCGGTCCAGAGACAGGTGCAGAGACCACTGGCCAACGTGCTGTCTGTGGTGGGGATGAAGGGCGGGGCCCTTTGTCACTGCAAACAGCGAAGTGCCTGACCTGAGCTCAGGTGGGCAAGGGGCAAGGGTTGTGGGTGACAGCTAATGGCACTGCTCGTGTGAAGAGACTGAACAGGTGCCAGTGCAGGTGAGGAGCAGGAAGGCTCAGGGGACGTTGGGGGGGTGGGCACTGAAGGGAAGGAGTGGCCGGTCAGCAGCTGGCAGGTGGAGCGGCCAGGTGTGACACAGCTGCTGATGGGCAGCGAGTGCAGAGTGTGGGACATCAGTGGACAGTCCAGTTAGGCAGTCTGACCCCCAAGACAAAGTGGGGAGAAGAAGTCTGCCAGGCAGAGAAACTACATTTGTCCGTCTGTCTGTCCCACTGAGTTGAAGGGTCGGGGCCAGTGCCGCGTATGTCTGTGCTCCCTGCACCTATTATGATGGCCTCCGACCAGGAAGTGATCAGTGTTTGTTGAATTATCCCATTTGACCTCCACAACAACCTTCCGATGCAGTCTGACCTCCAGTGTGCAGATGCCGCGAGACAGGCTCCAGAGCGCCGGGCTGTCCCCTAGGTCTGCCCCGGGATCTGCCCGAGGAAAAGGTGGCCATCAAGAGAAACCACCAAGATGAATGAACTTGGCCATGATTCAGGAAGGGCAGCGTTTCCTTCCCCTGGAGAATCTTAGGCTGAGGTTAGATAAGCATATCCAGGGATGGGCCAGACCAGATCCTGTGATCAGGAGACAACCTAGCGAACCCTGTGGGAAAAGAAGCTATGTTCCTTGGGGTTTGTTTTATTTTTCAAAGCGAGTTAAATCATCATATGATCTGAACTGTGGATGTTCCAATTTTGCTCCTGTCACAATTCTTTTGAACTATGATACCCACAGGAACGTGAAAGAGATGCTGTCACCCACTGCCCATCACCAGGTGGGTGGGCGGGCCCTTCCCTAGAAGAAACAGGCAGCTGATCATCGGGGCGTCGGATAATCTCATCAGAGCTGGAGTGGACAGGGCCAACAGGCCCTCTGCAGTCACACACATTAGAATGAACTACATCTAAGGCCTTGGGCGAATCCTAAGAGAAGCCACTCACCACAGAAAATACCCAGCACAAGGGAAGAGCCACCCTTCAGAAAAGAAGTGGGAGGCCAGTAGGGCCACACGGGTGAAGGACACTGAGGGGAACAAACCAGGAGACCTTTGAACTCTCAAGAAAGGAATAAACAGAGTTCTGACCCACCCATCTAAGAAAAAAAACCCTCCCTGCTTGGCATCCAAAATATTCTTTATCCTCTTGGGGATAGAAACAGCTTTAGAAAAATTAGAAGAATTTTTTTTCTTTCTTTTTTTTTAAGGAAAGAAAAATGCAGGGCTTTTCCTTTCTCGACCTGCCCCTTCAGCACTCAGGCAGACGTCCAGGTCCTCTCTGCCTTCCTCCCCTGAGTCACCCTTCCTCTGGGCTCCTGGGGCCACTCCAGGCCTTCCTGCCCTTGGGGAGCGGCAGGCACCCCAGCTCTGTGATGGGCACACTGGAGGTGCTCAGCAGGTGCTGGGTGAACTGCAGAGATGCAAAGACAAATGGCTGAAGAGCCGTCTCCTCCTAAGTCAGAAAGACGATGGAACAGGAAAAAGAATGAAAAGATATTCCACTTCCTTTTCAGACTTCCCTTTTCCTTGAAAATTAAAAAAAATAGAAGGGGGGTGGGCAGATAACATAAATGCACCAAACCTACACTGGCAATACGTGCGGGCGAGGGAGGCCTGGAACGCCACGGGACTCCTCGGACTGTTCTCACACACAGCTCCAAGTCTCCAACTCCTGGGAGCCCCGGGAAGTGTGCCGACTCCTTTAAGACCTTTCCAGAACTGCAGTACCTTCTCAGGTTACATCATCCCTGGTCCTCTCTGGTTTCCTTCCTCATTACTCACCGAAGCCTGTTTTCCACCCTGGACTCGCTCTTTTCCAGAGCAATTATTCTTAGCCTTCAACTGTGCGGGACAGAATTCAGAAAAGTCAGTTAAGTGGAGCTGTCTCCATTTCTAATTTTTTCCATCTTTTGAGTTGAGACAAAGTGAGAGGTTCTTAGTCCTGCCTGCCCATCAGAATCACCTGGAAGTTTCGAAACAAAAACACCTCCAGGCCTTACCCCAGACAGATGAAATCAGAATCTCTGGAGCAGGGGCAGGGCTGGGAATCAGGATGTTTTTAAAGTTCTCCAGATGATTCTAAATTAAGAACCAGCTGGGCTAGATCTTTATCACATTCTTCTTTATCAGTCTGATGGAGTTAAACCCCTGCCCAGACAGCTACTAGAAGGAATTAGTATGTGTCTTTAAATTAATGATTATTTTTATTTTTTAATTTTTTATAGACACATTACTTTTCTTCAAAAAGATATATAACTCTCAGACTTAAAAAATGAAGCTAACATTTGAAGAGTAAAGTTTCATGTTACGGAATATAAAGCTGATAAGCAATAGATAGTTATTTTTAGAAGGTATATACAAAGTGCACATGTTAGAACTTGTGGCTGCATAAGAAGCACCTTGGTCCTTATTTTAAAACGCAGATTCTTGTGTTTCACACCAGAAGTCTATTCTCTAGGTCTGGAGTGGGGTCAGAAATGCATTTTCAACCACCACCCCAAGTGATACTGATGCAGGGGGTCCATGAACCACACAGTGAAAAACAAATGTTTAAATCATCTTTGGTAGTGCCCCAGCTGGGCTTAATTTATTCACATACTCTTCAGACTTTTTGACAGGTATTATCCCCAAACTGCAGGAGCTGTGATGATAATAAGGGAGAGAACAAAGTATTACAGAGCCATTCGGGTCCTCTACCTATCAGAGCCACTAATATTCTGATCATAAAAATGTATGAACGTGGATTTCCTGCCTCATTTACATGTGGAATGAAAAGTCTATTTTTTGCTTTGTATCTGCTCCTTTGAGCACATCTCACTACTCCAACATCTTCAATAACATCTTGGCTAATGAGAAACTGGCATATTCATGGAGTCCTCCCAAACTCCTCCAACCTCTTCTCTCAAATCTTCCCTCCTATTCAACCCAAACAGGCCAATGCTTGTCCCCCAACCATGTCAGTTACGTGGCTGTAATGTAAACACCCTGCTCGTCTCTGTCCTGTGCCCATGTCATCCACGGTGGGAGCCTTCCCCATTTCCCTCTACTGCTTGGTCTACGTGGATGCCAAGGCCGGCTGCGGCCTCACGGCTCTTGTGCGGGACAGTCTCCTTTGGTCTCCCAGATCCACTCTCCACTCTTCTCTGCCCTGGTCTGCGTCCCAGGAGGCTCACTTTTAGGGGGCACTGGAGCAGCCAATGGGAGGACGGGAAGAGCGAGACCAGAGCACGCGGTCCCTGGCTTCCTCCCCACCTGGTTGCTGCAGTTCTGGCTCTGGCCGAGTTTCTCTGTAGTTGCTGCTCCCACCAGGCTGTTCCCTGATCCCACAGACCAAGGATGGTGACAGCTTCCTGTGACAGCTAGGCCCTAGGTGCTGCACCATATCTGTGGACTCCCTTAATTCTCTAGAAGTCATTTCTTCATTCAATCTGTTGGTTAAACTACTTTGAGACTCCCATTTATTTCCTGCCAGGACTCTGGCTGACACAGCCGCAGTGAGATCTTTCCCAAGAACTCAACTCGCCCAGTCCTGGGAGCTCACAGCCACCTCAGGGCATTGGTAACATGGATTACACGCATGGACGGCACACAGAACAGGGTCTGCTGAGCAGGGAGGGTCCCTCAAGTAGTCTAATCTAGCAGCCCACTCTGGGCTCTCCCAGCCAACCACCAGGAATACCAGCCCCTATCAATCAATGTGCCACAGTCAACTTCACTTCTGACTTAACTGAGTGGTTCTGACACTGTTTCTGAAAGAGCAGCACTGGTTACTGCATGAGCCCCTGCCATGCACCTCCCTGCCTTGCCAGTCACACCAGATGACTCTCTCAGGTTTTCTATCCAAGAAACTCAGCGACTAACAACAGTCAGAGTGTGAAAGTTGCTAGATGCAGTTTAGGGTTGGCAGCCAGGCTGACCCCTGGGAAAGCAGGTAGAAGACAGGATGGGAGAAAGACCCTGAAGACTAAGTGGGACCATTGGGTTTGTAGAAGTTTCCCCGTTCTGGTTCCTTTGAGGCCTTTGCGTATCTCTGTTCCCGTGCCCATGACTCTACCAGTGATGTCCTACAAAAGCCCTGCCCTTTACCCGAGGAAGCTTGGGTAAGCGTGTGATTCATGCACCAACAAGCCTGAAACAATAGGAGTCCGATTCTTATGAGAACTCACTAAACTCTTTGTGGGAATCAGGGCAGGGACCTTGTAGGTATAGAACATTCTAGACACATGGATTAACTCTTGGGAACAAATGAAGATACAAGGCTGCCATGGTCCCAGAAGTCTGGGAACAGATCAGAGGGGCACCCCAAGGGACAGAGAGAAGGAACTTCCACCAAATTCAGAGAATGTGTCAGTGGACAAAGAAACATAGAGGATGGTGCAGGCACATCTGAACTCGGAGAAAAAGCTGGGACCTGATACAGGGAAGGTTGCAATGGAGCAGGAATGTGGGTTTTGTTTTGACAGGGAGAAGTGGTTTTGTTCGAGAAAGCCGGGATTACAAAGGTCTTCAGAGTTGGCACTGGGGCCCTTCTTTTTGCTCAAAATGGGCACAACATTGACAAAGCACCAGTTGTACTATGTCTGTCGCTTGGCCTGGCCTGTCTTCTCCTGTTTGGGAGTGTAACCTCTCACTTTCCTAGCATGGACGGAAGAACCATTTCAGCCATAATACTGGGTCAGACCTAGGAGCCTGGTAATGCTCATCCTGGTGGCCTCCAAGGCACAGCAGAGGTTACTTATTCATTCAACGTAACGTATTTGCATTGAGTGCTCAGACACAATGCAGAGTGTCTTTGCACACAAGGTCATACTGGAGGGTCCTAACTCCTCTGCAGGAGAGGGAAAATTGATTAGCCCCATGCCATAAACTGGGGACCTGAATCCATGAGATTCAGTGACATTTCCAAGGTCACAGAGCTGATAAATGACAGAGCTGGGATGCAACCTGACCACTTCATTTCTGTCTTTGCCCCTTCAGGGAGAGAGTTAAGTAACCCATTTCTCCTAGGTCATGATCTGCCTTCCCAGCTAAGTAACAGGACACCTGCAGGCAGGGGTGGGGTCACATTCCAGAACCACATCTTAAACTCTGTTGCTTGACTTAGTCCTGAGAATTCAATAAATGGTTTTGCTGATGATGACAATGACAGTACTAATAAAAGTATCAATCAGCAGCTGGATGTCTGACTACTCATCCTTCGCTATGCTAAAATTCTAGACCTGCTGACCAGGCATGAATAAATGAATGAACAGATAATAAACAGGGTCAGCTTGTTTCTGATACTGAAGATCCCTGTAATTCTGTGCCTACCTGCCTACATTTTTTTTTTTGGATTTATCTTTAGATAGAGCGGGAGGGAGAGAAGGAGGAAGAGAGGAAACATCAATGTGATAGAGACACATCGACTGGTTGCCACCCACATGATCCCAACAGGGGCTGGGAGCAAACTGCAACAGAGGTACATGCCCCTAGCGGGAACCAAACCCAGGGCTCCCTGGTCCATGGGCTGACCCTCTAACCACTGAGCCAAACCAGCCAGGGCTACCTGCCTACTTAAACTCAATTCACTGATAGAGAACAATTTTTGAGAAACTCTTATCTCCGATTGGCTGTGACCACATTTATTATGGAAATGAATGAGAGGAAACACTTGAGCACTGGCCTGTGGCCGGACTGGAGGAACAGAATGGTACCTGACACCAACAGCAGCAAAAGCAACAGCAGTAACAAGCCTGCTCCATGAGCTCCCTGGGCACGGACCTGCAGCCTGAGAGATACTGCAGTCACCTCAATGATGGACTCACCCTCATCTGAAAACTGGGAAAGGCTCCTAGCCTGTCTCCACACTAGATCACAGCTATGAGAGAGAACCTTTCTCCAAACAGGCAAAATTTACTTCCTTACAAAGGTCATTTGAGAAGGGAATTTAGCCCTTAGACTCTGTTCCAAGGCATAACTCTCAAGGTAGGAAATGGTTTGTTTGCCTCCAACCTAAACCCTCCTTGAGTGTTCAAGTTTATAGCCTCTTATTTTAATCACAAAAGAGATGGCATCTGCTTCCCCTTGTGGCTTAAGAAACATCACTTGAGGCTAGTAAGTCTGCCCTCGGGCAAAGTTATATCCATTTCTTAGACTGTTCTGGGTTTTTGGAATGTCGCTCTTCTTCAAGTTCTAAACATAGTGGACTATACGGCAGCAGGGTTTAGAATTTGAAATAGAACACCAGGCCAGAAATGAGGCCATCCTCAGCCCTGACACTGGCTTTGTGTGGGCAGCCAGTGACTCCCTGGGCCTCTGTCTCCTATAAGAGGAGACACCTCTGCTCACGAACACGGGAAGGGGAAAGAAGGCAGGATTATTTCAAGCCACCCATGAGCTATATGTGATGTAAACCTGAAAGAAAAATGTGATGAACTAGACTTTGCATTAGAAATCCTATCTCTTCTATTTCTAAATAAAATAAACTGCATTTAGCAAAACCGCCTCTCACGCTCCCACTCCATGGGTGTGATGGTTGTTTGAGAGCTTGTTACATGTGGCTTCACAGAGTTCAAAAGCGTGGGTTGAAACTTGTTGACTAGAATAAAGGCTATGCAAACACGTGTCTCTGAATGATGGAAATTTCTGGAATGTGAGCGCGCATGCATGTGCGCGCGCACAAACACACACATTAAAGATTATCTGTGAGATCTTTTTCTTTACATGCTTTCAAAATGCTAAAAAATAAATTTTATCATAAGCATACATCATTTGTATAACCAAAAAGACCCATAAATACCATAAATAATGACAACCACAACTACACTAAGAAAGTTAGTTGGAGACAATAGGTCTAGGGGTAGGGCTGCCTTGCCATATGGGGGAAGAGTATCAGCCTTCAAGTTTCACCATCACTGTTTGACGTATTTGCTCAACATCCAACATGTACAAACCACTTACTGCGATGCCCCCGGGAGACGGGTTGGCAAGGCACGGCCGCGAACCGAAGCCAGCCTGCCACCTGCTTTCATACACCGAGCGAGCTCCCTTGGAACACGGCCACACGCAGGCATTTCCATATTGTCTGTTTCTGTGCTCCAACAGCCCAGCTGATAACTGCAACACAGACTCCCTAAAGCCTAAATATTATTTGGTCCTTTAGAGAAAAAGTTTATTGGCCCCAGCGTTAGACAATGAGGATTCAATGGGGAGCAACAACCACCCTGGGCCCTGCCCTCATGGACCTTAGAGTATAGTTGGGTACAAGTCAATAAGTCCTATAAATAAATGTATAATTGTAACACACTAGCAAAAAAAAGGTTTGTTTGGTGCTCCTAGAGAGTATTCTGGGCAGTTGACCTAGTTGGGAATATCATGGAAAACAATATAAACAAACAAAATAATAGTAGGTACAAAGGTCTTATAATGGAAGAGAAGATGGAAATTAAAAACCTTTTTTTTTAAAAAAAAACAAACAAACACAGAAATAAGCCAAAGTGGCTAGAGATAAAGGCCTGGCAAGGTCTGTGACACCAGATAAGGTTGGGAGGGGGATGGGGACAGAGCGGGCAGGTCTCTGGAGACCAGGATAAGAGCTTCTCTTTATCTGAAGAAAGATGGGGAGTCTTGGCCCTGGTCAATTTGACTCAATGGTTAGAGCGTCAGCCTGTGAACCAAAGGGTCTCAGGTTCGATCCCTGATTGCAGGTTCGATGCCCTGGTTCCTGGTCGGGGTGGTATGGGAGGCAGCCAACTGATGTGTCTCCCACATTGATGTTTCTCTCTTTCTCTCTCTCTCCCTCTCCCTCCCATACACTCTATCTAGGAATTAATGAAAAAATATGTTCCTGTGAGGACTAACAAAAAAGAAAAAGAAAAGTGAGGAGTGCTGAAGGGTTACCAGTGAGACCGTTGGTGGCAGGACGGGATCCATGTTTTGAGAGGATGTCTCTGGCTTCGGAGTAGAGACAGGCTAGAGGGGACCCAGGCAGCAGGGGTTCAGTCAGGAGGCTGTTTTGCAGAGAGGCCTGGACAAAGGTGATGGGAGCCTGGACCTGAGTGCGGATAGTAGGGATGACAGGAGTGGAGTGGAGTCTGTCCAAATGAGGTACAGGGGCGAAGTCATCAACCATCCCAAACGGACCACTCGGCCATGGAGGAGTCATCGTGGGTACCACGGCCCAGATGCAGTAGAGACAGACAAGAGTGAGGAGAGACCTTTCATGGTTTATACACTCAGCTTTCCCTTCCCCATGTTTCCAGGTGTCCTGAGACTCTGGTGGATGCCCAGTCTTTCAGAAACATACATAGTGGCCATTTCCTTACATGGTCCCTGTTCAGTCATGTGTCTTGGTCAGAATCAACAAACTGATTTCCCTTCGGTATACATCCTAAGATCATGGCCACGAATTCCTAGAACCAACACTGCCGTGCCCTACAGAGCGAAGGCTCTTGTACTGCGATGTGTGGACGCCAGATCGCCTAGGACACGAGGACAGCGGAAGGGCTTGCGCAGGGGAAGGACTTCGCTTCTGCCAGTCATAAAGGAAAGGGGTTGCCGCACTTCGAGGTCAGGCCATCTGAGCTGCAGCAAAGCCCTCTTCCTGTCCCAAAGCGGGGTGGTCACATTACTGGGTTAAGTTGCAGAATGTGCTGTCAGCTGGCTTTATTTCCACGTGGCGACAGGCTGGTATGTGGGTGAGTAGCAGGAGTTCTAATACGTTACCGGGTTTTGGAACAGGGGCAGCTCCACGTTCCCTAGTGTCAGACAGCTCGAGTTCAAACCCCAATTCCACCACTTCCTAGCTCCATGAATATGGAGTCATTTAACCTCTTTGTGCCTCAGTTTCCTCTTCTGTCTACAAAGGATAATAACAGCATCTACTTCCTCTGGTTGTGGTGAGGATTGAGATTACATGCGAATAAACAGAAATGCCTTGAAGAGTGCCCAGCGTGTGGTAAGCAGCCAGTGAGCTCCAGACCCCTACTTAAAGCTCTACCGAAAACCTGAAGGCATCTCACACAGCACGTGTCACCCCAGCCTCTCTTCTGTCATCCTCGTCTTCCTCAAGGCAACACCATCCCTCCAGTTGTTCTGGCCAAAGTCCTTGAGTCATCTGTGACTTCTTCCTCTCTCTCACCCCAAAGACTCCTGGCTCTTTCTTCAAAATAAATCCAGAACTAGATGGCCACTACCTTGGTCCAAGCCACCACTGTCTCTTGCAAGATTATTAAAATCTCCTATCTGGTCTCTCTGCTCTGTCCTTGAACCCATGCAGTCTGTCCTCAATGTGGCAACCAAAATGATGCTATTAAAATGTAAGTCAGGCCTGGCCAGTGTGGCTCAGTGGATTGAGCATCATCCCATGGACTGAGAGGTCCTGGTTCAATTACCGGTCGAAGCACATGCCCAGGTTGCAGGCTTGATCCCCAGTAGGAGGCATGCAGGAGGCAGCCAATAGATGTTTCTCTCTCACATTGATGTTTCTGTCTCTCTCTTCTTTCTTCTCTCTCTAAATAATCAATAAAAACATATTTTAAAATGTAACTCAGATCTCATCAAAACTCTCTACTTAAAGCTGGTACAATAGCTTCCTGTCTCACATGGAGCAAAAGCCAAATTTCCCACAAATAATCCAGAAGGCCTTAAATGATCTGCCATCTCTTACTACTCTCTTCATTTATCCTTCTCTAGCCACGGTAGTCTCTTCTTCAAACATGGACGAACACTCATGACTCAGGGCCTTTGCACTTACTGTTTTCTGCTACCAAACCATCTTCCCCCAGATACCTGCATGACTGGCTTTGTCACTTCCTTCAGGTCTGTACACAGAGTCACCTCCTCAGTGATGTCTGCCCTGGAAACCCTCTTAAAACTTAACCTGCCCGGCCAGTGTGGCTCAGTGGTTGAGCGTCAACCCACGCACCAAGAAGTCGCTGGTTCGATTCCTTGTCAGGGCACATGCCCAGGTTGTGGTCCTGATCCCCAGTGGGGGGCATGCATGAGGTGGCCAATCAATGTTCTCTCTCATCGATGTTTCTATCTCTCTCTCCCCTTCCCTTCCTCTCTCTCTAAAATCAATAAAGAAAAAAAAAAAAAAAACTTAACCTTTTCCCTGATAACTCACATCCTTTTACCTTGCTTTATTTTTTTTCCATATTATTTTTTAATATTTAATAAGCTATGCCTTTTATTTATTTTATCACCTGTGTCCTCTATTAGATATTAAGCTCCAGGAGAGTGGGGATTTTCGTCTGAGTCACTGATCTATTCCCAGGGCCTAGAACAGTGCCTGGCACATAGCAGGTGCTGGAATAAATATGTGTTGACGAATTAATCAGTGGAGGACCCAGGGCTTTGTGAAAGCACTTTGTATTCCTGTCAACTGAAGGTCAGTCAAAACTTGAGTCAAAACTCAAGACAGTAAGTAACCCTTAAAGCTAAGGTGCAAGTCAATGAGAACCTGGAATTTAGTTTATATTTAAATTTATATTTAAATCAGCCATCTGTTTACTCTGCAAAGTAAAATGAACCCTTATTTTCTGTTTTGATTAAAAATATAAAATGCCCTCAGCTAGACCCTTTTGATTGAGCCACACTGCCGGCTGGCACTGGGTCAGTAAATGCAAGACTGGAATACTAAACGGTGTTTCTATTTTTGGTTCACCCTATGAATCGGTTTCTTCTTTATTTCTCCTTCCTTTCAGTGGCTACATAGATATATCAGCAGACAATGTACAATCGCTGCCAGAGATGTCAGGTTCTATGGATCAAAGGACATGCGGCCAATCAGGAGGACTGAAGGAGAAAACATTCTTGACCTAACAGTAATTCTAGAAGCAAGACCAGATCACTGGAAGCTAAAGCTACTAGCAAGTGGGAGGACTAATTTTCTCAAATTTTCACTGTCGAGCTGACAGTGTAAAAGGAAGAGAAATTTGAAACCCAAAGAATAAAAATCTTTATTTCTCAAGGAAAGAACCATTCAATCGCCATGAGCTAATAACTGAGCTAATGACAATCCGAAGGTGGAATTTTCAGAATGGTGTGTTAGAAGCAAAGCCATAAATCATCCAAGGAACTGAATTAATTCAGCAAAATAAAAATAAAGTAACAAATGCAGTCAATCAATTTGGATTCTGGAGAGAAAACACTGACAACTAATTGGAAGACAGCATGACAGAGCAGAAAAAGAGCTAAGAGCTTTGGAGTTAGGCAGCCATAAGCTTCAATCCAGGCTTTGTCATCTACCAGCTGTGTGACCTTGGGTTAGTTACAGAACTACTCTGAACCTCAGTTTCCTAAACTATAAAACACAGACGCATGACTTAATTTGTGAAGACCTTTGCACACAGTAAGGGATCAATAAACGATGTTGCATTCCAATATTGTCCAAATGTAAGTCTGAACTGAAAGAATGGCTCCCAGGTCTGCCACCACTGGACTATATTTCAGGACAAAATGTCCCTAAAATGTTCTGCCAATATAGGGCAAGTACCTTAACTTGTTCCTGAAAATGACCACAAATCAAATGGAAGCAGTGAATTCAGAGATAACTAAGAAGCCAGAAAAGGAGGAAAATGCAATGAAGAATAGCCTGCATGAATCCTGTTTCTGCGACTGGCACTCCATCCCCTTGAGTCGGGTGTTTCCCAGCCTCACCCAGGCTCAGCATAATAGACTGGAATGTAATTGCTCACTCTTTTGTGACAACACACCTCTTGATTGATCAGGACAGGGAGAGTGGAGGTACTTCTGGCACCTGTTTTGTTTTTGTTTTTTCAGTTACCTAACTCCATCCATTTGATCTTCCATCCATTCAGTCTCCACCCTTCACTTTCTGAGCATCTATTATGTGAATGTGGGACATACGCCTTGTACTTGAAAAGATACACCAATGGCTGTTTTACATTTTCGGGAAGAGTTACAGAATTGTAGGAGTTACCTATCTATCCCAACATGCCATCTGTGTGTGTGGACATTTGTGTATGTCTAACACCTATTAGAGTAAGACCCTAATAAGGTATACACATGAATATTTACTAAAACTTTACCATATTCCAAGTATTGTGCTTCATGCTTATGTGTGCTAGCTTGTTTGTTTGTCGCAACAACTTTATGAAATTAACACTTATTACCTTTCATGAACAGATAAGAAAAATAGGACTGGAAGAATTTAAGGTGATTGGCCTGTAAATGGCAGAGCAGGGACCTGAACTTGAGTCTCTTAACTAGGGAGTAAGAATCAGAATTGTCCTATTTGCTGCATCCCTTACAGAGACATTTAAGTGTACGATGTCTTCTATCTATTTGCTCTCTGACACTATAAGAGGACTGACGTTAGAATAAAGTAGTCAGTGGGCCCGGCCTGTGTGGCTCAGTGGTTGAGCATTGACCCATGCACCAAGAGGTCACCAGTTAGATTCCCGATCAGGGCACATGTCCAGGTAGTGGGCCAAATTCCTAGTGAGGGGCATGCAGGAGGCAGCCAATTGATGTTCTCTCTCATCAATGTTCCTATCTCTCTCCTTCTCCCTTCTTCTCTCTCTAAAATAAGTAAAGAAAACAAATTAAAAAAAAAAAAAAAGAATAAATTAGACAGTGTGTCTAACAGTTTCAGGGTGTGTAAACAAGAAGCCACTGGTGGAAACTAAAGATCAAGAACTTAGGGTTCTAAGTTGTAACAACCATTCACATGCATTTACTAAGATCTGAAATGTGACTCACTGGGCCCTTTAGGAAAATGCTTCTGCGGTTAACCAGAATGTCCCTTCACTGCAAAGCCAGACACTAGAGCAACATGTACAGGGCCAAATATGCACTCTCTCTTGTAATGCAACTATCGAGAAAGAGAAATGGAATAGAAATTAAGATTCCCATATAAAGATGAGAACTTAATTCCTACCCCCATTAATGTAGTGGATCTACTGTGATGTCAAAGAACCTCCATGGGCCCTGGCCGGTTTGGCTCAGCAGTTAGAGCGTCAGCCCGCGGACCAGAGAGTCCCGGGTTTGGTTCCCACTAAGGGCACGTACCTTGGCTGCTGTTTGCCCCTGGCCCCGGTTGGGGTCATGTGGGTGGCAACCACTTGATGTGTCTCTCTCATGTCGATGTCTCTCTCTCTCTTCCTCCCTCTCTCCCTCCCGCTCTATCTGAAGATAAATGCAAAAAAAAAAAAAAAAAAAAAGTCCTCAGGTGAGGATTAAAAAAAAAAGAATCTCCATGGTATATGGAAAGACCATAGACAAGGAGCAAATAGTCATGAGTTCAAATCCAAGCTGTGTGACCTTGAACACATCCATTAACCTCTCTGAGCCAATTTCCTTATATCTACAATGAAGAAAACGGCATCTACCTCACAGTATTTTTGTTTTTGTTTTTAAATCCTCACCCAAGGATATTTTTCCATTTTATCTTCAGATAGAGTGGGAGGGGAAGAGAGAGAGAGAGAGAGAGAGACACATCGATGAGAGAGAGACACATCGATTGGTTGCTTCCTGCATGACCCCAACCAGGGCCAGGGACCAAACTGCACCCAAGGTACATGCCTTTGACCGAAATCGAACCTGCGACTCTTTGGTCCAAGGGCCAGTGCTCTAACCACTGAACTGACCAGGGCTCACAGTATTTTTGCAAGATTAAATAAGTATAAGCCAAATATTAAACCAGAACCTTCCAGTATTCACATTAATAAAATGATAGTCTTATACACTGGCTTCCAGCATGAATTGACAACGTATTTCAAAGAGGCATGACTGGCACCTCACCCACAAATTCTTCCATTAAATGGGAAGGAGTTGAGAAACGAAAGATTTTGAGGCCCCCAGTACCAAACCAGAACCCAGTTCTCTGGTTTCCAGAGTCTTGACTGGAAACCACACCATAGGCATCATGTCAATGGGAACGTATTTTCTCCTCTCCTCTCTCTCTCTCCCTCTCTGTCTCTCTCTCTCTCTCTCTCTCGGCTTTTCCCCAATCTTAATTTAAAGGTGACATTCCACATAAAACCTAAGAGAGCTCTGTTTCTCTGCTTCCTTTTAAAGTTCCCATTCTGTTCCTCAGAAGATTCCATTTAAATTCCTCCAACCTGGGCAGACATGGGGTCCTGTGTCTGACACTAAAGACCTGTCACCCAGAGCGAGATCCGAATCATGCGGGGGCAGAGCAAGGACTGATGGGGCAGACTTGGAGGAAGCTTCCAGCCCTGCAGATGGAATATGTTTGTAACAGTGGCCGCTGGCCAGCTACAGGACACGCTTCTGGAGCAGCAAGCCCCCACCAAACAGCTCAGGCTGAACGCCTCACCCGCTGCCTGATGACCCTAATATCAAATGTTATTCATACTTATTGGGTGCCTTCTACATCCTGGACAGTCAGAACACAAGCGTGAGTAAGATGCAGTCCTCCGAGGCTCACATTGCAGAGGCAAACACATAAGCAGGTAATTATAAAACAATGTGGTAAGGCCCCAGCCGCTGTGGCCCAGTGATTAGAACATCGTCCCAAGCACCGAAGGGTCACGGGTTTGATTCTCAGTCAAGCGTACATGTACCTAGGTTATGGGTTCTTACCTGGGTTGTAGGTTCCTTCCAGGCCCCGGTCAGAGCATGTGGAGAGGCAACCAATCATGTCTCACATCAATGTTTCTCTTTCTCTCTCTCTCTCTCTCCCTCCTCCCTCCCTCCCTTCCACTCTCTCTAACGATCAACGATCAACGGGAAAAACATCCTCAGGTGAGGATTAACACACACACACACACACACACCACCACCACCAACAACAACAATGTGCTAAATACAAAAATAGAGAACTTCTAGGGGCACTGAGAGGTAGCTGTAACACAGGTGGGCAATTCTTTGTGGAGGAGGTGACACCTCCGGCGGTTTTAGAGGATGGCCTGGGGGAGCAAGAAGTGAGGAGTGAGATGTGGGCAGTGCAGAAAGAGCATCTGGGGCAAAAGGAATGAGTGTGAGCCAGGAAACCCACGTAACAAGCAGTATGGTTTCCGAGAGGCACTCACTCAAGGGCCCTGGATAATGCTAGCACCAAGTGAGAACGCCGAGAACCCCCGATGAGTAAGAAATGAGCCTGGGGCTGGACAGGGCCCAGGGGCCTTATAAACTCTTGTGCAGGATGAACTTTGTCCTATAGGTGTGGGGCAGCCAATTACTTTAAAAGGTTTAAGCATAGGAGTGACTCAGTGTCTATATTCTTTGATTTAGGAGGTTTTTTCCCCCAAAGGGAAACTGCAGAATAGCCATGAAAGCTAGGGAACTGGGCCCTCGTAGTCTAGTGTGGCCCTGCCTGACTCATACCAGAGGCAAGCCCAAAGCTCCCTTGGTCTCTGCCTCTTCCGTCTGCTCAGCCTCTCTGTAATGCTGATCTCGTTAAAAGGTGATGTGGGCACAGGTGACTCAGTGTTCAAACAGCTTTGAAGCAGCCTGAAGTCCACACTGAGCCTGGGCACCTTTCTGCAATGGGGTCCTGGGCAGGGAGGCAGGGAGGCAGGGAGGCAGGGAGGCAGGCCTTGGGGAGCAGGCACAGGGCGGCCAGGTCCGCTGCAGTGTGCCCCCGAGCCCCGCTGTATCTGGTCTTGCAGCTTCTCCTCCCTCCCTCCTGACAGCCTCTGGCCCGTCTGACTTCACCTGATGTTGTAGTGGGAAGGGAGGGGGGCAGGGGAACACAAGCCCATCTGGCAAGAGGAGGGATCAGCCACTGTGACCATTCCAACCTCCCCAGCTAAGAACTCTGGCTCCTGTACTTTTCCAAACGTACGTCTCACCTCTAAAGCTGCCACTTGGAACGATTCCCCCCTTGTTCCCCAACCTCTTTCATCTCCTTAGTCCCATTCCTCATTACCCCCACCCCACCCCCGGAGGCCCAGGCCTAGGTGAGGTTCTGTCCACTTCCTTTCTGCCGGACCTTGCTTCTTTATGACTCCTTCAATAACTGCTGCCTCCTTGATTACTCCTTCATACCTGACTGCTCCCTTCCATTATTCCCCTCATTCTGAACACATGAGTAGACTGTAATCCACTCACTTTACAGCTGTTCCAACCGCTCCCCACACTAATCACTACTCCTTGAATCTGCAGTGGAATGAATGCCTTCCTCCTGTCTCCCTTCTGAATTCTGCTTCATCCTTCCAGGCACAGACAAATGTTCTCACCCTAAGACTTTCCCGTATCACCTCTAAGACAGATCAAATATAACAGGACTTTGCTCACCTTTGTTAAATTATGGGGTTTTGCTTATGTCATAATAACTAGTTCTCAGGCACTGCTCAGAGAACATTGTATATAGTAACTCATTTAATCCTCAGCACGCCCTGCTATTCTCTCCGAGTTTACAGCTAGTCAGTGAAAGAACTAACTAATCTCCGCACCTCTCCACCCAGAATGCTGCACCTGCAGCCCAGGCGGGCTCTGAGTTCAAGAGCTACACTCTCTTCTCCTGGTACCCTAAGTGCCTGGCACACAGTAGGTGATTACTCAAAGTGTTCTGAATTGAACTGAAATGTGTTTAGCATGCATTCCTGTGTCTTCCCCACATGTATGTTCTGTCTTCCCAAGGTGTCCTCAAGGAGAAAAGACCGGATGGTCTCTTTCTTCACAGGCCCACAATCACGATGCATAATGAGCTGGTGGATTCGTAGGGTGCTGGGGTGCAGTTGGGGGCAAACTGGTTTTAGATACTCTATGTCTTAAGTGTGCACAATTTACAAAGGCTTTTGCACATGTGTAAGCTCATAGGTTCTGACGTCAGCAGGTGAGGAAGGTGAGATAGAGGTAGAGAAGGTAAGGGTACTGAAGGGCAGATTGCTTGAGACCTGGCCAAACTCTCCGAACTATAAATATCTGAACAAGATTACAGAGATTACAACCCAGGATTCTGAACGAAGCACCTGAAAGCAGGTCTCCTGGTCACCCATATGGTCCTGCACAGCTGTGGCCACCATGAGTGGGCGGGCTGAGTGGCTCCAGCTCCTCTGCCAGCTAGGGCAGCCTTGGCAGCCAGGGCAAGTGCAGAGGCAGGTGGGAGGCTGGTGAGAGGCAGAGACCTGGCCAAAGGGGAGGCTGGTTAGGTGTTCCAGAGAGGAGGCTGGCTGAGCTGAGATGGGGCAGCATGTGCTAAGTCAGGTTCAGCAGGGCCTCTGGGGCCTCTCAGAGTGTTTGGTCCCCTTCACCAAACATGACAGAACACCCTGGGAGTTGCCATGATTTCCAAGTGGTCTGATAATACAATATAAAGAGTCAGGAAAGCCCTGGTTGGTTTGACTCAGCAGTTAGAGCATTGGCCTGTGGATTGAAGGGTCTCAAGTTTAATTCCCAGTCAAGGGCAAGTACCTGGGTTGCAGGTTTGACCCCTAGCCCTGGTTGGGGTCATGGGGGAGGCAACCAATCCATGTGTCTCTCTCACATTGCTGTTTCTCTCTCTCTCGCTCTCTCTCCTCCCTTCCATTCTACCTAAAAATCAATGGAAAAATATCCTTGGGGATTAACAAAAAATAAAATAAATAAAATTGATCATTTAAAAAAGAGTGAGGAAAAACTGGTTTGTCCTGTGGATTAATTGGAGGTAGTAAGTGTCTCCATGTTATTTGTAATGACCCCACTGCACTTCTAAAACCTATACCTTTATTTTATTGTCCTAACGCAACACAGCTTCAGATAGAATTTACTAGATGTCGTGTGCAGAAGAAAAGGGTTTTCAGGTTCAGGGGGCCTCTGCAGAGGGAAGCTTTTCCCTAGTCTAAAGGGCAGAATTAAATAATGAATTCTTCTTTTTTTATTTTTTTCCTTATTGATTTTAGAGAGACAGAAAGGGAAAAGGACAGAAACATCCATGAGAAAGAACATCGACTGGAAGCCTCCTGCATGCCCCCCACTGGGGATGGGGCCCACAACCTGGGCCTGTGCCCTGACTGGGAACCGAACTGGTGGCCTCTTAGTGCATGGGTCCACGCTCAACCACTGCGCCACACTGGCTGGGCAGGGCAGTGATGGTCTTAGCCAAAAGACCTGCCCTAGCTCACCAGCGGGGTGGTCTTCCCTTCCCAAAGTCTCTTCTTCGCCCTGAGTCTTGATCTCTTCGGCAAAATAAGCATGAAAATGCCCATCCACTCCCTAAAGACTGTGACAATGTCCCGCGCCCAGGCCTGTGAGGTCCCCGTCTAGGCTTCCCGCTACTCTGAAGGGTCTCTGGGGTCTAGGTCTCTCGCGCCTCTCTGTTCAGGAAATGAATGAAGCACTGCAGTGTCTACGCCGAAAGGGAGCGAGCACCACCTCCCCCGGGAACCTCCCGCCCAGGCGAAGTCTCCGAGATCGCGGAGTCCTCGGTGGCGTTGACAGGGGCGAGCTGGGCTGTAGCGACAGGGGCGGAGGGGGCTGGCTCCGAAACCCGGGTTTCCGGACCCTGGCACCGAGGGCGTGGGCGCTGCTTTCCCCGTCCTACCCCTCAGGGCGGCAGCAGGACGCCCCCGGAAGCCGGCCAGCGTCGGGGCTGGGGAACCACCGCGCTTACCTGCGGCTCCACCAGCCATCGCGGCGCGGCGCCGGCGGGCGCGGGGCGCGGGGCGCGGAACGCCGAGTACACGGGGATGCGGTCCCGGGTGCTGTACAGGGTGGCGAAGCGCTCGGCACCCTCGGAGCGCTGACAGATCTTCACGTGGCCCTCGGCCGCCAGCCCCGCGGGCGGGGTCTCGGCGTAGAAGAACCGGTTACATTCGCCGAAGCCGGCATCCCCCTCGCCCAGGAGCCGGCCCTCCAGCAGCGCGCCCAGGGCGAGCAGGCTGCCCAGCGCGAGCCAGCACGCGCGGCCCATGGCGGCCTCTGCGAGCGCGGGCGGCCGCGGCGCGGGCTCTGTGCGGCGGGCGGGGAGCGCGAGGCCGCGAGCGGGCCGAGGGGAAGTCGGAACGGGGCGCGGCTGTGCGAGCGCTCGGCGGGGACCGGCGGGGCGGCCCCGGCGGCAGGGGCGGGGCGGCGTCCGAGGCCGCGCCTCCCTCGCACCCTCCCTCCCCGAAGATGGTGGCTGCGGGGCCGCGGCCGGAGATTGGAGATGCGGACAACGTTGCCCGTGCTGCACCCGGCTCCGACGCAGGGCACCTGCTGCCGCTCTGCCCGGTCTCCGCAGTCTGCGGGAACGCGCTCTCCCGAGAGTGGACGATCCCAGCGGGTCGGCCTAATCGGGGGGCTGGGAAGGGCCGTCCCCTGGGCTAGGCTCCAAGAAGCTTCTTGAGCCAACGCGCGGGAGGGGGACCCTTGGGGAGGCAAAGGGGCGGTGTGAGATGCTCAGAGAACTGTGTCTCTTTGAAACAGTTGAGCAGAGATCCCCTCTAAAATCCGATGAAAATTAGTCTCCCCCTCCCAACGATATGCTCAAGCTCCTACACAGGAACACATCGATGTATCCTTAGCAGATCAGGAGCCTTGAGACCGAAGCCCTGTTATAGGAAGTTCCTAAAATGGCAGACCGTGCAGCCCTTGTGGTTTATCTGGTGCAAGGCCTAGAAACAAAACCAATACCAAGAAAACAAGACCAGTCAACAGCGTTGGTTGATAGGTTTGTTGATTCATTGCTTCATTCATCCCAAGGAGTGCCTATGTGCTAGCTTGGTGGTAAACAAGGACAGGGGTCCTGCTGTCATGCGGAGGACAGCCTAGTGGGGAAACTTGTCATGAATCACAGAATCATGCCATTAGAGGAACAATTAATCACTGACCACGGATCTATGAGAACCTGACCCTACAGGGGTTCAGAGTATAATGTCGGGTTTGCCTGAAGAAGTCTGAAATGAGACTCAGTAGATAACATGAACTGGGCAAAGAGTGAAACAGCATGTGTTGGCAGGATTTAAGGAAGGCTGGTGTGGGTCTAGAGCAGAGAATTGGAAGATGATGAGAAATGAGGTTAAAGAAGGAGAAAGAGTCATATCATTCAGGGTATCATAGGCCAAAGGCCTTCAAACGTTTTTTACAAGACCCACGAGAAAACAAGTTTCATGTAATAATACATATGCTCATGATCGGCATTGCAACCTGGTATTTCTATTCTATAATATTCCACTTTTTAAAAATGCCAATGGTGATCCACAAAATTGTTTCTATGACCCACTAATGGCTCATGACCTACAGTTCAGAAATAAATCATATTGAAGGTTTCATCTTTCAACAGTAGTGCTGCGATCACATTTGCTGTCTGTGCAGAAATGGGCAGATCTGAGCAGTCCAGAATGAATGAAGAAAATCATTTGCAATAATCCAGGTGAGGGATGGTAACTCGGACCCTGGTGGTGGTACAGGTGGACCCAGAGCACCTACTCAGGGCAAGTGCCCTTGCTTACATCTTATTATTTAATCTTATTTCCCTAGTGTGCTACATGGGGGACTGAGGTCAGAGTATTTTGATGCTTGCCTAAGATGGCGTAGACAGCTAGCCCTGAGCCATATTTGAACCAGGTCTGTCTGGTTCCCAAGCCTGACCTATCCTCTAAGTCACAGCAAATCTGTAAGGTGAACCTACTAAATAGGAGACGAATTGTCAGAAGAACATATTTTGGAGCTTATGAACAAATTCCATACAGGCTTCAATTCCTGGAAATGTTGACTAGGTTTGGTCCCTAAAATGAAACCTAAAATTATATCTTAAAAAGAAGCAAACAGACACTTTTAATATGAGGTCACAGAAGAGGCTAAACTTGGAGTCCCCTTTGTTCTGGGGTTGATGACCTTGGTCATCTAGTACTTGTATCTCGGCCAAGTCATCTCACCTTGTAGACTTCAGTCATGTCCTCCCTTGGGGATGATGCCTCTCCTAGGAAGCTGTGAGGATTCTAGATTTTATAGAATTTTTAATATTTATATATATATTTTATTTATTATATTTTTTTGTTCAGACAGAGTGGGAGGGAGGGAGAGAGAGAGAAACATCGACGTGAAAGGGACACATCGAGTGGCTGCCACCCACACAACCCAACCAGGGCCAGGGACAAACTGCAACCGAGGTACCTGCCCTCAGTGGGAACTGAACCCGGGTCTCTCTGGACCACAGGCCGATGCTCTAACCGCTGAACCAAACCTGCCAGGGCTAATATTTATATTGTTATATGGGATTATACATGTTCCCCAATGTCAATTCATGTTGTCAACTATAAAGAGCTATATAAACAACTATAAACAATCCCTCTTCTCCCAGTGTTCTTTTAAGTGCTTCTATTATGGTGCTTATAATGTTAAGTTATTAATAATTCCTGTTTGTCTTCTGTACTAGATCATGTACTCCTGGGAACAGGGTGATGCCGTCTTTGTTTCTAGATCCCAGTAGCTACCACAGAATCTGGAGTAATAGATGTCAAATGTGATGCTTATGTTATATTTTAATAAATGCAGAATATATAATAAAGTAAATTCTTGGTCTGTATACCTAAAGTATTTATATGACTTTAATTCACTGTTTCTCAAACTTTCTGGATCCCTGCCTCTCCCCCCTCCCAAGCATAAACGTCTTTGCCATTCATCCCTGACCCAGGGCAGATTCCAGTTTTCCCCCAGGCTCCTTTCACATATACACACGGAACACTGCAGGATGATTTTGTCTTCTTTATTTCCTTTAGTTTATAGCACAAAACAATGGAAGTTCTTTTGTCTTCTTGCCTTCCAAATAGAAAATTATTATAGCCCTGGCCGGTTTGGCTCAGCGGTTAGAGCGTCAGCCTGCGGTCCAGAGAGACCCGGGTTCGGTTCCTGCTAAGGGCACGTACCTCGGTTGCAGTTTGTCCCGACCCTGGTTGGGTCATGTGGGTGGCGACCACTCAATGTGTCCCTTTCACGTCGATGTTTCTCTCTCTCTCTCTCCCTCCCACTCCCTCCAAACAAAAAAACGAAAAAATCACCTCTGATGAGGAGGGAAGGAGGGAGGGAGGAGGGAGGGAGGGAAGGAAGGAAGGAAGGAAGGAAGGAAGGAAGGAAGGAAGGAAGGAAGGAAGGAAGGAAGGAAGGAAGGAAGGAAGGAAGGAAGAATATCGAACATACTTTTGAAAATTACAGTGTCCTTACCCCAAGATTCTAGAACACACTACCGGGCAGGAGTGCCCTGATTTAATTGTAATTTTTGCTGACTGCTCATTCCAGGGGAGGGCTTTCTTTAGCTGCATCTTTCTGTACAACGCATAGTCCTTGGGTAATTCACTGCTACCTCTTGTCTCTAGTCCCTGTTCTTTTCCACTAACTGTTCTCACAGGGGAGGAGGTTTCAAAGCAGATCCTCCTGGACCTCCGCACTCACACCTATGCCAAGCCAACATCTGTCGAGAGCAAAGGCCTGAAGAGAGAGCTAAGGGCTGATGTGGAATAAAATGACATTCTACTTGTACTTCTGTGGTTTGGTTGTTTTCATCCCAAGCTGTTTGAAAACATGAGCCATGGGTACTTCTCCAACCCCAGCCCCTCACTGCCTCAGTGCTCTCATGGCCACTGCATCCCCACCACCACCTGAGAGCAAGCCACCCTCATCTCTCGCCCAGCTCCTATCCTTTCATCTCCTCCAATCCATTTCCCAGCTGGAGTGACTTCCTAAAATAAATCTGGTGATGTCATCCTACTCTTACAGCCCTTCAATAACTCTCCATCCATTTTAGGATGAAGCTCCCCTCTCCACCCGATCCCCAGACCACTGAGATCTGGCCCCTCCCCCTCGGCCTTATCCCTGCCACTCCTACCTGGTCCTTGTAGTTCTTTGAATGTGCAATGCTCTCTAGTCTCTGAGCCTTTGTACCATAAACTACTTTCCGTGGCCTGGAATTCTCACCACACACTTTCATCTCTTCGCCTCTTTCATTTACTTCTGGGTTTTTGTTTTTTTGTTTTACATAATCCAGCTAAACATTAGTTCCTCAGGTCACCTACCTTCCTGACAAGTGTGCCTTCACCACTTGTCCCCTCCTGCCCTATGTAAGGTTAAGGGCCCCTTCTAATTGTGTTTATTAAACCATTATTTCCCCTGTATCTAATTGCTACCTTCTCCCTTAGACATAAACACAGTGTATTCAATACAGTGAGTACATGAACGAACAAACGAATGAATGAATGAATGAATGAATGAAAAAATCCTTTCTCCATGTAACTTGATTTGAATTCTCATGCTTACACACACTCTCTCCCCAGCAGCCTGCACTAAAACAGACACCTGGCCCACAGAACTACAGGGCACTTCTGGTTGTCCAACTGTCTTTGCCTGTTTGTCCAGCTGTTAGAGGATTACTTCAGGCAGGTATAACTTAAGTCCCTCGATGTAGAGACATATTTAAAATAGTTTTTTTCTGATATGTGTCAATAAAAAATAAATTAATAAAGAAAAATTAAACAATTTTTCTGAAACTATTTGGCTTTCCGTATCGATGAGGAGGAGAGTGCAGTGGTTACGAGCTGGGACTTGCATTGAGACTGTCTGGGTTCAAATGCCAGCTTCTCTTACTGGCTGCGTGACCTTGGACAAACCATTGGCTACTCAAGAGATTTTACACCCTTTTCCAAATAGCTAATCAAAGTATTTTCTAATCATATACACACTCTCCACAAGGGAAGTTTCCATTATAAAACTATCCTCACACCCTGGCTGGTGTGACTCAGCAGTCAGAGCATCAGCCCACTCACCAAAGGGTCTCAGATTTGATTTCTAGTCAAGGGCACCTACCTGGGTTGCAGGTTCGATCCCCAGCCTGGTTGGGTGTGTGTGGAAGGCAACCAATCAATATGTCTCTCTCACATCAGTATTTCTCTCTTTCTCTTTCTCTCTCCCTCCCTCCCTTCCACTCTTTCTAAAAAAAATCAATGGAAAAAATATGCTCAAGTGAGAATTAACTAAAAAATTTTAAAAATCCTCACATTTTCAGGAATGTTTTAGTGAACCTTGGAAACTGTCCTATGACAACTCCCAAGCAGCTTCCCACCAACTTTAATTCAGCTCTACTTCTAGGCCCCAAAATGAGTTTACTTAGATAATAGACACGCAGACATGAGTTATGTTGTATATTTAGAAAGGGATCAAAACAAGCTTCCCTGATTTTTTTCCCTTGCTGATTTCATGTTCCTTTAAAAAATATCAATGTGAGAATGCAGAACATTCTGTTTTAAATGTCCACATTGTTTATTTTCTTTACTTTCAATAATTTTTATTTTTAATCTCTATATTTTTATTCATCTGGAACATATATTGCCTTTGTATTAAGAAAGTTAAAAAAAAAAAGCAAAAGAAACCTTCCTGGGGGAAAAACATTGAAGTGCTATTAGCATGTTTGTGACAGAAAGAAAATTGGAAAAGTAGAATAAAAAATGTATGCATGGGCCCTGGCCGGTTTGGCTCAGTGGTTAGAGCATCGGCCTACAGTCCAGAGAGACCCGGGTTCGGTTCCCGCTAAGGGTACGTACCTCGGTTGCAGTTTGTCCCCGGCCCTGGTTGGGTCATGTGGGTGGCAGCCACTCGATGTGTCCCTTTCACGTCGATGTTTCTCTCTCTCTCTCACCCTCCCACTCTATCTGAACAAAAAATGGAAGAAAGTGTCCTCAGGTGAGGATAAAAAATATATATATATTTATGCATGGTGTAATCACACTGTGAACATATGCAAAGGATAATAAAAGACTCAGAAGAGTTCAATAATTGTCTTTGCATGATAAGTCAAATTATTTTATTCTGTTTTTATATTTTTAAAATTTTATGTAGAGAAACAATCTTATAAGAGAAAAAAACAAAATACTTTTTAAAAGCAAATAATATTAAATTCAGTTCAAGTTTGGAAACCACTATAGATTTAGTAAGTATGCATTTTAGGAAAATTTTCAGGAAGATTTTACTTTTACTAGTTGTTCATATGACTAAGGCACTTACTCGTCCTTCCATATAACACAAACATGAAATAGAGGTTCTGATGAAGCAAGATGACCAAAATCGACCTTCTCCAGACATGGATAAACTGCTTCGCTGGGCTTTCTTGCCTAACCCCTCTTAATATTATTTAGTGTTTGTTGTGGTCCTTTCAGGCTGACACAAAATGTCATAGCCTGGGTGCCTTATAAACAACAAACATTTATTTCTCACAGCCTTCGGAAGTCTAGGATCAAAGTGCCAGCAGAATCCACGTGTGGTGAGAGCCCACCAGGTTCTTAGTCGTGTGCCCCACATGGCAGAAGGGGCACGCAAGCTCTCTGGGGCCTCTTTTATAAGGGCTCTGTTTCATGAGGGCTCCACCCTCTGAACTACCCACCTCCCAAAGGCCCTACTTCTGAACACTTTAGTCCCACATTCTGTTGGGACTAGGTATGTGAACCTTGGGAGTCACAAACATTCAGTCTATGGCAGTATTACTGAAGAAAACACTCTGCTCGGTGGATGAAGGAAGTCCGTTTCAATGAAGTAGATAGTCTCTTTCTTCCAAACACTGGTGTGGGTAGAGGAGAAACTTATTCATTCATTCAAAAAATGTTGAGTGTCCCTTGTGGGCCAGGCTCAGGGCTAATTGCTGGGGACATAGAGTGAATAAAATATGGTCTCAGCTGTCCTGGAACTCACAGTCTACGCTACTAGGTTATCTTTATTTTCAACAGAGAACTTTAAACATTTATTTCAGAAACCCATCTGTCCAAGTATTCATCTTATGAATGTAAAACAATTCTTGTTTATGTTATCAACAGAAAAAAGTTAAGAAAAACATTCAGTTCTATCTCTGTGCATCTGTCACAGTGTGCACATAACAGCATCTGGGAATTGTGTAAAAGCTCCAAAAATGCAGATAAATGAAAAAAGTACAGGTTTGAGCATCAGGAAACTTTGGTTTAAACCCGAGTTCTGCCACTTATGAGCTGTTTGAGTTCTTTGAACCTTAAATCCCTCATCTGCAAAATGGGGATAACAGTTCAATTTCAAATCAGGATAGGACTTTCAGAGCACAGAACATTTTCAGCACTGCCCTCCTGAGACCAGGAGACCCTTGATTCGCCAGCTCGGACCAAGCCTCAGCTGGCCTTAGAATCACTGTGGGCACATCAGGTGTCTGCTGGGATGTGGCAGGTGCAGGAGGCAACAGTCAGACGGGATCACTACCTCACTGTACACGTCAACTTCCACGGGATTCAGGCAACTAAATAAAAATTTGAGGGAAAAACACACATAGATATTCAGAAACTCTTCAAATATCTTGCAGAAGTGGGACGAGAACGTTCTGAAGATGAGCGAGGGGCTAAGAAAATCCCAGCAGTTCATGAGGTCAATGGTATGTAACAGCCCTCCTCTAATTTGTCTAAAAAGGGGCTTTGTTTTATTTTTAAAATATTTTTTATTGATATATATATTTTTTTTTAAAGAGAGAGGAAGGGAGAGATTGAAACATCGATGTAAGAGAGAAATAGCAATCAGTTGCCTCCTGCACGCCCCCTACTGGGGACTGAGTCCACAACCCGGGCATGTGACCTGACCAGGAATTGAACCGGGATCTCTCAGTCCATGGGACAATGCTCAGTCCACTTGAGACACACTGGCTGGGCTAAAAAAGGGATTGGGGGGGGGGATACATGCCCGTAGAGGGAACCAAACCCAGGACTCTCTGGTCCACAGGCCGACGCCCCAACCACTGAGCCAAACCAGCCAGGGCAAAAGGGCTTTATTAAGAAAAATGGAAAGGTGCAGAAAGAACCACGACATCAGCCACATTCATTGAACTATCTTCTTGAACTGTCTACTGTCCCGCTAGACTTGCTATCAGGTTCTCCTGGGTCCTAATTTTGGCCACCAGTGGTGTCTTGGGGAGTTGCCATTTGCACCACAGACCTTGGTTTTACTGTCTGTCTCCACGGAAGATGCCACATCTTGATGTTTGTGTCCCTTGCCGGCTTCCCCTAGAGCTCTCCCTGCATTTCCAAAGTTATCCAGACTGTGGACTCACCTTGCCTAACACAGTGGGAGTCCCCGGCCCCTTGCAGCAAGTTCTGTTGTCACAGTCACTGGGCATTTGAGGCCTTTGTCTTTGCTTGTTCATCTGCTCCACGTGTACCCAGGACCCAACTCTCAGGGCATCTGTTGCAAGTCTAATATTAGCAACAAACACAAGTCACATCATCTCGTATAAAGAGAACATTGAGGGAGAAGCGTTTGGTCACTAGACAGATGCAGCAGCAGGAAAGAAGGAGCTCTGTCAGTGCCGGGCTGTTACTGGGAGCGGGGCAGAGAGAGGGAAGACCAAGAATATAAATCCTTCTTTCTTTCCTTCTGATCTGCTGTCCTGGGGAAATACGACAAACTCTGCACAACTCCTACGACAGCTGGCCCCTGGTCAGGCAGAGGTCCACTGTCACCCAAGGACACACAGTGATCTTTTTTTTTTTAATTTTTTTTTTCTTATTGATTTTTTTTTCAGAGAGAGGAAGTGAGAGGGAGAGAGAAATAGAAACATCAATGAGAGAGAACATCGATTGGCCGCCTCCTGCATGCCCACCACTGGGGATCAGGCCCACAACCTGGGCATGTGTCCTGACTGGGAATTGAACCTGTGACCTCTTGGTACATGGGTCGATGCTCAACCACCAACCCACACTGGCCAGACAACACAGAGTGATCTTAAACGGTAAGAATCAGAAACAGCCACACTCAGGCCCAGGCATATGAAAGGTATGCCTTCGGCAGAGGTCGACCTAACCAACAAGTCACTTGAACCACCTTTGGCCACGTGACTGAGAAGTGTCGCACCTTTTTTGACATGCTCCCAATGTAGAGCAAGATCATCTAGGTCAGCTGCCGTGAGTTCATGGAAACTTTGCAGCCCAGATGAAGGTTACAACATGGGGCATGTCTCTGAGGTCAGTGGGCCAATTCTGGCCTCTGGAAAGATCTTATTTAGCCAGCAGGGCTTTTACTTTTTTCCCCCCCTTCTTTATTGATTTAGAGAGAGAGGAAGGGAGAGGGAGAGAGAGATAGAAACATCGATGAGCGAGAACACTGACTGGCCGCCTCCTGCATGCCCCTACTGGGGATTTGGCCCACAACCTGGGCATGTGCTCTGACCAGGAATTGAATGGTGACCTCTTGGTGCCTGGGTCAACCCTCGACCACTGAGCCACACTGGCCCGGCGCTTTTACATTTTTGGAACTAGCTGTCAACATTTTAAAGTCTGAAGATTTTTTTTCATAAAGTTTCAAGTCTGCAGCTTCTCTTGAAAATTCAGAGACTGGTAACTCCACGGCCCCCACTCCCACAAACAGTAGCTGGACTCACGACGCGCGTGAGACACTGTCCGACAGCAGTGCTCACGTGTAATGTGCCTGAGCCTGGGGGGATGTGAGTTTTCCACTGGGGGTCAAGAGGCACACAGGAAAGATCGGATCTTTGGCTGGGCTTCCTCTAAACAAGCAGCCTCTGGGTGCAGTGAACAATGGGCAGGGAATGAAGGAAGGAGAAAGACCGCATTTCAAGAAAATACAAACTCCCACAGCAGAAAGCCAAGCCCCATTTGCACAGGATAGAGAGGAACCGTGCCAGCCCAACACAGCCTGGACACTGTGACCTGAAACAAAGAGAAACAGAAGCTTTGGCCAAGATGCCCACACAGAGTCCTGTCACATGTCCCAGTAGCTGGATGGAAGACTGCGGAATGGCGGGGGCGGGAGAGAAGAACGTGTCCTCTCCCTGTCCCTGCCTACTTCCACTGGGCCAGAAGAGAAAGAAAACAAACCAGAACTCTCATTGGCAGTTGCTGAGGAAGCTAAACTCCCATCTACCCCTGCAGCCTAACTCCCCATGGGCCAGATGCTAGATGGGTGGTTCTCAACATGACTGTGCATGGGCATCGCCCAGGGAGCTGTCAACGTTGTGTCTCCAGACAGTTAAAATGGAAATTTGGAGGAGGAGGTCAGGGGGTGTCCAGGCATCCCTGTGCCTCACGTGTAATTCCAATGGGTTGAAACCCGGTGTGCCTCCCAACCTTAGACTTGACTGTAACTCACTGGGATCTAGTTAAAATGCAGATTCTGGCCCTGGCCAGTTTGGCTCAGCAGTTAGAGTGTTGGCCTGCAGACCAAAGAGTCTCAGGTGCGATTCTTGTTCAAGGGCACATACCTGAGTTGTAGGTTTGATCCCTAGCCCTCGTTGGGGTCATGCAGGAGGCAACCAATCATTGTGTCTCTCTCTCACATTACTGTTTCTCTCTTTCCCTTCCTCCCTCCCTTCCACTCTCTCTAAAAATCAATGGAAAAACATCCTCAGGTGAGGACTAAACCCTGGCCTCCCCCCAAAAAAGTGCATATTCTGAGTCACAGGTCAGGGCTGGAGTCTGAGCTTCTGCATTTTCCCTGAGCTCCAAGGTGATGTCCAGACTTCCCATCTGGACTGTGCTTTGAGTGACAAGAAGCTGCAGCCCTGTCCTTTGTCATTCTCTTCCCGGTAGTTTAGCAGGGAGAGTGCGGGTCGGCCACCTCTAAATAACTCTGAAAATAACAACAGCAATAAAAATAAAACTAATAACATTATTAAAATAATACAAAATAAGTAATAATAAAATGTCAGTAATTATGACACTGCCGTGTTCTTCTTGCCAAAGATTGTGTTGAAGTTAATTTAAAAATAGATATGTTCGATAAGATGTGAAATGATAGTTTGTTCTTACCTCAAGCCGGTTAGTGCTCAAAGTGTCTCACTTATTGGACGCACCTTACTGCTGTGGTGCTGTTATGACCGGTTCCACTTTAGGGAAAAGGGAGAGGAAGCACACAGATGAAGCAGCTTGCCAAGTCACAGGGCGCAAAACTGGGTTTCAGCGCAGGGTATGTTCAGTGACTACTGAGCTCCGCATCTTTGCTGGGAGCTGGGGTCCCAAAGTTGTGAGTCACCCAAAGCCACACTAATAAGGCAGATCTGGGCTTCTGATCTCCATCTACGGACTGGAGCTCTTGAGAGAAACACGGATGATGTATATAAACTGCAGTCCGAGTTCACAGCACGCCGCCACTCATCACACGGTAACTGTCTACCTGCTCGTGAGCCTCCTTCCTTTTACCTTTCTCCTGGAGTAGCCAGTGTAAACTTGAGACACGCAGTCTGGGGCGTGTTTGTCCAGCCCAGCTGCTGTAGTAGAATACCATAAACTGGTGAGCTTAAACAAAGTTTATTTCTCACAGCTGCATGGTCAGGTTCTTGGTGAGGGCTCATTTCCTGGTTTACAGACAGCGCCCTTCTTGCTGTGTCCTCACACGGTGGAGAGAGAAATCATTTCTCTTGCATCTCTTCCTAGAAGGGCACTAATCCCCTTCATGAGGGCTTCCCCTCATGACCTAATCCCTTTCCAAAGGCCTCACCTCCTAATACCATCACATTGGGGATCAGGGTTTCAATATATAAATGGGGGAGTTATATTCAGTCTATAGCAGGGATGTAGATAGTGGGAAGACAGAATGGAACATAGGAAATGTAATTTAATGACCCAGCTCCCTAGAGGAACCAAGAATATTCATTGTGTGGGCAGAGGAAGGGAGGGGTCTGACAGTAGCCATGCTCACTTCCTAGAGTGAATCAGCCCGTGAGGACATTCAGAGCCAGCCCCCTGGCCCTGCAGACCTGGCAAGGAAGGACTAGAGATGCCTGGAGCGGTCATCATTCCCCCAGTGAGGTGGCATGTATTCATTTGTTAGGCATGATTAGCAAAAGGCGACCAGAGGACTGCCATGAGTCTAGGGACAGACTGAAACACCTCTGAGAACCCCGTGGGGCTCTGACCCTGAAATTCCAAGATACACCTGTTTAGGGCTTGAAAACCATCTGCTTGGGGAGAGCCTGGATACTGCTACGGTGGCTGAGAAGAATCTGTGGCATGGTGAAATGGCCTAATTGCTTGTCTGTCTCTCCAAGCTGACTGCAAACTCCATATTATACCGTATCTTTAGCATCTAGTACAGTGTCTGGCACAGTAAAGGTAATTAACAGTATCTGTTGAGTGAATGACTGAAGGTCTTTTATTGAAATACAAGAAACAGAGTTTATTCCCTGGCTCTGCAAATTATTTGAACACCCAGCTTAAAACTGGATATTTTATTTTAAAAGATAATGTGAAAGCAACAATGCTATTGTAGGGGCTTTTTGTTTATTTCAGATGGTTCTTATAATGCCAACATTTTTCCATTTCTTGTAATGGTTTCACAGAATTTATTCCTTCAATCAACAATACTCATTGAGTCCTCGCTACACAGAGAAAACTTTTAATCTGTGGATAAACCATAGATATAAATAAAGCTCTTAGGGTCCCAGAGAATCACCTGAAGACAGTCAAAGTGGTATTATAAGAGAGGTGAGGATAGGCCACCTGGTGCCTGAGGAGTTTCTCAGGCAGGAGAAACATGTTCAGTGGACCCTTGACATTCACAGGGACTGGATTCTGAGATCTTTGCAAATTCCTAATCCTAGCCCTTTTCTGAAGAGTATTCTTATCTGGAGCCCAGATTTTGCTGCACACAGCTTCACACGCCTAATCTGCTGCCTGTTCAACTCTCTTGACTGATCTTTCACCTGGTAGCAGCTTTTCCGGAGAATTCCTGTTGCAGACTCCTTAGGAGCTAAGTGTCTCTTGCCTTCAGACCAGCTCTATAGTCATCTGCATTATTCAAATGTGAAAATCCACGAAATTCCAAAATATTAACTCTATGCCCTCGATTTGAGGCTTGTAAATAGTTGAAATGGCTATTGTCAACCTAGTGAGTGCCAGGGATCTGCTGTGTCTGCCAGAGTCCCACCTAATCCAACACAAGTCCCAAGTGCTTACTGAGTCAGACACATGCCATGTTAGCTGATGCCCAGGGAACCAAAACAGAGAGAGCCCCTGCTCTTAGGACTGGCATCTGCTAGGAGAGACGGAGCCATTCTCAGGCATGGCTGTGAATTACAAATGCTTTCCAAGCCTCTGTGGTCCCCAAATTCCTCCAGTCCAGTTTACCTAACTGCTAAATCACTCAGTGGCTTTCTGGAGGAGAGTGCATTCACTGAGGGCAGACATTGTGTGCCCATCCCCCAATCTGGATCCCTGCCTCCGCTCCCAGTCCTTCCCTCCAGCTCTTGCTAATCTGTGAGCACATGAAGGATGTGCCCACCTCAGGGCATTTGCACGTGTTGTTCCTCTGCCTATAATGATGCCCTCCACACCCATGTTCACATGGCACACCCAAAGACCACATCCCCAAAAGTCCACACTATCAAATATAGCAGGGCATACGCTGTTTATTTTTCCTTGTAACCCTTATGACTACTTGCCATGTTATTATTTGTTGCTGTTTACAATCCTCCAGGGCAGTTGAAACTTTCTCTTTTTCACTGTTGTGTTCCCAATTAGAAGAACAGTGCCTGGTACACAGTAAGTGCTGGGTAAACGTGTGCTAAATGAATTAATGAATGAATGGATGGTCCCTGAAATACAGACATGATATGAATCTTTTGAGAAAAGGCTCTGAGGGATGGTGCTCTCTGATGTCTACAGGCCTGGATGTAGTCCTTTTGAGGGAGGGGGGAAGGATGAACAATTACAGCACAAGGATACTGGATATCAGCATACTAGAGGTGAGGTAGGAAAATGCAAGAACCCAGCAACACAAATGTTACTTTTTGTAGGGCGGCACCTCCAACAATGACACTCTTCCCCATAGTGCTCAGTTCTGACCCTCCTGTGTTCTCCCTGAAATGGCTTATCTCCTAGAGATCCACCAAAATGATAATAGAATAATAATAGAGAGTCTCGCTGCTGCACCACAGTCGCTGCAAATCAGTGGCCAGAAGGAGCAACAGGAGCATGTGAGGGATTTCAGTTCAAGAGGCTGAAGCGCCCAGAGGGATGGGCAAGGCAGCTAGAGCCAGGCCTGTTCCTCTCCAGGGCTCTGTTCCACTCAGATCGGTTTTCTTTCCACTTATCTCTGTAGCCAATTCCTAGCAACTGTTTGTGGTTTCCTATTTAAAGTGATGAAAGATAACACCAACATTCGGGGGGTGAGAGGAGGGGCAACTTTGAAATCATCTACAGCCACAATCCAGTGAAATAAATAGCATGTGAAGTTATTTATAAATATCTGAAAAGGACTCCTTACTCACACAGAAACTGAATTAATGCAATGGTTAATCTTTATGAATAATTCAGTGTGGCCAGGTAGGCAGACAAATCCATAGCTGAAACTTTTTATAGATCTGAGAGGAGTCCCAAGACCCGAACACTAACTCTCTAAGTTGCATTCAAGTACAACTTCTAATGTCCATCTTACGAGTTTTGGCTTATAAATAAGAATGATGATAGCTAATATATGCTGAGCAGAAGTTCTGTCTGCACTGGTTTGAGCGTGTCTGCATACGGCAGCACTAGTGCTGCTTGGCTAAGGGCTCCCTTTGACTAACTGGGGACACGGAGATAAGAGGAAAGAGCTGATTTATTGAAAGATGACTCAATAAGTCAGTGTCGGAGTCTGAATCAAGGTTGAGTCTCCTGGCTCCTGACTATTTATGAAATCTTGACCTTGTCTTGGTAACATTGTCACCTGGCCAAACACAACAAGAAGTGGAATTTGCAAATAAGTATATGTGACCTTTTGTACAAATACGGTATGGTAGATATGAGAAAAAAAAATAACAGTTTTCTACTAATAAAAATAATGAGTGGAAGCCCTGGCCAGTTTGACTCAGCTTAGAACGTCAGCCCTCTGACCAAAGCGTCTTGGGTTTGATTCCTGGTCAAGGGCACGTACCTCGGTTGCATGTTTGACAGAAGGCGTGTGGGAGGCAAACAATCCATATGTCTCTCTCACTTCAATGTTTTTCTCTCTCTCCCTCCCCCTTCCTCCCTCCCACCCTATCTAAAAATAAATGGAAAAAAAATCCTCAGGTGAGGATTAAAAAATAAAAATTTAAAAAATAGTAATGGGTGGAAGACAGTTTGGTAGTTTCTTACAAAACTAAATATAGTCTTACCATATGATTCGGCAATTGTATTCCTTGGCATTTACCCAAATTAGTTGAAAACTCACTTCCACACAAAAACCTGCACATGCCTGTTTGTAATAGTTCCATTCATAATTGCCGACACTTGGAAACGCCCAAACGTCCTGCAGTAGTTGAGTGAATAAGCTGTGGTACATCCATACAACAGAATATTATTCAGCAAGATAAAGAAATGAGCTATAAAGCAACAAGACATGGAGGAAACTTAAATGCATATTACTACTAAGTGAAAAAAGTCAATCTGAAAAGACAACATACTGTGACATTCTGGAAAAAAAAACAACTATGGGGACAGTAAAAGGATCAGTGGTTGCTGGGGGGGGGGTGAATAGGGAGAGGATTTTCAGGCAGCAAAACTACCCTGTGTGGTACTGCAAAGGCAGATGCGTGCCAATGTACATGTGTCAAGCCCATAGAATGTACAACACCAGGAATCAACCCTAATGTAAACTATGGACCCTAGAAGATAATGACGTGTCAATGTAGGTTCATCAGTTGTAACAAATATGCTAAGTTGGTGTGGATTCTGGTGGAGGAGGCAGGGATATGTAGGAATTGTCTGTAATTTCAGCTTAATTGTGCTGTGAACTACTCTGAAAAATAAAGTTTATTAATTAAAATAAAAAAGTAATGGGTACGTGTATGGGGTGTAGCATCATGGAAAGAGAAAATGTGAGAGTGTCTCCTCAGCCTTGTGCTTGCCCTATGGGTAGGGAGAGTGAATGGGGGTACATCCAAATTAACTGAGCGCCTCCTGCATGGCTGCCACATTGGCGTCTCACAAAATGCTTGCACTGTAATTTTGGCTGGAAGAATAGCCACGATCTTTTGCTGAAGGTCACATGACTAGAATGTGGCAAAGCATGGATTCAATTGCCATTCTTTCGACACCAAGTCCAGTTTTTCCATCAGACTAGCTGCTGGAGAGGCGAAAACAGTGCCGAGGGAAAGGTTTGCTTTACTGAACACATCACGATTCAGAACTGACTTTTCACACATGCATACAGAGCGGGTGTGTCAGTGACTGAGTTCCTGGAGGGAGGGAACGCGTAAAGGCAACAGCATCGTTGATTCACTTCACCATTAAAAGAAAAATAAGAGGCTGTGGGGGAGGCGATAGGGAAGGAATAGCAATTAGAGAATCATTATCCCTATCCAGAGTGGTAATAGCCCTTCCAGAATCTCCCACACAAAGGACAAAAGGCCATTTGTAATGGACAAGCAGAGCCAGACTTCGCCAGGGGTCCCCCTCTGGAGCCACCCCACCCCTGCGAGGGCAGGAAGGAAAGCCTGCGGCCCCGGAGCCAGGCTGGGGAGGGCGGCCTTGCCGCCGGCCACCACACAGGGCAGTCTCAGCCCGGGAAGTCTCGCTCAGTCCTCAGAGCCACCACTTTGAAGCAGGCCTCGTGGCCCCAGTGTGCTGATGGGAGGACTCGAGTGACAAGAAGGTGCAGCACGGCAGTGACAGAGGGGAAGCAGAGGAGAACGCCGAGGGGAAAGCTTTACACCACCCAGGACCAGGCTCTACCCGGGCGCCTGCTCTCGGCAGCCAATCCGAGCAGGTCCGGGCCAGGGGCTTGGACTCCCCTCATGATGCCCATCACCACAGTGACTTCCACCTTTTCAACCCTTTACCTCAGGTGCTGTAAGATGCCCTGTGTCACTCCAGTTACTGCAGAGGTTTCTCCACCCACAAGACTGATCGTCTTCCTTGGTCAGCAGCGAGTCTCAGGTCCCCAGAGACATTGTGTAACCCACTGTCCTGAGGCCCATCTTACCTCATAAGTCCTAGTAGGAGACAGGCAGAGCCCCTGCCACACAGCTGACTGTGGGCATGTCCAGACACCAGAATCTCACTCCACAGTTCTGATTTTACTGCTGAGAGAAAAGAGAAGTTCCCCTTGTCAGCGCTGGATGAGGAACAGCGCTAAGCCTTCCTGGTAGCTAAGTCCCCCAGCCCCTCTAGTCCAGGCAGGCCTCCCGGAGTCTCCTTCCTTCTCTACAGTGTCCCAGAGACTCGGCCCATCTTCCTCACCTCTTTATGGCTGCACCCCTCTTATTCTTCTGCCTCCAAGGTAAAATCTCTCCACCTCCCTACTGCCTTGCTGCTCCAAGAAGAAAACAAAGGCTTCACTCCTTAATGCTGCAGAAAATCAGTAGGAGGCAACACACACACACACACACACACACACACACATTTTATTACCTGACAAAGTTCCAGCTCCCTTCCCAGATGGTAATCATAGGTCCCCTTTGGATTTCCCCCCCCTCTATTTTATTCTCCTAAGGGTGTTCAGCTAAAAATCCTCCTTATTCAGACCTAGACTTTTCAAAAGCCATGCAGAACTCACAGTCCCAGCTGGCCTGTAAAGAGGTAATCAAGATAAAATGACAATTACTGCTAATTGAGCCCTGAGTGTAGGACGAGCACCGTTAAAAGGCAGTTTAATGCATTAGATACTACGGTCCCTGCTGCAGTCTGTGGACAGAGGATCCCATCTGACAGATGAGGAATCTGAGGCTCTGAGACAATCAACTTGCTCAAGCTCCCATCATGTGTAGTGAGCGACAGAGCTAGGCTTCGCACCTGCTTGGTGTCAAACCTACGCCTTTTAACCACAACTATCTCAGAGGCACAAATGAAATCCGGGACTTATGGTAGTGGCAGGGATCCAGAATTCATCGCTTTCAGCACTGTTTTTGGAACTCTATCAGAAACATAATAATGTTTTGCAAAATTGACTTTTCCCCAGAGCTCCAATGACTATTTTATTTTATTTGTTTAGAGCGTCAAGTGGTAGCGCCCAACAGTCAAACAGAGGGACAGGAGGAAGCATGGTCCAGAGGCCCGCAAAGGACCCTCAGCCACTGAAGCCTTAGCCAGACGGTGTTGTGTGGGGGCGGTCCTCGGCCTCGGAGTCTGGAGCTCTTCGCTCTGTGCTCACCGAGGGTGCCCCTTGACCCAGGCCTGGGCAGTCACTTTTGGAATCTCCTGCTCCTAAGGACAACCACCACGACCACGCCTGCCAGTTGGGTTGTGATTCAGGGCAGACCCTCCAGGCGCTCAGCTCCTGGCTGCCGGGCGCCCTGGGCTCCACGTGGTCCACCACAGTCCGGTCCTCCCCGCGTTTCCACAGCTCGTAGCGCTCGGGCTGCAGGATGCGCACGAAGGCGTCCATGGAGAAGCTCACCCTGGCCTCCCCGCAGCTGCACTGAGAGGCCACTTTGCCATAGTCGATCCATCGCGGGGTGGCAAAATTGATGGCCTCCGCACAGTTGAAGCCATGGTTGAAGCCAGCGTGGTAGCCATAGGGAAACGTCACCACGAACTCTCCAGCCTCCTGAGTGATCCGACCGAAGGGGATCCCATTGTCCTTGAGGACAGTGGGCGAGATGAAGGCCACCTTGTGCCGCAGGAAGGCCTCACAGCCCCGAGAACTGCCCGGGAAAAGCTCCTTGGCCAGACGTTCCAGGCGCTGGCCGTGTTCTGGGGGCACCGCGTACCAAGATTTGGGCTCCCCAAAGTGCAGGTAGTTGATGCTGTAAAGGTCCATGTCTCCCGTGTGCCAAGCGAAGGTGGTCTTCCACATGCCGAAGTACAGGTAGGGTGTGTTGACGCCTTCGATGACAACTCCACACTCCTGCTCCAGCAGGTCCTGAATGGTTCCCAGGGTTGAGCGTTTTTATCATACACGGAATCATTGGTTTTTAATGACATAATTGTTTGTATGCATCAAGATTTCTTCAAATATTTCCTTTCCAAATCTTCAAAATCCTAGATGTCTGGATCTGATACTTTTAGTCTTTCCCAAACTGGCGAGACTGCTCGATCTTCGGTGATTTTTCTTGTCCTGTGTATAGTAAAGACACCTTCCCTCCCCCTCGCCACCTGCTGGACTGGAGTGGCTATTACAATGCTGTCAGACACCCTGGTTTTGTGTTTCTTAGCCAGGCCTGCTCTGTACTGTCTGTGGATTCCATGTAAGCAATATATATATATATATATTTTTTTTTTTTTTTACTTGGAGGGTGTGTTCATTTTTTATTTTATTTTATTTTTTTATCTTTTTATTTATTTTATTTTTTATTTTTTATCTTTATTGTTGAATGTATTAGATGTTCTTCATTTTTCCCCCCATTGACCCCTTCCTCCCCACTCCCACCCTCCTCTTGCCTTTTCCCATGCTGTTGTCTGTGTCCATTGGTTACATATAAGTTTTTTGGTTTATTTCTTCCCACCCCAACCCCCTTCCCTTTGAGGTTTGTCAGTCTAGCAACCAATTTGTACTTCTTAATCCCTTCACCTTTTTCACCCATTCCCCCAACCCCCCTCCCAACTGGCAACCAACAAAATGTTCTCTGTATCTATGAGAATGTTTCTGTTCTGCCTGTTCATTTTGTTTGTAGATTCCATTGTCGATAGATATGTATTCATTGCCATTTTGTTTGTTCATATATTTTATCTTTTTCTTCAAAAAGACCCTTCATCATTTCATATAATAACGATTTGGTGGTGATGAACTCCTTTAACTTTTCTTGTCTGGGAAAGTCTTTATATGGCCATCGATTCTAAATGACAGCTTTGCAGGATAGAGTAATCTTGGTTGTAGGTTCTTGGTTTTCATCACTCTGAATATTTCTTGCCACTCCCTTCTGGCCTGCAAAGTTTCTTTTGAGAAATCAGCTGACAATCTTATGGGAACTCCCTTGTAGATAATTATCGGCTTTTCTCTTGCTGTTTTTAAGATTCTCTTTTTGTCTTGAACCTTTTGCATTTTGATGATGATGTGTCTTGGTGTGGGCCTTTTGGAGTTCATCTTGTTTGAGACTCTCTGTGCTTCCTCAACTTGTATGTCTGTTTCCTTCACCAAGTTAGGGAATTTTTCTGCCATTATTGTTTCAAATAGGTTTTCGATTTCTTGTTCCCTCTTTTCTCCTTCTGGCACCCCCAAGATGCGAATGTTGGCATGCTTGAAGTTGTCCCAGAGGTTCCTTACACTCTCCTCATTTTTTTTTGGATTCTTTTTTCTTTTCTGATTGGGTGTTTTTTGCTTCCTTATATTCCAAATTGATGGTTTGCTTCTTGGCTTTACCTATTCTACTATTGAATCTGTCTAAATTATTCTTTATTTCAGTTAGTGCCTCCTTCATTTCTGACTGGTCTTTTTTTTATGCTCTTGAGGCCCTCACTAAGTTCGCTGAGGTTCTCACTAAGTTCATTGAGCATCCTTATAAGCAGTATTTTGAACTCAGCATCTGTTAGGTTGCTTATCTCCATTTTGCTTAGTTCTTTTCCTGGGGTTTTGTTCTGTTCTTTCATTTGGGACCTGTTTCTTTGTCTCCTCATTTTGGCCACCTCCCTGTGTTTGTTTCTATGTAAACTTAATGAGTGGTATGGGACCAGATGCTGCTTGTTTGAAAGAATTTAGGAAAACCTGAAGCAGGATCCAAGACCAGCCAATCCTATGGTTAAGCAACTGGCAACAGCTTGGGTGGGCCTGAAGGTTGGGTGGGGTGGGGCCTCAGGGACTCACCAGGGTGGGGCTACCAGTGTGAGCCAGGTTGCTGGAGTCCCAGATATGGCAACTGTCTGCCGCCCCAGGGAAGGGCTCACCAAAGTAACAAAGGCCTCTGGCAGCATGTTTGTCCTGGAGAAAGCCCCCTCTCCAGCCCTGGCTCCAGTGCCAAACAGCTCAGTTCTTCCCTGTATGTCTCTGATGCCCCTCGAGCTGCCTCCCCTCCAAGCTTAGAGGGAGAGAGTCCGATAAGTCCGAGCGGGCCCTTTAAGGAGCTGCCTGGGGTTCCAGCAGCCTCAGCCTCCCTGAGCCTCAGTTCCCGCTGGTTTTTCCAGCCAGAAGTGATGGGGATTCTCTTCCTGGCACTGGAACCCTGAGCATGGTGCCTGGTGTGGGACGGGGACCCCTCAGTCCTCAGGGAGGACATTCCTAGCCGAGGTGTCCTCGTGATTTTTATCTGCCATACGTGGGTGTGGGACCAGCCCTTCCGCCTCCGCCCTCCTACCAGTCTCGATGTGGCTGCTGCTTTAATTCTGTAGTTGTAGGACTTCGGTTCGGCTCTATTTCAGGCGGTTTTGAGTGATGGTTGTTCAGTAGTTTAGGTGTAACTTTGATGTGGTTGTGGGAGGACGCGATACCGCGTTTACCTACCCGCCATCTTGACCGGAAGTCCAGCAATATATTTTTGAAATATTTCATTTTTTTCCACAACTGGACGAATGTCATTATTTTATTTTATTTTATTTTATTATTTATTTAATCCTCAACCAAAGATATTTTTCCATTCATCTTCAGATAGAGTGGGAGGAAGAAAGAGAGAGAGAAACGTGGATGTGAGAGAGACACATCCATTGGTTGCCTCCTGCACGACCCGGAGCAAGTGCGGGGACTGAATCGCAACTGAGGTACATGCTCCTGACCAGAATCGAACCCGCGAGTCTTTGGTCCAAGAGCCAATGCTCTAACCACTAAGCCAAAGTGTTCAGGCCAAATATCATTATTTTAAATCTGATTCTAGATGCCATATTCCTCAGATGTGGTTTTAAGTTAATAAATATGGAACTCCCAAACCCCAAGGTCTGTTCTGAATACAGCAGAGGTTGCTAAAGAACTGCATGAAGCTGCTGTATTAACCACTACTACAACAAAAATCTTGTGTATGTCACACACCATCAACAATTCTACAATTATAAAAATATCTCCCAGCTTGCTAATCCCTTCAGAAACTAAATCCAAGATTCAGCAGTTTCTTGCACAAAAGAAATGGAATATTTTTTGACAGTTCAATAAAAATATTAGTATGACAGATATGATTGAAAAAATAATTTATTTTTTATTTTTTTTTATCCTCACCCGAGGACATTTTTCCATTTTTTGTTCAGGTAGAGTGGGAGGGAGAGAGAGGAACAGAGAGAGAGAGGGAAACATCGATGTGAAAGGGACACATCGAGTGGCTGCCACCCGCACAACCGACCAGGGCCGGGGACAAACTGCAACCGAGGTACGCGCCCTTAGCGGGAACCGAACCCGGGTCTCTCAGGACCGCAGGCCAATGCTCTAACCGCTGAACCAAACCGGCCAGGGCTGAAAAAATAATTTGATTGGAAAAAATAATTTTATTCAATCAGCTCCACTATAATTCCATTGTCAGCAGATTAATGACATGCTCCAAAATGTTCTTTTCCACTGCTAGTAAACTTCGGTTTATCATCTCACTAAAGTAAACTATTTTCGGTGAAACCTGAATATGAAAAGACACAAAATCCCATACATGCCTCAATAAACTGAAAATTTGATCAAGTAAAATAAAATTATCATCACCAAAACAAAGTAAAGATTTAAACATTTTAAACTCCACTTTATCTGCAAATAGTCTTGCCTTACTCTCCTTTGAGCATTTTTAAATACAAGAACAAGGATGAAAGAAAAAACAGGCAATTGTCCAATAATACAAAATCTCAATTCACATGAACATTTTCCAAGATCCAAAAATATGCTTTCCCTTTTGGACTCAACCTCAGAATATAGGTTGATGGTCTGGCTCTATGTGTTCCATCAAAAATTGAATTCAGCTCTGGCCAGTTTGGCTCAGTGGTTGGAGTGTCGGCCTACGGACCAGAGAGTTCCAGGTTCGGTTCCTGCTAGGGACATGTACCAAAAAAAAAAAAAAAAAAAAAAATTGAATTCACTCAGCACCATCCCTATCCAATCTGTCAATATCTTCCAAAACCATTTATGTCCAACTCTGGTCTATGCCTTCCATTTCCTATAAAATGAAAAGATTCTGCCTTAATAAAAATTTTTCTTTAAAATTTTCAACATAGCAACATAGCAAAACTAGCTGAATATATAAGTGTATATATATTCATTTCTAATTAAATAAATAAATGTATTTATTTATTTCTTGGTACATGCCCCTAGTGGGAACCGGACCCAGGACTCTGTGGTCCGCAGGCCGGTGCTCCAACCGTTGAGCCAAACCGGCCAGGGGCCTTCTCCTAAGCTAAAATCCTGATTTCAAATGAGACACTTCCACCCACTAACAGTGTTTCTCACCTGGAGCCATCCTGAAAGGGAATGGGCTGGTAGGCCAATAATAGTTTAATTCAGTCGGCCATATCTTAGTCCAATCCCATGGCTCCTCATTGTAATTCAAGATAGAACTGAATTTAAAAGTAAAAGCCACAAGCTTGGCCAGTGTGGCTCAGTGGTTGAGCGTCAATCCATGCACCAAGAGGTGGCTGGTTCAATCCCTGGTCAGGGCACATGCCCAGGTTGTGGGCCTGATTCCCAGTGGGGGACATGCAAGGGGCAGCCAATTGATGTTCTCTCTCATTGATGTTTCTATCTCACTCTCCTTCTTCCTAAAATAAATAAAGAAAAAAAATTAAATTAAATAAAAAGCCACAAAAAGGTTGAAAGGTGAGGATCCAGAGATGCTTTTAGTCAGAAAAGAGAAAGATGAGAAACTCCAGCTAGATAATTTCACTTAATAATGTATTCAAGTAAATAAGAATTGAGTGACTTCAATGCTTAAGTAAGGTATTGAGATAGATTCGATGGAGAATACAAAAAAAAAAAAAAAATCAAGATTTACACTTTCTTGGAAAAAAATGTTAATTTCCATGGGGAAGATAAGTACAGAATTAGCATTCACTGGTAAATTGGATTTGAATACTGACCTCAATATTTACTAACTGGTAACAGTAGTTAACCTCCTTATCCATGGGGGAGCTAAGGCCCCCAGTGGATGCTCCAAACCATAAATAGATATACTTTGTATTTTCTAGACATACCTATAATAAAGTTTATTTATAAATTAGGCACAGTAAGAGGTTAACCACAATAACTAATAATAAAATAGACCAGTTATAACAATATGAGTAAAATAAAGGCTACTGGAACACAAACGCTGCGACACTGTGGCAGTTGATCTGATAACCCAGCCGGCTACGAAGTGACTAAGGGGCTGGAACAGCTACAAAGAGATGATTCACATCCCATGTGGGACAAGAGGGGGCAGTGCAAGATTTCAGCGTGCTTCTCAGAATGGAGCGCAATTGAAAACTTACGAATAGTTTATTTCTGGAATTTTCCATTTAATATTTTCGGACCATGGTTGACTGAGGGTAACTGAGACCATGGGAACCAAAACTGAGGATAAAGGGGGATTATTATAATGGTTTCTTTGACCATATAATGAGAACAGTAATACTCTCTACCTCATCGGGTTCTTTTGTGTATTAAACGAACTGGTGATTGCGTACAGTTCCTGGCATATTGTCAGTAATGTGTTACAGATCGAGCGTTATAGGAGTTCAGAGGAGAGAGGTCTGGGATAAGTCGGGAACCTTCATTGGGAATTTGGTGCCTGCCTATATTGAGAGGAATGATATAATGGAAATCCTGGGAAAAGTAGAAAGTTTGAAATAGTGACTGCCTGTGGGTGGCCATTGATATAAATAAGAAACATGTGAAAGATCTCAAGAGAGTTTTCCTACATTGTTAGGAAGCTCATCTCCTCCCAACTTTACCCACCCCAATGAGTCACCCTTGTAATCTCAGTTTCTGAAATGCTGATTTTAAGAATCCTTAACTGACAATCCTTCTGTATACCTCACAATTTTTAACCTAATTGAGACTTTCCAAATGTTTGGCCCTCTTTGGTTCTTTTCTCTTCTTTCTTTTTTTTTTTTTTTTTTTACTCATTTTAGGTGTTTAAAAAGGTTCTGATTGAGTTCTGCTTTATCCCCACCCAGCCCCTCTCCCCCTTCTTGCTTTTGGAGGATTAATGTCTGCAGAAATGCTCTTGACTATGTCCCAAGAAGTAAAATCCGAGCAGCACAGAGCCCTGTAAGGCTGCAGAGTAAAAGAAAAAAATATAAGTATAACTAGTCTCTTCCTTTGGTTTCTGGGTATTTGATCTCATCAACCAAAAAAAATTTTCTTTGTCCCTTCCCTTTTATCGATTACAACTCTAATACTCTGCATTGGAAACTATGAACAGAACCCAACTGTAGATATACTTTGTATTTTTCTACAAGTACCCGTCAACGTAAGAAGCATTCAACATGTAAAAAATATTTGTGAGTTTATTTGAGCCACACTGATCATTGCTGGGACAAAAAATCTCAGTGGATGGAGATAATGCTCCAGAAAATGACACTTTTGCATGTTATTTTATACATTAGAATAAAAAGAGGAGAGGTAAGTGTGTTACATGAAATTCATTGGTGATAGATTAGGGAAGCAGGAGATAGCAAAGTGGGGAACCTCTGGGATTGAATAAAAGGTAAAATGATAGACACATGCTTCTTTTACACAGGAGGTACAGGACAGTTAACATTCAACAGTTAACATGATAATAACAATGAGGGTATTTTTTGTCTCCAACCTGGGGTTTTGGTTGTGCCCTGAGGGGTCTGAAAAGGGGGAAGTTACCTTGACATACCAAAGATAAGTTATTCTAGATGCAAAAAGACAATAGTCTCAAGGTGAACGTTGACCTTTGTCAGGGAAGATTCTAGCTTCCATCATGACTGCCTGCCATAAACTGCTATTAGATGTTGTTGTTGTTGTTTTTTTTGCATTCATCTCCAGATAATGCAGAGGGAAAAAGGGAGGAAGAGAGAGAGAAACATGGACGTGAGAGAGACACATCGAGTGGTTGCCACCCACACGACCCCAACTGGAGCTGGGGACAAACTACAACCGAGGTACATGCCCTTAGCCGGAACCGAACCCTGGACTCTCTGGTCCGCCGGCTGACACTCTACCGTTGAGCCAAACCGGCCAGGCGCTATTAGATGTTTTTATTTTTTAAATATATTTTTATTTATTTATTTATTTTAGAGAGTCAGGGAGAGAGAGAGAGAAACATCAATGTGAGAAAGAAACATCGATCTGCTTCTTCCTGCACACCCCACACTGGGTATCGAGTCCTAAACACAGGCATGCGCCCTGACTGGGAATCGAACAGTACTTCTCAGTCCATGAGACAATGCTCAATCCACCAAGCCACACCGGCCAGGCATAAACTGCTTTTAGTTTAAAAAGGTTTAATTTCAGACCATCCTTTGTGGTTGTTTTAGCTCTTTGAGTTTGCAAGGCCACCATGCAGGCCTCCCCTGAACTTGTCAGGTTAGCATGTGGCCCCTTTCCATCCACATACCTATAATAATGCTTATTTATGAAGTAGGCTCAGTAAAAGATTAACAACAGTAACTAAAAATAGCTAATAGTAACTATAATAACTAATGATAACTATTTTAATTACTAGCGGAAATGTCTCAAATATTTCACTAAAGTAAATTGCTGGCTTTGGGGTTAAAATAGCTAACTATATAAACAGAGAAAATATTTTCAAGAAGTAAGCATTGGTTCCTATGTGGGAGTGTATTTAAAACAAGGCTGCTGCTCTGGCCAGTTTGGCTCAGCGGTTGGAGCATCGGCCTGCGGTACAGAGAGACCCGGGTTCGGTTCCCGCTAAGGGCATGTACCTCGGTTGCAGTTTGTCCCCGGCCATGGTTGGTCGTGCGGGTGGCAGCCACTCGATGTGTTCCTTTCACATCGATGTTTCTCACTCTCTCTGTCTTTCTCTCTCTCCCTCCCACTCTATCTGAACAAAAAATGGAAAAAAATGTCCTCGGGTGAGGATAAGACAAAAAAACAAACAAACAAAAAAACAAACAAGACTGCTGAGTTTTGTCAAATACATATTGACGTCTATGGAAATGATCATATAACTGTTCTTCTTGGATCTACTAATATAAGTTATATTACTGATTTCCTATTGTAAACTATCATTTGCTTTCCTGAAAAAAAACACAATTGGTTATTATATTATTCTTAGAATATAGTTAGATGGTCCTAGTTATTCATAAATAACTCTATTATTTTTTAATTATGCAATTTGTCCGTTTTTTCTATCAACAGTCTGCTTACTTTAAAACTTTGAATTGTTTTCTTTTTCTATGCCAAATAAATTTGGAAATACCTGCTTTTGAAGGTTTCACACATTTTCTTGTGGAATTATCTGGTGCTAGTGGTTTTGGAAGGAGCAGTTCTTTGATGTCTTTCTTTATTTCTTACATAGAAATTTATGTCTTAGATTTTCTAGCTCTTCTGAAATCAGTTTTAGTTCATTTATCCCAGAAAAATATTTATATTACCTGAGTTTTTTGTTGATTTACTGGTTGTATTATTTTAAAGTTTGTCTAACTCATTAATTTCTGCAAATGTCTTTACTAATTTCTTCCTGCCACTTTTTTATCAGTTTATTTTTTCCTAATTTTATGAGATAGAACTTAATCCAGTTAATTTCATTATTTCAATTTTATTGTTAAAAATACTTAACACTGGAAATTTTCTGCAGTCCTAATTTAACTGAATCTCTTATATTGCTATGTATATTTCATTCATTGTTAAATCTGAAAACACTTCAAAGATGCTTATTGTGTTAGACATACACTTAAGTGCTTCACAAATATTACCTCCTGGAACTGTCATCCAATTGAATGAGGGAGGTTCAGTTACCACACTCATTTTACAGTTGAGGTAACTGAGTCACCATGATCTTAAGGAATTTGCCAAGGTCACACAAATTGGTAAAAGTGAAACTGGAATTCAAAACCAGGCAATGTTTCCAGAGCTCACGGGAGTTTACAAGAATTCTGGTTCCCTACTTTCCGGGGATTAGAGGCACTTCCGTTCCTGTAATCTACACATCATTCAATTGCAAAGTTGGAACTTTCCAGAAAGAAGAGCCTCTGTATTTTCTGATTTTTAACATTAATGTCTACTTTTATTGCATGAAAATGAAGAAATTTGACTTTTTTTCTTACTTTGGAACGTATTGATGTTTTCTTTTTACCCTAACACACTGCCAATTTTGTGATTGATCCATTGGCACTCTACGAAAGAGAGTACTCCGTTACCAGGTACCTGAATTCTACTTTATTATTAAGGCAGTTTAAATTTTCTGTATCCTTAAGCTTGTCTGTTTTGTTGTTTTGTTTTGTTTTTTGTCTGGCACTGCACGAGGTCAAAGGGAGTTCTGAACACCCAATTCCAATGTGTGGGCGAGGTTTTTCTTCACTTCAACACTGACAATGCTCAGGACACCAGCAGATTGTCCTCCAGTTCAACTCAATTCTGATACTATCTAGCTGGAGATAGCATCAGATCTCACAGGTAAAGGGCTCACTCCTATAAGACTGCCACCCTCACCTCCCAACCCCTTTCAGATGCCAGTCACAAGCCCAAGTACTTCGGACCCACTGGCTATAGATCAGAGGTTCCCTCGGCCTACTCCTTGGGTTTGATTAGTTTGCTAGAGCATCTCACAGAATTCAGAAAACATTTTACTTCCTACATTGCCGGTTTGTTATAAAAGGGGATAACTCAGGAACAGCCAGATGTAAGGAATGTATGGAGCAAGATATGGGGCAAGGGCGCGGAGCATCCATGCCCTCCACAGGAGACCACTCCTAACACTGTCATGTGCTCACTAACCTGGAAGCTCTCCCATCCCTGTTCTTTTCTGTTTTTAGGGAGGTTTTGTTACATAATCACAACTGATGAAATCACTGGCCATTGGCATTGATTCCATTTCCAGCCCAAGGCTGGTTTCTCAAATGACTAGCTCCCATCCTAAGGCTACTGAGGGGCATTCCAAAAGCCACCTCATTAACATAACAAAAGACACCTTTATAGCTCTCACCTCTTAGGAAATTTTAAGGGTTTTAGGATCTCTGTGCCAGAAACAGGGATGAAAAACAAATATATATTTATTGTAAATCACAATATAACATAAATTATACTATATTGATATGTTTCTTTTGACTTGTTTTACGTTCTGTAATTTATACTTTATCAGTTACATGGATATCCATGAGTACATATTTTCATGGTGAAACATCCTTTCTATGGACCTTTGAGCCTCAATTCTAATTTGTCAGATATTTAGATCCATAATTCCTGCTTGCTGTTTGTATTAGCTTTGTAAAATTTTGTCTGTCGTTTTATTTATTTTTCTTGTTTTTAATCCTCACCAGAGGATATTTTTCCCATTGACTTTTATTTTATTTTTTTAGAGAGAGTGAAAGGAAGGGAGGGAGGGGCAGAGCGAGAGAGAAACAGCAATGTGAGAGAGACACATGGATTGGTTACCTCCTGCGCCCACCCCTATCAGGGTCAGGCATGGAACCTGCAACCCAGGCATGTGCCTTTGACCGAGAATTGAACCCAAGACCCTAGGTATGCCAGCCGACACTCTAACCACTACGCCACACAGGACAGGACCCATTTACTTTTAACTTTTTGGAATCACTGTGTTTTAGATTGTTAAAAGATGAACTAAGGTGTACAAAAAATATAGAGCGATTCAAAGCAGGCAGCATTAAATCTAGCAGATGGCAAGGCGCTCCGAAGAGCCAAACAAAATGCAAGTCCTTTACAGGCAGAAGGGACAGAAACAGGAAGTAATACTAGGCTAACGTAAGTGGGTCGGTTATTGCAGGGTTATTTTCCTTTAGAGAATGCAGAGGTCCATCAGACAGATTACCTGACTAATGTTGATCAAGTGAGTCCTGACTGATTGGTTTGAGGTTCTATTTCTGGGAGGGTAAAAACCGTAATTAAATTAGATCTTGGTTTGCTGATGTGATGCCTGGCATAAGCCACTCCGTTTTGTCCCTGTTTTCCTGTTTTTAACAAGATAAACTTCCTTTACATAATTCTGATTTTTAAAAATTTCAGTTTAGGGATTTTACATTTCCTTGTGTTGCAGATACACACAGGGGATAACAACTTTTTTTTTTTTATCCTCACCCAAGGACATTTTTCCATTTTTTGTTCAGATAGAGTGGAAGGAAGAGAGAAACATTGAAGTGAAAGGGACACATTGAGTGGCTGCCACCACACAACCAACCAGGGCTGGGGACAAACTGCAACTGAGGTACGCACCCTTAGCAGGAACAGAACCTGGGTCTCTCTGGAACACAGGCCTACGCTCTAACCACTGAGCAAAACCGGCCAGGGCTGGGGATAGCAACTTTATTAAAACGTCAGTAAAATTGCAAAAATCCCTGAGGCAGTCCTGGCTGACACACCCACTGGGCAAAAGTTTTAGCATGAGCACAGCCAGTGTGGCACAGTGGACTGAGCGTCCTCCCATGAACGGAGAGGTCCTGGTTCCATTCCTGGTCGGGGCACATGCCCAGGTTATGGCTGGATCCCCAGTGGGGGCTGTGCAAGAGGCAGCCAATTGATGTTTATCTCTCACATTCATGTTTCTGTCTCTGGCTCCCTTCCTCTCTCTCTAATAAATAAAAAATAAGAAAATAGAATATCAATATAAACAAAGTTTCAGCATGAGCAGAGGCTGGGAGGTAGGGTGTGTCAGAGCTGCAGACCTGGGCTCAGCTGTGGCTGCAACAATGTCCAGTGGAAGCCCAGGTGAGTGACTCAGAGGCTCAGCCATGGCTTGGGGATGACAAGACTCAGCTAGGTTCTCAGCATCATCCAATGTTGCCCCAAACTACAGTGGAGGCTAGAGGCTCATAAACAAAAACAAACAAAGAATCTTTTACATCCACAGCTGAACATCAAATTTTGTAAGTAAGCTTTTATTGAACCAAAATGCTAGACAAAAGCAAGATCAGTCTTCGGTCATGGAATCTAAACCACGAGCAGCATGGTAGAGAAGACGGCATGCCCACTGTCCCAGAGTTTTGCAAGTGTTTTTATACATCAAGCAGGAGGAAGGGGGAGAAAGAGGTAGTCTGAACGAGATTTACACAAGCTATAGGCAACGGGGTGGGAGAAGGTGAGGTGAGGCCAGCTCGGATAGGGGCAGAATCCAAATGAAGAAATGTCGCTCCTGTAGATCGGCTGTGTGCCGTAGTCCAGAGAGTCATGGGTAAACCAGTGGGGCTCCTGGAGTGAGATGGTGAATGTTTTAAAATCATCTTCAGAACAAGTCACCTGGAAATTAATCCCAAGTTCCAAAGACATCCACAGGATGTGACCAGCTTAGTTAGCTGGTTCCCAACCACCGACAAATTAACCTCTCCAGCTTGCTCCTGCACCCTCTCTCTCTCCTCCTGCTGTAATTTAATTGAGAACATCTCAGAATTATTTCCTTATCAAGGTATACCATGGCAGGTAATATTAAAATAAGCAGTGTATCCCTGGACAGTTTGGCTTAGCGGTTAGAGCGTCACCAGTGGACAGATGAGTCACAAGTTCGATTCTGGACAAGGGCACATACCTCGGTTTTGGTTTGTCCCCAGCCCTGGTTGGGGTGGCACAGGAGGCAACCAGTCCATGTGTCCCTCTCACATCGACATTTCTCTCTCTCTCCCTCCCATGCTATCTGAACAAAAATGGAAAAATGTTCTCTGTGAGGATTAAAAAAAAAAACAAGCAGTGTCTGTGGCATCTAGGCCAAGACAGAGGCCCGTCCATGTTCGGGAGTGGGCTGAGAGTCCCTGAGAGGTACCACAGCATCGTATAGCAGCTGTCCTGATGGGGAGGTCCACTTCAGTGGCAACTAAGAGTCCTGATTGTCATAGCAGGGGAATCATCTGGCAGCTTCAGAAATGAGTCATTTCTAGGAGATAAATCATCTTTGCTGGGGTCAGGCCCAGCCTAGCCCAGATTGTGGCTGGGCTAGGAGGTCCTGTGGTTCCCATGGTCGAGGGTTAGATACAGGCATATTTGGCTAAATCTTCCTCAGCGATAGGCTCAAAGACTGAAGACCAACCGTTGGTGGTGAACATGTCCCAGGACTCGAGAGATGCAGCTACCTCCAGCTTTAGCCACATGAGGTCATGATGGTCCCTTCAGCTTTAGCCACATGAGGTCATGATGGTCCAAGAGGTTTCACAACCGCAATTGGGGCCGGGAGCACAGACGCGTAAGAGTGATCCATTCTTACAACCTCAGCAAAAGTCGCAGGGGCCTTGCCGTTTTCAGCAGCGTCTGTGGGAGCCCGGATAACACTGGGAGGGGTGAGTGGGACAATGTCCGGGAAATAGGCTGGAATACAGTCCAGAGAGAGCAGGCACGGGCCAGGGTGCATCGGTTCATCGGGATCCAGTGGGGGCCCCAAGGGTTGAAGATCAGGGGCACGACAGCACCCGGAAGCACTCGCAGGACACAGGGACACAGGGCTCAGAGGTGCAGGGTTGTCCAAGGAGAGTTTATCCACAGGCACAGGCTGGGCCTCAGGATCCAGAGCTGTGCGCTCAGTGCCCACTGAGCGGCGCCTCTTAGCTCGGGCCTGAACAATGGACTCTTGAGGCCCTTGTTCCCGAGGACGAGGACGGCGACCACGACCACGACCACCTCTGCCTCTTGGCTGGAGATTCCGGGCAGCTGGACCTGTGGTTGGCGGCGAGGATGAGCTGGGCTTTGAGGAGCAACAGGCCTGCGCAGCTCCGGACTGGGCGGCAGAGGCAGGAACCTGGTCTCCTGAGGGGCGCAGGGACGCCTGGCGAGGAGGGGCGCGGCGGCGGGGCCCACTGGCAGCGCCCACCGACCTGGGGGTGCGCAGGGCCCGACGGGGCTGGAGGTGCCTCAGGCCCAGCGCGCACCTCCCTGCAGCCAGGCCCTCCCTCCAGGCGCTCAGCTCCTGGCTGCCGGGCGCCCTGGGCTCCACGTGGTCCACCACGGTCCGGTCCTCCCCGCGTTTCCACAGCTCGTAGCGCTCGGGCTGCAGGATGCGCACGAAGGCGTCCATGGAGAAGCTCACCCTGGCCTCCCCGCAGCTGCACTGAGAGGCCACTTTGCCATAGTCGATCCATCGCGGGGTGGCAAAATTGATGGCCTCCGCACAGTTGAAGCCATGGTTGAAGCCAGCGTGGTAGCCATAGGGAAACGTCACCATGAACTCTCCAGCCTCCTGAGTGATCTGGCCGAAGGGGATCCCATTGTCCTTGAGGACAGTGGGCGAGATGAGGGCCACCTTGTGCCGCAGGAAGGCCTCACAGCCCCGAGAACTGCCCGGGAAAAGCTCCTTGGCCAGACGTTCCAGGCGCTGGCCGTGTTCTGGGGGCACCGCGTACCAAGATTTGGGCTCCCCAAAGTGCAGGTAGTTGATGCTGTAAAGGTCCATGTCTTCCGTGTGCCAAGCGAAGGTGGTCTTCCACATGCCAAAGTACAGGTAGGGTGTGTTGACGCCTTCGATGACAACTCCACACTCCTGCTCCAGCAGGTCCAGAATGGTTCCCAGGTGGCCGAGGTTCCATTGTGTAGTGTTTGCATCAAATAAGGAGCCAGTGATGTCAGCGCCGTAGATGGGTGAATCGTAGAGGCGTGTTTTCCAGTACTTCCGCTCCAGGTCCTCAAAATCCGAGTGTGGTGGGGTACAGTATTTCCAACTGTTTGCCAAGTGGCGATACTCCCCCACTGTCATGGCCCTCTTCTTTTTGTGGTACTGAGTGAACACACCTGCTCGCCCAGAGACCACCTGCTGGAGGGGAGTGGCTATTAAGATGTCACTGATATCATCATAGGTCTGTCTGGCTTTCCATTCCTTGGGTGGGATTATCTTAGCCACGCCAGCTCGGTGGGCACCTTGGGATTCCATGTAACCAATATATGTGTTGAAATCCTTCAGTTCTTCCATGGTTGGGCGGAAGGTCATGATTGTCTCACTTGGGTTCTGGGTACGACTGTGTTTAGACTCCATGGCTACAATATAAGCAGTGGACTCCCAGGTTCTTAGGTATGTTTTGGGTACCTGAGAATGATGGGAGTAATGTCTTCTCTATTCTTTATTTTTTAAAACGTTTTGGTGTGTCTAGGAGACAGTAACTCAGAACCGAGCGTTTAAACAAATGAGCCTCTTCCAGGCTTGTGGACTCATCAGTGGGACTCCACTCTGGTTGGCTTTTTGTGTCTGAAGGAGGTGGAGTAGTCTTCAGCGGAGCAGAGACCTTGGGCCCTCGGGGCTCAGGCTGCAGCTCTGTGAGCTTCCTCAGTGGGGCGTGGGTAGCTCTGAGGCTTCTCCTGGTTGACAGGCTGAGTGCCTGGACGGCTCCTCACCCCACTGTCTGGGAAGTCTCTGCAAGGAAGCTGAAAAGCTAAACTGGAAAAAACAAAAAACCAGAAAATTTGAAAATAATTACCAAAAAAAAACCACCTAATAGAAATGTTGACCCAAACCAAAGCCTGATTCTTAGAAAAGACTATTAGAAGTGAAAAGACATAAGCATGAGGAGAAAAGACAAGAGTACAAGTAACCAGCCCTGGCCAGTTTGGCTCAGCGGTTTGAGCGTCGGCCTGCGGTCCGGAGAGACCCGGGTTCAGTTCCCGCTAAGGGCACGTACTTCGGTTGCAGTTTGTCCCCGGCCCTGGTTGGTCATGCGGGTGGCAGCCACTCGATGTGTCCCTTCACGTTGATGTTTCTCTCTCTCTCTCCCTCCCACTCTATCTGTACAAAAAATGGAAAAATATCCTCGGGTGAGGATAAAAAAAAAAGAGTACAAGTAACCATACTCCTAATGATAAAGTAGGGGACACAGCCAAAAATCCAGCAGGAAAATTTTTTATTTTCATTTTTTATGTATTTATTTATTTATTTGTACAGAGGCATAGAAACATGGATGTGAGAGAGAAACATCAGTCTACTGCGTCCCACACACTCCCTATCAGGGATCGAGCTCACAATCCACACATGTGCCCTGACTAGGGATCGAACAGGGGCCTCTCACTCCATGGGACCACATCAATCTACTGAGCCACACCAGCCAGGAAGCAGGGAAATTTTTTAAATTATAATCTTATGAATACTTTGGTGCTAATAGTTTTGAAAACTAAAATGGATCACTTTTACAAAAGTGCAAATACCCCCAAATGGTTGAAGAACAAAGTAAAATACTGATATATATCTATAAACTAAATAAAAATATAACAGTGGTTTAAATATGAGAAGCTCGTGGGCTCAGCTATGGCTGCAGCAATGTCCAGTGGAAATCCACATCAGTGACTCAGAGGATCAGACACGATTTGGGGGTTAAGGGGCTCAGCTAGGTTCTCAGCATCATCCATAAAAAATTACATCCTTCTGGAAATGCATTGTGACTCTTTCCTCATCAGACTTTTCAGTTTACTTCATGAGGCTAAATGCAAAACCTGGAAGCCAAACCAAAAAGGGCAACACTAGAGAAGTACTCTGTAGGGCCAACTTTATCTAGGGGCAAAGATGCAATTTTTTTTTATTTTTATTCTTCACGTGAGGATATTTTTCTACTTATATTCATATATAGTAGGAGGGAGGTTGAGAGAGAGACAGAAAGAAACATTGATGTGATAGAGCCACATGACCCGACCAGCGCCAGGGACAAACCGAAAGTGAGGTACGTGCTCTTGATCATAATCAAACCCAAGACTCATTGGTCCAAGGCCAACGCTCTAACCACTGAGCAAACCAGCCAGGGCAAGATGGAAAAACTTTAAATAAAACGTTATCACACCTTTTTATTTTTTCTTGTTAATCCTCACCGAAGGGTAGTTGCCCATTTATTTTTATAGGCTTTTTAATTGTTTTCTTTTTAAAGAGAGAGAGAGGATGGGAGAGAGAGATAGAAACATCAATGTGAGAGGAAAACATCAATAGGCTGCTTCCTACACACCTTCAACTGGGAAAGGAGACTGTAATCCGGGCATGCGACCTGACGGGTAATCAAACCCACATCTCTCAGTATGTGGGAGGACACTCAGTCCACTGAGTTACACTGGCTGGACTCCATTTAGTTTTAGATAAAGTGGAAGGGAGGAAGGGAGAGAGAGAGAGACAGAAACATTGAAGTAAGAGAGACACCTCAATTTGTTGCCTCCCACGTGACCCCAGCAGGGTTGGGGATCAAACCTGTAACTCAAGTACGTGCCCTTAAGCAGGAATTGAACTCTCCACCCTTCTGTCTAATGGCCAATGCTCCAACTGCTGAGTCGTACTGGCCAGGACTAAATTGTATAACATATTTACTGCAGCCGGGCAGTAAAAGAAAAAGACATCATGATTAATTATTGTAAGGATTCTTTTTAAAATCTAGCAGTGTTACCAAGTACCTTAACAGATAAAATGGAAAAATCATCATCTAATGCATGCTGAAAAATATGTGAAATAACTCAACATCGATTTCATTATTCTACGACATGTTGTAAAAAATCCAAAAGGAAAGAATGTCCAAATAGACAAAGATTGCTTATGTAAGCAACAAGCAGGCAAATAATACAGAAAGGAAATGTTTATACTCTTTACAGACATTATTTTTATTGGGTAAATAGTTGAAACAATCTAATTAATTAAAATATAATAATAAGTTTGCACTAATAGAGAGATATTTAGAAATAAAAGTGTCTAGCCCTGGCTGGTTTGGCTCAGCAGTAGAGCCTTAGCTGGTGGACCGATGAGACCCAGGTCCCTTTCCCGCCAAGGGCATGTACCTTGGTTGTGGTTTGTCCCAGACCCTGGTCTTGGTCGTGGGGGAGGCAACCAGTCAACGTGTGTCTCTCCTTTGACGTTTCTCTCTCTCTCCCTCCCTCCTACTCTGTCTAAAGATAAATGGAAAAATATCCTCAGGATGATGATAAAAAAAAGAAGATGAAGAAAGGAAGGCTTTTAAACACCAGTTAACAATCATTTATAAGATGAAAGAGCAGCAAAGTTTCCGTTCATAATGGAGAAGTCAAAAAATGAAATATATATAATATTTTTTGTACTTTGCACAAACAAATGAGACTTTACCAGGAAAAGTTGCTTTCTGATGTAAAATGTTATCATTTTCAACTGTTGTGTGCTTTACAGCAAAAACAAAATAGTTCGTCTCCGGCTACTTTCAAATCTTGCTTCCAAACGATAATACATTGGGACCCAGAAAAGGATTTCCATACGGATTCAGACTCTAAGTGAAACGTGTTGTGGTCGAGTGCCCTGAGGCTAGATATGTCCCACCCAGCTCGAATTCAGTCAGCACTATCCCAATTCTAATACCCCGATATCCAATAAAATTTTTTTTTTTCTAATTTTAGCATATATACATTCTTCTTCTCTTTTTTTTTTTATTCTCACCTGAGGACACTTTCTCATTTTTTGTTCAAACAGAGTGGGGGGAAGAGAGAGAGAGAGAAGCATCCACATGAAAGGGACACATCGAGTGGCTGCCACCGGTATGACCCAACCAGGGTTGGGGACAAACTGCAACTGAGGCACTCGCCCTTAGCGGGAACCGAACCTGGGTCTCTCTGGGCCGCAGGCCGACGCTCCAACCGCTGAACCAAACCGGCCAGGGCCATTCTTTTTTTAAAAAAATATGTTTTTATTGATTTTTATCGAGTGGAAAAGAAAGGGAGAGATAGAAATATTGATTGGCTGCCTCTTACACACCCCCTACTGGTGATCGAGCGGGAAACCAAGGCATGTGCACCCGCCTGGAATCAAAAGGGTGACCTTGTGGTACATGGGATGATGCTCAATACACTGAGCCACACCTAGTTGGGCCTATCTCATATACTTTTCAAGTCCCTTTCATTTCATTCACTGTTTTCCCAGATCTAGAAATCCTCTTAAGGGAAAAAAAAACCCTGATTCCACCAGTCTGAGAAACACTATTTAAAAAACAAACTAGCCCTGGCCGGTTTGCTAAGCGGTTAGAGCATTGGCCTTCGGTCCGGAGAGACCCGGGTTCAGTTCCTGCTAAGGGCATGTACCTCGGTTGCAGTCTGTCCCAGGCCCTGGTTGATCGTGCGGGTGGCAGCCACTCAATGTGTCCCTTTCACGTCGATGTTTCTCTCTCTCTCTCCCACTCTACCTGAACAAAGAATGAAAAAATGTTCTCGAGTGAGGATAAAAAACAAAACAAAACTAGTTTTAACTCAAAGAAATGATGTCCCGCCCTGGCCAGTTTGGCTCAGCGGTTAGAGCGTCGGCCTGCGGTCCGGAGAGACCCGGGTTCGGTTCCCGCTAAGGGCATGTACTTCGGTTGCAGTTTGTCCCCGGCCCTGGTTGGTCGTGCGGGTGGCAACCACTCGATGTGTCCCTTCATGTCGATGTTTCTCTCTCTCTCTCCCTACCACTCTATCTGTACAAAAAATGGAAAAAAAAAATCCTCGGGTGAGGATAAAAAAAAAAAAAAAAAAAAGAAATGATGTCCCAATACATATTTCTCAATCATAAATAACACAATTATAGTCAATTCTTTCAGCTTGTAAGAGGAAAATAATTCTTGTCCCGCCAATGTGACTCGGTGGACTGAGTCGAGTCCCGTGGACTGAAAGGTCCCTATTCAATTCCCAGTCTGGGCACATGCCCAGGTTGAGAGCCAGATCCCCAGTAGGGGGCGTGCAGGAGACAGCCAACCGATGCGTTTCTCTCACATGGATGTTTCTATCTCTCTCTCTGCCGTCCTCTCTCATTCTAAAAACAAATCAATGAAGACATATTTTAAAAAAGAAAATAACTCTTTTGGCCACAAGCACAAATAGCAGAAATAAAGTGACCTACCGTCCACCAGCAAAATCCGAATTCTAGGGGAATGTACTGCAGGATCCAGAGAGACGATGTCTTCTTGACAGCTGGCCTTCAGGTGCAGCCCGACATCCTATGGGTTCGGCTTTCTACCTAGGCAACAGCTGAAACCAATCAGTGCCCAACGACCGTAATCACGTGACTGATGTCCTTATTAGTCATCTCATTTTGTCCAAGCTTTTTTTTTTCTTAAGAAAAAAATCTCAAGTTAGGTTTATGGTCAGGGTCAGGGATAGGGTATGGGTTAGGGTAAATAATGGTTAGGGTTAGGGTACATGTAGAAAAAAATTTTAAAAAAATCTTAAAGCATAATAACAGGTGAAAATGAAGAAGTCAGTATGTCAAACCATTCATATATTAAACAAAAAATAATTTTTAAAAACTCTGGTCTAGCAGTAATTAATATAAATTGTATTTATAGAATTTTAATAAAGGACAGTTTATAGTTATCAAAAAGAAAAATTCACTAAGAAAACATCACTAAGAAGTTCAAAGCCCCAATGGAGAAGTAAAAAAAATGAAATCCACACAACATTTGTACCTTGCATAAATGAATGAGACTTTACCAGGAAAAGTTGCTTTCTGATATAAAATGTTATCGTTCACAACTGTTCTTTGCTTTAACGGAAAAACAAAAAAGTTTGTCTCCTGCCACTCTCAAATCTTGCTTCCAAATGATGATACATTAGGACACAGAAAATTATTTCATTTATGGATTCAACCTCTAAGTTAAACATGTTGGGCTCCAACAAGGTAAGGCTATTTATGTCTCACCCCAGCTCAATTTCAGTCAGCACTATCCCAATGCTAATACCTTCATATCCAATATAAAAAATAAAAAAAAAAAAAAAAAAAGAATTTCTAATTTACCCACAAATACGTTCTTTTTTAAAAATGTTTTTATTGATATTAAGAGCTGAAAGGAAAGGGAGAGAGAGAAACATTGATCGGCTTCCTCCTGCTGGCCCCCTACTGGTGATCGAGCAGGAAACCTGGGCATGTGCCCCTTCTCAAGATCGAATTGGTGCCCTTGTTGCACATGGGAAGATGGTCAGTCCACTGAGCCACACCTGGTTGGGCCTATCTCATGGACTTTCCAAGTCCCTTCCAATTGATTCATTGTTTTCCCACATCTAGAATCTTCTTATTTCCACTAGATACATTAAGAAAAAGTTGAACTCCACACCTCTAAAAAAACTATTTCAAAATAAAAACTTGTTTTAACTCAAAAAAATGATATCTCAACAGTCATTTCTCAATCATAAATAACATAAAATTATAGTCAGTTCTTTCAACTTGTAATAGTAAAATAACTCTTGTTCCGCCAGTGTGACTGAGTGGACTAAGCATCGTCCCATAGATTGAGAGGTCCCTATTTGATTTCCAGATAGAGCATATGCCCAGGCTGTGGGCCTGGATTCCCATAGGGGGCATGCAGGAGGCAGCCAATCGATGTTTTGCTCTCACATGAAAGTTTCTATCTCGCTCTCTCTTTCTCTCTCTCTAAAAATCATTGAAAACATATTTTTAAAAAATATGAGAATAGTTTTATAAACATAACAATGAGCAAAATTATCCATACTTAAAGTAACACCTATTCCATTTACACAAAGACTAAAATGTGTTAGCATAATCTATGTTAGAAGTCAGAGTAGTGATTACCACGGGAAAGAGAGAAATGGTAAGTGGGGGTGTAAGGAGGTCTCTGCAGTGATGTTAATATTCTGTTCCAAAACTAAGTGCTAGTTACACGGCTATCAGAATAGCTAATGTGATAATTCATCAAGCTATGATGACTTTCATAAATTTCTGTGTTTGTTTTAAAATAGAGTTTAGGGTACAATGCATTAAATAACAGTAAAAGACATATTAAAAGTAAAAGGAAGAATGATTGAAAATAAATAGACTGAATATCCAACTGGAAAAGCTAGTAAAACAGAAGGAGGAAGAGTAAAAAAATAACAAAGAATAAAGATGTTATTAATGAAAGATAACACATGGACAACAGAGAGATGATGACCAAAATGTTCTTCCGAGAGATTAATAAAAGCAACAAACCTGAGCATAACTGATCATGAGAAAGAGAAGGTAAAAATAATACTAGGAATTGAATAGTGCACCAAGCTAGTAATATAGTAGAGAATTTCTAAAATTTCAAAGGATAACCTTAGTAATTTTACATCAAAATATTAAAAAGAAAACAATTTTCCAGAGAGAAAATATCCAAAATGAATCCAAGAGCAACTACAAAGTTTGAATACCCAGTATAAAAGTTGCTTCAAAGTATGAGCCCTAAAAGCCCATGAGTCACTTCACTTTATAGGTGAGTCCAGCAAAGTTTAAAGAAACAGTTAACTCTTATTATGAAAATCCTTTCAGAGTATAGAAAGCATTGGAGAACTACTCAGATGAGGCTCTTCTGGTCTCTCATAGCAAAATCAGAAAAGAATAGAAGATAATGCTACAAGTCATCTTTATTTATAAACTTGGATGAAAGCATGCTAAACAGAATATTATCCAGTCAAATGCACCAATATATTAAAAGAATAATACATTAAAAACCAATAGGATGTATCCTAGGAATGCAAGGAAATCTAGTGATATAATTCAGAGTGTTAACTAAGGAAGTAAAAAATATCATCATCTTGCAGGCACCAAAAAGAATTTGTTGAAATTCAATATCCATACATGATTATTAAATTCTTTACTTTAAAACAAAGAAAAACTTCATACATTGCAATTTACAGATGATTTATCATAGAATTGTACACTTGAAACCTAAATAATTTTACTCATCAATGTCAACAATAAATTTAATTAAAAAGAGCCCTGGCCAGTTTGGCTCAGGGGTTGGAGCGATGGCCCTCAGACCAGAGTCAAGTGACTTGACAACGCAGAGCCCTGGGTTGAATTCTGGTCAAGAGCATGTACCCGGGTTGTGGTTTGATCCCCAGCCCTGGTTGGATTCGTGCAGGAAGCAACCAATTGGTATATTTCTCTCACATTGATGTTTTTCTCTCTCCCTCCCTCCCACTTTGTCTGAAAATCAATAGAAGAATATCCTCAGTGAGGACTTTAAAAAAAAATTTAAATAAAGAAATAAAACTGCTATAAGTAAAGGGTTTCATGTAAAAAATAGCACGTATTTTTCTTAATAGTGAAAGAAAAGAAGCATTCTCATTAAAGTTATAAAAAAAAGATACTTAAGCAAACTATTTCATTAACAAAATCACAAGTGGTCCTTTAATACCTCTGGCTAATCCTTTTACATGCTCCTAATTTAGGTTTCCATTCTCCAAGTATTCTATTTTACCTTCCCATCTCAAACTTCCAGAACACCTTCTCCATCCTACTTAGAATCCTCACATACCCTTCAAGGCCCTACGCCATCTGCTCCACCATTACCTTGTGACTTGACCGCTTCCTCCTCCACCCCTTGCTCACTCCATTCCAACCATATTCCAGGCTGTGTCTCCAAAAAGCCCCGTATTCTCCTGCCCGACAGTCTTTGCACACAGGCAACTCTCTTTCTTCGTTAACCTCAGCTCAAATATCACCTTCTTGAGAAGGTCTCCTCTGGTGGTCATGTTTTCTCTCAAGAAAACGTCTCTGAAAGAAACTTGTGTTGATGATCAGGGCCCATACATATGTAATTTTGAAATTCTGGTCGGATCAGCCCCACCCTATCCCATGATCCCTAGTCCCATCACAGTGAATCCAATCAGCTATCTAACCACCTCTTCCAAAGGAACTACCCTCCCTTGTTCTAGTAAACAGCTTTGTTTTCAATGTTATCAGCTCACAAAACACGGGTATTTTACCTTAATTTTTTTCTTTGAGATTTCTTATAAGAAATTATAGAAGTGAAAGCACTCCTACCCCTCAACAAGTCTGAAATCATACTTGAAAAATAAAGACAACTCGTAAGCGCAAACGGCTTCCTCCAGCCAGAGCTAGGGTCACTTGACAAATTGCTAAAACAGCTTATAATGGAGTAGAGAGGATTGAATGGCTGGCAGACGACACCCAGGGGTTAATGCAGGGCTCCCAGGACCAGTAAAATGACCTAGCCTCACCAGTCAGGAGGCTCAGACATGCCTAATCCTATCTTAAGTTGGTGCCTGAAATCAGAGGAGACTTCCTAGAGATTCTGAATCCACTTGAAATCGCCCTGGGAAACTCCTGGAAATTTCTGAGTTACTGGTTCTAGGAGTTTGCCACAAAAACCATGAACAAATCCAGGGCTTGGGGATCCAGAGGTTATACAAACGTCTGGGCCCTCTTAAAGCTGCCGGAATGGGAGGAAAGGTAGTCAATACAGCTAGCACAGTTGTCAGGACACAAAACACCATTAGCATTCAGGTCTGCATGAGGACCCTGGTGAGCAGCTCCTAGGGAGGAGACAACCCCCCCTTTTAAAGATCAAAGCATTTCATCTTCCCCACCCTGCAATCTCCCCAGGGAGACTACAAATACCAGCTCACCTGCCTGCCACTGCTCAAAATCATAGAAAACCCCACATTTCCATAGTCCCCTAGAATCTTGGCGCCAGAGATCCATTCAGACAAGAGAACGCTGGGCTAGGGACCAATCCTCCACCACCCCATACCTAGGGAAGTCAGCACAATTTGGCTTCTTTAACCAAACATAAATCCTTTTTCCTTTGGGTCTGGCGTCAGGGCCAAAAAGAGCCAAGGAAGGGCTTGCTCTCCGTAACCTCCTGCTTGTGGATTTTTAAAAAGACTGTGTCAATCCAATGTTTGCTGCGGACCTGAAAGCCAATGGCAGGGACCCCTTGAGTGAGCAGTAATGGCTCTTGGCATCTGTGCCCTAGTTGGACCCTCATGCACCAAGGCATCTGCAGAGGGTGAGATAAGGAGGATCAACACGCTCCTCTCCTTTTCCAATTTTAATATCAAAGGACGAATGGAGGGTTATAGTTGGTAAAACCATTTCTAGGTCTCTATAGAACTTATTGCTAATAAATGGACGTGGAGGAGAGGAAGTGGATGTCACTCTGGCTCATCCTTGAGGGAGTATGACAAATTCATGTAATTTAGACTCTAAAAATGGAGTGGAAATGACATTGCTCTCTTCCTGCTCCAGATACACCTGAGGAGACTCATAGACTCAGGGATAGATTGTTATGAAGGTCAGCATGGTCCACACAGGACCCTAGATGTTCACCCTGGAACGCCAGAACAATGGGCTAGTCCAGAGCCCTTACCAGCTGGATGGGAAGTGCTCGTGTTCGGCTTCCCATGGGAATAATGGCTTCCTTCCCGTGGCTAGAAGACTATGTTATCCAAAATAACCCCACGTCTCCAGGTGCCTCATAAAGAACAGGGCCTCTGGCTTTCCCAGACAACTCCTGTAAATGGCTGGCATGACATCTTAAATATTCGTTTACAACGCCCTGGCAATGGGCAAGAAGACACCTGATTGCTGGTATTGCTCCTAAATCAGTCAGGAGCAAAGCAGACCTACAGTCCTTGGTTCTTCCTAGCTTGATGTCTGTGTTGGTGGCCAGAGATGTTTCATGCCCGGGGCACATAAAAAAAGCTTTTACAGTAATTTTACTATAAATTGTTTCTGTGTATTTTGGAATACACAATCAAATATTTCGTTCTTTCTATCTGAATACTTGATCTAAAGAAACAAAAAGAGGAAAGTGGAACAATTTGGGAAAAAATATGAGAAACTGAAATACCATGCTGAGAGCCTTTCCCCTAAGAAATAATAATAATGCTGACTATGAATATCACACAAGCCCTCATCTCTTACCAAATTATTAATATACAATTAAAACAAGCATTGATTTGAGTACTTTGCATTTGTTTTATAAACTAAGTTATTTTCTTTGTACACTTCTAAGGATTCTAGGAAGAATAAGGCATGGTCAGCAGAGATTTGTAATAATAATACATATATTTTTCTTCACATATTGAGCATCAGTGGAAATATTCTGGTTTTGTAAGTGTCACTCTGTGCTCAGAACTGCCCAGGCTCTATGACCATGAGCCTCCAAGCAGAGCCCCTCCCGTCTCGGTGAGTCTCCGAGGGTCTCTCTCTGTGAGACAGGCTGTGCTTCTTTCCACTGGAGCTTCCGGGACCAGTGGGGACTAAGCACCCTTGTCCTTCAGATACTCTTCCACTTTATCCTGGTCCATTGCATCCACAGTAACACTGAAACTCTTCATCTAACGAAACTTGGCAGTTCTGACAATGGAAGTATTTTCTTATTATCAGAATGGCTTAAACACTGCCTGGTTTGGTAAACTTGATGGATTTCTGGAAATTAGGAAGTGTTTCTTCTATGTCTTTTAAAAAGAATTCCTCCAGCCCTGGCCAGTATGGTTCAGTGGTTAGAGGGTCTGACCATGCACCTAAGGGTCTCAGGTTTGATTTCCAGACAAAGGCACATATCTGGATTGCAAGTTCGATCCTCGCCCTGGTCCTGGCACATGCGGGAGGCAACCAATTGATGTGTCCCTCCCACATCGATGTTTCTCCCTCTCTCTCTCTCTCTCTCTCTCTCTCTCTCTGTCCCATCCCTCTCCCTTCCACTCTCTCTAAAAAATAATCCTAGGGTGAGGATTAACATCATCAAAAATAAAATCCCCGCCCTGGCCGGTTTGGCTCAGCGGTTAGAGCATCAGCCTGTGGTCCAGAGAGACCCGGGTTCGGTTCCCGCTAAGGGCGCGTACCTCGGTTGCAGTTTGTCCCCGGTCCTGGTTGGCTGTGCAGGTGGCAGCCACTCGATGTGTCCCTTTCACATCGATGTTTCTCTCTCTCTCTCTCTCTCTCTCTCTCTCTCTCTCTCTCTCCCTCCCTCCCTCCCTCCCACACTATCTGAACAACAAAAATAAATTAAAAAAACAAAACAAAACAAAAAAACAGCTTTAAAAAAAAATAATAATAATAAAATAAAATAAAATCCCTGCAAGCCACTCCCCTCTTGGGAACATGCCCTTGCCTCCCCCCCCCCCCTTCTTCCCCTCAGGCTGGCAGCTCCTAAACTCTAAGGGTCCCCAGGAGACCTGCAGCCAGGGAGCAATGGGTATCTGCAGCTCATCCCACCTAACCCTCTGAACCTGGCCCCAAGGCCCCTTTTTCTCTGACTTCCCAGTGAGCCAAAGCAACCCCTTCTAGGTTCATTTCTTTTTTAAAAAACTGTTTTTTCTTTATTGATTTTAAAGAGGGAGGAAGGGAGAGAGAGAGAGAGAGAGAGAGAGAGAGAAAAAAAAACATCGATGAGAGCCCTGTACAGTTTGGCTTAGCAGTTGAGCATCAGCCTGCGGACCGGAGAGTTCCAGGTTCGGTTCCTGCTAGGGGCACGTACCACAAAAAAAAGATCAGTGAGAGAGGACATCGACTGGCCACCTTCTGCATGCCCTCCACTGGGGATGGGCATGTGCCCTGACCAGGAATCAAACTGGTGACCTCTTAGTGCATGGGTTGATGCTCAACCACTGAGCCACACCAGCCAGACTAAAAGTCTTTTCATCCTGACAGTTGTCTAGTAATGGATGTCAAATACCAGTAGCTGAATGGATAACTGTTACAACAACCACAGTCCACTTTGCTACTACTCTAAGAAGCATTTCCTGGGTAGCAGAAATAAAAAATAAATGGGAGAAGACAAAGGTTACACAAATATCTCACAGGAAGCTCGGAATAACTAAGGCATCTGAATCTTTATGGTCTATAGATTACTCAAATAATTTACACATGGAGACACTTTATTGTTCAGAAAGTACTTTCCATATGCTTCACAGACATATCATTTGAACTTCAAAAAATGTTTCAGGGAAACTACAGATTAGACAGGGTAAAAAGGTTGCCCAAATTTAGACAATGGGAGTCGGGGGGGATAGTAAGCAGGCATATCCAATCCTTGAATTATGGACTTGTCACCTCTGAGCTCATGGTCTTTTCCATTAATTATACCACAAAGCTTCCCTGAAGCCAACACTCACAATATGCAAAACTGTTAGCATTAGAAAAAGAAGTGAAAAGAAATTTGTACAGAATTCTCCATAATCAATTGTCCAATAGATTTTGCTTATGGACTTAAGAGTTGCTCAAATTATGAAACCTAAAATATTACACAATGACTTCTCCCTTGTGTGATAAACCTAAATGAAAAATTATGAATCACTAGAAGCACTATTTAAGAAATATGTATTGAAAATTAAGACTAATCAAGAGATAGAAAGGAAAACAAATAATATCAATTGGATAGCAAGTACGAGAAAAATATGGTTATTTTATTTATTTATTTATTTTTAAATACAGTTATTTTAAAATTTCATCCTTTATTATAAAAGTTTAAGTATACATAATTCCATTTAAGACAAAAAATCTAAATGTGTAGACATATGTGTTTATCATTTGGTACACCTACATATATTTTATAAATTATTATGTTTACAGAATTATATTTCTATGTAGAAACTGAGCATCATTTGATGCTAACTCCATTGGGTAAAAGTTTATAGAAGAGGATTTGCAAACTCTCAATTGATCAACCCACATATGATTATAAAGATAAAAAGATACCATTACAATGGATAAATCTGATTGATAATAGTTTACTAAACTGATCAAATTTAACATCACCAACAATGGGACAAAATGAATCTAAAAGTGAGAGAATAGGAGACACAACAAAACCAAACTAAGGGTCATTCTGAAAAACAACCAGCCTATACTTCTCAAAAACTCTTTTACTTACACAGCTGAAAGTCTAATTTTGTAAGTAAGCTTTTATTGAACCAAAATGCTAGCTTAGTTAGCTGGTTCTCAACCCCTGACAAACTAACAGCTCAAACTTGCTGCTACACCCTCTCTCTCCTCCTGCTGTAATTTGAGAACATCTCAGAATTATCCACTGCAGGTGATATCAAAACAAGCAGTGTCTGTGGCATCTAGGCCAAGACAGAGGCCCGTCCATGTTCAGGAGTGGGCTGAGAGTCCCTGAGAGGTACCACAGCATCGTATAGCATTTGTCCTGATGGGGAGGTCCACTTCAGTGGCAACTAAGAGTCCTGATTGTCATAGCAGGGGAATCACCTGGCAGCTTCAGAAATGAGTCATTTCTAGGAGATAATTCATCTTTGCTGGGGTCAGGCCCAGCCTAGCCCAGATTGTGGCTGGGTTAGGAGGTCCTGTGGTTCCCATGGTCGAGGGTTAGATACAGCCATATTTGACTAAATCTTCCTCAGTGATAGGCTCAAAGACTGAAGCGCATCCTTTGGTGGTGAACATGTCCCAAGACTCCAGAGATGCAGCTACCTCCAGCTTTAGTTCCATGGGATCAGATGGTCCAAGAGTTTTCAAAACTGAATCTGGGGCCGGGAGCATGGAGGCGTAAGAGTGATCCATTCTTACAACATCAGCCAGGGTCACAGGGACCATGCGGTATCCAGCAGTGCCTGTGGGAGCCCCGATGAGACTGGGAGGAGTGAGGGGGATAATGTCCGGGAAATAGTCTGGAATACAGTCCAGAGAGAGCAGGCACGGGCCAGGGTGCATCGGTTCATCGGGATCCAGTGGGGGCCCCAAGGGTTGAAGATCAGGGGCACAACGGCACCCGGAAGCACTCGCAGGACACAGGGACACAGGGCTCAGAGGTGCAGGGTTGTCCAAGGAGGGCTTATCCACAGGCACAGGCTGGGCCTCAGGATCCAGAGCTGTGCGCTCAGTGCCCACTGAGCGGCGCCTCTTAGCTCGGGCCTGAACACTGGACTCTTGAGGCCCTTGTTCCCGAGGACGAGGACGGCGACCACGACCACGACCACGACCACCTCTGCCTCTTGGCTGGAGATTCCGGGCAGCTGGACCTGTGGTTGGCGGCGAGGATGAGCTGGGCTTGGAGGAGCAACAGGCCTGCGCAGCTCCGGACTGGGCGGCAGAGGCAGGAACCTGGTCTCCTGAGGGGCGCAGGGACGCCTGGCGAGGAGGGGCGCGGCGGCGGGGCCCACTGGCAGCGCCCACCGACCTGGGGGTGCGCAGGGCCCGACGGGGCTGGAGGTGCCTCAGGCCCAGCGCGCACCTCCCTGCAGCCAGGCCCTCCCTCCAGGCGCTCAGCTCCTGGCTGCCGGGCGCCCTGGGCTCCACGTGGTCCACCACGGTCCGGTCCTCCCCGCGTTTCCACAGCTCGTAGCGCTCGGGCTGCAGGATGCGCACGAAGGCGTCCATGGAGAAGCTCACCCTGGCCTCCCCGCAGCTGCACTGAGAGGCCACTTTGCCATAGTCGATCCATCGCGGGGTGGCAAAATTGATGGCCTCCGCACAGTTGAAGCCATGGTTGAAGCCAGCGTGGTAGCCATAGGGAAACGTCACCACGAACTCTCCAGCCTCCTGAGTGATCCGACCGAAGGGGATCCCATTGTCCTTGAGGACAGTGGGCGAGATGAGGGCCACCTTGTGCCGCAGGAAGGCCTCACAGCCCCGAGAACTGCCCGGGAAAAGCTCCTTGGCCAGACGTTCCAAGCGCTGGCCGTGTTCTGGGGGCACCGCGTACCAAGATTTGGGCTCCCCAAAGTGCAGGTAGTTGATGCTGTAAAGGTCCATTTCTTCCGTGTGCCAAGCGAAGGTGGTCTTCCACATGCCGAAGTACAGGTAGGGTGTGTTGACGCCTTCGATGACAACTCCACACTCCTGCTCCAGCAGGTCCAGAATGGTTCCCAGGTGGCCGAGGTTCCATTGTGTAGTGTTTGCATCAAATAAGGAGCCACTGATGTCAGCGCCGTAGATGGGTGAATCGTAGAGGCGTGTTTTCCAGTACTTCCGCTCCAGGTCCTCAAAATCCGAGTGTGGTGGGGTACAGTATTTCCAACTGTTTGCCAAGTGGCGATACTCCCCCACTGTCATGGCCCTCTTCTTTTTGTGGTACTGAGTGAACACACCTGCTCGCCCAGAGACCACCTGCTGGAGGGGAGTGGCTATTAAGATGTCATTGATATCATCATAGGTCTGTCTGGCTTTCCATTCCTTGGGTGGGATTATCTTAGCCACGCCAGCTCGGTGGGCACCTTGGGATTCCATGTAACCAATGTATGTGTTGAAATCCTTCAGTTCTTCCATGGTTGGGTGGAAGGTCATGATTGTCCCACTTGGGTTCTGGGTACGACTGTGTTTAGACTCCATGGCTACAATATAAGCAGTGGACTCCCAGGTTCTTAGGTATGTTTTAGGTACCTGAGAATGATGGGAGTAATGTCTTCTCTATTCTTTATTTTTTAAAACGTTTTGGTGTGTCTAGGAGACAGTAACTCAGAACCGAGCGTTTAAACAAATAAGCCTCTTCCAGGCTTGTGGACTCATCAGCGGGACTCCACTCTGGTTGGCTTTTTGAGTCTGAAGGAGGTGGAGTAGGCTCCAGCGGAGCAGAGACCTTGGGCCCTCGGGGCTCAGGCTGCAGCTCTGCGAGCTTCCTCAGTGGGGCGTGGGTAGCTCTGAGGCTTCTCCTGGTTGACAGGCTGAGTGCCTGGACGGCTCTTCACCCCACTGTCGTGGGAAGTCTCTGCAAGGAAGCTGAAAAGCTAAACTGGAAAAAACAAAAAACAAAAAAGCAGAAAATTTGAAAATAATTACCCAAAAAAACCACCTAATAGAAATGTTGACCCAAACCAAAGCCTGATTCTTAGAAAAGACTATTAGAAGTGAAAAGACATAAGCATGAGGAGAAAAGACAAGAGTACAAATAACCATACTCCTAATGATAAAGTAGGCGACACAGCCAAAAGTCCAGCAGGAAAAAAATTTTTATATATATTTTTATTTATTTTATTTGTTTATTTTTACAGAGAGACAGAAACGTGGGTGTGCGAGAGAAACACTAGTCCACTGCATCCTGCACCCAGGATTGAGCCCATAACTCGGGCTTGTGCCCTGACTAGGGATCGAACAGGGGCCTCTCACTCCATGGGACGACATCAATCCACTGAGCCACACCAGCCAGGAAGCAGGGAAATTTTTTAAATTATGGATTAATCTTATGAACACCTTGGTGCTAATAGTTTTGAAAACTAAAATGGATCACTTTTACAAAAGTGCAAATACCCCAAAATGGTTGAAGAACAAAGTAAAATACTGATATATATCTATAAACTAAATAAAAATATAACAGTGGTTTAAATATGAGAAGCTCGTGGGCTCAGCTATGGCTGCAGCAATGTCCAGTGGAAATCCACATCAGTGACTCAGAGGATCAGACACGATTTGGGGGTTAAGGGGCTCAGCTAGGTTCTCAGCGTCATCCATAAAAATTACATCCTTCTGGAAGTGCATTGTGACTCTTTCCTCATCAGACTTTTCAGTTTACTTCATGAGGCTAAATGCAAAACCTGGAAGCCAAACCAAAAAGGGCAACACTAGAGAAGTACTCTGTAGGGCCAACTTTATCTAGGGGCAATGATACAAAAAAAAAAAATTTATTTTATTCCTCTTTTGAGGATATTTTGGATATTTTTCTACTTATCAGATAGAGTGGGAGGGAGGTTGAGAGAGAGACAGAGAGAAACACTGATGTGATAGAGCCACATCGACTGGTCTCTCCCCCACAACCCGACCTGGACCGGGGACAAACCGCAACTAAGGTACGTGTCCTTGACTGGAATCGAACCCGGAACTAATTGTCCCTGGGCTGACCCTCTAACTGCTGAGCCAAACTGGCCAGGGCAAGATGGAAAAACTTTAAATAAAATTTTATCACGCCGTTTTATTTTTTCTTGTTAATCCACACCGAAGAATAGTTGCCCATTTATTTTTATAGATTTTTTTTATTGGTTTTTTAGAGAGAGAGAGGATGGGAGAGAGAGATAGAAACATCGAAGTGAGAGGGGAACATCAATAGGCTGCTTCCTACACACCCCCGACTAGGGAAAAAAATTGCAATCCCGGCATGTGTTACCCATAGTCAAACCAGACCTCTCAGTCCATGGGAGGATGCTCAATCCACTGAGTTACACTGGGCAAGCTCAGTGAAGTGGAAGGGAGGAAAGGAGAGAGAGAAAGAATGAGAAACTTTGAAGTGAGAAATACGTGTTGACTGGTTGCCTCCCACATGACCCCAGCAGGGCCAGGGATTTAACCTGCAACTCAAGTACGTGCCCTTAGGCAGGAATTGAACCCTCCACCCTTCAGTCCACCCGCCTAGGCTCCATCTGCTGAGTCATACTGGCCAGGGCTAAATTTTATTACATATTTACTGCAGCAGGGCTTTAAAAGAAAAACACATCATGATTAATTATTGCAAAGATTGTTTTAAAAATCAGGCAGTGTTACCAAGTACCTTAACGGATAAAATGGAAAAATGATCATCTGTTGCAAGCTGAAAAATATTTGAAATAACTCAACATTGATTTCATTATTTTAATACATACTATAAAAATAAAAAAGGAAAGAATTTCCACAATAGAAAAAGAGTGGTTATGTAAGCAATAAGCAGGCAAAAAGTACAGAAAGGAAATGTTCACACTCCTTACAGGCATTATTTTTATTGGGTAAACAGTTGAAACAATCTAATTAATTAATTAAAATATAATAATAAGTTTGCACTAATAGACAAATGCTTAGAAATAAAGGCTCCTAAACACCAATTAACGATCATTTATAAGGAGAAAGAGCAGAAAGTTTTTAGTTCTTTTAGAAATACAAAGCCCTAATGAAGAAATAAAAAAATGAAGTACATATAATATTTGTACTTTGCATAAATAAACCCACAAAAAAGTTGCTTTCTGATAGAAAATGTTATTGTTTTCAACTGTTATATGCTTTAAAGGGAAAACAAAAAAGTCTGTCTCCTGCTACTCTCAAATCTTGCTTCCAAACGCTGATACATTAAGACTGAGAGAATGATTTCCTTAAGGATTCAGCCTCTAAGTGAAACATGTTGGACTCAAGTCACATAAGGCTACATATGTCCCACCCCAGCTCGAATTCAGTCAGCACTCTCCCAACTCTAATACCACCATATCCCATAAAAATTTTTTTCTAATTTTACCACACATACATTCTTTTTTTTTTTTTTTTTTTGGTTCAGATAGAGTGGGAGGGAGAGAGAGAGAAAGAGAAGTATTCACATGAAAGGGACACATCGAGTGGTTGCCACCCGTCCGACCCAAATAGGCCCGGGGACAAACTGCAACCGAGGTACATGCCCTTAGCGGGAACCAAACCCAGGTCTCTCGGGACCGCAGGCCGACACTCCAACCACTGAGCCAAACTGGCCAGGGCACATTCTTTTTTTTTTTAATGTGTTTTTTTTTTTAATCCTCATTCGAGGACATTTTTTCTCTTTTTTTTTTTGTTCAGATACAGTAGGAAGAAGAGAGAGAGAGAAACATCGACGTGAAAGGGACACATTGAGTGGCTGCCAACCGCACGACCCAACCAGGGCCGGGGACAAACTGCAACTGAGGTATATGCCCTTAGCGGGAAGCGACCCGTGTCTCTCCAGACCGCAGGCCGACACTCTAACTGCTGAACCAAACTGGCCAGGGCTAAAATATGTTTTTATTGATTTTTAAAGTGCAGAAAGGAGAGGGAGAGATAGAAACACTGATCTGCTGCCTCCTACGGGCCCCCTACTGGGGATCCAGTGGGAAACCTGGGCATGTGCACCCGCCTGGAATCAAAAGGGTGACCTCCTGGTACATGGGACAATGCTCAATCCACTGAGCCACACCTGGCTGGGCCTATCTCATGTACTTTCCAAGTTCCTTCCAAAAAATTCACTCTTTTCCCACATCTAGAAATCCTCTTTTTTCCACTCAGTATATTAAGAAAAAAATGAACTCCACAAGTCTGGAAAACACTATTTAAAAATAAAAACTTGTTTTAACTCAAAGAAATGATATCCCAATACATATTTCTCAATCACAAAAAACATACAATTATAGTCCGTTCTTTCAACTTGTAATAGGGGGAAATCTCCTGTCCCGCCTGTGTGACTCAGTGGGCTGAGCGGAGTCCCCTGGACTGAAAGGTCCCTGTTCCATTCCCAGTCTGCGCACATGCCCAGGTTGAGGGCCGGGTCCCCAGGAGGGGGCGTGCAGGAGACAGCCGATAGATGTTCCTCTATCACAACGATGTTTCTATTTCTCTCTCACTAAAAATCAATCAATAAAAACATATATTCAAAAAAAGAAAATAACTCTTTTGGCCACAAGCACAAATAGCAGAAATAAAGTGACCTACCGTCCACCAGCATAATCCGAATTCCAGGTAAAGGTACTGCTGTACCCAGAGGGATCATGTCCTCTTGACAGCTGGCCTTCAAGTGCAGCTCCACATCCTGATGGGCCCGGCTTTATACCTGGGCAACAACTTAATCTAATCAGGATCTACCTTTGATCTTTATTTAGGGAATCCTTATTAAGGTGATAATTCTTGGGTCTTAGAGGGACATAAACTCCCTTTCTGGCTTTCGTACAAGGCTGGACATGAGTCATTTGCTCAGATTTTATATTTTGTTAAAGTAGAAAATTAAAGATGAAGGTGGAGAAGAAAGAGAGAGATGTCAATTGAATTTCTAATCGGGTATCTTCTGGTTTAAAAAAAGAAAAAAGAAAATCAACAATAAAAAACTAAACCAACCATATTTATTTGAAAATTAATATCCACATAATATCAAAAATAATATCTAAAAATCTATTAAATTTTATGTTCAACTCAAATAGTTAATAAAAAATATGCAAAAGAAAGATATGATGGAATGAAGAAACGAAAAAAAGGTATAAGAATAGAGTTTTTTAATAAAAACATTAATCTGTCCCTGACTAGTTTGACTTGGCAGTTAGAACATCAGCCTGCAGAACAAAGGGTCTTGTTTTTCATTCTTCATTGCAAGTTTGACCTTGAGCCCTGCTTGGGGTCATACAGGAGGCAGTCAATCCATTCACACATCAGTGTTTCTCTCTGTCTCTCTCTCCCTTCCTCCCTTCCTCCCTTCCTCCCTTCCTCCCTCTCATGCATTCTAAAAATCAATGGCAAAATATCTTCCAATGAGGATTAACCAGCAAACAAACAAACAAACTGAAAGGGTTAGTAACATTTCATAGGTTAAAGGTAAAAGCTTGAAAAAGGTGGAAACTGCCCTGGCCGGTTTGGCTCAGCGGTTGGAGCGTCGACCTGCGGTCCTGAGAGACCCGGGTTCGGTTCCCGCTAAGGGCACGTACCTCGGTTGCAGTTTGTCCCCGGCCCTGGTCGGTCGTGCGGGTGGCAGCCACTCGATGTGTCCCTTTCACATCGATGTTTCTCTCTCTCTCTGTTCCTCTCTCTCCCTCCCATTCTACCTGAACAAAAAAATGGGAAAATGTCCTTGGGTGAGGATAAAAAAAAAAACGAAAAAGGTGGAAACTGTGAAAAATGCAATGCTTGCCTGACTTTTGGTCAGTCTTCTGTTAGATACGGGTTTGACCTTGGCTCAGTCTTTTGTTGAGTAAGGATTATCGGATTATCTGCAAGACAATGAATCACCCACCAGATACAAGATGTGATACCAGTCCAGTCCAACTGCGAAGTGGACAATGGGCCAGGCAGAGTACGTCAACAAGAGCTGCCGCAAGCTAAGAGCAGAGTATGTAACCTACACCACAACTGTTATTCTAGGCTGACTCCATTTTTAAGTTCAGCCCACCTGTACCCAGGCACATGAAATAAAATCATCTGGCTCTACACTGACCTTGTGTTGTGGATGTGGTATCTCCCTGGCTCAAACTTTACAGTGACAAAAACAAAAAACAAAAAAACACGTAAATCTGATACTTTAAAAAAATTTTAAATTGCCCTGGCTGATTTGGCTCAGCGGTTGGAGCCTATGGACCAGAGAGTCCCAGGTTCAGTTTCCGCTAGGGGCACATCAAAGGGGCACAGGAACCAAGTGCAGAGCTCCCAATGGCCAGAGCCCAAACAATTCCAACAAAAAAAGTAGTATTGAATTATAACTGAAAATATAAAATGAATATCTATAGTAAATCAAAACTTGGGGAAAGGAAACAAATAATTCTCTCTTGCAGAAGATTCCAAATAACTTCTATAGTACTCCACCCTGTCTCCTGAATGTGGGCTAGGAATATTGACTATCTTCGGGGCTACAGAGTGGCAAGTGGCAGGTCGGAGTAGTAATTTACAGGGGAGAATGCTGATGAATACAATTATGCCTTTGATATGATGTGATGAAAAGGGCATTTTAGCCCTTGTCCTTTTGGCTCAGCTGTTAAAACGTCAGCCCATGGACCAGAGAGTCCCAGGTTTGGTCCCCACTAAGGGCACATACCTCGGTTGCAGTTTGTCCCCGGCCCCAGTTGGGGTAGTGTGGGTGGCACCTAGTCGATGTGTCTCTCTCATATCAATGTTTCTCTCTCTTCCTCCCGCTCTATCTGAAGATAAATGCAAAATTGTCCTCGAGTGAGGATTTAAAAAAGGAGGGGGGAGCATTTTATCTCTGCAATCTTTCTTGGAAAAAACACATAAACCCAGGTCAATTATAAAAAAAACAACAGATAAAATGGCCGCAGTAGCTTAGTTGTTTGGGTGTCGTCCCATAGTGCACTGAGGAGTTGCTGGTTCAATTCCCCATCAGGGCACATGCCCGGGTTTTGGGCTCAATCCCTGGTGGGGGAGTGCAGAAGGCAGCCAATCGATATTTCCCACACGATGTTTCTCTCTCTCTCATTCTCCCTCCCTCTCTCTTTAAAAACCAACTTAAAAATTCTTTAAAAAGGAAACAAAAATATCAGACAAATGTCAATAGATGGGCATCCTACAATATACCTGAGCCACGCTCTCCCAAATTGTAAAGTTTCTACAGAAACATATTGTCAAAAAACAAGTCTGAGAATCTGTTACAGCCTAGAGAAACTAAAGAGGACAGAAAAATGAAATGTAATTTGGTATTTTGGATGTGATCTTGGAACAAAAAAAAGCACTTTGGGTCAAAACTGAGGAAATCTGAATAAGCAATGGCCTTTATTGAATAAAGATTGGTATTGGGTCATGAACTGTAACACATGTACCATAGTGAGGTAAGATGTTAATAACAGGGGGAACTGTGAATGGGGCAGTTTAGGGGGTTAATTATGTGGGAACTCTCCCAACTCTCTGATCAATTTTTTTGGAAATCTAAAACTGTTCCAAAAAATACAGTATTACTAAGGGTAATAAAATAAACAATAGAAGATATCAAATAACAATATGACAATGAAAAATTTAGAAATATAGTCAATTTTAAAAACAGCCTACAAAGCAATACAGCACAATAGAAAACAAACAATTTTATAAACCAGTACATGACCATTTTTGTAAAGCAGAAGGCAGGTTTCTTTCACATTTTAAAATTAGGAAATATAATGTGCTTATAGAAACTCACAAAGCATATATGTACAGCTTTATTTATGTATATAATAACTATTAACATCTCTTAATATCTGCAGAGTGAACAACAGTGAAACCACCAACCAGGTCAAGAAATACAACACTGCCAGTCACTCTGGAGCCTGAGTGGTGCCCCTCCTCCGGGAGTACAGCCTCCTCTGCCTCTCGCACTAACCTATCCTAACCACAAGCATATTGATTTTTTTTTTTTAGCTAGCGGGGGGGGGGGGGGGGGGGGCGAGAGAAACATCTCGCATCAATTGGTTGCCTCCCTCTCAACCCTGACAGGGGCCAGGATCAAACAAGCAACCCAGGTACATGCCCTTGACCAGGAATCGAACCCTCGACCTTTGGGTCCATGGGCCCACGTTCTAACCGCTGAGCCCAATCAGCTCGAGCAACAATAAAATACTTAATTTTTTTGTGTGTGCATTTTTTCTTCATTGATGTCGCTGCACATAGCTGGACTTTGTTCTGTTTCAGGGCTGTATTCAATTGTATAAAAGTTTCTACTGCTGCTGGGCCTTGGGGTTGTCTCCTCTTCTGACCTATTACTCTGTTGCTCTGAACACCCTCCCACACGTCTGTTGGAGCACCCCTCACTCCGGCCTAAAGATCAATCTCCTGGCCATAGGTTGTGTGAATTCAAATTTTATCTTGCCACACTGTTTTTCAACAGTTTTTACCAATTACACACTCACTAGCTTCACATGAGGGCACTTCACATGAGGGCACTCTTCACTTTTACAAACCTTAATTGTAGCCAATCAGGTGAGAGCGTAGGAGTATCTCATTATGATTTGCATTTCCCTTATTACTAATGAGGGTGAGCAATTTTTTCATGTTTATCAGCCATTTGGATATGCTCCTTTGTGAAGGTTCTAATCAAGTATTTTGTCCATTTTTCTGCTGGGTCATCTTTCTGTCTTCATGGTATTTCTTTATATATTCTAGATATTAGCTCTTTGTTGGATATGGGTAATACAATCTTCCACTCCTTGATTTATCTTTTCACTTTTTCATCTTTGGATGAACAGGAGTCCCTCTTTACCTCTAATAATACAAATATTAAAAGTAGTAATACATATGATGATTATCAAATGCCAGACACAGTTCAATGCATTCTGCATATAATAACTCACTTAATCCTCACAATGACCCTGTAAAGGAAATGCTATTGACTCTCTTTCTCAGATGAGGAACTGAGTCAAAGAGACATTAAGCAACTTGTTCAAGGTGACAGATCTGGTAAGTGGTAGAGTCAGGTATTTAAATAACAACCTCTAAGATTCTTTATTTACTTATATTTTTCTTTCTTGAAAGAGGTTTATAAAGAGAGAGGAAGGGAGAGGGAGAGATAGAAACATCGATGAGAACTTCGATTGGCCGCCTCCTTCATGCCCCCCACTGGGGATCAGGCCCATGTGCCCTGACCGGGAATGGAATTGGCGACCTCTTGGTGCACGGGTCAACGCTCAACCACTGGGCCACACTGGCTGGGCTCCAAGATTCTTTAAAAGGAGAAAAAGAGGTATATGTTTTTCCCTAATGAACTGCAATATTTAGGCTGAATGGTTAAATGCATCTGTGCATACATAGGGGGGCCAGGCATCATTCATATATATATATATATATATATATATATATATATATATATATATATCTCAATCTGTATCTAATTAAGGTAATGCACCAAACTGGTGTGAAGAGTTGGACTGACTGTTCATTATTTGGGATGGATTACATATTGACTATGAAAAGAAATATTGAAGTATATCTTTATGAACTCAGGGTGAAGAAAAATGTCTTCAAGAGTCAAAGCATTGTGATGGAAATGTCTGATATAATTAACTGATTCCATTATAGTGAAAAATGTGATAGTGAATTTTATGCATGGACCTGACTAGGCTAAAAGATGCCCAGACAGCTAGTAAAGCATTATTTCCGGAATAATGGGAAATAATTGGAGTCTTCGGGAAGAGACTAGCATTTGCCTTCACCAATACAATAGGGATCATTCAAACCACTCAGAGACTGAACAGAATAAAAGAGCAGAATGAGGATGAATCTGCTCTCTGCTTGAGCCGAAATATTCTTCTTTGCCTATCCTGGGACAGCTTACGTAGGTACTCCTGGTTCCTGGGCTTTTAGCCCAAGACTTGGATTTACATCATTGTCCTTCAGATTTTCAGGCCCTTAAACTCAGACTGAATTACACCACCATGTCCCTAGTTCACCAGCTTGCAGATCTGGCAGTTCATGGAATTTCTTGGCCTCCATAACCACTTGAACTAAGTCCTATAATATAGCTCCTCAGCTACCTAGATCTTTTCTACTTCTTCTTCTGTTTCTCTAGAGAACTGTGACGAATATAATGACATAAAAAAAATAAAATAAAAACATGCACTGGCCAGTGTGGCTTGGTGGCCAGTGTGTTGGCCCATGCACCAAAAGGTCTCGGGTTCAATTTCCGGTCAAGAGCATGCACTTGGGTTGCAGGTTTGATACTCAGCCCTGGTTGGTGTGTGTGCAGGTGCAACCAATCCATGTGTGTTCCTCATATCGATATTTCTCTCTCTTTCCTCCTTTCCCCTCCCTCCCTTCCTTGCACTCTCTCTAAAAATCAATGTAGAAAATATCATGGGGTACGGATGAACAGTAACAACAAAATCAAAAGAAATGACAGGCTGAGTGATGTTTTTCATCATACATAAAATAGACATGAATTAGTAACCTGAATATCACAAAACTTTCACAGCTCGGTAAACAAATAGTAGATTTCCAAAAAGTTGGCAAAGCCTTTGGACAAGCAATTCACAAAAGAGGAAATCCAAATGGTCAATAAATATGAAAAAAGTGTGCAGGTCATTAGTAATCAGGGAAGTGTGACAAGATACTACTTTTCATCCAATTAGACCAGAGAGTCCCGGGTTCGGTTCCTGCTAGGGGCATGTACCAATTAGATTAAGAAAAATGAAAAAATCTAACAATATAAAAAATGGCCAAAGATGTGGAGAAACCAGACCTCTCTTATACAGCCAGTGGAGATAGAAACTGGAGGCCAATCTGGTTGTTCCGAGAGAAGTTGAAAATCCACATAAATTCAACCGAGTAATTCTATTTCTATGTACAAAATTATTCAGTAAACCAGTGTTTAAATTAACAAAACTTTCCAAATAATCTTATTGTCCATCAGCAGGGGAACGAATAAAAAAAAAATTACACAGATCTAGTTGATTTCCTTGGACTGATCAATGTCCATATATAGGAATGTTTTTAGATTTTGTAAGCGTAACATTTATTTTGTTAAAGGTGGTGGGGAACTAAGCTGACAAAACCACACATGACATATTGCATTTGACTGGTAGACCTCCATTGGTTAACTGGGAGAATAGACACTAAACTCATGATTACTTCTCAGAAGTGCAGAGAGGCCCAGGAGAGATGGTGGCGATGGGAACACAGCGGTTCCATTCTTACCTATGTATAATTTTCATGATCAATGTTCCTTGCTTTTCCCAGACCAAGTATAGCAAAAACTTATTGCACATGGAGAAACCGCTAGAGACAGGCCTCTTTCCTGAGACCAGTGGTCCAAATTGAATGTGTCAACATGAAGCAAAATTGAATTTTGAATAGATTTGCTCAAAAATAGATTTGCTCAAAGAACACCTCCACTACCATTCCCAGTTCCTTTTCCTCTCAAGATTTGGAAACCAGTTTATTGGTACAGTTAAACTGTATTTTTAATATTGGTTGTCCTTAATGGGCAATATAAATTTAAAAATCTACACATTTACCTGAGTGAACACCTAAGGGTGCTATGGGAGCAATAATTTTTTGGGGGAAATGAATCTGCAAAGGAATTGAGTGTGATATTGCTGAACTATAACAAGGAAAATTTCTATTTCTAAAATTTGGAATAGGAATATGAGCCAGGCTATTGTCTTCAGAGAGACTACTCAGATTTCCTTTATTTCTCTGCACTACCACCTGCACAACTGCACAAGTGAAATTGAAGAACAAAAACACCTCAAGATCTCAGTAATTTATCACATAAATGTTTGTTTCTTGCTCATGTAACATCTGCTATGTGGCCCCTAGCTCTCTGGGGCTCCCTCTTCCAGGTATGTCCAGTCTGCTTCCATCCTCTGGTTCTAATATAAATATTCCACTTAATATTCTGCTTAGTCTCCCTTTCAGTCAAGCATCTCACTCCCATTCCCCACTGTGCCTGGAGTCCCTGAGTTCAGACTCAGCTTCAATTTTCCACAGAATACATATCCAGCCCGTTACAATAGGAAAAAGAGAGTTGCCTGGCTGCATGGCAATAAGGATGTGGCATGGGTTTTTGCTGCTGCTACATCAGAACTTTAATCACTACTTACTCCTGCCTTCAGTTTTATAGGTGCTTCAAACTCCTGAGGCTTACTGAAGCTCTGTAAGGGAGAGCTGGGGCAGGAGAGAGGTGGTTTGCTTCTTTGAAATGTTTCCTTCTGAATCCAAACTATTATTTTCAATTTCCAAAATGTATTCTGAATTTGTCCATTTCTGTGTATTTTCAGTACTATTGCCTAAGTCAAAGTGAAATCAACTCACACATGTATTACTTAGATGTTCTAAGTACTTCTCCTGCCCCGACACTGTCCACAGAACTAAGCTGATAGTTAAATATGTAAATCATATCATACCAAGTGCTGTTTTAAATGTCCAACGCCTTCTTATTTCAGGTTGAATATTCAAAAACTGACATGAGCCACAAGGTCCTACATACCCCAGACCCTGCTTGTCTTCTTCCACTCTATGACCCAGATACAAACGAGCTTCCTTTCTGTTCCACAATAGAGCTATCACACTTGCTGTTTCCTCTAGGTGGAGATCAACTTCCTTCTGGTCAGTCGGGTCCCCGAAAGGCCTCCTGCTCTAAGACGCTTTCCCTGATCACCAGAACCCAGTTCTGCTCTCTTGTCCCATCCCCACATATTACCAATTGAAATTATCGTGTTCATTTATTTATGGACTTGTTTATTGAGATGGATCAATGAATTAACCACATGAAATAGACATACAGTCTTGAAACAGCAGCAGACACTTGAAGAGAAGATACTTGGATGATGGCACTTTTGTCCTACACTTGCTCATCTCTCCCAGCAACTTGGGTTCTCCTGCTCAGAAGGTAGCAGATGGTTTCCACCAAGTCATCCCTCAGATAAGGTTAGCATAGCAAAACCCTCAGCCAGCCAGCAGGCAGAACCTAGCAACCATCCCCAACTTCATTCACCAACTCCACACAATTTTACCAACCCATAAAAATAACTTTTGCTTAAAATGTTTTGATATAACGAAGAAAAGTGCAGAAAACAATAACCTCAACCCTTCAATTGGTTGAATGGACAATATTAGAAAAACAGTCAGATTTTGGTTACCTTTAATATATTTGTGGATACTGGTGATAACATTTTAAACACATCAATGACTCCGAAAGATCACCAATTATTTTCTGAGCCTCTACTGACCTAATTGGTCAAAAGGGCCTAGTTTTGCAGGAAAGGGGGAGGAGTAGAGGAGGAGGGAGAGGAAAGGGAGGGAAGTTGGAGGAGAATCAAAGCCCAGAATTCTTCAGAAGCTGGGCAACTTGGAGAGTTGTCCCAGAGAATGGGAGTCTGGAATCGATCGGGCTTTAGCGAACTGAGCAGAACGTATACGGTTCACATAACCACACAGGTGTCCGCTGGATGAAACCTCAGTTGGTGACACAGAAGTGAGCAGTTGTCCAAAGACATTCCAGGGTCTGGAAGGAAGTACAAACTATGGCAAATTTGGCAAGTACCAAGGACTCAGCCCATCCAGAGGCAACAGCAGGAGAACTCTCGTGCAAGAACAGTGACTTACAACCTTGCTCACAGCTCTGAGATGCAAAAGTGCCAATCTTAATGAGTCTCCACACAAAAGAACAACGGAGAACAAAGGCAAGCGCCCCTGGGCTTAGAGGACAGGAGCACAGCAACACCCAGAAGCCACCCCAGAATGCGGAGACCCTGCGCTCAGCGGTGCAGAGTTGTCCACGGAGAGTTTATCCACAGGCACAGGCTGGGCCTCAGGATCCAGAGCTGTGCGCTCAGTGCCCACTGAGCGGCGCCTCTTAGCTCGGGCCTGAACACTGGACTCTTGAGGCCCTTGTTCCCGAGGACGAGGACGGCGACCACGACCACGACCACCTCTGCCTCTTGGCTGGAGATTCCGGGCAGCTGGACCTGTGGTTGGCGGCGAGGATGAGCTGGGCTTGGAGGAGCAACAGGCCTGCGCAGCTCCGGACTGGGCGGCAGAGGCAGGAACCTGGTCTCCTGAGGGGCGCAGGGACGCCTGGCGAGGAGGGGCGCGGCGGCGGGGCCCACTGGCAGCACCCACCGACCTGGGGGTGCGCAGGGCCCGACGGGGCTGGAGGTGCCTCAGGCCCAGCGCGCACCTCCCTGCAGCCAGGCCCTCCCTCCAGGCGCTCAGCTCCTGGCTGCCGGGCGCCCTGGGCTCCACGTGGTCCACCACGGTCCGGTCCTCCCCGCGTTTCCACAGCTCGTAGCGCTCGGGCTGCAGGATGCGCACGAAGGCGTCCATGGAGAAGCTCACCCTGGCCTCCCCGCAGCTGCACTGAGAGGCCACTTTGCCATAGTCGATCCATCGCGGGGTGGCAAAATTGATGGCCTCCGCACAGTTGAAGCCATGGTTGAAGCCAGCGTGGTAGCCATAGGGAAACGTCACCATGAACTCTCCAGCCTCCTGAGTGATCCGACCGAAGGGGATCCCATTGTCCTTGAGGACAGTGGGCGAGATGAGGGCCACCTTGTGCCGCAGGAAGGCCTCACAGCCCCGAGAACTGCCCGGGAAAAGCTCCTTGGCCAGAAGTTCCAGACGCTGGCCGTGTTCTGGGGGCACCGCGTACCAAGTTTTGGGCTCCCCAAAGTGCAGGTAGTTGATGCTGTAAAGGTCCATGTCTTCCGTGTGCCAAGCGAAGGTGGTCTTCCACATGCCGAAGTACAGGTAGGGTGTGTTGACGCCTTCGATGACAACTCCACACTCCTGCTCCAGCAGGTCCTGAATGGTTCCCAGGTGGCCGAGGTTCCATTGTGTAGTGTTTGCATCAAATAAGGAGCCACTGATGTCAGCGCCGTAGATGGGTGAATCGTAGAGGCGGGTTTTCCAGTATTTCCGCTCCAGGTCCTCAAAATCCGAGTGTGGTGGAGTCCGATATTTCCCACTGTTTGCCAAGTGGCGATACTCCCCCACTGTCATGGCCCTCTTCTTTTTGTGGTACTGAATAAACACACCTGCTCGCCCAGAGGCCACCTGCTGGAGGGGAGTGGCTATTAAGATGTCACTGATATCATCGTAGGTCTGTCTGGCTTTCCATTCCTTGGGTGGAATTATCTTAGCCACGCCAGCTCGGTGGGCACCTTGGGACTCTATGGAAGCAATATATTTATCGAAATCATTAAACTCTTCTTTGGTTGGATAAAATATCATTATGTTACAATTCGGATTCTGCGCACCATTAGCCTTAGACTTCATAGCTTCCATCAATAAGAAACAAACTTCAAAGATTTAAAGTATGGTAGATAGTTGAGGATGCAGGAAAATGCTACCTTTTAAAAAATGAGTTTGAATATCTATGAGGAAGGAGAACCAATCAGTGACTTTTATGCAAATTAGATGATAATGTTTCTTGGGCTTGCTGATTCACCAGGAGATGCCACTCTGGGCAGAAGCTTGGCCCAGGACTGGGCTCTGTGATGTTCCTCAATAGGCTCTTGTCCTCTGGAGATCTATTGAATCACTCAGTCCTGGCTGGAGTATACCAAATGTAGTGTCTTCAGGTCAGTGTTTACAACAAAATCTAAAAGAAAAAATACAGAAAGGTTAAAAATAAATGTTTGGAAAAGGTTACTGGGGAACTACAAATACAATACTACCACAGGATATTATTGCACACTCATGAAAGGCTAAAATTTTACGACATTGACAATACAGGAGATGGGGTGAATGTGGAACAATTGGAATTTTCATACCTTAATAGAGAGAATAAAAATCATTACATTCACTTTGAAAAATGATTTGGGCCCTGGCCGGTTTGGCTCAGCGGTTAGAGCGTCGGCCTGCGGTCCAGAGAGACCCTGGTTCAGTTCCCGCTAAGGGCATGTACCTAGGTTGCAGTTTGTCCCCGGCCCTGGTTGGTTGTGCGGGTGGCAGCCACTCGATGTGTCCCTTTCACGTCGATGTTTCTCTCTCTCTCTCTCTCCCTCCTACTCTGTCTGAACAAAAAATGAAAAAAATGTCCTCGGGTGAGAATAAAAAAAAAAGAAAAATGATTTGGACAGTATCTACTAAAATTAAGCATATACATGTGTAAAAGAAAATATATGCATGTGCTATGATCCAACTGTTATTTCATGCTACGGAATGTGTACAGGCTGTGCACTGAAAGTCACATTCAAGAATGCTCATAACAGCATTATTTCTAGTAGCCAAATACCAAAAAACAACCAAATGTCCATCACAGTAAAATGGGTAAATACATTGTGCGGTATTCATAGAATGGAATACAGTGCATCAATGCAGATAAAAACTGCATTTAAATATGGGAATAGTTTGCTTGGCTGATGTGGCTCAGTGGACTGAGCACCATCCCAAGGACTGAGAGGTCCTGGCTCCATTCCTGGCACATGCCCAGGTTTTGGGCTCGATCCCCAATGGGGAGCATGCAAGAGGCAGACAATCAATGTATCTCTCTCACATCAATGTTTCTATCTCTCTCTCTCTCCCTCTCTCTCTAAAACTCAATAAAAACATATTTTAAATAAATATGGGAACAGTTTTATAAACATAACAATAAGCAAAATTACCCATATTTAAAATAACACATTCCATTTACACAAAGACTAAAATGTGTTACCATAATCTATGTTAGAAGTCAGAGTAGTGATTGCCATGGGAAAGAGAGAGAATGTGTGTGGGGGTGTAAGGAGGTTTCTGGAGTGATGTTAATATTCTGTTCCAAAACTAAGTACTAGTTACATGGCCATTAGAATAGCTAAATTGATTATTCATCAAGCTATGATGGTTTTCATAAATTTCTGTATGTTTGTTTTAAAATAGAGTTTAGAGTGAAAAGCACTAAATAATAGTAAAAGACATATTAAAAGTAAAAGAAAGAATGATTAAAAACAGATTAACTGAACATTCAACTGAAGAAGCTAGAAAAACAGAAGGAGGAACAATAAAGAAATAACAAAGAATAAAGATATTATTAGTGAAAGATAACACATGCAGAACAGAGAGATGACCAAAAATGTTCTTTGAAGAGATTATTAAAAGCAACAAACCTGAGCATAACTCATCATGAGAAAGAGAAGGTAAAAATAATACTAGGAATTGAATAGTGCACAAAGCTATTAATATAGTAGAGAATTTCTAAAATTTCAAAGGATAATCTTAGCAACTGGATATCAACATTTTGGAAAGAGAACAACTTTCCTGAGAGAAAATGAATCCAAGAGCAACTACAAAGCTTAAAAACCCAGTATAAAATCTGCGTAAAAGTATGAGCCCTAAACACCCATGAATCACATCACTTAATAGATGAGTCCAGCAAAGTTTAAAGAAACAGTTAACTCTTATTATGAAAATCCTTTCAGAGTATAGAAAGCGTTGGAGAGCTACTCAGATGAGGCTCTTCTGGTCTCTGATAGCAAAATCAGGAAGAATAGAAGATAACGCTACAGGCCATCTTTATTTATAAACGTGAACGAAAGCATGCTGAATAGAATGTTATCCAATCAAATACACAAATATATTAAAAGAATAATACATCAAAACCAAATAGGATGTATCCTAAGAATGCAAGGAAATCTAATGATGTAATTCAGAGCGTTAATGAAGAAAGTGAAAAATATCACCATCTTGCAGGCATCAAAAAGTGTTAGGTGAAATTCAACATCCATACAGGATTGAAAAATTTTTTTTGTATCCTCACCCAAGGACATTTTTTCATTTTTTTGTTTAGGTAGAGTGGGAGGGAGAGAGGAAGAGAGAGAGAAACATCCATGTGAGAGGGACACATCGAGTGGCTGCCACCCGCACGACCAACCAGGGCCTGGGACAAACTGCAACCGAGGTACGTGCCCTTAGCGGGAACTGAACCCGGGTCTCTTTGGACCGCAGGCTGACGTTCTAACTGCTGAACCAAACCGGCCAGGGCTGATTTTAAAATTCTTTACTTATAAAACATTAAGAAAAACTTCACACAATGCAATTTGCAGATGATGTATTATAGAATTGTACACTTGAAACCTATATAATTTTATTCATCGATGTCACCAATAAATTTAATTAAAAAGAGCCCTGACTGGTTTGGCTCAGCGGTTAGAGTGACGGCCCTCAGACCAAAAGTTCTCTGGTTGGGTTCCGGTCAAGGGCATGTACCTGGCTTGCAGTTTGACCCCTAGACCTGGTTGGAGTCATGCAGAAAACAACCAATTGGTATGTTTCTCTCACATTGATGTTTCTCTCACATCAATGTTTCTCTCACATCGATGTTTCTTTCTCTCTCTCCCTACCTCTCTTCCTCCATCTCACTCTACCTGAAAACCATTGGGGAAAAAATCCTCAGGTGAGAATTTTAAAAAGAAATTTAAAAAGAAATAAAACTGCTATAAGTAAAGGGTTTCATGTAAAAAATTGCACGTATTTTTCTTAATAGTGAAACAAAAGAAACATTCTCATTAAAGTTATAAAAAAAAGATATTTAGGCAAACTATTTCATTAACAAAATCACAAGTGGTCCTTTAATACCTCTGGCTAATCCTTTTACACGCTCCTAATTTAGGTTTTCCATTCTCCAAGTATTCTATTTTACCTTCCCATCTCAAACTTCCAGAACACCTTCTCCATCCTACTTAGAACCCTCACATACCCTTCAAGGCCCTACGCCATCTGCTCCACCATTACCTTGTGACTTGACCGCTTCCTTCTCCACCCCTTGCTCACTCCATTCCAACCATACTCCAGGCTGTGTCTCCAAAAAGCCCAGTATTCTCCTGCCCGACAGTCTTTGCACACAGGCAACTCTCTTACTTCCTTAGCCTCAGCTCAAATATCACCTTCTTGAGAAGGTCTCCTCTGGTGGTCTTGTTTTCTCTCAAGAAAAAGTCTCTGAAAGAAACTTGTGTTGATGATCAGGGCTCATATATATGTATTTTCAAAAATTCTGGTCGGATCAGCCCCACCCTATCCCATGATCCCTAGTCCCATCACAGTGAATCCAATCAGCTATCTAACCACCTCTTCCAACGGAACTACCCTCCCTTGTTCTAGTAAACAGCTTTGTTTTCAATGTTATCAACTCACAAAACACGGGTATTTTACCTTAATTTTTTTCTTCGAGATTTCTTATAAGAAATTATAGAAGTGAACGCACTCCTACCCCTCAACAAGTCTGAAATCATACTTGAAAAATAAAGACAACTCGTAAGCGCAAACGGCTTCCTCCAGCCAGAGCTAGGGTCACTTGACAAATTGCTAAAACAGCTCATAACGGAGTAGAGAGGATTGAATGGCTGGCAGACGACACCCAGGGGTTAATGCAGGGCTCCCAGGACCAGTAAAATGACCTAGCCTCACCAGTCAGGAGGCTCAGACATGCCTAATCCTATCTTAAGTTGGTGCATGAAATCAGAGGAGACTTCCTAGAGATTCTGAATCCACTTGAAATCGCCCTGGGAAACTATTGGAAATTTCTGAGTTACTGGTTCTAGGAGTTTGCCAGAAACCATGAACAAATCCAGCGCTTGGGGATCCAGAGGTTATACAAACGTCTGGGCCCTCTTAAAACTGCCGGAATGGGAGGAAAGGTAGTCAATACAGCTAGCACAGTTGTCAGGACTCAAACACCATTAGCATTCAGGTCTGCATGAGGACCCTGGTGAGCAGCTCCTAGGGAGGAGACAACCCCCTCTTTTAAAGATCAGAGCATTTCATCTTCCCTACGCTGCAATCTCCCCAGGGAGACAACAAATACCAGCTCACCTGCCTGCCACTGCTCAAAATCATAGAAAACCCCACATTTCCATAGTCCCCTAGAATCTTGGCGCCAGAGATCCATTCAGACAAGAGAACGCTGGGCTAGGGACCAATCCTCCACCACCCCATACCTAGGGAAGTCAGCACAATTTGGCTTCTTTAACCAAACATAAATCCTTTTTCCTTTGGGTCTGGCGTCAGGGCCAAAAAGAGCCAAGGAAGGGCTTGCTCTCCGTAACCTCCTGCTTGTGGATTTTTAAAAAGACTGTGTCAATCCAATGTTTGCTGCGGACCTGAATGCCAGTGGCAGGGACCCCTTGAGTGAGCAGTAATGGCTCTTGGCATCTGTGCCCTAGTTGGACCCTCATGCACCAAGGCATCTGCAGAGGGTGAGATAAGGAGGATCAACACGCTCCTCTCCTTTTCCAACTTTAATATCAAAGGACGAATGGAGGGTTATAGTTGGTAAAACCATTTCTAGGTCTCTATAGAACTTATTGCTAATAAATGGATGTGGAGAGGAAGTGGATGTCACTCTGGCTCATCCTTGAGGGAGTATGACAAATTCATGTAATTTAAGACTCTAAAAATGGAGTGGAAATGACATTGCTCTCTTCCTGCTCCAGATACACCTGAGGAGACTCATAGTCTCAGGGATAGATTGTTATGAAGGTCAGCATGGTCCACACGGGACCCTAGATGTTCACCCTGGAACGCCAGAACAATGGGCTAGTCCAGAGCCCTTACCAGCTGGATGGGAAGTGCTCGTGTTCGGCTTCCCATGGGAATAATGGCTTCCTTCCCGTGGCTAGAAGACTATGTTATCCAAAATAACCCCACGTCCCCAGGTGCCTCCTAAAGTACAGGGCCTCTGGCTTTCCCAGACAACTCCTGTAAATGGCTGGCATGATATCTAGGCAGCTTGATTCCTTAAGCAGTCGGTTTCCTTATAAAGTTGCTGTCATCGAACCCCTATATGAAGGACGAGTGATGGGGGAAGAGACCTCTACACTAGAACAAAACCCAAATCGTATCCAGCATCCCTCCTGAACATGGGATGACTTCCTGTAGGGATATGATGAGGAAACGTGGAGACTGTCTTGATGTGTTCCCTGAACTCACACTGTATAAATGTGGTGGTATTTGTCCTTACACCTCGTACAACTGGTGGCAGACCTACAAGAACTAATTTAGCATGACAGAATTGTCCCCCTGGAAAAAGAAAATTCAAAAGATAGGAAGCAAGCATATAGGAATGATCCATCAGGGTTAGGGTTTTTCTTTTTAATTTTTTTTCCTTTATTGATTTTAGAGAGAAAGGAAGGGAGCGGGGGAGAGAGATAGAAACACGAATTAGAGAGAACATCAACTAGCTGCCTCCTGTATTCCCCAAACTGGAGATTTGGCCCACAATCTGGGCATGTGGCCTGAATGGGAATCCAACCTGTGACCTCTTGGTGCATGGGTCGATGCTCAAACACTGAGCCACACTGGCCAGGCTGCGTTCTTCTAAGCAAGTATATCTCAGGAATAGAGGGACAAAGGTATTAATGGACTGGATGAAGGAACAAGAGAATGATTATCATGATGGGCCTTAAATCTATCTTGGGTAAAAAAGATAATGAGAACATGAGAATGGTGATGGAGAATGAAACAGTATTTGATTTGTGGGCTAAAATTCCTCATTAGGTCAAATAATTTTGTTAGAACCCTAGGAAATGTAAGTCAGAGAAGAAATGGAATGCTTGATTTTTTAAATAATGGGCTTTTTTTTTTTTTTTAAGTTGAGTATTTTATTGCTGCCTTCAAAAAAATCCTTTTTGCCCTGGCCGGTTTGGCTCAGCGGTTAGAGCATCGGCCTGTGGTCTGGAGAGACCCGGGTTCGGTTCCCGCTAAGGGCACGTACCTTGGTTGCAGTTTGTCCCCAGCCCTGGTTGGGTCGTGTGGGTGGCAACCACTCGATGTGTCGCTTTCACATCGATGTTTCTCTCTCTCTCTCTCCCTCTCACTCTATCTGAACAAAATATCGAAAAATGTCCTCGGGTGAGGATAAAAAAAAAAAAAAAAAAATCCTCCTTTTTACTTTATTCTATTAACTTCCAACTGTCTGCCTCTTCTCACATTCTCCCTTCCAAATTTCTCTTCCTTCTCAGTCCTTAAATTCCACTGCTTCCTAAGAGGATGAACTTGACCCCTTATCTTCTTTTACTGCACCAACAAAATACCGTCTCTTCTTCATCTCCTATGGTTCTCTTTTAGCATTTACCCTTTTTACTTTATGTAATGAGAGCAGCTAGAATCACCTTTATGTATTTCCCAGGCCCTTTAAAAATAAGCGCTTTCTGTCAGTAACTCATTCAAACCTTATAACTACTCAGTGAAGTTTGTACTATCATTATCCCCATTTTATGGCAGAAGAAACCGAGGTGTAGAAAAAAATATATTTAACTCAATAGTTTATTTTCTCAATCTCTAGTGGTATCTCTGTTCTTGTCTTATCTTCCATATAACAGTATTTTGAGAGCATGGTCTATGTCTTGTTCATCATTGTATTTTCCAAGGAATCTTTGTACTTTACAGAGTGGGCAGTCAAAAAGTTATTATTGAAGAAGTGATAAGTGAGGCCTTTGAAACACAGTGCAGCCTTGTGGTACAACTCATCTTTCTTCCTGCTCTCCTGTCTCAAGGGAGAGGAAGGACTCCTTCTCTGTAGGGCTAATCCCCTCAGTTAAACCCCTTAAATCAAAACCTTACACTTGTTCAAGGATTATGGTCAATTATATTGTTTTTTTAAATCCTTACCCAAAGATATTTTTATATTTATCTTCAGATAGAGTGTAAGGGAGGGAGGGAGGGAGAGAGAGAGAAACATTGATGTGAGAGAGACACACCAACTGGCTGTAAAAACATAAATGGCAACAGTTTGCATTCACAAACACTTGTCCTGATCAATACACTCGAGAGAGGCTTCCAGTGCTATTCCCTTACCTTCCTTATGTAAGAATCCAAGAATCCACTTGCCTAACTCTCCTACTACCCAGCTGTCTCCACCCATGCTAGACCTTCAGGTTCGACCATGACAAGATTACCAGTATCATGTGATAGTCTCCCCGTCTCACCCTCATTTTTCATCTTAAATATTCGTTTACAACCCTCTAGCAATGGGCAAGAAGACACCTGATTGCTGGTGTTGCTCCTAAATCAGTCAGGGGCAAAGCAGACATACAGTCCTTGGTTCTTCCTAGCTTGATGTCTGTGTTGGTGGCCAGAGATGTTTCATGCCCGGGGCACATAAAAAAATCTTTTACAGTAATTTTACTATAAATTCTTTACATGTTTTTTGGAATACATAATCAAACATTCCATTCTTTCTATCTGAATACTTGATTTAACGAAACAAAAAGAGGAAAGTGGAACAGTTAGGAAAGTTAAATATGAGAAACTGAAATACCATGCTGAGAGCCTTTCCCCTAAGAAATAATAAAATGCTGACTATGAATATCACACAAGCCCTCATCTCTTACCAAATTATTAATATACAATTACAATAAGCATTGAGTTGAGCACTTCGTATTTGTTTTATAAACTAAATTATTTCCTTTCTATACTTCTAAGGATTCTAGGAAGAATAAGGCATGGTCACCATAGATTTATAGTAAATTGTATATATATTGTTCTTCAGATATTGAGCATCAGTGGAAATAATCTGGTTTTGTAAGTGTCACTCTGTGCTCAGAACTGCCCAGGCTCTATGACCATGAGGGCTCCAAGCAGAGCCCCTCCCGTCTCGGTGAGTCTCCGAGGGTCTCTCTCTGTGAGACAGGCTGTGCTTCTTTCCACTGGAGCTTCCGGGACCAGTGGGGACTAAGCACCCTTGTCCTTCAGATACTCTTCCACTTTATCCTGGTCCATTGCATCCACAGTAACACTGAAATTCTTCATCTAAGGAAACTTGACAGTTCTGACAATGGAAGTATTTTCTTATTATCAGAATGGCTTAAACACTGCCTGGTTTGGTAAACTTGATGGATTTCTGGAAATTAGGAAGTGTTTCTTCTATGTCTTTTAAAAATAATTCCTCCAGCTCTGGCCAGTATGGTTCAGTGGTTAGAGGGTCCGACCATGCACCTAAGGGTCTCAGGTTTGATTTCCAGTCAAACACTCATATCTAGGTTGCAGGTTCGTTCCTCGCCCGGGTCTGGGCGCATGCGGGAGGCAACCAATTGATGTGTCCCTCCCACATCGATGTTTCTCCCTCTCTCTCCCTCTCCCATCCCTTTCCCTTCCACTCTAAAAAAATATCTGTGGAAAAAATAATCCTAGGGTGAGGATTAACATCATCAAAAAAAAAATCCCTGCAAGCCACTCCCCCTCTTGGGAGCATGCCCTTGCCCCCCCACCTCTTCTTCCCCTCAGGCTGGCAGCTCCTAAACTCTAAGGGTCCCCAGGAGACCTGCAGCCAGGGAGCAATGGGTATCTGCAGCTCATCCCACCTAACCCTCTGAACCTGGCCCCCCTTTTTCTCTGACTTCCCAGTGAGCCAAAGCAGCCCCTTCTAGGCTCATTTCTTTCCTGTAACATTTCTAGAGAACAAAAGCAGCCCTGTCTTTCCTGTAGCTTCCTCTGTCCTAACCCTTCCTTGTTTCACTGTCACAGCTTTGGCTCAGGGGTTAGAGCGGGCCTTCAAACGAAACGGTCACAGCTTTGATTCCCGGTCAAGGCGCATACCTAGCTTCAAGTTCGATCCCTGGCCCCAGGTGAGGCCGACAAGCAACTGAAGTGTCTCTCTGGCTAATGATTCTCTCTCTCCCTCTGTCTCTTTTTTTTTCTCTCGCTCCTTCCCTCCTTTCTACTCTTTATAAAAATCAATGGAAACATCCTCAGGTGAGGATAAAAAATAAAAAAAAGTGAAGTTAAATTAATAGCCCCTTTCTTTGAGGCCATTGTCCAGATTGCTTAGTGTCCACATTGCTTACCAACTTCAGGATAGCCTTTTTGTCTTTCATGTTGCGTGAATATTTCAAATCTATTATTTCAAATGGGAATTGTTGACAAAATATCTCAGCCATTAGCCATTGTTTCTACTGATAATATCTAAATGCTGTGTTTAATACATTTTTCTCAAGTTAGAAAATCTTTCTATTCTTTGAAAATAATTTATAACTATAATATTTGATGGTTAAATAAATTCTGTTTTATAGAGATAAGTGACTCAACATTCCAATAAGTTATGGAAAGTTATTTTGTTTTCACTTTTCCACAATTACTAATCACTTATAAATATTTATCCTGTATTTCAGTACCTAGAGCAGTATATACAGTAAAATATTGGCTGAATGAATGAAATTCCTTATATTAGATATCTAGGAAAGAATTACTGCATTGCAGGATTTAAATATTTTAAGATTCTTAACATATATTGCCAAAGCTTTCCAAAAAGAACGTATTATTTTACATCCTCACTAGTGAGTAACTTTACTTTAGAAAAAAATCTTCACTAGTGTGGTAAGTGAAAAAACATAGCTCAAATTTAAATTTAAATTTTTTGGATTACCACTGAGATTGAATTGCCTTATGAGTATTAGCCATTTAAATTTCATCATATGTATTGTTTCATATCCTTTGCCCATTTTTCTCTTATGGGTTCCTAGTGTTGTTTTCTCACAAAAAATACCAACATTTTACATAGTATGTTAATATTTTACATATTAAATCCTTTTAGGTATGTGCATAGTGTTTTTTTGTTTAATTTCTATGAACACTTTTATTTATTTTAATTAATTAATTTATTTTTGTTACAGATGTTTCTCCTTTATCCCCCACTTATTCCCCCCTTACCCTCCCTCCTTGCCCTGCCCCAGCTTTGTTGTCCATGTCCATTGTTCATGCATACATGCATATAAGTTCTGTGGTTTATCTCTCCCCCAGCACCCCCTCTTCAGGGGATTGTCAGTCTGTACCCCACTTGCACGTCTCTGGGAATACCCCATTCCTCAGACTGTTATGTTCATTATAATCCACAAATAAGTGAGATCATATGATACTTGTCTTTCTCTGTTTGGGTTGTTTCACTTAGGATAATACTTTCCAGGTCCCTCCATGTCGTCTCAAAGGATAAGAGATCTTTCTTTCTTACAGCTGCGTAGTACTCCATTGTGTATATGTACCACTGCTTTTTTATCCATTCGTCTACTGATGAACACTTGGGCTGTTTCCAGATCTTAGCTATTGTAAATAGTGCTGCTACAAACATGGGGGTCCATATATTCTTTCTGATTGGTGTTTCAGGCTTCTTAGGGTATATTCCAAGAAGTGGGATCACTGGATCAAATGGAAGTTCAATTTTTAATTTTTTGAGGTAACACCATATTGTTTTCCATGTGGCTGCACCAGTCTGCATTCCCACCAGCAGTGTACTAGAGTCCCCTTTTCTCCACACCCTTGCCAACACTTGTTGTTTGATGATTTGTTGATGGTGGCCATTCTGACAGGTGTGAGGTGATATCTCATTGTTGTTTTAATATGCATCTCTCTGATGATTAGTGATGTTGAGCATTTCTTCATATGTCTCTTAGCCATTTGTATGTCCTTTTTGGAGAGGTGTCTATTTAGTTCCTCTGCCCATTTTTTAATTGGGTTTTTTTGTCTTCCTTTTGTTGAGTTGTATGAGCACTCTATGTGTATTGGAAATTAACCCCTTATCTGATATATCATTGGCAATTATGCTCTCCCATACAGTGGGCAGCCTTTCCGTTTTGATGATTGTATTTTTCACTGTGCAGAAGATTTTGAGTTTGATGTAGTCCCATGTGTTCATTTTCTCCTTTGTTTCTATTGCCTTAGGTGATGTATCAGTGAAAATTCTGCTGTGTATGATGTCTGAAATTTTGTTGCCTACAGTTTCTTCTAGGATTTTTTATGGATTCAACATATAGATGAATCATGCTCATGGATTCAGATCCTTGTTTTTCATGACCTTGATTACCTCATGCCATTCCCTTCTGACCTGTAGTGTTTCTATTGAGAAGTCAGCTGAGAGCCTTATGGGGTTTCCTTTGTAGGTAACCTGTTGCTTCTCTCTTGCTGCTTTTAGGATTCTCTCCTTGTCTTTAATTATTGGCACTTTGATTACTATGTGTCTTAGTGTGGGCCTGTTTGGGTTCTTCTTACTTGGGTCTCTCTGTGCTTCTTGAACTTGAATGCCTTCTTCCTTCACCAAATTAGGGATTTTTTTGTCACTATTTCTTCAAATATATTCTCTAACCCTTGCTCATTTTCTTCTTTGGGGACGCCTATGATGCAAATGTTATTACGCTTCCAGTTGTCCCACAGTTCTCTTAAGCTGTTTTCCTGTTTTTTAATTATTTTTTCCTTTTGGTTTTCTGATTGGTTGATTTTTTTCTACCCTATCTTCTAATTCACTGATCCGGTCCTCAGCTTCCTCTACTCTGCTATTTAGACTTTCCAATGTGTTTTTTATTTCTGATGTGTCATTCTTCATTTCTTCTTGGTGGTTTTTAATTTCCAACTGGTTGGTTTTCAACATTTCTGTCTTTACTCATGGTGCTCATGTCCTTACACATGCTATTGAGCTTCCTCAAGATCGTGGCTCTGAATTCTAGTTCTGTTAACTTGCTTAACTGCACCTCATTTATCTCATCTTCGGTAGAGTTCTCTTATTCTTTCATTTGGCTATCACAGTGGGCTTTGGAGCCTGCCAAATTTTCCCTGTGGGTGTTGGTGTTGGTGTTCTGCTGTTTGTGGCTCCCTCTCCTGGGTTTGGATGAGAAAGGGAGGACCCATGTTAAACACCACTGTCAAGTCTTACTTTCCTTGTTAGAGTTGCTAGCCCAGGGAATGGTAGTTATCCTCTAGCTTTTTTGCCTGGAGGCTATTAGTAGCGGTCACCTGATGAACCTTGGTTTCTGAGTTGAATGAAAAACTCCCTCAGGTGCTCAGTGTAAGAGGATTTCCCGAGGGTGGGGCAGATGCTGGTTGTTAATGGAACTCAATTAGCACTTCAGTGGCCACCGGGTGGGATCGACTCTCCAAGGGAGGGGCCACCGCCTCTCCCCAGGGCCCTGGGAAGGAGTAAGAGGACCACAGTCCTGCGTGGCTGCAACTCAGCAAAAGCTCTGAGCGCCCTCCAAATCCACACAGTTCCAGTCCAGTCTGCCCTCCTTCTGCCAGAGCCCAAGGTGAGTGATTGCTGCTAATTTAGCCTCTGTCCCAGCTGTGCGCTGTAGAGCCACTTGGGACTTTAACGCGAGGGTGCCGTTCCCAGCTAAGGCCGTAGCTCCCGGCCAGGCCGTTGCTCCCAGCCGAGTGCGTAGCTCCCAGGGGAGGTTGCAGGTCCCAGCTGAGGCCTCCGTAGCTCCCAGCCCAGGCTGCTGCAGACTGTGGGCTCCCGGTCCCCTCTCGCGTCTTCGCAAGCCGACCAGGATTGAGTCAGTGTCTCTGGTTATGTGGTCCTCTGAGCTGCTTTTCGGTTGCCTTTTCCTGACGATTTGTCTTTATTTTCGTTGTAATTCCAGTTTGGTCCTGGGAGATGGTCTGTGTAGCTTCCATTCACTCTGCCGCCATTTTAGTCTTGCATAGTGGTTTTTAATCAGTTTGTTATTTCTTTAATTTATACCTCTTTAGTTTTATTTAAAATGTTCTGCCCTCGCTGGTTTGGCTCAGCACTTAGAGCGTTGGCCCATGGTCCAGAGAGTCTCGGGTTTGGTTCCCGCTAAGGGCACATACCTCAGTTGCAGTTTGTCCCCAGCCCTGGTTGGGGTCCTGTAGGTGGCAACCAGTCGATGTGTCTCTCTCACATTGATGTTTCTCTCTCTCTCTTCCTTCCACTCTCCCTCCCATTCTATCTGAAGATCAATGCAAAAAAAAACAACAAAAGTCCACTGGTGAGGATTAAAAATAAATAAAATAAAATGTTCTCACATGTATTTCAATGTTTTATGTTGTTGAGTCTCTTTTCCTTTGTAGCATCTTTCATGGCTTTATGTTTAGAAATTTACTGCTCCATGGAGAGGCAGATAAATATTATCTTATGGGTTTTTTCTTTCATATGTTAATTATACCTTTAACTGTAATTTTAATTATACCTTTAATTCTGACTGGGTGTTTCTTTTTTATTAACTTTTTAAATTGTTTTATGGGTATGGTGTGAGGATTGAGGAAAACATAATTTGGATTTCTAGTCTTTTATATATGACTTGGTGTGTTTTTCTTTTTCCTGCTCTCTTAGTTTGTAAAACTTTTTCTTTGTCCCAGCATCCTTAAATTTTTTCAAACTTTTTATTTACTTCTTTGATGATTTCCTCTACTTTTCTTTTTTACCTCTTTACATTAACTCCTGTTATTTGGATACTAGACAACTAATTTTTGTATTTTTTCTTCTCCCAATTTTCTCTTCCTTTATCACTATAGTGTAGCTTCTGCAAAATTTCATCTTTGTCTTCCAACGTACTATTTTCTTTTTCATTCTATCAACTTTTTCATTTTCAACAGGTAATTTCTGTTCCCTTGGCTTTTGGTGTTTATGTAACTTCCTTTATTCTCTTTTATGTTTGTTCTTGGGTGCGTTTCTTCTATGTCTCTAAAAATACTAAACTGCCAATGGCTTTTGAAGGTCCTCTCCCCCTTTCACTCGTAGGGTCCATTTCTTCCAACGTTTTTATTCATCTTTTGCTTTGTGTTGTTTTGTTTTCTATCTTTCAGGTTTAAGGATGTCCTCAAACGTCTGGTGATCTTGGTAGTGGGCTCAATATTAAGAGTATAGCACAAAAGCCTAATTAGAAGCCCAGGGTGAGTTGAAGGGTTCACTGATTATGCGACCCTGCATGGTAATCTGGCTGGACTGTTTCCTGAGTGAACAGCAAAGGATCTTCGAGTCTTCCTCCTGGAGGGGACAGGCCTGGCTTCCCCATGGAAAACGGGTCCTGAAATTTCCAATATTCAACTTGCGAGGTTCACTAAATCAGCTTGTTTTCCCTATGATAACCATATTTTTAACGGTTCCTGCAAATACCCAGTCCACAGACCATGAAGCTGTCTTCTTCCAGGGTGAGAGGAGCAGTTTACTCTGCTGCCTAAAGGAAGGGAAGGGATCGAAGACTCCAACCTGTTAGACTTTCAACAATCCTCCTTAACCTCATTTTAACTATACACCCAGAGGTGCTCAGTGCTATGAAATCCTAAGACTTTGGGGTTCTGTCGAGACAGTTGTGTTGCTTCTTGACTTTTCTTTCTTTTTCTTTTTTTTTTTGTTCAGGTAGAGTGGGAGGGGAGAGAGAGGAACAGAGAGAGAGAGAGAAACATCGATGTGAAAGGAACACATTGAGTGGCTGCCACCCGCACAACCGACCAGGGCCGGGGAAAAACTGCAACCGAGGTACGCGCCCTTAGCGGGAACCGAACCCGGGTCTCTCAGGACTGCAGGCCGACACTCTAACCACTGAGCCAAACTGGCCAGGGCCTTCTTGACTTTTCTCACTGCCAAATTAGGATTCAACTTTTCATGGTTTGGTAAAACATGTTTTCAAATTTTGCTAGTATCTTATCTCCTTTAGCATTTCCTTTGTTATTCTTGAAAACAAAGATGTTGTTCCTGTCACTTCAGTGGAGTTTGGAAACAAAATAAATGACTGTTTAAACCACCACCTTTATCTCATCTTGTTTTCTCAGATGTATGTCTCAATAATTCCTTACTCAAATGCTTGGCTCCAAATTGTTCCAGTCATTTCCCCTGACTATTCTTTTCCTCCCTCACTCCCCCCCCCCTTTTCAAAATATATTTTATTAATTTTTAGAATTAGAGAGGAAGGGAGAGAGGAAGAGAGAAACATTGATCGGCTGCCTCCTGCATGCTACCTAACAGGGGATTGAACCAGAAACCTGGGCATATGCCCTGATCAGGAACTGGACCAGCAACTTTTCGGTGCACAGGACAACGCCCAACCAACCGAGCCACCCCAGCCAGGGCTCTTCCCTTTTTTTTTATTTATTTATTTTTTACATTTTTTTTCCTTTTTTTTTTTTTTATCCTCACCCGAGGACATTTTTCCATTTTTTGTACAGATAGAGTGGGAGGGAGAGAGAGGAAGAGAGAGAGAGGGAAACATCGATGTGAAAGGGACACATCGAGTGGCTGCCACCCACACGACCAACCAGGGTCGGGGACAAACTGCAACCGAGGTACATGCCCTTAGCGGGAACTGAACCCGGGTCTCTCCGGACCGCAGGCGGACACTCTAACCGCTGAGCCAAACTGGCCAGGGCGGCTCTTCCCTTTTTAAAAGTTATAACCCCTACCAACCCTGGACCTTGGTGAGGATTCTGTCCTCTACACTCCAAGAGCACTATTTCCTTGAGTCACTTATTGGGTTCTTAATACAAACTGTTGAGTTGGAAGCTCTCCAGAATGCCTGACTTGACAGCTAGCTTTCACTTCTAATGGGCCCTGTCTAAAGTAATAAATCCCTTCCCTGAGACAGGTTTGCTTTCTCTCCAAGATATCTTTTTTGTTGTTGTTGTTTTGATTTCTATGGTCTTGTAGTATAGTTTGATATCAGGTAGCATGATTCCTCCAATTTTGTTCTTCTTTCTCAAAATTGCTATGACTATTCGGGGTCTTTTGTGGTTTCATATAAATTTTTGGAATATTTGTTTTAGTTCTGTGAAATACATTGTTGGTATCTTGATAGAAATTGCGTTGAATCTATAGATTGCTTTGTGTAGTGTGGACATTTTTATGATGTTAATTCTTCCAATCCATGAATGTCATATATGTTTCCACTTATTTGTATATGCTTCAATTCTTTCTTCAGCGTCTTGTAATTTTCTGAGTCTTTTACATCCTTGGTTAAATCTATTTCTACAGCCCTGGCCGGTTTGGCTCAGCGGTTAGAGCGTTGGCCTGCGGTCCTGAGAGACCCGGGTTCGGTTCCCGCTAAGGGCATGTACCTCGGTTGCAGTGTGTCCCCGGCCCTGGTTGGTTGTGCGGGTGGCAGCCACTCGATGTGTCCCTTTCACATCGATGTTTCTCTCTCTCTCTCTCTCTGTTCCTCTCTCTCCCTCCCACTCTACCTGAACAAAAAATGGAAAAATGTCCTCGGGTGAGGATTAAAAAAAAAAAAAAAATCTATTTCTACATATTTGTGTGTGTGTGTGTGTGTCTGCAATTGTAAATGGGATAGTTTTCCTTTCTGATAGTTCATTATTGGTACCAAAATGCATCTTATTTCTGGATATTTTGTATCCTGCTACTTTACTGAATTTATTATAAGTTCTGATAGTGTTTTGGTGGAATCTTTAGGGTTCTCTCTATATATAGTATCATGTCATCTGCAAATGATGACATTTTTACTTCTTTTTTTCCAATGTGGATGTTCTTTATTTCTTCTTCTTGTCTAATCACTGTGGCTTGGATTTCCAATTATATGTTAAATAAGAGTGGTGAAAGCAAACACCCCTGTCTTGCTCTTGATCATAAGAGAAACACATTTTGTTTCTGTCCATTGAGTATGATGTTGGCTGCAGGTCTGTCATATATGATCTTTATTACATTGAGCTATGATCCCTCTATTCCCACTTTGCTGAGAGTTTTCATCATAAATGGGTGCTGAATTCTATCAAATGCTTTTTCTGCATCTATTGATATGATTATGTGACTTTTATCCTTCATTTTGTTTATGTGGTGTATCACTTTTATCGATTTTGCATCCCTGAATAAATCCTACTTCCAAGATATCTTGTGGGGCATGCTTCTGCCCCATAAGCTTCAACATTTCCTTCTTGATAAGACACATGGAAAAGAGAAGATTAAAAAGGTAACTTTTATGGTACCCTCTGTGCCTCAAATGCCAATATTTGGTGAGGACTTCCTATGTAGGAACATCCAAGAGTGTAGTTTTAGAGGAGAAAGACACATGGTAGGAAATGTCAAGCAATAACAGCAAAGACAAAATCATGATAAAGACTGGGACTTGGTCTTTAAATCAGCAGCTTTCCTGCTACATGGACACTGTGGCCGTCACAGTGGTATCCAGCAGCTAGAGAGGCAGGAGCCAGAAGTCTTCTTAAACCTCATATTTCCAAGACACAGACATTCTATTGAGTTTTGAGGCAACTTCTAACATTTTAAATACTTCTCTGCAGTAGCACATAAGCCTGCCTCTTGCACTCTCCCAGAGATTCTGTAAACTACTGAATACTTAAAATAAAACAACAACAACAAAACTCCTTTGGCTTAAACTGAAGAGTGAAGTCTACAGTAGGCAACTAAAGAACCCTGACCAACACACTTCCTCTCCCTCATTCCCATTCCTCAAAGGCAATCACTCACCAATTTTTGCTGTTTCTTCTGTTTCTCCCTCCCCCCAATATTTCTAGACTCTTCAGTTTTAGACACTGTGGACACTCATACTATGCAAGATATGGATTTGGTTCTCTTATGCTCCATTCCAACACACATACCCATCCTCTCCTATAGGTATACCAGATTTTTTTGTTAATTCTAAATATGTACCATATAAAATTATTCACAGCTGAGTCATGTAGTTTAGTATGACTACAACATTGCCTTTTATGTAAAAAACTTTTATTTATCTTTAGTTAATACTTGTCTCGTTATTTCGTTTGCTCAGTTTTACAGATATTAATTCATCCCAAATTAATTTTCAGTAGTGTAAATCTCTTCTAAATACATAAAACGTTATCACCCCTGCCTACGAAGCTCAGTTGGCTAGACCATCCTCCTGATACGCCAAGGTTGTGAGTTCAATGCCCAGTCAGAGCACATACAAGAAATCAATCGATGAATGTATAAATAAGTAGAACAACAAATCGCTATTTTTCTCTATCCCTTCCTCTCTCTCTGTAAAATCAACCAACCAACCAATAAAACATATCAGTTGCTACATCAGATTTCTCTTTTCAGAAATACTTTCCCTGGAGCCTTCCATATGCTTACTTGAATCTGGACTGGTTAATCTTTAGGCTATTGCATAGCCTGCATCCTGGGGTTTCCACTCACTGTGGTCCTGGGAATCCCCTTTTCCTCTCTATTAAATTAAATGCTTTGGTTCCCCGTCTCAAAGTCTTCTTTCCTGATTTACTCCTTTGTGTGAGTGGAGTTTACCCACCAGGAGCATCCTTTAAAGCTTCATTAAGGATTATGAAGTAGTTCAAAGAATCTACAGGAGGACCAGAGAATAGGGTTTTAAGACTGTGCATCCAAAAACAATACCCAAATTATCCAACAATCTATATATTAAGGTATTCCAACACCTCCTTTGGTCAAAGGCACCAAAGACTCTGAGCCAGGGACATTACAAACTAGAACTTATGCCACTGCTGCCTCTGAAAGCTCTCTCTCACCACCCTCCTCCAGGAACACATCCTGTGCAAAATCACTTCCTCACATTTCTTCAAATTAAGGTCTTCCATGGAAGTGTCTGCTTGAAAGAGCCTAGATGCTGGATACCTTGAATTCTGACTTCAACTCTGGTGAGGCAGCAGTCATAATGTGGAAATTTCCACCAATAAAAAGGGAATTCTAAAGTTACTGGTTGGTCACTGTCTACCAGAGTTTGCATGTCTGCAAATGTCTTTGTTCTACCCTTATGCTTTCCTTTCAGTATTCTTAGGCATTGTTCCATTGACTTTTAGCTTCTAGATACCCAAAACCAATTTGTGTGTGTGTGTATTTTTTTCTTTTTCTTTGTACCAATTTTTTTTCTGATAGATTTTGTGCAACCTGTTGTTACTCTCTGGACACTTATATGATATTCCTTTGAGCTTTATTTCTGAGGTTTCATTACACTATGATTGGTATGTCCTTTTTGTCAACTACTATGCTAGATTTCAGATGTAGAAACTCAAGTTCTCCATTACTGTGAAATCTTCTCTTATCATGTCTTTAACACATTCCTTTCCACTGTATTTTCAGTCTCTCTCTATGGAATACAATTAGTTGAATATTAAACCACTTAGACTGATCCTCTCATTTTCTCTTTGCCTTCCTATTTTCCATCTTTTTGTTCTTGTTATATTTTATATTCCAAACCTTCTAGCAATTATTTTTCATTTCCACAAATTCTTTTTTGTTCTATATTATTATAGATTTCTGATACTTCCCATGGCCACAGATTTTTTCTTCTTCCTCTAGAAGTATTAATAATAGGGATTTTTAAAAGTTTCACTTGCTCTCTACATGGTGTCTGTTTCCTCTGAATTCACCATTCCAGGATGTTTTGTTTCTGTTTACCATGTTAAGTGCCTTCCTTATGTCATCATTCTTGGCTTATGTTTAAGAGCCAGGCACTAAGGATTGTATTTACTGTGAATGACAGGCAGGCTTCACTGAGAGTGCTCTGACAAGGATCCAGTCATTTCCTTTGGGGACGGGGGCAACTGTCAGTATCTGATAGTAAGAGTAATAATGAAAAGACTCTCAATGTATGTATCTATATGACTTAAAATTGAGGCCCAGGAATTTATGGTGTCTTAAATATTAAAAGAGGACATAGAATAGTAATAACGTGCATTACAACCAGCCAGAATTGACATGTTAATATTTTGTCATATTTGCTTCAAGTAGTTTTTTAAAACAGCTTTATTGAGATATAATTTACATAACAAAAATTTCACCCATTTTAAGTGTACAATTCAATGATTTTTGGTATATTTACAGCTGTGCAACCATCAGCGTCATCTAATTTTAGAACGTTTCCATCACTCCAACAAGAAACTTCATGCCCACTTGCAATCACAGCCCATATCCGTGCTCAGCTTCAAGCAACCATTACCCTACTTCTGTTCTTACAGATTTGCCTATTCTGGATATTTCATATACATGTAATGATATGTCTGGTCTTTTGTTTCTGGCTTGTTATATTGAGCATGTTTTTTATATTCTTCCATGTTATAGCACGTATCAGTATTTTCTTTTTATGGTTGAATAATATCCCATTGTTACAAATATACCACATTTTATTTATCCATTCATCAAGTGATAGCATTTGGCCTGGTTTCACCTTTTAGCTATTATGAATAATTGCTATGAACATTCATGTATCAAGTCTATTGGGGTCATATGGTTTTACTTTTCTTGGGTAGATACCTAGGAATGAAATTACTTGGTCATATGGTAATTCTGTTTAACATTTTCAGAAACAGCTGTACTGTTTTTCCAAAATGCCTGTAGCATTTTAAATTTCCACCAGTGATATATGAAGGTTCCTACTTCTCCATATCCTCACCAACACCTGTGATTGTTTGTTTGATTTTTAGTATCACTTCTAGTTCGTGTGAATTAGAAGCTTGTGGTTTTTAATGACTAATGAGCATTTTTTCCTATGCTTATTGGTCATAACTTTTTAAAGAAATTTCTATTCAAATCCTTTGCTCATTTTGTGTTGTCTTAATGAGTTGCAAAAAGTCATTATATATCCTAGTTATAAGTCCCTTGTTGAATACATGATTTGCAAATATTTTCTCACAGTCTATGAGTTATCTTTTCACTTTCTTACGTCTTTTAGTTGTTTTTTAATTGATTTTTAGGGAGCGAGGAAGGGAGAGGGTGGGAGAGATAGAAGCATCAACATCAATTGGCTGCCTCCTACACAGCCTCTGTTGGGGATCTAGCCCACAACCTGGGCATGTGCCCTGACCAGGAATCAAACCAGGGACCTCTTTGTGCTGGACAAATGCTCAACCACTGAGCTACACTGCCTGGGCTCTTATGTCTTTTGAAGTATACAACTTTTCAAATTCAGAGATCAAATTTATCAATTTTCTTTATTGCTTGTGCTTTGGTGTTGTATCTAAGAAATTGCATAGTTCAAGGTCATGGAAATATATTCCTGTTTTCTTCTAAGACTTTTATGATTTTAGCTCACATTTTAGGTCAATTATCAATTCTGACTTAATTTGTGAGTCTGGTGGAAGACAGGGATCCAATTTCATTCTTTGGCACATGGGTATCCACTGTTCCAGCAACATTTGTTGAAAGACTATTCTTTCACTGTTGAATTGTCTTGAAACCTTTGTTGAAATTAATTGACCGTAAATGTAAGGGTTTATTTTGAACTCTCAGTTCTATTCCATGGAACCACATATCTGTTCTTATACCAACATTTGATTATTATAGCTTTGTAGTAAGTTTTAAAATGGGAAAGTGTGAGTCCTCCAAATTTTCAATCGTTTTCAAGATTGTTCGGTTATTCTGGGTTCTATGTGTTTGTATATCAATTTTAAGATCAACCTTTAATTAATGGGGGGGGGGCAACAGGAATTATAATAGGGATTGCACTGAATTCATAGATCAATTTCAGAAATGTTGCCATCTTCTCAATATTAAATCTTCTGATCCACGAATATGTAATGTCTTTCCATTGATTTAGCTCTTCTTTAACAATGTTTTTTTGTTTCCAGTGTAGAAATCTTGCACTTCTTTTGTTAAATTTATTCCTAAGCGCATTCTTCTTTTTGATGCTTTGTAAATGGAATTATTTTCCAAATTTAAATTTTAGATTCTTCATTGCTGGTATATAGAAGTCAATTGGTTTTTGCATACTGATCTTGTATCCTGCCATCTTGTTGAACTTTTTATTAGTTGTACTATATTTTTAGTGGTTCCCAAGATTCTCTCTCCATAAAATCATGTCATCTGTCAACAAAGATAGTATTATTTCTTCCTTTCCAATTTGGATGCCTTTTATTTTATTTTTTTGTTTAACCGCCCTGACTAGAATCTCCAGTGTAATGTTGAATTTATGTAGTGATTACAGATATCTGAAGGCCTTGTTCAAGTACTTTTTAAAAATTTTGCTTCAATTACTTTTAAAAAGTAGAAATATTTCAAATGAAGTAAAAGCCCCTTTCAGATCCAAACCCCAAATCCTAATCCCCTTCTCCTTCCCAGCCTTATTGCGACAATTGTCATGAATTTGGTGCTTTTCTGTGTATATCTTTTCATGTTTGTGTGTTGTGTATCCATTAATAATATGGAGTATTTATTTACTTTAATTTTTTCTTCACCCAAGGATATTTTTCTATTGCTTCTTAGACAGAGTGAAAGGGAGGGGAAGGAAGGGGGGAGGGAGTGAGAGAGGGAGGAAGAGAGAGAGAGAGAGAGAGAGAGAGAGAGAGAGAGAGAGAGATATGTGATTTTTGATACACATCAATCAATTGGTTGCCTCCCGCATAACCCCAACCAGGGCCAGGGAACCTGCCACCCTTCAGTCTTCAGGCTGCTACTCTAACTGCTGAGTCAAACCAGCCAGGGTTGGAGTATTGTTTTGTATATCAGCTATTTTTTATTCTATATAAATCATTTTATACAAAATAAGCTAATATTTTTGCAATTTTTAAATTCAACATTATGTTTCAGGATAATATACATTCAATTTGTCATAAGAATATATTTTATTGGTGGGTAGATTACTTTCAGTGTTTTTTTATTATGAACAATGTTACATTAAAAACTTTGTACATGTGTCATAATTATATGTAAGAAATTATCTCAGGTAGATATTTTGAAGTGTTATTTTGAGGTGATACAGAAACATGTTGTATTTTATTAGGCAATGTCAAGTTGCTTTACGTAGTAATTTTCCTCATTATGATAATACTCTAACAGAGCAGGAGACTTTTCTCCACACCCTCAGATATATGTGATAATGTCAAATTTTTAGCTATTGGTAATTTGATGGGCAGAAAATGTTATCTCCTATAGTAATATTATTAGTATTGTGTGTCCTATATTCTGGTGACATGTTTTTTATTGATTGATTGGCCTTTTGGGGGTTTCAGTTTTGTGAATTACTAGTTATATTCTTTGCTCATGTTTTTCAGTTAGATTTTCTTTAGCTACCAACTGGTTCTTTAAATGTTTGAGCCCCTAATTCTATGTCTACTGTATTGTTGTAAGTATCTGAACCCAGACCACCACTTCCACTTAAATTTATGGTGTCTTTTTTAGAGACTTTGAAAAATTAAATGTCATTGAACTTATTTATTTATTTATTTTACTGCCAGAACACCACATAAGTTTGTTTCAGATCTAACAGCAATGTTAAAATCAACAAGTTAAATTCTTAACTGCACCAAGTAAACTTAGCCATTTAAGAACTTTTAAAGTTATTCCCACCAAAAAATGAAGGAGCTTTTTTTTCCCCACCCCACATACCACGGTTTCCCAGTAGTTCTGCTTTTGGAGGACTTTCAAATGATGAGTAAACTGCTTTGGGGATATTTCAGAACTTGTTTCCCCATAAAAAAACTAATCTGGACATATTATATATTGCATAGTTTCTCTGCAGATTTTCCCCTTAGAACCCAAATGCAATTTCCATCCAGTATAATTTTTACCTATTCGCCCCACAGTAAAAACTATCTGTCCTGAAAAATATGATAGATATATCCCGTAATCCAATCATCCAGTTAATAAAATTGTTGTGTAATTTTTATCATATTTCAAAATAACCAACTCAACATGGGGCATTATTTCAGTCTTTACTGACTCATAAGCAGTAGTGCCCAGCTTCTACCTCTTCTATATCCTCCTCCTCCATAAGTAGATGGAATTATTTAATGCAAGTCTGATATAGGACAATTAACCTTTTACATTCACATTTTAGGTTAAAGTCATTGACTAGTGTGGAAAAAGAAATACTATAATGATAGGAAGCCTACACACTCAATTCAAAATTTAATATTTTTTCCTCCTTAAATATGTACTTAATTTTCATGAGGCAGCTATTCAGTTTTCAATAACCACATTTAGGGATACATTCATAGGACTGATTATATAGCCCAGGTGAAATGGTTATAGAAATAGAGGCAGCGTCATCTCAGAAAACTCATTTATATATCAAAACCTATTTTGATACCTAGAAGTTTATAAAAAGGCTGAATTCTTCAAACTGATTATGCCTTCTGTAACTCAAGCTCTCTTCTCTTGGCAGCTTATCCATGAAGGCAAAGGTGCTTAATGCTAAACTTTTATTCTAAGCTTAGATTTAGACTGCTGAAGTAACTCATACCCAAGAAACCAGCATGGTCTTTCTACGTTTTTATTATTTTAAGATTAGAACCCTATAAACTTATTCATCAGCTATCTTCATTTTCTGTATTATTCTTGACACTCAATTAAGACCGCTGAAGTCTATTGTACTTTGTATATTCACATTCTCAAATAATAACGTAAGATTATAAAATGTGCTTAAACATTGGGTAAAATAATCTTTGTTATTTAACGTATTTGGAGAGATAAGACTTTCATAGCAGAATTTACATAAGAGGATAAATATTATGAATCAACCTTCCTTTTAAAGTCAAATGACAGAATCTTCAAAGTCTGTGCACTGTTTTAAAGTCTAATGAGGCCTAGTCAGTTTGGCTCAGTGGTTGAGCATTGGCCTGCGGACTAGAGAGTCCCGGGTTCGGTTCCCGCTAGGGGCACATACTACAAAAAAAACAAAACATAAAGTTTAATGAGATCATTTGTTGGGCTACTGATATTGACAACCATAGAAATTTAAATATTGGAGATAGGACTATGGAGGAAAACAAGAAAATTTTAGATGTCTCCTAGCTTACAAAAAATTATCAACCCATCAAAACCACTCCTTATGCACCAGAAAATGATCTCTTGTAAACCAGACCTGTCAGTAGAGGAGGTCACAGTAACATTTACATTAGTAACACTTCTAGACTTTTACTTTTCCAAGAATAGAAGCAATATGTTTAACAATTTTCCTTCCCCCAAATCCTTAAATTCAGTATCATAGGCATAGAATGTAAGCAGATCTGGGATGTTCTCCAACAGATAAGCAATAGCAGTTATGTCATTCTCAAAAATACTGTTTAGATAGTCTTTTCTATATAATCAAATGCTCAGTGGCCCCACTTTTAACAGCCTGCATTAGCTGACATTAATGCATTTATTGTGCCGTAAGTCCATCTAAGCTTCCTTTTAGGTGTGTTTCAGTATGTCCAAGAGACAATACTTGCCTCAGGATTCTTTAGGGGTACTGACCTATAAGGACATCAATTCCATTTTTAAGGTTAGACTAACTACTGTGGATTTACTGAAGAAAAAGGACAGGAGGGGGAAAAAAAAGGAAGTCACAACAAACCTCTTTAGGCAGTGTTAAAGGCCATATCTCTAGCTGGGATATTTAAAAAAAATTAATCTCACCAGCTCACACTGTAAAAGTTAATGCCACTGACAATCAACAGCAGGGAAAATAAACCCGCTAACAACCACCTCATTAGCAAAGAGCTGTTTAACTCACATACTGAGACCAAAGTTTAACACTATCTACCCAAACTATCCCACCCACCCTCAGTCACCAATGAGGATAGAAGAAATGATTGTTTTAAAAAAAACTAAATAAGCTTAATATTTCTTACAAGGATAACAATGGTCCAACTCCTGAGATAGTACTTAGAAGGACAAAAGGTGGAGCTGAAGGCAATGTCTAGGATTAGTATCCGACAAACAGTCTTGAAAAATCCAAAGTACCACAAACACACTAAACTTGTCTATGATTAAAGAACAAGATATTGCTGTTGCTTTTTTTTTGTCTTTTGAAATACATAATATTTTGTAGGCTCTGCCCTTCAATGTGAAAGCAGAACATAAAAAACCCAAAAACTTAAAATAACTGGAAATTGACACCCAAATTTCTGGGACCATATTATCTTAACTGTGAAATAAACAGATCGATACCTTCTCCTTCCTGCAATCAATCCACCTTACAAAAATAAGAAAACAAAACCAACCCAAAATGATTAATCTTGGAAGTCCTTGAAAGAATTAAAACTTTTAGAGGAAAGAAAGGAAAAATAAGAACAGCTTTAAAACAAAGCGGGGTAGTGGGGTGGGGAATCAATGGGCCTCTCTTTTATTTGGCAACAAGCAAGTGCAAGAAAGTTCATTTGTAATTTGTTCAGTTGTCTGTCTTTTAATTTCTTGTCTGTCCTGTAACTTGTTCAGTTGTCTGTCTTTTTCATGTCTGCATTCTGGCCAGAAGGGACTTTGAGGTTTTTCTGCAGCATGTGAACACCTGCGGGTTCTATTCTCTTACAGTAGTTCTTCTTGGTCTCAATAATCTCAAAGCCAAATTTCCTGTAGAAGTCAATAGCCAACTCACTGCTGATCTGGGCATACAGATGGATGTTGTCAAAAGTGCCATCTTTTCCCCAGATGTTTAAGACATGATTTAACATTTTAGTTCCTATTCCTAGACGTCAGTACGGTGCCAGACATCCTATGGCAATATCATTGAAACAGGCAAGTTTTGCTAGCTCGCCAACCTCCAGCACATCCTTGTACAATTTGCCATTGTATCAGACTGGAAAGATGACCTGGTTTCATCTCTTCAGCTGTTTAATATTGTGTGGTGTCACATCTCCCAGCTCAACCCGGCTACCTTTTTCATCTTCCCGGCCGGCTGAGGTCGGTGTTATCACCGATGACATCACGCCTTGTCCTCGCCAACCTGAGCTCTCAGCTACCTTAGCTCGGGTCACTCAACCCCATGAGCCAGCCTCCTCTCCTAGGGCAGGGAGCTGAGCCGGGTAACAGAGGCCACTAGAGCGGAGCGCAGCCCCAAGTCTGGGGAGGGGGCGGGGTGCCCCTGCTTCTCCACACGTGCACATGGGATTAATCTTTACATTATGATTTGTTCCCTCATGTCCTGTTTAAGTAATTCACTCTTCCTTGAAATCAAAGATATTTTTATTTCGTTGTAATTTATTTGGTTTTCATCTTTGTTTCACCCATTTAGAACATTGTGTCATTGTAGTTGAGAGAAAAGGATCTATATTGTGTTGGTGGGTTTGGTTTTTGTTGTTGTTGTTCGTTTGGAAATACAATTGTCTACCACCATTTCCACCTCTAAGTTAGAATCCTCCAACTCTCATAAGCCAAGCTCCAACATAAGCACGAATCTTTTTCTAATTCATTCAAGTTCATTGGTATATTTGTCCATTTCTGTGCTGAAACTGTACTCTTTTATTATAACTTTACACTTAGAATTGATACTTAGTAAGACAAGTCACCATGTACTTAATTCATCTTTTTCAGAATTAATTTGGCTAGATTAGTAGAGTTAAACTTTACTATTCATTTTAGAATAAACTTGTCAAGTTCTATAAAAATCCTATTGATTTAAATTGGACATAGCTCCCATATTTAGCATTCCCATCCATTACTGGTCTTCCATTTATTCCAATCTTGTATGCATTTCAATAAGTTTCAGGATTTTATCCATAATGTATGTTTCCTCAGACATAGTCTGAGGAACTTTATAATTGTTTAAGTCATATGTGAATAGAATGTTTTTCTATTATTTTTTATCATTTATTTATCTTTTATGTCTTTTCAAACTTTGTATTTCTTATTTCCTATTAGTTCTACTAGCTTGACCACTAATTCTAGAATTTTCCATGGAGATGATCATAATTTTGGAAAAAATATAAACATTTTATCTCTTCTATTAGTCATAGCTCTTATTCTTTTTTTTGTTTTGTTTTGGACCTGGGCAGGAATAGAAGTCATATAAAATTAAATATAATCTCCAGTAAAATGTTAAATGTTGACTGAGTTAGTAGCCATTCTAGATTTATTTCATATTTTAATAAGAGTTGTTCTAAACTTCAACATTAAGTTATCCTATCATTTATTGCCGAGTGAGAGATACTCTGAGAACGATAGGGACTCAGGGAAGGCAGGCATAAACCAGGACCCTACTAATTTATCAAGCAGTTATAAACAATATAGAGTGAAGCCACGAAAGTCAAAGCATGGAGTGGAGAGGGACGACTATAGAGTAAATAAAGAATCCTACTTTGCAGAAATTCATTTATCGCGGTAGAGTCTGGAACTGATTAACTGCGATAAACGAGGGCGGACTGTAGAATATTAGAGCAATGCAAAAAAAATTGACCTAATGGGCACATATGAAACTTTGTAATCCCAAACTGCAGAATATAATTTTTTCCCCAAGTACTATGAAAATGTTACAAAGTTGGCCATAAAACTGTGACTTATAAAACAAGTTTTAACAAATGTCAAAGGGCTGAAAGCAGGCAGAACATGTTCTCTGATCACAAAACAATAAAGGGAGATTACTATTAAAACTGTAATTAGAAAGCCCCCAATTTTGTAAAATAACACATTTCTAAATTAACTTTTAATCAGAATAAAATAGAAATTAGAAAACACTTTATAAACTAAATGAGAGTAAATATTCTACATTTTAAATCTTGTAGGACGCTGGTAAACATTGAGATTTATAGGCTTAAATAAATAGCTAAGAAAAGAAAGGCTGAAAATTATATGAGTTAATCATCCATCTCAGGAAGTTAGAAAAAAAAGTATAGCAATCAAAACAGAAGAAAGAAAATAAAAAAAATAAGACCAGAAATTGAAGACATAGAAAACCAATATAAGAGCGGGTAAAGAAAAGCAAAAGTTGGTGTTTCGAAAAGTCTAATAAAATTGACAAGTCTCTGGTGCAAATGGTAAAGACCAAAACTAGAAGGCACAAATAACCAATGTCAGGAAAGATAAAGAGTTCATCACTATAAGTGCTTAAGACACACAAAAATAAAATACAGTATAAACAACTTAAAGCCAATATATTTTAAAATTTAGATGAAATAAATTCTCAGGAAAACAAAATTGCAAAACAGACACAAGAAGACATGGAATGCGGGTATATCTATAACCATCAAGGAAACTGAAAGAGTGGTCAACACTCTCTTCACAAAGAAAACTCTAGGCCCAGATAAATACACCAGCAAATTTAATTCTAATCTTGGACAAATTTTCCCAGAGAACAGAAAAAGAAAGAATATTTCCCACATATTTTTAAAAAATGTATTTATTTGAGAGAAACATCAATTTGTTGATCTACTTGTTTATGTGTTCATTGGTTTTTTTCAAAAAATAATTTTTCTTTATTGATTTGAGAGAGAGGAAGACAGGGAGAGTGATAGAGACATCAATGAGAGAGAATATTGATTGCTGCCTTCTGCATGCCCCCCACTGGGGATCAGGCCCACAACATGGGCATGTGCCCTGACTGAGAATTGAACGGGCAACCTCTTGGTGCATGGTTTGAGCTCAACCACTGAGCCACACCAGCTGGGCCACTGATTGATTCTTGTATGTGGCCTGTCTGGGATGGAACCTGCAACCTTGCTATATCAGAATGACACTCTAACTGAGCTAGCCATCCAAGGCCCCCACATACAAGTCTCCAAAAAGCACACCATGAGAAAGAAAAATAGTAGACCAATCTCATTTATGAACATAGATCAAAAGTCCTAAATAGAATAGAAGTAAATTGATTTCTACAGTATATTTATCATGATTAAGATGGGTTTATTCCAGAAATTAAAGGTCAGGTGATAGTTAAACAAATAAACTAGCGTTATAACACACACTAACAGATTAAAAGAGAACCTTTCAAAAGAGAAAAGTGTTTGGTAAAATTCACCATCCATTTAGCAAACAAAAAATTGTAGGAATATTTTTAATTGAATAAAGTGCATCTATTCAAAACCTTCAGTAAACATCATATTTAATAGTGAGAAGTTGACAGCTTTCCCTTTCAGATCAGGAAAAAGACAAGGATGCCTGTGATCGCCTCTTTTATTCAACATTGTCCTGGATGTTTTATCCAGCATAAGAAGGCTAGGCAAAAAAGAGAAGAAAAAAATAATGACAGCTTTGTTTCTTCTTTTCCAATACTGTATATGTAAAAATTCCAAAAAGACCTATCAATAAACTATTTTAATAAGAGGGTTTAGCAAGGTCTCTGAATTTGAAACAGCAGTATATAAAAACAAATATGTTTATATGTATCAGCAACAGATAATCAAAATTTAAGAAACATGCCACTTATAATAGTATTAAAAATTAAGTAGCACCTAAGGCTAAAGGTAACAAAAATTTGCAAAACTTCTATGAAGACAATAATATAAATTTACTTAGAGGCAATTAAGGAAGACCTAAATAAATGGAAAGACATAACCTGTTCACAGATTTAAGATTCAATATTGCAGAAATGTCAATTTTTCTTAAATCAATCTATAGACTCAATGTCATCTCAGTAAAAATCTCAAAAGTATTTTTGTAGCACATGACATTTTAGATTATCTATAGAAGTGCAAAGGGTCAAGAATAGCAAAGCATTCATAAAGGAGAGACAAGGTAAGAAGACTTGCTTTACCAGATTTCAAGACCCTCCCCCCTCCACTGCTACATCACATTATGTGCAAAAATGAATTCCTGGTGGAACTGTGAAAGGCATAACTATAAAACTTTTAGAAGGTAATATCTGAGAATATCCACATAACCTCAAAGTAAGAAAAAATTTCTTAATCAGGAAATACCATGCATTAAGCAAAAAGGACAAGACTAACACATTGAACTACTCTAAAATTAAAGATTTTTGTATATCAAAATATACCAAAAAGAGAAGCCAAGAAGTGGAAAATATATGTGTGTACCAAAAATAATACAAAGAACAGGTGCCCAAAGTATTAAGAAACCAATGAAACCAATAAGAAAAAGACAATTCAATAGAAAGACTTAGACACCTCACAAAAGTCCAAATAGACAATAAACACATGACAGGTGATTAGTATTCAAGAAACTGCAAATTCAGACCTGAATGAGATATCACTATTTTACCCACCAGATGAACTAAAATTGAAAAGTTGGACAATATCAAGAGTGATGAGATTATGAAACTAGGAGCACTCTTATCCTGCTGACAGGATGTATGAAATGAGCACATATGCATCTCTGCACATTTACAAGAAGGTTCACAGTGGCATTATATATAATATCCCTATACTGGAAACATAATTATTAAAATAAATTAAACTCTATATTTTTACACAGTGAAATTCTACATAGTATACCATGGTTACATATAAAATAAAAGGCAAAAAGCAAAACACAAAAGTATGCATTTAATGTGATTCATTTTGAAAATTATATAGTTTAAAAATTGGTAAGACTAATATCATTTAGAAATGATCACATAGGCATTTATTGAAATTTATTTGATGACTTTATATTTTATTAAATTTTATATATGTTCAGTGTTTATTAAAAAGAATGTATATTCTTTTGTTTTAGTGGAAGGATTTTATATACATATATAAGTACAATATATAAATATATATGCATATATAAATGCAATAAACATACATATCTATGCACACAATTCATCAATGTTGTTAAGTTGTTGACCTATCAATCTGAGTATTGTTTAAAAATTCCCACCAGATTTGTGTTTTTGCTTTTAATTATTTTTTTTCCCAGACTATGTGGCTACATAGTTGCATACATGTTCATGATTGTAATCTTTTCCTAGTGGATTTTTCTTTGTGATGCAATGAGATGCCCCTATTAATGTCCTCGTTAATGCTACTCTATTTAAAGAATACTTTTGATAATTAATATTGCTACATAAAGTTTTTTATTGTTTTGAAATTTGCCTGGAATGTCTTTTTTTTTTTTTTAATCCTTACCCAAGGACATGCTTAGAGAAAGGAAGCGGGGAGGGAGGGAGAGTAAGAGAGGGAGAGAGAGAAAGAGAGAGGGGTGGGGAGAATATCATCTATTCCTGAGGAGAGAGAGACACACACAGTGATGTGAGAAACACTGATTAGTTGCCTAACTGGGGATGGAACCCACAACCCACGTATGTATCCTGACCAGGAATCAAACCCGTTAACTTTCAACGCACAGGATGACGTTCAATCAACTGAGCCATTCTCACCGGGCTGGAATATCTTTTTCTATCCCTTTATTTTATATATTTTAGTTGTTTAGTTTTAACTTTTTAAGGTTTGTTTTTAATTGTTTTAGTAATAATGCACTGGCCAACTAGTGAGATAGCCACGTGCTCAGGTTAGGTAAGAAGTGGCTGAATTAACCAGTAATTTAATATTAGCCAGTAATTTAGCCTAGACCACCAGCAACTTTCATTTTGAGGCTCTCTCCAGGAAATCATCTTTCTGAGCCCCAGAATGTCTTCATTTAAAATCGGAATTTTGTTGGTAGAAAGCAAGCTAATTATTTTTCTATTCTTTTCGCTTGTCAAAACAGATTAAAGCGCCTTTTATATTAGAAAATTGGTCATTTTCAGGTTAAAAATTTTAAACTGATGCCATTATTTATATTTCCTTATTTTTAAATGTGATCTGTGACTTGTGACTGGGTTTTCCCTCTCCATTTTCTTAGTAAAAGCCTCAAAAAAACATTTTCAGCCCTGGCCGGTTTGGCTCAGCAGTTGGAGTGTCGGCCTATGGACCAGAGAGTCCCGGGTTCAGTTCCTGCTAGGGGCACGTACAAAAAAAAAAAAACATGCAAGCAAAATTTTCACATAACGTTGTAAATGAGGGAATTTACTAGAATTGAGAAAAGTGATTCAACTAAAAGAGGAGGGAGGATGGACTAAACTGGAGTTGTAACTGGATTGGGGGTAGGGCTAATCGAATCAGAATCCTGAGGGACATAACAGTCTGATAATCACATGTTTTTCCATATTCTTTTCTAAAAAGAAATCATCGTTCTGGGTCTTGGTATATCTTTATTTCAAATCTAAATTTCAGACTAGCAGAATGTAAATTACTTTTTTCTCTTTTAAAATATAAAAAGATTAAGAATATTTTTAGATCAAAATGTTATCTTCTTTCCTGTTAAAATTCATTCACCCATTCATTCATTCAATTATTTACTCTGAATGCCAGGCATTGTTTAAATGCATGGCCTACATCACTGGGCAAAACAAAGATCCCTGCACTTACAGAGTTTATATTCTGAATAGGCTAGATAGAGAAGAAATAATAAACATAACTAAATTTATAGGATCATGGAAAATTATCTGTGCTATATAAAAAAAGAAAAGTAGAACAGGATAAGGGGGCTAAGGAGTGTAGTACACTATAGGACAAAGTGGGAGAAAGATTGCAACTTTATTATTATTTTTTTAATATTCACCTGAAGATATGTTTTATTGATTTTTACAGAGAGAGGGGGAGAGAGAGAGAGATCGATCGATCAGTTGCCTCCCACACAACCCTGACTGGGCCGGGGATCAAACCTGCAACCCAGGTACATGCCCTTGACTAGGAATTGAACCTGAGATCCCCCGGTCTGAGGGCTGATTCTCTAACCACTAAGCCAAACTGGTCAGGGCATCTATCAGTTATTAAATAAAACATCCTCTACACATCGAATCAAAATATTACCATGTCATATTAAAATGAAGGTGCAATTTTCTCTCTTATTTTTTTTGTTAATCCTCACCTGAGGATATTTTTCCATTGATTTTTTAGATAGTGTGGGAGGGAGGGATAGAGAGAGAAACATCAATGTGAGAGAGACACATAGATTGGTTGCTTCCCACCAGGGCCAGGGATCAAACCTGCAACCCAGGCATGTGCCCTTGACCAGGAATCGAACCTGAGACCCTCTGGTCTGCTGGCCAACGCTTTAACCCAGCGGTTCTCAACCTATGGGTCGCGACCCCTTAGGGGGTGAAATGACCCTTTCACAGGGGTCACCTAAGATATAATAGCACAATTACAGTTATGAAGTAGCAACAAAAATAATTTTACGGTTGGGGGTCACCACAACATGAGGAACTGTATTAAAGGGTAGCGGCATTAGGAAGGTTGAGAACCACTGCTCTAACCACTCAGCCAAACTAGTTGGGGCTGAAGGAGCAATTTTTTGAGGAAAGATGCCCCTCTGAAGGTGGGGGAAGGTGGGGAGATGAAGGAGCAATTTTTAAGGTTAAGATATACTATACCATACCCAAAAGCTGGTAAGAATGATCTGAAAGGAATAGATTAATAGATTATGAGAGAGAAAATTTAGCAGGGTACCAGTGGGACCCAGAGGGTTTGGGATCCAGAGAAGAAGGGAAAGGGTCTGGGTCACCTCATCTCTGCTGACACGTGGAAAGCTGAGGGTATGGGTATAGTCAAAGGCAGTTTGGTAGATCTGCTGGACAGCAGACGAGAAGTTCTTGTTTAAGAGCTTTTATCTTTCCAGAGAAATCAGAATATCATCTATTCCTGGGAAAGAAGATGAGGAAGGAAAAGGGGGGGGGGGGAGAAGCATGTACATTTAAGGAAAGAGAGGAATGTGGGAAATCATATATTAATGCAGAGTGGGAAAGTAAACAATTAGGAGAGTATAAGAGGATTGGTAGGCAGAATTAAGGGCCCAATGAGATTTTTGTGGTAATTGGCTTCAAATGAGAATTCTTCAGAGGTTATATGGCTTTTTGCCAGCAAAGGTAGTTGATAGAATAGATTTTAAACTTCTAGTAAATTTACTTTTCATTTCTTTTTCTAATACTTTCAAACCATATAAGTCAAAACTTTATAGTTTCATTTTCTTATTAGTACTTTAAAATAATTTAAGTAAAAAAATGTTTAGTTTCTTCTTATTATTAATACTTTCAGACCATTTAAGTCAAAGCTTTTAATTTTGTGGACTGATTACATTGTATGTTGATGTTAATGAAATTACAGGGGTGGTTATTTAACTACTGTTGCTGATGAAAAGATTAGGTGGTGAGCTAGTAGTTAAATGAATCAGGGTGGTTGGCTCAGGGTGATAAGGGCAGTTGGAACATAACAATGAGGGGTCTTTTCTATAATTGTGTTACCACTTTGTTTCATTCTTCCACTTCATAGTGCATCAATCATTCATTCATTCAACAAATACTTACTCAGTACCTATTATGTGCCAGGCACTGTTCTATATGCAGAGGATACACCAGTGAACAAGAGAGACAAGGTTCCTGCTTTCCTGGAACTTATGTTCTAATACAGGAAGATAGACAATAATAATAAAAATAATATTAATTATAATAATAGCTAACATGTATTTAACAAGTACTGTTTTCTGAGACAGTTTTAAGCACTTTACAAGTATTAATTCGCTAATTCTAATAACATTATTTACTACAGACTAGAATTATTCCCATTTTATACATGAAGAAACTGAGAGCACAGAAAGGAAAAAATAGCTCGCCTAAGATTACACAACAAGGAAAGGGCAGAACTGGAATTTAGAACCAAACCAGTCAGGCTATAGCTCTCTTTCTCTTAATGACTTTTGCTATGCTGCCTCTCAGACAAGAAACAAGGTGAAAAATAATGAATGGAATAAATACTGGTAGGTTTATGAAAAAAATAAAACAGGGTGATGTGATGGTGTATGTGTGTTGGAGGATTTAGGATGCAAATTGAGATGCCAGGTAAAACCTCACTGAGAAAGTGACATTTGGACTGAGACCTGAAGGACGCTTACAGTTATTTTGGGGCACAGACAGCAGAGAAAAGCTAGTGCAAAGGAATCTTTCCTTGTTTGTGAAACAGAAGTGCCTAGTTGGCTGTGGCTGGAACTTAAGTGCGTATGAGAGTGACAGATTAGAAGTCAAGGAGAAAGGCAGGCCAGGCCATGCCTGATGGGTCCTAAAGAAATTTAATTTTTATTCTAACTGCATTGGATTTTTATGCAGGAGATAACACTACCTGATTCATAATTTCAAAAGATCACTCACTGTTATCTGCAAAATTGAATGTAGGACAAAAGTGGAAGCAGGAAGATCTATTAGGAAGCTGTTACGATCCAGGTGGAAAATGATAGTGGCTGGACTAAGGTAGTGACAGTGGAATAAAATTTAGGGCTATTTGGAAAGTTGAATTGGCAAGACTTGCAAAGGAACTGAATGTAAAGAGTGAATGAAAAGGAATTTAAGTAAGAGCCTTGAGATTTTGGTTTGAGTAACTAGCCTAATGGTAGTGTCCTTTACTGAGATGTCTAAGAGGAGGGAACAAACACCTTCGGTAAAAAATATCAATATTTACATCTTGAACTTTATGGAGGAAAAGAGTTTTTCTTTTTTTTTTTTTTCCTTTTAAAAGTTTCAAAAGAGAGTTCTGGGGGGAAAAGGCATTTTAATGTTCAATTTCATGGGCTCTTTACATTGGAAACTTGAGGGAGTTGAATTTTCATTTGCTTAACAAATTATTGAGCATCTACTCTGGCGAAGTGCTATGTGATGGGATAGCAAGATAAACTAAGCAAGCAAGATCCCTGCTGCCAGAGTGTTTTGGGGGGAGGTGAGGGATGGGTCATTAATTTTCCCGTTCGTGGCCTTATTAAAACTTCACCTAGTGCACAGAGGAGCCATCTTACAACTGCACCTCGTGCTCCTGGCAGTTGGGCCCACCGTTCCAAACGCTCAATTGTCGATTAATAAATGAATGAATCTCTAATTGTGGCACCTCCCCTCCCGCTAGAACTTAGTTTTTTAATAAAAATTTTAACAAACAATACGAATACAACCTTTGCTTTGAAGACTAACATTTTTTTTTGCAGGAATGGTACCTTTATAAAGATCGTGGTTGCCCCCGTACTTATTTGTTCTTTCTTCATATCCAATTAAATGAAAATACTAGTTTTTCCGTAGCCCAACTCTCTAGGCATGTTGGGTCTAGCTCAGGAGAAAGGAAGCAGGAGCCGTTGGATTTAAACAGTTTGGTGTAATCCTTTTCTACGCTCTCTCTCGCTAGCCGGGGACGTGGTGTCGGCTACACGGGGCTTTCCGTCCACGCAGTACCGGAATGAAGGAGTCTGGGAGGGGGTCGGGGAAGGAAAAGACGGAAGAGACATTAAGTAATTGGTTCTCGAAGGTATAAAATGATGTTTAGGATCAGCTCTAAGGCACCGAATTTAAACGCCCGCCCCCTCGGCCGCTTCGGCCCCGCCCCTCACTGTCGTCACGCTGACTTCCCCCCTGGCCTCTGCGGATTGGCCGCTGCCTCCGCCTCTGAAGTGCGGCGAAAGTGCTTGGGGTTTGCTTCCGGGTCTTGGGCTTAAGCACCGGGTGCTGAGGATTCTGGGAGCCCACAGTCCTTATGGTGTCTGTGTGATCTCCGGGGGCTGCTGAATCGGACCTCGGCCAACGTGAGCGGTAGCAGTTTGTCTTTCTTATCCGAGTGGGGCGGGAAAGGGCGGTTGGGATCGGAGTCGCCGGCGGACAACCGAGTGCGGTGGTGGAGGCCCCAGGGCGGCGGGCGGGTGGCGGAGCCCAGCTCCTGCGGGCGCGTCTCGTGTCCCGGCGCCGCGGAGAGCGCAGCGCGAAGGCAGCGTTGCAGACGGCGTTCAGCAGGGTCCGGGCCTCCACGCCCCTCGCGGAGTCGGCAGGTCGAGGAGTCAGCAAGTTCCTGGTGACATCCCGAAGGTGAACTCCGGGGAGACAAGAATGATCATAATCCGGGCTGTGTGGGAGACGGCGGCGCCCCCAGCGGCAGGAAACACTTTTCCTGCCCCCTCTGGATACATCCCTTTCCCTGTTTTGAAAATCTCTAGAGACATATAGTGGTTCCCACAACATCCCGCACATACTTGCTTTTCTTACGCTTAACGGGGTTTTAGAAGCCCCTTCTGCTGAGATATTATTTTGGCTGCCTGTAACCAAAAGTAACATAAGGAAGGAGCCCTGATTTTATCAGCATCCTTTGGGATGAGGTTCCCGTCTTTTGAGTATTCCTTAAACTATAACCTACAAAAGATCTGAATTTGTATTACGTTGACTCCTGTAATGGATCAACAAAAGGTTGGAGAATTTTGGCCAGGTCACTGTTATTAAAGTTTAACATAGTTTTATCCAGGATACTTAGTAATTGTGATTAAAATATATTTCTTTGTGATTTTTCAATATTCTTTTTGTAGTTACTAACCTATTTTCTGTTGTGTGAGGTTTAAAGTGCAAGCCTTAGGGAGCCTGGTGGAGTATGGTGGGGTTGAGAATTTTTTAAACTCTGTCATGGCAGTACTTGTATTTTGTAAGGGTTTTGCCGTGTCAAATCACATAATAATTCTATGAGGAATATCCTTGTTTCACAGATGACAAAAACGTAAGCTAGGTGACTTGTCCAAGGCCACAGAGCTAGAAGAAGAGGAACACAAACTCAGATCTTCGTGACAGAATTTTTTGTACAAAATGGGAGTAACCTAAGAAGACTTATTCTTTGTGCACCCTGAGCCTCATTGTTTGTTTGTTTCTTTTGTTTTTTATCCTCACCTGAGGACATGTTTGTATTCATCTTCAGATAGAGCGGGAGGGAGAGAGAGAAACATTAATGTGAGAGAGACAGGTTGAGTGGTTGCCACCCACACGACCCCAACCGGGGCCAGGGACAAACTGCAATAGAGGTACATGCCCTTAGCAGGAACTGAACCCAGGACTCTCTGGTCCATGGGCCGACGCTCTAACCGCTGAGCTAGACTGGCCAGGGCTCATTGTTTGTTTCTTGAGAACTTTTGATTTGAGGTTATTTAAGTAAATTTTAAGGAATACATTATGGAAATTACTTCACGAGGATTTCTTAATACTTTAAGAAATGAGAATTTGTCTTATGGGGAATAACTTGATATTATTTTTCTTCAAAGCATAAAAGATGACAACAGCAGCTCGACCAACTTTTGAACCTGCTAGAGGTGGGAGAGGAAAAGGAGAAGGTGATTTGAGCCAACTCTCAAAGCAATATTCAAGTAGAGACCTACCTTCTCATACAAAGATAAAATATAGGTAATGAAGATTTTCTTTTTTTTGTTGTTTACAAAGCAAGACCAAATCTGATAAAGGGCATGGTCATGAGATAGTAGCACGTTTGGGTTATATCACTTAAGTTATTTATTTTTATGTGAGTAGAATGCAGTAGAATAATACTAAAATTATGTAGCTATAAATAACTATCAGGTATTTATTAAGTAGAAATTCCTGTTAACCAAGAATATCCACATGTAGATGGAAAAATAATACATAACTTCAGAGAGACAGTGCACTGTCAGTATTAATCAATATGAGAATAAAAGTGTTACCATAATGTGCCCTGAGTTGACCTACTAACAAAAAGTAAAGGCGTATAAGAAAATTTTTTTAATGTGTTTTAATTGATTTTTTAGAAAGAGGAAGAAAGAGAGAGAAGCATCGATGTGAGAAATTTCAATTGGCTGCCTCCTGCACACCCCCTGCTGGGGATGGAGCCAGCAACCCAGGCATGTGCCCTCACTGGGAATTGAACCAGGACCTCTTAGTCCATGGGATGATGCTCAATCCACTGAGCCGCACTGGCTGGGCAGTAAAGACATTTTAATCGATCTCCAGGCTTATTATGGGAATATATGTGATTCATTTTGGGATTCTTGAAATATTGGAAATATCACAAGGATGTCTGTCAGTAACCCTGAGATTAGGGTAATATTCTTGTCCAGTTCCTTCTTTTGTGTTTGAGGGACTCAAGGACGAAGTTGCTTTTTGTGAATTATCTTCCATTGCTACAGCCATGTGTTTTTTAAGAAACATTTTTGCCCTGGTTTGTTTCTGCTTTAGACAGACCACTCAGGATGCCCCTGAAGAGGTTCGGAACCGTGACTTCAGAAGAGAGTTAGAGGAGAGAGAGAGAGTTGCTGCAAGAGAAAAAAATAGAGATCGTCCAACTCGAGGTACCCACACTACCTCAGATATTTGTCTTATAAAATTGTTGAAAATCGTTTTTCTTTCACTTGGTAATTGAAACAGATTACTATTTTTGTTTGCTTTTAAATATTGGTGGTATGAACTGTAACACTTTGCTAAATGGTATATGTTTAGATTAAATTAGGTATGATAATAAAGTTGATTCCAGTTTCATCTTTTTATGGTTCTATATTAGAAGGGACAAGATGACCTGGGATATTTAGCAGCCATTGTTCCAGTTTAGATCAAGGAGTTTTGACTGTTTACAAGAGCCATATTTTTTGAGACTTCCTGGTCTCTGTCTATGAAGTTCTCCCATTTTTGTTACTGGCTATTAGAAGGCACCAAGGGGCATATAATTCTAGCTTATGTAAACTGTTCTCTAAATTTCCTGAGAGAGTCTACAGTTTCCATATTAAAATCAATACTTTCATTAATTTACTCAGCAAATATATATTACTAAGGGCTTATTTGCCGGGCACTGTGGTTTTTATCCCAGCTGTCATGATAGTTATAATCTACATTCTTTGTACCCACAGGTTCCTAAAATGTTATGAGAAATGCAGTATTTGTTTCAGTAACCTAAGTGATGTTTGTCTTTCCTCAGAACACACAACCTCCTCTTCAGTGTCAAAGAAGCCTCGGTTAGACCAGATTCCTGCTGCCAACCTTGATGCAGATGATCCTCTAACAGACGTATGTTTTGTTTCTTCCTTTCATCTCCATAGTAATTATATCATGTTTTCTGAAAGACTTTTTTATTCTTGTGGCTTTAAGAAGAGCCCTGTATTTCTTTTTACTTCACTGTTATTCAAATGCTAAAGTTTATAGTTGATTTTAAAACAAAAATTTTTGCTCTTTGGTTAATCAAACTTCAAGGACGAGTTTGATCTCTGGAAAACCAAATAAGGAAGTGATCTATTAAAGACTATGCCTTCCTAAAAAATAACTCCCTATATTAAACCATAGAGATTGGGCTACCATGTTATAGCTCTCCAGAGGGCACTCTTCAGACTGGGCACTCTTATCAATAGCAGCACCTAGAGTTGAACCCAGGGACCTTTTTACATTAGATACCACTGATGCCCCTCTAATGTGTGATGCACTTAATGGCTCCCTCTGTGCTTAGGGAGGGAAGTGATCTAAGTGGAAGGTTTTTAAGGATTAGTGCTTTAGTTAACATTAAAATTTAATGGCACCCATAGTCTATAATTAATTTGCAGTTTTCTACATACAGTGAAATTTGAGTGACTTTTTATGAGTAGCAGCATTTAATTAAGTGCATATGTCAGCAATTAATTCTGGATTGAATTAAATATAATTTAGTAATTAAATATAGGTAACTCAGTGAGACTTATGTTTATTCATTTGAAATTGGTTTCTTCTGAGAGTTTAGCACCCTTTTTGTACTTTTGATTATTCTGCCTAGCTCGAAGTTGTTTTGAGCTGTATAAAACAATTTTGATTTTTAGGGTGATATACTGTGTGCATTTGGAGTGTATATCAGTGTAAAGTGTTCCTTTTCTTGTTTTAGAAATATTTTTATATCTAAATTCCCTTTTGCCTGTAAATTTCAAGGGTACTTTGTTATACTATTTGTTGTTATAATCTCTAAAACACTTCAGGGGTTGACATCTTAGTGAATATTCTTAAGTGGGATTTATTTTTTGGTTAGTTGTTAATTTTAATCATATTTAGATGCATTTATCTTTCCCACTAATCATGCTCCAAAGATTTGATAAGTGCAATTTTTATGGAAAAAAATTAATGTGAATATTCTCTCCAATGGGTCATCACATTGTTTTTTAGGAGGAAGATGAAGATGAAGATTTTGAAGAGGAGAGTGATGATGATGATACTGCAGCTCTTCTTGCAGAACTAGAAAAAATTAAAAAGGAAAGAGCTGAAGAGCAAGCCAGAAAGGTAAAATCAAAGTGTTAAATATTTACATCTTCTTATATAAACTCAAATATAAATTTTTTTTAACATGGTAAGCACTTTTATTTACTTATTTATTTATTTTTTGTTAATTCTCACCTGACAGTATCTTTCCATTGGTTTTTAGAGAGAATGGAAGGGAGGGAAGGAGAGAAAGAAAAAACGTTGATGTGAGAGAGAGAGACATTGATTGATTCCACATGAACCCGACTAGGGCCAGGGATTGAACCTGAAAGCCAGGTACATGCCCTTGACTGAAAGGAACCCATGATCCTTTGGTCTACGGGCTGACACTCTAACTGCTGAGCCAAACCGGCCAGGGCTAAAGTAGAAATATTTTTAATTCAAGTAATATTTTATATTACAAATTGTCCTTGCCATGTCTAGATATTATAGCACCCATAGGTCTGTAAAACTGATAATTTTTTGTGGCATTTTAAGTCTCTTGGTTATGTTAGAAATTCTTTCCAAATAATTCAGACATGGTTAATAATATACTCATCACACTGCTCTTTAATCCCTTGTTTGTTTGCTTAACACACATTTAGTTAATGTCTATTAAGTGTCAGAAGAATAAAAGATGACTAGGATGTAGTCCTGGCCTACTAAGTACTCACAGATACAGTGAGGCCATTGTCATTTCTTTCCTTGTCTCCTGCCTCAGCCTTCTTTCCAGGCACTTGTTGAAGCAGTCTGTCAATAGAATTTATGTAACCTAGGACAATTTACGTAACTTCTTCGAGCCCCCTGCCCCCCATCTCTCAATTTACACAATGGAAGAAAAGGATATTTAACTCAAAGATAGTTATAAGGATTAAATAGGATCCATAGTAATAAAAAAAAGAGATGAAACGGGAGGCAAGAGGAGGTTCAGAGATTTGTAAACCAATGTTAAAGGAGTTTGGACTCTGTTCTGAAGGATATGAGAAGCTAGTCAATTTCAGCAGGAGATTGGTGAGGCTGGGTATGCATTTTAGAAAGATTATTCTGGTAGAAGTATGGCGAGTACGTTGGAAAGAATTGATGTAGGAGGCTGTTCCAGTAATCCTCACATATAGTTAGAAGAATTGTGTATAATAGGAGTTGGAATTGAAAGAAGTAAACAGATGTTGATAGAGCTATCAAGGAGGTAGAATTGACCAGATAAAGTGACTGATCAAATGTGGCAGTAAAGATGACCCCCATTTTCTGGGTAGATGTTGGTGCCATCCACTTAACACACAATACAGAAGGATGGGCATATTTAGGTGGAGAGAAAAGATGATTCGTTCTGTTTGGAACATGTTGAATTTGCTACATTGTGAGATGTCCAAGTAGAGATATCTGTCTCCACTTTCAACCAGAACAGAGCAGCTTGTTTTATGGTGTCTGTGTAAGATTTTATTTAAGCGAAGAATTGTTTTCTGTTTAAAATAGAGAGGAAGAAGACTCAGAGGAAAGATTGACGTAGGTTAATGCTTGGAATCTAGGGAGGTAGAATTCATGTGGGTCAGAAGGGTCAGAATTCAGAAAAGAGGTCCAATTTGAAATAGGCTTTGCATGCTGCTAGAATTCAAATTGGAAGAAGAAAAGTATTTTACTAGACATTTATCAGAGTTTGGCATAGGATAGCATAACTTCTATAATAGTTCACAATTTTTATATCTAATTGTAGAAATCAAAGGATTTAAGAATCTTCCTAATATCAGTTGTACACCACTAGAGGGCAGTTGTTCCATTCCAAAATACCTTTGATTTATCTAACAGCTCTGAATACGTAAAGAGATGAGCAATTTAAATGCATTGGTTAACCTTTAGGGAGGATAGGCATTTTAGACATTTAAACATTTTTGAGATTCATCTAATCTCTGTAAACAAATTTGTTGGTGTTTGTTGGGGTTGAATGACAGTTAATTCTTCTGTCCCTGTCTCCCTGGCTTTCCAGTGGTTACTTTTTGAGTGTCCCAAAATAACATTTCAAACCAGTCTGCCTATTTCAGGGGCTGGCAAACTTTCTGTAAGGGCCAGAGAGTGAATATATTAGGCTTGTGGGCCACTGTCACAACTATTCAGGCCTGCTTGTAGCACAAGAAGCCATAGACAGTACATAAATGAATGAATGTGACTGTGTTCCAATAAAATGTTACTTACAAAACAGGGTGGTTTGAATTTGACCCACAAGCTGTATAGCTTTAGCCTGCATTCATAAAGCATAATGCACTTGGTACTTGAATATGGAAAGGGTTGGCACCTTTTTTTTTCTCCAGGGCTGTGTGTGGCAACCAGCCAGTAACTCCTAAAGGAAATACAGTCGTCCCTTGCCACTTCGCGCTTCGACTTTCGCGGCTTCACTCTATCACGATTTTTAAAAATATATTCATTAAAAAGTTTATTTGAGCCCTGGCCGGTTTGGCTCAGCGGTTAGAGCGTCGGCCTGCGGTCTGGAGAGACCCGGGTTCGGTTTCCGCTAAGGGCACGTACCTTGGTTGCAGTTTGTCCCCAGCCCTGGTTGGGTCGTGTGGGTGGCAACCACTCGATGTGTCGCTTTCACGTCGATGTTTCTCTCTGTCTCTCTCCCTCTCACTCTATCTGAACAAAATATCGAAAAATGTCCTCGGGTGAGGATAAAAAAAAAAAAAGTTTATTTGAGACAGTGAAAATGATACAGCACACGCTCGGTTGTCCGAGTCAATTATACACCCCTGTATTACAATTAAAATTACTGTATGTATGGACTGTAGGCCTATGTATTTGAGCACCTCTGGAATCCTTCAACGCCAGGTGCAACCACTAGAGTCTGGAACAGATTAACTGCGATAAACGAAGGACGGCTGTATATTCTGAACACAGAATGGCCAGGATCTTATTACATCACACATGTTGTTATAAATTTGGATACTTTATATACTTGAGCTCCTATTTTTCTAGCATCTCAGAGAAATGTTTTAAATTTCAGCAAAAATGTAATTTGTTAAAAATAAATATATAGCCCTGGCCGTTGTGGTTAGTGGTCATGGGTTTGATCCCTGGCCCCAGTTGGAGCGCGTGTGGGAGGAAGGCAATCGATGTATGTCTCTCACATTGATGTTTCTCTCTCCCTCTCTCTCTCCCTCCCTCCTTCCCTCCCTCCCTTTCTTCCTCTACCCCCTCCCTCCATTCTACTCTCTGAAAAACAATGGAAAAAAATATCCTTGGGTGAGGATTAAAAAATAATAATATAAATAAATATATAGTTTATAGAAAGCTATCTGTTCTTTTATTTTTAATGTTTTTCACTGATTTACTTTTTAGAGAAAGATTTCACTGATTTTTACTTTTTCGAGAAAGGGGAAGGGAGAGGGAGTGACAGAGAGAGAAACATCAATCAATTGCCTCTCGAACACATCCTGACCAGAAATCATGTGTGCAACCTGGGCATGTGCCTTGACTGGGAATCAAACCAGCAACTTTTCAGTGCTCTGGACGACGCTCAACCAACTGAGCCACACAGGCCAGGGCTAAAGTTATCTGTTCTTAATCTATAGTGGATATTCCTGACTTTGTTAAAAGTCTCAGCAGTGGCCTAAACACCCTCCCCCTGGAAAATTGCATTTTCTCACCTTCTAGTTATTTGGCCTCATACAAAGATGAAATTCAATGTTCACATTTGGATGTCGGGAGCACTGGGTTATTGGAGGGATTGAGCAAAAAAGAAAGAAAAAAGAAAAAACGTATGGACATGGACAATAGTACGGCGATTGCAGGGGACGGGTTTGGGGGGAGGTGGAGGAAGAGCATAGGGGAGATAAATGGTGATGGGCGGAGACTGGACTTGGGGTGGTGAACAGAGTACATTATACAGATGATGTGCTGTGGAACTGTGCACCTGAGACCTATATAATTTTGTTAGCCAGTGTCACCCCAATAAATTCAATTTTTAAAACAGTATCATTAACCTGTGTTGAAAATTAGGTTATTTTTCCAAGTCTTTTAACATAGGTTTATTTTAAGTGGACTTCCCGAAAGTCTCTTTTTCTTTGATTTAGTAAGTCATCAATGTCTGTCATCCCTAAGACACAACAAAGTGGGATTTATCTTGGGTTAAGATAGCATGGAATCAGGTAGACTTAGAAGTTATGGTTAAGGATTTTAGACATTTTATATTCATGTTTCTAACAATGAAATGGGGAGGGTGTGGATTTGAATTTAAAGACATTAATGCTAAAATAAAAGTGAAGAGCCCGGCCGGTGTGGCTCAGTTTGAGGGTCGACCCATGTACCAAGGGGTCACCAGTTTGATTCCCAGTCAGGGCACGTGTCCAGGTTGTGGGCCTGATCCCAAGTAGGGGGTGTGGTGCAGGAGGCGGCCAATCGATGTTCTCATTGAAGTTTCTCTCTCTCCCTCTCCATTCCTCTCTCTCTAAAAATAAAGAAAAATAAAATAAAAAGTGAAGAAAGACAAGCTTGTAACTGATAAGGTATGAGAGGTATAAAAATAGAAAGTAAAATCATAAGAACAGTGGATAAACATAAGGTAAATTGGTAGAAGTGCATGTTAATAAAATTTTGATAGTTTGTCTTATTTTAGGAGATACTTCTTGGTTAATAAAACCTCTCAATTTTAGAGATGCAAGTTTACATTGTTGGTAAATCAAAATAAAAAAGTATTTATAATCAGTTATGTATAGCCCGTCTTTAAAAATCATGGTAATAGCCTTGCTAAATGTCTCTGGTGTTTAATACATTCTTAAATTATTAGAATGTTTATTGGTAGACTTTCTTAAAATAAGCAATTTAGTGTTTACTTCAAGAAAATAGCCCTGGCCAGTTTGGCTCAGTGGTTAGAGCGTCGGCCTGCGGTCCGGAGAGACCCGGGTTCGGTTCCCACTAAGGGCACGTACTTCGGTTGCAGTTTGTCCCCGGCCCTGGTTGGTCGTGCGGGTGGCAGCCACTCGATGTGTCCCTTCACGTCAATGTTTTTCTCTCTCTCTCCCTTCCTCTCTCTCCCTCCCACTCTATCTGTACAAAAAATGGAAAAATATCCTCAGGTGAGGATAAAAAAAAAAAAGAAAATAGAGCCCTGGCCGGTTTGGCTCAGCAGTTAGAGCGTTGGCCTGCAGTCCAGAGAGACCCGGGTTCGGTTCCCGCTAAGGGCACGTGCCTCGGTTGCAGTTTGTCCCCAGCCCTGGTTGGGTCATGCGTGTGGCAGCCACTCAATGTGTCCCTTTCACATCAATGTTTCTCTCTCTCTCTCTCCCCCCCTCCCTCCCACTCTATCTGAAAAAAAATGGAAAAATGTCCTTGGGTGAGGATTTAAAAAAAAAAAAAAATAGATTCAAGTATGCATCTGAAGAATTTTAGATTCAAAAAAGACTCATGCATGCCCTGGCTGGTTTGGCTCAGCGGTTAGAGTGTCGGCCTGCGGTACAGAGAGACCCGGATTCGGTTCCCGCTAAGGGCATGTACCTCGGTTGCAGTTTGTCCCCGGCCCTGGTTGGTTGTGCGGGTGGCAGCCACTTGATGTGTCCCTTCACAACGATGTTTCTTTCTCTCTCTCTTCCTCTCTCTCCCTCCTGCTCTATCTGAATAAAAAATGGAAAAATGTCCTCAGGTGAGGATAAAAAACAAACAAACAAACAAAAAAACTCATGCATGAAATAGTTATAATAAAAATGTCAAATTATTTTAAAAAGCAAGACTTTTCTGGTATGTCTTGAAAACAAACAAAACAACACTACCTTAATATTCGTTTTTAACAGTCCTTTAAAACAGGAGTTGTATAACAGATTGACCCTGGAGTTAATGTAAGTAAATATGAATCTTCCCCTATCATTGACAGGAACAAGAGCAAAAAGCTGAAGAAGAAAGGATTCGTATGGAAAACATTCTGAGTGGAAACCCTCTCCTTAATCTCACTGGCCCATCCCAGCCGCAGGCCAACTTCAAAGTTAAAAGAAGGTACTATACAGTAATGAGTTGGGAATATATACATACAGATTATGTGTTTTATAGCAAACTATGTTGTGTAAAGATTCTAAAATCCCTCTTTCCACTGATACTCTTCTCTGTCAGATGTTGGAATAATGGAAGAAGGAGAATGAAACAAAATACATGTATTTTCAATAGATATTTACAGGAATCAGCTGTTTCCAGATACAGTTCTAAGCATTAGAGATGGAGCAGTGCACTGAGCCTTTGACCCTACAAAGTTTACATTTTAGGTGTATGTGTCAGGGGTTCCATGACCACCTTCATATCCAGAGACTCACTGGAAGAACTCATGGGACTCAGCAAACAGTTGTACTCGTGATAAGCGTAGTAAAGGTACACAGATCATAAGGGGAAAAGGGATTGAAGTAACCCCAGGTGCATGGCTTCCTTATGCTCTGTCCCTGCCATGAGGGGCCACACAGAGCACATCCTTTCCTCTAGGAACAACACTGTAGTAACATCTGCAATGTTTCTGCCCAGGGAAGCCCATTAGAGACTCTGTGCTCAAGGTTTTTACCAGGGGCTGGTCATATTAACCTCTGCCTAGCACATACCAAAATTCAGACTTCCAGAGGGGAAACAGGTGTCCACATAAACCACATTATATATACACCCAGTCTAGGCACAGTGATAGAAGATTCCCTGAGTCCAGTTTCCAAGGGCCAGCCTAGGGCCAACCTTGCAAGTGGGCCTATCTGAGGATAGCAGTTATAAACCTGCCATGTTAACTCTCTTCTGTATAGTGTGTACATTTGGAGGGGTGAATTAGAAAGGTGGAGGGTGAGAGAATATAAACAGTAAATACTGAATATAGCCCTGGCTGGGTAGCTCATTTGGTTAGAGCATCATCCCAGTAGGCCAAGGTTGCAGGTTTGATCCCTGGTTAGGGCACATACAAGAAGCAACCAGTGAATGCATAAATAAGTGGAACAACAAATCTCTTTCTCTCAAATCAATTTTATTTTATTTTATAATTTTTTTGTCCTCACCCGAGGACATTTTTCCATTTTTTGTTCAGATAGAGTGGGAAGGAGAGAGAGAGAGAGAGAATATCAATGTGAAAGGGACACATCGAGTGGCTACCCACCCACACAACCAACCAGGGCCGGGGACAAACTGCAACCAAGGTACGTGCCCTTAGCGGGAACCGAACCCGGGTCTCTCTAGACCGCAGGCCAACGCTCTAACTTCTGAGCCAAACTGACCAGGGCTGTAGGTTCAACTTTTACACTGTATCCGGTTTCCCGCCACCTCTGCTGCCCTCTCCAGTGTGGAGTGATGCAGGGCCCCCAGCTGGTCTTGTTCTTGCACACTCACCACTCTCCAGCCCTACCCCCAGGTGTTTTCTGAACACAGCAGCACTGTGGTCCTTTTAAAATGAGAGCTCATAGTCTTCTGTTTTAAGCCATCCCGTGACTTTCTAACTCATTTGTAGTAAAAACTCAACTCCTTACAATGGCAACAGCATGGTCGAGGAAAGGAATTGCCTGGCAGGTGATATTTTATCACAGACCAGACTCTAAGGTATTTGACCTGAATACTTAAAGGTAGGGAAGAGTATAAACAAAGGTTGGAGTGGGGAAGGTGACAGATATGACATGTTAGATTCAGAGTGTTATATAAGTCTATGTGGAAATGTTGAATTAGGTAGCTTAATTAATGGTTCTGGAGTTAATCCAGGCTAGAGATAGTGAATTTGAGAGCTGTCAATGTACAGGAGTTTTCTAAAGCCAGGAAGACTAGATGAGGTCACCAAGGGAGTGAGTGCAGCCAGAGGGAGAAGTCAGAGGCCTGAGCCTGGGATAATGTTTAAAGCAGCGGTTCTCAACCTGTGGGTCGCAACCCCTTTGGGCGTCGAACGACCCTTTCACAGGGGTCGCCTAAGACCATCGGAAAACACATGTTTCCGATGGTGATTCATAACAGTAGCAAAATTACAGTTGTGAAGTAACAACGGAAATAATCTTATGGTTGGGGGGTCACCACAATATGAGGAACTGTATTAAAGGGTCGCGGCATTTGGAAGATTGAGGACCACTGGTTTAAAGATTAAATAAGTGGTTAGCTATCAGTGCCCGGAACATACTAGGTGCTCAGTAAATATTGATTGAATGAATTTTGAATGAAAAAAAAAAAAACTAGGCTAAGAAGGAGCAGCCAGTGAGGGAGGAAGGAACCAAAAGAGATTGGTGGGTGTCTGGGAAGCCAGCAGACAAAGCTTGCTGTCGAGAGCAGGGGAGTGGATTGGTCAAGTAATGATAATAGGGACATGGCCCTTGGGTTTAGCAACATGGAAGAGCAGGTTGGTGTTGAGAAGGGGCTAAAAACCGTGGGCTGAGTTGAGTGGATAGAGGAAAAACTGTGTCGATTATATTTCTGTTGATGTTAAACTCTATACTTTGTTCTCCTGCCTTGTTTGGATGCAAATGGAGTTGTTTGGAGACTGGAACACATCTTAATATGCAGGTCTCATTTGACCCTGCTCTGCTCAGCTTTTCACTCATCTGTGTGTTGCACGTGATGACTTTACTAACACTACTATTTCCAAAGATGCCACATTCTTTGCTCATTTTTCACGTGCAGTTTCTTCTGGCATGCATACATGTGCACATAGATACACGTTACATGGGCTTCCATTTTATATGTATTTGTAAGAGGATATATATTACAGAATGGGATTTTGCTTTATATGTTAGATGATATTTTGAAATCACACTCTTAATTTTCTATAAAACATATTTTATAGCCCATTCATGGGTAGTTTTGTTTTTTAATTTTTTTTCATTGATTTTAAAAAAATCTTTATTGTTGAATGTATTACACATGTTCCTCATTTTTCCCCCATTGACCCACTCCTGCCCCCCTCCCGCCTTTTCCCACACTATTGTCTGTGTCCATTGGTTATGCATATAAGTTCTTTGGTATATTTCTTCCCACCCCTCAACCCATTTCCCTTTGAGGTTTGTCAGTCTAGCAATGAATTTGTACTTCTTAATCCCTTCACCTTTTTCACCCATTCCCCCAAACCCCCTCCCATCTGGCAACCAACAAAATGTTCTCTGAGAATGTTTCTATTCTACCTGTTCATTTTATTTTTAGATTCCATTGTCAATAGATATGTATTCATTGCCATTTTGTTTGTTCATACATTTTATCTTTTTCTTCAAAAAGACCCTTCATCATTTCCTATACTAATGGTTTGGTGGTGATGAACTCCTTTAACTTTTTCTTGTCTGGGAAACTCTTTATATGTCCATCGATTCTAAATGACAGCTTTGCAGGATAGAGTAATCTTGGTTGTAGGTTCTTGGCATTTCATCACTCTGAATATTTCTTGCCACTCCCTTCTGGCCTGCAAAGTTGCTTTTGAGAAATCAGCTGACAGCCTTATGAGAACTCCCTTGTATGTAACTAACTGCTTTTCTCTTGCTGCTTTTAAGATTCTCTCTTTGTCTTGAACCTTTTGCATGTTGATGATGATGTGTTTTGGTGTGGGCCTCTTGGGGTTCATCTTGTTTGGGACTCTCTGTGCTTCCTGGACTTGTATGTCTGTTTCCTTCACCAAGTTAGGGAAGTTTTCTGCCATTATTGTTTATTTTATTATTGCTTTTCTCCTTCTGGCACCCCCAAGATGCGAATGTTGGCACGCTTGAAGTTGTCCCAGAGGCTCCTTACACTATCCTGATTTTTTTGGATTCTTTTTTCTTTTTGCTGTTCTGATTGGGTGTTTTTTGCTTCCTTATATTCCAAATCAGTGGTCTGCTTCTTGGATTTACGTACTCTACTATTGAAGCTGTGTAAATTATTCTTTATTTCAGCTAATGCCTCCTTCATTTCTGACTGTGCATCCATCATTTCTGACTGGTCCTTTTTTATGCTCTTGAGGCCCTCACTAAATTCACTGAGCATCCTTATAAGCAGTATTTTGAACTCAATATCTGTTAGGTTGCTTATCTCCATTTCGCTTAGTTCTTTTCCTGGGGTTTTGTTCTGTTCTTTCATTTGGGACCTGTTTCTTTGTCTCCTCATTTTGGCTGTCTCTCTGTGTTTGTTTCTGTGTATTACTTATCGAGAGGTATGGGGCCATCTAGACTAGATGCTGCTTGTCTGAAAGAATTTAGGAAAACCTGAAGCAGAATCCAAGCAACTTGCAACAGCTTGGCTGGGCCTGAAAGTTGGGTGGGGCGGGGTCTCAGGGACTCACCAGGGTGGGGCTACCAGTGTGAGCCAGGTTGCTGGAGTCCCAGATATGGCAACTGTCTGCCGCCCCAGGGAAGGGCTCACCAAAGGAACAAAGGCCTCTGGCAGTACGTTTGTCCTGGAGAAAGCCCCCTCTCCAGCCCTCGCTCCAATGCCAAACAGCTCAGTTCTTCCCTGTATGTCTCTGGCGCCCCTCGAGCTGCATCTCCTCCAAGCTTAGAGGGAGAGAGTCCGATAAGTCCGTGCGGGCCCTTTAAGGAGCTGCCTGGGGCTCCAGGAGCCTCAGCCTCCCTGAGCCTCAGTTCCCGCTGGTTTTTCCAGCCAGAAGTTATGGGGACTTCTCTTCCTGGCACTGGAACCCTGAGCGGGGCATCTGGTGTGGGACAGGGACCCCTCAGTCCTCAGGAAGGACCTTCCCAGCCGAGGTGTCCTCCTGATTTTTTCTGACACACGTGGGTGTGGGACCAGCCCATCGCGCCTCCGCCCCTCCTACCAGTCTCGATGCAGCTTCTTTAATTCCGTAGCTGTAGGACTTCCATTCAGCTTGATTTCAGGTGGCTTTGAATGATGGTTGTTCTGTAGTTCAGTTGTAACTTTGATGTGGTTGTGGGAGGACGCGATACCGCCATCTTGACCGTAAGTCTCTGTTTGTTTTGTTTTTTTATTGATGCTTTTTTATAGAGAGGGAGAGAGAAATATCGATGAGAGAGAACATCAATTGGCCGTCTCCTGCATCCCCCCCATTGGGGATTTGGCCCACAAACTGGGCATGTGCCCTGACCGGGAGTCGAACCAGCGACTCTTGGTGCATGGGTCGACGTTCAACTACTAAGCCACACCGGCTGGGCCATGGGTGTTTTTTATGCTTGTGCATTATGAAATTTAACCAGAAGAATCCTACCATCGCCCTGCCCTGGCTTCTTCAGTGCTAGTTCTTCATGGTTAATGCAGACATGCATCAATATATGAGCCTTAATTGTTATACGCCAGTACTTTCTTCTCCTTTGATTGTTCTGAAGTGTAAATACTACAGTGGACGATTACTAATGTTAACTGATGAAAAAATAGATAAAATCCTTAAAATCACATAATCTTAACTACAGTAAATGGGTCAGTTATCATCTAGAATTGTCTGTATTAATCAGTGATACCAGATGCTGCCTCTTTGTTTTAGACCTGAAAACATTTGATATTTATGCAATTAAAATGTATGTATTTCTGCTTTCTGAATTAGTCAAAGCTTCTTATAATGGAGAAGTAGTAAGAATGTATTATATGTTCTAAATGGAAAAGTGCCCTTTCTGCTACTACAGAGCAAGATTACAACCCACTCAAAATTACTTTATTCTTTTGGGTATACTTGCTGCCTCTCTATACATGATGAGCGTCTTTCTGTGTAATGACTAAACTTTGCAATTTCACATAGTGTCTCCTGATTCAAGCATTATAAGAACGTTCTATTTTCTTTTTTTCCTTCAGGTGGGATGATGATGTTGTTTTCAAGAACTGTGCAAAAGGTGTAGATGATCAGAAGAAAGACAAAAGATTTGTCAACGATACACTGCGATCTGAATTTCACAAAAAATTCATGGAGAAATATATTAAATAGTACAGTTTTATGTGCTTAATTAAAGACTATGAAATGTAAATGATTGTTCTCATTATATTTTGTTTAGTTAGGTTTCTTTTCTCTTTCCCTCCATTTAAATTGTGAATAGGCTGCCCTAATTTTAAGTTCCAAAGTATCTTTTTCTTGATTGCTACCTTATTTGACAAGGACTTGGGAATTTGTCTAACCCAATTTCCAATCTCTGAATGTTTTCAGTCATGTTTTTTTAAATATGGGAAAGGTAATCTGCTTGTAATAAGTGTTTTTAAAAATCTAAATAACCAAATCTGTGTTCCCCCAACTTTTTGTTGAAATGTATGCAGCTTGTGAAACATTGCATATTTTATTTTGTGTATTATATTTCTTTGTGCATTAATTTTTTTCTCCTTGTTTCTCTACCATGGATTTAAGCTCGGGTAATTCATGATATCTTCTCTGTGTTTTTTAAAAATACAATGAAAGGTTAAAGGGATTCCATTGTGTGCCACATGATGTAATGAAGATGTGTCATCAACCAGGAAGCACCCCGGTTCTGTCTGAGGGAGCACAGAGTATCTTTTTTGCAGAGGCTCCTTTCTTCGCCCAAGACAGCTCTCGAAACTTGCCTAGAAAGCAGGTGGCACTCACCTTGTTCTCTGAGACACTCAGCTGTATGTTTCTCTCTAAGGACAGTTTGCACACTGACACGCATTAGCTGCAAAGCATAGGGAAGTTTTACCATCAAACGACAGTGAAATAAAACCTTTGGAAGTTGAATTTTGCTGATTTGTTTGTTATCTTGGAGAATGTGTATATGGAAAGTGGAAACATCTCTACGTTGCTGGGAAATGAAGTTTTTCTAAACTTGGGCTGTGGTTTTTAGGAGTGTCACTTTGATAGAAAGTTTGGGACCAAAAATTGAGTCTTTTAGAGATAAGATAGAGACCCTTCTGAGACCTAATCCACTACTCCAGCACTTCCCTGGTGGAAGCCCGAGTTGATGTATGTGGCCCGAGTTGAGTAGGGCTGGAAATGGAGCCCAGGTCTGGACTCATTCATGCTCTGCATTTTATTTCTCAACTGAGCTATTGAAATTTTGAATATTTTGACTAGTGTTTGTTTTTTTAAAGCCTTTAATATAAATGTTTTATTTTATCTCTAACTTTACAATTTATAAGGTACCTTTACATTCATTTTCAGTTTTTTCATAGCAGCACTTAATAGGAAGAAAGTACCAGGTTTTAGTTAAAGAAAATGAAAGTCAGGCTGAGTGACTGGATCAAGGACACGTGAGGGGACATGTATGAGTACCTTAAAACTACACGAAAATGTGTGGCATTAGGTTTCCAAAACGGGTCTGATTTGGGTACACCAGTACTCTAAGATCCACTTAAGATTCCTTATTTGAGCTTGATGGCTTCAGGGAGAATCAGAGTAAGGCTAATATCAATGATTTCTCCTCTTCCCTAATATTTTACAGTGGAAACCAACAAGTATAACCAGTCAGGTCCAGGACACAAGTGTTACAGTTTCAGCTCTCAGATTTATGGAGCAGGTAACGACCTTAGCTAAAATGCCTCGCTTCCTGGTTGCTGAACCTCTTGTGTTGACTTAAGGGAGGAATCTGTCCAATCCCTTCAAGGGGCCACGCTGAGCCAGGGCTCTGCAGCCAGATGGACCTGGGTGTTCTGCCCAGCTCTGTCACTTCGGGCTTCACTGAAAATGCAGCCATTTGACACCACTCCCTGTAAGGTGGCATTCTTTTCCCTGTTTCATAGGTAAGGAAATTGAAGTTCGCAAGAAAATTTGAAAAAATAAGCAAAGTCACAAATCTTTAAGGGGATAGGGCCAGGTTCAAAACTGGAACTACTTTTATTCTAAAGCCCGACTTAATTACCGTTTGACTGCTCTCTGTTAATTAGTCCTGAGTTTTCTCAACTATGAAACCATAGTAATGAGACAATTGCAAGGAATTTTGGTGGGAATTAATGAGACGGAAGTGTGACAGGCAGCAGGGATTTCACACGTGTTCTTTCTGCCCGCCTCTACTAGCAGAGAGCAGGGCTGGCCGGAAGTTTGAAAGCCTGGTCTGTTCTATCATAAAGGTCTGGATTTGAATTAAGATCTCTGGCCCCTCACACCTTGGGTTGGGCAGTAAGTATGGCAGAGAAGAATGCTTTTGCTTAGTTGTTAGGATTAGAAACCCAGTAATGGAAACTCAGTAAAATGGAGGTTTATTTTAAGAATACTTAAAAGGCACCTCCTCTGTCCAGCTCTCACTCTGCTGCTCACTATTCATCTGCCCCACTTCTGCAAGATGAGATTTCTGCACCAAAAAAAGGAGAGGCCACTCATCCACGCTCCTGGAGTCCCTGGAAGGGAGTCTTCATAGCTCCGCTGGCCAACAGAGCATCTGTGTTCTGAGACGAAGCTGGTCCAGTGAGCAGTGGCCAGGAACCAGGTTCCCTAGGACAAATGTGGGCAAGGGCAGGAAGACGTTCACAGTACACTCTCCAGAGCTGACATGGCTTGAGATTCTGTCACTCACCTGGTAGACAAAACCTGGAAACATGTCACAGCTGTAGCTCCCATCCTAGGTAGTGTCTAGGGTCTGCACCATGCTAGGGACATAACAAGGGTGGCCCTCTGCACTCTCTCCTGCCACATGTGGGCCTGGGCACAGCGGGGTTAGCGTCAGGTACTCAACCAGGCACAGGTGGAAAAGTTGGGACGCAGACAGCAAAGGCCTGGGAGTCGTGCCAAGAGCAGGGCCTGTGGGCCAATTTCCTGCTTGATGCCGGAAGCGCCGGCCCCAGGGAGCATGGTGGGGCCTGTCTTGTCTTAGAGACACCCTGGAAGTAGGTCTAGTTGGATTGTTCTAGGCCTGGAGGAGGGGGGAGCACGTGAAAGGGAGAAGGGGGGAGCTGCAGCTTCTGAGGGCTGCAATATTGGCCCCCATCCCTCTTCTCTGGACCAAGGTTTATGGAGCGTGGAAGACACGGGACCAGCCTGGAGTCACCTTTCGGGAAACGCTAGGTGCTGTTCCACTGTGGCGGTGGAGTCACAGGCAGAGAAATGGCTCCCAAGGGCCGAACTCGGTGACAGCGGTTTCCTGGGAGCCCGGCCGCCGCAGGAGCTGAGTCGGGAAGGCAGAGAGGCGTGGGGCTTAAACCACCCTTTGGTTTGTCCAGAGGGAAAGGTTCCGATGTCATCCTGAGATTCCAGCCTGCGCACCTCCTCTAACTCTCAGCCTCAGGCCTACCTCCAGAGGGCGGTTAAATAAACGCTGGGAGCCGAGTCCCCCTCTTGAAGCATTTACTTCAAAGAAGCCCCACGCGAAGAAAAAGTTGCCGATGAGAAAAACTGGGATAACAAGTGGCAAAGCTCAAGAGCCTCAAAACCTGTCCTGCCGGCACCAGGCCCTGCAGACAGAGCTCCTACCCAGCCCTGCCTCCGCCGGCCTCCCACCCCCTCCCACCATCCCTGGGACAGCTGCCACCAGGCCACCTCCCTGTTTAGACCCTGCAAGAAACAACCGACAGTTAGGAAAAACAATGATGGAAAGCGATCCCATTCGTGATGGCTACAGAAAATGCATAACTCGTAGTCATAAACCGAACAAGAAGCACGCAGGACTCTGAAGAAAACTCGAGTACTCTACTGTGGTACATTAGAAATGCTTTAATATGCGTGGAGAAATACCTATTCCTGGGTGGGAAGAATCAATCATATAAACATATCAGCTCTCCACCTAAAAGGAATTATTATGAAATTCCAGGAGTTTGGGATTTTTAATAATTCATGTATTGACCAAATTATTTTAGACTTTTCTGTTAAAATTAATGCATAAGACCCTCGGAGAAAATCTGGCAAAGAAGAAGAATAAGAAGGGTTTTCTCCACCCATTTAAACATGGATCATACATATACAGGGGTGAGCAAAAGTCAGTTTACAGTTGTGAGTGCCATTCTTTGGGGTTAATGAAGCTATTGTAATAACCATAACCTGCAAGTCTTTTTCCATACGAACACCTGTGAACCTACTTTTGCCCACCCCTGTATAAAAATGAGTGTGGGTCAGCACCAACATAGAGAGAAGGAAAAGAAAACGGAATAATAAATGTCCAGAAACAAATGCAAATACATAATTTTGTATATAAGAAACATTTTTTAAAGGAAAAGAAACAAGAAAAACCACCAATGGGGATAAAATGAACTGTTCAATAAATAGTGTCAGGAAAATTTACTAACCATTGGGTAGCAAGGAAATCACTACTGTCAAGGACAAGGCCAAGGTAAGCCAGATTCGGCCAGTAAAGAGCTTATGGAAGCAACCAGCCCTTCTTAGATTCAGGTCGTGAAAGGAGGTAACCAAGGTGCTAGCTGGCTGCGGCCCTCGGGCAGGGCAACCCGGGAACAAAAGGGACCAGGTGGCACTAATGACAGGACACCCTGGTGAGGAGAAACCAATGTCATGTTGCAGCCGAGTTTCATAGCTCCCAGCTGTTCCCTAGAGGAGGTGAGGCACAAAGCCTCAAACCTCATCAGAACCAGGGGGCCGTGGGAAGCTGTCCCTGACGCTCAGTCCACTGAGCTACACTGGCCAGGCTCAGTCATTTTTTTAAACCAAAGTACCTCTTGAATAAATTATTCGATGTCAAAATGAAGCGGGGTCATCAGCATTTTGTTTTTCCTCTTAGCGTTCTTTATACCAAGAAATGGGTGTCATCGGTTCCTACACAACACAAGTATTACCACATATATTTGGTCTTTTATTAAAAAGCTTGTTTGTGCCTGTGTCTCATTCCTGCAGTGGAGTTAGGAGTGAGGAGCTGCATGCTATGCACCAGCTCCCAGCACTGTCCATACACGCGGCAGTCATTTCTTCCACGTTGCGTTATTCTACGTGCTTCCGTCTAGATATCAGGACAGGTGTTCATGGGTGAGTCTGGGTCAGAGAAGTTGTACGAAATGTTTTGACAGTCAAGCATACATGCACACTTGTGCGCGCTCTCTCTCTCTCTCTCTCTCTCTCTCTCACACACACACACACACACACACACACACAGTTTTCCCTCAGCCTATCCCCAATTGCTGCAGTGCATTAAACCTTTACCATCCCAGTAGCTTCTCCATGATCTGGAGGGTGGCATGCTGTCATGGCTGCATTAACTGGTTCCTAAGAAAGGGATCTGAGAAGGGACTCCCCGGGTCCCAGGGCAAATGATGAGGTTGTCCTTGGCAAGGCAGGAAACCAAACTCAGCCATCTGCCTTCCGCTCTTGCTCCTACAGCAGCTCTGGTACGTAGAGCATATTTTCAGAGGATAAGGCGCGCTGTCAAGTTAGAAACCAGATAGGTTTTGAAGGTATTTTTAACCTGCACTAAAGCGTTCTTCAGGGGTGATTGATGGGTTAAAGCCCAGCGTAGCTTGGCCAGAGCCAGGCTAATTACATCCTGTGTGGGAATTCTAGATTCACAGAGAAGCACAAAGGTCTTGGGAGATCTATGGTTCTGACCTTGGGAGAATATTTTAATGGGAAGAAAATATGTTATTGCTACTGCATTAAGGGATCTAAGTAATTCAATCCAAAAGGTTCATCCCTTGAATTTAGTGATTCTATGATTGAGGGTTGATTTTTTATTTCCACAAAGGTATTTTTATATAATGTTGTGGTTCATTTAAAAGTGCTATAAAAGTTTTGTTCTGATATGTTTGGATAGCTTGGTCGATAGGACTCATCTTCTCTGTCCCAGAGTTGACTTTGTGTCCACAGCAGAGTAAGTCAGGGTTTCTTCAGGAGAGCAGCCATCTGTATGAGGATCCCCCTCCCGTCTAGTGGTCCACTGTGAACACAAGGTCAACATCCATCAGATGACAGGCTTGCACCACTCAGAGTTCCCTGCTTACCTTCTTCCCTTCATTTTTGAAACAGAATACACATTGTTGCTAATAAAAACTTTTACAAATTTAATATTTTATTGATGCATTATTTATTCTTCCTTTTTAATAATTATTGTATAAAATCTCATCATATGTCAGTTGATATTACTGCTCACCACTGACCTTATTTACATTTATTTTGCCTCATTTTACCTCTGTTTCAAAAGGTTTTTTTTTTCTTTATTGACTTCATGGGCTCCATTTAAACCCTTCCTGCTTATTGCCCTTCTCTCCTCCTTCACCCTTGACATTCTGAGGACGACCCACCTGGAATAACAAAGCCACAGTTTCCTGCGTTTTAAAAATTCTGCACCTTGGGGGATCGTGGGTGGTGTGGAAGTTGGGTAGCAATGGGAAGAAGTTTGCTCCACAGGGTTAAGCTCCTTCAGTGAGCATGGCACAGCTTTGTGTCGCCGAGCCCCACTGCGTCTCCAGCACACAGCTAGTTCGAGAGCTCCTGCCCTCATTTCCAGCCGTCTGTTGAGGCATCTCCACTCACGCCCACAGCACCTCACACTCAGCAAACATCTCCAAAACAGAACTCCTGCCTCTCCACCTCCGCCCTTTACCACCCAACTGGGGCGGGAGTGCACTTCATTCCCATGGACCTGAGGACAACCTTCTGCGGGGATTTAGATGCTATTTCATACACACACAAAGCCTGGGTGTTCAGCAATGTTGGGTCCCTCACCTTCTGTCCCTCTCGATTCCTTTTTTCCTTCCTTTTCTCTTTTCCTGAGGAAGAAAATTCTCAATTTAGGGAAAAGTCAAAGTTCATGGACTTGCCACAAAGAATTTGCTTGCATTTAAAGACAGAATATATTCTTTAGACAGAGAAGCCAGGCGTGGGAGTCTCAAGAGGAAAGTGACTCTTGGAGCCAATACCTTTTTTTTTTTTTTTTTAATCCTCACCCGAAGACATTTTTCCATTTTTTGTTTGGATAGAGTGGGAGGGAGAGAGAGGAAGAGAGAGAGAGAGAAACATCGACGTGAAAGGAACACACCGAGTGGCTGCCACCCGCACGACCAACCAGGACCAGGAACAAACCGCAACCAAGGTATGTGCCCTTAGCGGGAACCAAACCCGGGCCTCTCTGGACCGCAGGCCAACGCTCTAACCGCTGAAGCTAAACCGGCCAGGGCAGAGCCAATACCTTTTACCATGTTTTTATTGAGCAGAATTCACGTGAGAGGCGAGATGACGTGGGTGCAACGGAGCAGACTGGACACATCCTGGCTTCTTGTCACCACACAAAGGGGCTCTGGGCCAGAGCCACTGAAGCTGACCATGCATCTTAGGACACTGGACAGGCTGAGGAGGAGGGCGTTGTTTCACTGAGGTCGAATAAATGAGAGGGGGCGAAGTTTCTCTTGAGTTTCAGTTTTAATTCCACTTGAAAATCACCGAAAGCTGCAGGCACATCCATCAGCCCCAGGCAAACCCTACTACACCCATCCTCCCATTCTTCCAGAGTTGGGTTATTGGAAAAAGCTCATAAAACATGTGAAGACAGAACGTAATTATTAAATAGGCTGTAAGAAGCCTGAGAGCGCCAAAGCAGCATGCCAGGAACAGCGGAAACTGCTAGTCGCCTGTGGGTTTTTTAGGCAGAAAATAAAAGAGAGAAAGAGAGAGAGAAAAAAATACGGAGGAAATACAGTTGATGTGTTTTACTTAAGATAGTCAGTTCTTTTAGACAGTGGATCTAAAACACGGGCTTTAAAACCGAGCCCCTGCTCTGCTCGAGACCCTGTCGTAAAGGTGCAGGTTCAAAGATGTCATCTCTGACAGACCCCTGCTGTCCGGGTCAGGCAGACGTGGGTTCCGAGCACAGCTGCGCCCCTTACTCGACTGTGGTCCAGTCACTTCGTCTCCTGGAGCCTCAGGCTGCTGATCTGCAAACTGAGGATAATGATCCCATATTGTAAGAATAAAACAAAACATGTAAAGCTCTTTGCGTAATGCCTGGTACTTGGTCAACAAACCTTAGTTCTCTCCAGCTCCCACCCCACCTTCTCCCACTCGCATATCAACACGCTGCCTGGTCTCTTCCCTGCTGTATTCTCAATGCTTTGAGGGGTGCACACTGGCACGGAGCGTGGAGCAGGAGAGGGCGCGAGGGAGGTGTCAAAGTGCAAAGCTGCACTTTAGGAGAAGTAAATGGACATGATCAAAGGAGAACAAGCATGGTGGATGGGAACTGTTGAAGGAACCCCACGTCTAGTCCAGAGAAGAAAAGATTCACCGGGAGACGGAGGCCTGTATTCATCCGAGTAGGAGGCTGTGTGTACGGGGAAAGAGCCTTGATGGGCTTGGACCCAGACACTGATTTCGGCGCGGTGGTGGGAGCGTCTTCGCCTGCAGAGCCCTTACTGTGCAGAGGCGCCCTCTGGCGGTGGTGAGCGGCGAGCGGAAGGCGGGGGGTGTGCAGGTGCAGCCAGGGTGAGGGACTCGAGTGCTCCATGCTGGGAAGGGGAGAGAAGACCCCACTCGCTTTCAAGGCTCTGGTCCTGAGAATCCTTCACGTTTATACAGTCAGTGACTAAGGGGGTCAGTGGCTGTCACTTGTGACCATTCCAAACTTCACTTGGAATTTCCCAGCTTCCTAAATAATAGCCCAGACTTTGTTTTTCATGATAGTAATAATCGCCATTGCACTCAGCCCCTTTCCTCTTCTGCTTGTAGTTTCTCAAATACTCCAGCCCTCTCCCTGCTTCTGGTCCTCAGCCCCACTGTTCCTTCTCCCCCGACTGCCGCGGCCCCATACAAACCATCTTTCCCAAGTATGCCCGTTCCTTGTGACCCAGCTTACACCTGTCACGAACTTTCCCAGGTCCCAGCAGGTGCGATCAGCAACTCCCTTCCACCTTTCCACGTATTTTCTTCTTAGGTTCATCAGCGACCTCACCGGGACAACTCCCGCCTACTAGACTTGGCGTTTCTGGCCTCTCATTGAGGCTTATAGTATTGTTTATTCTCACCCCCCCTCAAAACAATAAGGAGGGCTCAATATTTAACTTTTAATTGAATAGCACAAGTAACTACACATTATTCTCTCCCCTATAAACACCACCACCAACAAACACACACACACACACAGAAAACAGCCCTGGCCGGTTTGGTTCAGCAGATAGAGCATTGGACCACAGACCCAAGGGTCGGGGGTTTGATTCCTGGTCAAGGGCATGTACCTGGGTTACAGGTTAATCCCCAATCCCCAGGCCTTGTGGGAGACAACCAATCCATGTGTCTCTCTCACATCCATGTTTCTCTCTCTCTCTCTCTCTCTCCCTCCCTTCCACTCTTAAACAAACAAACAAACAAAACAATGGTAAATTATCCTCGGGTAAGGATTAACCAAAAAGAAAAAAGAAAATAAGCAAGCAAAACTGGAAATCCAATTTATAATAATTTTCTGTTTGTCCACCATGTTTTTCTCTTCATATGGGTCCATGAGAAAAAGAGCTATGCAGCTGTTTCCCACTTTATGTGTGACTGTGGGGAATGCTTCACTCATTGTCTGTTTATACTCCTTTGTTCATTAAAACCCCAACCACTCTCCAGTAGTGAGGAATGTGATTTTGTGTATTTGGGTTCAAGTTCTAGTTCCAGCACGTACTAACAGGACGACCTTCAGCAAGATCACAGATCGAGGGGGTGGTACCCATGTTTCCTCAGCTGTCACATGGGGTGGATGACAGCTTGCCCTCGGGAGGATGTGAGAATCCAATAAAATGCAAATTCCTTTACAAGTTTTAGTGGCTAATATCATCAGTGTTCGGTGCAATAATGCCTTCTTGGCCACCTTCTTTGTCAAGCAGTTAATTCCATAGCAGGTGCTTTGAGAAGAACACCTAGCCCACTGCTCCCGTAGAGTTAAATGTGAACTCCTAGGGGAACAGGGAGGTTGCTCACCCTCCCCGCCCCTGGTGCCTGCTATTTCTACAAAGCACATTTCCTCTCCTGGGGTTTCTTACTCTGAAAACGAGAGACAAGCATTTGTCCTGAAAAGCCAGGGCATCATTTAAACACCCTCTTTCATCAACTGTAGTCCCGAGAGAAAAGGAGCTGTCAGTTTCCTTGTGCTAAAGCACAAAAGGAGGTAAATAACAATAATGGTTCATGGAGATAATGTTTCATGAAAAATACCCTCTGTTCAATCTCTCTGCTCAGAGAAACGGGGCCCGAGAGGCCTTGAAACCAACATGATTATGAGTCAGACAGAGGGAGAGATGCAGAAAGAACCTGGTCTCCCCATAATCCCATCCCTTTCCTTACCTGAGTCTCCACTAAACTCAATTTGCTAGTCACTCTCTGGCGCTATTTTTCTTTTGTCTGAATGCCTTTCACCCTTATTTTTTTTTTCCTTTTGTCAATACATATCTCTGTAAGCACCACACAACCTTTCTAGAAAACAGAGAGGATTCTAAATACATTTTGGATATTATAGGATGCCTTGAATGGTTTCTTAACAGTTTCTTGTATGTAAATTAATCTTAAGTACAGTATAGTCTAAACAAGAGGTTTCTATGAGCTAAATATTCATTTGCCCCCAAAAGTCCTATGTGGAAGCCTTGATGCACATCCTGATGGGATTAGGGGTGGGGCCTTTGGAGGTGGTTGGGCTGTGAGGGCGGAGCCCTTGAGATGGGATTAGTGCCCCTCGAGGGAGAGGTGAGGGCGCTGATCTCTCAGCCGAGTGAGGAAATAGCCAGAGGCGGCCACTGCCAACCAGGAGAGGTCTCTCCAGACCCCAGCCTGCCAGCACCTTGATCTTGGACCTCCCGGCTTTCCAGAGCTGTGAGAAATAAATGTTGGTTGTTTAAGCCTCCTGGTTTATAGTATTTTGTTATAGCAGCCTGAGCAGACTAAAATAGTCTAATTTGCTTTCCCACTTCTTTTATGTCTCTCATTGTGTCCCTTTGGGTACCGAGACAGAATTAGTCATGCAAGAGATTCGTTGGTGGGGGAGGGGGACATGTCTGAAGGATAAAGGGGTGAGGGCCTTCAGTCCCTCCCGGAGGTGTGACACCTGTGAAAGGGGATGGGGAGGAAGGAGCACTGGGTGAGAGGGGCCTCCAACTGCACGAGCTCTGGGAAGTCTCAGCCAGGCCAGCGGGGCCCAGGGCACAGGCTTGCACCAGAGGTGTCTGCGCTGTTCAGGGAAGGTCAGGCCGCCAGGGCCTCTTCACTGGCTGTGAATGGTGGTGGTGGTGGGGGGGGGGGGGGGGGGCGGGGCATGGCCTCAGCATGAACACTTGGGGAGACTCATATACGCAGCAGCTGGAGGCTGCTCCCCAACTATCCTTCACGAAGCAGTTCTCTTGAAGGGAGAGCGGAGGGTCACACCTCGGTGGCTGTGACAGCCCCCGTGCCTAGCTAACAGCAGACCAGGTACTCAGTACACCACAATCCACAAATCTCTAAGCAGTGCCCACGTCTCAAACCTTCCACTTTCTGTTCATCATTAAAACTTAGCTGTTTTGCATGCTGTTCTCTTAACGATGCTGTGTCCCATTTTCTTAGGACCTCAATGCCTCCAGGAAGTGACTGTCACTGGAGACTCGTTAAGAGTGCCGGTTCTGAGGCCACACTGCCTGGGTTCAGCCCCTGGGTTCACCTCCTACTAGCTGTGGGAGGTGGGACAGGTACTGAATGTTGTGCCTCCATTTTCTCATTTACTAAATTATGACAATTATAACAGCTATCTTGACAGGTTGTAAGAATTGCTACATGTGAAGCACTTAGAACAAAGCTTTGGAAATAAGTTCTCAGACAATATTAATTAACATTGAATGTGTCCCCCCAAATTCCTATGTTGACGTCTAACCATCAAGGTGATGAGATTAAGAGGTGGGGTTTGGGGGAGGTGGTTAGGTCATGAGGTCAGAATTCTCAGGATTAGTGCCCTTTTAAAAAGAGACCCTAATCAAATTTTTCTTTGCTTAATCCCTTCACCTTTTTCAACCAACCCCCACCCTCCCTCCTCTCTGACAGCGGTCAGTTTGTTCTCTATCTATGAGTCTGTCTCTATTTTGTTTGTCAGTTTATTTTGTTCATTAGATTCCACATATAAGTGAAATCATACAGTTTTGTCTTTCTCTGAGTGGTTTATTTCACCTGGGGTGGTGAATACACAATACCATGTACAGATGATGTATTATAGAATTGTATCCCTGAAACCTATATAATTTTATTAACCAATGTCACCTAAATAAATTCAATAAAAATTTTTAAGAAGTCTTTTCAGTAAAAAGAGAGAGAGACCTTAAAGAGCTCCCTTCCTCCCTTCCATCAGGTAAGGACACAGGGAAGTCTTCAGCCCTGAGGAGGGCCCCCACCTGCCCATGTTGGCACCCTGACCTTTTAGTCTCTAGAACTATGGGAAATAAATGTCTGATATTTATAAGCTACCCAGTTTATGGTATTTTGAGCATGAACAGACTAGGACAACAATTATTTTATTTTTTTAAATATATCTTTATTCATTTTTAGATAGAGAGGAAGGGAGAGGGAGAGAGATGGAAACATCGATGACAGAGAACATTGATCAGCTGCCCGCCCCGCCCTGGGGATGGAGCCCACAAGCCCTGGCATGTGCCCTGAGGGGGAATCAAACTAGCAGCCTCTTGGTGCAGGGGACAGTGCTCAATCCACTGAGCCACACTAGCCGGGCAATTATTTAAGAAGTAATAAGTGCTCAGTAAAAATGAACATTAATAGAATGTGTCTCCCAGTAACATGTTTGCCTTTGAAGTTTTGCGTTTCATTGTATCCTACTTGATAACTTCTAGCAGACATTTCACACAGTCTGGCAGAAGGGTCTAGGGCACCATTTCATGTGAGCTGGTCTGTTCTGTCTGGCTTTAGAATCACACAAAGTTGTTAGCGTAAAACCTAGTACATTAATATTAAACACTCAAAACTAGAGGGTGATGTCAGCATCATTGGAAAGTGAGAAGACTCTTGTTTCTCCTCTTAAATTTACAAGTCAGACAATTATAACTCAACAAATGCTCTCCAGCTCAATACACCACCATGCCTGAAAGAGTCACACGGCGAAATGGTAGCGATTTCTACCATGAGCACTGTTAAACGTAGTCTCTGCCTTCATTGTTTTCTTTTCATTCTTTCATTTAGTCAACATGTACTGAGCATCTGTGGGTGTCAGAGACCCAAAGGTTAATCAGACACAGCTCTTGCCCTCCACCGGACCAGACGCTAAGAGGAGAGAAGGCATAGGAGTAACTATATAAAGGGTAGAAGGTCATGATCGTTTTAGTAGAAGGCTGGATAAAGTGCTAAGAAAGTAGAGAAGAGGGAGAGATTACTTCCAGATGGGCATCAGGGAAGACTTTCTGAAACAACAGATCCTTCACCTGGGCTATAAATGCTGCGATGTAGCCCCATGGGGCCTGGGAATGTGCGGAAAGGGCCCTTTGGAAAGGAAACCACGTTTGGCATCATATTTATCATCTCCCATCACCTGGCCTGGAGGAAACTGTGTGTGTTTTCAGGGAAGTCTGCCTTACAGGAGCCAGCTGTCCCTCAAATCATCACACATCCAGACGGCAGAACTACACAGCAAATCAGAAATAATAGCATGACAGCTTCAAGCCTGTCATCTGCTCCTTTTAAGCATTTTATACAATGCTCATCTCTGAATGCTTTTCTGGGTCTTGGGGAATATGTCAGGGCCCTTCCCTTTCTTTTCTTGCAGGTTATTATCAGAATAATTGCATGAGGAGCAGCACTTTGTTAAGGACTGTGACTCCATTCCTTCCTTGGGGGAATTGCTGCCTGTCTCTTGCTCAGCCTGAACTTCCTTTGAATTGTGTTACTCTTTTGATTTGTTCATTTTCTGTCTTCACAACCTCCACCTCATGCATGTCTGCCACGAGGCTTCTCCTAAAACACATGCAGCCTGTGGGCTCATGTCACCTGTGTTTCTGTTCCTCAAGCCTCTGCTGGGAGATGGCCACAGTGGTGGCCATCTGTCAATTGTCCCCATTTAGGGACCATTTTGTGGAACAGTAGGAAACTCCTTGTGTTCTGTCCCCTGTTTACCTGTAGTAACCGTGGGAGGCGTGGCACGGGCCAGGCGACCTCTGGTTCTTTGATCTGATTGTAGCAGTCCTGACTGACGGAGGGGAGACGCAGGGAAGCACGCAGTGCCACGTGATGCAGGAAGGGCTCTGATTGCGGGCATTGCAGACCCACAGCCTTGGGGAGGAACTGGCTGGGGGAAGGGCAACGCAGTGGGAATCACAGTTCAGTTCTGGAAAGTTTCAGATCCCTTTGAAGTCATCCCTGTAAAGATGTAGAGTAGGCAGTTAAATATCTACATATGGAGTTACGGGGGGGGGGGGGAGTTAAGGTTAAAGATATAATAGACATAAATAGAGAGAAATCTGGGGATCTTCAGGATATAGGTGTTGTCTAAATCTATGGGACTAGATAGTATCACCAAAAAGATGAATGTTTATAGAGAAGAGAAAGAGGGGCCCTAGGACCTTCCAAAGGTTAGAGGTCAAGGAGAAGATGAGGACCCCACCACAGAGATAAGAAGCAGTCAGTGAGGCAGCACAAATCCAGGAGCATCTGAAGTCATGGAAGCAGACGAGGGAGGCATCTCCAGGATGAGGAATGATCAAGCTGGCCAACTAGCTGACAGGTCAGGAGAGGGGCAACTGAAAACTGACTGTTGGATTCAGCAACATGGACATTCCTGGTGACTCTGATGAGAGCAATGTCAAGAGATTCGCTCTGGCTCCTGGGCTGCGTTCCAGCCACTTGCCTGCCCCGAGCTCCGTGCTCCTTTCCTGGACCACCCGCAGGTTTTCTATACAACAGTGTCCCGAAACCCCTCGCCACTGCACAGATCTCTGTCTGCAGATATTACAGATATTCTAACACTTCGGGGTTTAGGGGGCTTTGAGAAACCTATATAAATGTGTTCTTTCTCCGCATATACATATAATTATGTGTTATAGTTTCAGGGGTTCACAGACTTCATAATCCCTGACCCCAGAATAAGAACGCCTCGCTCTAGGCTCAGCTAATCAGGTTCCTTCAGTTCTGGGAACACACAAGTCTTGTAACCCTCATTTGTCCTTTTTCTTTAGAATTTTTTTTTAAATCCTCACTCGAGGACATTTTTTTGTTTTGTTTTTTGTTCAGATAGAGTGGGAGGGAGAGAGAGGAAGAGAGAGAGAGAAAAACATCGATGTGAAAGGGACACATCAAGTGGCTGCCACCCGCACAACCCAGCCAGGGCCGGGGACAAACTGCAACGGAGGTACGTGCCCTTAGCGGGAACCGAACCCGGGTCTCTCCGGACTGCAGGCCGACGCTCTAACTGCTGAGCTAAACCGGCCAGGGCCTCATTTGTCCTTTTGAGACCCCAAACCCTCCTCTGATCTTTGTTCAAATCAAAGACAATTAGAGCTAAGAACAAATAATGTTTTCATTATAAGCTCTCAGGGAGGCAAACTTAGGACAAACACAAGCAGACGTGGTAACCAATTCAAACGTGTTAAATGAAATTATTTCACCTATATTCATACCTTTGTAGCTCAACCTTAGATCTGATCTCTTCTGCTAGTTACCATAGGTGGTTAGACTAGGGGCAGCCAGATATTGTGTGTCAAGGATCATAAACTCAACGGCTCTGGGCACCAAGCACATAATGGAATAGTTTGAATGCATGGAGAACACCCAAATGATATGGTCTTTAGTGAAGAGGAAGTGGAGAGGCCATACTTGGTTTTAAAAGAGCAGCTGAGCCCTGGCCGGCTTGGCTCAGCAGTTAGAGCATTGGCCCGTGGACCAATGAGTGGCGGGTTCGATTCCGGTCAAGGGCACGTACCTTGGTTGTGGTTCATCCCTGATCCTGGTCGAGTAGTGTGGTAGGCAGCCAGTTGATGTGGCTCTATTACATCAATGTTTCTCTCTGTCTCTCTCGCTCTCCCTCCCTCCCACTCTATCTGATAATAAGTAGAAAAATATCCTCAGGTGAGGATGGAAAAAAAGAGGAGCTGAGCTCTGGCTGGTTTTGCTCAGTGGTAAGAGCATCAGACTGCTGACCAAAGAGTCATGGGTTCATTTCTGGTAGGAGGAAAAATAAATAAATAAATAAAATAATAATAAATTAAAAAAATAAAAGAGCAGCTGATACTCTGCTCTTACAAATGTTGACATGCAAGGATTTCAGCTCATATTGCTAAAACTTGAGTTTCTTTTTTTTTCTTCTTTATTGATTTGAGAGAGAGAGGAAGGGAGAGGGAGAGAGAGATAGACACATCGATGAGAGAGAACATCGATTGGCTGCCTCCCACATGCCCCCCACTGGAGACTGGGCCCACAACCTGGGCATGTGCCCTGACCAGGAATCGAACCAGCGACCTCTTGGTGCATGGGTCAACGCTCAACCACTGAGCCATCTGGCCAGGCTGAACTTCTGAGTTTCTAAGATAATCTGCAGTCTTGATTCTCATGCAGGCTAAATAAAATACATAAGCAGCAGCCAGCATATATAGTCTTTAGGGTACCAGCTACTGACCCCAAGCTAGGCTGAGTCAGAGAGAGGACTGAGTATGTATAGATAACTTTGGTGTGGAATCTACTTCTTTTGTTCATTGTGACAGACCATTTTCCCCAAATTGCCTACGTTTATTTTCAGCCCCACATATTTTCTAGGACCCGATTATTTGCATCAAGTGAACCTGGGACCTGGGCTGGCCTTTGTAGCTGGCTTGACAAGCAGACATGATGCTGTGGGGCTTCCAAGACCAAATGCTACAAAGCGACAAGTTTTCCACCTGGTCCTCTCTCTTAGGAGGCTCACCCTGGGAGCCCTGCCCCCCGGCTGTGAGGAAGCCTAAATTAGCCTAGCAGAGGTCACGTGGATCTACTCCTGGGAGAGGAAATGAGGGTCAGCAGCCAGCGTCCACTGCCCAACATGTACAAGAACAAACCTTTAAATTGTTTTAAGCCAAGTCTTTGAGTCCTCCAGCCAAGTCCATCGGGAGCAAAGACAAGCTCTCCCTGCTTGTCCAGTTCCTGACAGACTCCGTGAGCATAATAAACAGTTGCTTTATGTCACTAAGTTGGAATGACTTGTTAGGCAGCCTTAGTAACTGAATTTCCATTTAAAACTGAAAGTTTTTCAGCAATTCTATCTGTGGAATACACCTTTTATTTTATTTTTTTATTTTTTACAAGGTTTCATTGCCTTACATCTTTTTTTTTCCAATTTTTATTACAGATGTTTCTCCTCCCCCTCCTCACACCCTCCTCCCCATCCCCCCCACGCCCCAGCATTGTTGTCTGTGTCCATTGGTTACACATACATGCACATTAGTTCTTCGGTTCATCTCATCCATCCTCCCATCACCTCCTCTGAGGTTTGTCAGTCTGAACCCTACTCCTTGAACCCTACTTCTATGTCTCTGGGTCTATTTTGTTCATCAGCTTATTTTGTTAATCATATGTAGAATACACCTTTTAGAAGCATCTTCTTTCTCTAGAATTTTTTTTTAATCCTCACCCGAGGGTGTTTATTGATTTGAGAGAGAGAGAAGAGGGGTATGTGTGTGACAGAGAAACATCAGTCAGCTGCCTCTCATAGTGTCCCATGCGGGGATCAAATCTTCAACCTCCGTGGTGCACGGGACACTCCCACAAATAGACCCACGGGCCAGGCCGAAGTATTTTAATTTACGATTTCTTTGGCTGATGCCCCACCAACGACTCTGAATCCCAGACTTGCCAGGACGGCAGCCTTCTCCCAGGCTCACTTTCCCAGGAACCTCCAGGTCCGCCCTGAAGCAGATCTCGGCGGAGCCCTCGGGGCAGCCGAGCTACATTTGCATTCTTCAACCTTTTCAAACCAAAAATAGCAGTTTTCATTAAGCGGGCTTAAGTCTCAAACTCGAAACACTGCTTTTTTGTTGGCGAGGCTTCTCCCGCCTGTCGATCGGGGTCGTGCTCCCGCGTAGCGCATCCTCTGGGAGACCCCCAGACGACGCGACCCTGTGCCCGCCGCGATCGCCTGGTGTGGCACAGACCCGCGGCAGTCCGGTGGTGAAGGGCTGGGAGTTTGCAGCAGACGAGTCTGAGTGTGAATTTTGCTTTGCTGTTTCATTTAGAGCTATGGATGGTGGACAAGTTGGGTCCCACATCTATAAAAAAGGAATAACAATGCCTTTCTCAGTGTCATTGAGGAATAAATGAAGTATGAAAAGTGCTTACCCCTATGCCTGGAGCATAGCATGAGCCTGGTAAAGAAAGTTATTACCACCACCACCACCATCACCTCCACCAGGACCAGCGCCGTCACCAGGAACAATACCACCACACCACTGGCAGCATCACAGTCACCAACACCCCTGCCACACCACACCTTCTGCCACACTGCGTTGTCCTTGTCACTCACTCGGCTCCCCAGGCAGGGAAGGTGACTTTGTGTCTTCATGTCCACAGGGCCCTCACCTTGTGCTCTGAAAGTAGTAGACACATATTTCATGATACAAGCCAATGAAGGGACATGCAGGACAATATTTTAAAATCCCCTTTAGCTCTATAATTGTATGGCAAGAATATGGGACCTAACAGACTGGAGTTCCCACAATGTGAAAGGCACTAAGCAGGCACTGTCTCTGTATCACATGCAATCTTCACTCTCACCTCCTGCTCCCAGCAGACTCGCCCTCTCTGCCAACCTCTCTTCTCGTTCACCGCCTCACTCTGTGGGCCCAGCCCTGCCTGATATCTCAAGAATGACTTACGCTAATTTTAGATGGTATTCACTGAAACGAGTGGTTCTCAAAGTATGTTCTTTCTGGGCATCTCATAGAAATGCAAATTCTTTTATTTATTTATTTATTTATGTATTTATTTATTTTTAAATTCTCACTCGAAGATATTTTTCTGTTTACCTGCAGATAGAGTGGGAGGGAGGGAGATAGAGGGAGAAAGGGAGAGAAAGAGAAACATCGATGTGAGAGGGATGCATCAACTGGTACATGCCTTTGGCTGGAATTGAACCCAAGACTCATTGGTCTGTGGGCCAAACCAGCTAGGGCAGAAATGTAAATTCTTTATCCCCCATCTCAGACCTAAGGAGTCAGAAATCTGTGTGTCTTAAGCAGCCCCCCAGGCGAGTCTGATGCTCGCTCAGGTTTGAGAGCCACGATGTAAACCTCGCGTGAGCAGGCGCTGAACAGTTCCACCCACATGGTGAGCGGAAAGTTTTCAACCTTAGCCGCTGGAGTGAGGCTAGGAGGCTATCTGGGGCTCCTAAACCAAAGCATTATAAACAACGGGGAACTGGCTGGCGAGGGCAGCAGGGGGAAGAGGGAGGGCATAGGACAGGACTAGAGATGAGAGCAGACTTTCTAAGCAGCCTTCAGCTCAGAATGGTCATTCTTCTGGCTGGCATCAGGGAGGCTTGTAAACTTCTTCCACCTCTATAGCAGAACGTGGTTTTCGGGAGCCACATACAACGGGAACACAGAGCAGGGCCGGCTGAGGGGCTGAGGCACCAGGGCCTCCTGCTCGCTCCCGGCGTGGCCCTGAGTTCCTTGGGAAAACCACACACTTCCTTGCAGCTGTGATTCTGTAAAGCCATCAGCAGAGCCGTTGGTCACATCTTAGCCACCAGCCAGAGCAAAGGCACCAAGGTGTCAGCAACAGATGGGAGGCATCAGGGCCCCTGCCTGCAGGGGGCACCAGCACACAGGATACATGGCAGCCTGGCCAGTCTAGGAAGCCAAGGCCTGGATGAAATACCAACACGGTCTCGCCTGACTGCAGTGCCCAGATGAGCGAGCCAGCAGAGGACAGAGACCATGGGTGAAGCAAGCCCCCAGGAGGCAGGAGCTGACAAGTCACAGATTGGAATGACTATGGGCTCTTGGTTGGCTTGGATGATTTCTCCTGGACAGCCTTCCATTAGGGAGGGCGTTTGGGGGAACGTTTTATAGTGTGTGGTTATGTATATAGAGACATGACACACACATTGTAGATAGAAAAATATTATGGTTCTCGTTGCTTGGAGAGTTCAGTGACTCTCAACAGATCACTTTGCTGCATTTAGAAGATGTATCACAATAACCTACTATGATGTTATTACCCCTCTACTTTTGCTGTTTCTGAAATGCCTTTCCCTCCCTGAGGATTCCTGTCAGGGGTTGCCTCCTCCTGGAAGTCTTCCCTTTGTTCTTGCTGCATGAATTTCTGCACTGTGTTAACTTGCTGACAGACTTGTTGCTCTCTCTAGATCACAACCCCCTGAGTACAGGCTCCGTGCATTCAGCTAGCACCAGCCCAGCGCGATTGCAGAACAGATGTTCAAAAAATCCTGGTGGAATGGCTGAATCAGTCATTGCAGGAGAGCAGGGCATCTCACCCGGGCGAGCCCAGCTGTCAGTGGAGAGCTGCTGGACATCACACCTGCTGGGGCTCACCGGCTGGGCTGGGGTGGAGGTGGGCACACTTCACACTCACATGGGTGCTTTTCTTTCCCTCTTGCTCTGAGAGCAGTTGGTAAGACAGGGAAGGCATAGATCCCAGAGCCCAGGAAGGTGTAGCTTCCAGAGGGTGATAAATCTTACTGCTCACACCACAAGCAGAAACAGAATTGAAGTAGGTCTCACTGGTCCCCAGACTCAGAATATCAAATCTCCTTGGTTACAAGGTTGCTGCTGATCCTTGGGTTTTCTGCCCAGTTTCTTCTTCTTGGGGCTCATTTAAGCCATTGCTCACTGCTAGGACTATTAGAAGGAAGGGAGCTGAGGTGAAAATCTGTTTCATTTAGCCCTGGCTGGTTTGGCTCATCGGTTAGAGCGTCAGCCCGGGGTCCGAAGAGTCACAGGTTTGATTCCAGTCAAGGGCACATACCTGGGTTGCAGTTCAGTCCCCAGCCCTGATGTGGGAGGCAACCAATCAATGTGTCTCTCACATCAATGTTCCTTTCTCTCTCTCTCTCTTTCCCTCCCTTCCACTCTATCTGAAGATAAATGGAAAAATATTATTGGGTGAGGATTTAAAAAAGAAAAGAAAAGAAAATCATGCCCGATTCGTGTGTCAGTGGTTGAGCATCAACCCATGAGCCAGGGGTTGCCGGTTCGATTCCCAGTTGGGGCAAATGCCTGGCTGTGGGCCCAATCCCTGGGGGGTCATGCAGGGGCGGCCATTCGATGTTCTCTCTCATTGATGTGTCTGTCTCTCTCTCCCTCTCTCTTCCTCTCTCTCTGAGATTAATGAAGAAAACAATTTTTTTAAAAAGAAAGAAAATCAGCTTCATTTAAATAATCTGACCAGGCTGTTTCCTTTTTTCCCTTCAAGTCCCGTGAGGTTCCTTTCATAGGAAGGATGCGTGTCTGACCTAAGATGGACACTTTCTCATTGGTCTATATACATATTAAGGACTTTCCTATGCATTTAGAAATGCATAAATGACTACAATTAGGTTTTGTTTTCAAAGTTGGCATTTTTACATCCAGGTAATTATAAAGTTTGGATGACAGAAGACAAGTCTCCCACCCACATTTTGCTCCCAGCCAGGAAGGACAAGGGCAGTTAAGGACTATTATGGACTGAATGTTTGTGTCCCCCAAATTCACATGTCGAGTCTCTCTCTCGTCCCGAGTGCACACACCGCAAAGCGGCCGCGTGAGGACACAGTGAGAAGGCCTTCCACAGGCCAGGAGGATGGTCCGCACCAGGAACTAAACTGCCAGCCCCTTGATCTGGGTCTTCCCAGCCTCCAGAACGGTAAGAAAATAACTTTCTGTTGTTTAAGCCATCAGACTGTGGTCACTTGTTGTGGCAGCCTGAGCTGACTGCGACCAGGACAAAGGTGGGAGTGGAGCACCTGGCTGGGGACAGGGCCCAGCTCAGCCGCTGCCTTCCTCCTGGCCTGCGTGAGCCTGGCCTGGGTTTTCTTAGCAGCTGCAGGGACTGGTCACTATGGCAACAGCACTGCAGGCTGGGGCTGAGGCCTGGGTGCAGACTCCCCGATCCCTGCCAGGATCATCATGCACCAGGCAGACTGTGGCATTCAGGCCTGCAACCGATCTCAGGTGTCCTCCTGCTTCCTCACCAACCCATTCCAGACCCTTGCTATAGAACCACCCAGAGCCTCACTCTCTTGGGCTTTAGAGCCAAAGAGAAACAGTGTGTGTTTGGGATCAAAGCGGTTGCACGCCCAATCAGCAACTTTCAATCCCTGCCTTTTCTCCCCAGATCGAGCTGACAACCTTGAATGTGGGTTTGGCATGTTGCCAGATGACAACATCTGTTCCATGGAAAAGACAGTGTCCCTCTCTGTCACCACAAGGGCAAGCTTTGCTCCTCAGCCCTGCCAGTCAGGCAGATCCCCACACTAAGGCAGGGATGCAAGTGGGCCAGAAAGGTTGTTACCATATTTACTTTAAAGAGGAAAGGTTATGGGAACCTGGTAAAAACAGTTCTCATTCATAGTCAATGTTGAGTTCATGCAAAAAATATCAGAGAGGTTCCGTTGTCTCAGGTGCTCCTTGCAAAACAAGCAGAAGCTCATTTCCACCCCACTTCCCAGGGCTGGCCTGGCCCGTCCTGCGCTCTCCAGGGAGTCAAGGGTCATGGGGTCAAGGGAACAGATGGTGACACAGACTTGAGGTGCAGGAAAGGAATTTCTTGTCCCAAGGGCTTCTTCTTCCCCACCAACACCCGAGCCAGAGCCAATGAAGTCAAACCGCAGTAACAGAATTGATTCCCAGTAGAGAAAAGAGAAATTCAGACAAAAATGAGGTCTTTCTAGAGTTCCAGCCACGTAGTGTGGAGGAGCTTTTCTGTCCACTTTAAGAAGCCACGGGGTAGATTGGCAGGAGCACTAGTCTGGAGTTGGGGAAACTGGATTGTTCCAGATTGGTGCCACCTCAGGTGGGAACGTCACAGTCTCCTCATGTAGTAAATGGAGAAAATGTCCTGTTCTGCCTTTTTCACAGGGGCTAGGATGGTGATCCAAGTAGAGAATATGTATGCAGAGGGTCTCTGTGGGCAGGTGATAGAAACAAACGGGCTTTAAGCACGTTGAAAAACAGATGGTGGTAAATCTGGGAGCAGGAGGCGAAGCTCGCCCTGAGCAGGCAGCAGTTGGATCAGAGCACGCGATCTGCCCTCCACGTTCTCTCCTGTGGCTCACGGTTCCTGGAGTCAGCGCGGGCTTGCAGCCCCGCGGAGAATCTGAATCCGTCTCTTCACAGAACTAATTTACTGACCAGGTCGGACCAACCGCTCTCCGTTCTGTGAACTGAGTCAGTCAAGCTGGATTTGGGGCAGAATTGAATCGATGAGCCTGGGCTCATCTGACACAGCCCCAGGGGTAGAGAAAAGCCAGGAACCTGGTAGCTAAGCCAGATTTAAAGGCAGTCATTCTGCGTGCACAGTGCGGAAGGGACCACTAGCTACTACCAGCCTAATAATAATAGCTGTTTGCTATTGTTTGTTGCATCTCACATATGCCAGGTGCTGTGCAAAGTTCTTTGCAAATATTACTCCTTTTAACTTTCTGAACACCCTGTGAAGTAGCTATTGCCATTTTACCTATGAGAAAACCTGAGCTCAGAGAGGTGAGGTAACGTGTCCAGACTCACACAGGTGAGAGAGCTGGAACTCAAATCCAGGTACATTAGACTGAGTGCTTAACCACTGTGCAGCAATTCCCACCCTGGAGGGGCATCAGATTCACCTGTATGGCTTGTTGGAACATGAACTCTAGGCCCCATACCCACCGTGTCTGAGTCAGGAGGTCTGGGGAGGGTCTGAGAATTGGCATTTCTACCAGGTTCCTCGGGGATGCAGCTGGCCGTGGGGAGCGGCCTTGGAGAACTGCCTACTGCGGCTCCTCCAGCAAGCACCTGCGCAGCGGCATGCTGGCCAGCCAGGGGAAGCCCACCTGGTGTGCACACGGCTGCGGAGAGGCCACACCTGCCCTCAACACGCTTCCCGGCAGTGAATTTCCTCGTGCAGGAGCCTCAGCGAGACACGGGAAACAGGGGCTCTCGTCTAGAAAACTGTTTGCCAGTCTTCTCTCAGTTCCTCACCTACCTGACTCATGATCTGTTCGAAATAGTCATTAACTTTAGATGTGCCAGAATCTGGAAGGATCTCTTGCAGAATCTCAGAACCAGAAGGGACCGCAGGGGTCTTCGTGCCGAATCCTCTCTGGGGTGTCAATGGAGCCTGCACAGTAGGATGGCGTAGGAAGAGGCCAGGTGGTCGGCGTCATGGTAGAAGACAGTTCGGTGAGCTCTCCCGTTCCTCCCTGTGCAGACGAGCGGGCTGCTCCCGGCTGTTCCCACCACGCTCAGCCCTCTCCCGCAAAACGCTTGGATTCCCTTCTGTCTCCTGCGGTGGGTTAACTGTTGCCTACCTGCAAAGAAATATGTCCACAGTCTAACCCCTGCATTAAGGTCATAGATATAACACTGCAGTCAAAACCAACCCTGTCTAAAAACAGTGAGTACTCCAAACAACGGTTCCTCTACTTTGTGGTTTTCTGAAATACCAGCAGACATTAATAATATAATTTTTCCCTGAAAAGGACAAGAAACACTGTCAGTCTTTATATGGTCTTCAGACAGACAGACAGACAGACACACACACACACACACACACACATGCACACACACACACTCTGATCGAGGACTTTGCTTCTGTTCTGGGGTCTTCTTCATCCTGACACCACCAGGGAAGCTCACTGTCCCCGTGGGCAGGCCATCCGGCGCTGGCTCACATCTCTGTCACCTCACCGTTCACCTTCACCCCCTTCACTCCATGGCCACACCAAGACCTTGTTGCTACCTGGGACTCTTCTGCAACAGAAATGTAACAGCTTGTAGTTGTGAAATGCCACACAGTAATCTCTCACCCCAACCTCCATCCTTCCTGAATTTTCACTTTCTTGCCTGTAATCTCCCTGTCCACTATTCCTTCATTCTCCCCACCTCCATCTGTCAGCCTGTCTTCACCTCTTCCACTCCGTAGTGTTGGTCTGTGTGCCATCACTACTTTCTTGTTACATTTCCAACACTTTTACCCCACCGACACTGTTTTTGTACTCACCTGGCAAAACTTCATCTGGGCATGATTTCAGCCCATCTGATGTCTCTTCTTGCTCTTAGACTTCAAAAAGAATGCAATACAGCAGAAAAAGACAAATATCACATGATCTCACTTATTTGTGGAATATAATGAACTAAACAAACTGATGAGTAAAATTAACCCAGAGACATAGAGGTGGGGTACAGACTGACAAGCCTCAGAGGAGGGAGGGTTGGGGGAAGAAGAGATAAACCACAGGACTTACATGCATGTATGCATGACCAATGAACACAGACAACAAAGCTGGGGATAGGGTGGGGGGGAAAGGGGAGGAGGGTGTCAATGGGGGAAAAACGAGAAACACCTGTAACAAAAACAAATTAATAATACAAGTTAAAAAAAAAAAAGAATGGCAATAGACCATACAGTCAGGGGCCGACTGTGGTCACTGCCAGTGAATACAAGGTCTCCACATTCATAGGGTCTCTGCCATCTGGGAAGCCTTGAACAGGTCCCTCGTCAGCAGCTCCGTGCCGGGCCACAGCTATCACATCCAAAATCTTGGTGCAGATGACAAGGTCACCCCTTCCTCTGGGCTATGCAGAACTCAGAGCTGGGTGCAGGGCAGGGAGCGCTTTGGGAACATCTTTGTAAAATTCAAAACTACACAGACACACTTGCTCTGCCTTTTTGGTTCCTTCCAGTAGCTGTTCTAGAACTTTCCTCTGGCCATCACGCCCACTGGACACCTTGCCGTTACTTGAGAGAGAAAGTAAAGACCATCAAGGGGATCTCCATAAATCTCTGGTCCCCATTCTTTTCTTTTTTTTTAAAAAAAATATGTATTTTAATTTATATTTTAAAGGAGAGAGAGAGAGAGAGAGAGAAACATCAATTGGCTGCCTCCTGCATGCTTCCCACCGGGGATTGAGCCTGCAACCCAGGCATGTGCCCCAACCGGGAATCAAACTGGGACCCCTCAGTCTATGGGACGACGGTCAATCCACTGAGCCACACCAGCCAGGCTGGTCCCCATTCTTAACAAACTTGTCTATATATACATACATACACAACCCCTTCTTTTCCTTCCTCTGTTCTTTAAAGAAATTCCTCTCCTTCCTATTCCATAAGACAAATCCTTCTCATTGCGATTCCGTTCTCCCCCTTTTTCCTCTTAATACTCCTTCCACTTCTTGTCTCTCCCTCCCTGTACCTTCTGATCAGGACTGAAATATGTTCAAGCCTCTCTCATGAAAACAAACAAACCCTTGCCCAATAGTATAGTCAGCTTAGGTCCGGCTCTTCTGCTCTCCTTTTCTTTAGCCAATACAGTAAAATTAGTGTTATACATTGTTTGCAAACAAGAACAGAATAGTGCAATGCCCACCCATGTCCGTATTTACCCAGATTCAACATATCGCCGCATTTCCAGCCAGGTTTGTTGAATAAGTGGGGGGTACTGATATCCCTGTCCACCTGTGACCCCAAGGTCCGGGTTTCCCCCTTACCACCCCACTGAAATTGCTTCCAGGTATTTCTACTGACCTGACAGCCAAATCTAGTTGGTAGTTTTCAGTCTGTAGCTTCCTGTTGACCACTTTGCCCTTTGATTTTCTCTCCTTCCTGGCTTATACGTCCCATTTCCTCCTGGGTTTGCTGCTACTGCTCAGTTTCCTTTTAGCTCAGCTTGCTCCTTGAATGTCCCATTGGACCCTCTCTTCAGCTTCCTCTTCTCACTCTTCACTTATGCCTTTCCTGACACTCACCCCTATCCCTCGGAATTGCCTGGCTCATTATTGGCACTTGGAATAAACTATAAATTCCTTAAGGTAGGGGACTCTATTTTTATTGATGCATTACCAGGACCCACCTTAGTCTCTAGCTCAAAGATCCGACAAAGGGATGTTGAATGAATGCACTCTTGTCCTTTAATACAATGTCAAGAGAACCTCCAGCAGCGTCACCTCACTGACATGTCTGTGGTTCCTCCAGCCTGGCCACGAGGGGGTGCAAACAGAACAGCTCTTTATGCCCTGCTAATCGGGGCACGAATAGGGAAAATTCCAGGGAGTTCTGTAGCCTCAGTTCAGCCCAGTTTTCAGTCTCCCAAAATAGCAAAAGCCATGCATGCCAGTGGAATGGGTCTGTGTTTTAGACCCTTGGCCTATTCCTGTTCCCGAAGTCACAGAGGCCAAGGAGCCACAGTAAGGTCTGCAGGTGGGGAGGAAGAAGCAGCATTGAGGGCAGAGATTTCCCACAAATACCGAGTAACCGAATGGTACTGTTATTCCATCGGTGAATTTTCAGGCTCGGAGAACTCCCTGGGAACCCAGTTGGTCTGGTCCCAGGTCAGCTGGTCTCTCTGTAGAGCCAGAGGTATGGATCGCTGCCCCACCAACTATTAAATTGCCAGTTTTCCTGCAGACCTGCATTGTGAGGTCCAGACCAGTCGGTCTCCAGCTGATGACAGGGCTCCACATTTGGTCCTGGGACATAAAACTGGAAGTCAAGTGGGAAGTTACTAAGCTACAGCACATAATAAAAATAACTGCCATCCTGGTGGGGTTGGCTCAGCGGTTGGAGCGTCAGCTCACGGACCAGTGAGTTGTGGGTTCAATTCCAGTCAAGGGCATGTACCTGGGTTGAGGTTGGTCCTCAGCCCTGGTTGGGGTCGTGTGGGAGGCAACCAATCCATGTGTCTCTTTCATGTCGGTGCTTTTCTCTCTCTCTCTCTCTCTCCCCCTCCCTCCCTCCCTTCTACGCTATCTGAAGATAAATGGAAAAATATCCTTGGGTGAGGAATTAAAAAAATGACAAATTTGAAGCACCTCTGAAAAGTAAACATTTAAAACATTTTTTTAAAAAGAAAAGAAAAGAACTGCCACTTACCGAGTACCTACTGTGTGCCCGGCGCTGACCAGGCTCTTTGCCAGCACTCTCTTTGGCATCTCGTCGTTCCGCGGTCACGGGGCTCCACAGCGAGGCGCGGGCACTGTTCCCACTTCAGGAGAAAGCTCGGCCCAGAGAGCATTTTGTCGGGGGCCCACAGATTAGGGAGTCAGGTATGACCCTGCACTGTCTGCCTCTCACATCTGGGCTTCCTTTGTACTACAGCTGCCCCAACGGTGTTTGTCCCCCACGGCCACATGGCTCTGTGGCCCAGGTCCTGACTCTTTGGCGGGAAAGAGCTTTGACACGATCTCATGTCTGCCACCTCTGGAAACTACAAACACTCAGAGCTTTGGTTTCTTCATCTGTTGACCGGGGCCGGGGATACCTGCCCCTGATACTCTACGTAGTTTTGTGAGAATCCAAAGGCATTTTGAAAAGTACAACACGGAGCCCTGGCTGGTTTGGCCGGTTTGGCTCAGAGGTTGGAGCATCGGCCTGCAGTCCTGAGAGACCCGGGTTCGGTTCCCGCTAAGGGCATGTACCTCGGTTGCAGTTTGTCCCCGGCCCTGGTTGGTTGTGCGGGTAGCAGCCACTCGATGTGTCCCTTTCACGTCGATGTTTCTCTCTCTCTCTCTCTCTTTCTCTCTCTGTTTCTCTCTCTCCCTCCCACTCTACCTGTACAAAAAATGGAAAAACGTTTTCGGGTGAGGATTACAAAAAAAAAAAAAAAGAAAAGTAGGACACGGAGACACATGCCCAGGCCAGGGGTATTGTTAGCGACACGGTGCTCAGAGGAAAGCTGAATTTCTTTGCGTGGAAAGATTTTAAGGTGACCTTTAAGCACGGCTCTTAGTTCACAGTAGTTTCGAACGTTTTCATTCAGACGTTTGAAAGCACAGATGGATCCAGAGAGAAACATTTGCAGGCACAGTGCCCAGAAAGAGCCGAGGAGGAGGACTCCAAGCTCCCTTGAGTAGCGGGGTCGGGGTCAGAAAGTTGACCCCAATGTCCTTTGCCACCAGCTCCTCCCCAGACTCAGGAAATCCTTGCCATTCCTGGGGTCCTTTCCCACATCCCCTGGGTGGGGGCAGGGGCTCTCTTCTGGCCTCTTGAATTGGGGGGGAGAGATGGAGGGATGGAGGAGGCCCTGTGTGCGGAGAGCCTGCCTCCGGGGGAGCGGGGGAGCTGTGGGGGAGGAGAGCGAGGGGGCCCATCTGCTGCTCTTTTGCTGTATCGGGCTGGGTGCTCCATGTATCCTCTATCACATGCCATGTAGGAGGCCCCAGGAAGAACCTGTCCCTGTTTCCACTTCAGAACCGAGGAGGCTGGGAGCCGGGCGTAATTTGAGATGGATTACATAGCTTGGATGTGGGGGAGCTGGACTCAGAACCCAAGTCTGGTTGACTCCACAGTCACAGCACCTCTTTCTCCGGGGCTCTCTGCACGTTCATGGCGGGATGTGCGAACCAGCGCTGCCCGTGCTGCATGGCGCCCCCTCCTGGTAACACCCTGAACGCCAGGCGAACTCTCCATGCCCCACGCTCTGGCTCTGGACTCTTCAGTCTCGTTTTCTGTCTTTCCTCTTTTGAAGATCAGGCCCAGTCACACGGTTCCTGAACTCAGCAAGCTGTCTCCTCACCTTGGCTCAGAAGGCTCCCTCTGCTGGAATTCCCGTCCAGCCCCCCCCCCCACAGTGTTCCCCACTCCACCGCACCCCACATCCCAGTGGCCTGCCAACTATCTACTGTTGAAAGATGACCTGAGGCATGGTACATATTTAAGAGTCTATGTGAGCGTGTATGGATGTGAATCCAGAAGTGGTTTGGAATGCTCTGCCGACAGCAACTGGGGAGAGACTTTTGTAGAGAAAAGGTGGAAGCAAGTGAGGGAATTGGTGATGGACTGCAGCCCAAAGCCCAGTCCGCGTTTGAGCTTGGTTTCCGTAGGTGTCAATTTCATAACCTTGAGGCATTTACAGGCTTAGCTTTGGCTTACTTGCTCGGCTGCCACCGCATTGGAGCGACCTCAGTCTGAAGGCCTGTTACCATTTAACACTGCTCGTCTCTGAGGACTCATCCAAGGTTGCCACCTCCCTGATGCCTGCCCTGACCCCTACTATCCACCCAAGGTGGGATGTATCCTTTCCTCCTTTCAGCTCCCACTGTGACCTGTACAGATTTCCATTCTTCTTCTTTTTCTTTTTGTATGGGTTTTTCTTTCCCATCAGATTATAATCCCTTCAGGACAGGGACCATACCATGTATTATTCATTTTGGAATTTCCACAGTGCCTGGGACTTAGTAAGTGCCATTTTAATGTTAAAATATATCTGAGTGCCCAAATACTATAGTAATACATTTTCATGGTAAAAATTCCAAGCAATAAGGATAATGAAAAGGTCCTCTTTGACCTTAATGCAACTGCACTACCCTTCCCAGTAATCAGTTTGGTGTGCACACTTCCAGGCCTTCCCCTGGGTCCTCATATACCTATGAACACGGAGAAATATGTAATTTTGAAGAGGTAAATAGAAATAGGATTATGTTATTAATTGTTCTACAACTGGTGATTTTCCACTTAAAAATATCTTCCAAACATCTTAACAAGTCAGTATGTATAAATCTACCCAATTCATTTTATTTATTATTATTATTATTATTTTTAATCCTCACCCGATGATATGTTTTCATTTATTTTTAGAGAGAGAGATATGAGAGAGAAACAGACCAGTTGCCTTCTGTACACTCCCCAGCCTAGGATCAAACCCACAACCTAGGTATGTGCCCTGACTGGGAATCGAACCTGCAACCATTTTGGTGTACGGGAGGACGCTCCAGCTAGGGCCCAATCCATTTTCATTGCCAGTATTCCATAGCATAAAGGTACCATAGTTGATTTAGCTGGTTCTCTATTAATGGACATTGATGTGGTTTTCAATATTTTTCTATTATGAGGAATACTGCAATGAATATCCATACTGGGCATGCCTCTCAGAGTGCATGGTTGAGTATTTCTCTATGTCAGTGTATCTCAACCAAACTGTACATTGGGCTCACCTGGAGAGCTTTTAAAAAATAAACACAGGCCCTGGCCGGTTTGGCTCAGCGGTTAGAGCGTCGGCCTGCGGTCCAGAGAGACCCGGGTTCGGTTCCCGCTAAGGGCACATACCTCGGTTGCAGTTTGTCCCCGGCCCTGGTCGGTCATGCGGGTGGCAGCCACTCGATGTGTCCCTTCACGTTGATGTTTCTCTCTCTCTCTCTCTCTGTTCCTCTCTCTCCCTCCCACTCTACCTGAACAAAAAATGGAAAAATGTCCTCGGGTGAGGATTAAATAAATAAATAAATAAATAAAATAAACACAGATGCAAAAACCTCCAACAAAATATAAGCAAATCAAATCCAACACAATGTATCAGAAAAGTGATATACCACAACTAAGTAATATGCAAAGCTGGTTCAACATTCCAAAATCAATTCCTATAATCCATCACATCACAAGTGAAAGAAGAAAATCATATTAATAGTTGCAGAAAAAAAAATTGACAAAATCCAAGACCCATTCATGATTAAAAGGTCTCAGAAAATGGTTAGGGAGGGAGCCTCCTCAACCTGGCAAAGAATATCCACCAAAAACCTACAGCTAACATCACACTTAATAACGAGAAGCTATGATCAGAAACAAGGCAAGGATGTCCCCTCTGACTACTCCCTTTAACAATGTATGGGAAGTCCTAACTAATTCAATAAAGCAGGAAAAAATAATAAAAGCTATATAGACTGGCAAGGGAGAAATAAAACTGTCTTTGTTCACAGTTGACATAATTGTCTGCGTAGAAAATTCCAAAGAATCAACAACAAAACCTCCTGAAACTAATAAGTGATTATAGCAGGCTTGCAGAACACAAAGTCAGTTGCTTCTCTATATACCAGCAATGAACGGTTGGAATTTAAAATTAAAAACACATTGACCAAAAGAGATCCAGAGTCATGGAAGCAGGGAACAGACTAACAAACCTCAGGGGAAGGGAGGTGGGAGGGGTGGGAAGAGATAAACCAAAGAACTCGTCTGCATATATGCACAACCAATGACACAGACGTTAGTCTGGGGAGAGCAGGAGAAGGGGTGAGAGCGGAAAGGAGGAGGGTCAATGGGGGAAAAGAGGGGCATCTGTATTACTTTCAACAATAAAAATAAATAAACAAAAAAATAAATGAATTTTTTAAAAAAAACCATAACACTATTTACATTAGCAACAACAAAAAAAATGAAACAGTTACAAACCTTATAAAATTTGTATAAAGGTTGTATGAGGAGAACTACATATGATTTCTATGATAGAAGTCAAAGAACTAAATAAATGGAAGAACATTCCATATTTAAAGATAGGAAGACTCCATAATGTCAAAACAATGTCAGTACTTTCCAATTGGATCTATAGATTCAATGCAATTTCAATCAAAATTTTAGCAAGTTATTTGTGGATATCAACAAATTGCTTCTAAAGTTTACACTGAAAGGGGAAAGACTGAGACTAGTCAACACAGTGTTGAAGAACGAAGTTGAAGGACTCACACTACCCTACTTTAAGACTTAAAAGGTACAGTAAGCAAGACAGTGTGGTATTGGTGAAAGAATAGATGAATAGATCAATGGAACAAAATAGAGAGGCCAGAAATACAGCAACCTAAATATAGTCAAGTAACCTATCAGTGCCTCAGAAGAAAAAAAAACACATATAGCCCTGGCCAGTGTGGCTCAGTTGGCTGAGTGTCACCCCATGCATCGAGAGGTCACTGGTTCAATTCCTGGTCAGGGCACATGCCCAGTCTGTGGGCTCAAACCCCAGTAGGGAGCATGCAGGAGGCAGTCAATCGATGTTTCTCTCTCATTGATATTTTTCTCTCTCTCTATTTCTTCCTTTCTCTCCCTCTAAAATCAATAAAAACATATTTTAAAATACCTATACATATAAAAAGAAATAAATATATTCAACTAGCCTTTGAGAAAGAAGCCAGGGCAATTCAATAGAAAAAAGATAATCCTTTTAACAAATGGTGCTGAAAAAATTAGATACTCACATGCAAAAAAAAAAAAAAAGAAAGAAAGAAAGAAATGAATCTAGACATAGACTTTACATCTTTCACAAAAATTGACTCAAAATGGATCATAGAGCTAAATGTAAAATGCAAAACAATAGCCCGGCTAGTGTGGCTCAGTGGTTGAGCATCGACTCATGCACCAAGAGGTTACTGGTTTGATTCCTGGTCAGGGCACATGCCCAGGTTGTGGGCCTGATCCCCAGTGTGGGGCATGCAGGAGGCAGCCAGTCAATGTTCTCTCTCATCGATGTTTCTATCTTTCTCTCTTTCTTCCTCTCTCTCCAAAATCAATAAAGAAAAGATTTAAAAAATTCAAAACTATAAAACTTCTAGAAGATAACATAGGAGAAAATCTAGGTGATCTTGGGTTTGGCAATGGCTTTTAGATACAACACCACAATCCATGAAGCACAATCCACGAAGAAAAAAATTGATAAGTCGGACTTCACTGAAATTTAAAACTTCTGCTCTAAACACTATTAAGAGAATAAAAATACAAGAGCAGACTGGGAAAAAATTCTCTGCAAAACACACATCTGATAAAGAACTATTATCCAAAATACACAAAGAACTCTTAAAACTCAAAATTAAAAAATAATCTAATTTTAAAATGTCCAAAAAATTTAAACAGACACCTCACCAAAGAAGACATACAGATGGCAAATAAACATAAAAAAAATCCACAAAAAACAACAAAAATACCCCTCAATATCCTATGTCATTAGGGAATTGCATATTAAAACAACATAGCACTACAGACCTATTACAATGGCTAAAATCCAAAACACTGGCAACAGCAGATGCTTGTAAGGATGTGACACAGCAGAAACTCCTTCATGGCTGGCGCGCGTGCAAAATGGCAGAGCCGCTCCAGAAGAGAATTTGGCAGTTTTCTACAAAGCTAAATATAAGCTTACCATATGATCTGGCAACATCATCTCTAAATATTTACCCAAATAAGTTGGAAACATATCCACACAAAACCTGCACGTGAATGTTCATAGCAGCTTTAAGCTTGGAAGGAACCACGGTGTCCTTCAATAGATGTAACAAAGTGTGGTACATCCATACAATAGTATGATTCCAATTTTATGACTTTGTTGTTGTCGTCATTGTCCGATAGCCTGGGGACTGGGGCCCGGGCAAACTGCTCGACCATTATCTCGCTTACTCAACCTTAACCCCCCCCCCTCCCAGGAACTGTTTGCCCCAGGCTTATCCTCAGAACTATTTGCCCTCAAACCCATACCCAGATATAGACTCACATCCTGCTGCGATAAAGACCCTCATGCGTAAACCCGCAGGGCCAAACCCTAACGAAAAAATTCCAACCGCAACAGGCAGATACAAGAATCACAAACCCCAGTATCGGGCGCGGCTTCTAGGACTCAACCCCCGGAGTCTGTGAACCCGCCCGGAGTGTACCCAATAAAGCCTGATCTGGTTATTCGGCTGTTTGGCTCTCCAGTCTCCTCTCATCTTTTCGGAGGTGCCCCCGATTCCTTACAGTCATCGCCATCATCATTATCATCAACACATTTGCCGTCCCAGGCCGAGTTCACAGTGCACCTTCACACCAGTGATCTAATCTGATCCTCACAAGGATCCCACAGTGCAGGCTGGGCAGAGGTCTTGATCCCAGTTTACAGACAGGGAAGCTGTGATTGGGAGATTGCACTGCTGAGGTCACACAGCTGGTAACAAAAACACATCTTTCATCCTAGACCTTATACCTCACTGCCTTCAGTCCAGCCTCTTGGGCCTTGATTGGAGCTCAGACCATGGTGGCAGGGGTACAGGGCTCTGTGGTCATGGAACTTGTGTCGTCTTGGAAAGGAGTTCGGGAGAGAGTCTAGCAAGTGGACTCAGCAGCTCCTGTTCTCACTGGCCCTGGATCAGCTCTGTCCTCCCTGGACCCTTCCTTCCATCTGTCCGGGTTGCAGACATTGGTGCTCACAGCGTGCAGAGACAGGGCAGCAGGGTGCTTATTACATATTCACTGAGAGCACATCAGCAGATTCCTTCTTTGTTTGTCTGGAGGAGGCAGGTCAAGATGTGCCAACTTGTGCCCTATCAGTCCTCGGGGCTGGATTCACTGGCCACAGAGATACCTACTCCCAGAAAGCAGAAAGAGGATTTTCTTTAGGTAGGAGAATGCCCTTGAGATATCCACAAATGAATGCAAAGGCAATTTGCTAAGGAAATGTGCAGAGGGTGGCAAAGGAGAAAGAGGTGAGAGACTTGCTCTTGCTAGCCTCTGGTCACCTTGACAACAACAGCATCTTAAAAGAAGCATCCTTGATCATTTTAGGTCAGAGGGTTTTGTTTGTTTATTTGTTTGTTTTTGTCTTTAAAAAAAACCAAAAAACCCAACATATTAAGACATGCCAGATTCCAGCTTCATCTTTAGTTCTGGAATATATCAATGGAAGTGTGAGTCTGTACCCCAGCTCAGTGCCCTGGCATAGTCTTGGGGACAAAGGTGGATCTGAGCCTGGAAACCTGCTTTGCAAACAGTTGAGCATGTTGGCAGGAACTGAAGGAGCCATACCTTGAGAGCTCACGAAAGCGAGACGGGAGGGAGGGCCTGGCCTGTCCGGAAGAACTAGTTGGACTAAACCATCAGCAGGTGTGTGTGGGGGGGTCCTCACAGCAGTGGACAAGGATGCAGCAGCTGCAGGGGACCTGTGGTAGGCTGAATAATGCTCCCCTAAAGATGTTCATGCCCTAGTCCCTGGAATTTATGAATATGTTACCTTGGCCAAAGGGACTTTGCAGATGTGATTCGGTTAAGGATCTTGAGATAGGGGAGATTATCCCAGATTATCGTGGTGGCACAGTGTAGTCACCAGGGTCCTTGTAAGAGGACGGCAGGAGGACCAGAGTCAGAGAAGGTTGTGTGGCAATGGAAGCAGAGGAATATGAAGAAATATGACAACAAAAGCAGGGCCCTTGCGCCAAGGAAGTCAAGCAACTTCTATAAGATGGAAAAGACAAGAACGTGGATTCTTCCCTAGCGGCTCCAGGAGGAATGCAGCCCCGTCAGCACCTGGAGGTTAGACTTCTGACCTCCAGGCCTGTAAGAGAATAAACAGGTGATGTTCTTAAGCCATGAAATTGGTGGTCGTTTGTCACAGTGGCTTTGGGAAACCCATGAAGAACTGATTTTCAATAGTGGCACCAGCCATTCTCATGGAAGCAAAGGGACCAGAAAACAAGGGCTCACCAGTGAATGGCCAGCGTCACTAAACCTCAGTGCACTTGCCATTTCAGAGCAAGACAGGGACCTTAGAGTGAGTACCGTGTGCTGCTACCGGGAGAGAGCCAACGTGATGCAAACACTATAATACAAGGTCAGAGCAGTTCATATCCTGAGACAGGAACAACAGAGCATCATTGAGAGGATCCTGGACTTGATGGGCTGTTTCTTATTCTAATGAGTGAAATCATATGGTTTTCATCCTTTTCCATCTGATTTATTTCACCTAGCATGATCATCTCAAGATCTATCCATGTCGAAAACGGCAATATTTCATCTTTGTATAATTCTCAGGGCCAACAAACCACCATTAGTGGGAATGTATGGAGGGTGTACCAACAGCGTGCCAAATACCAAGCCTTAGGAACACCCTTCTCTACAACTGGTGAGGCAAGTGGCTGGAGCTGTGCACACCCACGTCTGCCCTTCGGTTGTCCTGTTCCTGGGTCACCTCACCAGTCCTGATCCCATTCTGGTACACTTCCGTCCGAGTGTGGAGGACTTCCGTGAGCCACAGGGGACCTGCTGATGCAGTTTGAGTCTCAGGATGCCCAACGATTTGCAGCTCTGCTGATGCTTTCAACGATAGTCGTCCCAAAATGAGTTCTTGTTTGCAACTGCACAGAGTTCTACATTAAAAGAGAATGTTGGAGATGTCTTTAATCATCCTAGTGCCTCGCCCGAAGCCTGGACCGGGATAGGCCCTCCATAAGTATTCACTGAATGGATGAACTATGCTTCTGAAAAACGCTGACAAATATTCTCACCAAAGTGTCTGCTGCAGTTAGCGTGGAAGTTTCCTGGACTTCTGGTCACTGCCCCGTTTCTCAGAAGCCTTTTTTCTTTTGGGGGGTGGGGGGCATCAAATGTTCTTAAATGCAGCAGCGGGAGTTAGAAAAACTGTTTTTTTTCCCACAAGATGTAGCTTTGTCTCCATTTTTCAGGCTCACTGTTTCATCTTCACTGCATGGGGATCTCAAATGTAGTTTAAACCTGGGAAGACCCTATAAAAACATAACTGTTTTTTGCAAGTTAACAAGCTGGTAGAGGTTTAAAGCAAAAGGAGCCCTGTTACTCTCTAGGCCTCATTTTCCATAAATATAACTTTTTAAATGAGTTCAATGTAACCAAATTGTGTTTGAAAGAAACAAAGAAAGCAGAAGCACAAGATCAAGAACGTTTTTGAACAATTCACTCAGCAGCTGTTGGATGCTAGGAGTCTCTTACTCCTGCGGGCGGCAGACCCCAGCTACCCCAGGGAAAGAGCCAGAGGTGGGTCACATAGGCTCAGCCTCCTTATTTGCTGTGGCTGAAGGATGTCACATTTAATTTTTTTTTTCTTTATTGCTTTTAGAGAGAGAAGGAGGGAAAGGGAGAGAGAGATAGACACATCGATGAGAGGGAACATTGATTGCCTGCTTCCTGCACACCCCCACTGGGGATCAGGCCCACAACCTGGGCATGTGCCCTGACCAGGAATCAAACCAGTGATCTCTTGGTGCATGGGTCGACGCTCAACCACTGAGCCACACCTGCCAGGCAGTATGTTAGTATTTAGCATATACAAAGCCTACCCAACCCATCTCCCTAACTGAAATCATCCACCATCCAGAGGCCACAGGGATCCTTCTAAAATATGGGTCTGATCTTGGGTCCCGAAACACCACTCTCTTCCAGTTTTCCTTCTCGTCTCCATCGAAGCCTCAACTTTCTCATTCAGTTCTTCCCATGGAGTTCCTTCTTTAATATTTACTCCACATGTTCTCCCCCAACTACCTCAAGCACACCTCAAGTTTTAATTCCCACCTACAAACAAACGAACAACATAGTTATGTCTCCAGCCCAGATGTCTCCTCTGATTTCTAGGTGTATTTATTCAATTGCTTCTTTGATGTCTTCACTTAAACATTTCAGTGGCATCTCAAACTCAACCTGGTCAAAATGAACACAAGTTCCCTTGTTTTTCTGCAGTGTTACTTGTCTCAGCAAATGCCCTGCCAACTGTCCAGCTGTGCAAGCCAGACCCAGCTGACATCTCCAACACGGTCCTCTCTTCCTCCAGCCCATGTCCATCTAGCACCAAGATTTCTCTCCATCTCTGTCACTGCTGTCTAGAGCAACCGTCCACAATCGGTCACCTGGACTACTACAATAGCCTTTCAACAGATTTCCTTGATCTCTTGGATTCTCCTTCCAAATCAGCCCCCTTCCCCTGTAAATTGCAGATCTGATTACGTCACCCCCTCCTAACAACCTAAAAACATCAATGGCGTTTTTCAGGATTCCCACACTCTTCTGAAGATAAAGATAACCTAGAAAATATTTTAAAACAGTTTCTGGGGGCCCAGTGCAGATCGATTGAGTTGGATTTTCCAGGGGAGATGCTCAGTAAGCTGTGTATCCAGTGAGCATTCCTGTGACGCCTACCCTCAGGCCAGTTGGAGAGAGGAGGCTGTAACAACCATGTGATCTGCAGTGCCCATGGCCCGTGTCATGCCCACCTCTTTGGAGAAGCCGGTGCCTTGGGCTACAACTAAACTGGACTTCCCCGGGTTCCCAGAACTCTCCAGAGAGCCTTCCTCCCTTCCCCCACTCTCTCTGATCAAGCTTAGGTAGGAAACCCAAATGAATGGCAGAGATGACTGTCCCACCAACTAGGACAGCATCTTGCCCCACCTGCCCCACCCCATCACCCTCTTTCTTTGTGGCCCAGAGAGCTCAGTTCAGATGCCCCTCTCCTTGCCTCCTGGTCGGCGGAACCTCAGTCACCCAGAGTGACTGTTGAAAGAGCTCTCTCATTTTTTCTTTCCTCCTGGGCACTGTTATGTGAGGAAACACAAGAGCCTTTTCCCTTGTTGGGGTAGGGCCCAAGGAATGGCTTCCCCCAGGAGAAGGCTCTCAGCAATGAAGATGACCAGACGGGGCTCGCTCTGGGGGCTGAGGGTTTGTGCAAGAAGAAAGCCACGTCTGCCGGACGTGAGAGTTGGTGAGATTCTAGCATCTTTGTAACTTCCCCGGGTTTGCTTGTCTAACAGCCAGCATGGTGTATAATGTGTGATTAAGCTCTGGATTCAGATCAACTGGGTTGGGAGCCCAGCTCTACCACTTACTAGCAGTGTGAGGTTCCCTACCTCTTCCATACCTCTGTTTCTGCAGCTGTAAAATGGGGGTGCTGGTGCGTTTAGCACATAGGGGTGTTATGAGGATGAGCTGTTTCACTTAGAACTCCTGAAACAGTGACTGGCTCAGAGTAAGTGCTGTTTAAATTTCATTATTACTACTATTGGGCCCTGTTTTCCCATGATTAGCATAACCATCAAGAGCATAAACAGCCTTGGCCAGTTTGGCTCAGCGGTTAGAGCGTCGGCCAATGGACCAGAGAGGCCCAGGTTCAGTTCCCGCTAAGGGCATGTATCTCAGTTGCAGTTTGTCCCCAGCCCCGGTTGGGGTTGCATGGGTGGCAACCAATCGGTGTGTATCTCTCACATCAATGTCAATGTTTCTCTCTCTCTCTCTCTTCCTCTCTCCCTCCCACTCTATCTGAAGATAAATGCAAAAATGTCCTCGGATGAAGATTTAAAAAAAAAAAAGCATGAACAAAGAGGGGAAACTGGGGTACACCGAGACTCGACAGAATCCACCTTGTCTGGTGGAGAAGAGAGTGAAGAGCAGAGGTGGTAGCCAGAGGATTGAAGAAGAAATGTGAGTTCCTGAAATGGCCAGGGAGTGGGGCCTGGGGCGGACTGGGGGTTCTGGGGGGCACTGGGGGAGCAGGCTAGGCAGCCGTCCTGGAGGGCTCAGAGCATCTGTCAGACTTGGATTTAAATGCCTGAGCAGATAAGTATAGACTGTGCTCAGTTTTATTTTATAAAACAGAAATAAGATTAATACATACCCCATTGGTAGCTGTTACGGAAAAAAGACCCCCAGACCGGAACATGCAGAGGCCATGTATTCAAGGGAGCCCGTCACCACCAGCTGAGCTTGGCGGAGACTCGAGGCAGGCGGGGAGCAGGAAAGCTCCAGCGTGGACGAAGGGGGCTCAGGTGTACCCCGACTGGAGGTCCTTGGCCTGGGCACGCTGGAGGTGGGCTAGCCAGAAGCAGGGCATCCTGTGCGGTCGGTTAGGGAAGCACACTTGGCTTTCTCTGGTTGGTTCTAGGTTGAGATGAGGGCAGAATGAGGGAGGCTGTCAGTTATTGACCAAGTCCAGACAGCGCTGGGCTGACTGCGCAGAGACTGGTTTGGCTTCCTGGGCCGACGCTGCAGGCGTGGGTCGCAGTCCTACTTTACAGATGTCTGCCATCATCCATTTGTATATTTAATCTCTCATTATTAATAGTAAATTGTAACAGAAGTTAAGATATATTTATAATTATCGACGACAACTTCTATTGCTATTAAAGTGCTCAACAGACTGCTTGGCACATTCGTGTGTACTAAATCTTGGAGAAAGAGATAAAACCAAGTGAAATAAGTTTTTGAGGATCTACAACTGCGAACCATATAAATCAAACATTAGTGAAATGGTGCTTAGTGGGTTTCATATCAGAGTAGGATGAGCTCCGAGATGCAAGGATGCCACAAGGAGTGTGGTGCCTCTGGTTGCACGAGCCTTTTATTTGATTGTCAGTGTTTCTCAGCGGGCGGAGCCCCGTCCCATCTGTCCTCACCCCGTCCCACAGCAGCCGGCCTAGCAGATGCTCAGGGAGCATGCCTCTGTGCCCTAACCCTTGGCCAGCAGGGGCTCTGCCCCACCCTGTCTTTCCACCTGCCGCGGGAGGCAGCGGGCCTGGTCCCTCCAGTTACAGCCCAAGTGACACTGCACAAACCATCTCACTCTGAGTTTCCTTCTCTGTGGGATCATGATTCTTGCTCAGCCCACTTCCCTGGCTTTGTAGTGAGGATAAAGCAAATTAATGTGCACGAGAGCACTTTGTAAACTACACATTACCTGACTTCCCTGTGCTTTCTGAGACTAAATGCCTAGCCTGCTGTGTCTCTGTCTAGGAAGCGAGATGTTGGGCCAGGGAGGGCCAATTCTGAGAATTACAGGAAAGGTATAAACGAGGTCGAGGTCACAGGTGAAATCGGCCCAGGCACCAGTGAACTCTCCAGGAATGGAACGTCAGCCATAGACCAACATGGTAGAATCTGGGAACTTTAGAGGTGGGCGGGACCTTCCTTGCAAGTCCTCCCGTGTACTCACTCTTTGGGCATTCCTGACAGGTGGCTGCAGACTTCCCTAGGGGCACCTCCCACGATGGAGAGCTCTTTCTCTTTAGGGGGTGCTCTGACTAGCAGAAAGCTCCTCTTTAGGGTGTAGCCAAATCTGTTTCTCTGTTAGTCCACGCTTGGGCCCCCAGGCTCCCTTCTGGAGTGGCCAAGGAGGGGTGGACATTCTTCACCACATGGCAGGTAGTTCAGCAAAGCGATTATGCTCAGGAAGGTGCGTGACCGGGAGGAGCAGCGACATGGTAACACCTGGAGCTGCTGTGGACAGAGGAATGCCTGGTAAGGCTGCCCCTGGGCCACAGTTGCCATGTTCCCCACAGGAGGGAATCCATTTCAAGCCCACAGCTGGCCCAGAACAATTACACTTCCCGACCAAAAACGAGGAGAACAGTCAGCGCATAACCAGAGCACAGGCTCAGGGAGAGACATCATTTGCCATGAGCAGAAATCAGGAGCTCTATGCCAAGGGGATCAGAGGGAAGAACATATCCTTATCGACACAGGTAATCTTTGCTACAAAAAATAAATTCTGACCAATAACAGATGCAAACTTACCAGAGTAACAGGGCTGTTACAGGGAGGGCAGCCCAGAGCACCCTGGGGTGGGGAGGGGCAGAACTCAGAGGGGAGGATCCACAGACCTGTCCAAAGAGTCAACGGGACCTGGAATGAACATGAGGGTGGTGTTCACAGTCGTTCCGTTGCTTGAGCAGCTGTACAGGACAGGGGCTGGTTTCAGCCTTCATGTTCCCTACGCTCTGCCTGCACCCATGCCCTGTGGACAGATTCTGGGCAGGTCCCCGGCCTGGCTGCTCATCTGAGGCATTAGCAGTCCAGCCTAGTCCTGTGGAAAACCCCATTCCATCAGATTTCAAAGGTTCCATCTGGTGATTTAGAGAAAATTCAGAGGAACGTGTTGAACACACACTTTGGGCACACAATCAGAAAAAATCTAGACTCCAAGGAAATGATATCGAACAAAAAGTAAATTGCAGGAGTGGGGGGTGGGTGGGTGGGGGGAAGGGATGGAAGGGGAACCTATAGATTAAAAGAGACTTAAAATACGTCAGCCTGTCACAGTGCATGGAGATCGCTCGGATCCTGATTCAAACCAACTGTAAAAAGTAAACATTTGTTACATTTCTGAGAGAAGCGGAAGTCTGACCACTGCCTGTTTGATAGCAAGAAACTGTGAAGTTTCTTTAGGTGACATTAGCACTGTGGCTGTATTTTTAAAAATATTTTTACCTTTTGCCCGGGGTGTGGCTCAGTGGATTGAGTGTTGTCTGGTGGACTGAGAGGCCACAGTTGGATTCCCAGTCAGGGCACAAGACAGATCCCCAGTAGGGGGCGTGCAGGAGGCAGCCGATCCATGTTTCTCACATCAATATTTCTATCTCTCTCTCCCTCCCCCTCTTTAAAAAAAAAATCAATAAAAACATATAAAATTTATAATTTTAGGGACACATTCTAAAATACTGTAGATTAAATGACATAATGTCTGGGATTTGCTCCAAAATAGAAGAGAAAAGGGAAACGGCTGAGGACGTGGATGAAGTACGATGGGTGGTGAGTGGTGAATGTGGGGCCCCGGGGGCCCTGCCCGCTCCCTCGGGGGGCCACCAGCCGGTCTACACTCCAGGTGGAGAGGCGTCGTCCTCGGGAGGCCCCTTCATCAAGGGCTCCCGGGAGACCCACACTCTGGGGGCACAGCGTCCTGTCCCCACCCCTCTGAGCCCTCCTGTCCTCACCTGCCACCCTGCTGTCGCACCTGGAGGCCGCCGCACACATTCTGTACCTTGTCTGTGAGGGCACCGTCCAGGCGCTCAGGATGAGTTCCAGACCCATTCGCGTGGCTCACAAGGCCCCTAAAACTTTTCCAATTTCAGCTCTGCGCAGGGCCCCCGCCCTCCCCCGAGCCCGGCCTGCGGCTCCTCCACCCGATCCCCCTGCTCACCAACCCCACCTCCCCGCAGTCTGTCCCGGGTGAGACGTTGCCCATTGTAGGGAGCAGCCCTCCGAGGTGACATGACACTGGGCGACTCCGATGCCCCTTCAAGGGAAGTCTGGCCCCTGGGGCGGGGGCGGGGGGATGATTTGGCCGCAGCTTCGGTCAGCTCCACACGCAGCATCTGAGCCAGGCAGGGGCAGGGAAGGCCCCGTGGTGTCGCCTGGGACAGTTGTCTTCTCTCCAGAGCCGCACGCCTGGGGGGCTGAGGCTCGGTAGGGACTGCATTACATTTCGATTTCTTCTGCGGTCTGATTCTGCCCCCACCTTCCTTTCACAGGTGTTGATCCTACTAAACATCTCACACCCCAAACTCCATCTCAGCATCTTCTTCTGAAAACCGGACCTGCAATCCCATCCTCTCCCACACCTCCTCTGCCGACTCTGGGTAAATGCCTCTACTCGACAATCGGACAGCACACCCCTTTTCCTCATGTCATCCCCCCGCTTTCTACTAGTCTAACAATTGTCTGCGGGCTCACTTTGGTGGGCTCGGGACCCAGTACGATTCCCGGCACATGACTGACATCCAGTTAGCAGAGACCCCAGGGAGCAGGGATTGGAACGCAGTACCAGAATCCTGCTGTTTATCAAGATTTACAAATGAATTAATGAGTGCCCCCTGCCCCTCTGAGATATTCCAAGGCTTGGCCTAGAAAGCCATTGTTAATGGAACGAAAGTATCAGTATTTCAGAACCACGCGAGACTTTATTATTATTTTTTAATTGAACTGATGGGGGTGATATAGGTTTCATGTGAGAAAGCACACTTCTTTAAATAGCTGGATTATTAAGATGACCATGCTAGAATGAGGTATACGATGGGTCTAGCCATTCACTGGATCTATTACTAAATAACTGTCACCTGTGAAAGACATTTGGGGACACCATCCTACAGATACATTCAAAGGAAAGTTTTTTAACTACTCACAAAAGCGGAATGCTGACTGGAAACTGGTGTTCCCTGGGGCGTGCAGGGCCTGGGGAATGGTATATATAGTAAGCCTTCCAGCTCTTACTGCCTTAAATAGCCACGGGCCTCTCTGGGGCCACGTCAGGCCCATTTTTCATAAGAAATCTGCAGCCAGAAAGAGGCTGCCTGGATTCTCTTTCTCAGTAGCTGTGAGATAATCAGCTCAGAGAGGAAAAACCTATTTCTCCATCTCTCTCTGCTCTCCTCTCTCTTTTCTATGTCATCCTCCCCCTACAGGCAGATTTGCCAAATCTCTATAGAGCAAAAATAATAATGCAACCAAGTCCAAGCTCACAGGCTCGCCACACCACAGTGCGCCGGGTGCCGAGGAGCTGGCCAGGAGGCGGCTTTATTTGGAAAGCCAGCAAAGCAGGAAGATGGCAGGCTAGTGTCCCAAAGAACTATCTTAAGAAAGTACAGAATCCAGCCTTCTTTTGTGTCAAGGGAAAGGGAAAAAGAGAGGGGCAAGAGATGAGTGATGACCACAGACATCTGGGCACCATCAGGGGTTCGAGGAAGATTGTAAAACTTCTGTGTTCTTAGTTTGTTGACCCTAGTTGATGTGAGTCTAGTCACAAGGTTTCTTTTCTGCAAATACCTAATAAACAGTCATTATTTTCATACATACTTCCCTTATCTCCTAAGGAGAGGCACTTTCTGCTAAGGGGCTATTTTTGTAAAACTCAGTCTGCAAGCAGAATTTCTCTAATGATTAGCATGTCTGTGTGCAAGACTGAGCAGAAGCTACTAACCTGAAGGCTATGGGAACAAAGCAGACTGAACAAGATGGGGTCAGAGAGGCCGAGCCTTCACTCTGTTACAGTGATAATCATACCTGACATTTATTGAGTACTCAGTATGGTCCAAGCCTGTGCCGGAAACTTGACGAGCCTCATCTGAGTAATCAGGTTGCAAGTTGCCAACAGCAACCCCAGGAGACAAATGTTATCCCCAAACAGATGCATGAGGCTGAAACTTGAGAGACTAAGTTGCCCAAAGCTTGTGGGAACATCAAAATCAAGGTCTAAATCCAGGTCTCTCTGACCCCATAGCCCACCCTCTGAGCCACAAATGACAGCACAGTACAAAGACAATGACTGACTGAGGCGATCTCAGGGTCTAGAGGGAAGGCCTGGAGCAGCCGTTCATGGCCTGTGCTCTGCTGTGTCAGCAAAGACCCAGCCATAAAGGTCAGGGAGCCTACCTCCTGTGACTTTCTGAAATGTGCTAAATGCATTAAAAGTTCCTGGATCCATTCCAATGTGGATGTGTTGGAGGGGAGGGTGTTTCTGCACCCACCAAGCAATTCTTGGAACACCAGCTGGGTGTCCTATAATTTAACTCAATTCTGACACTGCCTACCCAGAGAAAGCATCAGATTCTATCCAGTTTGAGGTCAGTGCTTTAAGACTGTCTTCCCCACCTGCCCTGCCTCACTTCAGACACGTGTCACTAGTCCAGGTTGTTACCTGCGCTTCTGACCAACTGGCTATAAATCAGAGGTTCCCACAAGCCCCTCCTTGGGTTTGATTAATTTATGAACAGTCCACAGAACTCAGGACACCTGTTTGATCACTAAATTACTGATGACCACAAAGGATTTTAAAGGATATGAATGAACAGCCAGATGAACAAAGGAGCACCTGTGCTCATGGAGCTGGGGGTCCAGCACGTGGAAGCATTCTCGTTCCCCAACGTGGACATTCTCTGAGCCGCCTCCTCTTGGGTTTTATGGAGGCTTCATTGCATACACATGATTAACTCATCAGCTGTGGGTGATCAATTCAACCTCCAGCCCCTCTCCCCTCCCTGGAGGTGGGGGTTGGGGGGGTTGGCGGTGGGACTGAAAGGTCCAATCCTCTATTCACGGTTGGTTTCCCTGGCAACCATCCCCACCCCCATCCTTAGGCACTTTCTAAGCCATAGCATTAACATAAACCCGTTTGTGGTAAAAAGGGGCTTGTTATGAATAACAAGACTCATTTCTTTTCTTTGGTTCTAATTTCAGGAATTGAGAAGAGACCAAGTATAGCAAAAGATGCTCCCATGGTTCCTTCCACTTAGGAAATTGCAAGCATTTTGGAAGCTGTGAGCCAGGAACAGTGGGAAAAAACTGAATATACATGAGAAATATATTTTGGTCATCCGAAATAGCAGTATCGCCTGCATCTAGGAGCAAGAGCAGCTCCATGAGAGTAGTGAGAGCTGGTACAACACAACGGAAAAGAGTTTCCGTTCCTAGTTCAAATTCTAGCTCAGCGTTCCTGGCTGTGTGTCCTCAGGTGAGTGAACTAAGCTCTCCGGTCTTGCCTCAGAGTAAGTGGAAAATGGTTTTGTAGGGCTGAGAGAATTAAATCATTTAGGTAATTAATTAATGCCTGTAAATTATACCCAGGTGATTGTGATCCAAGCATCTTCCTTCACTCAAATGTTTTCTTCCCCAAGGAGCAGAGAACTGGGAAATGTAAAGGTTAGTTTTCAAATCAACTTGCTGGATTTCAGGGCTGTCCGGTAGAACTTTCTATGATGAGAGAGATGTCGAGAGCCGAGCTCTCTCATATGGTAGCCACACGTGATGACTGAGCACTTGAAATGTGGCTAATGAGGCTGAGGAACTAAATTTTTAATTTAATTTAATTTAATAATTTTTTTTATCCTCCTCCGAGGATATTTTTCAATTTCTCTGTAGACAGATTAGGAGGGAGGGAAAGAGAGAGAGCAAGAGACAGAGAGAAACATTGATGCGAGAGGGACACATCAACTGGTTGCCTCCCGTGCAACCCCGACCAGGGCTGGGGACAAAACGTAACCTAGCTACGTGCCCTTGGCCAGAATTGAACCTGGGTCTCATTGGTCCGCAGGCCGACACTCTAACTGCTAAGCCAAACCAGCCAGGGCTTAATTTCATTTTAATTGATTTAAATGCAAATAGTCGCACATGGCTAGTGGCCTCTGTATTGGGTAGCCTATCAAAACCATCAATGTGTTCATTTATGGATGCAGTTTATAAAGAGCTTTCAGCTCTCTTGCTCCTTACTGTCTCTTTGATCCTGTGGGAGACAGGTACCACGCACTATTAATCTCATTTCACGGTAAGGAAACTGGTTCAGAGAGGTGCCCCAGCTAATGACTGGACCAGGCTCCTGGGCTCCTGAACAATCTGAGGAAGATGATGTTCTTGCCCTCCAGACATCAGGGGATGACTGCCAGGCCCAAACCATGCCTCACCTCATTGCCATGACTGTATAAAGGGTTAGACAGATGCCAGGAGCTGGCATTAGAGTAGCAGAATTTGCGAGTTGGGATCCAAGAGAGAGAAGGGTGGCCATTCCCTCGGTGGGCCGCTAGAGGGAGTTATTGACAGAGTAGCAAGCTCTGACACTAGGTCTTTTCCTTCAGTTAGATGCTGTTTGAAGGTGGAAGAAAACGGCCAACTTCTTGGTGATATTTCCATGTCATATACAGGCACTGGCTCCAAATATCTTTCCCTGAGGTCAGAGTGCACTAATTAGATTCCATGGTTTGGCAGTGGTGTGGGTTTTGTTTGTTTTTTACCTAGTTATTCAGAGGCAGATTTCCAAAGGCTCACTAGGCCTTGCCAGTCATTTTCTGCAAGTAGGCTTGAACAGGAGAAAGAAAGAATAGGTGTAATGGGAAGGGGAGAAGGTGGGGGTGCAGGAGGACTTGTAGAAGGTATAGGTCACTGAAAGGGAGGGGCAGAGGAAACTGAAGACACGACGCAATTCCCAGCCCAGTTCTTCTACTGTGACAAGAAAAACACATAGGACTTTAAACAGGTTCTTTGTCCTTCCTGTGGCCGAGTGGGAAGGCAGGAAGGGTTGCACATCCTCCTGGGACAAGGCCCTGGTCTCTGAGTGTTAATATTTCCATCGCATCCTAAGAGGAAAATCTCTCCCCCTTGGTCTTAAGTGAGATCTCTTTCCAACCTGTGAATAAGTTGGTCGGGGACAACACTGTCGCCATTCTATTGGAAGCTGAGCCTCGAAGAGCCTGGTGAGCTGCCCAGATCACTCAGCTAGATCACCCGAGAGGGCAGAACCAGTGTAGGGGCAGGGCTCTGCCACTTAGCCTGAACAGTACGGTTGCACACTATCTAGTTGCAGGAGGTTTACAATCAATTTGTCAGCAAATGGCAATGGCAAATGGTGACCAAATGTCTTGAGGGAGGGTTGCCTTTCTTCTGATTTGTGAAAGGTACCATCTGAGTCCTCAGACGCCCTGGCTGGCTGCAGCCCACTGTTCTGTCCACGAGGAGTTGGAGTTGTGATGGACTGATCAGCAGCCCAGAGGATCAGCCTTGAGGGCTGCTCCTACTCAGTTGGCCTCCTCATGTACTTTTGCTCAGGCTAATTCCAAAATCTACTGAACACCTACTAAATTCCAGCCTGGACCTGGGGTAGGGATAGAGGCTGGAGCTCGAGGGACATGACCATTAGTAAAGAAGAATTTGAAAAAAAGACAGAAAGTTAAAAGAAAAAAAAATGTATTCCCTATTGACCAGGAAAGGAGCAGAAGCAACAGATAAAAAAACATGGATTCTGGAGCCAGCCAGACAGGCTGCCAAAACCAGGCTCCATCATTTACTAGCTGGCTGACAGGCAGTACGTTCCTTGGCTTCTCTGAGCCTCGGTTTCTCCATCTGTAAGTGGTGGTGGAGGGTTACACTGGTTCACAGATTGTGAGGATTAAACAAAATAGCACACATAGAGGCTTGGCACGGTGCCAGGCAGTCAGGGTCCCACCAAGTGTACCTACCACACTGCTGTTGACATCAGGTCAGCAGTCAGAGAGATGGACCAGAGGGCTAGGCCAGGAATGTGGAAGTTGTAGGCCAGAAACCCTTTGCAGTCCTGGTTGCAGCCCTAGGAGCCTGGGCCACTGCAGAAAGTGAGCCTCGTTCTCACCAGGGCCCATGCAGCCATCCCGCCCAGATCCTGAACAGGAAGGATGCTGGGGGAGCCCCTCTGTCCTGAGCACCGGTGCCCTGCACATTCCTCTGAGCAAGCATGCCAGGCACTGACTGTTTTTCAAGGTTGTATTTGCAGCCCTGGCCGGTTTGGCTCAGCGGTTAGAGCATCGGCCTGCGGTCCGGAGAGACCCGGGTTCGGTTCCCGCTAAGGGCACGTACTTCGGTTGCAGTTTGTCCCCAGCCCTGGTTGGTCGTGCGGTGGCAGCCACTCGATGTGTCCCTTTCACATCGATGTTTCTCTCTCTCTGTCTCTTCCTCTCTCTCCCTCCCACTCTATCTGTACAAAAAAATGGAAAAATGTCCTCGGGTGAGGATAAAAAAAAAAAAAAAGGTTGTATTTGCAGTAAGCACCCTTGAGGGATGAGGTGACGTCTCAATGACCCAGAGCAGGCTTGCTTACTTGTCTATAAAAGGGGCGCTTCCTCCAGCCCGGTGAATCTCAGGTGTGACACAGACGCACTGCGCAGACAGCATCGCCCTGCCCCTTCGCCCTGTCCTGTGTGACTTGGGGGCAAGGGAAGCTGGTGCCCATAGGATGCTCACTGTACTTTCCGTGCTGTGAAGAACCAAGTCCTTCATCTCTGACCAGGAGTGTCCTGTCTTCTCCCAGCATCCACGAAACAGGACCAGGCCAGCTGAGTACTTTGGAAGCAGGTAAAACCCCTCATCCAGGCTTTGGGAGCCTTCTGGATGGAGGGAGGAGCTGTGGGGCTTTATCATTTAGAAATTTCTTATTCTTATTTATTATGTAATTAATTTATTTTTGTTACAGGTGTTTCTCCTTTCCCCCCCCACTGACACCCTCCTCCCATTTCCGCCCCCCACCCCTAGCATTACTGTCTTTGTCCATTGGTCATGCTTATATGCATAAGTTCTTTGGTTTATCTCTTCCCTCTAGACACTTCTTAGTTTTGAAGCTGCATCTGACTATCGAACACATTAGGGGCTAGGGAAGAGAAACAAAGCAAATAGAAATTTATCAACACACCTGTCCCCTTTGCCCTCAGCACGGTCTTGGATGGGCCTTATGAGTCCAGCAGGCAGATGAGTTGGATGGGGTGGCAACTGCCGGCTGTGTCCTGGAGGTGGGCGTGGGGGTGGGTTCTCGGAGAGGGAGTGGGCGAGGGCAGCACGGGCGAAGGCTTTCTTGACTGTGGAGGGTGGAGCCTCCTGCAGCCTCTCTGGCCTCCCAGGAACAGGGCTGAGGCCCAGTGACTCCAGTTTCAAGGGATTTGAAGATTGTCCTATGCCATCAATCTTCAGCATCACTGAAGAGCCGAAGCTGGGAATTTCAAGTCACAACGGTCAAGGTGTCTGGTTTTCATTTCCTGAGCCATTTGCCGTGTGTGGACGTGGCTGTCCGCCCCCTGGTGGAACGATGGGGAACGACAGGCAGTTGTCGGTGGACAGCCCCGCTCTGCTCCTGCGTGCAGGGGGCTAGCAGGGCCCACGGGCTTCTGAAGCGGGAGCCGTGTCTTCTGTGAGAGCGGAGTCGGCAGGAGGCGTGTGAAACCCCCACTTGAAATGCACTCTGAGGGGTAAGGGATGACTTCTTGTCACACAATTCCCACCAGGAAGGCTGTGTTTTATTTATTTATTTATTTATTTATTTTTATTATTATTATTATTATTATTATTATTATTTTTAATCCTCGCCCGAGGATATTTTTCCATGTATCTTAGAGTGTGAGGGGGAGAGAGAGACATTGATGCGGGGGGACACACTGACTGGTTGCCCCCCGCACCCCGGCTGAGCCGCAGCTGAGGCACGTGCCCTTGGCCGGATCAAGCCCACGACTCAGTGGTCTGCGGGCCGACGCTCTAACCGCTGGGCAAGCCGGCCAGGGCGGAAGGCTATTTTAAATCCAGCCATATCTTAGTCTTCGATGTTGAATTTTGTTTTCCAAAAAGGGAAGGAGCAAAACGCAGATTTAGCTGCCAGAACACGTGCGGAGTTGGTAATGGAGACAGAGCGAGGGCGTTCTCGAATTTGGGGCCATCGGAGGGTGCCAGCTGGCCTTCCAGTGGGGTCCACGGTGACCGCACATGACAGTCTGATTTGCAGACTTCGGAAGGAAGGCCTCAGGAAGCCACAGTCCGTGTTTTCTAACTGCCCTACGGTGGGACACGGGAGGCCAGCCCGGCTGAGCCGAAGCCTCTGGCGTTCCCATAACTCAGGACTCTGAGAGGTGAGGGGCCGGAAGAACCCAGATCTCCAGCTGTGGCCAGAGGAGAGATGTTTTGGCTCACATAACCAAACTGCCACCTCGCCAGGACAGGGGTGCCCTGGGCCAGGGGCACAAGGACCGTGCAGGAGCTCAGCCAGGGCACCTCCCCGCTCCTCTCTGCCCACTTCCGCCTCAACCCTGCTTCCCCAGCTCGGGCACCTGCCCAGCGGACCCCAGCTCTGCTCCAGAGCAGACTGCAGCCTGTGCAGGCCAAGGTCTGCCTGGAGGAGACGCAGGATGCCGGGCACCTGTGACTGGCGGTGCAACACCGACCCCTGCGCCATCTGAGGTGAAGAGGACCATCCCCGAGGAGCAAGCCTGGGTCTGTCAGGAGCAGACAGGATTGTGGCCTGTACATGGAGGGCAGCTCCCATCTAATCATGTGGTCGGAGTCCCAGAAGGAGGGCGGGGTGGCGGGGAGGTGCTGGGACGGTGGGTGTCCCCCGCAGTGTGTAAGCCAAGGAGCAGGGCTGTCCTGGAGCTCTGGGGTCTTGGCTCTCTCCATTCTTCCCCAAGTAGCCGAGGAAGCTTTTATGCAGCGTGCAAGTCCTGCTCGGAGCTCTGGCCCCCTTCATCCTGGGTGCGGCTGAGGCCTGGCCGTCACCTGCCTGCTGGTCTGAGGAGAAGCCTGTCTGTGCAGCTTTAGCAGCAGCAGGATGATACTCCACCCAGTGTGACAGAGACTGGAAAGGGCTGGGGAAAATGGGCCTCATTCACCGTTTAAGGCAGGTCCCTCCCCTTCTGTAAACCTGTAGGAGCCCCCCCCCTCACAGCACAGTGAGTTTGGTCAACAACCGCAGGTGGCTCCTCCTTTTTTGTCTGTGACCAAGCCTCCCACCCTCACCAGGGCACCCCTGGGTTTGGGGTCAGCTCCTGCACTTTCTAGCATCCGCGAAGTTGCACAGTGTCTGCAAACTCCCCCCTCCCCATTTCACTGGTTGGTTTATGCCTCGCAGGTGGCTGGGCAGATGAACCCCCCTCCACCCCAGCCAGGAACATGTAAACAGTTGCTCCCTGGCCCTCTGCGGAGAACAGCGCAAATCCCTGGACTGTGAGAACTCCGGGTCGTCTGCCAGCCAATCCCAAGGAGCCATGGGCAGCAGCCCCCGCTCATAACAACAGCGCTGGTCCATCAGGCCTTTCTCCGTGCCCGCCCTGAACACTGCCCAGGCTGTCTCGTACCCCCGCTGGGAACCTCTGCGAGACGGGGCTGTGCCCGCAGCGGGTAGGTAAGGGCACAGAGCCTGAAAGTGAAGTAACTGGCCCAAGCTCACACAGCTAGTAACAGTGGAGCTGCTTCCCCTCTCCATCGGTTTGACTCCAGAGGGAGGCCTTCCCAAGGACTCCATGGCCGGCGGTGCCCCTGAGAGGGGAGGCCATTGCCCATCTGTTCATGTGTCACGCTGCTGGATGCGACAAGATTCATGGCAGAGAGGAGGGGTCCCCTTGGGGGTGAGGTCCTCTCCTTGCGTTTGAGCCCAACAACAACAGCGACACCTGTCCCATAGGGTTGTTGTGAATACAAGTCACAGGTGCCCAGGAAGTGCTGGCACGTGGCGAGTGGTCAGTGACTGTGAGCTCTGACTCCCTGGTATTTGCAATGACGGTCACAGAAATGCTTGTTATATAGCGTCTATTACGTCGATACCACATGATCCAACTGGTCAGCAAGCTCTGTTGGTTCAGCCTCTTATTCAGCGCATAAACCGCCCGCCCCTTTTGGTGGTGACAACATTCTGGGGCAGAACAATGACCTTTGAATTCTCGGTCTCATCCTTTCCTTCCCATGGCTGGAGTGGAAGTGGGGAGCAGGAAAGTGGGTCCCAGGCCTGCACAGGGAACCCAGCTCTGTCTCTGGGTGGTGTGTCATTTTAGGGGACCCCTTGACATCTCCAAGCCTCAATTACCCGGCGTATAAAAGATGGGCACAATACTACCTACTTTATTTGACGTAGAGGGAGAATGAAATTAACAAGTGTCCGTTAAACTTTGGATACTGGGTTTGGCACATGCCCAGTGGGGCAGATCTTATTCTCCAAAGTGATCACAGCACTGGCAGTATTTCCGGTCCCTTGTGCTCTCTTCTAGAATCTTTCTGTTTCCCCTGGAAAGATCCTTGTAAACCTTGATGAATAGAGGCATAGTCCAGATGTGGCAGAAGTGACATTGCTGAGGCCAGGTCATCTAAAAGGTAACACATCTTTGGTGCGGCTCTCTCTCTCTCCCCCCCCCCCTCCCACTCTCCATGTGCCTTTGACACCCTGGAGCTGTCACGCTGGAGAGACCACACAAGTGGAGAGACTCGCTCCCCATTGTGGTAGCCCCTGGCCCCCCAGCTGAGCCAAGCAGAGATTAATTACCCCCACTGAGCTCTGCCCAAACTGCAGAATTCTGAGCAAAATAAATGGTCGCTTTGTGCTGCTAAGTTTCGGGGGGATCACTGTTACATGGCCAATGCCACGATGTCCCTTCCAAACAGTGCACACTCGGTGCAGCTCTCAGTTATCTTTCCAGAAACAGTACTGACCAGACCACATTCTCGCCTACTATACCTGTTCCAGCTCTCAGCATCCCGTGGCCCCAGGGCAAAGGCCGTGCTTTGCACAGCAGCGCAGGGACCCAGAGAGCCATGCAGCCTCCTCTCCACCTGCCCCTGCAGACCAGAGCCGGGGTCCTGAGCATGGCCTGGTCTGTGCCCGCTGTCCCCTTGGCCCTCCAACCTCAGTGCTGTCTCCCCTCTCAGTCATCAAGTTCAACTCACATGGCACCTGCTTTCTCCTTCCCCCCTCCTTTAGACTCACAGGACAATCTGTGCAACCCGTAATTTTGATTTATTATACATGGTATTGTGGGCCCTTCTGGTTTTTTCACCCAGAACATGAGCTTGGAGGGGAAGGGCAGGTACAGCATCTTATTTATCTTTACACCCCTCATTTAGCACAATACGAGTGTGCTGAACCAGTGTGTGTGTGTGTGTGTGTGTGTGTGTTACATTTAAGCGTGTCCTGGGTGTGAATTATTTACATCATGAGCTATTCGTGAGGCTGTGCCCGTTCTTCACATACTGAGAATCCTCAAGAACCAGCTGCTCTGTGTAGTCTCCACCAGACTGGTGAGTGGCATTTCTCCAACCCAGTATCTCAAGTGCAAGGGGACCTGTGTTTGCCACCAACCCTGTTAGCCCTGGGACAGGTCCCCGTGTCTGTGTTCACCTGCCATGCTGCTGCCATGGCCATTCTCACCTCCGCCCTGTGTAATGTCACAGGTCTGAGGCTATCAGAGGAAGAGTCCAGACACCTTCTGCCGCGACCTCACAGTACTGGGCCGACCCTCCTGGCTCTGCCGCTGGGAGGAACCCGGGCACCTCAGTCCAGGGCGGTGCTTTGTGGCATCTCTCGGCTTAGACACACAGGTCAGACGCGAGGCTGTGATCTGCATCACACCCACCACTTCTCAGTGTGCCACCCCCAAGCAGGGGAAGGTGAGGCGCTCTGGAACGACCCAGTGCCCACAGAGCATCAGTACAGATGCCGACTCTGCCCCAAGCACTTAAGAGGGCTGTGTGGCTCAGTGGTTGAGCGTCGACCCACGCACCAAGAGGTCGCCGGTTTGATTCCCAGTCAGGACACATGCCCAGGTTGTGGGCCAGATCCCAGTAGGGGGCATGCAGAGGCAGCAGAATGTTTCTCTCTCATCAATGTTTTTATCTCTCTCTCCCTCTTTCTTCCACTCTCCCTAAAAATCAATAAAGAAAAATAATTTTTTAAAATAATGCTTGCATAAACATTCTGTTTATCTTTTTTTTTTTTTTTTTTTTAAAGAGGGCTGCAGGACAGCCAGCTCCAATCCGGCTCTCCAGGCGTTTCCCCACAAGATGGGAAGGTGCCTCGGGTTTCCGTCCTGGTTGCTCCCACCTGCATGAAAACAATGGTAGCTGTCCCTAGTCCATGTCCACAGCGTTGGAGACATACTCAGGCTCTCTAGAAAAGAGGCACAGGGCGAGGGATGTTACTAAGCAGAGGTTTCACATTTATCGGCCCCTCACCGCGCACCCAGGATCCCTCTCCAGGAAATAGATGTGGTGGCATCTTTGGCTTGTTCGTTACAGAAGCCCCAACCCAGACAGCTTTCACCTGTCCCTTGGGGCAGAATGGCCCCCCCTGAGAGGCACCCAGGGCGCAGTGGCTGCCTCTGTGCCTGCTGCTGGTTGAGGATACCGCCCGGTGCACACGCCGCGAGCTGTGCCGGGTCCCTGCCCGAGTTTGTCAATTCGCTGGGAAAACGTGGGAAAGGGGATTTTTGTTTACTGAGATATAAATGATGATATAGTATATAAACTATTGACATCTGAGATTTTAAACTAACGTTTTTTAATTAAAACATTTTAATTGTTGACATTTAAAATTTTTAAATAAAGATACTTTAGTTTACTGATTCCAACTACCTTTCTTTGTAGTGAAATCATATTGATGAAGGAAATAGCCCCTCGAGAGAAGAGGGTAGGAGACTCCCGGGTCCGGTGCAGAGCCCGTCGGTGCCCTGGAGAGGCTGGGACCGGGCAACAGCTGGCCGCGGCAGGGGCAGGGCTCCCAGAGACAGTGGGCGGCGAAGTCACACTGCACTCTCTACAGGTGTCCCAACTGTAGGACTGCCCCCTGCAAACATGGGCGGAGCCTGTCTGTTCTCACCAGGGCTGGGTGTCAACACTGCCACCTTGGGGCTGGTGACTGCAGCACATGGCTGGGCACCACCAGCCAAACTGTCTCCAAATGCTGAGGGGTGGGGTCTTAGATCTGTCCAGGGACCCTGGTGTACATGCCCCAACAAGGACGAGACAGGAGCAAATTGTTTCCCGCACGCATCTTGTGACCTTGGTTTGTCCTAAACATGGAGGCTGCGTGGGAGAGTGGGAAACCCTGGCGTTTAGTCAGCTAAGCGTGGGCTCAAATAAGTGGGGACTGGGGATCATTTGCTTAATCTCTCTGCATCTCTGTGCACTTGCTGAGGACCAAATGCAGTGATTCATGTAAAATGCCCGGCACACAGTAGGTGTGCAGTTCCTCTCGGTCCCTCCTCCCCTTCTTTCAGGGCAGGAGTGACCCAAGCAATCTAACTGCTGGCTTCCCTCCAGCATCTAAAGTGTGCTGGGCACATAACTGATTTTCAGTAATAATCTGATAAGTGATTCACAAACTGGGCTTCTGTTTACGGGCTGTTCCTAAAGCTAAATATTTGTGAAAGTCCCATAGACACCCTGCAAAATGAAAGTGCTAGGGACGAGGGGAAGGTCAATGCCGTCAGCAGCCCGGACGGAGTCAGACTAGGACTGCGTTGGATTATGCCAGGAAAATGTGTTCTTCTCTGGGCCAAAGGCTAGGAGGTTGGATGGAAAATCAGCCCCTCAGTTAGGGAGCTGACAGGTTTTCTGGATAGACACAGGGCAGGCCAGGCCAGGCTGGGGCTGAGCCACCAGCTGGACCATGGCACTGTCAAGCCCTCAGGATCCCAATGCCACCATGACATTAATTACCAATTCGTGCTTGGACGGGCAGCTGGAAATGTCACGATGCACTGGAACAGCTTGGGAACAGCGCTCGGCCAAGCCTGACATGCACGACAACCTGTGGCCTCTTTCTGAGCAGAAAAACCCAACACCTCCCAGGCTCCCCATGGTCTTAGCTCTCAACTCCTGGGAAAATGCTGTGGAGAAGCACTTCACATCCTGGATCTCAACCAGCTCCCCTCCTCCGTACAAAGAAACACTTAGAGAAGACAAGACAGTAAGATAGATCCACCAGGAGAGAAAGCTCCCTAGGATCTATTGTTGACTGAAACACGCAGGTTGTATGAAATACCTTCTTTTTTAAACTAATATTCATGCATACACATCTGTATACCTATGTATTTGGTTATATACGCTTGGTAACAATTAATAGGGATTTAGAGGGAGCGGCTTCTATTTTGTACACTTCTTTATCATGTTTTTTGTTTTATAACAAATGTATATGACTTGCATGTTTTAAAATAAGATTTTATTTTAGCTTCCCTTAAAACAGCTTGGGATAAATCACATGTAGCTCAAATTTTAATGAGCATCTATTCTGGGTGCGAGACGGTGTTCCTTCCCCTGACAGATGAGCTGACAGACACGTGTGTGGAGTTCACTGTGACAGGAGGCAGCCCGAGGCAAGGTCAGGGATAGACAGCGTGATGCTCGGGGCTGTCACTGGCGGAGGGCCTACTATGTGCAGGCACATTACAAGTCTTCTGTCACTAAATCCCCAGGGTGACTCATTCAGTCATCAGGTACTCCAACCCCTTCGGTGTCGATCAGGTCCAATCAAGCTTTTCATTCGACTGAACACAAAGGCATCTCTGAACCACAGTTCTGTGGTCTTGTGTTGTGTCTGAGAAGCAAGAGGGGCCCAGCCTGAGAGCGGGCCCTGTGCCGCGGCCTGCCTGTCGGTGCCCTCGCCCTCCAGGTGCAGCCTGTGTCGATGCGCAGTCAAGCTGCCCTAAACTCCTCTCTATCGTACAAATAAACCAGAGCTGTCATCCGGTCTGTCCGTCCAGGACAGGCCTTCTGCTGGAACTACCCCATTTCCAAAAGAGCCTCAAAAATGTTATTTTTTTCCAATTAGCCATTTGCCTAGCAATTCTCTTTATAAGTATTAAAAACAAAAGCAAGCAAACGAGCCATTAAACATGAAAACTAAGGCGAGTCACAGGCCGCAGTAGAGCAGTGGAGCCCGGACCCAGAGCCGAGCTGGCCTGGGTGGGCGGAGCGGGGTGCACCGCTTCTCCTGAGGCTCTCCCCCTCACCTGAAACTCAGGGGGGAGCATGCACGGCAACACCCACCGAGGGCTGTTCCGGGAAGCATCATTCAAAGCCAGCTCAATAAAGGTGAGGCCCTGCCTTCCTCCAGCAGAGGGCAAAACCCATCTGGATGCCATGTCATGCAGTACCAGTTTCTAGCAATGGGCCCTGGCTCACATCAAGACCTTGGGAGGAGCCCGTTTGACAAATCCACACAGCCGGGAGGGCCTCCTTCCGGGCTCCATGCGGGGAGTTTTGAAGGTGGCAGACTGGTCAGGAGAGCGCCGGCTCACCTGGACATGGAATCGATGTCTGCTGGCCAGCAACACGGCAAGAAAGGAGGCACATGGGATACACCCGTCAAGCTTGATGAAAGGGCGACGGAAACAATGAGACAGCAACATTCTTTATTGACAGAGATATTTTATTTCGCCATCCTAGAGCATTTTATTTTTTAAAGACAGGAATTCCAGAGCGCCTCATTCATTTCTCGCTTGGACCTCACTGCCCCCGAGGAAGAGCCAGGCAATCCAAAAGGCACTGTCACCCTGTGGTTCACAGGCCTTGGGACAGAGGCCAGCATCCCTTCAGGGAACAACCACGTTACCACTTGGAAGAACTGCACTGAACGGCTGGGGCCTCGACTCCTCTCCCAGGGCGTCCAAGGAGCCAAGAGAAAGGCCAGAGCACAGGGCACCTCCCACAGCTCCAAGCGCTGGGTCAGGGCCGGGAGATGGCAGGGGCACCTGCTCGGAAGGGTCCTCAGCTGAGCCCGAAAGGCAGTGAGGTCTTCCTGGAGCAGTCCTGGGAGGAGGAGGCTGGGGAGCTGCAAAGTTCGTCCTTCATGCTACACGAGTCCCGTCTGCACGCGTGCAGAGGGCTGGGTCCCTGCCGAGAATCCTCTGGGGAGAAGGCAGGACAGGTAAGAACCCGAGCAGACAGGAGCGTGGGCTCTGCTCTCCCAGCGCCCTCCCACCCTTCACTGCAAGTGCACAGGCTCTGCGTCCTGGCTCAGACACCTCTTACATTGCTCTCTCCGCGGACAGGCATGCTCCGAGAATAAACAGGGCACCTCCTCCTCCCCGAGAGTCCCCTCGAGGGGTCACTGGCCCCCGAGGAGCCTTCCCTTGAAGCCTCTCACAGGGTTTATTCTGTTCTGCTGCTTCCGTTACTGAGGCTCCCGCCTGAATTTGATCAGTTTACTATGTGACTCCTTTCTGCTACCCCATTTCCTGTGACCCTAAGATGCTAACCAGCCAATTCAGCCTTCCATATCCACCTTGGGGTGCAGACAGGTCAGACTCCAGCCCAGACTCTGGGCCCAGGATGCTAAGGTTAATTCCTGAGTGACGTGGTCACCAGCAGGCTCTGAGCCCAGGAACCCCAAAAGAGGACGCTCAGGTGAGATTAACGGGACACATCTCCCCAGGCCCAGCCTCCCTCATTTCCTGCCCTTGTCTGTGGGGAGCCAGGAGTGGGTGGGCAGCAGGGTCCCGTGGCCTGGAAGACTCCTTCCTTCTGGGGATCAAGAGCATGTGTTGATGGAAGCGAGGCCCACAAGGGGGCGCTGGCTGCCTCTGGAAGCAACGCAGCAGGCGAGGCTGCCCACCCGCCAGTCACCGGATGAAATGCAAGTCGCAAACACAGAGCACCCAGCGTGCAAGTTCTTCGGAAAAGAAGAGAGCAGGCATGAGGGAGAAGAGTCACTTCACCCATTTATTATGTACAATAGTAAGGCACACGTTTAAGCAGCAAAGAATAGGAAAATCTTTGGCTGACCAACAGTATCAGTATTTTCTGGGGCACACACCATGTTCTTGGACTCCCCCACTCTGTACACAGACCCATCGGGCTGTGCAGCCCTGTACACCCACTTCAGTACAGACCAGCAGACTAACACGCCCAAGTGTCGCACCAGTCCCACCAGAGTCCGCTGCAGAGCACAGCACGCTGCCACCAAGCACAGCGGCGCTGCTGGTGGAAAGGGCGGGGCACCGGGCGGGGCACGGGGCAGCCCAGGTCCCCTCAGGCACCTGCCCTCTCCACAGAACTTCAGACTCTGTGAGCGCCTGTGGAGGGGAGGCGGTCCCACTGTCACTCCTCAGGAGGGAAAAAACACCTCGATTCAAAGAAAACCACCGTGGATAAATTTGCTTACATTCTGTTTTGTAATAAATACTTACAGGTAGGTGTCTATATGCGAACAGAATCTAGGCAAAATCACAGGTAAACACACCACTGGGCATCAAAACTTCTGGAGCTGATACAAGAAAATGCTGTATATGGGCTTCATTATATTGAGAACGATATTTTAATTCTGTAACAAAGCAAAGTTTCATAACAAGCACCTCACTCAGAGCATAACATGACACTAACATGCGCTAAGTATAACACAGCTTCACGGGGCACCTACTGGAGTTTAAACTAACGACTATGCACTTACATGTGTGTGTATGCAGAAGGGACACATGAGGCATGGCAAGAGTGAACCCGCTGGAGGTTACACGTACGGATGACACTGTCCAGCTTAGTGGTGGTCACTGTGAGAGGCTCATGGAGTCCAAAGATTTGCTCCAAGGAACATCTTAGGGTTCCGTTTCTTTTTTAAAGCTAAAATGGTGTGACTCACCCTAATCACACATCTTTATTTATCTAACTGAGCAAATGACTTGGGATTATTTCCAAACCAAAGTCCATCTTCAAAGGATGAAGATTCCTCCTGTCTAAGGATAGTCAGATGAACCTACCCGGCCCCAAAGGCCATTCCAGTACAGGTGTTTGCAAAAAGTCTCTACTTGGGCAGCGTGGCAGTGACCAGCACGGTCTCCCAGAGGGTCACCTTCTGAGGAAGGCGAGGTGAGATGAAGCACTTGGATGTTCTGGAGCTTAAGAAAAAAGCTCGACACACAACCTTATCGTCATGCCTCACACGTGTGCACCTACACAGACACATCTTTATATACCATCAAATTACTAAACGAGAATAGGGTTTGCTACTTAAGAGAAAAAAAACTGCTGATTAGTTCCAGAAGAAATCCATCGACTGAAATGCTGACCTCGACTGCATCCCAGCTAGTCAGCTTCTGACTTCTTAATTACTCTGCCCGTCTCCCGCGGAGCCACACATCAGAGACAAATCCATTAGACACTCCTCACACTGAGGGAAGACACTTTAAACACACTCATGAGTTAACCGGAAAAGAGAAAAGACCGACATTTCTCAAGCACAGACCAGGACTGCGTCAGGTTTGGGGAAGTGAGGAAGCCCACTGTGGGCCGGATGCTCGCGGATGGCTTGCAGCCTTTGCCATCTGAGAACAGTCACGGGCTCCCGCTGACCAGGACCACGGTGCTCTCGCTCAGGAGTGCATGGTGGCTCAGAGCACAGCAATGCACTCCGCTGTCGCCGGTGCCGACACGGAGCAGGAGCAGGAGCAGAGCAGGAGCAGGTTTTGGAAAACACACCTCTGCCCCGCAGAGCTCCTCACATATATAAGCTCTCTGCCGGGAAACCTTTTAAACCCCAATCTATTCTTCACTCTTTTTTTGTTTGGTACGTGCCCCTAGTGGGAAGCGAACCCGGGACCCTCTGGTCCGCAGGCTGACACTCCAACCGCTGAGCCAAACTTGCCAGGGCCTATTCTTCACTCTTCCTGGGAACCCAGCCTCACCTGCCATCTGTGTTCACATCAGTCTCCAGGGCTCAGACGGCTGCTGCCCAGGGAGAGCTCATCAGTCCATCAGCAAAGGTGCCTCAGCCGGGCGTCATGAGGATACGGGTGGCCGAGGGCAAAGCCAGGGAGAAGGAATAGGACCTATGGGCTTGACTGCAGGGGGCATCCTGACAGCCTCCCCGAGCAACAGAACCACCAGGCTGTTCAAGTTCACAGCTTATCTGCAACAACTGTCTGGTATCCGACCCAAGCCCTGTGCAGTCAAGTTCACACATGAGCCCGAAGAACGAGGCCCCACCCCTCTCTGGCCTCCGAGCAGAGCCTTGGGCGGGACGTGGCAGCCCTGTCCTGCGTGCCTGCTTGGAACAGGCTCGACTCAACGCCATCAATAGCTCCCAACCTCTGGGAAGCAGAAGAAAAGCAGAGAAGAAAACGCACATGCACTGAAATTAGTGGCTGGAATCCGGCAGCACCTCCTAGTCCATGGAACACCGGGGCAGCACACAGAAGCTGCCACAGCACACTCACTGAGGAAGCAGAATACTCTGGAGGTCTTCACCCCAAGCCAGAGCCTTTCCCCTGCGTGCTGAGAGGACCTGTGGGTTCCACCATCAGACTCCACCGGGAATCCCAAGGGCGGGCCTCTGGACAACGCACCAGTGTTTCTGAGATGGGCTCTGAGCCACACCTACAATGGAACACAAGGGTTTCCCCCACGCCCGGTGTTCATGGGTAATTCTAGGAGCTCTGGGCCTAGTCCTATTTCTTAGCTCCTGAGTGGGGCAGCTGTGCGTGCACACACACAAATCAGACAGGGAGAGTGTGTGCCAAGAGGCGGCACCGATCGCTATTATCCCCAACCAGAGGCGTCCACCCTGGCGAAGGCGCAGGTCCTCGCCAAACCCATGGTTCGGATCCCGGCTTCTCCTGCTGTGAGGCTTTGGAAAGGGACTTCATCTCCCCAAGGCTCCGTTTCCTCCTGCGAAGTTAGAATAGACCTGCTCCTGCTCTCGGGTGGATGAGTCCTCACTGCAAGGCACTTTCCATAGTGCCACCTACAGTCGACACTAAAAACCACAGCGACTGTTATTTCTCTGAAAATCAGATGAGATAATGTATTGCAAACTGCCCAAGATGCAGAGCGGGTGCTCAGGACAGGCAACCTCATTCTCTCACATGCAAGCAAGGCTTCGAGAAAGCTGCGAAGAGGAGGTGGCCGGGCCCTGGCTTGGCAGGAACTCGCCCATGAAAAAGTTTGCAAAGCTACAGATCCCTTTCCTTATGGAAGAGTCTTCACAGGCTAGAAGAAGGTCGATGAAGACCGTAGCAGGACCGGAACATGGTGATGACGTGGTTGCGGATGCAGTGAACACACCCGGCAACTCGGGGACGGAGGAGAGCCTGCCAGCCGGGAGCCAGGGCGCCAAGGAAGTGTGCTAGAGCACGAAGACGAGGTCGGGGGGGCTGCGCTGGGCTCCCTCCCACCCACTTCCAGGGGAGACAGCCCAAGCTTGGGGTGGCTCAGACATGGGAGGGTGTGGGGGGCTGGCAGAGGTGACTTGCTGTCCTATCTCTAGATACCCTTTCCTTCCCGGTGCGTCCCCAACATTAATCATGTTCAAAACATCATTAAGAGAGTTAGATGTCATCTACTGAATCTCAGCACCTTCAACAGTGATGAGAACAGAGAATGGAATGGGGACCCTCTGCCCCATGCCCAGCCACCCTTTCCTCCCTGCCCTCCCCCCATGCACCAGGGCCTGTGGCGTGCCCCTCGCCCCCAGAGCCTCCGGCTTCCCAGGCTGCACGATAGTCGGTGATGCTTAACCCGGGACCGAAGGAGGCAACAAGCGAGCACAAAGCTTGGAGTCCCCGCGGAGCAGCCTGGAGTCCCTTCCCGCTTCCTTCGTCACACTGGACAGCTGGGGCCCCTGGTTTCCTCCTCCCCTTCGGCCTACGTTTCTCTCACCCTTCAACCCGCTCAATTTGGGGAGGCTGTACCTCTACCCAGGTTACACTCTAAAGACCAATCCTAAAATAAGCAGCCGAGCAGAGTTCCCGAGTGGTGGTGTCCCCAGGCTTCCCTGAGGTGGTCTCAGAGCCAGGGCTCCCTGTCTTCCCTGCAGTGAGCGGGGAACGTGACCTGGAATAACAGCACCCAGCCGCGCTGGAGGGGAACACATCGCCCCAGCAGAGCAGCGGACAGGGAGCACCCAGCTCTGCGCAAGAGCTGATGTGCGAGAGCAGAGAGCCGGGGCCGCGATCGTGACGCGGACGTCACACCGACCGTGGACCTTCGCTCGTCAAAGCTGACCTAGTTCACAGTCAGAATGGGATTAGCAGCTTCCACCCAGCAACTCAGAGGGGCAGGCAGCCGGCAGCCGGCCTGTGGCTTTGCCCACTGGCCACGATGAAACAGCAGGAACGGTGACAGTCCAGACACTGCTCTCATACATCCCAGACCTACGCTGCCATGTTTTATGTAAAAATGAAAAAAGGAAAAAAAAGGAGTAAAACTAAAAAGAAGGAAGCAAAGACAGAGGTGAAGTCAGGGAAGTTAGGGAGGGTGAGCACCAAGATCATACTGCTCCCATTCCGTTTGGAAATACTGCCGAGTCCACAACAGCTAGGCAGCCCCAGAACCCCCTGGAAAATCCACAGCAAGCAGGTAATCAGATGAGGACATTTCAAATTCCATCACCCCAGACATCTCATCTCGTTGTCACACCCACACACATTCACAGGACACCCCCGATGGCACAGGTGGTTTTACATGATACCCAGACGGGCGATCAGATTTCTAGGAGCTTCTTCTTACACAAAAAGATGCTAAAAGGCAAGGAGAATGGGGGTATCGAAGGAAAATCCACGTTCAGGTTTATCTGTTTATAACTAGAAAATAGGTGTCCAGAGCCCCTCCCCATGAGATACAATTTCGGCACAATGAAAGAATTTCATTTCCCGTTTCTTCTGTTTCCAAGCCGACAAGCACCGTCTGTCTCTTTTCCACCACACGCGGTACAAATCCATAGCGTCCGCTTCCTCTTCATTCACGTAGGTCTCCTGATTTTTTAAAACATTTATAAAAAGTGTTCTCACTAATCTGAACTCTAGCAGTTCGAATCACTCCTGATTTTCCATCTACAACCTTCCCAATCGTTCTGCTCCCTCTCCGCCACCTCGTTCACTTGTCCTGCTGCACCTTCGAGAGGAACGCCGGTGTCAGATGAGAACTTCCATCATCTCCCCGTCGGGGAACTCGGGCTTGTGGAGCAAGCTGCTGACGCGGCCTTTGTGGTCAGGCGGCTTCCCATGGCCCGGAGAGTTCTCTGCAAACACAAGGCAGTGTCAGCAGCCCGCCCCCAGCAGGCGTCTCTCACACGGAACCGTTTCCAATACCCCACTCACACTGATGTGTGTACGAAAGGCCACCTAACCCGGCCTGCTGAGCCTAGCACATTCCCTGCCTCCTTGGAAAGTGCCTTCTGGAAATTAAATCTCAGAAAAAGACCCTTCTGTATATACTTGTCTGTTTTGTAGGATGAAAATAAAAAACTCCCTTGAAACAGTTAATTTATGCCCCCAACAACCCCAGCCCCTCCCAGGAATTCCTGGAGAGTGACCCCCACGACTAAGCTTAGTCCCCATGACAAAGCCAAGCCTGTCCCTTCCCCTGATGCTTCTGGACTCATCACAAGCTGTCTTCTCTTGCCCGTTTTCAAGTGACCCGTCAGTTCTGGCCTGAGCGAGGGGCCAGAGTCCCCTCCTCTGCAGTTAAACCTGCCTTCTCCTTAACAAATCCTTAAGAAGTGAGACCATGCCCTGGCTGGTTTGGCTCGGCGGTTGGAGCGTCGACCCGTGGACCAGAGAGTCCTGGGTTCGGTTCCCATTAAGAGCACGTACCTCATTTGCAGTTTGTCCCCAGCCCCAGTTGGGGTCGGGGGGGTGGGGTGGCGACCACTTGATGTGTCTCTCACATTGATGTTTCTCTCTCTCTCCCTCCCTCCACTCTATCTGAAGATAAATGTAAAAATGTCCTCAGGTGAGGATAAAAAAATTTTAAAAAAAAAGGAAGTAAGGCCATATCTGTGCGCTCCAGGCCTTGGTGCACCTGGTGCGGGGACCAGCTCCCCAACCTCCTCTGGAGCACACCCGTGGCCTCCCCTTGCAGGGAAGGGCTGGTCACAGAGCAGACTTTAGGAGGGGACCTCAGGGTGTGTACTCCTTCAAATGGAAATAAATTAGGAGTGTCTACACACATTTTACTCCTGTAAGAGCACACACAGCCTGCGTGCATTAGGGAAACCATAATCATAAAAACCCCACAAAGTGAGAGCTGACTGGTGATCCGCTCCCTCCGCAGCTCAGCAAAAGGCTCCCTCCCAGGCCAGACAGCTCCAGGGTGTTTTCTAGTGTAAAAGGAGATCCAGACGTACCCAGTTTCTCTGCTGTCCCTTTGGCCGCTGGGTGTTTCAGGACCGGGCTGTTGGAAGGGGTCGCGCTCAGCCGGCCACGACTGGGCAAGGAGGCCATGTTGGGCCAGAAGAGTTCAGTGCTCTTGTCCGTCTGGGTGCTGCTGTCCTTGCTGCCCGTCTTGGCGTGGGCGCTGCTGGCCGATGAGGCGGGCACCGGCGGGGCCAGGGCTGCGGCGGGAGCTGCGGGCAGGGCGGGGGTGGAGGTGTGCTCATGGTGCTCCTTCCCCAGCAGCAGCCCTGGGGAGGGAAGGGAGCTGTTTCAATGCCATTTTTTAAAACAAAACAACAAATCCGAGTCTTGGAGATAATTTCCTTCTTGAACTTTCAACAATAAAGATAATTTAAAAATATTTCCCTCTTGACTGAGGATTGTTTTATGCATTTACAAGCATTTATTATGTGCCTGATAGGTTGATAAGCACAGGAAGTTTAAACAAGGAAAATACCTCGTCCCCTCCCTGAACATTTCAGTTGTTTTTTAGGAGTTGTGAAGTAAACTTGTTATAATCGAATGTGATAAGTAGTAGGATAAATTATTCTCAAGTGGCATGAGGGGCGTAACGGCCAGTGTTGAGGGCTGGGGGCCCTCCTGCAAGACTTTCTAGAGTCGAAGCTTGCTCTTTCTAACATGCCGCGGGACGGCCGGCATTGGGCTGTGGTCGTGTGACGACCCCTGCACCAAGAGGTCGCCAGTTCGAGTCCTGGGCAGGGCACATGCCCCAGGTTTCGGGCCAATCCCCAGTGGGGGTATGTAGGAGGCAGCCGATCAATGTTCTCTCTCATCGATGTTTCTATCTCTCTCTCCCTCTCCCTTCCTCTCTCTCTAAAATCAATAAAGGAAACTATTTTTTTAAAAAGAAAAATTAAAGGTTTCCCTGGTTCTAGACATGGCCCTCCTGGCCTGCTGTGCTTCTGAATGGCCCACACTCCGATGGTCTCTCGCAGCGCCAGGCTCAAATACAACCTAGTTCCCAGGTGAGAATGACACCGAGGTGAGCACCTACTTCCTGCAAGAGCCCCCCCCCCCCCAGCGGAGAGCCACGCCCCGAGAAGTAGGGGACCAGCTGGGCTCCTGGAAGGAGCCACTGGGCAGGCAGGGGGCGGGGGAAGGGTGAGGGGGGCCTGCGGGGCGGGGCCTTCCCTCTTCCTCAGCGCCTTCCTGCAGAGCCAGACAGGAGAGCCACTTTTCATTTGTATTTATTTTTATTTTTTGCTAATCCTCACCTGAGGATATTTTTTCCATTGATTTTTAGAGAGAGTGGAATGGAGGGAGGGAAAGGGGAGAGAGAGAGAGAGAGAGAGAGAGAGAGAGAGAGAGAGAGAGAGAAACATCCACATAAGAGAGACAGACTGGTTGCCTCCCACACTTTCCCTGACCAGGGCTGGGGATCGAACCTGCAACCCTTTGGTGTGTGGGCCAATCCTCTAACCACCAGGCAACATCAGCCAGGGCACAACTTTTTAGCTTTAAATAATGAAATGTGGCGCCCATTCAGAAAAGCGTGAGCACTCAGAAACCATGGCCAGCACAATCCACTGTTCATGTATCTGAACCAGCCAGCAATTCATAAAGTATCCTCACCAGGGCTGTTGCAAGGTGCCCATTCATAACCCAACACAGAGCAATTCTGTTGGTCTGTAACTGCTTTTTAAATGTAATGTGCCTGTTGGTGACTTGGATGTAGTGTTAAAAGAAGATCTGGGCCTGAGACTCTGAGTCTCTGACGAGCTCCCAGGTAAGGCCGGCGATGTGGCTCACAGACCACAGTTCTAGTGGCCAGGCCCTCTGGCTGGGTGCTTTGCACACTATGCCACGGCTAAGAAGTGGTGGAAGTGGGATGCAAGCCCAGCTGTGCCTGACTTCAAGCCAACCTATGTTCTTCCCACCTAATCAGCTGCCTGTCAAAACGCTGCAGTCTGATAAGGATGTTGTGGAACTGTCGCCAGCCAGGCATCTCACTCTGGAGCCCCCAAGCCATCAGGAAGGTATACCCTGTCACTTCAACCTCCTTCCAGAGCCCGAGGCAGAGGGTGTGGGGACACGGTGGGAACTGGGCGCTGGCCCGTGAAGGTGCCTCTGCCTGGCCTCTCAGAGAGCCCCTCTGTTTTAGTGACACGTGGGCACCGATGACAATGCCTGTGGTGGGGGAATACAGTGCGGAGAACCCGGCGGTTTTTCCTGCAGCCTGGGTCTGGCTCCCAGGCGGTGTGGACATGCCAGATGCTAGGGGACACTGCCACAGACACCAGAAAAAGGGCTGAACGTCACAACCTGGCCGAGCACACTCAGACTCCTGGACTCCCAGGCGCTCTAACGGGGGAGTGGGGCTCAGCGTCCTGGGGAGGGCCTTTGATGATCCCAGCTGCTCTGCATGCACAGAGGCTTTGAAGTGCACTTCCTTGGAAGGCTGAGGCTGCCGAAGTGACCTGTGGAAGCACTTCAAACAGAGATTCGGGCTGGGTGCCTTTGATCCTCGACTCTGTCAGGTTCATACCGGAAGCTCTTATCCCCTTTGGCACGAAGCAGCCGGGCTCCTCTGGGGTTCTGTGCTGACAAAAACTGGCTCTTGGCTCTGGATAAGCAAAACACACTCTGACCCAGGGACATGCATCAAAGGCGGGCCAGATCCTGGAGCTGCCAGTGTGTGGGGAGAGGGGCCAGGGGAGGGGAGGGACGTGTGTCTGAGAACGCTGCCTGCTTCCTCTCCAGATTCAGTGAGCCGTCAGCAGGCCGGCCGCCCCAGGAGACCCATTCGGGGCTAACACCACATCTGCACAATTCTCCAAATTCTGTCTGTGCAACAAGACAAGAACCACGACCACCAACCTCTCACGCCCAAGCCACTTCTTCCAAAGTGAGTCCACCCCCCTCTCTCACCTCGCCCTCACCACGGCCCAGGGCCATGTGTCCGCCCCCCTCTCTCACCTGGCCTTGACCACGGCCCAGGGCCATGCGTCTGCCCCCTCTCTCACCTGGCCCTCACCACAGCCCAGGGCCATGCGTCTGCCCCCTCTCTCACCTGGCCTTGACCACGGCCCAGGGCCATGCGTCTGCCCCCTCTCTCACCTGGCCCTCACCACAGCCCAGGGCCATGCGTCTGCCCCCCTCTCTCACCTCGCCCTCACCACAGCCCAGGGCCATGCGTCTGCCCCCCTCTCTCACCTGGCCCTCACCACGGCCCAGGGCCATGCGTCCGCCCCCTCTCTCACCTCGCCCTCACCACGGCCCAGGGCCATGCGTCTGCCCCCTCTCTCACCTGGCCCTCACCACAGCCCAGGGCCATGCGTCTGCCCCCTCTCTCACCTGGCCCTCACCACGGCCCAGGGCCATGTGTCCGCCCCCCTCTCTCACCTGGCCCTGACCACGGCCCAGGGCCATGCGTCTGCCCCCTCTCTCACCTGGCCCTCACCACAGCCCAGGGCCATGCGTCTGCCCCCTCTCTCACCTGGCCCTCACCACGGCCCAGGGCCATGCGTCTGCCCCCTCTCTCACCTGGCCCTCACCACAGCCCAGGGCCATGCGTCTGCCCCCTCTCTCACCTGGCCCTCACCACAGCCCAGGGCCATGCGTCTGCCCCCCTCTCTCACCTGGCCCTCACCACGGCCCAGGGCCATGTGTCCGCCCCCCTCTCTCACCTGGCCCTGACCACGGCCCAGGGCCATGCGTCTGCCCCCTCTCTCACCTGGCCCTCACCACAGCCCAGGGCCATGCGTCTGCCCCCTCTCTCACCTGGCCCTCACCACGGCCCAGGGCCATGTGTCCGCCCCCCTCTCTCACCTGGCCCTGACCACGGCCAGGGCCATGCGTCTGCCCCCTCTCCTCACCTGGCCTCACCACAGCCCAGGGCCATGCGTCTGCCCCCTCTCTCACCTGGCCCTCACCACAGCCCAGGGCCATGCGTCTGCCCCCTCTCTCACCTGGCCCTCACCACGGCCCAGGGCCATGCGTCCGCCCCCTCTCTCACCTCGCCCTCACCACAGCCCAGGGCCATGCTCTGCCCCCTCTCTCACCTGGCCCTCACCACGGCCCAGGGCCATGTGTCCGCCCCCTCTCTCACCTGGCCCTGACCACGGCCCGGGCCATGCGTCTGCCCCCTCTCTCACCTGCCCTCACCACAGGCCCAGGGCCATGCGTCTGCCCCCTCTCTCACCTGGCCCTCACCACGGCCCAGGGCCATGCGTCTGCCCCCTCTCTCACCTGGCCCTCACCACGGCCCAGGGCCATGCGTCTGCCCCCTCTCTCACCTGGCCCTCACCACAGGCCCAGGGCCATGCGTCTGCCCCCTCTCTCACCTGGCCCTCACACAGGCCCAGGGCCATGCGTCTGCCCCCCTCTCTCACCTGGCCCTCACCGCGGCCCAGGGCCATGCGTCTGCCCCCCTCTCTCACCTCGCCCTCACCACGGCCCAGGGCCATGCGTCTGCCCCCTCTCTCACCTGACCCTCACCACAGCCCAGGGCCATGCGTCTGCCCCCCTCTCTCACCTGGCCCTCACCGCGGCCCAGGGCCATGCGTCTGCCCCCCTCTCTCACCTCGCCCTCACCGTGGCCCAGGGCCATGCGTCTGCCCCCCTCTCTCACCTCGCCCTCGCCACGGCCCAGGGCCATGTGTCCGCCCCCCTCTCTCACCTGGCCTTGACCACGGCCCAGGGCCATGCGTCTGCCCCCTCTCTCACCTGGCCCTCACCACAGCCCAGGGCCATGCGTCTGCCCCCTCTCTCACCTGGCCCTCACCACGGCCCAGGGCCATGTGTCCGCCCCCCTCTCTCACCTGGCCCTGACCACGGCCCAGGGCCATGCGTCTGCCCCCTCTCTCACCTGGCCCTCACCACAGCCCAGGGCCATGCGTCTGCCCCCTCTCTCACCTGGCCTTGACCACGGCCCAGGGCCATGCGTCTGCCCCCTCTCTCACCTGGCCCTCACCACAGCCCAGGGCCATGCGTCTGCCCCCTCTCTCACCTGGCCCTCACCACAGCCCAGGGCCATGCGTCTGCCCCCCTCTCTCACCTCGCCCTCACCGCGGCCCAGGGCCATGCGTCTGCCCCCTCTCTCACCTCGCCCTCACCGCGGCCCAGGGCCATGCGTCTGCCCCCCCTCTCTCACCTCGCCCTCACCACGGCCCAGGGCCATGCGTCTGCCCCCCTCTCTCACCTCGCCCTCACCGCGGCCCAGGGCCATGCGTCTGCCCCCCTCTCTCACCTCGCCCTCACCGCGGCCCAGGGCCATGCGTCTGCCCCCCTCTCTCACCTCGCCCTCACCGCGGCCCAGGGCCATGCGTCTGCCCCCCTCTCTCACCTCGCCCTCGCCACGGCCCAGGGCCATGCGTCTGCCCCCCTCTCTCACCTTGCCCTCGCCACGGCCCAGGGGCCACAGGACAGACACTGCCTTCATTTTGAGGCTCAGAAGCAGAGGTGGAACAGTCTTACGGCTGGTCTGGGGCAGGGCTTTTCCTATAAGAACACTTTATGTTGTCAGGGTCAGTCACTTTCACTTTCAACGATGATGATAATACATGAGTCAACCCATGGCTAATAGCCAACCTGGTGGTATAGCCTCTGTTTCCACATAGCTCGTTCAATTTTCACCACCCAAGTGTGATGACTGACCCTCCCCATTTCACCGAAGAGTAAACTGAGACGAGTCAGCAGCATGTCTGTGTCCCACGGGGGACAGAGCCAGACACCACAGAAGTGTCAGGACTGTCCACCAGATGAGGCTGCCTCTCAGTGCCTCCCAGACGCGACCCTGGAGGAGGCGTGGGCTCACCTATGCTCCCCTTCCAGGTCCTCTCTTCCTTCCTCTCCTCAGCCAGCTGGCTGCTGGTGAGCGAGGTCTGGCGGGAGTGTGTCCCGGTGGCCGCGGCAATGGAAGGGACGGAGCGGGCCGGCCGCAGGCTGGACGAGTCCGTCTTCCCGGCATCTTTACGGGATCGCTGCTGAAGGACCTTAATCATAGCATCCTTCTCTATGATTTTGGCATGGAGATTTTTAATGCTGTGTAACAAAACCAAACAAAACTCAGAATCATTCGCCATTTGACTAGGAAAACTCAAACTGTTTTTCTCTCAGGCTGCCCCAGGGACTTCGATTAGAATTCAGGATGGAGAATGAAGTGCGGTCAAGTCCTCAAACATCTGTAATCTGCAAACTGTGTAAGATGGGTCTTTTGGCCCTGGCCAGTGTGGTTCAGTGGTTAGAGCATCAGCCCATGGACTGAAGGGTCACAGGTTCGATCCCTGGCCCTGATTGAGGTCATGTGGGAGGCAACCAGTCAATGTGTCTCTCTCACATCAATGTTTCTCTCTCTCTTTCCCTCCCTCTCTTCCACTCTCTTAAAAATAAATGGAAAGCCCTGGCCAGTTTGGCTCAGCGGTTAGAGCGTCGGCCTGCGGTCCGGAGAGACCCGGGTTCGGTTCCCGCTAAGGGCACGTACCTCGGTTGCAGTTTGTCCCCGGCCCTGGTTGGTCGTGCGGGTGGCAGCCACTTGATGTGTCCCTTCACGTCGATGTTTCTCACTCTCTCTCCCTTCCTCTCTCTCCCTCCCACTCTATCTGTACAAAAAATGGAAAAATATCCTCGGGTGAGGAAAAAATAAATAAATAAATAAATAAATAAATGGAAAAATATCCTCCGGTGAGGATTAACAACAACAAAGATGGATCTTTTGTAGTAGATCGAAAGATCTACTGGCCCCTCGGAGACTCTGGGACTGCCTGGGAACCCGGGGACACAGGGTGGAATGACTGCAGCCCCGGAGCGGGGGCTCGGGGGCCAGCTCAGAGGCTCCAGGACCCCTGGCTCTCGGCGGGGGAGCAGCAGGAAGCACGGGAACTCTGGGCCCTCACGCAGGATCGGCTTTCCACAAAGTCAATTTCAATTAGAAGATGAACAGATTTTCTGGGAGAGGATAATTTTTCCATCCAAAGCCAAAAATAAGAATCAGAAAACACTTGAGTTTTCAGACTCGGAGAGTAACTCGCTGAGCCTCTCAGCTGTGCAGAGCAGGGAGCTGGAGTGAGCACATGCTGGTCTTTGGGGTCTTGAGCTGCGTGGCCAGGGCGGGGGCCGGTGTCGCAGCCGCACACACGGCTGTCCCTTACGTGTATTCCATGTCCTGACACCTCCTGGTGGCCTGCACCACCTCCTCCTCCTCCTGCCAGAGGTGGGCCTCCAGAGAGCCCTCGCCGTAGCTGCCGTTCCTCGAGTGGTTGATGATCGTGGTGTCCCTGGCAACACAGGACACACAGAGGGTGATGCGGACGCTCACGGGAGGCGTGCGAGGCACCACAGGAAACATCTCTCCACAAACGCCGTCACGCTCTTTCCCTCCTAAATCCCGGCCAATTCTCTCCCTCAACTTGATAGAATTAAGACTGTATCTAAGAAAAACAAAATAAAATCCAAAAGTAACAATTCCCTGCCCCTTCAACAAATGACACTGTATATTAAGCTATGTACACGCTATGAATACGGACACTGTGACTTGTAGATACTATTATTATATTTGTTAGTGTTTCTTTTTCACACTTACTTATCCTTTCTGACTTTCTCAGTCAGAGTTCAGGTTTCATTTCTACTCCTCACCTACAGAGCAGCTATTTCAGTACTTTACAGTAAAATGGAGAGTTAGTAAGTACTAGAAACTGATCCCGGTCCTCTGGGACACAGAGGTTCCAGCTGAATTCTTCCCTCATATTTGCATCCTAGCTCAGTCACTTCTCGTCTATGGGCCCCGGCCTGGGATTCAGGTCCACTCAGAGTGACGCCACCCTGCCCTTGGGAAGTCCAGTGCAGGGGGTGGTGTACAGGGAGCGACACACACAGGCAGACTGAGATGCAGCAGAGCTGCGAGCAGGGGTCTGATGGAGAACAACTGGTCAAGGAGAACTCTCCCTGCCACTGGCTGTGGCAGTGTAATCTCTCGTAGTTACAACGGCTGGTAAAAACAAGGCAACTGCACCATCTACGTGATCGAAGCAATGTTGGGCTGCAAGGCACTGATGTCTCTGATCAGTGAATACTACATGAATAAGTAATGGCCCTAGCCAGGGGGCTCGTTGGCTGGAGCATGGTCCTGTACACCAAAAGGTTATGGGTTTGATCCCCAGTCGGGGTGTGTAAGGAAGGCAACCAATCGATCTTTCTCTCACATTTATGTCTCTCTCTCCCCTCTCTCCATGTCCTCAGGTGAGGATTAAAAAAAAAAAGCTACTTCTTTAAAATAAAATCAATAAAAACATATCCTCAGGTGAGAATTAAAAATAATTACTAAGAAATGATCTAGCCAAATATTTCATATTCCATTGCTACAGTAATATTTAAAAGTGCACAGCTCTTTTCTAGAACACTCAAAAACAGCAAAAAAAAAAAGTTCTATTTTACCCTTTTTAACAATAGCTCTCAATGAAGGAGCATTTCTTTCATGCTGGTGACTGGTTAAAGCAGGTCACAATGGCATCCCGTTTAGTTCTCATAGCAACTTGTGCAGGTGACTTTGCAAGGACACCCAGTTAGCGAAGAGGGAAATGAACTCTAATCCAGATATTTATTAACTCCCCAATGTCCACAACCCTCATGCACACTCCGGAAGTTTCCTGCATTTTTATGAAGAAGGCCTTGGCAAAGATGCACATAGACAAAATAAACCAGCGGAGTGGGCACATGTGAGAACGTGGCTTAAGTGCAAGTTGTGGCTGAAAGTAAGTCCCGAAGCCCAGTAATGCAGAAAACAAGTAAAATGCTTTAAACATACTGGCAAAAAAACATAAATTCACTCTATGGAGCACAAAAAACATCAATACAGGAATTGGTGGCTGCAGAAACATTGTTCAACCCATTCACTTTTGGAGAATTCATGCATTTACAGAAACCAATTTAAAAAATCACGTTACACTGCCAAGTAAGGACAGCAGGCACAATAAGACAAAAACGACCTAGAAGGATAATACAAAAGGTTCTCAAAAAAAATATTACATTGCTTTGAAATCTGTAAAAAGTTTCAAAACCGTAAAAAATAGGCCAACCTCTCAAATTTCTGATCGATGGTGCCAAATGCACCAAGATGGCAAAATCAGCTGGTGTACAAAAATTGTTTCCTTTGTTTAAAAAGCACTGCTTATAAACATGAAGCATTCATCAGTGGCTGAAAAGACACAAAACGAATGACTAGAAATGCTCATTTTTACCAATACATATGCAGCCATTTAGCATCTAGACAAGAGCTCAGAATTTTGACCTTTCTCAAAAATCTTTCTTTCAACAGAAAAGCAATGTTGAAATTACAGAGGTTTTCTTTGAAAAGAACATTAAGATTGGAGCTAAAAACCTGATTTTTCATGAGACAGTGGGAAGGAGTAGTCAGAAGGGGGAGGGCAGTTTTCCACAGAATTATTAGATGCTCAATAAGCACTTGTGGAGCCCTAGCCAGCTTGGCTCAGCGGTTAGAACGTCGGCCCGCAGACCAGAGAGTCCCGGGTTCGGTTCCCGCTAAGGGCATGTACCTCGGTTGCAGTTTGTCCCTGGCCCCGGTTGGGGTCGTGTGGGTGGCAACCAGTCGATGTGTCTCTCTCACAGCGATGCCCCCCCACCCCCTTCCTGCTCTATCTGAAGATAAATGCAAAAAAATGTCCTCGGGTGAGAATAAAAAAATAAAATAAAATAAAATAAAAGTAAATAAATAAACACTCGTGGAAGCAAAGGGCGAGGGAGGAGTGGTGGACAGGGCCTCGTCCCACCCGTCCTGTTCTCTGAGGGCAGAAACGGTGCCCTCGCATGAAGGATGGCGAACAAGGCTGGCCTAGCAGAGTGTGAATGGCTGCTGGTCTGTCCGGTTCTACTCACGCCACCACCACCTCCCTCCCATGCCCCTCGCCCCTGCTCCCTGTCAAGCTCTCCTGCTGCAGACCTGTTCAATCCCCTACTTCTGATTTTACATTCCAGTCCCGCTGGTCCTCTCAGGGCCCAGGATCCCGAACATGCACCTGATCTGATAAACCAATAGCTGCCGACACAACAAGGACACACAGGCCCCTGGGTCGTGCTTCCAAAGTAGCACCTCTACACTGGGACTGGGCTTCTGTGTCCTCAGACAGTGAACCGGGTCTGGTTCTCTGCTTGCAACCAGCCAAGAATTCTAATTTCCACTTCAGAAATGACATTCCACTTCAGAGCGACATTCAGAAAGGCTTTTGCAGAATCAGAGAAGCTGGGAAGCCTTGAGTGTGGAAGTCCTGCGTCCGTCCCTCTGCAGTGTTCTCTCGTGACTCCTCACAGGGCCGCCCAATGCCACGCCCTTCCTAGACCAAAGCTGGCAAAGAAGGCCACCCCCTTTGTGACTTTACGATGGTTTGTTCTCGTCCTCAGGATAGACAGGTGATCTACTTTATCACCTTACAAAGCAAATAGTTGAAAATAAAAATGTTTCAATTATGTAAATATCCAGAAATAATTTCCAAGGGCTTCAGTGTTCTCACCCTTACGGTACAAAACTGAATGGAGGCTGCGACTTCTCCAGTGCTCCCACCACGACCGCAGCTGCCACACACAGTGCACGTCGCAAACATCACTCCCACTCCCAGAGGCTCTCTCGGATGGGTGCCGCGGGCGGTTTCCCCTCAGAGCACAGACGTGCAGAAACAACACCAAGCACGTCCCCAAATGGCCATCTGCGCAAGAGTCTGCAGGCCTCTCCCGGCGCAAGTGTGCCGTGGCACCCAGAGGAGGCTTCTACGCCCACATGGGTGGCACTGCTCGCTCCAAGTTCCCAGCAGCAGGGGAGCGTGCTGCTAGCGATTCTTCCAGGGCCCACCAATGGCTTGCAAAGCATCCCGTCTCTACCCCAATGGGCCTTCTCTTCCTCATTAAAGAAGTAACACACCCCAAGAGACGTGGGACTGTCTCGCCCAGTGTTGTGGATGCACCTTGGAAATTTGAGGATCGCCTCCAAACAGACTGACCCTGATCTTAGTGAATTCCAAACAACTCCGAATTAAATGCCCCATATAACTTACGGGCCCAAAGCAAGCTGGTGGGGGGGGGGGAGCGGCAGCGAGAGCCCGGCTGGGGGAACGCGCAGCCGCGCCAGCGATCAAGGGACGGCCTGCTCACTCAGACAACAGGAGAGTCACGGGATTCTTTTGTGAATTACTGAACACACTGAGCCAATTCTGAAAAGAAGAATAAGGTTGTGCAGCTACTAGAAGGAAAGAAAGCAGCAGAGGTCATAACAGACAGCAGCACAAAACAACGTCAAGCCAAGTGAACTCCGGCTTGAAGTCAGACAAGTTTCACTTCGACGCGCGGTCCCACCGCCGGTGAGCAGTGGGATCTGGAATAAACCGCGGCCCCTCTCTAAGCCTCATCTGTGCACCTGCCAAAATGAGGATAATATAGTTCCTCCTCTCAGGGCTGTTACGAGGATCAACCATTCATCCTGCCTGGCCTGTGCCATGCACCGCTGCTGAAGACCACTGTGCGGATGCACTTGACGTAACCGAATGAAACCCCCTTGCTGGCCTCCGGGCTGGTCTCACCTCTCGACTGCGGCGGTGGCTGCGGCGTTCATGGCGAAGTGCCGGATGGTGCTCTCCTCCAGATACTTCTGCTCCCACTTAGTCATGTCGGCCTCCAGGGCCAGGATGCGCTCCTCCTTCTCCCTCACGAGTTCCATGAGGGCCGGGGCGTTGTATTCCGGCATGCTGGCTGGCGGGCCGTTTCCATGTTTCTGGAGAAGTGGGAGAGAAAACATCTTGATGCTGAACGGGGGCTAAAAGTAGACCACACAAACCGTGTCTGCAGGGTTCCACCCGTGGCACACACGTGGTCCACCCAGACCCTCGGCACATTCACACATCATCATCACACTCCTGCCCTCTCCAGTATGGATGACCAAACCCAGAGGATCCTAACACCAAGCCACCCACCTACTGAATCCTCTAGTAGACAATATTATCCCAGTTTTATAGATGAAAATACTAAGCTCCTGCGAGGTTAAATGAGCTGCTCCGTGTCTCTGAGCTATAGCAGAGTCAGGATTCAAAGCCGGGTCTGTCTGTCCACACAGCTCTGAATGACAAGCAGCAGCTTGTCCCATGTCCTGCAGTTAACTCACACCAAAAGCAAGAACAGAGCTAAGTCTTGGCCTCCGGGTCTAGGCCACTTTCTCCAGAGTTCATGGAAATGATTCAGCTGTTTGTTTTCCCCGGGGCTGGGGGTTAAAATGCAAAGGGGCCAAGGAACTGGGAGTGAGAAGCCCTAACGTGTGCTCTTCTGGCTGCAATGGTCTCACTTGGGAAGCAGAGAAATTAATACCTGCCCCACTTAGAAGCCTGAGAATCAACTAAATTAAGCATATGAAAGCATTTAATAAACTTGAAAGAGCTTCACAAAGTAAAGTGCTACCAGAAATCCTCTCAGCCCTTTCTTTGCACCCGTGTCTGTAAGACAGGAAATAAAGCGAACGTGTTATCTGGACTGCTCACAAGTGGAAGACCTTCACATTTCAGACCCCCCAGCTCAGGCGTACCACCTCCTCTGAACAGCATGCCTGGGAGGATGATGGGGTTTGAAGAAGTTCTGACTTTAGGGAGAATGACTTCATCCCAGCTGTTCTATGTCCCCTCATATTCTCCAGTAGTCACAAATTTTAGATGCAGAATTGGTTGCAAGGTGAGAGGTTTACCCTGAACCACAGAAACTACCTAGGACAATAGCTGGGCATTTGAGCTGCCCTGATGGAAACTAATCCTACCAGAGGAAAGAGAGCAAATGGGCCCATGGGCTTTTGTAAACCATATGTTTGCATTCAATTTTTTAAAAAATTTTCTTTATTGATTTTAGAGAGAGAGACAGAAACATCGATGAGAGAGAACATCGACTGGCCGCCTCCTACATGCCCCCCACTGGGGATTGGGCCCACAACCTGGGCATGTGCCCTGACCAGGAATCGAACCGGTGACCTCTTGGTGCATGGGTCAACGCTCAATCACCAAGCCACACCAGCCGGGCTGCCTTCAATTTTTTTAAAGCTACAAATACAAATGATTCCAGGATCTTGCCAGTGACCAACATTTAATCAAGAATAGAGGGAAGGCACACACCTGTCCTCATCAACCTATACAGGAAGTTACTGACTCCCCGCTAGCACCTGGCCTCAGGCAGGAGGACGTCAGGTCCATCAAGATGGACTTAGAAACGGTCCAAGAAAAAGATCCCACAGCCTCGATAAGCTGCCATCCACACTGTTCGATTTCTATCTAAATCCTAACGTTGCCACCTCAGCTGGCTTATTTTTGCAGAATCCTTTTGACCTCACATGAAATCATGACAGTTCTTCATGGAGCACCCAGTTCAGGTCATTAAGAACTATTAAATAAAAGCATGAATTTCAACACTCCAGCACACAGACACAGCAAGCTCTAACAGGTAAGCATGCCAGCCAGAAAAGCAGGCTGGGGCCGGGCAGGCCAGCTTCTGCTGCCCGTTCAGTTGGTCAACAAATATTTACTGAACAGATACCATGTGCTGGGGTTAGCACAGTGAACACTTTTCTGTCACCTTTTTTTTTTTTAGTGGGACTGGAAAAGCTGGAGTAAGGAAGGAATTTAGGAGCGGGTACCAAGGACGCCCTAGGCCTTCAAGTGACTCTGAAGGTTATGATGATGATAAGAACAGCAATGATAGTTATTCTTTCTCAATCCATCACTAAGTGCCAGGCACTGTGTAAGCACTCTGTGCAGATTTTCTGGCTTGTAATTACAAGTATAAGGTAAGCATAATTTATTTGCCCCATTTTAGAGACAAGGAAGTTGAGGCTCAGAAAACGTACTTACCTAAGAGTACTTTTCTAGTAGGAGAAGCAGGCAGAAGGCAACCTTGGTCGGTCTAACCCCAGAGTCATGCTGTGAATCAAGTCACAATTCCATGCCACTCGGCTCGACTCCAACCTACCCCCCTGCGGGTTCCGGGGCACCTGGCAGGACGAACGCAGCTCGCTTGGGGCTCTGGGTTAGGGTCTGGCTGGAGAAGTCGGCTGTGTCCTGCGTCAGTCCAAGGGCAGAGCCCCTGCGTGGGGTGTTGATTGAGTAAGTGCCCTGAGCTACACTCTCAACAGCCTTCGCAAAGTGGCTTGCTGAGGGGATGTGACCAGGAGCTCTGCTACAGTGACCTCAGTGTGACCGTCCTGCAGGCACACGCACGCGCTGCTGCAGAGGGCACGGGAGGAGGCCGCCCGGAGCCCCCGGGGCACCCTGCCCGGAAAGGCTGAGCTTCTCAGGTGACCCACGCTCTCCAGGGGACCGGGGTGGACTCCGGTCCTCCTGCTGAGGGCCAGCAGGCCTGGGCTCCCCACATCAGTCCACGGGCTCCCGTAGGAGTCTGACCAAACTTCACAGCATCTATCACATGGAACCAGTGAGAAACTCAGGGTTCTTGGGTGAACGTATTTGTAAAATAATTTTACCTTTTTTGGTTAAAGAATGTACATCCACTGGCAAAATGATAGAATAAAGAGGTAATAAAGGAAAAAATAAAAAATAATACTCATCTTTTTAATGAGTAGGCAGAACAACAGGGAAATTCTTATCATAGGAGACAGATTAACACACTCATTTAGAAAAATTATAATATTATTTTTAGAGAGATGCCGAGTTAAACACTTCTGTGTAACTGTAAAGACTGTCTCCCCTCTTTTGGGTCTCATGTCAGCCATAAACAGCTGGGGTTCTGCTGTCGGCCCCCCAAACTAAGTCCAAAATGCAAGCGGAGTCCTTTCCCGGGAGGGCCTCAGTTCTGGGTCCTCGGGCCCCGAGGTACGCTAAGTCCGCCAGCCGCCTGTGTGCGCAGCAGGGACGTCGTTCCCGCCGCTGTGAGGACCTCAGGGCGTGAGTGTGAGGCTCTGAGTGTGCACACTGTGAATGGGCCCCTGTGGCGACAGATATTTCGAATAGTTCTAACTTAATATTTCTTCTCGGTACACAGCAAGGATAACGGAGTCTGGTTTCACAGCCCTTGAAACAGAAGGTCCCAGGGTAAGTCATCTCCCTGCGGGGGTGGTGACACAGGACTGGGAGCACACATCCTGTCCTGTGCTAGCACTGAGAGGGCCTGCTTTGTGAGCCGAGGTCCTATCACCAGTGCCAGGGCGGAGAAGCCTGGCCTCCAGCTGGGGAGGCTCCGCTCAGTCACGGACGGCAGGGAACAGCTGGAGGGCGGACCACAGTGCCAGGGAGGTGGCACAGGGTGGAAGGAGAAGTCCAGAGACGGACTCACCCTTCCTGACGAGCCATCAGCGCAGCCCCGAGGATGGGCGGCCCAGTGGATTTCCTACCGTTCTGGGCAATCTCACTGACACCTCCTTCTCCAGCCAGTCCACACGCCCGGCGGGGGCCGCGGGCGCCTGCCATGAGCAAGGCTGGGCTGGCCCGCGTGTACGCTTTCAAGTGTTTTCAAGTGTTTCAACCACAACCACTGTGCCCTCTCCAGCAGATAATTCCACGGAGCTGTCTCGCATTCCCCTGGTTCCCGACACAAGGCACACCCTTCATCAGCTGCAGAGAGGGCTCTGCCCACCACCCTGGCCGATGGCACACGAGCCGGGCGCTCTCTGGAGCCAGGAGTCTGACCGGCCAGGGTGGATCCCAGTCCGGCCACAGAGCCATCCTTGCTGAGGTGCGCGGGTCTGGGCTGGGTGTTCTACTCTGAGCTTATTCGTAGCTGAGTTACATTAACATCTGTTACCAGGATAAAGACGAGGCCGAAGGATTATGGCCGACATTGTCCTCCGGGACAGTCCTGAACGCCTTCCTCTCCTTCACCTCCGTAGACGCACTGATGATCAGTCCTACTATCTCACCTCCTGCGGGCTCCCCCACGGTCTCCACTGTCACTACAGCCTGCAGGACAGGAACAGCCTTCGGGCAGGCCTCCCTCACTTAGCCATCTGCCCCTCCAGACCGCCCCGCACCACCAGAGGGCTCTTTCCTCAACCCTTTGTACCATAGTCCTCTCCAGCTTGAAAACCCTAGTCGTTGGCTCAGTTGATTACAGCAAAAAGTCCAGTCTCTCAACCTGACCAAACGCCGTCCACAGCTGCCCCCCCCCCCACCAGGGCCTCACTGGGCACTCTCCCCAACCAGCTGCGCCCAGCGTCCCGCACCTGCCTCTCTCCTTTACACACACTTCCTCCACCTCAGGTGTTCTTCCCCAGAACTCCCAACAAGCTCATCTTCAAAGTCCACTCAGATGTCCTCCTTTGTGAAGCTGTTGAAAGCCACAGTCCCTGACACCCAGCCCCCAGGGTCACCACGTTCTGTAGGATGTCCAGGGGACTACCTGGTTCCTCCGGGGCCGCTGTTGGTCCTCTGGGACAGGAGTTTCCTTGTCCTCCCATCCTCAGTGCAGACAGCAGAGCCTGGTGCACTCTGCTGTCTGCGGCCCCTCCCCGCCCCTCACCTGCTGGGTTCTCAGGGCATCCAGCTCTCTCTCCAGCCAGGTCCGAAGTCTCCGCTCCATCTGCTCTCGCTTCTCACATGCGGACTGCAGCTGGGTCAGGGCCTGCTGCAGCTTCTCCACCTTCTCGACATAGGCTTGCTTCTCTCGCAACTGCGCAGAGGAGAGAGACGAGCGCAGAAGTGAGACCAGTGCTTCTCAACATGGGGTGGAGGTGGAGGCCAGATTACCTAGAGACTCGACTTACACTACCAGTGTATGTACCCTCCCCACTCCTGCCGCTCACGTGTGCTGGGACAGGCAGAAAGGGTTTGGACGCGGCCACCAGTCACACCTAACCTCGGGGATGCTGGGGATTGAAGACCCTACTGGAGCACCTGCCTTAGTTATTTGTAGTAGAGCTAAGCTCAATCCTTGGTTACTACTTAGTAATTACTGCATTTGCTGGGGTTGGAAATGGGGTTCGGAGTTTTTAGTGTCATGAGGAAATGCTTATTCTATAATGTTAACTGAAAAAATTCAGAATAAAAAAAATTATATAATTATCACAACTCTATCTATGAAAGAAAAAAGACTAAAAGGAAATACTTAAAAGCATTAACCATGTTGACCTATATGGCTGAAGAGTCATTTCTCATCTTTATTCTCTTCTGTATTTTTCAAATTTTCCATAATATTATAAATTACAATTACGAGAGAATTGTGCGTGTGTTTATATGCATGTGTAGCCATGTGTATGTGTAGGTTTCTTATTCTAGATATTTGTGGAGTAACTTTCTCTAAAGGTTTGAGCCTTTACAGACAAGCAGCCCTGAAGAGGCAGGAAGGGCACAGTGAACCCTCAACACGATCACCGAGGAGACGGAAATGAAGGTGAAAATGATTCATGTAAATGTCACTTCCAGTGTGGACCGAGAATCCCGAAGCACAACTCAAATTCCTACCCTCGGACTTCGCTTTCTACCAGCTGGGTGTCTGGGCCATGGTCATGAGTCCTAGGTACACTCCTAACTTTCTGGGAAGTGGCTGGTGCCCAAAATCAGGCCAAGGCACTTACTTATCTGGTCCTGAGTGGGAAGCCACTGGGTGCTTTTCCCTGTCATTCTGCGTCCGGGTGCGCACATGCCCTGGGGGTGGCTCGGATGCTGGGTCAACCCGTGACTCACTGGCAAGTGGGGACCTGCTCGTGAGCTGAGAGCCTGCCGTGCAGAATGGTGCTGCCTTAGCAGGCTGCACTGTCGTGGCTGTACCTGTACCCTAGCCAAAGCCACTGGAATAAAATGGGGGTGCTTCTGATCTTTGGCCGAGGGGTGGGAAAAACAGCAACATCACAGCCTTTTTTATACCCCATCTCGGGATTAATGTTCATCTGGCTCTTCCATGCATTGTGCTTTTGATGGCTTGATTCAATTTGATAGGCACCCGAGGACCCGCTAACTGCAGGCCTGTTCTAAGCACCTCTTCTGGTCGAATATCTCGTGAGCACTATTCATATACCACTTAACATGTCCTCGACTGTATGCAATGTTCTAAGTGTAGGCACTAAGAGAATTTTGGTCCCCGCTGGGCAGAGTGCACTGTGTGTCCCCAATGCCCGGGACAGTACCTAGCATCCAGTAGGTACTCAATAAATACTTAGTAAATGGTTGAATGAGCATTATACCTAATCAGCTGCAAGATTCTTCATTTATCTTTGTATCGCCCTTAAGTCTAGCAAGGAGTATATTATGATGAAGATTAATAATAATAATTATATCAGCCAACTGTCATGCCACGCTTTGTGCTTTATATGTAGTATATAAAGTATCGCACATATGTAGTATTGCATTTAATCCTCCCAATAACAGTGAAAGGCGAACTACTTTATTATCTCCATTTAAGAGATGAGGAAACTGAGGACTACGGAGGTTAAGTGACTGCTGAAGGTCACACAGCTGATACATCCGTCCTGGGGTCACAGTTCTAACTCACAGTGGTCTGGCTCCAGAGTCCAGACTCTTACCCATCCTGGGGAGTTATGGTAAACACATGACATGAGCCATCTGGACTGAATGAGGCCCTTCAAAAGGAACTTTTAATAAAAACAAGGACTGGAAGTCAGACACATGACACATTTCGGAGAGGCTCCACACAATCTAAGACCTTATAAAATATAATGACAAGAGAAGACCCACAATGGTGGTCACAGGAACCTGTCTCGAAGGAGTTCACAGCTTTTACTTTCATAGAAATATTACAACAAAAAGATTAAAAATCTTATAACTTTCCTTCCTTTTACACACAGAGAAAGGGCCTTGAAATAAGTGATTTCAGTTATAACAATAATACGGGGTCCTGGCCTCGAAGCAGATCCCCGTCCTGCAAGGGCAAAGGTCACTTTCTGTGGCACATGTCCTATGTGATGAGTTCCTCAGTGGTGACAAGGAGGACCCTCTGGGCTGTAGCCCCGCGACGGCTCATGTGCTCCTACACGGGACTTACGGTGTTTAAAAGACTTCTCAAGACAAGCCCTTGTAGACTGAAAAACTTCCCCTTTAGCTGCTTTAACCTGGAAGCTGAAGTTTGCTGAGACGCTGAGTCACCCGGCACCAGAGGTGTTTGCTGCAGGAACAGCTTTTCATTTCCAGCCACAGCAGCGACAGCTGGATCATAACAGGACTGATCTCTGCACGCAGGACACGGCGACGCGCTCTGCAGACCATCTGGGCCGTGCGTCTCCCAGACGTAGGGCTCCTTCCCACATGGCTCCGCCGGCCTGGCCAGCCCTCCCCTCCCTTCCTGACACTGCCTACAGCCTGAATCCCCTGCCTTGGCCTCAGAAGTGCTCATTCCACTTCCACACTCAGGCTTAAAGGAAAAATCTCCCTCACAGAACAATTTAAAGGGTTAACTGCGTCAGAAACTACTAAATCCATAATGCGTAAGTGGGACCAAACTTTCCTGGATTTGGGGGTGTGGCGGGGTTACCGCATGGCTGAGGCAACTTGCAAAAATTGGAGACAGGTTTGCTAAATGCCAACCCTACCCTACCCGCATCAGAGGACTTTTGCCATTTTTAATGCAATCAAGGTCCAGTCCAAAGACAGAGCAATGGAACTATTTTTAAAAAACGGTTGGTCTCTTTTCTGCACAGGCACCAGTGGTTGCCAGTTCCTTCCAGCCCTTCCAACCAGCGGGCTGCAGGCGGGGTGAGAGGTGAAGGTGTTCGTGTGTGCCTTTCATACTTGGCCTGGCTCGGGGTGGGATCGACTCTGTGTTCCTTCACTTTATTTGGGAGGTCTCCTACCATCCCTCCCCCTGCCTCGGCCCCTTGGAGTTGGCTCTGGTCAACGATGCTGGGTGAGAAATGGAAATGGAGCCCTCAGAGCTCTGCCCCCCCCTCCACTCACCAGCCCTCCCACCGCCTCACCTCCTCTTCCAGCTTGATGACCCTGGCCTGGGCATTGCTCAGAGCCTGGTCCAGGATTTCAATGTGCCTCCGGTGGTCCTCGCTCGCGGTCCTCACTGCCGCTAACTCCATTTCTAACTTCTCCTTTTCCTTCAAGAATTCTTTGTCTAGAAGGCAGACAAGAACAAAACTACACGTATCAGAAAATGTTCACCCTCTGGGCTCACTGCCAGTCTACATCTGGCAAAGATTAAAAGTAAAAAGCATGAACAGAGTAGAGGGTCGAATTACTGCTTTTGCTCCCTCTTAAGAGTTGTGGTGTGCGAGGTAAGGATTTTCTCAAAAAGCACTGTTACCTCCAGACACACTCAGTTCCAGAGAGGAGCCAGCGCCCCGCAGTCCCAACCACTCTCTTCTGCACGTTGACTCCGATGCTGCAAATGACCTTCTTCCACATGATTTCACTTTAAGCTCACAGCCTCCCCTGCTTCCATCCTCCAGACCAGCGATGAAAGGACAGGCGACACCAGCAACAGTACTAATGTTCTCATTCTCAGGAAAATGAACCAAGGTGCAGAAGGGTAAGCTCTTGGTCTGGGGCCACGCAGCAGAAGGGAGCTTCCACCCAGGTCCCCCATTCTGCCTGGATCCCCTTCCCATAGGACTTCGCCCCACATTTTCTCCTACCTCTGTTCAAGAAAGAAAAGAGACACTGCTTTGGATTTAGGAAAATGGCTTTCCCCTCGCTGACAGTGTCACTGCTGGTGAGCATGTCTCTGCACATGAAGCCAGGCCGCCCTGTGTCCCACCTCCGCATCACCTCCCCGGAGGCCACCATGCCCAGCACCTCCGCCTCACCCTCCCCGAGGGCGCCCTGTGCCCCACCTCCGTTATCACCTCCCAGAGGCCGCCCTGTACCCCACCTCTGTATCACCTCCCCAGAGGCCGCCCTGTGCCCCACCTCTGCCTGCCCCCCCCAGGCCGCCTGTGCCCCACCTCTGCATCACCCCCCCAGGCCGCCTGTGCCCCCACTCCGCATCACCCCCCCCCCCGTTCCCCGGAGGCGGCCTTTGCCCCACCTCCGCATCACCCCCCCCAGGCTGCCCTGTGCCCCACCTCCGCATCACCACCACCCCTCCGCATCACCCCCCCCTCCGCATCACCACCCCCTTTACCCCGGAGGCCGCCTGTGCCCGGCACCTCCGCATCACCCTCCCGGAGACGTCCTAGCTCCCACTTTACAAGGCAGGCGAGGCTGACAGTGTCACGGGGTCAGTATCATTTAGTGAGAACATTTTTCCTGTTACAAACTCAATAGGTTTTATTTTTTAAATAAATTAGAATAGTTAGACACACTGTTTATAAAACTTGAGTGGACTTCATGTCTAAGACTAGGGACTGGTTGAAGAAATCACCGTGAGCTCTATCATAAGACAGGCAGGATGCCACCATAAAATAAGTGAATCTCAGAAACATGAGAAAACCCTCTTCATCACTGAAAAAAGGTGGTTACAAATCCCGATGCACACTACTCCGTGTGCTTAGAAAACAGAGCATATAATGACAGCAGCGGCGGCGGCGGCAAGGGCCAGGCATGGATTTCTGTGTGCTCACACCACGTGAATGTCTCTACCGGTGACCTCCATCCTCCTATCACCCCACGCCGAGCGCCAGTCTGGAAGGACACCAGCGTGTGACAGTGGTTTCATTCACTCACGATTTCCCGCTACAGTCATTCATTAATTTAACAACAGACAACGACAGTAAGGACCAGCCCAGTGGGCACTGTCGCGTAGAAAAAAGCAGTGCTTTAGGGGCAGAAAATGTGAAAGCAGGACCGGAGAATGAAAAGGACGCTTCAAGGCTGCAAATGCCCTGTTCTCAAACACACAGTGTGAGCCGGAAGAGATCACAGGAAACATCACCACCCCCTATGCTTAGTGGGTAAGAAAAGGAAAGCCCAGGAGCGAAGGCACTTGTCCAAGGTCCCCCGCCAGCTGGGGCAGAGCCAAGGCAGAACCCAGGTCCTCCGACGTCCCCCTGCACCGCCCTTGCCCTGCGAGGCTGTCCGTGGGATCAGAGTGCAACGGGACAGCTTCGGAACGCACAGCGGCTGTGCTTCCTGAAACAGCAGCATCCCCGGGAAACAAAATCCTGACCCAGAACAGAGCATTGCCCTTGGGCTCTTCTTGCTCCGCTGCAATGTCCAACGACCCTCCCCACTTCTCCCTCTCGGTGGCATTTGAAATGCTGCCTCTGAAACTCCCTTCCCAGTCCATGGGGAACAGGCTCTGGGCCCCACCATCCACAGCCCCGAACAGCCCAGGGCACTTCTCTCTGTGCATCACTGACAGTCGAGCCCAGCTCCCTGGGCTTGGACAACATCTCAGTGGGCATGGTGCCCACTGGCACCCAGAAATTATTCAGCAGGCAGGCCTGGGAATGAGTCAGTGCATCTCAGAGCTTCTACCTGCCTATCAACGTGAGATAAGAGTTCTCTCTGTTGAGGGCAGCCAAGGACACACTGATTTTGACCAGAAGCAATAAAATGATAGACCGAGCCTAAGACTAGAAGCCACAACCAGGGCTTCTTGTAGTTTGCAAACTGATGATCACGATCAATACTGTGTCATGAAGAAGCTATTTTGATTTCTGAATTAACAAAGACCCCTCCCCTGCAACACAACACACACACACACACACACACACACACACACCCCAGCAGTTGCTATTTCCTCGATAGGCAGTATCACTTGTGGTTAAAGAGTGGACTGCAGCATCAGGAAGGACTGGATATCTAGGACTTCAGCTGTTGGGGTCATCATTGATTCCTTGAGCCTACAACATTGCCTGGCTCAACAAATATTGAATGAATGACTTTCTACCATGTGTCAAGTTCATGCCAACTGTACAATGGCAACTCTTGTCAGACGTTAAGGTTGGGCGTTCGGTGTCCAGCCTTTGTTATACCGCTGTCTACTCCACCTGTGAGGCCACCACGCACCGGGTGGCTGTACAGGCCATGGGCATGCCCCGTTCCCTTCTCTGCCCAGGCTACGGAACCTCGAGTGTACACTCCAGGACAAAGACGTGGGTAAGGGGTGAGGACTCCATAGGATCCGAGGCCTCTGGAATTCATGGATCAAAACACTAAATCTGGTGACTTCAGACTTCAGACTGAACAGTATCACTTTGTATCATTCACCCTGGCTCAGAACAACTTGTCCACTGACAGGAAGTAGTGTTCTCAGTAATAAAGTTTTAAAAACAAACATTCGTGATAATAATAACTAAACCCACTCATGTTTGTTGAATGACTGTATTCCAAAACGGTGACATATTATTCCCTTTGTATCATCATTTCCTTTAAGTTGGCTGTACGAGGTGGGCACGTTACTCTCTCATTCCCAGCCGAGGACAATGATGCTACGGATAAGTAACGTGCGCACAGGAGTGAGGCTCACCGATGGCAGCGCCAGAACCTGCACTGGCATCTCAGCGTGTCCACACGCCTGCCTCTGCACCGCCTCCCCAGCAAGAGCGCAGAGATGAAGAATTGCCCGACGGACGCAGACAGAACAGCAGAGCTCCATTGTCATGCAGCTCATTACTGCACGGAGTTCAGGATGTCACGGGCCACAGCATATTTCTCAAAATACAGCAATCATACCCACATGTGTATCCTTTTGCAAATGTCCATTAATTAAGCTTCCAGCACGTGGACACGTCACAGAGCACTGGTTAGAAGCACGGATCTAGAATCAAGCTGCCTGGTGCAGACCCAGCTCTACTACTTAGGTTTTGTGACTCTGGAAGTAAAAGCACTTGTTTGTGCTTCAGTTTCCTTGCCTTTATACTGAGGGTCACAACAGAACCTACTTCAAAATGCACACAGTAAGTGCCCAGTAAATGCCAACTATGATAACGCTGTGGTTACTGTTAGGAAGTGCGACAGTTTCTGGGACGACAGTTTCTGGGACGACCAGGGCACAGCATTCTGCACTCACCTGGGTGGGAAGCGAGGCAAGGACTAGGCAGAGGGAGTGTGACGAGTTGCTCTAAGAGGTGTTTGCACGGGATACTGTGAGAACACAGAGGGGGGGATATCAAGGCAGGGAGCCCACAGATGGGGTACCTGTGCCCCTTTGACTCCCTGGAGACTTGGGGCCTGAGTTATGTCAGAGCCATTTTAAAAAGTCATCTCTTTCCCTGGCCAGTTTGGCTCAGTGGTAAGAGCGTCTGCCCGCGGACCCATGAGTCTCAGATTCGGTTCCTCCGGTCAAGGGCATGTACCTCGTTTTCGATTCGTCCCCGGCCCTGGTTGGGGTCGTGTGGGAGGCAGCCACTTGACGTGTCCCTTGACATCAATGTTTCTCTCTCTCTCTCTCTCTCTCTGTTCCTCTCTCTCCCTCCCACTCCATCTGAACAAAAAAAGGAAAAATGTCCTCGGATGAGGATAAAAAAATAAATAAAAAGTCATCTCTTGGGAGATGCCAAGGGAGAATCCCATGAGTAAATCCACCTCATAGGACAGTCGTTTATTATTAGCTAAGCCCCTTGGGAGGGATCTCAAGAAAGACCAGCCTCACTCTGAAGTTTTGGTTGGGCTCCAATGTATATACTGAGAATTCCTAGGCCAGCTGACACAGGGAACTCTCGCCCAGCACGGTCTGTTTACTCAGATGGATTACCCCGGCCTGCGTGGAGCAGGGAGCAGTTCAGCCCGGTGGCTCTGGTCCGTTTACAGGGATGCCGCCTGCGCATACACTGGGTACTCTGGAAACCACAGCCATGGCACCGGCTCCGCACCAGGCCGCATGGCTCACCGTGGACACGTGGCTTCACCTCTGTGCTTCCAGCTCCTTGGGCGGAACCAGTGAGATGGACTTTGCAGGACTGTTGAGAGGATTCAAGGGACTCTGCAAAACACCTGCCACCGGGCGTGCTCAGTGGTTAGAACATCCGCCCGCGGACCAGTGAGTCACGGGTTCTGGTCAAGGGCACGTACCTCGGTTGTGGTTTGTCCCCGGCCCTGGTCAGGGTCATGCGGGAGGCAACCAGTCAATGTGTCTCTCTCGAATCAAGTTTCTCCCTCTCTCTCCCTCCCTCCCTCCCATTCTATCTGTACAAAGTTGGGAAAAAAAAAAGCGATACTTAAATAACAAGAGCTAACATATATTACTGGGGGCTTACTACGTCCCAGCACTGTGCCTTGAACTTTGCAACCAAACTGCATTTATTCCTCAGGACAACTCCATTCGACAACCGATAACGCTGAAGTGTAAGGAGCTACAACCCTGCACAAGGTCAAATGGTAGCGGTGCCTCTCCCCATAGGTTAGTCTCTTTGCCTGAGGAAAGAGCGAAATGGATGGAGACTAGAACTGGGCCCAGTAATTCAAAGGTGCTCCCTTTGCATTTGGCCTCCCCTTGGCCAGTTGTGGGTAAGGTCCAATGTGGACAGTCTGTTGAAACTGTTTCTGCAACTACTGACTGAGCACTGAGCCTAACTGCTGGCTGAAGACATGGGATGGGGGCCCTGGTAACCTCCAGGCATGTGTGGGGCTGACAAGGCACCAAATGCTGTGCTGCTAGGTTTTATTGATTGATTGATTTTAGAGAGGAAGGGAGAGGTGGAGAGAGAGAGAGAAACATTGATGAGAGAGAACACTGATCGGCCGCCTCCTGCATGCCCCACACTGGGGACCGGGCCCACCATCTGGACATGTGCCCTGACCGGGAATTGAACTAGTGACCTCTTGGTGCATTGGGTTGACGCTCAACCACTGAGCCACACTGGCCGGGCATCGCTGCAGGTTTTTAATTCAGTGTTCCAATTTACAGCTGGAGCTCATGAGCTGAGCAAAGCTTTAATCTGGCCCTTCTCAAGGAGAAATCAATTTCTAGGCCTTTCCTCCTATAACAGGCTTTTGATGAGTTTTCCCTGAAGCTGGAGAGACAGAGGAGCCCAGCTGCTGGGATTGACCAAACGGTGACTAATTCCCTGGAATGTTTGAAAGGTAAAAAAGATAGGTCTTCCTCTCCCTCTTCTGTTCTTTCAGCTGGAACCAAGGTTCGACCCTTTAACCGGCCAGTTCTTTGTGGGTTTATATCTATCCTGGATTGCGTGTGCCTGTGTGCACACACGCGCCTGTGTACACATAAACACAGACTAAGCTAATTCTGTTCAAGCTCTAACTCCCATATGCTCACACAGCATGGAACAAGTAGCCCATTTTGGCATCTGTTCTGCAGTTATTTCTCCGACACTTCTCAAGGAGGGTACTTGTTGGTCGGACACGGGGGAAAGGAGCCATGTGGCAGAATTAAGGGAAGAGGAGGCAGGTACGAGCTAACAAACCTCTAAAATGCCAATGACTAGACGTCTCACTTTGATGGATGAGACTGATATTAGGAGTATAATCTCTGGGCCTCTCTGAGTGAAGAGAGTTTAAAGGATGTAGCCAGAGAAGAGGGAGTCTGGAGAGTCTGAGGGGCTGACAGTGCCCGGGCCATCTGTGTGCAGCCGCAGAGTCCCCACTAGCCCTGGGGTTCCCTGGGAGAGGGCTTGCCAGAGACAACAGCTTCCAAGTCTGCAGATCTATACGGAGCAGATAGCGCTCACAATGTCTGCTCAGACAACACTTTTGAAGAGCTACCCACCGCAGCCCCCTTCCACAGGGCTGAGTCTGGCGGGCAGCCGTGTCTGCACTGCAAAGCCCTTCTCATCTGCCCCTGCCCAGGATTCCCTTTTAACAGCAGCAAACCTGAAGGGCCATGTGACCCCAGCCAGGCCGATCAGAGTCTCGTCTGAGACCGCAAGTAGGGGCCTGGGAGGGGCAGTGATGAAACAGGCACCTGCTCTCAGGCCAGCAGCCCTACCCCAGCATGTGCTTTGGAGAAACAGAGAAAGTGGTACCGGAGAACATGAAAACTCAAGCAGGTGGATGGAGAACAGTGCACGAGAGTCCATGGTTAGAAGGAGAGGGGAAAATAGAGACACACACAAATAGAACCCTAAATACAAACTGCACCTAGATTCTCAGACATGCCAACCCTGGCCCCCAGCCCTTGCGAGACCTGCCGGCCTGTGCAGCTGGGGACCCACCACACACCTGTGTACTGCTGCAAAAAGAGTCCTTATATTTGGGCTTAAGCTAGCTCAAGCGGGCTTCCCCTTTTGTAATGAAAACATTGGTAGGACACTCTTCATTTTTCTTTACACCTCTACTCACTTCCCCACCAAGAGGACTTGGTGGTTTGGTAAAGGCTTAACATGATGCTGACCAACACTGATAGCCTTGATTCTGGTAAGTAGAAACTTCTCCACAATGCTGATGAATGGATTCTCTAAACATGTCCGCATACTTATTTGCTATATTATCCCTCCCTACAGTTTCTCCTCCTGTTCCTTCTCCCCCAGGCTCCTTCGGCCCTGAGTCCCCTGGCACCGCACCTTGTAACAGGGAACAGATGCTGGCCCGGAGCCCATTCCCCGGGGCAGCTACAATCTACCGGGTGCCTGAGGAGCCAGGTCCAATTGGACAATCTTGTTGACACCAAAAGTAATTTCTTCTTTTCTGAGGTTGTGGGAAGTCAATAGGAAGGTATTTCATTTACTTCACTATTTGCGAAACTATTCTGGTTCGTTCTGCCTCAACGACATTCCACACTCGAGAGCTCATTCTTCACTTCTGCGCTCACCCCCCACCCCAGTTTGAGAGTCGAACCGATGAACCCAGAAAGAGAACCCCAAACTGTAACCCAAACCGAGCACTGTTGACGCGTGTAAGAGTGGTCTGCTCACGTGAGGCTTGTGATGCAATCGACGTGGAAGACGGCCGACCTTCAGAAGCCACGCTCGAACTCAGCAGTGAAGGTAATCGACACAAAGCCGACCCCTACGCCTCTCGCTTGGCTTTCTGTCTTTTTAACATTTGCTGATAAAGTTTCTCAGGTGAGGAACCTTGTTGTCTCCCGAAAGGGTCTTCAGCTCTACCCAGTCCCTGTGGCCACTGCAGGTTGCCATGGTTCTGCCAGGCGACTGGAATACAGGTTGAGAGTGGGTGGCTGCATGAGCTCAACAAACACAGGAGCACTCCGGGAAGGCCTGTCTTAGATGGCTGGGAGAGAGAACGGTTTGTAAGCGAATTCTGTAAGAAGCAAAATGAAGAAGAGGAGTTCGAACCAAACCGAGTCCTGCAGAGCCCTGGGGGAGAGAGAGAAGGAAGGGGAGAGGAAGAGATGCCAGGGCCAAGTATGAAGGAGGGGAGCTAAAAAATGCACCCATCTCAACCAAAACTGTTTTTCGGCTTTTGTGCATTTTACATTTTGGGCTTCCAAGTGAGCTTTCTTTCAAACAACCATTCTGAGTTTCAAAACCACTGGTCCAGACATAACAAAAAGACACAAAGATTTCTGGAGATGGCTGTTGTTAAAACGAAGGTGAGAAATCCCCTCTGGAGAGATGAACCCATATGGAAAGTAAGACAAGGTCTGAAATGTGAAAGATTTAATCAAACCTCGTTGCCCAAATTTAACAGGAAAACAGACAATTTCCCTTTTACATAGTATCATGGCAGCAAAACCACTCTAAAGAACTAATTCGTTTCCAAGGCCTGCCCCAATGGCTACACACTCATGAAGTTTTTCCGATTCCTCTAAAACAGATCTCTCCTGTGTGGGAGGAGCCGCACACAGACTTTGGGGTGGGGTGGGGGGCAGTACTTCTCTGACAAGTGCTGGCCATGCTCTGCCTTGTAGTCCAGGCACAGAGGCAGAGTGGGTGTCCCATCCTTCCTCACAGTGTCTACACCCTCCTCTCTCGGTAGGGCTGCAAAAATCTAAGATAGCAGAAGTGTTTCATATATGAAGAGATACAACAAGTTTAGGCAACAGCTTATGGAATAAGAGGATGCTACTGATACATGATCAAATGCTAACACAGTCTTTAAAATAAAAATTTTAAGTGACAGTTTTCAGATACTTATCATCAGAAAGTAACTAAGCCTAACCACCAAATCTTCTATTGATCTACCGGAAGAAAACAATACATTTTGGTCTTCACATACATATTATATTATATTATATTATATTATATTATATTATATTATATTCTTGTTACTTTATATAATTTACCTATTGCTTTTTAGTATCTAAAAGAGAGTTTGTTTGTAGCACCAAAAGCAAAATATTGGTACAATATTTATTTGAATATTAGTACAAGTTCTCTTGAATATAGTAATTTTTCTCTAATCTAGTCATGTCTCCTATTGCATTTTATTTCTAGAAACTGTACTCACACACTGAGGTACAGATGAGGTTTTTTTAACCTTCATAATTTTTTTACAGGTGCAGCTTGCAGATTTGATTGAATGAACATACACCCATTCATCCAGTTCAGGTTCTCCACGTACTGTTCAACTTTCCACTTTCTTTTCTTTTTTTACTTACAATAAAAATGTTCTGCTACTTCCATATCACTGCTGACAGCTTAATAACAAATTAGGCAATGAATTAATAGTGCTACGTAAACATGGGATGCACGGCAGACTTGGCTTTGACTACACACATTTTTGTGCATCAATCAGAAACCAAACCTGAGCCCTGGCCAGTTTGGCTCAGCGGATAGAGCGTCGGCCTGTGGTCCGGAGAGACCCGGGATCGGTTCCCGCTAAGGGCACGTACTTCGGTTGCAGTTTGTCCCCGGCCCTGGTTGGTCGTGCGGGTGGCAGCCACTCGATGTGTCCCTTCACGTCGATGTTTCTCTCTCTCTCCCTTCCTCTCTCTCCCTCCCACTCTATCTGTACAAAAAATGGAAAAATATCCTCGGGTGAGGATAAAAAATAAATAAAATAAAATAAAAGAAACCAAACCTGAAGACTTTGTAAATTTTCTGTAAAGTCCTTGTTTGCCTTCTCTTTTCTATAGAAAGATGTACCACAGACATGTCTACTTCCAGGAATGACAAAGTTAGACCCTACCAGGCGATTCAGTTCCCCATGCAGACAAGAGGTATAAAATCTAGACAAAATACAAACAGCGACGACCTGAAGGCAGCGACAAGTGACCCTGGGCTGACAGATGCAGGTCAGAGCCAGCTCCCGTGGAGAGAACGCCACAGCTCTGCAGGTGTCCGCCTTGTCCGCGGTGGCTGTTCCATGTCATCACACTGCACACTGACAACGTGGACCTTTATTTTATTGTATGTAAATGCAGGTATACATATTATTTTAGGTATTTATACCTAAATAAATATCTAGATGTTTATAGGCATATATTACTAGTGGTATATTATATACCTAGATTTGTTTTAATTAGGGCGTTATTGTAATATGTATATGTAAAACTGTGATTTTTAAATGGATGGCTTAACACCAAAACCTGGCCTACAGATAAAAGTTCACGCTGGGGGAATTGTTATGTGTGTGTAAAATAGTGGTTCACTTTGGGCTGATCAGGGAGAAAGCAGTGTGTTGCCTGCAATGATATTACTCCCTTTCTCTAACTTCTGCAATGCCTCCCACTATCATTTCTGTCACCAGCTTTGAACAGATCCTTCCCCGACACACACACACTCTTTTTTTCTACCAAACTAGTCTTTGTAAGCAAAAAAGAAAATTAGTAGCAGATGCAAGCTTATATTTAATGGTCTAAGACCAAATTTCCTGGACTTAAAACAAACACTTTGTCCCCTCAAAGTTCTCGGATTCCATTAAGATACAGCCATCTGCCCTCACTACAATTTGTGAACCAAAAATAGTTTAAAAAATGAACTTAAGACGCGACACCATAGAGTTACTCATTGCATTCTGCTTATTTTTTACTTTTATCATCCAGAGAACAAAAGGTTTAATTCCATAGACATTTTGAGAAGACATTTCTTTAAGACTCTAAACTCTATTCTGGTCTCAACAGTTGTTTGTTTTTATATCTGAAGAGATACACTAGATTATCAAACAAGGCCTTTTATTATACTTGGCCCTGGTTCAAAGACAGATGCAGAAATCAGAAGGACAAATCGTGAATCCCAGGAGTTAAACTCACCTGAGAAGACCTGGATACATTATTATTAAGTCACAATGCTGGGCTAAATAATTTGCATCCAAAGAAGACATGTCGTAGAAAAATTACTTATATTCACATACTGCCCCAGATACTTCTAGGAGTAAAAATGTAAAATTTTTCATCACCCCCCGAGCCAACAGAGATGACCTTGGAGAAGGGAAGGAAAAGAAAGTCCCAACTGTCATTGTGGTTTACCCACTAAACAGCTAAGGTTTTGGGCTAAACCATTGGATCGTGGTTGGTTGCACTTTTGTTGTCAGTGAAACATGGAGGCCATGCTCAATAAGTTTAAAACCACTAGGAGTCCAGCGCTGCCCCCTCTCACATTCCACATCTCCCCACCTCCCCGGTACATAAACAGTGGCTCCCCTGCAGCTCAGTGTGACTCTGGGCTCCAGAGTCAGATGACCCGGGTTCAAAACCTGTGTGCTCCACTCACCGGCTTGCACGACAGCGGACAAGTTACTCAACCTCCCTGTGCCTCAGCGTCGTGGCCTGTTAAATGCCTGCAATAGAGACGACGCACCTAGAGGCTGGCTTAGTGCTTGGCCCACAGTAAGTGCTCAGTTAGTGCTGGCAGCCGTCCCTGTTGTAAAATGACCACACCCAGGCCGGCCTGAACCAGGACCTGAAGCGGAGCGAACAGGAGCAAACCTGCCACCTGCAACTCCACCTGAGGACAAACTTTTAACCACCAGATCAGTAGCCTCCAGAGAAACTGCCTTCCCAGCGGCAGTCAAATGGCCTTTTATTGTTTCACTTTACCTCTCCTTTTAAAATTTATTTTTATTGTTGAATGTATTACAGATGTTCCCCCTTTTTTTTTTTTTACCCCATTGGCCCTCTCCTCCCCACTCCTGTCCCCCTCCTGCCTTCCCCACCCTATGGTCTGTGTCCTCCGGTTATGCATATATGCATGTAAGTTCCAAATGGCCTCTTAATGAGCTCCGGTTCAGAGGACACATGCATTGCTAGAGACCAGACTTGTGACCTTTAATAAGGTCCTCTCCAACCCTGGTATTTGAGATCTGCAGACCTCATCACACAGCTGGGTGCTTCTGGCAAGATGTATGGCACTGCTCAGAGAGGCACCCCGAAGACCTCACTAGCCAGGCTTAGCTGCGACTAACCCCAGGCTAGGCCTGTCCAACCCTAGCTTCCATCATTAGCCAATTCTGGATGGAAAAGTAACTAAGGTTTGTGACTACATTTGTTTCTGTTTACCTAAAATGAACATTGTCATGCGCACCTGAGTACGGCTTCGGTAAAAGATGGCCCTGAAACTCTCCCAGGAAAGAATAACAACTGCATCCTAATTTATAAATTAGGGCAATTTACAAGAGAAGAGCTCAAGAGCTTCTGGAGTTCTTTCTTTTCCACCTTCCTTATGCTGGGCTCCCTCTTCCCTTCCCTTCCATGACTGGGACAGAGGTCAGCAAGCCATGGCCTGCGGGCCAAATCCAGCCCACAGCCTGATTTTGTAAATAAAGTTTCCCTGAAACTCAGTCCTTCCCATTTGTTTATAGATCATCTCCGGCGGCTTTTGACCGCAGGGACACGAGTTGAATAGTTGTGGCCAAAAATTATTTAGCATCTGGCACTTTACAGAGAACTTTTGCTGATACGTAGCCTAGAACACAGCTAGTTCACAAGAAGTAGCCAATAGCTATTGAATAAACAATAATGACCATCATGCCATTCAATAGCCGACAAATATTTATTAAATGCCTGTGCCAGGTGCTGCCAGGTTCTGGAGACACAATGATGTGGGACAAGCAGGTGAGGGTGACAAGCAGGGCCTCTGCCCTCGAGCTGGAGACAGTCCAGGCAGGGAAGACAGAACATGAACATCCCCACAATTACTTCTTCGCAGCTGTGATGAGTTTTTAAAAAGGAAAAGGAACAGGGTGTTGGGGGATTATAGCAAAGGAAGACCTGACCCCACCTCAGGACTTCCCTGAGCAGCTGCCATTTCATTTCAGCTGAGACCTGGGCGTGGGCTTCCTGGTTCCGCACGGTCAGGGAAAGTGAGGGATCCCTGATGCCACATGAAATGCGAAGGAATTTCAGCTCGCTCTTCCATCCGTGCTCACTCCATCCATCCAGCTCGCCACGCAGCGAGAGGGACGGGCACTACAATCAAGTTTGACACTTGACTTCTCCATCTCAAACAGGAACGCCAAGCAAGGAAATAAATAAGTCACATTCACTTGCTAGAGACCAGACACCAACACATGACCAGGTGACCGTTCTCTAATCAGCTCCGGTTCTTTAAGCACAAAAAATCAGCCTGAGTCATGCTGATATTCACACTTTGGGGAGAAGATTTGATTGGACATAAACAGGTGCCCTGGAGCTCGGGTGCTCTTCTGGTCGTCGTGTGGGTTTGAAGCTTCTCAGTGCTACCTGTCAAGATTGAACAAGTGGCTTAGAATTCACATGCTCTGCTTCCCAAAACACGGACCATTCTCCTGCTCTGAAAACTGGCAGGTCCTTCCGGAGAAGGTGAGTGCTAAAATAGAGGAATGAGCCCTGGCTGGTTTGGCTCAACGGTTAGAGTGTGGACCTGCGGTCCTGAGAGACCCGGGTTCGGTTCCCGCTAAGGGCACGTATCTCGGTTGCAGTTTGTCCCCAGCCCTGGTCGGTCGTGCGGGTGGCAGCCACTCGATGTGTTCCTTTCACATCGATGTTTCTCTCTCTCTCTCTGTTCCTCTCTCTTCCTCCCACTCTCCCTGAACAAAAAAATGGGAAAATGTCCTCGGGTGAGGATAAAAAAAAAAAAAAATTAAAATTAAATGAGGGAAGAAGGCAGGAAGAAGTGTTGCAGAATAAATGTATTTTATAAAGTCTTCTTCACACTTCCTATCACTGGCTCTTCCTCAGAGCACTGTTGGCTGAAGTAGGAGATGCACTCCCGTTTCCTCAGAGGACATGGAGGTGCAGGGAGATGAGGCATCTGCCTTCAGGTCATGAGCACGCCAGTGAGCGCCCAGGAATGAGAAGATGCAGCACCTGATCCAAACTTGTTTGCTTGAGGCCGTGCCTGCAAAACCTTTCACTTCTTAGAAGTGCACAGTCCTGCTAAATGTAGGGGTCACCTGGCTGGTGCTCGCACTGACCAGTGGATCATGTCAGACCCCACAGAACCCCCTGGGCAAAGGGGAAGGAATTGTCCATGAAGTTTGCCAAGGTGGCATCATTTAAATCAAAAAAAATATTTTGCCCTAAATTAGCTGATTTACTTAAAGATGACCACCACATTTATTTATTCATTTATTTAAAATATGTTTTTATTGATTTTTTTTGGAGCGGAAGGGGGAGCGAAACATGGATGTGAGAAACATCAATCGGCTGCCTCCTGTACGCCCCCACTGGGGAGTGAGCCCTGACCAGGAACTGACTGAGATCCCAGTTCAATGTCATTGCAATTTCTGCTTTGTCTTTCACACGAGCCTGTACAGAATACAAAAGCCAGAGAGATTTTCTTTTAGAAAGTTAATTTTAAACAACTATCAAAATGGAAAGGGAACCCACTGTATGGAAGAGCATCATTGCTAGTGATACATCAGATAAGGGGTTAATTTCCAAAATATATAGAGTGCTCATACAATTCAACAAAAGGAAGACAAAGAACCCAATTGAAAAATGGGCAAAGGACCTAAATAGACACCTCTACAAACGGGACATACAAATGGCCAAGAGACATATGAAAAAATGTTCAACATCACTAATCATCAGAGATGCAAATTAAAACAACAATGAGGTATCACCTCACACCTGTCAGAATGGCCGCCATCAACAAATCATCAAACAACAAGTGTTGGCGAGGGTGTGGAGAAAAGGGGACTGTAGTACACTGCTGGTGGGAATGCAGATTGATGCAGTCACTGAGGAAAACACTATGGTGTTACCTCAAAGAGTTAAAAATTAAACTGTCATTTGACCCAGTGATCCCACTTCTAGGAATATACCCTAAGAAGCCTGAAACACCAATCAGAAAGAATATATGTACCCCCATGTTCATAGCAGCTCTGGTTACAATAGCTAAGATCTGGAAACAGCCCAAGTGTCCATCAGTAGACGAATGGATAAAAAAGCTGTGGTACATATACACAGAAAGAAAGATCTCTTATCCTTTGAGACGACATGGAGGGACTTGGAGAGTATTATCCTAAGTGAAACAAGCCAATCAGAGAACGATAAATATCACATGATTTCACTTATTTGTGGAATATAACGAACAAAACAAACTGATGAATAAAACAGACCCAGAGACATAGAAGTAGGATACAGACTGAAAAACCTCAGAAGAGGGGGTGGGGGTGGGGAGGGAACAGATAAACCACAGAACTTATATGCATGTACGCATAACCAATGAACGCAGACAACAATGCTGCGGACGGGGTGGGGGTGGGGCATTGGGAGGAGGGTGTCAATGGGAGAAAAAGGAGAAACATCTGTAACAAAAATAAATTAATAAAAAACTTTTTTTAAAAAGTTAATTTTAGTCTCTTTACATTCTACATGAGACAGAAAATCAAAGCACCTAAAATAAGACTCAAGGGTAAGATGATGATTACAAGATACGTTGAGAATGGTAAATTACTATTATTTTTAAAACAAGGTGGTTCTACACATTTTTGTTGTTGTAAACTTTTAAACCCATGGGAATTATGAGAAAAATCAAAAGTATATATGAGTTCTGGCTCATTTATACCCATTACTCATCAATTTAAACGAATAACTGAATGTTCAAAAAACCTTTTGTTCTTAGAGAGAAATACTGTTTAACAGCCAGAATCTAACTCACACAGACTTAAGTGTAACCAAATATGCTGAACCAATACAGCCTACAGAACCCCGAAGGGGTGGCGGTAAGTTCTGGGCACCCCGGACACAAAGTGGTTTTACCCTGAAATAACACAAACGTGCCAGAGCTAATCAGCCCCTGCGCAACCCAAGAGCGTAACATGACCATCTCCACCCATCTCCTTTCCCCACATCTAATCATTTGTTTTTGGCTTTCTGGCCTCATGATGATGGAAATTCTGCAGAGTTATGAATTTTCAGAAAGAAATGATTAAAAAGTTTCACTTAGTGAGAAGACAGCGTTAAAAACGATGACAGACATTCCTAGGGCTCTGCTGCGTGTGTGTACGTGTGAGCCTGTATATCTGTGTGTGCGTGTGCATGTGCATGATGAATTAACAAAGAGAAAACCCAGCAATCTCAATAAATTAAACAAGGTAAAAGGACAAAGAAGCCCTAGTGTCACACAGCCATTCCAAACAGGATGTCTTGTTTTTCAGGAGCAATTTGGCTACAAAAATATTTGAAAAAACAACCAAGTAAAAGCAGAAAACAAACACAAAATTCTGAATTGCTCCAGTGCAAATAATGCAACACCGCGATGTGATCGAGAAAACAACTCGTCACAGTCATCAAAGTCCTAAGCACTTAACTCAGTGAGACGTCTAACACAGCACGATCATCACCCTGTTCAACGTCCCCTCAACCTGTACAGGTCAGTGGTGATCGCCCGGGCAGTCCGCAAGGCCTTCGTCAGGCTCCAGCCAAAGGGCAGAGTTCAGTCCCTACAGGAAAACTGCCCTGGACAGCAGGGGATGGAGAAATCAGGACTGGAAGGACCTTCCCCTTCCATGTACTAAGAGGGCGTTACAGAAGTCCCACGCACAGCTCGTACTGCAAGATGCCTTGGGCGTTCTCGGACCTGGCCTCCCAGCCTCCCCATGAACACCTAGCAAAACCACCAAACATGCTATTCTCTGCTTTCACCTTCCCTCGAACCTTTCCACTGGCCAAGGCGGTGTCAGAGGCTCCCAGCTGAGCCTTAGCTCCTTGCTCTGCGTTATCCAGAGAAATCACTCCTCTGCTTGGCAGCCGGCCTTTCTCCTAGCCAGATGCTAGCATTTCAAAAGACTCATTTGAAAAGAATGGCTCCTCTTGAGAGCACAAGTTTATAATTACGATTACAAGGCATTTGAAAAGTGCTCTAATAATAGAGTTTCAAAAGAATATATTGGTAATGGAACACATTAATAACTATGAAGGGAGGCAGTAATTCATGCCTGCCATTCTGTACCCACAGGCTAAAACCAGCCTGATGGAGCACCGCCCACCGCTGGCCTCCTGGGCATGTCTGCATGTATTGTTACTGTACCTGCTCACTTGGCCTCGGGCCCAAGTGCAAGAGGGCTCAACCTGTTCAAATTTGAACTCATTTTCTAATCCTTATTGGTTCCTTCTGCTTTTGATTGGGAAAGAGTGACCGGCCACCTAGCTGTTCTTGTCACACTCCTTTCTCTCTCTTTTACTGCCATTATTCAACTGGTCACCCAGTCCTACCAATTGTCACTTGCTTATTTTCCCCGACTTTCCATTCTATTTCTGTCTTAGTTCAGAACCTTTACCTCTCTTGCCCAGGTTCTAAAACATCTGTTCATAAGTCTCCTTGCCTCCAAGTTAGTTCCTAATGAATTAAAAAAAATTTTTTTTTTCTTTATTGATTTTTAGAGAGAGATAAAAATAAAAACATCGATGAGAAAGAACATCAACTGGCCACCTCCTGCATGCCCCTCACTGGGGATTGGGCCCACAACCTGGGCATGTGTCCTGACCGGGAATCGAACCGGGAACCTCTTGGTGCATGGGTCGATGCTCAACCACTGAGCCACACCAGCCGGGCCCTAATGAATTTTTCATCTACTGTTCCTTTCTAACTAGCTTCTAAAATATAAGGCTTGCAAACAATAAAATCATAAACATATATGAAAAAACACAAGTGTATATTTTTATAATCTTGGAGCAGGAGACATTTCTAAGCATAACCTAAAACCTAGAAGGCATAAATATAGTTACTAAAGAAAAACCTTCTGTAAACTAAAGGACCCTAAAATCAAAGGTAAACCAACAATGGGGAAACATCTGCCACATGGATGGCAAGGGACATGCCAAGTTCCTTAATATGTAAGGAGTTCTTACAGCTCACTAAGAAAAAAAACGATCTATACATTCAAAATAACATCTCCAGTCCATCTCTTGCCCATACCAGGAGAGGAAAAGCTAATGCAAATATTTACAAAGTGTGACGATGGCAGAGTGCCCTGTAAAGACCAGGTATTAAAAAATTGATTAGACAGCACTGTTAGCAAATCTGCTTCCAATGCCCTGCCTAGATTCAATGCCATCACATGTCAACAATGAGATACCGGTGAGCCGTTGAAAATGCCTTTGGAACACAGTGGAGCACGCTCGTACGGAACAGATCTTTGCCTGCATTATTAATGTTTTAGCTGTGAGCCAGAAGGTTAAGTCTTCAGGAACATTTCTGAACTCACACAACACCAAACCCTACCATTCCATCAGCACAGCCTGAGCTAGGAGGCTAGAACAAATGCCCATCAGATGAAATGAACTAGGGGAACTAAGTGAGAAAACAATATCCCCTGACAAGAAGGCAAAGAATCAACAGAGCGATGCTGCTGACATAAATGCCACAAAGACACCGACTCCACCCAGGCAGCTGACCATCCGACCCCAGGTACTAAATGCAGAGAGTACAGGTGATTCATTTTCCAGATGAGGTGGCAAATCTGCTGCACCCTTAGGAAGAATAAACTCTGTTAGGAAAGCAAACAATTCAAGATGCTGAGGTAGCTTTTTATGTGAATCTGCAGCGCAGGCCACTTCACCTACTGCAAGATGACCAAGGATGTAAGGCAAGAGCCCTGGATGGTATAGGTGTCCATTTGCTAAAACAGCATTGTAACGGAAGTGGAGACTAATGGAGTGCAATCATGAGTAAATTTGAGGAAAACAAGGGAGCTTCACCCAACCAAACAGCACTGGAAATCTGAAGTTTTAACCAATTATTTCCCAGCCTTGAAAACGTAGAGCTGTACTGAAGGACCCTAGTATCAGAACACCACCAATCTAGAACAGCTGGTCAGTTTCTGAATAAATGACATTGTTGTTCGAACTGTCTTTTGTTCGTAAGCACTTAAATCACAGTGTTGTTGAGTTTATGACAGAGAAATGAATTCAATTTTCTAAACAGCTCTAAAAAAGGAAAGTTGTGTTTTTTACATTTCTGACCTGTACAATGAATTTGCAGAAATTCTGACCCTGACTGATCGTTTCTCAAAACCCACTTGATCCTATCATTTGCTTTTGGTGAAATTAATACAATATTCTCTCAGTAAATCTGGAGGCATAGGAAACCAGTGTTCATTTTATTCGGGGCAGACATGGGCCCAGTGGTTTTCGGCAACGGGCATGTCATATGGAGATCTATGATGTGATTATAGGTGGCCCAGGTCAGAAGGTCAGAAAACATATTACTGAAATAATACTTAACAACTTGGGCTTTTTCTCTGGCAGACCTAGAAGGCACAATAACTTATATCCTAAATTAAAAACCAAAGAGCACACAGCACAAAATCTACTTAAAATGAACATGATTCTTTTCTCAGGCCTCCGGTTTTTAAAAATACCAACTTTGGGATGGATAAACGTGGCGACTCACTCTGGGAAGCATAAAGGCCCTCCACAGCTCTGTCTTCGTGCCCATCATACTCCCTGCTGGACAGCTGCCTGTTAGCAGTCTCCAGGCGATCTGTGCACAAAGAGAAAATGATGATGAAGAAATGCATACAGATCTAAGTCATCATCAACCAAGAAACGACACGGGAGCGGAGAGCTGGGTATGAAAAATGCTCAGGCTGGAGCCCCAAACTGAGCAACTTTGGGGGCAGAACAATACATTCCGAGATGTCAGAAGTCTTCAGGTGACACACTGTGCCTTAAGTGATGGAATGCCAAGGCACCACAAGCAGGTGCAGCTAAGAACAGGTTCTTAGAAAAAAATGCTTGGCGGTCTATGAGCAAACCTCTGATTTGAAGTCCTTGCAAAGGGGTTGACTCTCCTTGGCTGCAAACCCAGCCCTCGTCTAACCCTGACCATGAGCCCTCTGTTTTAGCCTGTGACTGCTACCTGTATCTTGGAACCAAGAAAAAATTAAAACAACAATTAAATAAATACAAAAAACAAAACAAAACAAGCCTGGCCAATGTGGCTCAATGGATTGAGCATCACCCCATGGACTGAGAAGTCCCGGTTTGATTCCTGGTCAGGGCACATGCCCAGGTTACAGGCTTGATCACCGCTGGGGGGCATGCGGGAGGCAGTCAATCGAAGTCTTTCTTTCACATCAATGTTTCTATCTCTCTCTCCCTTCTTCTCACTCTAAAAAAAAATCAATAAAAATCGTATTTTTTAGAAAAAATCAAAATGGCCTAATGGATGAAGATTGTATACAGTTCTACATTTGCAAATCACTTGGTAAATCTCCATTTAGTCAGTTAAATAATTCAGCTTAACCAGTCTTCATTTAATGTATAAGATAAAAGGCTTGCAGTAATAGAAAAAGTAGGATCGGGCTACTAAAGAATACATACGAGGCAACTGAAAACTGGTTTGGCGACCAAAAGTGAAGCTGTTTTATGGGTTAAATCATTCTGTGTGTTGGAGGTGACCAAGGCCCTGCAGCAGGTGGCTTCTAGCTTTGGGGAATATATATATCTGTGGGCCTTTATTTTCCCCAAGGGGATACCTGTCTAGCTCTGTCTTCTGTACTATACCAAGCAGGTGCTGAGTGTTGGCTTTCTAAGTGTGCTACCAAGTGACTCGGCTTGATGTGGGAAGGGCTGTGCATCCAACACCGGTCTTTTCAATGTTCTCACTCACACAGTCAAGAGTCACAGGTAAGTACTTTTCAAGCAAGAAGAAGCTGCACACACAGTCCCTCAATTCTCACTCAGGCTGTCTTTTCCCAGGCTCAGCGCTGCAACCTACCACCTACCTACACAGCAGAAAAGAGCAACTCTGCTCCTTCAGTGCCCTTTCCCCCCGTGGCTGGAACTTCTACGGTTATCTAACACAATCTGGACCTGAAGTCACGGGGGCTGGGGGCAGAGAGAACGTGAACGGAACGCCACGTGCCTCGGAGGTCTCTGTTGAAGTCATGAAGTCTTCGGATCTCGCCCTCCAGCTTGTTTCTCATCGCCTTGTCCAGTGACTCTCGCTTGGTGGTAGACTTGACCAGACTCTCGTAGGCTTCCGAGATTCTCTGAAGTTCTTTTTCAAACTAAAAGAAAGAAGAGGCATGAAAGTGGGACTCTGGCATCACATCGGTGCCTTAGTTACACAAACCCTCTGACCTTCGGAGTGTGAAGGCTGTACCTTCAATGCGGCCTTTTCTGCATCTAAAGACTCAGGTCTCCCGAGTTGTGCAACCAAACACCCCCACCCCCGTCGGCCTTCTAAGGGCCATGTTAGGACCCTGGAAATAGCAGGCTCACAAGTCTGGTTGGACATCTGATGTCACCTTGGAAAAAATCAGAAAGGGGTGAATTTAAACGTAACTTAAGCCTCTTATATTTTGTATGGCAATTTATAACTATTATTATTATTATCCTCATTCAACATAAGAAACAATATTAAAATGCAAAACAACTAAAGGACCACAACTGGAGCCCAAATTTCCAGACTCCAAGAACAGTGTTCTTTCGGAGAACTCCCTACCCCCCCAAGGAACATAAAACCCACTTGCAAAGACAGTCCTTTGCTTAGCATTTTAACCCTTTTTCTATGAAACTATCTACATAAAGGACTAATGGACTTGAATCTGATTATAAACAAATGTACAACAGAAAACCTCTTTGTATGAAGGAACTGAAAAATATGGTATTCAAACCATTTTTTGGTTGTTTTTCTCTTTTTGTATTTAACAAATCAAGAGCTGTAACTGGGAGAGTGTTTAATCTACAGCATATATAAATCTGTAATAAGTAGCTGTAACTGTGATAACAGGAGTCTAACATATAGTGTGTGTTTAATTTTTTTTTTCCTTTATTGATTTGAGAGAGAGAGAGAGAGAGAGAGAGAGAGAGAGAGAGAAACATCGATGAGAGAGAAGATCGACTGGCCACCTCCTGCATGCCCCCCACTGGGGATTTGGCCCACAACCTGGGCATGTGCCCTGACCGGGAATTGAAACGATGACCTCTTGGTGCGTGGGTTGATGTTCAACCACTGAGCCACACCAGCTGGGCCATATAGTATGTTTTTGAAGTACTTATTAATAAATCCCATTTTAGCGTTATGTAACATTAATGCAGGAGGAAGGATAAAGAGCATTTGCAAACATGCAACCTTGATGAACTGCTAAAAGTCTGAATCAGAGGCAAGGCAGGCAGGGTTGAGAGCACTAGTACCCCTCACTGGGCACCAAGAGACCTGCACCAGGCCTTTGGTCTCCACAGGAGAGTTATGTCACCATGAGCCAGGCACCCCAATTGCCCCAAAGTTCCCTGCTGAGGCTCCTATATATGAAACATATCCTGCCCTAGCCAGTGTGGCTCAGTTGGTTCGGCATCATCCCTTACACCAAAAGGTGTTGGTTTGATTCCCAGTCAGGGCACATGCTCAGGTTTCAGGCTCAATCCCCAGCAGAGGGCATGCAGGAGGCCGCCTATAGATGTTCTGCTTTCATATTGATGCTTCTCTCTTCTCCTTTCCTCTGTCTCTAAAATTAATAAACTATTCTTAAAAAAAAAAAAAAAGACTGCTCATAAATAAATAAATAAAACAAACCTATCCTAACAGGTGTCTACTGTATGCTCACTATGTGTCTGGGTACCATGGATACAGAGATAAGTGAGACAGTTTCTGGTTGTTAGGACTCAACATGTAGAGTCGGCCTGCACCCAGGCACACCCACTGCTCCGCTGCAACGTGATAGGGGTGTGGCGGTGTGCGGCCACGGCAGCCAAGAGAAAGTCGTTTTGCAGGGATGAGAGGAGTTCCTTAGGTTTCAGAGAAAACACCTTGAAAATGAATCTTGAAGAATGACTAGGTTTTCGCCAAGCAGAAAAGACCAAAGGGCTTTGGCATCCTAGGCAAAGACAGACCGTAAGCCAAGACGAAGCAGTGAAGGAAAACGCGTGTCACAGACATGTCAGGTGGTCCAGGGGATGAGCGCAAGGGCCAAGTGGCAGGAGCAGGGCCAAGTGGCAGGGCTTTGTGGGCACGGGAGAAGTGTGGGGAGGACACGCCACCATATAAGCAGAAGGGCAGCGTGATCTTAGCTGGGGTCTCACAGAGATCAACCAAAGGGTGGGGTTGGAGAGTGGGGGTGGGGAGACAAGGCAGGAGAAAAGAAGTCCAAGTAAGAAGCTAATGTAAATGGTTCAATGACAAAGAGGAAACTAGGATAATAAAAGGGTAAATTCCAAAGACCCTAAGGAGCAGAATCAACAGGTTATGTGCTTGTAGCTACCAAGAGAGAAAGGGCAACAGTCTTAGTTCAGGAGAAGGTACTTCCTGTGAGAAAGTAGCTGTAGACAGATTAGTGTCCTTCATTGTGGCCAGAGGACAAAAAAATGACTACATGTAGGAAGATGCAGATTTTGGTTCAACATAGGAATTCCCTACCTACATTTTCCAGAAGTATACTATGCCCAGTAGTGAGCTTCTCATCCCTGGAAGCATTCAAGTAAAAAATGAATGACCTCCTTTCAGGGACATGAAGCAAAGATTCCCAAGCGGTGGAAAATTGGACTAGAATCATTTTCAGATTTTTAAGTTCAAAAATCTGATGTCTAATTGCACACTCCTTCAGAACGAGAGCCACACCCTCTTCTTCAAATCCCTCCTGTCTGGAGCATCTTAAGTCCTCCCTGAAGTTCGTTAAAGACAAACGGCTGGACAGACTGGCTTTGATATAAAACCCACTGGGGCAGTTCAGAGCCTGAGTGTGATCTTATGAAGAGAATACTGGGTTTGCCTTCACAACGCCCATCCTCCAGCCCAGAGGTCAGGAAGCTCCAGGCCAGGTCGTTGGGAGCCCGTGAACGCACGGCGAAGCACCCATGGTCCCAGGGACAGAACTGTGAGCAGAGCGGAAAGCCCAGCCGCCATGAAGCGAGTGGGCAGAGAAGGGCCCTGAGAAAGTCTCAGCCATTCTAAGCTCTGGATATTGGCGTTTTCCCTGAACACCTTCCTATGCACAGTTCAGGGACCCATAGGACCCAGGACAGGGCTGCCGTCCAAGTCACAGGCTGCCAGATCGGAGCCACCGCTGTCATTCTGACAAGACAGGGTCTTCACTACAGCAGGCCTCGGGTGCCCGGCCACGCCTTCAAGCCCTTTCCCTCCAAGCGTCCACCTACGCCCTGATGGCTTCTGAGGCCAACCCACGCATCGCCCACAGTCTGGTCCTGCTGGAAGTGCCATCCGTTAATGTTTCAGGGAAACTGGGAGGAAAGAGAAATAAATGAGTGGCCAAAAGGAAATGCTGAAAAAACAACCACTAACTGTGATCATTCCAACACTAACAGTGATAATCAGCACCCGCGCCCCTGGACCAGGGCCTCCCACCCCGGCGGTGCTCTGGCAGTCTCAGAGTCCAGCGTCCTTCCTGCCGTGTCCCTGGCACAGTGTGCCCGGCTAAGCCCTGCAATCAAACGTCTTCTAGTTTCGGTTCTACCCTTACAATGACGCTCTCCGAGCGCTCTCAGAACACGAGGGTCCCAGACCAGATGTGACTGCTGGCACAGGGCGGCCCCGGGGTCCTCATCACGGAGAAGCAAAGCTGTCACCTCCCCTGACAGTCCTCTGCCCAGACCTGAGGCATAAGCAGCTGCTGAGAGACAACTGAGCGGTGAGGCTGGCCGAGGTCGACTCGGGCGCACAGCCTGAGATGCTGTCAGAGTCCGCGGCTCCTCTGCCTGGTCTTAGTGGAGAACAGCTAGAGAACTTGACGGTACAGCGAGCCGTTGTCAAATCTGAGTCTTCAAGCCGACAATTCCAGGGTGACATATGACAGGTCAATGAAATGTAGTATCTATAGAACCACTTATGATATTCAAGGAGTTTGGGGTTCCAGAAGGCAAACAGCTTTTGAATTTTCTCATTTTTCAGAAGTCATCAAAATCCTTTTTGCCATTAAGAATCATCCCCTGTGCAGGGAAATTACATCACTGGGAGATGGATTTTGTGTTTCAAAATAGTAATGTGGGCCCTGGCCAGGTGGCTCATTTGAGTAGAGCGTCATCCCAATATACTAAGGTTTTGGGTTCGATTCCTGGTCTGGGCACATACAAGAATGGACCAATGAATGTATAAATAAGTAGAACAACAGATCCATCTCTCTCTCTCTATCCCCTGCCTCTAAAAAATCAATAATAATCATAATAATCACAAATAGAAGTGTGCATCAAAATCAAGAAAGAGATGCATGCTACAGGTCAATAATGCATACACTATTAAATAAGTCAACGAAGAACAACAAAACCTCTCAACCTCTGCTCCCTCCATGTAACTGTTCAAATATATCCATGTGAAAAGACTCGGAACCAAGCTCTGCCCTCAGGTGGGTCTGCATAACTGCTGGCTGTGTCCGCCACAGAGCCAGCCCTATTAGGGAGAAGAATGAGCTACTTATTTCCCAGAAGTGCTGAGCTGGCCCTTTCCAATTTCCAGACCGTACCTGGAAAGACGCTGCCCGGGGAGGTGTCGGAGGCAAGCTCGGGCCTGAGTGGGACTTACAGCCCAGGCCGGGAGACAGCAGGCTTGCTTCCCACCTCCTAAGGGTGTGACTGAGTGGGAGTGAGACAGCAATCTTTAGGCAGCCCGTTGTTTCTGGCTCTCATTTTTTTCCTCTCCAATGAAGGCAGCCCGGGCCCTCTGAGCCAAGCCTGGTCTTGACTCGGGGGAGCTCCAGACCATTCCAGTGGAAGCTGGGCACCAACATGCTGGGGCACATTCTGTCTGTGCACATGTTTATCATCAAACCCACTGCTCCCAGCTGCTTACCACCAGCCTCAAAAACACAGAGTTGCTGACTGCTCTGAAACCCTGACCCGCAGAGAGAACAGGCTTTCCCTGAGAGATCAGTATAAACAGTGAGCACTAAATGTCCAGGCAGGAGCACTACTGCCATACAGAACCAAACAGCGCTGCTCCTGTCATCAGGCAGGGCTTAACTTCCACCCTTCCTCTTTACCAAGCCCTTGACTGTCCAGGGCACAGCCAGGCACTTAGCCTTCCGCCACACACGCCTCCTTGCCTGCAGAAGGGAAACTCCGGTGCCCTGTGGCTCTGCTGCCTTAAACGCCTATGACCTTGGTCCTCCTCTGTCGTCTGTTCTACCTGCAGCATTTCAAGTGCTGACACACGGGTCATCATGAAATCACTGCCTGGAATGTTCACTCCTGCTGGCTTGTTTTCCTATTGACTCTGGCTCTTCACATAAAGCCCTAAGGAGGAAGGCTGCCATACATTCTAATATTCCCACGATAACTACACGGGCTGGAACTACACGAGCATAGAGACAATGCACAGTAACTCTACCCTCAGCGTTGAGACAATGCTGCTTTTGCAGAGACCAGCTAATGAAACAGCACGACAGTCACAGGGCTCCTGAGAGCCCCAGATTTAAAGGCAAACCTGTCTCTCGAAACTCACTGCCCCATGCTCCTCTCAGTGTTCCCTCTTCCGCACTGTCCACCTGGGGAAATGCTTCTTGGCCTCTGAGTCTCAGGTCCAGGACCACCTCCGCGGTAGCTACTGTAGCCCCCGAAGTTCTACTGCAGGCATCAGCATCGGGAGCTCTCCCCTTCCGGGCTGTAAGCTCCTCCAGCGGGCACCATGCCATGTTTATTTTTTGTGTCCTTAGAGCCTTGCACAGCATCAGGCATAAAAAGGGATCTAGTTAACCATTGGCAAGTGGGCCAGTGAATCAAACCCCATGAGCAGGTAAAGAATTCCGTCCCTTCGAAAGAACCCCTCCCTCCCCTTCCCTTGGGAAGTCACATACCTTGTGGAGCTTGTCGGCATTGTCGTAGTAACCCTGCAGTTCCTGGTGAAGCACGCGGTTCTCCTCGGTTAGTATCTCCACCATCTGCTGGGCTCGCTCCACAATCGCAAACGCATCTGGACCGAGCTGCTGGCTGGGGGAGGCGGCGGGCGGGGGCTGGGGAGCGGCCAGGGTCACTGGCAGTGGAAGCGGCAAGGAGGTGGGGTGCAGAGGCCCGCTGACGGAGGAGTTCTGGGAGGACATCGGGCTGTGCTGCTGCACTGTTGACGGGAAAGGAAGTTGGCATGGGCGGCTGCAAGGGAACAGGAGACCAGGAATTAGACCCCAGGGAAACGGCGGAGGAGGAAGAAAGGCCCAATATACGCACCGTGGACTTCCACGACCAGAGGTCATCGATGAACTTTCCAGTGCGGGCTGAGGACACACAGCAGGTTCAGTCCTCATTCCACAGACATTTACTGCCCCCCTCGGAATCAGCACTGTTCTGGTCATGGGGTACAGTGAACAAGACAGAGAAGGCCCCTGTCCTCATGAGGCTTACATTCTTAGGGAGCGAGACGGGCAAGCCGTCAGACAATAAACAAAGCCGGGTATCGAGAAGTAAGGCGTCCTCTCCGAAAACAGAGCAGTGACGTGACCGTAAACGAACAGTGGCTGGTTCACACTGAGAGGTCAAGGAAGGAGCCTGTGCTTGAGTTGAGTCTGAATGTCAGACGAGTGGTTGGGGAGGGAGGAGAGAAGTGGGGAAAGGCGTCTTCCAGGTAGGGGGATCGGCCAGTGCTCGGGCTAAAGCAGGACTTAGCGTGGGCAAGACCGAGCAGGGGAAAGCAATCGGGTACATGCACACCAGCAAAAGCGGTGACAGCAAGACCAGAGGAATGGACAAGGGTCTTTGCAAGCCGAGGCCAGCCCTTCCCTTAGGGTGTAAGCCAAGGCCGGAGGAGAAGCCGCCTTCACCCCGACTTCTGTACAGATGGTGCACTCGGTGGCATAAATGGACAAAAGGTGACACTGAGGACGCCCAGGTGTGGTCTAGGTGGGAACCGACGAAGGCTCACGGGGCAGGAGCAGAAGAGAAATATGGATGGATTTGGGATATGTTCGATATATAGATCATGGGTGGGGGAAAGACAGTGAGGAAAATTAAAAAAAGAAAAAAAAACGACTCCTAGATTTTGGGCTCCACATAAGTGGATGGGGTGCCACTGAATGAAATGGTGAAGTCCGGGAGAAGGAACTAATTTTTGGTGTTTTATGTGCTGGGTGAGGCGGTGTGGAAATCAAGTCTAGTTTTAGCCATGTGAAAAGAACACAGAGAGGTGTCCCTTGATTGTTCAAATCCCAGGTCTAGCTCCTACATTTAAATCATGAATTTCCACCTCCTGTCTCCACTCCCTAACAACCCCCTCCTCATTCCTGCTAACCTGTTTCATAAGAACCAGTGTATTTTCTTTTAGCCTCAGCTGAGGCCGTGTAACAACCTGTACAGGTGTAAACATTTAGCAAAGACAGTCTCAATACCTCGCGCCCCAATCCCAGCTGTCTCTCTTCTGCAGGGTCTTGAGAAAACAAGATTTCTTGTTGACCCTTCAACCTTTAGGTCTCAGTCTGGGAACAGGGGTACTAAGAATTATCAGCAACCCCCAAATCATCAACATTGTCTCAGAGGGCTGAGTCCTCTGGAGATCCAGCTCCTTCCAATCAGTAACAGTTTTCCTGTGTCCCCTGCGGGCACTTGTGGCCATCCATAGGCGAAGCTCTCAGGGCTCCCCCATTTTCCCCAGGGGTCACCTGGCCTTGTATTTTCAAGGATACTTGCTAGAATGTTTTGGACCCTGTCAGCCTCCGAATCTCTCATTTCAAGCAGTTCTTGTGGTCAGGATTCCTCTGAATGCTGACTCCTGGCAGCTAAATGTCAAATTCTGGAGACAATTTGACAAGGGTCGCCCTAGCCCTCCCTACGTGGACACACAGACATTCACAGAGGTGACCACAGAATAAACCCGGCAGACCCTAACAGAGTAACCGACCAAAGGCCTTGCTTTGGTAGTGAACTAACAGCAGAGGCTCCACCTGGGTTGGGGAGACATCTGCCGACCAGATTTCCTCGTGCCTTCAATCCAGGAGCGCTTCCCCTCCAGCGAAAAGGGCTGGGATCTAAGTTCCCCAAGGCAGGGTGACCCATGGAGCTCAGTGTGATCCTTGACTCTACGTGAGCTTCACCTTCCGGTCATCCTCAGGTTTCAGAAAGGAATGCTGCCACCGGGGAGATGTAACCCACCCCTCGCCCTCGCTCTCCACACGCTTACAGGGACCTGCCATCTCTTTTTTTTTTATTATTATTTTTTTTATCCTCACCCGAGGACATTTTTTGTTCAGGTACAGTGGGAGGAAGAGAGAGAGAGAGAGAGAGAGAGAGAGAGAGAGAGAGAGAGAGAGAGAGAAACATCGATGTGAAAGGGACACATCGAGTGGCTGCCACCCGCACGACCGACCAGGGCCGGGGACAAACTGCAACCAAGGTACACGCCCTTAGCGGGAACCGAACCCGGGTCTCTCGGGACCGCAGGCCGACGCTCCAACCGCTGAGCCAAACCGGCCAGGGCGGGACCTGCCATCTCTTTAGAAATAAAACGTCTGTGCACGTTGAAGGATCGGGGCCCTTCCACACTGAAGTGTGTGTGGCGTGTGTCAGCCCGTGTGTACGAGGAGGTCTGTGTGTAAGGTCCAACTCTATTCCAAGCGCGAAATGCCCCCGAGAGCCATTTCACCCCAGATCCCAGGTTCTCCTATCAGGCATGAACCCACAAAAACCACAGATCTGTTACTGAATAAGTGCATTCCCGAAGGCTGGCTAAATCCTACCGTGCATTTGTCATGGAAAGAGGTTACCTTGGCAAAAGGCAAAATAACCACAAACTACACTGCCTCGTTCAAAGGCAGACACCCATTCCCACCTCTTAGGTGTTCCCTTCACACTGCGTCCAACGCGAGGGATAAACGGGGTGGTCTCCTGGGAGCCGAGGGCCCTCATGAGCCCACAGTCCTGTTTTCTGAAGCACCAGCGCTGCCCTCTGACCCACGCAGCTTCAATAAATTCAGCCTTTACTGAACCCTGGGATCTGGAACTCACTGATGGTCACTGATGGGCTTATCCTCTCAGTTATCTTTCTCTTATATGACAAAAAGGAAGTGCTTTGTTAATGCCGGCCTAAGTCATCCGTGAGTGGCAATGCAGAAACAGGCTGCTGCCAAGCTTAAGGGGCAGGAAAGAACAGGCTTTTCCAAACTGGGAAGTCTTCTATGAAACAGAGCACCCTGCCTCACAGATAGCTCGGTTAACATTCGGTCAAGTCCACATTACAATGGATGTTGGGCAGGCAAGAGAGCCAGCCCCTGTTCCGTGGCCCCACTACTCAGCCAAGCTTTGGGCTTAGAGTAAATGAGAGGGAAAGAGTGTTGGGAAAGAATAGAAAAATTTCGCACAAGATCATTCCAGTGCTATGAAACAACCTGCCCCCAGAGAGTACGCTATTGATCAGTCACCACTGGAGTATTTCATAGTAACGGGGACACAGAGAAATGGGGGAAAGGGGATGGAACCATCATTTATTGGGAAACTACCTGCAAACGGAATTCCACGCTATCATTGTCTATTCGTGGGCCTATTTCCCCTGTTAGACTGTGAAGTCAGAGAGCTAGCTTATCTGATATCATGTGTCTCAGTTTCCCGGGGCTATTTGCCATTTAATTCATCGTTACAGGACTGAAGGAGTTAATATGTATAAAGCCAGGCATAAAGTAAACACTGGACAAATGTTAGCTATTAATCACCATTACTACATTATCGTTTGTGTCCCACAGCCCCAGTACAGGGCCTAGCGCTGAGTGTGGCGCTCATGAGAAGTTCAAGAAACGCTGTCTGTTATGGCTAACACTTCCTGGGCACTTACGACAGTCCAGCCCGTGTGGCATGCACTGCTGCACGCATCGTCTCATACGGACCTAATCGACTGCCTCACAAAATGTTCAGATGAGAAAAACAAGGCACAGGATGGTAACTTGCGAAATACGTACGTGTAACAGAGATACTAGGAACATAAAGGAGATCCCAGCCCGGTTTGATTCCAGGTCCCCCCATGCAGCTCACCATTTCCTTGTACTGGTGAAAGCAGAGAGCAGGCAGCCCCTTTGGTCCTCTGTGCCTGGGTTCCTGTGGCCCAGTCTGAGCCTCCACCATGCCCATGATTCACACCCTAATACCTGAGGCTGCAGCAGCCTCAGGGAAATATGAAGATGGAAACCTGCTGAGTTGTTCCCTTTGCTGCTTCTATTCAACGTTATTATATTCACAGGTTAAGGTCTTCTCTACAGAGAACATTCAACCGACATTTATTGAGGGTCTGTGTTATCTGCCGGGCACCACATTTCATCACCTTGCTTAATCCTTATAAAAACGGAGGCAGGTAGCCCTGGCCAGTGTGGCTCTGTTGGTTGGAGCATCATCCCACACACCAAAAGGTGGTGGGTTCAATTCCTGGTCAAGGCATGTGTGGGAGGCCACCCATGGATGTTGCTCTCTCATTGGGATGTTTTTCTTTCTCTCTTTCTCTCTCTTCTCCCCACTTTTTCTAAAATCACTTTAAAAAACAAAAACAAAACTGAGGCAGGTACCACCAACACATTCTGCTCCTTTTCTCGAGGAATGCAGTGAGCCTGGGAACACCAAAGAAAGTGACCTTTTTCCATCTGCCATCAAACTGGCCAGTTATTTAAATACACGTGAGCAGGACTGAAAAAGCCTCTTCTCCCCAAACCCACAGTGATGTATTAAAAACAAGAATCACAGCATTTAAAGAACCACACCTAAGAGACAAATAGGGTCATACGGAGAAGCCCTGTAGGCTGGTCCCCACCGTCAGTGACTTGGACCATGCTGCACACACCAGCCCCAGCATGTGCACCCATTTCTCTCCTCCAGACTCACAGCCTTGCTGCTCCACACCCCTGGCACTCTCCCACCACCGGCCTTATTCTCGAGTTTTTATTTAAATGTAATACTTAATTTTTCAAAGATGTGTGTCTTTTCTCCCTGTTTACGAGGATAGAAAATTATGACTTACACTAAGTTGATGCCCATTAAATTGTTGTCAGTTGATTTGGTTCCAAGCCCAAGAGCAAGTCAGGAAACTATATATGCTTGGTGCACTTCCAAAGAATGGCTAAACCTTCCACATTGTATCATTAAGAAAGAGACTTCTGCTATTTAGAATCTCAAACCATGACAGTTGCCAATATGATAATACGGCTCCTGCCACTGCCCTTCTTCTCATATATTTGGTGTCACAAAATGCAGCCCCAAACCAGAGTGATTATGTTACTTAGATATAGGGAAACAAGGTCATCATGACAGCTAATCAGCAGTCCATGTGCTCCTGCTCCTGTCTGCATACAACAAGCCTTCACACACAAGCTTATTTAAACTTATGTACGTACATTATACCTGTATGTAAATGTTCCGTGCATAACACTACATCCACTGCACTATTTAATTCTCACAAGCTTGGGCACACACTGCTCTCATGTCATATATTATTGTCCTATTTTTAAAAATATGTTTTTATTGATTTTTTGGAGAGACAGGAAGGGAGAAGGAGAGAGAGAAACATCGATTGGCTGCCTCCTGCATACCCCTTCCTGGGAGGGGACCCCCAAACTGGAGCATGTGCCCTAACAGGGAATCGAACCAGCGACCTCTAGGCATATGGGATGACACTCAACCCACTGAGCCACATGGAGCAGAGCTATTGCCCTATTTTAAAAGTATGAAACTAAGGCTCAGGAGATTCACAAACCAGTGGTCCCACAGTCTTTACAAAGCAAAAACATGGGCTTTTACTAGGGGTTTTGAACCCACACTTCACCACACCAGGGCTTTCTCCCCACGTCGGTACAGGCCAGCACTGTTCCTTAATATGGGGCCTCTTTTTTTCTGGTTCTGCTTCTTTCTAGCCATGTAACCACATTAGCATCTGCCTCACAGAGCTGTAAGCACTAAATGAGGCGATGCACATAAAGCATGGCACACAGTGTCTATCTTTAGGAAAGGATTTCATAACCGTTAGCCTCTGTTGTCTTAGCACACATTGCTAATGGGTATCAGGAAAAAGGCAAGAAACACCGCCCTTGGTTATCCCTTCCTCTGCAGACACTGTGTGGAGGGATCACAGTCTCAAACCCTAGAGCCTCGCCAAGGAAGCACAGCCTCCTTGAGCACCTGAGACTCTTCCACTCACAGCGTCCTCTCGCAATGCAATGCAGAGCCAGGGCGCAGCTGAAGGTGACGTCTGTACTCTCTCGTCCTTCTAGGCCTATGCTATCCAAACAGTAGCCGTGAGCCACAAGCAGCCACCAAACACCCGAAATGTGGCTAGTCTGTCGAGATGTGCAGGAAGTGTAAAATACACATCAATATGTAAATACATAGTACAAATGTAAAGTATCTAATTAATAGTTTTTTTATGTTTATTGCCTATTGAAGTGATAATATCTTGGATATACTGGGTTAAATACAACATGTTTTTAAAAATGTTTTTATTTATTTATTTTTTCTTTATTAATTTTAAAGAGAGAGGGAGGAGAGAGAGAGAAACATCAATAGAGAACACTGATTGGCCGCCTCTTGCATGCCCCCCACTGGGGATTTGGCCCACAACCTGGGCATGTGCCCTGACCGGGAATCGAACCGGCGACCTCCTGATGCTTGGGATTGATGCTCAACCACTGAGCTACACCAGCCAGGCAAAAATGTTTTTAAATGAGTTAACTAAAGTGTTTTAAAATTAATTTCACCTGTTTCTTTTAACTTTTTTAAAATGTGTCTGCTAGAACATTTTTAATTAGCCATGTGGCTCACATTTATTTCTTTTAGACAGCACTGTTCTAGACCATACTCTCCGTGTACCAAAGGCCGCATCTGCAGGACAATCCCAGAATTCAGTGAGCAGCAGAGCAATTCACGCAAACACACCAGCAGTCCCCCGCCATTGCTCCCAGATCCCCACGCATCAGTGGTGATCAGTACTATTAAACTAGATGTTTATCTACAATTAGGTCATCACACTAACATTTGATAAATATGGCTTGAGCGATTGACAAATTTTTCAAGACATGACAGGAAAAGAAATATCAATGAATAAACAAATGAAGGATGTGATCCAGTAATTTGAAAGAAGAAATGCAAGCAGCTAAATACATTTTCCAAAGGAAAATTATTAACAGAGAAATAAAACCAAAACAACTTTGTTCAGTTTACCAACATGACCAATTCAGTTCAACAAGCTTTTGCTGAACCCCTAGACAAAGGTTTCTTTTTAAATTCTCAGGATATGGTACATATTAGGATTTCACCTGTGTAAAAAGTAATGCATAGAAAAATGCCTAGAAGAAACTACAGCAAGAGTTCAGAGTGACTATCTCCAGATGGTGGGAATACGGATTTCTTTTTGGTCTTTCATCCTTTTCTATTCTGTATGTAGTTTCTACAAGGAACATTTATGGCCATTTGAAAAAACATTTTATTATCCAAGTAATACATACATATTATAGAAAAAAATGAAAAGTAAAGATAAGCCAATAAAGCACTGCTATTATAATCAGAGAAAAGTAAACAAAGTGAAATAAAATAATTTTAAAATAAGATAAAATAATAAAAGGCTTCTTGGCTATGAAGAGGTTCAAATTTCAAGACTTTTCACTCTTGAGGTAACAATACCTCATATTGACATAGCGCTTTCCAATTTACAGTATCTCTTATACTTTTCCGAATCTCAAAGTAACATAATGAGAAGAGTATTTTAACAGTGGTTATCTTTGGATAATGGGACTGTAGGCAATTTCTATTTTTCTTCTTTTGCTTTTTTATGGGGGGGGGTAGAAATTATCTGTACTTCTAAATGTTTTTTTTATAATGAACAAGTTTTATTTATGTAAGAAAAAATCTATTCATTGTAAATATGTTTCTATAGAATATTTTTCTTGTGAGACAGAGAGGAAGGGAGAGATAGAAACATCAATGTGAGAAACATCCACTGGCTGCCTCCTGCACGCCCCCTACTGGGGATCGAGCCCTCAACCCAGGCATGTGCCCTGACCTGGAATCAAACTGGGACCTCTCAGTCAATGGGACAATCCACTGAGCAACAGTGGCTGGGCGAAAATCTACTCATTTTTAGGAAAAATCAGTTGCAGATAAGGAAATTGAGGCTCAGAGAACTTTTGCAATTTGTCACAAAGTGTAAGCCAAAACTCAAACCCCCTTGAATCTCATTTCCCCGAACCCACAGCTTCCCAGTTGGTTCCCTTTGGTTGTGCAGACACCGTAAGACAGACAAATGTTCACATTAAGGCTCGACTCCTGTGTAAACTACGCTCATAATTATTGCTATGCAGGATGGGTCTAGATAATCCTCTTGTTTGGAGAAGCCACTCATTTAATTCATTACAGCTGGAATTGTGTTAGGTTTCCTGAGAAAGTAACCTGAACTTGACCCGAGCCTTCTGAAATTCCCATACTGCAGAACTGCTTCTCAGGATAAACAGGGCATTTTACTTGGCTCGCCCAGCTATAATTCAGCTTAAAACTTGGAGAAACTCCTGAGTTCTAATGCTGGGATTCAAAACACATGTTTAGCTGGTGGAATTTAAACAAGGCTCCGTGGCCTCATTTTTGTTAAGGACAATGCACAGTGTTTAATCCAATAGCCGTCGGTCTGTCTGGCTTACCTTTTGGCCCCACACAGCGATTGATTTTCACAACTATATGAACTGCAAATCATAATTCACTTTGGAAACATACACGTACTCCAAAAACTCTCCTTCCTCCTCCAGCCATTTCTGACCCAAATAAGATGGGACCACCGAACATTCGTTCTTATGCTCCAGCACAACCCAAACCTCACGCCGCCAAGAGGGCAGCCGGCTCCCTATGCTCGTTCTCGTCTGAATCTACGTTCTGGCTGTGCTGTGGACTGACATGGGTTTCTTGGGGAGAGGCGTCCTCTCTGACTTGTCACATGTCCTCCTGGGCTCCAGCCCCCTTTTTCCCTTCCTCCTCCCTGGACTGTCATTTGGCATGTTCCCAAGAGAATGTTAGTAACTTTGATGCCATCTTAAAGTAACCAAACCAGGAGCTTTTCTTGGGGGAAATGCACAGTGCATTTTTATAAAGAAAAATATGAGTGATCTGGGGGATTGGTCGCACCACAGGTTCCCCCCACTGATGCAGGAAACTGCGAGCCCCTGCAGGGATGGGAAGGACGCTGGAGGAGCCCACGGCGGGCGATGAAGTGAACTGAGCAAGAGCACACTGCGGAAGGAAGCCCATGCACCTCTGCCTCTGACATCACCTCATAAGATGTTTTTGTTTTTTAATCAGCTTAGGGCAGAAGGGCATTTCATGCTTTTAAAAGTATCCATCTACACGCTAGAAATCAAATTCATATGCTCATGCGTGAATACAATATTAATAATAAACAGTTACCACTCTTCTCTCTGCCTCCAGCCAGTGAGCAAATCAAACCCCCAATGCTGAACGGGCAAGATTCAGCCCAGATACAGGGCAAAAAGGCAACGGAGAAGCTCAAAGAGGGGAAAAATGCTCTTTTTACCAACAGGATTGACTTTCCCTAAACTCACACTGCCTGAAACATAAAAATTAATAATTCAAATAGTGCGTATCTTCCATAATTAAAAGAGACTAAGGCAAAAACAGTCTGAGGCAAGAAGCAATACTCTCCCAAGTCCCTACTTCCAAATGAAAGCAAACCCAAGACAGACTGAAGCTCACAACCTGGAGCCACCAGCAAGGCTGAGCTGGTGCCACAGCCTCCAGGAAGTCTGGAGAGAAAGGCGGTATGGAGGACTCTCCTCCTAGAGTCTGGGATGCTTCACCAGTACTCTGGTCCTCCTGAAAACACCAGAGGTGGGCAGAGCACAGGCAGAACATCAGGTGCGATACATAAACCTGATTAGAGATTCACCAGATGATGCCACCAAGTAAAAATGTCCATCTGCGTCCACTGCGACATACAGGAGACACACGAGCAACGGTGTAAACACATGGGAGGCCGGTGTGACACACATCCGGGCTGCACCCTGGCTCCTGCACGTCCCCTGGTGCCCGGGACTAGGTTACGATAATCTCTCTCCCTAAGCCTAAGGTTTATCATCTGTAAAAATAGGGATATTAACAGTATGTGAAGATTAAGGATAGCCCACACAAAGTGCCTGGCACACTGCAGGCACTGGAAGGTGCGGTCCTCCTGCGAACACCACCTGTGCTCCATCGTCACCTGCAAAGGGCGGAAATGGGATTCTAGAAACTGGAAAGGCAGAACAAGTCTCAGAGAACAGTTTTAATTTACTCCGAATCCATCACATGTACATGAATCATACGAACACAAAATGTGAAGAACCAATTTTCAAGATAAAAAAATCTAACTACTAAAATATACCCTCCCCAAATTTAAGCTAGAGGATCACTGCAAATTAAAATAAGGAATTAATACTAATTAGAAAAGCGTTTCTAATTATGACCTAATGTTGGTCAAAGTACAGCGAAGCAGGTACTGTAATATTTTGACAAAGTTATCCAGCATCAGAAGTCTTTTATTAAATGTTCACTACTATTTGCTTAATAATTTCACTTCTAAATAGTGATTCAGAAAGAACAAAACCCAAAATATTTGTATGCATGACAAGTTCACAACATTATTTATTAAATGATGTAAATTATATACTTTATGAAATGCAGCAATAAAAGGATGGTTATGGAAACACTGTGTGAAAAATGATGTGATAAAATACTATCTAAAAAAAGCTAAGATACTAAACTCAATATAATCTAGGATTATAATGTGAAAAAGTTAATTTGTACAGGAAAAAGGTTAACAGTGGTCATATTAAGAAAGTAGGATATTTTAAGTAATTTTTTAGCATCTTCAGTTTCCACTTTGGAAATACAGGCAGATTTTTTGGGAAAATAAACATGCATTTGACTAATGTACTCCAAACTGCTTCGCTAAAGGTCAGGGGTCCACCAGCGCTCACTCATGCCCTCGCTTCCATTAACAGAACGGACGGCATAAGCCAAGTCACTGCGTCTTGGAAGTGCTGTTTTCACAAGAGGAGTCAGACTCTACATCCAAACGCTTGTCCTTTGTTTTTTAGGCACAATTCCCCGTAGAACAACCTGTCCCATTCTTACTCTGTCTTCATTTCTACCCATTTCCACCTTCGGGCTACAGGAAAAGGAAGACGGGCAGGAACAAACTGGAGCCCTTGCCCACGGCTGGCTCATGTTCCCGGGACATCCCCACCAGCTACCTCGGTCCCTCCGCCTCCACCAGCCTCACTAGCTCACAACAGAAGCCGAGGCAGTGCACGAGGCCTTCACTAGAGGCCTCTCCACGGCATTTCCCACGAAAGGAGCCTAAAGGTTTACAATCATCTCCCACGCATCTCCATCTTGAGCAGATCAGAGCAGGTGAGAATGAATGTTCACAACATACTGAGCCGGTGTCTGCAGCCCCAGGCAAGGAGATGGACTCTGATCTCACCCAGAGGCCTCCCCTCGTCCAGGAGTCTATGATGTACTGACCCACAGCCTGCAGCTTTCTAAACCATCACCATTAACGACAAACGGGTAACTCTTCAAGCACAAGAGAACATGTCAGGGAAACTGGAGAGTCCTGCTCATCTTTTAGGGCCAAGATAACTGATCCTCACTCACTGCTGAGTTTCAGATCCCACCGTTGGAGCTCAGGCAACAGCGAATGTGTCTGAAGCAGGACTGGTGTGGACGTAACTTTGTTTACCCTGTCAGCCCAGGGCTGCACCGCCTGAGCCGTGCTGGCGAGCCGGGGCCAGGCTCACAAAGGGGCCTTGTAGTTCTGGGGCCCAGCCTCAATGGCCCGTCTGTTACGTCTCCTGGGACATTTTGATGTCATGTCAATCCAGCTGCCAAGTCTGGCAACTGGCTCAAATCCCTCATACATTTCTTCTTCTCTCTGACGTCACAAATTTGAAACAAATGACACTTTCCATAAATAAAGGGGTAGATTTCCAAGAAGCTCTTCCCTCCTCCCTTTACTACACTCCCCACCTTATATCACACCTACTGCCAAGTGACAACAAGCAAGACAATCCAAGTCACGCACTGCCATTTAACAAACAGTAAAGCCAAAGGGAAGGAAGGAGTCTTCCCCGGGGGTATTTTCACCTTCTGCCAAGCTCTAGAGCAGTGGTTCTCACCCTTCCTAATGCCGTGACCCTTTAATACAGTTCCTCATGTTGTGATGACTCCCAACCATAAAATTATTTTCGTTGCTACTTCATAACTGTAATTTTGCTACTGTTATGTCCTAGGCGACCCCTGTGAAAGGGTCGTTCGACCCCCAAAAGGGTCGCGACCCACAGGTTGAGAACTGCTGCTCTAGAGATAGAATTAAACATTCAGGGAAAAATTTGAAAGATCACAAACAAACTGTGCTACCATTCCTTGGGATAAAACCCCAAGGACTATTTCAAACAACTGTGGCAAACCAATGTGGTACAAATACTGGAGATTCGAAGACTATTTTTTTTTCCTCTTCAAAGCTGATAGTTTTTTAGTTGAAATTTCTCCTTTGGCTTAAGGAACTGTAAAAGGGTAAGAACAGGAGCCCCTGGAGCCCCGTCCTGGATTCCCAGTGGGGTCAGACTATGCCCACTGTAGGAAGGAATCCTGCTGCCTGTCAGAAGTCTGAATGTTGGTACCCTGCTTCAAAGCTGGCATTCCCAACCTGGCAGGGGGCAATGTGTCAGCGGCTGGGCAGTGCGTGGGTGGCAGGCAGCTCTCCCTCTCTCTCTGCCAAGGCTCAGTCACTCCCTTTGCAGACAGACAACCAAGGTATGCCCTGCACACACCGCTGGGGTCACATGGAGAAGCCTCAGCACATTCGGTTTAGAGAAAGATAAATAAAGCCCTTTGTGAGAATGAAGACATACCCAATAAACAGGCAGTGACCACAGTCTTCTCTTCTCATGCTCCATGCTGTCCCCAAGCAAAGTTAGCAACAGCTAAATGATGGCAAATCCCCAATTTATCTCCTGAGAGCTCAATTTCCAGTTGCCTTATTCTTCAACTTCCATATCTAGGCAATCACTAAATCCTGTTAGTTCTACTTCCCTACCTCTCTTAGAATTTCATGCTCCCCTGTACCGTGGCCTCAAAGCTACGCCACCATCATCAATTCCCATCTGGACGACTGAAACTGTCCCTCAAGGTCCTCACGGCCTCCAGTCTCCCTTTCCTCCAATTCACCCTGACTGTCCATGAACTCAACCTTATATTAAACATCAACACAATCTCTACTTAAAAATAATTGTTTATGGATAAATTCTAAACTCCTTACTAGGACACTTCCATGTCCAAACACATCTTGTGCCACTTCTTACACACCCTGTCCCACCAGCTCCGCAGTACCGCAGTTCATTCCAGACAAAACCTCCTGAACGGTTTGTCTGAAGAAATGGCACTGGCCCTGCATAGCACATCCTGCAGCTTCGCCTCTACCCCACAACTCTTACTTATCCTTGAAGCCCCAGCTCCAATGCCACCTCCTCTGCGGAGGTCCCCCACGCCCTCCAGCTGTGAGTCACCGCGGCGCCCCCTGCACACGCCCGCCTAACCGCACGCTGCGCTGCCAGGATGTGTTCACATGCCCGTCTCCCCCGAGCAATGCTGCAAGGCCTGGAGAGCGAGGGCCACGTCTGCATCTCTGAACCCGGGACAGGGCTGCACAGCACAACACTCAGTGAGTGCTGCTGACTCCATCAACCGGTCAGAAGAGGAATCAGGGTGACGGAGGGAAAGGACTCGGACGAGCAGGATACTTGAGCCGAGCTCCAGCTGCCTCAGAGTGTGTACTGTGGACATTTATTAATCTCTCCAGGCTTTAGCTTGTCATCTGTTGAATAAAGGGATGGGATGATATAATTTCTACGGTCCCTTTAACTCCTCCATCCGAGCATTCAGACTACATTTTCCTTTAAAACCTACAATGAAGAAAGACTCTATAAAACCCTGCAGTAATATGTTCCAGGAGTTTGGATGCTGTCCACAGAGCCAGCCAGGAAAATTCCTGCTCTGTCTGGCCACCAGGCAGAGGTCCCAAGGACGGCCAACAACTGAGGCTCCTCCCTTAGACTCATAAATCCCCAACTGCCCTCTGTTCTGTTCCACTCTACCTATTTCGGCCAAAAAGCGGCTTATTAAATATTATGCATACGGAAAAAAACTAAAGACAAAGCCTAACGTGCCTTAAAAATAACAAATGCTAAAACCACGATTGCTGGATTTTGAAAAGCCGAGTGAAAGGTCTAGGCTGGATAATCACCTCGTGACCCCGTACTCTGGGGGTGGCTGGTACCTCAGGACGGCCACTTCTGTTCTCGCAGGCTGAGGAGCAGGGTAAGGCTTGACCATCTCATGGAGCATCCCAGGGTGCTGGTCGCTGTAGAAAAGTCCATGCTCCTGGGTCTTGCTGACTGGGGACATCATTTGCTTGGCCTTGAAGGGGTACTCGGGTGGAGGACCCCGGGGGTCCAGCACTTTACCTGCAGGCTGGGCGGGGGAGGGTCCCCCTCCTGCCTTGAACCCCTTGCCATTCCCTGAGCCAGGGAGGTGTTGCTTAACACCATTCCTCTCCAACGACAGCTGCATGATCCTCTCGCTGAGAGAGCGGACATGGCCCTGCTTAAGTTCTTTCAGCGCCTCGTCCTTATGCGCCTGCCCACTGTTGGCACGGTTCACCGTGGGCCTCCCCTCAGTCCGGGACTTCTGACTGGTGCCCCCAGCCATGTAGTAACCATGACCTACAGCCCCCTGCTGCTGCTGCTGCTGCTGCTGCTGCCCCCTGAAGAACTGCGACTGCGCTTTGGCCTCCTCGTAAGTAGGCAGCTCCTCGTTGTTCTGCTGAGGCTGCGTGGACCGGACCTGTTTCTCCATCACCGTATTGTCCACCTGGTGTTCTTGACCCTGCGGTTCCTGGCGTGCCGACTGGTAGACCATTTGTGGGTCTTCTTGAGCGAGGTTTTCCGTGGAAGAAAAGTTGTTTGTAGGGTGGGCTGGTCCTGCACTCCCTGTGGCCTGGTGCTGAATGGCCAGCAAGTTCATGTTCTCGGTCGGGGTGCCATACCGCAGTTGTTCCTGGATCAGCCGCTGTAATACTGTTCCAGCTGCCGCATCCTCGGAACCTCTCATTTCCACCTCTGAGATCCTCAGGAAGTTCGGGGCGTGGAAGTTACCAAGAGGATCCTCAACTACAAGACAAACATAGGAAAAAGAAGTCAGACTGCTCCACAGGAATACAGGTCTATAAGTATGTGGTAAATAATTACCATTCTAACCGCAGTCGCATGTACCAAGGTTTCAAATCCACCCCGTGTACCCTGCACTTTCTCATGGAAGTGTCTCCAGGACTCTCCTGTCCCTCGCCTCCTGCTCCCTCCTTCCACCCCTCCCTTTCCTTTCATCTCCCCACTTAACATGCCATGTCTTTCCCATCTTAAAAAAACAAAAAAAAACAAGCGAAAACCAAACCAAACAAAAAGAAACCACCTTTTCATGGCCCTCCATATACCTCTAACTGCCACCCTGCCTGCCCTTCCTCCTCTTTCCAGGGCTGTCTCCACTTTCCAAGTGCTCCGCGCACTGCCCTCCCTCCTGCTCTGATTATGACCGAGCCCCGGAGAGTTTTCCAGCTCTCACATTACACAGCTAACCCTTCCGAAGCATCTGGCATGTTCATCACCCACTTCTTGAAATGCTCTCCCAACTCGGCATCCAGGCCCTGGCTCCGGTCTCTGCCCACTCCTTCCCTGACTCCCTTTCTCTACCTGCCCCTTAAATTCTGGGGTTCCCCCAGCTCTGCCCTGAGTGCTCTTCCACCCTCACCCAACAGAATCTCCTGGGTCATCACAACCACAGCTCAGCTTCAACCACTGATCCATGACCCTCAAATCTACAACCGCCAGCCGTTGGCCCATGAGTCCTTCAAACTCAACATGTCTTCCTCACCCGAAAGGCTTACTCACCCAACCCCCGTATCCCCGCCTTGTCTAATTTCTGCCAAGCCAGAAACCTGGGGGTTTTCCAAAATCTCTTCCTCTCTCTTACCCCCCCAATCTAGTCAGTCAATTCTACCTCCAAAATATCTCTCCCAACTCTCCTCTCTATCCCCGTGCCCGTCTCCAAGTTGGCTATTAATAACCACAGTACAACCACAAGAACCATTTTAAAAGTGCATATGCTCTGCCATTGCACTAAATTCTCTCCATATATTCATTTGTTCCATATGCAATCACACGAGGCAGATATTAATCCCCCCAAATTTACAGATAAGAAGAGGTTTAGAAAAGGTAAATCACAGAGATCACAGAGGTAGGAAGAGACCGAGCCAGAATCTGACTCATTCCACAACAAAACCTGTGTTCATCCCCCACTTACAAGCCCTCGGTATCTCATATCCAAACCATTCATTCCAACAGTCTGTTCATCTATTTCTCCGACACTAGTCTCATTCCCATTTCCAAACCCACCCTGCAGACCACAACCAACCTTCCACACTACCCTGCAAGACTGTTCAAAAAGGAAAACCTAATCACATCACTCCTCTGCACAAAATGCCTCAATAATTAATTACAGGTTGAAACTGACATTCTGTCGCGTGGTGAAGCAGGTGCTGCCTTACCTATCCGGCAACATTTCATGCCAGCATCACCCCACCTTCCCTGGCAAACCTCTTGGAGTTTAAGCTCCAACAAGACCTAAGAACATATAGTTCCCGGACATGCTGGCTCTCTGGCCTCTAGGCCTTTGCTCACATTCATCCTCTGCCTAGAAAGAGGCATCTCACCATGTCCGCCTGAGCAATCCCTAGACATGCTTCATGGGAAGCTCCAGAGCTACCTTCTGAGGAAACCCTTGGCTGCAGCAGCCCAGCAGGCTTGAGCCCTCCTTCTCGAATGTCCCCACTCCATTGGCATCTATCTCAGTAGAGCAGTTATCACAGGAGAGGGCAATTATCTATTTCCACAGACTCTAAACTCCTCAAAGGTAAGGATCATGCCTTCTTATCTGGGTCTACCTAGCACACAACCCAGTGAGGGAGATCAAACATTTAATCAGTAAAAAAATCCACATGCGCTCCATGAAATATAAAATCTAGCCCTGGCCAGGTGGCTCAGTTAGTTGGAGCATTGTCGCATTCACCAAAAGGTTGTGGGTTCAATCCCCCGTCAGAACACATACCTAGGTTGCAGGTTCAACCCCCGGTGGGGCGTGTACAGAAGGCAACAGATTACTGTTTCTCTCTCATATCAATGTTTCTCTCTCTCTCTCTCCCCCTTCCTCTCGCTCTAAAAATCAATGAAAGCATATCCTTGGGTAAATATTTAAATATATATATATAATATAATTTACCCCTATATCACAACAGTACTAGTAATAGTAAGTAGGATATTGAGGATATCATGTCGCATTTATGATACTAAAATTTCTACCACTTGCTACTGGCATGACGCTGAGGAAATCCTTGACTCTGCTAGTTCAACAGCCTCACCTGTGAACGAGGAAGACGAACTGGATCGTCTCTCAGCAGCCTTCAGTTCTACAATCCCATGCAATGATGGCTCTGTGTTTCCATATACACACAGAACATGTCATTTCCCCCAAAGCCTCTTTCTTCCCAAGGTTGCCTTTTTTTAACCTATAAATGGCATCCTCATATGAGTCATCCTGAGAGAAATTTCATTTTTACTTTTGACCCTTCATCTCCTCTGCTGCCTACGTTTACTCAACTGCCCAGCTAGTTTTCTTAGTCCAAGAAAATAAAGGTGCTGTAACATGCTTACAAGATATATAAATATACATATGCTCATATACATGAATATGTACAAAGACACCTGTCATTAGGTTTCCTGTGTTTTATTGACAAGGGCTGTCAAGGATTATATACCACTTATTCTCTTTGATACTAAAATACGAGAAAAGGTGACAGCAGATGCCATTTTGTGTCCTTACAACAGCAAAGACTTCGACCCCAGCTTCCCTGCCCTCAGCCAGCCCTGGTTCTGGCTCTCCTTCCCAGTTGCTTAGATGTCCTGAATAGTCTCTTCATATCTCTAGCTTCAGCCTCTTCTCTGTTCAATCCACACCGTATTTATTATCTGTCTTCTTCTACTAGATTTCAAGCACCAGGGGGTGGAGAGTTTTATTGTTAATCCACATGCTGCACCCCCAGTGCCGAGGGTGCAATGAGCCACACAAGGCCTGCAGGAAATAATGGTGGAGGAAATTAAGGAACTTTACAGATGGGTTCCTGCAGCTCAACTCTGATCTTATCACTCTCCCTCTCTCCCCAAAAACACACCTCTGTGACCCCAGGCACGTTACTAGGCTTCTCTGAGTCTCTCTCCTCTGTAAAATGGGCAGACTTCATGTCTGCCTCACAGGACTGCATATGGAGTGAATTCAAACTTATTCCTCACCTTCAGAGGATGTACACTACAACTGAAATATAAATCCAGAGTTCAACAGTAAAAGTTTTATTTTATTTATTTATTTTGTGTTAATCCTAACCTGAGGATTTTTTCCCACTAATTCTTTTAGATATAGTGAGAGGGAGGGAGAGAGGGAGACAGAGAGAGAGAGAGAGAGAGAGAGAGAGAGAAAGAGAAACATCAATGTGAGAGAGACACATCAATTGGTTGCCTCCTACACGACCCCAACCTGGACTGGGGACGAAACTTGCAACCCAAGTACGTGCCCTTGACCGGGAATTGAACCCGCAACCCTTCAGTCTGCAGGCCAACATTCTAACCACTGAGCGAAACCATCCAGGGAAGTAAAATATTTTAAACAGTAAAGATAGATCACTGAAGGTCCACATAAGATGAATTGCCAAATAATCATAATAAGTGATGAACAATCCAAGGAAAGAGCGATCATGTGGGTTGAACTGGGCCGTCATTCACTCAACAAAAATGGACTGAAAACCTATTATAATCAGACATCCTGACAGAGGCTGGAGGCAAGAGAGTAAAAAGGACAGTACTCACCCTCGGGATGACTGATCTGAAAGGCTTAATGAACAAGCAAATTCAAATAAAAGTCAACATTTTTTAATAAAATGAAAAAATTCTATTAAATTAAAAATGCGCCCTGGCTGGTGTGGCGCAATGGTCAGTGTCAGCCCAAACACCGAAGGGTTGTAGGTTCAATTCCCAGTCAAGGGCATGTACCTAGGTTGCAGGTTTGATCCCCGCCCTGGTCAGGGCACATGCGGGAAGCAACCAGTCAATGTGTCTCTCACATCGATGTCTCTCCCTCCCTCCCTCTTTCCCTTCCACTCTCTCTCAAAAAAAAAAAGAAAAGAAAAAAATCAATGAAAAAAATATCCTCGGGTGAGGATTTTTAAAAAAAATGTATTTGCAGAGGAGAATAATGTTTTTGGATGAATAATAAAAGAAATGGGGTCTCATCAGGCATGAAAACTACTAAATTCTCTTTTCATAAGTATATTCAGACGCTGAGATCCTTCCCTAAAGTGGTTTTAAAAATTCCCTCATCGTTTTACCAATCTCAAAAGCCCTCAAAAATAGGCAGGAAGTTTTTACAAAGGAGGCAGTTCCCTCCCTGCTATAGTTTTTAATTTCTTCTGAACTTCTGAGTTATTTGCAAAAAGATGAAAATGAAGCAGAAAAAGAAAAAGGAAAGAGTACAAAAAGTATTTAGGAATTAGAGAAAAATCGGGGAATAAATAGTATAATTCTGAAGTTCCTACATACCTAAGAAAGTCACAAATTATAGTGAAATAGTCTATTAACACCACAGCACAAACATTAAAAATAAGGCACCCGCCAATAAAGAGAAAACCAATAATCCCATATGCTGATTTTTCCAAATAAGCATAGAGTAAAAAGCCATGCAAGGGCTAAAAATGAAACACAGGATCATTGTGTTTCCAGCACAAGTGCTAGCGAAAGAACTTACCAACTTTCTCCCTGATGGTGCCGCCGGCCTCCACCGTCAAAGCAGACGCTTCATGCCTCCCAGAGTAGAGCGAAAAGTCTGGGAAAAAGTAGTTGGGGTCTTCCAGAATCTGGATGGCACTGCTGGGACTGTAGCAGGCAGGAGGGGGACCTGCGAGGGGGAAGAGCGAAGGGTCTATCAGCGCCAAGTTCTCCCCTCCTCCCCGTGTGACTCACAAGCGCCCATAAGGCATTCTCCCACATTTCCACGCGCGGTGGGCGCTCTGCCTTTTTGATTCATAAAATTCCAAAGTTACTATTCAGAATTACCATTAGTTCAGCCACCCACCAAAATGACCCACGAAGTCAAAATAACAATCTTCGAAACACACTGAGCGGAGGCACAGACACTTTCATACAACCCACACAGCAGCAGCACCACCACCACCACCAAGAACCAAGTCCTCCCGGACACTGGGTAAGTCACAAAGTTGCAAACAGGCAAGGAGGGGGACAGGAAACAGAGTGAAGAGGCCAGAAAAGGCACACGCAGATGGGAAGAGCCGCTAACTCACCGAATGCATGAAAGATACCGAGAGGGGTGGTCACTCCGCCAGACCACGTGCTGGCAGGATTGTGCCCCAGCCGAGCAAAGGCACTCAGCCCTACGCTAAGGTTTCTGGAGCCTCATGTGGCAGCGTGGAGCCAGGCTCATGGGTCCTGGCCCTCTGCCAACCACTGGCCTTTCAGCTCCAGTTTATCTGCTTCGCACACGAACCAGAGTGTGCTTCCTGCTCTGAACGTGACACTGTGTTCACTCCACAGTCACTGCACACGAGATACCACACGGCAACACTGATACCACACACACAACATCGTGGGGACGCTCAGCAGGACGGGTCTGGCGGTCTTCTGTCCCTGCACTGATTGCTCTGTGTGGGCACCCAGTTTAAAGCTCTTCTTGGCAAAGTCACTTCGTTTACTCTGGGGAAACAGCCATGCTATCTTTTAAAATTAAAGTCCTTGCCTAAAAGATAATTCCATTACAAGAAAAATAATGCTTCTCAGCAGTCACTTCAAACTGGTCCTTTGAAATGTCTTGCTAGGTTTGTTATCTACCCATTTCCCACAAGGCCAACGCTGGTAGTAAATAACTAATTATTCTGAGGCCACAGATGGGAATTTACTCATCATCTTTCTGAGTTCCTTTACCTCATGAAATATTTGTATGTGTGCTCACATGTATCATTGGCATGTTTGGACTAGAGAGAGAAAAGAGTTTTACACCTAGAATATTTATCCTACAAAAATAAATGATGTCATTGTGACTTTCATCTTAAAGATGAGTATAAACCAACTGTGAATGACATAGTATATGACGGTTAGCCCAAACGGGGGAAAAGGGGGGGGGGCATCTGTAATATTTTCAACAATAAAGATAAAATAAAATAAAAGTACAGTTCTAATGCGTACGGCTAGCATCTGTCAGAGTTCTCTTTTTGGCCAACCTGCGAGGACTACCCTGGAAAGAAACTCAGTCTCTTTCTGGGCCTTGTCCTCTACGTCTATAAATCTAAAAGTCTAGGGCTAAATTAGGAATTACAGTGGCCTAGATCCAAAGGCAGATCCTGACCTGGCTTCTACTTCAGGCAGATGGAAAATGTTGGTGGAAAACTGGAGAGGGGCAAGGTACAACTTGGCCATACGTTAGCTCTCCGGGTACGTGGCCCGTGCAGTTACCCTTACAAAGCTCCTCCCATGACTCAGGTGTGCAGCCAAAGCGAGAAGCCCTGTGCCAGCGGAGAACAGCACACACAGGCGAAACAAGATGCAGAGCACATTTTGGCACTCAAGTCCACTCCCCACCGCATCATTGCACTTCAAGAAGAGGAAGTGTGATTTTTTTTTTTTTACCATAGATCTGGGTCAGGAATGGCATGTACCTGCACATTGCAACTCTGGGCAATACTAGTCACACGACTAAGAATTCTAAGTGGTGACAGAGCACAAACTGCTAATAAAATTGAGACCTAAAGAGAGTATGAGTGTGTGTGTGTGTGTGTACACAGATGTACACTTTTAATACGGAGCCCAGTTAAGAACGTAGTGCTAGGCCACTCCCAGCCACGACAATGTACCCTGGTTCTCCACACCCCGAGCAAGAGCCTGGGGAAACCACTCCCACCCACCAGCTGCCCCTGTGAGCCTTACTCAGGCCCAGGGATTAGAAATGGTATGGTTCCTTTTTTTTTAAATCCTCACCCGAGGACATGCTTAGAGAGCTGAAGAGGGAGAGACAGAGAGAGATAGAAATGTGAGAGAAAAACATCAATGGCTTGCCTTCCATTCGTGATCCAACTTGGGATCGAACCCACAACCCAGGCTTATGCTCTGACCAGGAATCAAGCCGGCACCCTTTCAGTTATGATGTTCAACCGACTGAACCACTCTGGCCGGCCGGGCAATGCTCTTCAAAGGAGTCCATGGCCACTCGGACTCTGCTGGCTCAACAGTGTGTAATACATGCATGTGTTGTCTCTGGGGACTTCATAAAGACTATTTCCATGTAAGCTCCTCTGAACTTAGTAACCTGCAGTCGCCTGTTTCTTCAAACCAGCACCTTGTCTAAGGATGATGGCTCCCACAGCTTCAGTCTGCGTGGGGAGAGTGGCAAAAGCAATGGACCACAAGCTAAGACAGCAGAGAGTCAGCGCTCTGTGGGGTCTCCCCGAGGAAGGGGCGCGTGCCCCAGGGTCCAGCCCTGCAGGAAAGCTGAGATCTGTAGGTACTGCACTTAACATAGGGGAAAATTCGGAAATTCTAGTTGGAGGGTTCAACATTCCTGACCTATACTGACGATGACCCTTGTCACCCAGAATGGTTCCTTTTTCTTTATAAAATCCGTATGTCACTTGTCAACAAGAAGAATCTTTGCTTCTCTCTGAGCGTAACTGCTTCTGGCTTGCTTCTAAAGCACGGAAGACTTCCTTCCCCTTACGGTCTCATGCTGTTACTTTCTTTGTTAAGTGTCCAGAGGCCTTTAGGTAATGTGACCCTGAACGAGACTTTATTTTCCTTACTCAACAGTAGCAGTAACAAAGGGCCTCACTGTTGCAGAAAAAATGAATTAAGGCAAAACGCAGTGAGTTTTCTGGGGGTATCAAGGGGCACAACATGAACCCTGGTGACCTGCTCATCGGCTTCACCTCCACCATAACTGGTTACTTCCCTAAAAGCAGATCCTGAATCTGAACAGGCCAACATAACAGTCTCAGAAGTCTCCTTTTGGTGTGTTTACACCTAAACTGTCATCCAACACTATCATCCGATGGCCGGGAAGTCACCTGTCCTCAAGTTCCACTGCCAGCATCCCACTGGCTTGCATGTAACCATTCTGGCTAGAGCTTCAGGTTCCAATTTTGTTTGGTTTTCAAGACTGACGCCTCCTTTAGATGTCATCAGTCTGTCTCGCTGGTGTCCCATGATCATGTCACCCTCGTTCTCCAAATCCCAGCTCAGAATGTCCTCCTCTAGCTTCACAGTCCCCTCCACAGCTACTGTAAAGTTCTCTCCAGCCCATTTATCTCTTCAGTGTGCCATTACTCCTCTCCCTACATGGCCCTTCCTTCCCTCATCTGCCACAGCAGTTATGATCAGAAGCACACAACTTAGCACTTAAACATCTGCCTTGTCCTCTGCAGTAATCACTTCATGCAGGCTGGTGCTGCGGTCCTGGGAAAGCTTGAAGACAGGCACTGCGTGCACCTGCTGCTTTCTGCAGGCAGTGCACGGGGTGTATGCTCTCTTACTATTTGCTTCCTGACTGACAGAGAACATGGCATTGACCTCTGGGATGGTCTCACTACAAGCAAGTGGAAAGACAAGGTCAAGGATCCCTCCAAAACCTCTCTGAGAGCTCCCACCAATGATTCCTTGCACCATGCGGTGAGTTCCCTGAGATGAAGTGAACTTGCTCTCCCCTTTGCAGCGGACAGAGGTCTGCAGGCCACAGGCCCATGTCGTGCCCCTTGACACCCCCAGAAAACTCACTTCCTTTTGCCTTAATTCATACAAAACACCCCAGGTGTTATTTCACCAACATACACAACATTTGCCCAACTCCATGTAAACCCAAACCTCCTAACATGGTTACAATTTCACTTTCTAGATTAGAATAACCTCCTACGACTTTAAAACAGAGATTTCGACCACAGCAAAGAAAAAAGGTTCTGCAGCTTCTCCTTCCCTTTCAAAGAACTAAAGAATTTGCTAAGTGTGCCAACAGCCTCAAAATTAAATATAAGCACCAAGCCTTCTGATTCTGGCAGGTTTTTCTGGGGACTGGAATGCTCTGCTCAGGGAGACAGATGCCCTACAAGCAAGGTCTAGGAGGGGCCTGGAGAATCCATGACTGGTACCTGAAAAATAAGGGCTGGTCTGTTCCCAAGCCCTCACGTGAAACCAAGCTAGCTCCTGTGTGTCAGCCGATGCCCACTCCAGGAAGCTGAGGCCCGAGAACACAGACAGGTCAGGTCATGGCGCCCTCCTCCATGAACACCTGCATGCAGCCAGCATATTTTAAGAAAGGCAACAGGAAGCTCCACCACTAAACTGAGAGCACACGCTGGAATATGCTTCCTCACTCCCTTGCCCCAAGGAACCAATATTTGAAACCCAAGATGGGGATGGGCAGGGGAGTGAGTGGGGGAGGGTTTCCAAGATTCCCACCCCCTACATGGTACGATCTTCCTGGACACCACACCTGAATTCTGATCCTTGGGCCAATCCATCTAGTGTAGGAAACAAGTAAAATAAACACACCAACACCTCTTCAGGCTCTCTCAGAGCAGAATGCTGACTCTCCCGGTGTCTCCTGGTGGACAGCTTTATCTGAAGTTGTGTGAAGCTCAACTGTGTAAGGCTTACACATCTCTGAGATGCTATCAATGTGAATCAAAATGCAGAACGTATGCTTAACCTTTAAAGGAAGAACAGTTCAACAGGGCACTGTATGCTAGGAACTACGAATACAAAGGAATGAGTAAGACTGTTGTTGGCCTTCGGATGTTTAGATTGGGTTCTGCGGACCAACGTGCGCCCAAGTTTCAATGCGGAGTAAGCGCTCTGTTAGAGGGTCACGATGCTTTGGAGGCCCAGCAGTAGTGATTCATTACCACCTGTTGAATGAGGGAGGTGATATGGAGCTGAAATGACAAGGAAAAAGAGACACGTGAGCTGAACTGGAGGATGTATGCTAACCTGCTGTGGGCGAGGGGAGGGTGCTGGTGGAAGGATCAGCCCAGCATGGTGAGGGAGAAGCATAGGAACTGAGTCATGAGAGTGTTTCATCTCCTGAAGGAAGGGAGAGTTCAGTGTAGCTTGGATATGGGTAAGGAGGAGGATGAATCCAGTATTTAAGGGAGCCTTTAAGAAGCATTGGTCTGGCCAGTGTGGCTGAGCGTCGACCCATGAACCAAGAGGTCGCCAGTTCAATTCCCGGTCAGGACACATGCCCAGGTTGTGAGCCTGATCCCCAGTGGGGGGCGTGCAGGAGGCAGCCAGTCGATGTTCTCTCTCATCGATGTTTCTTTCTCTCTCCCTCTCCCTTCCTCTCTCTCTAAAATCAATAAAGGAAAAAAAAAAAAAAAAAAAGAAGCATTAGTGGTACATTATTTTCATAACACTCTTATAGAACTGGAAAATAATTTAGAAATTAGGTAGTCCAACTTCCAACTACTACCTACCACATTCCTGATAGTCCATTACCTCTAAATACTTCTGGTGTTAGGAAACCCTGCACTCGCTGAGTAAGCCTTGGGGTGGGTTCTGCCTCTCGTTACAGAAGCCAAAACGTCCCTCCCTGTTCCAGCAGTCAGGACGACCTGGGCTCAGTCAGCTGGGTGTTCCACCTGAAGACACTGAATCTTGAGGAAATGACACAGACAAAGGGTGCTGATGCATTGTCTGTGGTAACACTGTGACCAGGAGTCCAGGCCAGCAACGATGTTCACGGTGACCCCGTCCTCACAACAGAGTGGCCTACCCGAGCCGGGCTCCCAGTGCATCTTCACACAGGTTCCTGCCCATTTCCTGGGCCTTCCCATTAATTTCTGAGCCGCCCAATAACCTCCCAACGAATTCCTGCTTTGCTTAAGTTAACCAAAGTCACTCTGTGCTGCTTACAATCAAGAACTTGTGACAGATATACTTACATTTAAAAAGTATTACATTTGCCCTGGCCGGTTTGGCTCAGCGGTTAGAGCGTCGGCCTGCGGTCCTGAGAGACCCGGGTTCGGTTCCCGCTAAGGGCATGTACCTTGGTTGCAGTTTGTCCCCGGCCCTGGTTGGTCGTGCGGGTGGCAGCCACTCGATGTGTCCCTTCACGTCGATGTTTCTCACTCTCTCTCCCTTCCTCTCTCTCCCTCCCATTCTATCTGTACCAAAAATGGAAAAAATATCCTCGGGTGAGGATAAAAAATAAAAAAAAAAATAAAAAGTATTACATTTTCTTATTCCCATGCTAAGAACACAGCATTGTTTTTGTGTTAAGCACTACATGACAGCAGCACAATCTGCCTTGAATTATAGTAACTCATGTCTATTGCCTTTGCACAAACCCTAGGGAAATCCTGGCAGCTGTCCCAAAGTTTCCTCCATCTGGAAGGCCTTTCTCCCCTTATGAGGGAAGGAAACTCTTGCTTTGGCACACACTAAATGCTGAGACACATACGCTGTCTCTGATCATCCTCTGAAGCTCTGCTCTAGCACCACTTCCTCCAGGAAGTCCTCTACCCTTCCTCCCCTAATATATATACCACTCCCCTTCCAATAGGCCACTCATCTGGCTCCCCCCTTATTCTATGCATATCTATGCCAAATATATTAAACTGCCTATGTCTTTAGGTTTTTTCCTTCCCCACATTAAGTTGATTATCAGCAAGGACCATGTCTTATTCATCTTTGTATTCCAGTTTCTAGCAGAAATAAGACCATAATTAATGTTCACAATGATTCAATGAATCATGTGTGCTGAGGTTCACAGTACTTAGCAGTTTCTAGCACAAAATGGGCATGCAATAAATATTTATCAATGGAGCTAAGATACATTTTTAAATAACCAGTTATAAACATAACCTTAATTCTACAGAGCTTAAATCAAAGATGAGTTTGTCTCTTTCAAATTTCTCAGGAGGCCAAGGCTGGTAAAAGCTCCTGGGGGGTGGAGGTGGGGGCCATCTAGTGCTAAAACAGGTTAATTACAAGTGGACGACCATCGGGTTCCTGCAGGGGCTTTTGCACATGATGTTAAAAGTAACCTCACAGGGATTTTGTTGCTTAACACAAACTCACATTTACAGAAATGTGCTGTTTTGTCATACTCAGCCTGCACAACTCTACCCAGGGCTGTGCCCTCCATGTAGCTTGGCTCCTGCTTCCTTCCCAGGTCTGGGAGCAGGAGCGGAGCCTGGAGACCTGGGGGGGAGGGGGGCATGCACTCCTTCCCATGAAACAAAAAGAGTCTTATCAGTCCCACCAATCGCAGAGTCATGGGGAATACACAGAGTATCCATAATAAAAAAACTGATCTACAAAGAGGTAATTTTTAAACTTGGATCTTAACATGACATCCAAAAGTTACTTAATATCTTGACTCAAATTATACATAATAATATCAAAATTCATATTTCATGTTGATATATTTGGTAATTAAATTACCCAGAACTGGAAGTACCTACACACCAGATACTCTTTTCCTCGGGTAAGTTTTCTTAAAGCCACTTTATTGAGGTATGATTGACATGTAACAAGCGGTACAGATTTAATGTACACAACTCGATGAGTCTGGGGGTAAAAGTATTAACTAGTGAACTCATCGCCACCAGCAAGACCACAGACATATCCATCACCTCCCAAGGTTTCCTCCCACCCTGCTCATTATTTGTGTGTGTTTGTGGTAAAAACACTTAATGTAAGACCTACCTTCTTAGCAAATTTTAAGTATACAATAATCAAGTATTGTTAGCTATAGCACTGTGCTGTATAGGAGATCTCTAAGAATCATTCACTCAGATAAGTTTTAATAAATAAGCCCTATATTGATTAAATAACTGAAATTTAAATAATCTTTAAACCTATTTGCTTATACCTATCTCAGGACCAAACAGGTACTGTTTTGGGTGATGTTCACACGGAGAAAGAAAAAGAATTATTAGTGTGTAAGCTCCATTGCTTAAACATGTTTCTACCATTGTATGCAGACAGCAAGTACTTAATATTTTTTGAGCAAAGGAAAACAAACTGGATGAAAAGCCTTGAGATAAACCCAGGACATAAAGTGACAACGTGAATGCGTAGTTACGCCCCGCCAGGCCCCACTCTCGCCCACACTGAGGGAGGAGCAGGTCAGCCACTCTGGCCTGCCCCGACTCCTCCAGCTTTCCGGGTCCCATCAGCGCCTGTTGTCACAGCTAAGTGACAGCGCCATGCCTGTCAGGCAGCAGCGTTTCTCAGGGACTCTCAAGACACAAGTAGGTTTCTTCTCATCACACTCATCCACTTCCTAAGTCAATATCGGCTCCTAAATAAACTACATCATTTAAAGCAACCAATATGCCCCAAGAAACTAAACATCCTATTAGCAGCAAGAGTATATAATCAATAATAGCAGGAGCTACCCTTTACTGAGGGCCTAGAAAGCGCAGGGATGATATGAAGTATCGTTAGTTATCACCCCTATTCCCAGTTTGCGGACACGGATGCATTCCCAGTTTGTGGACACGGATGCATTCCCAGTTTGTGGACACGGATGCATTCCCAGTTTGTGGATGAGGAATGCTCAGAGTCACAGTACTAGCCAGCAGCACAGCCCCTCCAACACGGCTCTTTCTACTGTGCCTTCCAAAGAGCCCTCCAGCACCCCTCAGTTACACCTAAATCCTCTTCCCCTGCCTAATCTCTTACATTAATATTAGGAGAGTTTTAATGCAATGCTCTTGCTAGTGGATAACGGGGAAGGAGACTGGCAACGTTTCCTTCCCTGCATAAACAAGGCAGAGAAAAAGCCACAACTATTTAATTTGTGTCATTTCTCATAAAAACTTAGACTAATAATAGCACACTCCCTGCCAATCACCAAACCAGAACACCAAGGCAAACCCCTCCTCAGCCCTTCCATGTGGCTGCCTATTATTTTCACGACGGAGTCTCCACTTCAGGAACGAATCCCAAACCTGTGGTTTGTGCCTGCCACTCATGGAAGGTGTTAAAAATGTCACTTCCAAGCCCCCACGCCAGACCTGTAATATTGGGATCTCCACAAATGTGGACCAGAAATGACTTTTTCAGGCCCGGTTCGCAGCTGATCCGAATACAGAGCTGGATGGGGAAGCCTGTGCCTCTTACACTGCGCATGCACCCTGCAAGGTTGTGCTGAACTGAAATCTGGTACATAGATCCCAGCTTATGCCAAAATGTGTGGGACTTGATGAATCTACATAATGGTGAATAAGTAAAGGAGACGTTTTCTAAAACCAACCAACCAACCAATCTGCACTGACTCCTTTGATGAAGTGAGGAATCCTTTGTGTAAATGTGTAACTTTTGAATAAATTCATATTTGAAGTCAATAGTTTTAGTGCCTTCTATTTCATAATTGCTAACCTGAATGGCTGGTAAGGGACTATGGCTTTTTCAGTTGCAAGTAAAATATTGTTACAGATATAAAAACAGTGATTATATCTAAAACAACATCTAATTCAATATGAGAAAAAAGCCTGTAGAGCTGCCTACTGCATATGATAAATGCTCGCTAGATCTGAAACTCAAAAATCACACGGCCAGCTACCCGTGATGTAAGACAAGCAGCTCTCTAACTACAGGGAAGGAAGGCATAGAGAGTAACATTATCGAGCAGGGCATGATACACACACTTTATCTCAGGAAATCCTTGTTATCTCTAAGAAACAAACAGGTTTCATTATCTCCTTTTTACCTAAACAAAAACCGGAGTGAACACACAGCTCACGGCTACAAGGTTGAGATGCAAATTCAATTTGGACTATTCCAAAGTACTCCACAGAATTTTAGTGACATTTTTAAACACCTAAATATTTGTGATGGTATCTGGGTTCCTTATAACTCCTATGGGTTACTAAGGGTGATGGGTCTGTGAATGATCTGCAGCAAAATGCAGAATTACTAACTCATTCATCCATTCACTCATTCATTCCACACAGGTATATGATATCGAGCATCTGCCATGAGCCAGATAGTTCATGGTATGGGGACTCAAATCTAACAGGCTAGTGAGGGACGTGTAAGGCAGACACGTGCCGAACACTGACACAGCTAGGCTCCAGGTCACGTGGAATGGCAAGCTGGGACACCAGTGTCGGCGCCCACCTCAGAGCACACACTAGGTCTAGAACTGTGCATCTTACCTCTTTCCCCTCCCTGGCCTGCTTGGTTTGGCTCATAGAAACCCTTTTAAAAGAATCTGTCAGGATCTCCAGAGTTTCTCTCTAGCTCCAGAAGAATGCATAGCATAGCGTTCACTATGAACCCCAGGGTAAGAACCCCTAATTTATCATCAGCCATGGTGCTGAGAGGGCGCACAGAGGGAAAGATGCTGCAAAATAACGTTTTCTGGTGGAAAAATCAACTGGGGAACTTGGAAAGGGGCAAATAAAAGTAACCAAATACTGTTGAGAGCTTTCTATGTGAAAGGCACTATTCTGAGTAATTCACATTAACTCATTTAATCCTCATAATACTCTATGAGGATTCTCCTCATTTCTCAGATGAGAAAACTAAGGCACTGAGTCACCTGCCCAAAGTCACATAATTAGTAAGGGATTCAAGCCCAGGATTCAAGCCAGTGTGGCTTCAGAGTCTGTGGCCTTTACCAGTACACCAGCGGTGCTCAAACTGTTTGTCACAGGACCCTTTTCACCATTACAAATTACTGAGGACCCAATGAGCTTCCGTTCATATGGGCCACATCTACTGACATTTACTGTATTAAAGATTAAAACTGAGAAACATTAAAATATATGTTAATTTGTTTAAAATAACAGTAATGACCTATTGTAAGTCATATCAAACATTTTTATGAAAACTCATTCCTAAAATAAAAAACAGTGAGAATACTGTTTTATAATTTCACAAATTTATGTCTGGCTCAATAGAACACAACTGGGTTCTCATATTTGCTTCTGCTGTCAATCTATTCTATATGATTTTTAAAGTAGATGAAAATCTGACTTCATTCAAATATGTAGTTGACAAAAGAAAGTATTTTAATAGCTGTCTCAGATCATTGTGACTGTTCTTTGAAACCACCAAACCTCAACAAGTATCAACTACTTAAAGGTAGTTGGAATGTGAAATATAAAACCATATCAGTGACCTTGTCATGGATCCACCTCTATATAGTCTATTACATTAAAATCTATCGGCCCAGCCCGGCCGGTGTGGCTCAGTGGTTGAGCATGGACCCATGCGCCATGACGAGGTCACCGGTTCAATTCCCAGTCAGGGCACATGCCTAGGTTGTGGGCCCGATCCCCAGTGGAGGGCATGCAGGAGGCGGCCAATCAATGTTCTCTCTCATTGATGTTTCTATCTCTCTCTCCCTCTCTCTCTAAAATCAATAAAGAAAAAATATTTAAAAAAACAAAAACAAAAACCTATCGGCCCACCTTCCACTTTGAAGGGAGCTTTATTTACCCATGCAGGATTTTGTAGCATCCTGCATTGATCATGTAGGAAAAACTGATTCTCTGCATTATGCAAATCCTCCATACATGGAAACAGTTCAAGTATGTAATATCAACAAAATCACATCGATTAACATACCATGGGTGGCCACCATCAGAAAAGTCTATGTAGAACCGAGAAGCTCTCAGGCCAACAGTGGCAAACATGCGTTTTCCAAAAATCTAATTAAAAGCTTCATTTTTATCATTGGCAACGTATTCTATCCATTGATTTTCTTGAAGTGGCAGGCTCCCTTTATTCATTTTTTAGCAAAAATCTACCAAATACCCAATTCGGAATAGCCAGAGTCCGTCATTCTTCGAAGAGAAAACGGTGTTCCACGAAAGAGGTAAGCTCACAACGCAGTCCCTCACACGCTCTCCCTGGGCTGCAGCAGAGGTACTCCGCGTGTACACAAGATATCGCGGGACGTACGTGAGGTCTGAGACTTGATCAAATTAATTATCGTACTGCTTCTACAAGAGCAGGGTGTGAACCCGGCGTCTGACACTGTGCTGGTGAGGCTTGGTCTGTGCGAAGGAGCTGCAGCTCACCCAGCACCGCCTGGCACCGTAGTACCACCACCAACAGTGTGAAGAAGACACGCGTGTCCTAGCACCACTATGATGATAGCTGTTAGGTCTCAGAAACCTTCAGGGTTCTACAGACCACACTCTAAGAAACACTGCTCTGGACAGCCTCTTCCACGGGGAAGGGCACAAAATATATGAAACTTACGAAGAACTTTTAAGATGAAAATGGCTGCAAACCAGTTATATTGGAGTCACCTCCCCACCCAGGTAAAGGAAGATGCCCACAGCCCCCCGGGAAGCTGGTGAAACTTGAGGATGGCACACAGAGGCCCTCTGTGGTAAAGCACAGCTTGAATGCTATTTGTCAGATGTTTGGACTCTGCTGATTAAGGAAAATGCAGCTAGAGAGAGAGAGAGAGCAGCCCCTCCACAAAACACCTGCACAGGAATGCATCTTGCCCTTGAGGAATTTTTATAAAAAGGAATACAAACCTGCAATGATATTTCACTAACAAAAAGTCTCCACGAGATTACTTTTAGGAGATGGGAGACATGAAACTGTAATAACTTGCCCAGCAAGAAGTCAGGCAATCCCTGGACAAAGGGAAGGATGCTAAGACATGATGGCTTTAGAGAAAAGAGAATGATGCTGTCAAGCCAAATGACTGGACTATTAGAAAGATTTAAAGAATAAAAAAGAGGAGAAAATATGCTAAATGGGGGTGTGTGTCATGCCTTTTTGTTTTGGCAAATCTGCTTCTGGAACAATGTAAGAATCCAGGGTCGACCATTTATGAGCTTTGTGGACTTGAGTAAATGTGTTAACTTTAGGACCTACTACATACGGCACCTTATGAAGGTTAAGTGAGACAATAATAAGTGCTCAGTAAATTCTAGCTTCTTTTTATGAGAATGGGGAAATGGAACAGGAATCACTGCTAAGAAAATTCACTTCCAAGAGAGGATCAAATCAGTGAGCTTTTAAAAAATAGCGAGATGCTCAAGCAGATCAGAGATGAAGGCTTTTAGAGTTTTTTAGGTCAGACTGTTCAGCTGACTGACAAACTAGACCAAAATTACACTTTCAGTTTTCCAAGAATTTGAATTGAGGAAAGTCTTAAATACACAATTTATCTGAAAATAAGCTTTGTGTTGTGATCCTACTGGAATAACAAAATAAGAAGTAAATAAATAAAAGAATACATGGTGTTATCCCAAGGCTCTTCAAAACTCCTAACTTGTCTGGCCACCCTTGGCACTCAGGTTTAGGGTTAGGTAGGCCTCGAGAAGGTATCAGAACTCTAACCTTAATATCCTCAGCTGCCAGAAGGCTCCGCCTTCAAACAGAAGGACAACAAGTAGTTACTGGGAGTTGGAGGAGAGGCTCTGCATTACAAGTAAAAAAAATCCTCTCCTCTCCTTGGCACCTTTGTTCCATAACTTTCATTCCATCTGTAGTATAACAGGATGAAGGTCAAGGTGTGAACTCTAAATCTCTTCTCTGCTGTGGTGACTCGCTCCCTTTCACTGACAATGGAGGAGAAACTGACCCTTTACTACCAAAAGTGGGAGAAAGCTTAGTCCTTCAGGATCATAACATATGTGGCCATTTAAAGACCATTTTCACCCCCTAGTGAGTCTTATAATGGCCTGGCCAATAAGATAAAAAATTAAAAGAATAAAAACAGCTGGCCTCACTTTAAGACAGAGATCATCACCAGTTGACTGGAAGACCCATTAGAACATTTTTCTAGTATCCAGTGCAACAGATAACTGAATAATTCGGGGGGAGGGGGGTCTGAATCATGTGACCAGAACACAATGTAACATTTCTGGAGATTCTGAATCTTAGGTCTGAATCAGCATGAAAATCATCAACATAAGCATCTGTTTCACTGCTGTATGGATGAGCTTTAACTTTGTTGGTTTGTTTTTTAATGGAGAGCTGCAGTGGATAAACAAAACGACTAGCCTGACGCTATGAGGAAGCCAAGCCACATGGAAAGGCCACTTGCAGGCTCTCAGTCGGCAGACCTGGCCTTCCAGGCATCCCGGCTCTGGTGCCAGGCAGGTGACTAAAGAAGCCTCCAGACGATCCAATCCCAAACCATCCAGTCCACTCCAACCTCCTTCCCACCTGAAGTCCCCGGTACGGGGGCAGAAACAAGCCATCTCTCCCAGACCCACAGACGCTGTAAGGTAATAACAAAACGGCTGTTTGAAGCTACTCGGATTGGAAGCCCTTTGTAACACAGCAACAGGAACTGGAACAATGATGATAGCGAACATGGAACAATGATGACAGTGAACACACAGCTCTTTCAATGCATCAGATATTGTTCTTAGCACTTTACATGGTTTAAACTCACATAATACATGTGATCCTTATAGTGATCTTTTGAAATAGGTAATACTGTTAACTCTACTTGACATATGAGGAAACTGCTTGACAGAGAAGTTAAGTAATTTGCTCAAGAATATAAAGCCAGTGGTGAATGGCACAGATGAGAAGTGAATCCAGGTTTTGGCTCTGGGGTCTTAACCATTAAGCTCCACAGAACACATCACAACCAGCCCATTAGGCCCACGTCACATGATCCGAAGGACCACATTAAGTCATACTTACTCAATTTAAAGAGATTTCTAGAATGAGACACCTCCACACTTGTAGTAATTCTTTGGTTGCATATATGATCTCCAAATCCTCCCAAGCTCCCGGAGGGGACACTTCCATACTTCTAGAAGTCATGATCTCTGTGATTTAAAACCATTGCCTCTTAATCAGTTCAGAGGCAGAATACTTGAAAGGCAGTTATAAATCATTTCTTGGCCTTCTCAGAGCAGACTAAACCAGTTCATTTGCCTTCTGTGTTCTAACATCTTAATTCATTACATCCCCTTTAAAATATAAACTCCACAGGAGCAAAGGACATATACCCCACATGTAGTCCAGCGCCAGGCAGATGACAGACCTTCAAATGGAGGGGAAAAGTCAGTTAGGGAAACTGTATCCTCTTTTTGCATTCTCGTCAAATTCTCCGTCTCCGCACTGACTTGTACAGTCCAGAGTTACTCATTCAACAGATTCTTACTGAGCAGTGATTGCTTCTGTACCCAAATGTCTGCTTGATTTATATTCTGTCCAAAAATAAGAAATGTCATGCTCCCTAATATTCAAACATGTACCTTCCTTAAGACAGTGAAAATATTTCAAATAAATTCAATTAGAATGTTTTTGATTGCTGCCTAAATAAACTATTAAATTTAATACTACAAAATCTGTCCACCTTATGACCAAGCTTAATTACACATAAACCATTTTATATTCCTAAACTAAAAAAGTGATCTTAGTTACTTAATACATGCTATTAAAATATAAATATTTGCTTTTTTTTTTTTCCTTTTTCCCCCATCCAAATTCCTGGAATGTATTTTGGAGAAAGTTGAAGGTAAGAAACTCCAAAATTTTGGAAAATTTTTTCTCTAAACCCAGGACTAAGATAATCCCTATGATAAAGTAGACCTTTTTAGACCTTATATTCTTAACTTTTAAAAAATATGTTTTTATTGATTTCAGAGAGTAAGGGAGGGAGAGAGAGATAGAAACATCTATAAGAAACATTGATCGACTGCCTCCCGCACGCCCTACTGGGCATGTGCCCCTACAGAGAATCGAACCTTGACCTCCTGGTGCATGGGATGATGCTCGACCACCGAGCCACACCAGCAGGCCTTAATTTTTTGATGAGTATTTTAAAAGATAAAATCCAAAAGTTAGCTAAAGTAATTGTATTCATTTTCAGGCCACCACCACTCATTGTTGCTCTACGGGCCAGTCACTACCAAGGGAAGGTAGGTACAAGGGGATTATGTCTTTTAACAATCTTCCTGCTTATTAACTGGCACTCCCACTACCTTCAAGGTGCGTGATGCTCTTTACACTACTTTCCCAGGCGTCTTAACTTAAGCTTATTGTGATTTCAGAAGACATTTCTTTCCCTCTTCTAGATGAAGGAGCATTGGACCACCTCTCTTTTCAGAAACTAGACCGGTGTTACGTGTTCCGCAATGATCACTGTATCCACTAGTTTCCATAATTCTGAAAAAGCACATTTCCTAGTCACTTTTTCTGTTCTTCCTCATTTTTCTCCTCCATTCCTCCAAAAAGATCCCAGGCAAGCAATCTTGTCTGCCCTTACATCTTTCAACCTCTTCTGACATGACCAGGAAGAGATGAGCAATCCGCCTAGTTGCAGTGATGTTTAGGGACTCGTTCCGCAGGACACAGGGCCTTACAGAGAATTTCACATTCTCTTCTTTCCCCACATCCCCAGAGAGGGCTCGTTCTTAAGAAACTTGGTTCTCAGAGCCCTTCACAATAAAGCTCAAGTTAGGAAGCGCCTGCCTCACACCTGCTTTGGGGGGTCACACCATCCACAGTAGCCCTTACAGCGGAGAAGCAGCAGCTGAGTGAGATGCCTTCCTCCCTGGCACAGGGCCACAGGGCGTGGGCAAGGCCCCACCTCGCACGGAGGAAGCAAAGCGAGCCTGGAGGGCAAGATATCTATCATCCTTGCCTGGCTCTGCTGGCTCTGAAAAGGGTGGAGGAAAGGAAGGAAAAACAGAAGGCCAGAGCAGAGAAGAGGTGTGAAGACCTGTTACAGGGCTGGGAGAAGACCAGGAGATGGGCTGGGTTGTAGGGACACACAAAGGAAGGGAAAGCAGGCAAGCGGTCCTTTGGAAGTCAACTGCGAGGACCTGGTGACTGACTGGATGTGGGGCAAGTGAGGAAAGGAACTTGACAGTTTACAGAACACTTGCAATGGAGGCAACTGCTCGGGTGATGCAGGGTGGAACGGTGTCTGGCAAGCCCAAACTGGCGAGATGAACATGGCCAGCCCCTGCCTCTCCTTGACAAAGGCTGGTTCACCAGGGGGACAGACCCAAAGTGGGGGAGTCCAGGCTGGCCTCAGGGCCTCTCCGGGAACAGGACCTCTTACTGCTAAATCCACCCTAGCACTTCTGTTTGCTTCTCCCAAGGGCCAGATCTATGGGAGAGTCCCATGAACTAAACCAAAGCCTCAAACATCACTAGAAACAGTAGATACTTCTTGATAACAGTCTGTAATCCGGGAAACTCCACCCCAGCATAACTCAAATGCCTGCTGACCCACCTTCCAAATGAAACGAGCCTCCAAAACCAGAAGTGATAAAATGAGGTGCACGCTGAGAGAGCGGGCACCCTCTGGCATTCTTCCCCAGCAGGTCCACACCCGACTTCCAAGGGAGAGTGAAGAGATCTATTTCACTCACAATGTGCCCCCGTCCCATCACATGAGACCCAGTGATGCTGCCACCAGACTAACAGGGCTGGTATCTCTCTAGAACAGCACTGGCCAATGGAACTTGCTGCGATGATGGAAATGGCTATTAAGTACTTGAACTGTGGCTGGTATGACAGAGGACCTGAATTTTTAGTTTTAATCTTAATTAATTTAAATACCACATCTGGCCAGTGGTTATAGTGAACAGAGTAGGGCTAGAACTAAAAATTAAATAGATGGAGGTCAGATCACATCTGCTCTAAGCTGCCAGAAAGGAAAAAAAAAAAAAATGGACAGAATTCTATTTTTCGACTGCAAGGAAGCTGACTCTTGACAGTCCAGCATCTGCTCAGGCTATTTTCCAGCACTAAGCTCTTCTCTCTTTTGTCATTACTACAACTACCCACCCATATGCCTCAAAAACATGTTTGGAAGGCAATCTGAGCCCCCAGCCCAATGGCCCGTCCAACAACCTTCTCCACAATTTCTACCTAGATTTTAGTCTCCCCGCAGCAATGAAACTCAGCATCAGGGAGGCAAGTCCATCCCCAAATCCCTTGGGACACTCCCAAAGGCAAATCGAGATTCCTACAAAATAATAAAAACAAATTTTGCACCATGCTTTACCCCTTACATAGTCCTTTCACATGATACCTCGTCTAAGTCCCACAGTCACCTTAGGATAGAAGAATTCAGTAAACACATGTATTTTATCAAGGTGAAGTGACTAGCCAAGGCAATGTTGGCATGTGGCAGCCATACACCCTAACTTGGCATGTCTTCCAAGTAATGAGCAGTCATAAGACAACTGAGAAAAGAAAAAATTGGGGCTGGGAAGGGGGAAGGCAGAAAAGAGGATTAGAAGAGAGAATAGTTATGTGCGTCAACTAGTAACTTGAAAAATCCATCCAGTTCCATCTCAATCATTAATATGAGCAGACTCAACTTCAAAGAGTTAGCACCTCAGCCTGGGTCCTCTTGCTCTAAAACAGCGGTTCTTCAAGTATGGTCTCCAGAGCAGCAGCGCCACTTAAATCTGTTACAAAGGCAAATTCTCAGGCCCCATCCAAGACTTACTGAAACAGAAACACTGGGGGTGGGGCTCAGCAGTCTGTACGTAAATAAGCCCTCCCTATAATTCTGAGGTTCACCCACATCTGAGAACCACTGCTGGAGAATTGTACATCCCAGGCCTAATCCATTTCCTCTATGAAACAAACAACTTGGTCAACAAGGGAAAGGAAAGGGAGCTGCCGGTTGGGAAGTTTGGGACATGTCCCCGTGACATTAGTCCTGGCTTACTCTATCTCGGGTAGTAAACCCTGAACTGGTTCCCAACAGCAGGGACACCTCCTGCCATCTTCTGTGGTTAGGGCAGGAGGAAATTGTTCTTTATTCAGAAAATCTTGGTTTATAGGTGGGGAAAAGGCATATTTCATAGGCAGTACTAGATTGGGAATAGAGTATCCTCGCTTCTAACCTCATTCAGTAAGTATTTGGTACATGACACAGTGTTCCCAACTGTGAGAAGGTAAGCTCTGTGAGCAAGAACTAGGATTCCAGCTTCTCAGAAAAGGAGACATACGGGAATACACATGACATTATCAAACCATTAGTCTCTCTGTTATTTTAATAATAAAAATTAGTAGTGGTAGTAGTAGTATAGCAGGCGTTTTGTTTTTAACGTTTTCAATGTGCCCAGCACTGCGCTAAGTGCTATATATGCATTACTTCATTTCACCCTCTTGCAACTTCATGAGGTCAGAACTATTATTATTGTCTCCATTTTATCCATGAGCCTTCAGCAAATCAAATTCCCTGAGGTTACACAGCAAGGAAGAGGCAGGACCAGGAGGCAAATCAGGTCTGCTTTTTCCTAAACAATCCAAAAGTACACACACACACAAAATCTCCTTTTACATTTTAATACATATCAAAACTTTAAATCTAGTCAACCTTATTCATACTCTTTATGCATTTTTTAAGCTATTATGCCACATACTATTTTTTTTAAAGTCATCAGCCACTCAGTTTACCCCAAGTTCTTCAGCATGTACTCAAGAACCAGGGTAACCCACACGGAAGAATCCGTGGCAATAAAGATATCCAAAAACTCCAAAAACTGGATCAAAGGCAAGAAGCAGTTTTATTCGCACTGTGCTCAGGCAGCATGCCCAGGGAAGCCCTCCCTGACCACCTGGACCAAAGCAAGCCCTCTCTGCTCAGTGCTCATCACGCAGTCTCTATTATGGTACTGAACACATGGGAATGTCCACACACAACCCCACTAATCAGTGAGCTCCCGAGAGTAGGAACTATGCATGATTCATCCGTGCGCTTCCAGTGCTCTGAATGCGTAAGAAACACTTACTAGATCAATAGCAAGACATACAAATTCTTAAGAGGGTCAAAGTGAACTACAGTTTGACTATAAAATATAAAACTTAGAAGAAAACATAGGAGAAAAATCTTTGGGATATAGGCCTAGGCAAAATGTCCTTAGATATAACACCAAAAACATAATCCACAAAAGAAAAATGAAATCAATACACTGGACTTTATCAAAATTAAAAACTTTTATTCCTGAAAAATATTATGTTAGAAGGACAAAAAGATAAACTACACACTGAAAAAATAAATATGTGGAAGCCACATACCTGACAAAGGATTCATACCTAAAGCATATAAAGAACTCTCAAAGCTCAATAGTGAAAAAAATAACAATCCAGTTAGAACATGAGCAAAACACAGAGCAGACATTCCACCGAAGAGGATATACAGATAGCAAACAAGCACGTGAAAAGATGTCCAACATCATTAGCCACTAGGGACTGTAAATGAAAACCATGATAAGACTAGAACACTTATTGGAGCAGCTAGAATAATACACAAATGCAGGTGAGAAGGCAAAGGAACTGGGCCTCGAATACATTGCTCGTGGGAATGTAAAATAATACAGATAATTCTGGAAAAAGAGTTTGGTAGTTTCTTTAAAAGCTAAACATACACTTACCATACAAAATCAAACAATCACACTCCTGGGCATTTATCTAATATTAAGAACCCAAAACTGGAAAGAACCTGAATGTCCTTCAATAGGTGAATGGTTGGCTTGTGGTACGTCCATACCATGAAATACTCCTCAGCAATAAGGAGTGAACTCCTGAAAATGCAACAGCTGAGTTGGCTCTAAAGCGTATTGGGCTTAGAGAAAAAGCCAATCTTAAAAGGTCACATACCACATGACTTTATTTATATAACATTCTCAAAATTATAAAAATGGAGAACAGGCTAGAGGTTACCAGGGTTTAGAGATGGAGGGTGGGAGGGAAAGGGGACGGATGTTACTACAAAGGGATGGCACCAGGGAGATCCTTCAGGTGACGGAATAGCTCTGTATCTCGACTGTGGTGGTGGCTAAAGGAATCTACATGTGTGAAAAATCTGCACAGAAGTACACACACACAAACACAAACATGTGCATGTTAAACTGGGGAAATCTGAATATGCTCTGGGGATCGTACAATGTCAATTTCCTGGTTCTGCTATTACACACTGTTACCAATTGGGGAAACTGGGTAAAGAATACATGGGGACCGCCCTGGCTGGTTTGGCTCAGCGGTTGGAGCATCGGCCTGCGGTCCAGAGAGACCCGGGTTCGGTTCCCGCTAAGGGCACGTACTTCGGTTGCAGTTTGTCCCCGGCCCTGGTTGGTCGTGCGGGTGGCAGCCACTCGATGTGTCCCTTTCACGTCGATGTTTCTCTCTCTCTCTCTCCCTCCCACTCTATCTGTACAAAAAATGGAAAAATGTCCTCGGGTGAGGATAAGAAAAATAAAATAAAATAAAATAAAATAAAAAAATAAAAAAAAAAAGAATACATGGGGACCTATACCGATTTTGCTTTTCCCATAAAGCTATAATTATTTCAAAATAAAAAAAAAGTTTTACGTTAGAGTGAAGGCAGGTGGGAAGGTTGGGAAGAGATAAACCAAAGAACTGATATGCATAACCAATGGACACAGACCATAGCTTGGGGAAAGCAGGAGCAGAGTGGGAGTGGGAGGAGGGGGCTAATGGGGGGAAGGGGAGACATCTGTAATACTTTCAACAATAAAGCTTAAAAAATGTTTTAAATAAAATAAATAATAAAAATTTTAAAAAGTGAACTATAGGCATTTTACTTAAAAACAAAACATACACAGAAGCGAGGTGTATATGGCTGTACTGACAGCTAGCGAGGTCCCAAACACAGACTTAAACGTGCACAGTAGGACTATGTGACTTCATTTGTTTTAAAAAGTTAAATCCAATTCTCCAGAGTTTTAACAGAGATCTATTTCCTACCACCTTAGAGCAGCAATTTTCAACCTTTTTTTTTTTTAATCTCATGGCATACATAAACTAAATACTAAAATTCTGTGGCACACCAAAAATTATATTTTTTGCCGATCTGACAGAAAAAAAATAAGTATCGTTTTGATTCATTCACACCAGGCGGCTCTTGTTATGTTGGCTGTTGTCATTTTTTATTTGACAACCTAAGGAAAGAGATCAGTGCTGCCCCTGACTAAGAAGTCAGTACTGCATGTTTTAAGGTTTTTTTGCAGCACACGGGTTGAAAATAGCTGCCTTACAGCTATTCACCATCCCCCTCATAAAAGGCAAAACAATGAGTGATGCATGAGCTCCTTTGGGAGTCCAGGAGTCCTGTCCTAAGTGCTTGGAATGAACATACCCTAAGGTTTCACAAGAAGGGAGGCCAAGGGCCTCCCAAGTTAGAGAACTCAGCATGGTGCCAACACACAAGCAAGCCCAGGCACAGCTTCCTGCCAGCAAAAGTAATGCACTGACCTACCCACAATGGCCAAGATTTAAATTTTGTCTTTCCTCCAAGACAAAACAAAGTCAAACTAACAAAATAATTTTTTTAACTGCTAAGCAAACAAACAAAAACTTCATCAACTTCATAGTATTTCCAACACATCTTATAATCAAATATGTCCTCTTATTTGACCTCCAAACTACTCCTTGCTTTTCAAATATTGTATTGCCTGGTGATACTAGGCCATAGAACCTACCAAAATTATTGGAAAAAATAGGAGGAGACCAATTATTCAGAACACTAGAGAATTTCCTGACCTGAGCTTCCACAGGCACTGAAAATGCCAACAGCCACATTGGGTGGGTGGGGGGGGGGGGGGGTGATACTTTGGGGAATTTTGCACATCAGAAATAATAACAGGTCTTACAAAGTTATTTCCTTTTAATTTATGGGCCTGGAAAGTCTTTCATATTTTTACAATTTTCACTAGTAATTCCCTTGTTTCAGTCATTATTTTTTTCTTCTACTACATTATATATAGTAGTCCACGGTTTTGCTTTCCGAGGTTTTAGTAACCCCAGGTCAACCCAAATCTAAAAATATTAAATGGAAATTTTCAGATTTGAACAATTCATAAGTTTAAAATTTCGTGATGTTCTGAGCAGCATTATAAAATCTCATGCCATCCCACTCCATCCCGCCCAGGACGTGAATCACCTCTTTGTCCAGTGTATTCCTGCTCATTAGTCACTTAGCTGGTTCAGTTATCAAACGGACTGTCGCTCCTGGTATTGCAAGCTTGTGTTCAGGCAACCCTTATTTTACTTAATAATGGCCCAAAGCCATTCACATTACTTTTGTTATAGCATATTGTTATAACTGTTTTTATTTTATTATTAATTATTGTTCATCTCTTACTGTGCCTAATTTATAAATTAAACTTTACCATAAAGATATACAGGGTGTCCCGAAAAATGTATATAGGGTGTCTGTAGATTCTATTACATTTTGAAAATGAGATATAGTTTAACAGCTCTGGCCAGTTTGGCTCAGCGGTTAGAGCGTTGGCCCGAGGACCAAAGAGTCGTGGGTTCGATTCCAGTCAAGGGCATGAACCTCAGTTACGGTTTGTCCCCTGGTCAGGGTCGTGCGGGAGGCAACCAGTCCATATATCCCTCTCATGTTGATGCTTCTCTTTCTCTCTCTCCGCTCCCCCCCCCCCAATCTGGGGATAAATGGAAACATACCCTCGGGTAAGGATTAAAAAATAATAATAATATATTTTAATAAACACTGGCTTTATAATTATTCAAAGTTGTGTATACATATTTTGGGAACCCTGGTATATAGGAAAAAGCACAGTAACCATAGGGTCCAGAACTATCTCAGTCTCAGGCATCCACTGGGGGATAACGGGGCAGTACTGTAGTACTTTATCATTTTCAAAGCACTTTCACAAATTACTAAGAAAAAACACAGCATTGGTACCTAGGGACTGTACTTTTCAACAGAACTCTCACCAGCCAGACTGCCATCTCATTTCAATTAGTTCAGCCATCTTTCCCCAGGCCCCGGGTCCATACTTCTCCACAAGGGTAGACATTAAAAAAAAAAAAGCAGAGCCCTACTGACAGATGCCTCTAGACAAACTGGCCAAGGGCAGACACTCTCAAGTCTAACCAGCAGTGTGCCTGCCCATAAAATCACTCACATTCCTATATTCATGTGCTTTTCTTAACGACAGCACTTTAAAATCTCATTTAACTGAAAGTCCTCCATTAGCTTCCATGAAAAGATATATTTTTAAATGCTTTGATCTCCACATGCCCTTCCATACATTAGTTTCTTCACCCTCCATCTGCACAGAACCTGGAAGACCAAGACTTCCGTGCATTTGAAAAAGAATGGGAAAGGGGACTGGACTTTAAAAGTGCAGCACTTTTTCTCCCTTCTATCCACTTGCAGAGGTTACAAGGGTTTCTTATTTATCTTATAAATGTATCTCTCCAAAAAGTAAACACTACCCTATCACACTTCACCAGGGAGAGTAGAGGCATCTGTAAAGCCTTCTATTCTATGTCCTACCCCTTTTCATTCTGGTCAAATCAGTGGCTTCCAATCCTTTATTCCTCTATAAAACAGTTCAAAGTATATTTAAATACTGTTCCCATACCATTCCCATAAGGAGCAATCATACTAAAAGCACTAGAATGCTCAGAGCAATGTGATGGGAAATCAATTTCACATTGGCCTAGATTCTTCAAAAACTTGCAATCTAGAGAGACCCCTAATTGTTAACCTCGGTCTGACAACCACAGAGAGCTTCCAGGATCCAGAAGTGGTGGGCACCAGAAGTGGTGGGCAGCCAGAGGAAATCTGTCAGTTTGGCAGCAACCCACCGGGCAGTTTGGGAAGCAGAGAGCCATGACTGTTCAACATTTCAAGCCCTGACTTTTCACTTCCCGAAAAGGAAGGAAATTTTTTTTGGAATAGTAGCTATTAATATCCCTCCATTCTGGTTTTACTGCTTACTGCAAGTAACATTATTATTGTGTGGAGTCGTCTAAAACATCTTCGGGTATCACAAATGGCTCTCCACCCACCCCGTAACCCCCACCACCACCCAGAACTCCAGAAGCAGTACAAAAACTCGACTCCCATGATATGCCTAGGGAGAAGATTGTGGGCAACCGTGTCTGCACTGTTGGTGGACGGCGAGGGAGCTGAGGGACCGAGGGCCCAAAATGTTGGTCCAAACCACAAAGCCTCTGGAGGCCGCAGGATCAGGTCCCTGTCCACTGAAGCCCCAGTCCAGGTGATCTACATGCAAGCGTGGCATTTTCCAAAGCATTGCCACTTGGAGACAGTAAACCAGCTCCAAAACCAAAAGAGCAAAAACCTTATAACAAAAATGGAAAGGAAAGTCGAGTCTTCCCTGCCACCAATCACGATCCTAGACAGCAAGTCGTGTCGAGGCACGGGAGCTGCGGACCGGCTGGGGGCCGGGATTCTCAGGTTGGGGTTCTAAGGGGTAAACTGGGCATCTTCTCTGCCAGCTCGGTCCAAGAGGCGGAGGCCCTCGAGGTGGGCGCGCGCCAGGGTTCCTCAGTCAGCTCCTCAGCCTTGTCTTCCAGCCGGGCTGACCACGGGGCACGTTCGGCCCCTACCCAAGCGCAGGGCCTTGGCTGCACTGGGCTGTCATCGGCCAACGTGCCAATCTCTCTCCTGCCACAAACGTCACGTTCCAAGAAAAAACAGTTCCTCTTGGAAAGTTTAATTTTTTCCCCCCTGAAACCAGATTCTTTTAAAGGCAGCATTAACAGCAAGGGAGAGCTGGATGTAACTCCCCGGTTTCTGTCAAACTTGTCTGGGGAGAACAAAGGAGTAGAAGCTAATGCGACCCAAGCCTCGGCGTCCGGGGCGCGACCACTTCGTCGCCCCCATCAGCCAGGGCCAAGACTCTCCCGCCCGCAGGCAGGGTCCGGCCCAGAGCACCGCGGCCCGTCCGGAGGGCCGGTGTGTGCGCCTTTGTCTCTCGCGGAGGGAAGCGGCCACCCGCCACCCCCTTTCCGCCTCCTCCCTCGCATCGGGAGACCCGCGCGCCCGCGTCTTGGAGAGTGCAGCCGTACGGCAGGGCCCCTCCGGAAAGGCCAGCCCCGCATCGGGGGCGCGCCCGCACCCGGGGGTCCTGGGCCCGGCAGGCGGACGCAATTTCCCCGTCTTCGATGGGGCGTGGGGTAACACGGACGCGCCGGCACTGGGGGCCTACAGGGTGGCGCGGAAACGGAGTTCTGCTCTTAAGAAAGGAATAAGGGGAAAAATCTGGGTAAGAGAGCAAGATTCCGGTGGCGATCACTCCTGGCGCCGAATCGGCTGCCCGAGTCCCTCCAAGCCGAGCCTATCTCAGCACCGAACCCCCGAAGAGAGGCGCCCAGCCCCGAGCAGCAAGGGCGGGGAACACTGGACGGCTGGGTCCCTCCCCTGGGAGATCTGGAAGACTCGGAGGCGCATCCCGAGCGGGGACTGGTTACCTTTCACCGCAGACTCACAAGTTCCCCGGCGCAACTTTGCCCTCCACATGAGGCGATCATGGCTAGTTCAGTGCCGTGGTCGGAAAGGGCGGCCGCCAGGCAGCGCGCTGGGCATGGCGTGGGGCAGCGCTGGGAAGTGGCGCCCGACAATCAGCCCCATTCACACAGGAAGAGAAATGCCAGGGCTTCACCTCCAGCCCCAAACCCGACAACCACTGCTGGGTCCTAGAGCGTCCCGCGCGCTCCCGCCGCCGCCGCCGCGCCTCGCCGCCCGCGCTCCGGCTCCCGCCGCACGGGTCGGGGAGGGTCGACCGGGCTCGTCACTGTAACCCTACACTCCACCCCCGCCCCGGCGCCCGGCCGCTGGGCCCTAGAGCCCGTCTGCAGGCGCCCGCCACCCTCCCCAGGTCCGCGAGATCGCCTGCTGAAACTGCTGGAGCTCCAGCTGACACGTCTTCCAGAGTTAGGAAGGCGATAGCCGCCCTTGTTTTGTCCCCTGCCGCGGTTTAATTAATGTCAGACTTACCAGTTCCTCTTCCTTCGACTACCTCTTCCTTCCCCCCTGGCCAACTCCTGCAGAAATCGGTTTCCTGATCTGTCCTCTAAGTCCAGGTTAGGTTCTGTTTAGGATTTTTCTTAAGTGGAATTTCCAGGTGAAGAAAGGTGGCCATACACTTTTCTCTTTACATTCCCCAGACCCCAGTCACACCCTGAGATTGGACAACATGCTGCCACAATGTGCTCCGTTGACAAGCAGAGGGGCCCAAACATAGCTTGCAGCCTTACATATTAAATGTATTGGGAGAACTGTACATCCTGTGACCACAACCCCCCAAGCCCTTATCTGCCCGAGTGGAGGCAAAGAGAGTGACTCTGGGAAAATGATGCTGATTCTCCCACCTGTTAAACCAGGCCTTACTAAGTAACACTATTCGCCACCCCGTTACATTCAATATACTTGGCAGACCTCTGGAGCCCTGATCTGGAGACCAGGAAGCCCCCCCCACCATCAATTTCTCCATAGCTTTCAAGGGCCTGCCCCGCGGCTCAGAGGAAGAGGCCAGGTAATACTGCAGTTGCTGCGGAAGATGTTAATGGTAGAGCCAGTGTTCCTTTCCTCCCCTTGCCCTTTCACTAGACCAGGATCTTCAGGCATTTGGCCTGATTGCGACAATTACTAATTAGTCTGCCAGCAGTTTTTCCTCTCCAGTTAATCCTGGTGGATTGTGTGTCTTTCTGATTCAAGGCTATTCTTCTGATTCCCAGGATGGCTAGCCCAGGAACCTCACCTCTCAAGATAAAGCCCAAATACAGTAATTTAACAATTATTTACCAAATACCTACTCTATTTAAAACCAGCTATCCTAGTACTTGATAGCACACAAAAGCAGCTAAACCCTTCAGTGATTTATTATCTATTTAAGACAAGATATGCAAACAAAACAAGAAGGCAACGACATTGAGGGCTGGACATGCCTGGAAAAGGGCAGAGTTCTGACTGCAGGAGAAAGGAGAGCACTGAAGGGTGGTGGAGTTCAGATGCAGCTAGAATTTTAGCATAGACTGGGAAAGAAGTAATAGAAAAAGGAGGGAAAGAAGGAAGAAAACTAACATTTATTAATTGACCTCTATTAGATAACATACTATATCCTAGGAGACAATAGAATTTATCAGTTACAAGCACCCATGGGAACAAAACAGGCACGGATTGAGTGACAGTGCAACCACTCGCCATTTGTGTGACCTTGAGCAAGACACCTAGCTTCTCTAAACCTCAGTTTGCATGATGATGAAGCAGCAAGTCTCACAGGGTGGTTGTAAGGACTGGATAAAGTAACAAACGTAGAATACTTAGCACAATGCATATAAGCGCTCAACATATACTTGCTGTTATTATTTCAACCAACCCTCCAATAGCCCTGTAAGGCAGGAAGAGAGTCTGAGAAATGGTTACCGGAAGCAATGGCCTGTGAGGTTGGGTCAAAGGAGATGGAAGGGAAGAGATAGGTAGATACCAAATCTTTTATGATACCAAATACAATGATGAAAGATACCTAATCTTTGAAAGATTTTACTCTTTTCATGGACTAGATGGCTATCTGGGAGAAAGAACAAAGCCATCAAGTTAACTCAGATTTTGAACCTGGGTCATAGGGGGAATGGACCATCTTAGAAGAATGGGTCATTGGACCAATGACGGAAGAAGGAGGGCTGAGAGACTGAGAAGAAACTTGTCTGAGAAAGATGTTAAGAGACTTACTCTCCTCTGTGCAAGAGAAGATATGGAAGAAGAGCTTGGGTGAGAAGCTGAAAACAGAGGTAAAGAGAAAAAAAAATTGAAGCTATGAAGATGGGTTTACCTGGAGAATGCCCACAACAAAAAATTAGGGAAGGAAGGAGGAAGAAGAGAAAAAGGCTGGAGAAGTAGAGAGTTGGGCAGGTTTAAAGGCATGGAAGACGGAAGAAGTTTTTGGAATTTGGTCCCTCTCTCAAAAGCTACAGATTCCAAGACTTCTGATGAGGTGACAAGCACAGCTTGTGGGCTCAAGAATCTTCTGCTTCAGTTAGGTCCGCCTGGCCTAGACTCTTCAAATTGATGCCAAGTGATAACACAAGAGTCAAATGCATGGCAGCACCAGCAGAAAGAGCTGCTGGAGGCCAGTTTCACCCTCCATATACCTTAATTTCTTCAACTATTAATAATCATTACATCAAATATGGACAATGAATAATCTTCTACATCAATTACATCTGAATCTATTGTTCAGAAACTAAGGTCTGAGAAAAAGACTTTGGATCTGACTAGCAAGAGATCATCAATAACACTTTACAGTAATATTTGGTTGGAGATTCCAACGTATGGTAGAGGCCAAATAGACAATAAAAACTGAATGCAGTTTTACTAGCAGCCAGGGGAACCAGTCAGCATCTGTGTTTTCTTTGGAGCTGTACACTCACTCTAAAGGTCAGCATCCTTTCTAAAGTGACGCAGGTTGTCTTTTACTCACCCCTAGGGAAGTTAAGAAAGAGATGATGGAACAATTTCAGCACTCTTAGGGACAGCTAAGAGAACTGTCTCCAAACAGGGAAGGTACCGGGAGGTACCAGACAAGCACAGAGGCCGGGAGAAGAGCGAGGTAACAGGCATCCTGGTAGAGGAGAATGAACCTGGCCTTTAGAGTCAGTCCTGTGTTCTAATCCTGTCTCCACCTATTTCCAGCTATGGAGAGTAACCTAACAAGACCCTCAGCTTCCTCCTCTGTGAAATGGGAATAATTATACTTACCTCATGGCTTATTGTGAGGATTAAATTAAATAATACATGTCAAGTGCTAGACACATAATAGAAATTTAGTAAAATAAACCCTTCTCTTCTTCTCCAGTGATTTGAAATACCAAGGAATTTATTTATTTATTTATTTTTATCCTCCTCCGAGGATATTTTTCCATTTTTTGTACAGATAGAGTGGGAGGGAGAGAGAGGAAGGGAGAGAGAGTGAGAAACATCGATGTGAAGGGACACATCGAGTGGCTGCCACCCGCACGACCAACCAGGGCCGGGGACAAACTGCAACCGAAGTACGTGCCCTTAGCGGGAACCGAACCCGGGTCTCTCAGGACCGCAGGCCGACACTCTAACCGCTGAGCCAAACTGGCCAGGGCATGAATTTTATTTTCAATTAAAATATAAATCTCAACGCAGGCGCGGTGGCCAAGTGGTAAGGCGTCGGTCTCGTAAAATATAAATCTCCTTCCCCACTCACTCTTCTTCTCTGCACCCACCAAATGTGCCCCTTGAAGTCCTTATCAGCTATAATTTTGACTAAGAATGGGCCTGGGCTTGCTAGGAGGGAGACAGCAAATGGCAAAAGGAGGGTGGACAGGCATGACCACAAAAGAGAAGCCCGGGGCTGGGCAAACTACAATGAGCAGCCTTGATTAATATCTGTTGAATGAACGAGCCAATGACTGAATGCGGCCAGGCTGTCTGAATCAAAATGCTGTTTTGCTTCTAGAAACTGTAAGGTTATTATTTTTTTAATCCTCACCTGAGGACATTTTTTCATTTATCTTCCAATAGAGTGGGAGAGAGGGAGAGTGGGAGGAAGGGAGAGGGGGAGGGGGAGAGAAAGAGAAAAACATAGATGCGAAAGAGACACATCGACTGGTTGCCTCCCACATGACCTCTACCAGGGCCAGGACGAACCACAACCGAGGTACATGTCCTTGCCTGGAATCGAACCCATGACTCATCGGTGAGCGGGCCGACACTCTTAACTGCTGAGCCAAACCGACCAGGGCTGTAATGCTATTTTTAAAGGCCAAGTTCTGTAGTGCTTCATAAAGTGTGATTTATAAACCAAAGCATGTAAAATTGTGAATTCCTGATGTCCCCACCTCCACATTTTCGAGGTCCAGAACCTCTAAGGGTGGGGTCCTAGAATCCACTCTAAGTGGCAGCTAGCGCACTGAAGTTTGAGCGCCATGGACTAAGGTCTCCCACTGGCTCACTGGGGTTACAGTGCTCTTGCAATTCTCTCTCAGAAGCGTCTACTACGTCAGAACTTCATATGATACAGGTAAAGGTTGATGGCTGACATATTAGAGGTTAAAACAAAGCATTATGGGAACACAAAAGGGGGCAGTTTCCAAGAAATCCAGGTGCTAAGAGAAGGATATTACAGCAAAGACATGGGCGTGAAAAAGGAAAGTACAGACTTTTTCTTTGAATCTCTTCTTTTCTATTTTTTTGTTTTTTATTCTTCACCTGAGGATATTTCCCCACTATTATCAGATAGAGTGGGAGGGAGAGAGAGAGAGAAACATCAATGTGATAGAGCCACCTTGACTGGTTGCCTCCCGCACGACCCAGCCAGGGCCGAGATGAACTGCAACTGAGGTACATGCCCTTGACCGGAATCAAACCCACGACTCATTGGTCTGCGGGCCAATGCTCTAAATACTTAGCAACTGGCCAGGGCTGAATCTCTTCTTTTCATAAACACAAATGGTCACACCAACCCCAAATTTTATAAACCCCTGTATTACCACCAGGCTAGAAGATTTTTTCCAAGTTTTTCTTTCAGTCCTCTGTTTTACAAAGACAATAGTTGCATTTTTTTCCCTATTTGTTCTAAATATAAACTCATGTTCTCAAATAAGCTTTTCCACATGGCACATGCCTCCTCTGGAGATTCTGACACATGCTCTGCCCTCATCTTGTAAACTGTTGGCAGGAACAAAATTCAGGGAATGCTGGGAGCGCCTAGTGCAGAGGCTGCCAGGGAACAGTGCTGTGCCGAGGGGAAGGGCGAGGGACGAGCCTTTGCCAGCCAAGATGGACTGAGCATGGAAGACTGGCCAGTGAAGAAGAGGGCGATGTGAACGGCAAGTGGAAGGTACACAGGTGAGACACCTCTGCAGTTCTGGAAATGTCGGGTACCTTCGAGATGAGGAAACTGCTCCTAGGAGGATTTGAATGTGTTATAACAGAATAGATCATCTGGAAACCTTGCTCCATTTGAAACCTACCCAAGGACTCTCTGATTATGAAAATATTTCCCAACAAATATTTATTAAGTACCTCCTAAGGGCCAAGGTCTGTGCTACCAACCTACACATGCGTTTGGCTTGATTAGTAAGTTACAGATCGGCCTGTTTGTCTGGATGTTATTAGCTTCACACCCGTAATGACACACCGGTCTCTTCTTGCCTTGTGACTTTCTCCTGTGAGTTTATTACTAATATGCACTAAACACATAATTTGTTCCATGTAAAACACAAGAAACAGAGGATAGATATGATCTTGTCCAGGGAAAACGCACCTACACCAAATAGCTAGAGAGGAAGAGTGGAGACATTGGCCCCAAACAAACCCGAGGTCAGATCCTGATTGAAACTGGGTAGCTGTGAATATAAGAGCCTGGCATATAGCAGGTATTTAATAAATGACAATCATTCTAAGTATCATTTGCCACTATTACTATAAAAACCTTGGGAGTATTGAAAGCTTATACCTCTTGGTTGATTATTTTAGGGTTTCTCAGCTTTGGCACTGTTAACATTTAGGGCTGATAATGTTTTGTTGTGAAGAACTGCCCTGTGCACTGTAGGACGTTTAAGGACATCCCCGGCTTCTACCCACTAGAGGCCAGTAGCAATACCTCCACCCCAATCCAAGCCGTGGCAACTAACACACACCACCACAGATACTGCCAAATGTCTCTTACGGGGCAAAACTGGCTGGTTGAGAATCACTGAGTTAAGCTTCTAACCATATTGATCATTCCACTGAGTTGTTGGATGAATCCAATTGCATACTAATAGGAGGCAGCCTCAGTTTCATTTACCCTACAGTTATTATGCTATAACAGTTTCTTCATTTTCCTCTTTTCACAAACAAAAATCACGTTTTACTCTCTTATTTCCAAAGATGATATAAATACCCCCCTCCCCCCCAAAAAAACACTGGGATCAGACTGAGTTCCTAAAATGACAGCAACATAAAATCACTGTTGAAAACAAAGATTGCTGCAACAACTTAGGTCAGAATGTTCATACTTAAGATCCCCTGTGGTTGCCATTCTGCAAAGGATGCTTGGGTGTTTCATTCTGAAAACATGTCCTTTTTGTCCATAGCTAGAAAGAACAGTGAGAAGAATGGCCCCTCCACACCCATACAATGGTTCTAGTTCTTCTCTTCCCAGAATATGCACTAAATACCAGCATGTCCTGAACTTTAAATACCAACGACAGAGAAATAGGGAAGCTCTTGCTATTCCTAATGGCTTTGGCTCTTCTGGATGGTTTCATTCAGGAGAAAAATTTGTTTTACAGCATAAACTCAGAGTGAGGTGAGGTATTAAAATTTACATCTTTTTGTTTATTTATTTGAGAGAGAGAGTAAGGGTGAGGGGGAGAGAGATAGAAACATCGATGAGAGAGAACATCGATTGGCCGCCTCCAGCATGCTCCCCACTGAGGGTCTGGCCCACAACCAGGCATGTGTCCTGACTGGGAACTGAACTGGTGACCACTTGGTGCATGGGTTGATGCTCAACCACTGAGCCACACTGGCTGGGCTAAAGTTTACATCTTAACCAGTAAGTTATTTATCTAGAAATCAGAAAGTACTTATTGTGTGTGATACAGCCAGTATCACGTGATGCAGAGCAGTCTTCAGAAAAGTCCAAGATAGAGAGTGAAATAATTAGAAATGAACAGAAAAAAGTAAGTCCTAAGCAGAACTAACTGAAAGGATTCACAGGAAGCACAATACCGTTTGAGAGAATGTAGAGCTATGTGAGAGCGGCAATGGTTCACTCATTCATTCGAAGAATATTATCGATTACATTGAACGACAAGACACTCCACTAAAACATATCTAAGTAAATCTATCATTACAAATGTGTGTATGTGTGAAGAAGGAAAAGAGCAGGGAGCAATAGCAGAGCCTAACAAAGGAGAAGCCTAACGCAGACGGGGCATGAAGGGAAGGCTTCTCCAAGGCGATGGAAAAGGAAGGGAGCATTCAGCAGAGCAAACGGCATGTGCAAAGATCTCGAAGCAGGAAAGAGCTCCATGAGTGTGAGAACCTTAAAGGAGGCAAAGGGAGAGAGGACCCGCAGGTATCCGAGGATGCAAGGGCCCAGGAAGAATTGCTTAGCAATGTTACCAGTCTCCTTATCCAGTGTCTGGGGATTGTCCCATTCTATTTAACCTTTATAACATAAATTATATACAAATGAGTTTCAAACTATGTGGAAGAGAGAAAGGAAACATCAGAAAATGACCAATTTGGGGGTAAAAAAAAGGATAAAATGGAAATAACCACAGTCTATGTATGTGATCAGAATATTTATACAAACCCTGGCTGGTGTGGCTCAGTTGGTCGGGCTTCCTCTTATGCATCAAGAGGCTGCCTGTTCGATTCCCAGTCAGGATACATGCCCAGGTGATGGTTCCATCCATGGTAGGGGGCAGGCAGGAGGCAACCCATCAATGTATAGCTCTCACATGGATGTTTCTCTCTCTCTCTCTCTCTCTCTCTCTCTCTCTCTCTCTCCAACTCCCTCTCTCTCCCCCCCCTTCCTTCCTCTCTCTAAAAATCAATAAAAAATATATATATTTAAATATCTACACAAAAGACACAATCTCTCCAGAGGCTTCAACTGAGCCCTATTAGAAACAAGGGAAGACCCAGGACCCTCAGTGCTAGTAGGACAGTGGTTCTTAAACTTTAGCTGCATCGATCCAGCATTCACCCGAAGAGCTTGTTAAAACAGACTGCTGGGCCCCACCCCAGAGTTTCTGGTTCAGTTGGTCAGGGTGGGGCCCAAGTTCCCAGATGGTGCTAATGGGCCAGTCGCTGGATCACACTTTGAGAACCACTGGTGCAGCATGGTGAACCTATCTTTCTATGAACTCAGAATCCCAACCTAAGTACAGTAAAGGAATTGGCAAGAGATATTGTAGGAGGAGAATGATCAAAGCCCAGTTTTCAGTTTTGACCTAGCATGTACAGAGTAGTGTCTCCTCTGTACCAGGTGATTTCATACATTATCTCATTTTATTGGCACAAAGCACGCTGAATGTAGGTATCATCCCTGTTCTACACATGAGGAAAGAGTCTAGGTGAGGTATGTGAATTTCCATGGTCAGGTGACTCATGAGCCAGGATTCAGGCCCGTTCTAACACTGCATTGCCTCACAAGCAAGCAGTTCCCCTCCCAGCTCTCCTGGACAGGAGAGAGGCTCCCCCGACCCCGGGCTGGGTGAACCACTGCAAAGCAGGGTGAGGCCTGACCCTAGTGTAGTTAGTGGTGGATGGAGACAGTCTTCATAGACATCTGGGGGCTTCTAGGGACCTGAACTTTTACTAAGCACTGCCCTTCTTACGGAAGGGAGTAAGATCTATTAAGCCACCACAAAATCAGTAAGCTAGGCACAGAACATACATTATCTCTTTCTAAATGACCAGAGGTGGTTTCCAATCTGTAGGGTACAATTTGGTATCTTAAAACACAGGCTGAGAAGTCAGATGGGCCTGGGAACTCCCCTTCTGCCACTCAGACCAGCTTACTTACTTAACTTCAATAAATAAAGCTCAGGTTTCCCTCTTTTAATAAGTAGTAGTTAACAATAGTATCCGCCTTAAAGGCTGTGAGAAACTCATGAGTCAACAGCACGTAAAGCTCTCAGCACAGTGCTTAGCACAGAGCACATACACCATAATCATTAGCTATTAGTACTAACTACTTATCCATTTTCTTTCAAAATAGGGTCATGTTAGAGGACTTTTCATTACTGCTATGCTAGACAGTTTCTATTTGTTTACACATCTTGAGTGTTGGAATATTTAACTGGTTGACCCAGAAAATATGAATGATGGGCATCTCAATTCACTCCCCCAATTAAGAAAAATATTTCCAGATACTGTTATAGATGAGACAGGGGGAAAATGGTCTTGATTGCATATTTTAGGCACATTTAAAATAATTAAATAACCATAGCTAATGGGTATTGATTCACAGAGCAATGTTAATGTGGGTGGAGGATTGATATCAAGGGGTCTCATGGCCCCACTATGCCAAGCATTGTTTAAGTTCTATTGTGAGGTCATGTGCTCAGTTCTCAGAGCAGGATGGAAATGGATGAGAAACCAGAGCATATGAGAAAGATAACAAGCATGGAGAAGAGAAGATTAAGATACAATATGATAGCCATCTTCAGAAAGGAATGAGGAACAGAGGGACTTAGTCTGTGTTTGTTATGTAACACTCAAGAGCATTGTTTTTCAAACAGTAGTTGGCAACCCATCAGTGGAAATCAGTGAACAGGTTAACCAGCATTTTAAATAAGCAAAATAAAACAGAATAGGATATATCAGATGCATTCCATCTAATAAGGTCTCATTGCTATTCCATGAAACTTCAGTTTCAGTCGTACTTCCATTAAAATTTGTATGTGTGAGTCTAACTGTAAAATGTATCCTCATGTTGGGTCACGGTAAAAAATAAATAAATTAAAAGCTCTAGAACACAAATAGAACTGGGTGCAAGAACAGGAAATCAGGCTTCAGCTCCCTACAAAGACAGTGTTACTTACTTAAGTTAAGTGTCACTTATAAGAATGGTCACTGCAGAACACTAGACCAGGTTTTCTCAGGAGGGAGGTCCCCTGCCCCATTCACACAACCCAGCCCTCTGGTGACGATCTGACACAGGCTGAGTGACCATGTGCTATGGAAGAAGGGCACTGGGTGTTCACTAGAATGAAGACACTAAAATGCTCTGACTCTTCAAAACAGTGTAGATCAGACCTGAGCTTCTGTTACAAGGGAGAATAGAGAACATCAAAACCCAGAACCAGAACTCCTGTAGCCAGTCCAGGAGAAGGGAATGATCTGTTTCACCTATTACATAAAATGGAACAAACATCAAATCCCCGAAGTTGTTCAGGATTTCTGCTGTAAGAAGGGCTAATTTCCGCATCCATTTTCTAATCGAGGTGATAAAATAAAACACCCGCCAGCAATCGTATCTCACGGACGTAAGCACCTAGGTGGAGTCCAGTGGGGCCTGAGCCCTGCTTTACCACAGCTAACAAAGCAAGCCAAAATCCAGTGCAAGGACGGAGCATGCCCACATGCTGCTCCCACACCTAGGGCTGCCAGGTAAAACACCCAGCTGGATTTGAGTTTCAGATAAACAACAGAATTGTTTAGTATAGTATATCCCAAATGTTGCAGGGGACACATATATACTAAAAACAATCATTTGGTTTTTACCTGAAATTCAAATTTAACCGATCTCCAGTTTTTGTTTGCTAATTCTGACCCTAGACATGCGTTAGAAGATTCCTCAGTCTCGCATTTGGTGAAGAGCGTGGAATGTCAGCTCCAAGGAGCCAGCAGCAGTACAAACAGTGATGATGATGCCGAAGGAGTGAAATTTTCATGAGCCTTGTCCCGTTGAACCCCACTGAGCCCCACCTAAGGGCCTTTTACTGGTGGGACAGATTCCTTGAGCCATGAGGACATGCACAGCACTTGAGGAAGGAGTGAATGAGATGACAAGCCCACTTTGTAGTTTCAGGCTAACCCCCGACGTGTATGAGGGAGGAAAGTCCGTTTCATTCACTAGCACTCCGTTATTCAGCGCTCGCTTGCACGGACCCTTGAGGAGCAGCTGATGGTGGCTGCGGCCAGCTGTTCTAAGGCAGACATGATGCTGCTCATGCCCTGGACCTTTGTTCTTGCAGGTCACACTCTGAAGGACTGCTCTCCTCCAGGAAGCCTGCCTGGCCTCCCTGGACCTCCATGACTGAGTCAGGGTCCTCGTCTCCGGGGCCCTGTGTCCCCCTTGCGTACTTTCCTTACAGCACTCACCCTAACCATTGCGAGCACTCCAGGGAGCAGGGGCAGCAGGTGAACATCAAGGATGTAGTTCATAGCGGACGTTCAGAATCTGGAATCCCTCTTTCGAGTTTAGCGGGAAATGGCTTTTCAAGCCAAAAGGAAAACACGTTTTCTTAAAGGAAGAGATAGTCTAAATTCTCTGGCTGGTCAGCCACAAAGGGCCACAATAATAGACTTTTCTCTTTGGTTAGCAGTCAGCAAGTAGCAAGCCTCTGGGGGTAGAAAGAAAGGAGCCCTGGCAGGTTCCAAGTCCCAGCAGTGGGCAGACCATCATCATTCAGCCCCCTCGACCCTGAACTTTCCATAAGGCTCATTTCAGATAAGGTTCTGCACCCACGGGCCCTTTCTCTGTTTTCTTAAGAACCTGACGTTTCCATAAAACGACGACTGTTAAGCAGTGACCTGGATGCAGCTACAGGGTCTGTCCACTCTGAGAAGAGGTTGGAAATACATCTTGCCAGCTCTGCTGGGCGTGCGAAGGTCACAGGGACAGGAGAATTAGGCAGCAACAAACAGACACATTTTTGACATGAAGATAACCACATGCCCTAGTGAGAAGTGCCCCATCCTCCAATGCTCTAAAGGGGTGCGTTTCAGCCCGCAGCAGAGCAGCTAGACACGGCAAAACCACCACTGAACATCTGTTTCCCCGTTTTGCCAAGAACCATTCTTTCTAAATTCTTTTTATAATCTGACTTGTTCCATTTTCTGGCAGAGCGCCCCAGGAAGGCAAGCGCTGCTTTTCTGTCCATATTCCAGCAGAAGACAGGAAAAGGAAGGAGGGAGGTAGAGGAGGAAGAGAAGGAGACTGACACAGGGAACGAGACAGAAAGGGGGCGGGGAGAAAGAGACAGAAGGAAGAGGGGAGAAAAGAAGAAAGGGTAACATGGAGTGAGAGAGAAACAAGTGGTATCACAGCCCTGAGCAAAACTAATTTGAGAGAAACAAAAACAAACGGGATGTATTCCAGAATGGTCATCCAGGAAGAATGTGACCCAGAAACCAAAATCACAGTCCTCTTGAGCAGATCAAGCTGGTCATTTAAACTCTTTAGACTCTAGTGGTCCTTTAAAAAGAATGAAATACCATCATTTCTAGGTAATCATGATTATGTTTAAGACCCAGGAATAACTAGACACAGTCTTACATATTTCTAGTGAAAACTTCTCTTTGGCTAGGAAAATGCCCTTTCCATTTCTGTGTGTGTGTGTGTGTGTGTGTGTGTGTGTGTGTGTGTGTGTGTTTTATCCTACTATTCCTTATCTCCCTTGCTCTTCCTTTTTTTCTTTCCTTTTGATGCCGAGGTAGGTAAGCATTTAGCCCTCAGAATCTGTCATTTTTCCTTTCCTCCTTCACCCTCTCCCTGAAATAAAACTCCATCACATGGACAATGTGTAATATCACTTCACAGACACACATCTGGGGAGTGGGGATGAGTTTTACACCTGAGCCCGAGTCCACCGGCCCTCAGTTACGTGTTCAGATTTCTCTCCAGGCTTCCACGGACCTGCCCTAAATTATGCTGCTGCAAAGGTTGCATTTCCTTTAGAACCGCAGCTGTACCATCAGGAACCGTGAGGGGTTCCCTGTCCCCAGGTGCTCATGCTGTAAGGCAGAACAGGAAGAGCAGGAGTGAATGAAGGGAGCTAAGAGAAGTTTTTCTGGTTGTCACTTCAAATACTGTTATAGAAAATTCCTCTACAGCACATTGATCACTGCGTGATGGCCTAACAAATTATGTATATCTTCCAGTACCTGGCATTCATTTATTCGACAAGTATGTACTAAACAGCCATATACTGTACTGCCAGGCTCTGTGTTGGTTACTTTCACGTTGTTTTATTTAACCCACAACCAAATCTCCCTGGGAGGAGGGCCACTCGTCTGTTCTCCTCCCCAGGAAACTGAGATTGGCTCTGGAGCCAGAGATTATATTTTAAATCTAAACTTTGCCTCTGACTAGCTGTGTGACACTGGACAGATAATTTAACCTCTCTGAGCCTCTGTTTCCTCCTCCGTTAAGTGAAATTATTTCTCCTGCTTCACCGAGTTGTTCTGGGGATGAAATGAGCAGTATACCCAACAAGATCAATAAGGGAAGAAGCTGAGTTGCCCAGATTTAGGGAAGTATAACAATGGTGAACAATTCTGTGAATGTTTTGTTGCAGCCAGGAGGTCAGACCACACCCCTGCAGTAGGGTGAGGTTTCCTGTGAAGGGAACTGAATTTTCCACTGTCAATCATCCTGAGAAAAAGTTAAACTGGGGTGAAAATTCCTTCCCTCTCAGAAGCTGTATTCTGGGGCTGTGGGGGGAGGAAGGCAGGAGAAATAACTTCTAAGGGTAGTGAGATCTGGGGTGGATCCAGGGGCGAGGTGCCCGGCCTTGGCTGTTTGGAGGCTGGCTCAGAGCTGGCCATGGTGCCATCCCGATCCCAGGCTCTCCGTAGGGTAGGCTCGTGCAGTATTAGAAGGACCTGGGTCCATCCTGAGGCTGGAAGAGTATAGAGGAGAGTAGTGTCCTCATCCCTGAGGCCAAGAGCGGGTAGGACGATGGGAAGCCAGTCGGACTCCCAGCAAGCGAATGCCAAGCCTCCGGGTTCCGGTGTGAGCAGAGCAGCAGTGATGGTCAGAGACATTCGGTCCCTGGTTTCTGGAGAGAGGACTCGGAGCAGTTATTGTGGTGTCCACTAGCCTCGGTACACGTATTTGAGTTTCGGCTTCCCTGGCGAAAGGCTAAAGCGGCCAGAACTGACTCTGGGAATGCAAACAAGCACCCCTGAGAATCCCTGGACATAAAACTGGGGGACAGCCTTAAAGAAAAACTTGATTTGTAGTAATATGGGCAGGCACATGCTCAGAAATCATTCTATTTTGGGATACTGATGTGGGTGACATGATTTAAACTCCAGACTGTTTACACATGTAAAGTGCCTGGCACCAAGTAGGTGCGTATTAAGTCATGGACCCTTTTCCTTACTCGTCCCCAGGTAAGGGGAGGGAAGAAGCTTTGGATATAGGATGTAGTTGACTTAGAATAGGTTTTTCATAACTCTTGAGTCTTGACATGTCCTCCCAACACGGGGTGGGGAAAAGGAGATGAATGGCAACATTTTTTTAACTTCTATGTTAAAAATGAAATCTTTCAGAAGGTTTGGACCATGCCTGAAGCTTCAGCGCACTTGCCTGGGGACATGGACACAGTCAACGTTCATCGATGGTGGTTTCATTTGCTCGTTCTATTCTCCCCCCACCGGGGCAGTCAGGGCTCTATATGAAAGGCTGACGAAGGGACAGCTGAGAGAAATGGGGTGAAGGGAAAACAAGTGATGACGAAGACCTGGGGTGAGCCACGGTGGGGAGCTGCTCCCCACCCAAGTTGGAAAGGGAGGTTCCGGAATCCAGCAAGAGCTGATGCCATAAGAGAGGGCGACTCTAGCGGAGATGTGGCCTAGAATAATCCAGCCCTGTTATCCCCCGGCCTGAAGGGAAGGGAGTAAGTCCCGAGACATCTTTCGTTCCACCCTCCCACATCCTGCCAGTGCCTGTCACTGGTCAAGCCCAACTGGAAGCCAGGTGACCCATTCCAAAAGGTAAGTTTCCAGGGCACAAAGCAGAGTGCTAAAGGGTGATGAGTGGGTCTCGAAGAGTATCAGAAAATAGCATGTGATTTTACAGACTCAGAAACAGAGACAGGGATTAAGGGACTTGCCCACGGTCGTAAAGCAAGTAAGAGGTGGGGCAAAATCAAACCCACATGCTCTTGACCACTAAACATGGTTGTAACACTTCATTTTTAAGAATAATAGAAGAATCTGGCTGGTGTGGCTCAGTGGTTGAACATCGATCCATGTACCAAGCGGTCGCCGGTTCAATTCCCAGTCAGGGGCCCGATCCCCAGTGAGAGGCATGCAGGAGGCGGCCAATCAGTGTTCTCTCTCATCGATGTTTCTATCTCTCTCTCCCTCTCACTTCCTCTCTCTAAAATCAATAAAGGAAAAAAAATTTTTTAAGAACAATAGAAGATAAACTGGATAAGCCAAAGAAATGAACAAAGGAGAGAGGGAGAGAGCTAGGTCCCAGGTCAAAGAATCAGTCCCCAAGGCAGCGGCACGGCGAGCAGAGGCCAGCCTTAGAGGTATGTAACTATGAAAGGACAGCGTCCTGGTGACTCCCTCACTCGCCTGTACAAGTGTCTACTGAAGATGTACCTGTGCCAGGCACTCTGTTGGCCGCTAGATTTACCAAGAAGAATGAGGGGGCCACAGTCAAGGGCAGTAGCTTACAACTCTGGCTACCCATTGTAATCACTTGAGGAGTGAGTTTTTAAAAAGTACACATGCTGATAAAACTAGTATTTGGGCTCTGGCCTGTGTTGCTCAGTGGTTAGAGCGTCAACCCGTGCACCAAAGGGTCTCCGGTTCAATTCCCAGTCAAGGGTACATACTTGGGTTGCAGGTTCAATCCCTGGCCCCAGTTGGAACATATGGGGGAGGCAACCAACCAATGTGTCTTTTTTACATCGATGTTTCTCTCTCTCTCCCTCCCTGCCTCCTTTCCATTCCATCTAAAAATCAATGGAAAAAATATCCTTAGATGAGGATTAACAACAAACACACACACACGCACACAAAACACTGATGTTTGGGTCTATACTCCAAGGATTCTGATATAGTTGGTCAGGGTTAGGACCTGGTCTCAGAACTTTTAATAGCTCCCCAGATTCTAATGTGCAGACTTGAAAATCACTAGCAGGACATGATGCATGGGCTCAGTGTCAAAGGAGGAAGAGGAGCAAGCCATAGGAGGGAGGGAGGAGGGGAAGGAAAGGTACCAAAAAAAGGGAACAATCTGAATTTAGAGACCTCCCCATTGTTCAATATGAGCAGAAGGTTATAGTGAGGGGGGTAATGCAGATGGTGGAGGTCCTCCTACACCAAACCAAACTTCTAGGTAGTGGGAAGTCGATCAATGCTATTAGACTGGGGCAGACGTGGTCACAGCTGGGTTTACCCCAACTCTCCATGCATTTTTTCTTACCTCCTGAGATGGCCATCACTTCTACCTGGGGATGGGACTACAGAGAGGCTTTGAAGAGGTGCGGGCTTTGCCTCCTTAGGAAACGGAGCTGCCCCAGGAGGGGAGCATATTTCTGGACTCTCTGCCATGGGCAGTCTTCAACCAGCACTCATCCAGAGGTGCACTCCGTTTCCTACTGTCTTAAAGAACAACAGCCCTTTTTCGGTAACTTAATTTCATTATGTGATCTTGCTACAATGCTGAGAATTAATTCCTCAGGGAACCAGTTGTAGTTCATTTGGAGACTGATACAAAAATCTGAAGGTGAAACAGACTATGGATCATGCCACAGAAAATGGTGGGACTGTCACCAAAGACTTCAGATGGAAAGCCATTCCATGTGCTGCTCCAGGGACAAACCACTAAATAATTCAATTGACCTGATCATCATGCCTAGCCTCTGTTTTTGGAGACTACGTCCGCTGCAGAGAAAACTGTAGAAATGAAGATGGTTTGGGTTACTAGGTGGGACAATTCATAAGAACTATCCCATCCTTCATGTATGGGAAATGAATATCTTTCAAGTAAATAAATAATAATAAAATAACAGCAACAAATAATTCCTGAATAGCTACCTATATAAAACACAGTGCTTTGCGTGTACCATTACAATATCCATGCAAGGTCTCCGAGTTGATGAGGCCGAGACAACTGAGGCTGAGAGCACTTTGGTCACCTGCCCAAGGTCACAACTAAGTTTTCATGATGTACCTTTAACTTTACCCTTCTATTCTAGTCAGTGGGTGAATCTGTGCTCCTTTGTGCTCCAGAAAGGATGACTGCTTGACTATCTCATCAGTGGCTATAAGAGGCACTTTTCCTGCAGTGTCTAAGAAAAGCACCAAAACCTATCATGATTCTTTCCATGGGAGAAATGCCAGCTCCCTCTGTGACCTGAATTGCATGGAAACAGCACAGTGTCATCCAGTGAGCTGCTCCGTCAGAGAGAGAATAACCCTTCTGAGATGCCATGCACCTAAACAGCATGGCACTGGAATGTAAATAATGAATAGTCAATGGTAATGGGCATCCTCTGGCTTTAGGCCCCTCGTAGCATATCAGGAGACTAGAACTGGATGACACCTTAGAGGTCACCTGACACAACGCCAGCTTTTCAACGATGAGAAAACAGGTTGGTTAACATATCTCCAAGGAAGATGGGGCAGAGTGAGAGGTAGAACCCTGGTCTCCGACTAGCAGACGTGTGTTTATCACCCTGGAAGCTCAGATACCCTGGTTCCTCCAACACTCTCATTTCCTCGTGAGAAACTGGACTTTTCCCACAGGGAAGCTGTAAAGAAAATAGGTTGTTTTCTTATTCTCTACCGATAATTTGAAGTGCTCCCCCTATTTGTCGGTGACTCAGCCGGGCAGTCCCATCAGTCCCAGACAGATATGGGAATGGAAGAGGGTCAAACACCTGGGCCCTTCTGGTACATAAATCATTCTATGAATGCAAATGATTTAGCAGTTAGACAGGTGGTTTCTCAGAGCAAGGAATGCCCATCTTACCAATGCTTATCGATGATTTAGAAGGACCAAACAGCTTCCGTCACACTGTGGAGTGCCAATGCTGGTGTCATTAATATGCAATTATACATGTCTGGAGCAGATCACTAAGAGTTTGCTTTCTAAATAAATCACTTCATGCAAAGCTATAGTTTAGATGTCATTTTCATTTCATAAAAGGATTCATCATAGTGTACCTTTAAAAGCTAGCTTTGTTCATGCTTTAATTTATGACTCCATTCAAAGAGATGTGATTGCCTCACAACTTGCCAGAAACACATCTTCTGGATAAAACAAGGTGCTTGTCTCTGCCTCAGAATGCCATCCTTGATCCACATCTACTTTGACTGCTTGGCTCCTAGAAATCAATGGAAGTCTTTGCTGAGATGGAATTTTACTTCGGGTAGTGTGGGACCTCATGAGGACTTACACCCAGGATTACAGTCTGACCAGAAATAAAGTACCCGAGGCTGAGAAGGGTACTGTGAATAAACATTTTTCAACAGTTGTCATTCCCGGTAGAAAGGCAAGATTTCTAGGCTGGTGATAAGAGAACAGAAAGAACAGGCTTTGACAGCCCAGACTGTTAGCAGCTAAAGTAAACCAGCATGAGAAAAAAAAAAGAAGAAGAAGAAAAAGAAAGGAAAGAAAGGGGGGGGGGGGGGACAAGACCACAACCACTAAGCCACCAAGTTAGACTGAGTGACAGAAATACATGGAGAAATCCTGACAATGCAAATCTCTTTATCATCTCACAGGAAGTCTGTTTTTGACAAGTGTTTCTGTTCACCCACCACAAATCTCCAGTTATGATGACAGGCATAGGAGGATGAAATGCCCTATTTTCAGACACCTACAGGCCAAACGAGGAATAGAAACCAGAAGGGATGCAGCTCCCAGGTCCTGGAATTTAATTACCGGATCGCCAGCTTTGGACCTGATTTCATTAAATTCAGGTAAAGGACCAGCCACACAGTGTCCTTCTCATGCAAGGTACATGGCTACGCAGAACCGGCCACTGCCGCGTCCTTCCAGCCAGGACGAGTCTGAAGGCTTACAGAGGCCCCAGGTCGGAAGTTTGCTGTGCAGGGCTCCGCCAAGCAGCACCCCTGCCCGGGGCTCCCGCCCTCTGCTCCCCCGGGGCCAGAGGACACTATCCCCGCCACCCCAGAGCACACCGAGAAAAAGCCAGCTCACCCCAGGAAGGGAACGTGCAGCCCGGGAGGCCCTTTCCCTCCACGCCTCCCGCTCATTTCGTCTCGGCGCCCCCGGACGGGCGGCCCGGCGGAATTCAGAGAGAAAGGCAAAGGGGGACTTACCTAACTCCTCCGGGTTGTAAGGCACGGGAGAAGCTTCCACGAACTCACTGTCTGGAGGAAGAAGAAAAACAAAACAAAAATAGGATCGTAACCATTCAGGGCGAATCAATGAAGCATCAGTTACGCGCAGGTCCCTAGAAAAGCGCGGTTTCTCTCCCAGCGATCAGAATCCGTGAACCCGGAGCCACGCGGGCTCCGGGACGCCCGGTCCACGAGGGATAAGAAATTGCCAAAGACACTCCGGGGACAGTTCGGCAGGGACCGAGCGTCTCCGGCAGGTGCGCGCCAACTTTCCGCAGGTGCGACCCGCGGCTGCCCGGGCCGAGCGCGGGCCGTGACCTCAGCCTCAGCCTCAGCCCGCCGAGCTCATCGCTGCATCTGCCGGGCCTCGCGCCGACTCCCCAGCGCCCAGAAGCCCCAAAGTTTTCCCGGAGGCGGGAGGGCGCTCGGTGGCAGCAGCGCCAGCTCCCGGCGCCCATCCAGCCGGGCGCCCCGGCTCCGTTGCTAGGCGACCGCGGCTGTCACGCTGGGCAGCAGCGCGCGCGCTTCCTCCCAACTCCGGGTTGGAGGGTGTCCTCTCCCACCCCTTGACCATTTGTTAAAAATTAGAGCATAACCAGTTCTAAAATGATTCCTGCTCTTTTGAATTGCGTCCGTCCTACTCCGATGCATGGGAAATCGTTTGTTCTGTGCTCGAGGGGAGAGACAGGATTTTTAGAGCTTGCATTATGTCTTGCCGCAAGGGAGGAGGAGCTTCGGGAGCTTCAAGTGCTCCCACTCCTTTTTCGTGTACCTGAATTCTAACTTAGGTCCAAACAATGTTTCTTCCCCTTAGGACACCACCTGGTTCAAGCAGAGAAGGTAATGTCTCCATTTCGCAGGTAGGGAAACTGAGCTTCGGAAGTTAGGTAACTTATGGATGACTGCACAGCACTGTGATGGGGCCTGCCTGCCTGCCTGCCTGCCTGCCTGTCTGTCTGTCTGAGGGGAGCAGAGCAGTGTTCCCTACTATATAAAGAGTTGAGCAGTTTCAAATACGTAATGTAGAAACAGAAGTTATGGTTTGAGGGTAAGAGTTGTACTAAAGTAATGCATGTCCGATGGTGGGAATCTCCCTCTCTGGGTCAGCCGCCTGAATAACTGAAGAGGTTGCATTATGCATTTTTCTCCTGGACTAACTGACTACCCTGCCTGGGAGGCCCCTGGGCTTTGGGGATGTGCTCCAGAGAGAGAGCCCCCACCCATGCAGGAGGAATTAAGAGGAAGGTAGAAGCAAACATGGAAAGTTGTTTCTCTTCTCTGTCCTTCTCATTGGAGACTGACAGTTGGAGTCAACAGTCTGGGCAACCTGTTGGGGGCCTCTGTAATCTCAAAGTGATCAGATCACCAGCTGCTGCAGCCTGAGGGCCCCCGGACCTGTGCCAATGTGCTCTGGTTCTGCAAATACTTAGCCATCTATGGTTTCTCCACTGTAAGCTTTCAGTTTACAAATTACCTTGGCGGGCAAATTACCTAGCCAGCATTGCGGATGGGGAAGCAGCCATTCCTGAGCTGCCTAGCCTATCTCCCCATCTCCTTTCTTCCCACTCCTGACAGTCCGAGCTCCCAAATCCAAGAAGTGAATGTGCTTGGGTGAATGTTTGCACACGTCACTCTTTCCCCTCCCATCTCCTAGAATCCTCCCATTTGTCCCCAGGGATTCATGGCTTGTCACCAGAAAAATCCCCAATATTCTCAGCTTCTTATCTGAATATTTCTTTTAAGTTCTCACTCTGATCAAAACCTGGCTATCTCTGAAAATAACAGACCATATTACCCTACTTACCACAGCCATCTACAAACTCTTGGGTTGTTCTACCTCGTTCCTTGAAGATGTTGGCATCTGGCTCACTGTCAGTTTCCCCAATACAATTCCCATGAACATTCTTATTTTCAAATCTACCTAATGGACCCTTCTCACATTCTGGTCTCTCAATTCTTCAACATCCTCTCCCTTCCTTGACCTCCAGCTGTCTCAGCTCTCTGCTCTCATAGTGGCATCATTCACAAATCTCAGTGCCGAGCGTTCCATTCTCCACCCACCACTTCCTACCTTTTCAGTTTATTCTCTTTGTTATCTTAATTAATGTCCCCTTGACCCTACTAGCTCCAATAACTTACGTGTCCCATGGCCTTTTCTCTGTTCTTTACTTTCTTCATGATCTTCCTTCTGCCTATATCCACCTTAGTTTCCAGGTTAATTATTATCAAACTGTACTAGCCAATGTTGAGGAGAATTCTGTATTATATAGTTAAATCAAATTGTCCAGTTTCATTATTATCATTTCTCTTTTATATACATACTCAAATCTATGTCCCCCTCTCTCCATATTACTTCCTTGAAAAAACCATAACCCTGATAAAGTCTAATTCTTTACCTTCTCTCTGCCAGCACCCAGAGAGACATAATGAGAGAAGCATGCTTCCTGGTCTTATTTTCAGCGTGTGACCACTAACCTCAGGTGGACCACAGTGCAGTCAGCAGTCACTCTACATGTGCCTGGTTTCCTTACTCTCCTGCTCTCTTGTTACTGTGGATGAACCGTCTGTGCTCCATCTAAGGCCAACTCCTCCATCGTGGATCAAAGCTTGTACCCTCCCATGTGACTTTTCCCCCTCCCAACCTAAATTACTGTTTTCCTCTGTTCTAGAGAATTCCCATCAGTATACAGACAGGCTACTTACTATGTTTCTATCTTAAAAAAAAAAAAAAAAAAAAAAAAGTCTTTTCTTGACTTCACCTCTCTCTCCAACTACTATTCTCAATTCTCAGCTGCCCTTTGCAACAAAATTCATCAAAGAATTGTCTACACTCATTTTATCTATTTCTTCCTTTTGCTCTTAGACAAACAAGCTTCTAGCTCACCACTCTTCCAAAGTACCTCTTGCTAAGGTCAAGATGGCCTTGCCATTGCCAGTTCCAATGGTCAGTTCTTGGTGCTAAGGGCAGCTTTTGACCCACTGATCCCATGAATGGATGGGCTCAGATGGACTTTCTGCAGGATCAGTCTCCTCCATTTCCCCATCACACTGAGAGGCAACTAGCATTTGTGTTCCAAGAGAGACAGTGTGCAGAAGGCTGTGGGGTCAGCCAGGCCTTGGTCCTAATACCAGCTCCACGATTAGCTAGTAATTTAATTTCTGCCAACCTGTTTTCTAAAAAAATAAAGATAATAATTATATCTAACCCATAAGGTTGTGGTCAGAGTACAATATACTAATTCATGTAGAGCTCCTGGAAGAAAGACTGTCACATTGTGAAGATCAAGATTACTTATTATTGGATGGCATATGCCTTTTACAGCTGAGTGAGCAGGCTCTTTAACAACTTTGAATTACTGAAAGGAGTCACAAACCACAGACTTTGCTTCAAATTAAAGCCAATGTTATACTGTCCCCACTTTTAGCCTGTGAGTTGGCTGGAAAGTTGGTTATATATTGCCCAGCCAGTGTGGCTCAGTGGTTGAGCATCGACCCATGCACCAGGAGGTCCCCGGTTTGATTCCCAGTCAGGGCACATGCCCGGGTTGTAGGCCTGATCCCCAGTGGGGGGCATACAGGAAGTGGCCAATTGATTTTCTCTCTCATCGATGTTTCTGTCTCTCTCTCCCTCTCTCTCTAAAATCAATAAAGAAGAAAGTAAATAAATAATAATAAAAAAAAAAAAGTTGGTTATATAGAGCTGGTACCAGCTATTCCCCATAGGAAGATCATTGCAAATGTTCCACCCAGCGATTAGGATTTGGAGCCTGCCCAGCTATTCTAACTCACCATGGACTCCCCCCCCCCCCAAACTGATGACTCATAAACTAAGAACTTTTCTTACAGCATTTTAGTTATTTGAATTTCCTAATCAACTGAAGGTTAATGAGAAAATATTCTTCTTGTTTCAATATTTGCTCTTGAAATTTTTTCTAAAATATATGATTCCAATTTTCTATCTTAGGAAGCAGAGCAAACAGTAATAATTCCTGTTAATGAAACAAACCTTTATGGGAAATTTGCCATGGTTCCAGGTACTGCTAGGCATTGCAGATACAAAGGTGATCAGAACAGGGTCCTGCCCTCAACTCTCTCACCTTCCAATAAGGGATTCCACATCAGAGGACCTGATTGGACCTCAGGGAGTATCCAAAGTGTCGAGCCACACTTGACTTTACTAAGCCTCTTATAAAGAAATGGTTCTGTTGGAGGGTCACTGAATTATAAAGGACAGTGCCTAATTTAAGTTTATTAGGGGGCAATCTCAGGGATGTTCTTAAGCCTCTCAGAGCCTCAGCTTTCTGACAATAATACTTAACTCATTGGATTGTCAGGGGACACCACACAGGTAGAGTTTGAGACAGACCAAGCATGGTGCCGGGCACACGGCAGATGCTCAGTCAGTGTTCCTTTCTCTCCCACGTAGCAAACGTGAGTCCCTCTTCTGACCGTCCTGGGAGGAAAGTGAGCTCCTGCGGCCATGGCCCCTGCAGACAGAAAGAGGGAGTCCTTCCTCCTATGTCTAGAGCAGTATTTAGGAGACAGTGGGGCATGTGGAGAGAAAGCAGCAAGAAGGAACTATTCCTGAGACTCAGGTTTTTCACAGAAACAGATTACACAGGAGGCTGATGCCTAATGTCCACTCGGACTATTGCCCTGCTCTATCATAAGTTGAATTGGTTTTTAGGAGCTGCACTGGGAACCCAACCCCTAGCTTTAATATTCATATATATAAAATATAAAATTATATCTATTATATTACAATATATAACAACATATAATTTTAATTTTCATTATATAAGCAAATAATATATGTTCAAGGTAAAGGAAAGAACATTGAATGCAGATGGTTATAAACTGGAAAATGGAAGTCCTCTTTCTCATTCTATCGCAGTCTCCACCTCCCAACTGAAACACTACCCACAGCTTCTTGTGTGTCCTGGTAGAGGTTTCTTTAGGCATATTCAAATGTGTATATAAATTTGTCAAATAAGCTGGACATCACATTCTAGATTTCAAATTAAAGAGAATACATTTTTAAATAAAAAACTGGTCCAACTTCAATGATAAGCTGGGGTGTGACTATTTTTTGACAAGAAAGTATACAAAAAGCCATAGGGGAAAAAAAAATCTTTTCAACTAGTAGAAAACAGTCAAATTTGGAACTAAATTTTGGCATTTAAAGGGTTATGGTTCAGTTATCTGGACAACCCAATCAGAACCCTCCTTCCTCGACAAATGAAGTATGATCATAGCGATATTAAACATATTCTGGATTCAAAGAAATTCTTAGCTTCATTTCCAGAGCCAAAAGCACACTCCAAGTGCTTTTGGAGGGAAGAGGTGTTCTTGGCCTAAGGTCCATCAGCAATGCCCTGCTTATAGTGCAGGGACTGGGAGGGCCATCGCCCCTGGCCGACCTCTGCTGCAGAGGCAGCAGGGACTGTCTTCATTACAGGCCATGCGTGGAGGAAAGACCACAGAGAGGGCCACTGTTGCTGTCCCCAGCCAGCCTTTCTGGGCTGCTTTGACTCCTGGGTCCTCAGGGCCTACACAGCTCCTTGGCCAGTAGAAAAGAGGATGAGATGAGTCTCACACAGACTCCAAGAAATGGGTGAAGGGATAAACGCCACATGGGAAGAAGGGTATTTTTTATACAAGGTATGGTATCATACCCTTTACAAATGTATAACAACAAGTTAGAATGGTAGCTAGAGGCCACTAGGATCTGTACACACCCTTCCCAAATCCAGCCCCTGGAAGGTCACCAATTTCAAACCTGAAAGACTGAAAGAAGTGAGCTGAGCCCTCTCTCTGCCTTACTCTCCTCTAGGGCATTGTCCTTTGCTCATCTTCTCTGCAGGTCGTTGCCGGACTCCTGGAGGTCCTTGCTGCTTAACAGCAGAACAAGTGGAGAAGCAATGCTCACTCTCCCCCCTCCTCTCCCTGGGGAGTGTGGGCAGGGCTGAGGGAGGAGGGGAGGGTGTGGCCTGGCTGCCTGAGCACAGCATGACTCCGGTCTGTCACCTTGTCTCTTATCTGCATCCTCTTAGGACAAGCCAACAGGGGACACCAAGGACAAATGTAAGCTCACCCATAAGGTTTCATCAAAAATAAATTTGTACTTAATTGGGTCATAGCATGAGCTCCAGGGCTAAATTAGTCAAAAGGAAATTTCTCCTTTTCTTAGGGTTTAATATATTTTTTCTTTTAGCACAACCCCACATTTTTATAATACTTGATGAAAGGCAGAAAAAAAAAAAAAAGTTGTTTGAGTTCCCTTAAAGGAAAATCAAGTCTCTGCCCTGGCCCAGTTTTGCTCAGTGGTTAGAGTGTCGGCCCACGGACCAAAGAGTCTCAGGTTCAATTCTAGTCAGGGGCACATACCTCAGTTGCGGTTTGGTCCGTGAGGGAGTCAACCAATCAATGTATCGATGCGTCTCTCTCACATCGATGTTTCTCTCTCTCTCTTTCTCTCTCTCTCTCTCCCCTTACCTCACACTATCTTAAGATAAATGGAAAAATATCCTCGGGTGAGGAGGAAGGGAAGGGAAGGGAAGGGAAGGGAAGGGAAGGGAAGGGAAGGGAAGGGAAGGGAAGGGAAGGGAAGGGAAGGGAAGGGAAGGGAAGGGAAGGGAAGGGAAGGGAAGGGAAGGGAAGGGAAGGGAAGGGAAGGGAAGGGAAGGGAAGGGAAGGGAAGGCCCTATAGGAAGAATAGTTAACTGTATGTCACCTAAAAAAGAAATCATTATCAATACAGGCCAAGAAATGATATGCTATTAAGTCTGACAGAAAGCCAAGGATTCATTTTGGTTAAAATGCTAAATACGTTTTCTGAAAACTTCAAATACCAATGCAGTAGTTGCTATTAGCAAAAGCAAGGTGTTTTATGAACTACATAAACAAATTGAATGCATCTAGCCCCCCAGGATTCCTGTTGCCAACTATGGAATAGAGATAAAGATTGAAAAGACTGCTCACTCAACATCACATCAAAGGAAATAAACTCTGGCTGAGCCAAGAAGCTACTGGAAGGTGTATGTGGACATGAATCAGAATAAAGAACCATTCCAAAAATACATACAGAAAAAGGTCCCTGCAGAGGAAAATCATACACTGCCAACTCACACTCAGATCTACTGAGCGAAATCAAACAACATACCCTGTGTTAAGATTAAGTGCAAAAGCATTTGCTGCAATTGAAATTTATGATTAAAGAAAAGAAATCCACAGGAGGAATGTGAGTTTCTGCTGACATACAGAGACCACTCTGATCTCGCATTTTTCACCTCATCATTCCAGACAGAGGCCTGAGAGGGAATCGCTTCTCTCGGGGACTGGAGATAGAGTCTTCTCGGCTGTACAAGGGCCTCTCTTCTTTCATATTAAAATGGTTTTCCAAGAAACTACATTCTTAGCAGTTAGCATATTATAGATGCTGGAGGGAGAAGCAGAAGCCTGGGTTCCAGCCCGAATCCTGCCACCAGTCTTCGATAAGTGTCCAAACCTATCCGGACTGTGATCTGCTCTATAAAATAAACAGACCTTTATGAAACTTGTTTAAACTGATGCCAATCAGAGATCCTGGATAACAGATTCCATTGTATTAGTCCTTTTACCATACCTGATGCAAAACAAATAGACGAAAAGGACCAAGCATCGCACAGAAAGGTAGAGATGCCCAGAGTGTTGCCTTTGAAACAGACAGAGGATTGAAATGGACAGAGCATAGCTCCGAGGTATGAAAACCTGAGTGTGAGTGTGAGCTCTGCTGGCTTTGTTGGAAGAGCTTGGCTTAGTTATCCTGTCACATTTCAGGACTCAGTTTCCTCGTCTGCAAAGTGGAGGTAATAACTACTTGACAAGAGTTCAATGAGGATTTCAATAAAATAAAGTAATATCCATGGCAGTGCTTGAAACACAAACTGCTCTGAGAAAGAGTTCCTTCCTTCCTTCCTGCCTTCCTGCCTTCCTGCCTTTCTGCCTTCCTGCCTGCCTGCCTGCCTGCCTTCCTGCCTTCCTTCCTGATGTGTTAAAACCCTACCTGACCTTGAGAGGCAGGCACCCAAAGGGAAATCTGCTCCTTCCTGGTTTTATAACCACAATGGGAAGAGCACCACTGACTTCTGAGATGCACCTGGCCCCCACTGCCAGGTTGTATTTCCCAGGCTTCCTGCCTCTCCCCTGAAGAAGAGCTTACGCAGGTTGAGTCCCCTGGCAAGAGTGGATAACAGCAGGAACCCCAAACAGCTGAGTGAGCATACCTATAATAGGGAAAGTGTTTTATAGATTCACTCAGAAGGGCTGCAGAGGCCTCCCCATCTGCACCAATCCCCATACTTATGATGTAGCAGCTGGCAAATCGAAGCAGCAGCCACATCAGCTTGCGATGCGACAATCAGAAACAATCTAGCCCAACACGGGCCCCCTTCTGTTTTGTGTGTCAGGCATTGCATATGATTTCACTTGGAAAATGTCTTCCAGACCTTTATAATAAGTTTGCAGAACCACTGGCCCAAGTCCTTGAGGGTATTTTTAGGAAAGCAGGAGGCTGGAGTGGTGGAGGGACTTTCCTCCAGAAGCTTCGTATCACCCCCAGACCTCCGGGATTCTCCCCAGGTAGTTTCCTGGAGGCTGTCCCATCTTCCTGGCAGCCTGAGATGCTCTGAGGATAATACAAAAGCAGATGTTGCGTGGATTTGCTCCAGCTCAAGGCCTATGACTCACCAGGATGACTGAGCCTCCCTGGCAGACAACGCCATTCTTGGAGGACTCCATGAAGCCAAGAAAAAAAACCCAAGACCTGGACACTTCCAGGACTTTCCCTAGGACTTCACTAGAAATGTCAACCTCATTCGCCCACATGAGGCCTCAGGGATGGAGCAGCTGGCCCCAGCCTGTGGGGGGCGAAGTGGGACTGGGGTAGGGGTGTGGAGAGGCTCTCAAGCAGGTAGGTCAAGGCGTCGGCAATGCACTCGCTGAGAAGCCACAGCAGGGTTTGGATGAGAATTTGCAACAGCCCTGCTCAGAGCTAGTTCTCTTTTCTACTGTGGCAATGAAAAGTAACTAGCGATAAAAATCTGTAACTGGCCCTGGCCAGTTTTGCTCAGTGGTTAGAGCATTGGCCTGTGGACTAGAGAGGCCCGGGTTTGGTTACCGTTGAGGGCATGTACCTTGGTTGCAATTTGTCCTTGGCCCTGGTTGGGGTTGTGTGGGTGGCAATCACTCGATGTGTCTTTCTCACATCAATGTTTCTCTCTCTCTCTCCCTCCTTCTCTCCCACCAGCTCTATCTGAAAATAAATGCAAAAATGTCCTCAGGTGAGGATAAAAAAAAAAAAATCTGTAACTTCCCAGCTGGTGTGGCTCAGTGGTTGAGCGTCGACCCATGCACCCAGAGGTCTCTGGTTTGATTCCCCGTCAGGGCACATGCCCAGGTTGTGGATCCAATCTTCAGTATGGGGCATGCAGGAGGCAGCTAATCAATGTTTTTTCTCATCGATGTTTCTACCTTTCTCTCCCTCTCCCTTCTTCTCTCTCTAAAAATCAATAAAGAAAAAAATTTTTTTAAAAATCTATAACTGACCAGCAGATGAGAAGGCAGAATAGGGAGTGTTGGAGGATTAATCGAGGGGCAAGAGCCTACAGTGATTTGGGATTAGGCAGACCTAGGCTTAAATCCCCATGCTGCCATTTTCCAGCCAAATGACTGTCCGTGCTCAAGTTTCTCCCCCTCCTCTGGCTCAGTTTCTTCATTCATAAAATTAGAATAAGGTGGTTGTGAGGATGAGTTGAGACGGTCTGTATCTACACAAAAAAGGCTTAGCATATGTCTGGTACAATGTATCTACTGAATCCTACAATTTTTATTTATAATTTGTCCAAATTTGCAATTTGTTTCTGAGTGTGAGTTCCCTTATCTCACTTCAACTTTTCACCAGGTTCCCATTTGGGTGCTCTACCTAGCCCTTTTACTGCCTGAGCCCTTGCCCTGAACTTCAGCCCATGCCTCTGAGAGCCACCCTGATACAACTACCCACAAGGAGTTTCAAATTTCAGCCACATCGATTCCTTGTTACGGTGCTTTACCCACATTCGGCAATACTACCTAAGCTCCATCATCACAGACTGACTGTCTCGGCGGGGGCCAGATATCCTGGTATCTGTTGCCCATGAGATCTAAGCTTCTCCATCAGCCCAATAAGCTCATTACTTACAAGAGCAATGTCTCCCCATCAGGCAGATCTAGGCACGGGTCTGGCTCCCCGTCTTCCTAGACTGCCATGCCCCAAAGATTGCAGATTCATGGCATGGTGGACTCATGGATGCTGGCAGTGCTGGGAACCGGTTACAGTAAGTTGTTTCTACGCAACCCTTTGTGACAGTGACCTCTAAGCCTTCTTTTAGTTCTAAAATTCTATGATGGATGATTCTGTTCCTAGGTTACAAAAACACTGGCCACACCTACTTTCTTTGTCTCCTCTCCTTCCATCTTTGGAGCACAAGTCTGCAGTCACTGAATGAAATGCATAGCTGTGCTGAAAGTTAGGTGACGTGCGGCAGTGGTGCCAGGAGCAGTTGTGCAACTAGTCAGTTGCCACCGTCTAAAAGGCTCTCAGTGAGAGCAGAGATATGCAAAGGATGTGGTCCTGCCCCTAGTTCACCTATTCACCCATTCATTCACTCTTCAAACCACCCGTCATCAAATATACATTGAGCATGTGACAGGCTACTTGGGAAAGGGATGCAAAGGAAAGCAGAACCAGACATCTGTCCCAAGAAGCTCACAGCTATCTAAAAGCACTGTGACACAGGAATCTGCCAGTTCTGTGGCAACACTGGAGACCTCGCATTCAGACCAGGACGGGGTGGGTGGGTGGCAGCAGCCGGAAGAGATCCTGGAGCAGATGACTTAAGCTGAAGCTTCAAGGATGAGTAGAAGCTGGTCAAGTGGCAGGCGCATAGTAATGGCAGCCTTTGCAAAGGCTGACAGGTGTGTGAAAGCTTGAAGTACTTAAGGGTCCACAGGCAGGTCAACACTGTGATGAGGAAGCGGTTTGTTTCTAGTCATTAGCAACAGGAGATGCATCTAGAGAGGCAGGCAGAAGTCAGATCAGGAAGGGCTGTGTGTTGAGCCGAGGAGGTTCAACTTTATTCCATGGGCTGTGACGAGATACTGGCCTAAGAACCTCTTTTAAAAAGTGGCTGGGCTGGAGTGTGACAGGGCACAGGGGTGAACAGCTGTTGGGTTTTGGCCGGACTGCATCCAAGCGTCTCTTCACAGTACTGACCTTCCCTTTGGAAAACATCCCACTGTGTGGAGCAGTGTTGGTTGAAAGATGTAGCTGGTGCACTGCAGAGACTCAGTCAATACTTGTTGCTGGATAAGTTACCCTATTTTAGAGATGGGGCACAGCAGAGAGAGTAGTCTGGTGACCCCTGTGTCTCCTTCTTCCTCTCCCTCTCCCTCTTGTATTCCCAGTGCTTGGCACATAGTAGATACTCAACATTTATCGAGTGAATGGATAAACAAACAAAAGAGAGGCATACCCTTACTAAAAACATCCTGTGAATGTGTTTACCTCAGTGGGCTTCGATCTCCCCATCCACAGACTGGCTCCTACCACCAAAGTAGATCTCCATTAATTTGGGGGGATGGGGAAAGTTGAACTCTTAAACCTGACAGAGGACCACAGCTCTGTGTCAGGGTTATAGTTCTTACATGTATGCTCCACTCCAGGACAGTAACAACATCCCCATCATTTAATGTGAGTTGCATTAATCAGATGCTAGGACAGGGAAAAAGAAGGGAAGGTGAGCTGACCTACTGTTTGTACTGATTACATTATCCTCAACCTTGATCCTTGCAGGGGAGAAGAGAGGAGAGGAGGGGAGGGGAGGGGAGGGAGAGGCGGAGAGGGGTGGGAAAGGGAGACAAGCAGGAGCACAATTCCTGACACAGATTAGGAACTCAAAGGTATGTGACTAATTTCCCAGCTGGCTAGGGCTCAGCAAATGACAGCTTACGTGACTCATGGTCCTTATCACAGCCCTGTGAGGTACACACTCTTACACTCATGTTAGAACTGAGGACATGACAGATTTTTCTCAAGGCCACATAGCTTGTAAGTAGAATACTTAGGATCTGAACCCAGGTCTGCCTGACTCCAAAGTCCAGGCCGTCTCCTCTCTACTGGCTACCTTTGAAATGACAAATGGCACTGGGCACCTGCTGAGCACAGCTGGGTTGACACAATGAGTGCAGGAGTTGATGAGTACCATGTGTATCAGGGACATTAAAAGCAGCCATACCCCCTCTGGTGTTGGCAAAATGATGAATTCCGGTATGAGACAACCAGGTTCCTTCCTCCAAAGGCCATTTTTCACCGAGGTCCATGCTTCTGGCAAGTATGTGCAGCTCTCACATCAAATAAAATCTCTAAAATAAATGATGAGCACAAAAAATGGACATGAATTAGTATTGATGCTCTCTTGGGAAGGGGGTCTTTCTTGAAGAAAAGTAGTCAGTTTCTAGTTTATTATGTTTATTTTTTTTAAATGTTTTTATTGATTTCAGAGAGAGAAAGGGAGAGGGAGAGATAGAAACATCAATGAGAGAAGATAAACATCTATTGTCTGCCTCCTCCACGCCCCCTACAGGGGATCGAGCCCACAACCCAGGCATGTGCCCTGACCAGGAATCCAATCAGTGACTTCCTGGTGCATGGGAAGATGCCTAACCAACCTAGCCACACTGGCTAGGCTATTATGTTTCTTTAATATGCAAAGATTGTTGTCAAGATATGGGTATGGCCTGAGTGTGAGATCTTCCAATGAGGCTGCTCAAGTCTGGGAGCCATTGTTTCTCTCTCCACCAGTTAGCAAATGTTTGTTAACTGAGCAACTATTACATGCCAGGCTTTGAGTAAGGAAGTTACTATTTAGTTCTGCATATTTTGTAAACTCCTAGAATTTCAGTGTCAGATACAGTGGAGTCTCAATTACATAAAAATAAATAGGTAAATATCAGATATGTCTGGAAAACAGACTGGAAAAAAAAATTTTTTTTATCCTCACCCGAGGACATTTTTTTGTGATATTTTGTTCAGATAGAGTGGGAGGGAGACAGAGAGAGAGAAACATCGACGTGAAAGGGACACATCGAGTGGTTGCCACCCACACAGCCCAACCAGGGCCAGGAAAAACTGCAACCGAGGTACGTGCCCTTAGCGGGAACTGAACCCGGGTCTCTCTGGGCCGCAGGCCGATGCTCCAACCGCTGAGCCAAACCGGTCAGGGCCAGACTGGAAAAATTTTTTTTCTTTTTTATCCTCACTCGAGGACATTTTTCCATTTTTTGTTCAGATAGAGTGGGAGGGAGAGAGAGAGAGAAACATTGACGTGAAAGGGACACATTGAGTGGCTGCCACTCGCACGACCAACCAGGGCCAGGGACAAACTGCAACCGAGGTACGCGCCCTTAGCAGGAACCAAACCCGGGTCTCTCTGGACCGCAGGCCGATGCTCTAACTGCTGAGCCAAACCGGCCAGGGCTGGAAAATTTTTTGAATTAAAAAGTTGTAAGTTGCCCTGGCCGGTTTGGCTCAGCAGCTGGAGCATCGGCCTGCGGACCAGAGAGTCCCAGATTCGGTTCCCGCTAGGGGCACGTACCAAAAAAAAAACAAAGTTGTAAGTAGCTATCATTGCATTGGAAATATGAATGCTTTTTATTTTCTTTGTAATTTTCTGTATTTTCCACAATGAACATGCATTCTTTTCATAGTCTAAGAATATATATAATAAATATTATTTTAAAGAAAAATTCCAGCGCCAAGAAGGACCATGGAGACTAATTTTGCATTTCTTCTCGAAAACTATGATAAAAAGCCACAGGTCATGAGGGCCCTTGGCTCTCCTAAAAAGGACACCTCCCTGGCTGCCCACAAGAAGTCCATCCTGGGGAATGTCTACCTATAAACTGTATCTGGGAAGGTACAACTCATGGCCAAACTTCTGCCCACATTATAAAGAGATCTTCCCGCCGCGCCGCGGTCGGCAGATCCTCAGGTGGACGTGGCTGAATAATTGGACATGACTGATAGACCTAATCAGTGAATGCTGCAAGTGGAGCACCCACATGGCAGAAATCCTGTTGGCCTCATTACGATGGGCAGCCATTATCATTTGTTGTAATCAGAGCACCTGGCTTGACTTGGGCTCCAGAATGCTGTTCAAAGTGGCCCTGCAGCCCTGGCCAGTTTGGCTCAGCGGTTAGAGCGTCGGCCTGCGGTCTGGAGAGACCCGGGTTCGGTTCCCGCTAAGGGCACGTACCTCGGTTGCAGTTTGTCCCCGGCCCTGGTTGGTCGTGCGGGTGGCAGCCACTCGATGTGTCCCTTCATGTCGATGTTTCTCTCTTTCTCGCCCTTCCTCTCTCTCCCTCCCACTCTATCTGTACAAAAAATGGAAAAAAATCCTCGGGTGAGGATAAAAAAAAAAAAAAAAAAAAAAAAAAAAAAAAGTGGCCCTGCAGCTCCTGCTGCCCGACTGCAGGCATGGCAGACTGACTGGATGTCTGGCCGTCTGCCTAGAGATGTAGTCCTCTTGGGGTTGCAACACACAACCAGAAGTCTCTAGTGTAATACCAGGAGGTACCAAAGCTTGTATAGTGCTTTACTGGGGACTGACTCACTCGGGATTTATGTTCAATCCAAACACCCAAAGTTTCAGAAGGAAATCCTAGACCACGGAGAAAACACTGGGCTCTTCAATAAATCCAGATTTTAGCCCTGACTCTGGCACTAACCGGGTGACTTTGGACAAGGCACTTACTCTCTGGACTTAATTTCTTCAAGGTTAAATGAAAGAGTTAGGACTAGATGTTGTCAAAAGCCTATTTAGTCTGTCAAGACTTGCAGCCTATAATAATATGCTTTTACATACAAAGGCAGCCTCTCCGCCCACATCAGTGGGCTGAGAAATATGTATCATTTATGTATTAGCAAACCGAGATATCAGCCTCAGCAATGAGAGGTGGCTGATTGAGGCCAGAGGTAGTCTGCCATTGGAAAAGAACATGTTCCCTGTCTAGAATAGAAAGCCAGTCTCAGGCATGATCACGCTGGTATCATCATTTAATCAAATGAACTAACTAATTAACATCTTGTATCTTCATCTATTATGAAATAACAGTAACAATAATACAACATCCTTAAAAAGCAACATTTATTTACTGTAGATTGGTCACTCGAAACCATTTCATTAATCCTTGCAGTATCCTTGAGAAGTGAGATTCTAAGAGCTGTGTTTGACAAAAATAGAGCTTTACTGATTAATTAGAGAGTGGTTTTCAACGTAGATTTCCCATCCTTCTTGGCCCAGTGGTCTAGGCACCCACTGGCCCTAGGAAACAGATTTGCAAAATGATATCTTCTGGATGTGTGAAGTTAGGCCTTCACATCCGGGCATTTTATTTTATTAATCTCAACGACATAGGTTCATGTTGAGTGTTTTATTAACTTCAACCTGCAAACCCCACAAATTTCTCTGTTGCCTGAATTTCACACCTCAGCTTGGGAAAGCCAAGCATAAAATGTGAAATGAAACTGCATCAAACACAAGCATTCCGAGGAAGACTTTGAGCAATCCCATCTGTCACTGAACTCTAACGCCATCTCTGTAGTCATAGGAAGTCCCAGAGTGGCTCAGGAAACTGGAGCCTAGAAAATATTTTCCAGGTCTGTGGCCATATAAAACAAGTGACCAGGGTTTTCTATAATGTGTTTAACCTTTATCCAAGTCAAAACTCTGTCAATGGCTAAGTCCATGAAGAAGAAACTAAAGGGAGAAAACATATTAATGCAACCATGGGACTAGAAAGCGAGGAAATACTTTTCTCTAAAGCAGCACACAGCAGTTCAAACAATCACATGTAAGATAAGGTTGGGGGCCTGAGCGGAAAAGCCTACTGAAAACTTAGTTGTAATTCTGTCTCTGAGAAGCACTTTGTGAATATGTTGCACTCCCACATTCATTGCAGCATTATTCACAGTAGCCAAGATATGGAAACAACCTAAGTGTCTTGTTAACAGATGAGTGGCTAAGATGTTACACCACACACACACACACACAGAGGAATATTATTCAGCCATGAGAAGGAAGGCAATCCTTCTCTCTGGGACAACAAAAATGGACCTGGAGGCCCTTACACTAAGTGAAACAAGCTAGACAGAGAAAGATAAATACTGCACGGTGTCACTTATATGTGGACTCTAAAAATAAGGGAAAGAAAACTCATAAAAACAGAGAATAGAAAAGTAGTTTCCAGGGGTTAGGAGGTGGAGGAACTAGGGAGAGAGTGGTAAAAGTGTACAAACTTTTGGCTATAAGATGAACAAGTTCTGAGGAGCTAATGTAGATATGGTGACTATAGTCAATAACACTGTATTGAATTACAACGGTAAGTTTTCAGTAGGCTTTTCCGCTCAGGCCCCCAACCTTATCTTACATGTGATTGTTTGAACTGCTGTGTGCTGCTTTAGAGAAAAGTATTTCCTCGCTTTCTAGTCCCATGGTTGCATTAATATGTTTTCTCCCTTTAGTTTCTTCTTCATGGACTTAGCCATTGACAGAGTTTTGACTTGGATAAAGGTTAAACACATTATAGAAAACCCTGGTCACTTGTTTTATATGGCCACAGACCTGGACAGTTGATAACACTGAATTTGTTAAAAGATTAGAACTTAAATGTGTTTACAAAAAAGATAATAAATAAGAGAGGTGAAGGATGTGTTAACTAGATGGGAAGAACCATCTCACTATATATACGTATATCAAATCACGATGTACACTTTAAATATCTTAAAATATTATTTGTCAAATATACCTCAATAAAGCTGAAAATAGAATAAATAAATAGCACTAATGGGGGGAATAGAGAGGGAGAGGAGAACTAAGACACTTGCATAGTTGGACACTAGGATCTATGGAATACTGGAATATTATGAATACATAATTGATATTTAATAAATATTGCTTGATTGAATGGATGAATAAATGATAATAGCCAATGGATAAGGATCTTAGTCAGATACTAGATACCATTAAGTTCCCAAAAGAGACCTGTCTGCCCTGAGAGAGTGGTGTGAACCCGATTGGATCACTGGACTTAAGGACGTTCAACTCTACGGCTCTCCGATGACCAGAACTCTCCTTAAACTAACATATCTTCCTCTCTTTTCAGAGCTGCCTCTGGAGCAAGCCATCGCCCAGCTGCCTGAGCCGGAAACTCGCCATCCCCGATTGGCTGACTGCATCTCACATCAATCAATCACTACACTTTGTCCATTCTAACTTTCAAATGTCTCAAGAATGCATCTGCTTCTCTCTGTTTTCATTGCCTCAGCCACTATCATCTCTCACTGAGATCCTGCAAAGACTTCGGTGGGGCTTTGGTCTCCCTTTCTTCCAACCCATTCTCCACACTTTGCTGTAGTAATATTTTTAAAGCACAAAGCTGATCACATCACTTAGTGATTGACATACTCCAATAATTCTTTATTCCCAGGAGACAGTCTGGACCACTTAACATGATGTCTAAGGTCCAACAATAACCAAGTATTTGCAATCCCTGAATTTGCCCCCCTGCTTGGTTTTTTGTACACCCTGCGATCCCTGGGGCTCTGACAAGATTGTTCTTCCTGCCTCACAATGCTAACTACAACTCACCATTCACAGTTCATCTCAGATATGGTCCTGTGTTCCCCTCGGCCTCCCCTGTGCTTATCCCATTACAGCATGTATCACATCATCCTATGACTGACTGTTACTATGTCGCTAGAGTTTAGTCCATAGTCTATGTACTGGAGATCAGAGATCCTTCCTTAGTTGTATTCCTAGCACTTATGCAGTGGGTGTCACCAGGTAAACACTCAGTATATGTTTGTTGAATACATGAATATAAGAGCAAACGTAGGTGCTTGGCACAGGCACACCTTGGTCTAACATATCCATTTGGAAAGTATTCTCTTTGCAACCTCACCCTCCTCCTCTGCTTCTGTGGAAATTTCTCCACCTAAAAATCACACCCTATCTGCCTCTGCTTCTCGACCTCATTCTGACCTTCTCAGCCTGTGTAACTTGCTGAGATCCTCCCACCTCTGCTCCCGCTTCAGTCTGCACGCCTGCTCCTCTGCCCAGCGTGCCACTAGGACCTCCTCAGACACCTCCTCGCTCCCCAAGCTCGGGACGAAGCTACACAGGAGACACCGGCCCACCGAATGCAGCTGAGTCCCCCCTCAACCTCTAATCAATACTTCCAGGGTCATTTCTGACCGAGGGGCTTGATTTAGGAATACAAATGCAGAAAAGACCTGGCCATGCTTTGATTCTGCCTTAACTGCCCTGATATAGTGCCGTCTGTAGAGAAATAATTAATTCACGACAAGTGCCATGTTTGGGGAATCAAAAGGCATATGCCATGATTTAGGGATTCGAGCAACCAAGGGTTCTAAGGAATATGAAAACCCTCACAGCAAGCAAGTCCACTTGCTGATAACTTATCTATAAATCAAGATATACATAAACATAGATATATATAATAAACAAAATGAATTCATTCTTTCATTTGATAAATATTTACTTAGTCTCTCCTACGTGCCAGTCACTTTGCTAAATGCTTGGGATATAAAGGGATAAATACTGCCCTTCATTCAAGGAGTTTTCAACCTTGGGGGGAGACACATATCTGGACATATCATTACAGAACAATGTGTAAGTGCAAGCATGAGGCATGCACAAGGTAAACCAAGGTTATGCAAACAATAGAATATGGAAGTTGGAAGGGATCTTAGGGCCTTCAGTCCAATCCTTGAATTATTCATGACTCCCCTATATGCCCACCCAGCCTACACTTAAATACTACCAGTGAGAAGGAGCTCACTTTCTCCCCAGGCAGCCTATTATACTTGTGAACACTTCGGTCAAGCAATTCATTTTTAAATTCTCAACAAAATATTGATATTCACCAACACTCGCCAGTGCTGCTGAGCGACTCTAGGACCTCCTGCCCCTTGTTCTGTCTTTCAAAAGCTCCTTGAAGGTGGGATACTGCTCCAGGAATATCAAGATTGTACCCCAGTTCTGATGCGCTTCAAGCCTTCCAGATCTGGACCTTCTGCAGTGAGTCAGGGATCAGGAGGAATGTTCCATCTTGGTTATGAGTAGAAGGGTGTAAATATATCTTGCCACACCCAGAAAACAAGCCAAACACCTAAAATGAATTTCTAGCTCAGATCTACATTATCTAGGCTCCAGGTGTCCTAGTCGCTTTGGATCCTAAAACGAAGAGTCACGGACTGGGTGGCTCGTAAACAACAGAAACTTATGTCACAGTTCTTGAGGCTGGAAAGTCCAAGATCAGGGTGCCAGCATGGTCAGGTTCTGGCCAGACCTCTCTTTTGGTTGCAGACAACTGGCTTCTCCTTGCACCCTTACATCAAAAAAGGAGAGTCGGAGAGCTCTCCGGGGTCCCTTTTAAAAGGACACTCGTCCTATTCATGAGCCCCCTCCCCCATGATCTAATTACCTGCCAAAGGCCCCTCCTCCTCCTCCCATCATATTGGGATTTAGGAGTTTAAGTTATGGATTTTGAGGAGACGCACATTCAGTCCACTGTATTAGGTCTAGCCTGTATCAGCAGAGAAACCCAATCACTGTGGCCTAGTGGACCACAGCAGAACAGAGGGCAGTCTCTTCTTGGGCTGCCCAAGGGCTCTGATGAGTTACAACTTCTAAACTTGGAAGGTTATTTTCCTTCCAGCTCCAGAGAGTCCAAGCATGCCACAATTTACATCTGGGCTCTTAATATTCAAGTGATAAATTTCAGCGGCGCTTACAACATGAAACTCTTAAGCTTGGTTGGAAGAGTAGAACTAAGTGCCCACTGTGAAAGAAAAGACCTCTTTCCATAAACAGAAGGACATGAAATGCTAGGGGCAGAGTCTTTCTATGTCTGAAATGGCCAATGTTTAGAAAGTTGACATGATTATTCTGAGCTTCTTATTTGTTTTGAAGAATTCTTAGCAGCTTTGTAGAATGGGAATGTTTGAGTCACTTGAAAAGTATTCTTTCAAATTGGCTTATCCAACTGGGCAGAGTATTTGTGAAGCTACCGTGGGATTTATTGACGTTAATATTTTAAATATTCCAATAAATAACTTATGCTACTCCTCTCTAAGGAGCTGTGGCAACAAGCCTATTTTTAGGAAACCCAATGAACTTATAAAATTATGAGGTTCTTTGCAGAATTATCAATGACACAGGCTTTTCTTTCCCAAGTTAGGCCACTGATACTTGTCACCTCCACCTTGACACTTTCCCAGGCAGTTATTTCCTTCTCCCTTTGTGCTTCGCAGGACTTTTGTATTCCACGAAGACATCTTTTCCCACTAATGTTCTCTTTACAAAGTGACGGTAGTATCCATTGGAAGGTGGTCTCCTCAGGACAGAGTCACATCTTATCCACCCTTCCTTTCCCACGCAGTGCCTGGCCAGACTTGGGGTTAGGCATCCTTACTGAATGAATGAGACTGGCGTACCTCCAGCAGAGAAACTTACATGGGTTTGTACCTGCAAACTTCACATAACTCAGGGTTAAATCAGCAATCATAACAAAAGTTTGTCGCCATATTCTGCCATCCAGACAGCACAATGCCCACATGCATGTGGATGAGCAAAGAAGGAGGAGGGCGCAGAAAAAATATATATAACTGGGTTCTCACCTGGCTTGTGATCATTTCTTAGTGACTCTGGACAAATCACTTCATCTCCTTGCAACTCAGTTTTTCTAGTGGGTGAAATAGGGCTTTTATGAAAGTCCTTTATTCCACATTTAACAAAGTTTTGTGAGTATCAAATGTCACCTGGAGAATCATCAAAACAGTGCACAATGCGTAGCACTATTATCATTCAGCAAATTTGCTCATAAATATCACCTGTTATGCAGCGCTGACTCACAATTTGAAATTGCCCAGCTTAGGAGGTGACAGCATATGGGAAACAATAGAAACGTAGTGGGTAAAAGCAAGGACTTTGGGGACAGATCTAGGTTTAAATCCTAGGTCCACCATTTCCTAGCAGTGATGTGAAAGCAAGGAATATCCTGTTGTTCAGCCTATCTGTCACGGGGGGGGGGGGGGGGTGGTGGATCATAGCACAGTCTTTGGTGGCATTATAAGGATAAACTGCAAAGATCTGTAATGTACCTAGCATAGACCCTGGCCAGTAATACAATTCAGTAAGTGGCAATAGCTGTTGTTTTTATTACCATCATTATTAACTCTTAAAGTAAATACAATTCTGGAAGTGAGAGCCCCATCTACAAAATTCCTTCCATGGGACAACAGGATGAACTGTGATGGGGCATTAAGAAGCAGCTACTTGGCCCTGGCCAGTTGCTTAATGGTTAGAGTGTCGACCCATGGACCAGAGAGTTGCAGGTTCGATTCCAGTCAAGGGCATGTACCTTGGTTGCAGTTTGTCCCTGGCCCTCGTCAGGGTCATGTGGGAGGCAACCAGTCCATGTGTCTCTCTCCCTTTGGTGTTTCTCTCTCTCTCTCTCTCTCTCTCTCTCTCTCTCTCTCCATCCCTTCCCTCCCACTCTGAAGATAAATGAAAAAAAAAAGCAGCAGCAGCCATTTGTCCCCAAAGGAAGGCTGCTGGCTAGAAAGGGACCTGTGAAAAGTGGCTGAGAGCACAAACACGAGAAGTTTGCTGTATGCCAGTCCTGGGAAGGAAGGGAGGGGACTAGGTGGGACAGAGTAACAAAGGCAAAGAGCAGTGAACATTTCGGTAAGGACTTGCTGAGGCAGAGCCGTAAACAAGGCGGCCTGTGAGTGGGCTGTTGGGAAACCACAGGAGAGGATCAAGTGGTTCTATTTGAGACAAGGAACTGGGTTGCAGCCTATGCAGCAAAGAGACAAAAAGCCAGAATAAGATAACCTGCCCCAGCTCTGATTATGAACCAAGAATAGGGTGTTGACGTGGGCCCCACAGCAAAGGGCTGCTGTTCACACGCAGACCTGACAAGCCACACCTGTGCAGGGAGGCATCTCAGAGCCACCATTTAACCCAGCTGTCCATTAGGAAGATAATATGAGCCCCATGAACATTTTAAAATAGCCACAGTAAAAAAAAAGTAATACAGGTGAAAGTCATTTTAATAATATTTTTTATTTAATCCGCTATATCCAAATACTATTTCAACACATAATCAATATAAAAATTGGTAATGAGAATGTTAGATTTTTTTTTCCCATGCCAGTACTTTAAAACCTGGTGCTCAGTAGGCACTTGGCACAGATCTATTCCCGGAGGAAAACAAATTCCATTCTCCTGACCTGTTAACACCTTTTAAAGGCCTAAATTCACAGAGCCAAAGCCCTCTGGAGGCGTCCAGAGTGCAAGGGCCACCTATCCATTCCTGACAGGTTTTCCTTTAGCATCTTTGCTTGAATTTAGGCAGTTTCACACCCCACTGCAAACCATTGCACTCCATCCAACATTCACGGAGGGCTGACGCAGTGGTCGGAGGGACAGGTCAGTTGTGGTGGATGTACTGTCCACTCTCCCACTCTCAGGGAAACTGTTCTACCCACACCTCCCGCCTGCAGTCCCAAGGCAGCCTCACGCACCCACTCTCCCGATGACCTCTGACCCAGCTGACCAAGAGTGGGCACATGACTCTGTGGACCATTCCACCCATCGATATAGTCACCTGGTCTGGAATCCCACCCACCAGGGACAGACCATGTGGACCAGCGAGGCCCCGCGATCCTCTGTCAGGATACAGAGGCAGAATCAGTCAGCCAAGGGGGAGAAGCATCAGAAGAAGACACACAAGAAGCAGAAAGAGCAGGAATAATATCGGGTCTCCAGTCAATCAGGCTTCTTCAGGTCCCTCTTCAAGCTATTTTCCAGATCAGCTCGCAAAAGCCACTTTAGTTTAACAAAGCATTTCTCTAGATGAAACAATGTTGAAAGCCTCCTCCGGGAAGGCCTCTGAATGACCCTGGTTCCCGGAGCTCTGCGGGGACCTTCCAATGCCAACCACATCGTGGGCTCCCGAGCCACAGCTGTTTCGCTGTTCCTGGTTCTCCGTGAGATTCCTCCCTCTCTTACCATCATGACTAGGCTACAAAAATCCCTTATGTCCTGAGGGAGCCCGTGCCTTTCAACAAAGGCCACCACAGAGATGGGAGCTTCCACACACATTCAAGCAAAGGTCTTGTCCACACGCCTCTCTAGACTTTGTGTGCACTCAGCCCCGTGCCAACACTTCGCCTGACAGACCTGATGGATCACTTTGGGCTGCATTCCTAAGTGATTATTCTGAAAAGACCTCAGCACAGTGGCCCTCTGGGGACTCTTCCCGGCCTCGCACCATCTACAGCAGTGGTTCCCAACCATGACTGCACATTGGAGCCACCTGGGGTAAATGTAAAGCACGCTGGTGCCCAGGCCCCCTTCCAGACATCGGAAAGCAGAGCCCCTGAGGGCAGGGCCCTGGCTATCTGCACTTCCTCAAAGCTCCCCAAGTAATTCCAATGTGCGAGCACAACTGAAATTGAGAAACACTGATATACAAAATATGCCTTTGTTACAGGCTTGGGTTTCTAGCAAAAAAATTATGTACTATTTTTTAATTACAAAAGAATTGCATATTTGTTTTTGAAAGAATATATACAAAATGGGGAATGATCCAAAATAAAAAGTAAGTCTCACTCATCAGTATATATATATGTACATATATATTTGCATTAGCATAGACAATTTTGGAAGGGCACACAAGAAACTATAATAGTTATCAGTAGGGAGTGAGGCTGATGGAGATTCTATTGATGAGTGTTTATTAATCAAAATGTTTTATTAATCTAAATGTTTCAAAACATTGCTTACTATCAAGAGATGGTGATTTTTGGAAAAAAATGTGTTTTCTCACACTTTGGTAGAAGAATAACTTGATATCACTTTTAAAATGTCTATTTGGCATATTTTCTAATATAAAATTCATGTCCTTTGATACAACAATTTCACTTCTTTTTTTTTTTTTATCCTCACTTGAGGACATTTTTGCATTTATGTTTAGATAAAGCAGGAGGGAGAGAGAGAGGAAGAGAGAGAGAGAGGAACATCGATGTGACATATCGACTGGCTGCCACCCACATGACCCCAACCGGGGCTGGGGACAAACTGCAACCGAGGTACATGCCCTTAGTGGGAATCAAACCCAGGGTTCTCTGGTCCGTGGGCAATGCTCTAACCACTTAGCCAACAATTTCACTTCTAAGTATTTGTTTTATAGACTACAATTGCAAAACAAGTGAGTATATATATATATATTTAAAGCATTCCTTGTAACAAAAAAGGGAAACACTTGAATGCTCCTCAATAAATAGCTAAATAAAATATAGTTACACTGTAAATCCTATGCAGCCATTAAAACAAATAAGGTGATTATAAGAACTGATATGAAAAGTTGTGATGATAATATGAATCATAAAAAAGAAGAAGCCAGGTGCAAAATGATTTATAAACAGGATCCAATTTATATAAAAGAAAGAAGTTCACACACACACACACACACACACACACACACACACTTCTAATCACACAGAGAAAGGGCTAGAAGGAATAACAAACTTAATACGCTAGGGAAAGAAGAGTGATTTCGGCTTGGGAGTATGATGAGGCTTTGAAGGAAGCATTCATTTAACGTCATATACTTTATGTTTTTAGATTTTGTACAATGCATAGTTATTATTTTTGTAATTTTTTAAATAATAAAAAGAAGAATTTTTTTCACTTTAAATTTGTGCTTCTAAATTTGGGAGCTTATTTTCTTTTATTATGTTTATCAGCCATTTGTATTTCTTCTGAATAGATTGTTCTTGTGTTTAGCCCATTTTTTACTCAATTTTTTTTTCTTGTTGAATGTACTATTTAAATTTTAAGAAAATATATTTTGCTGAATTACACAGATAATGCAAATAATTTTTTTAGTGTTTTTTTTTTTTTAAATCTTTATTGATTTTAGAGAGAGAGGAAGGAAGAGGGAGAGAGAGATAGAAACATCAATGAGAGAGAACTTTGACTGGCCTCCTCCTGCACACCCCTCACTGGAAATTTGGCCCACAACCTGGGCATGTGCCCTGACCGGGAGTTGAACCAGTGACCTCTTGGTGCAAGAGTCGATGCTCAGCCACTGAGCCACACTGGCCAAGCGCAAATAAATTTTTCCACATGTCATTTTTTATTTCATTTATACTGTTTTCATCAATATTTCATGTAATTGTATGTATCAGTCTTTTTCTGTATAGCTTCTGGGTTTGGTGCCATGCTTAAAAAGTTCTTTTCTATTTCAAGAAAATTTATCTATTTAAAATTACTTTTATTGCTTAATATTAATATGTTTTTATCAGTCTGGAATTGAGAGAGAGGGATCCAGCCTAACTTTCCTTTCCAAAGGGCAGTCTTTTCCCAGTACCACTAGGTCTAAATGCTATATCGCCGTGTTTGTTGGGCCTCTTTCTGGACTCTGCGCTTTTCCATCAGTCTCTCTAGTGTTCCAACAATATTTTAATTACTGTATATTGGAACATGCTGGAACATCTAGTAGGGCTAAACTTCCTTTCCCACGTTTCTTAAACACCAGCCCGACACTGCCCCCGCCCATTTTCTGGCTAGTCTCATTTTTTATTTTTGAAGTTTGGTAAGGGACAAGATATTATAGACTCTTTTCTCCCTGCTGATTTCCTCTAAATTTAACTAAATGCCCTGGAAATAACTCAACAGATAGTCATAAAAGGACCCCAAAAGATGGAAAAAAGAAGGCTGACTGGCTAGAGACCTCAGGACTGTAGATACCATGGTGATTTTCCTAGGTTTTCTTCTTGTCTACCATATATCCCATACTGGGCAACAGGGAGACCGACAACCCCAAACCAACAGGCATAGAATTAAAACAAATAAACAAAAACAAGCAAGAAAAGTCTTTTCTCTTTGGCCTGAGGACAGGGAAAGGGTGCCCCCAGCATAGACCTAGTGGACAGATACATCCCCTGACCCCCCAGGCAGGGCAGTGACAGGACCAAGAGACTCATCTCCTCCGGCTGCAGCTGAGCAGAGCAAGCTAACTCATTCCCGCCTCACACCTGCTGGAAAGACCTTCCCTAGTGTCAACATCAGCAGGAGCCCCACTCCGTCTTCACTGGCATCAAGAGGGGTCCCTCTCCCATACCTGAAACAGCAGGTAGGCCATTCTATCCTTGGGGACAGTATCAGCAGAGCCTGGGTGAGATCTATCACCTGCCCCACACCCCCAAGCATCCCAGAAGGCACTTGCGGTTATAAAGCCGGAGCCAAAATAGAATCAACAGAACAAGGTAACCCATGATACTATTGTAAGAGCTCCCACAACAAACTGTCGTTGGAACTAGAGCTTACAGAAGTAGGCGAGGGCCTATACTCCAAGTCTAAATAGGATGAGCACCTACAAAAATAAAATATTTAAGTAGGATCAAGAGTCTCCGAATGTAATATCCAAAATGCCCAAAGTACATTTGGAAATCACTCATCATACCAAGAACCAGGGAAAACACCACTGGAGTGCGAGAAGACGGCCACTTCCAGCACTGAGGCGAATCAGATGCTGGAATTATCTGACAAGGATTTTAAAGTAGCCATTATAAATGTGCTTCAGCAAATAGTTATGAAGTCTCTTGAAACAAATGAAAAAAATATAAAATCTCAGCAAAACAAAAAAAAAGTTATGAAAAAAAACAAATGAAAAATATAAATTTTAAATAGACAATAGCAGAGCTCTGGCTGGTTTTGCTCAGTGGTTGGAGCGTCAGTATGTGGACCAGAGAGTCCCGGGTTCGGTTCCTGCTGGGGGCATGTACAAATAAATAAATAAATAAATAGACAATAGAAGAAATGAAAAACTTACCAGATAGGAAAGAAATAAAAAAAGATAACAGTAGAAATAAATGAAACTGAAAACAAGAACACAATAGAGAAAATCAGTGAAACAATTAGCTGGTTATTATAGGAAAAGAAATCAATATGATCAATAAACCTCTAGCTAGATTGATAAAGGTAGAAAGAAAGAAGACATACTTTACCAACATCAGGAATGAAACTGTAGCCAGTAAAAGGATTTAAAAAATTAATGATAAATCTATGGACAACTCTGTAGTCTTGAATTCAAAAACTTCAAGAAAATAGCCTGATGCCTTGAAACCATAAACAATGAAAACTCAGCCAAGATAATCTGGATAGTCTAACATCTTCAAAGAGATTGAATTTATAATTTAAAAGCTCCTGAAAAAAGAAATCTCTTGGTCCAAATGATTTCACTGGAGCATGTAACCAAGTATTTAAAGAAAAATTAACATAAATTTTACACAATCACTTCAAAAAAATAGATGAGAAGGAATCACTTTATCTCATTTTATGAGGTCAGTATTACCCTGATATAAAAATCAAAGACAGTACAAAAAGGGAAAACTAAAAGTCAGTAGCTCTCATGAACTGAGATATAAGCATTCCCAATAAAATATCAGTAAATTAAATTTAGTAGTTCTTTATTAAAAAATGAATGATGTACCACAACCAAGTGAAACTTATTCTAGATATTCAAAGCTTGTTCAATATTTAAAAATAAACTCTAAAGATGAAAAATAATATGATCATATCAACTGATGCAGAAAAATCACTTAACAAAATCCCATACTCACTCATGATAAAAATTTTCAACAAATTAAGTATAGAAAGTTCCTCTGCTTGATCAAGAATATCTATAAAAAAACTCTACAGTTAACACTTTAATGATGAAGAAAGACTGAATGCTGTTCCTTTAAGACTGAGAACAAGGCAAAGATGTGTGTGCTCATCACTCTTATTCAACATAGTTTTGAAAGTTCTAGCAAGCACAATAAGACAAGAAAAGGAAATAAAAGTCATACAGATTGGAAAGTGAAAATTAAAACTATCTCTATTTTCACATGACATAATGGTCTATGAAGAAAATCCCAATGAATCTATAAGAAAACTAGAACTAATAAATGAGTTCAGCACAATTATAGGATTTAATATCAATACACAAAAAATCAATTGTATTTTGGGGAGATATTGATCGAAGGGTACAAACTTTCAGTTATAAGAAGAATAAATTCTGTAGAACTAATGTATAAAATGTGACTATTGTTAATAATAATATATTATATATTTAAAATTTGTTAAAAAAGATCTTGAGTAAGTTCTCTAAATGTTCTCAACACAAATATATACATATGGTAACTATGTGAGTTGATGGGTATGTTAATTAGCTCACTTATGATAATCATTTCATAATGTACATCTATATCAAAACAGCATGCTGTACACTTTAAATATATACAATGCTTACTTTTCAATCATATCTCAAAAAAGTTGGGGAATAAATATAAGAAAAAAAATAATTGTATTTCTGAAGTATACTAAATGTATACCTGAAAAATAAAATTTAACAATGCAATATCATTTCCAATTGTTCCAAATAAAATACTTAACTATAAATCTAACAAAATATGTGCAGAAACTTTGTGCTGAACATAACAAAATGCTGATGAAAGAAACCAAAGAAAACCTGAATAATGGCAGAAATTTTTCATGTTTGAGGACTGGAAGACTTCACATAGTAAAGATGTCACTTCTCTTTAAATTAAATTACATGTTTTACAGGATTCCTATCAAAATCCCAGCAAGGGCCTGGTTGCTGTGGCTCAGTGGATTGAGCATTGTCCCATGGACTGAGAGGTCCTGGTTCCATTCCTGGGCAGGGCACATGTCCAGGTTGTGGGCTTAATCCCCAGTAGGGGGCGTGCAGGAGGCAGCTGATCAGTGTTTCTCTCTCATCAATGTTTCTATCTCCCTCTCCCTTCCTCTCTCTCTAAAATATCAATAAAACATTTTTTTTTTAAATCCCAGCAAGGCTTTTGTAGGCATAGACAAGCATTTTATAACATTTATATGGAAAGTGAAAGGCCTGAGGATAGCCAAAGGAGTTTTGAGAAAGAACACCAACATGGGAGAATCTCTCTGCCTAAGGTATGGTTTATTACGTAGCTGCTGTAGGGCATACGATATAGTGATCTAGATGGTGTGGTATTGTCAGAGGGATAGGCACACAGATAAATGAGACGGAATGGAAAACCCAGAGATAGAATCATATAAATACACCCAATCTTTTTTTTTTTTTTTTTTTTTATCTTCACCCGAGGACATTCCTCCACTCTTTATTCAGATAGAGTGGGAGGGAGAGAGAGGAAGAGAGAGAGAGAGAGAAACATCGATGTGAAAGGGACACATCGAGTGGCTGCCACCCGCACGACCCAACCAACCGGGGACAAACTGCAACCAAGTACGTGCCCTTAGCGGGAACTGAACCAGGTTTCTCTGGACCGCAGGCTGATGCTCTAACCGCTGAGCCAAACCGGCCAGGGCCACCCAATCTATTTTTGACAAAGGTTCAAAACCAGTTCAGTGAAGAAGAGCTGGCCTTTTAAACAAACAGTGCCGGAGCAATTGGACAGGCAAAGGCAGGAGACTGACGTCAACCTAAACCTGACACTCCATGTAAAAATGATCTCAACATGGGTTACAGATTTAAATGTAAAACTGTAAAGTTTTTAGAAAAAAATAAAATAATAATCCATAAATGAATGACCTGATAAATTGGACTTTATCAAAATTTAAAGCTTTTGCTCAGTGGAAGATCTTACTTAGAGGATGAAGTGAAAATTTACAGAGTGGGAGAAAATATTTGTAAGCTACACATCTAAAAAGGATGCATATCTAGAGTACATATTTAAAAACTCACAAAACTCAACAGTCAAAAAACAAACAAACAATCCAATTAGGAAATGGGCAAAAGACAGTAATAGACATTTCACTGAAGAAGATATATAGATGGCAAATAAATATATGAAAAGATGGCCAACATCATAACCCACCAGGAAAATGCAAATTAAAATCATGAGATACCGCTACCCAGCTATCAAAATGGCTAAAATAAAAAACAGTGATAACAACAAATTGTGACAAGGATGCAGAGAACCTCCATTACTCATGCATTGCTGGGGGTAGTACAAAAGGAATGGCCACTCTGGAACATAGTTTGACACTTCATTTTAAAACTGGAAATGGACTTCATAAGTCCCAGATATTGTGCTCTTGAGCATTATCCCAGAGAAATGACAGTTTATGTTCATGAAGAAATTTGCATACAATTACATGCTTAAGTAGCTTTATTTATAATAGCCCCAAACTGGAAATTATCCAAATGTTTCCAATGGGTAAATAACTGAACAAACTATGGTATATCTATACCTGTGGAATACTACTCAGCAGTAAAAAAAACCAACAACTATCAATACATACTTGGATGGATCTCAAAAAAAGTATGCTAAGTGAAAAAAGTCAATCTCATGCATGTAAATACTACATGCATACTCCATTTATAAAACACTCCTGGAATAAAATTATATAGATGGACAACAGATTAATGATTTCAAAGTGTTAAGGATGGGAGTGGATACAAAAGGGCAGTAAAGAGCCTTGTGGTAACGAGTAGGTGCTCAATAAATACTTGATGAATGAATGAATGAGTAAAGTCACATAAACACTAATCCGTTATGTCCTTAAGTCACTCTAAGAGCATAAAGCTTTTTGAGAAGTTTTATTTCAAGATCAGAGAGGTCAATGCATTTTAAGTCCTCAAAAACCCTGAATCTAAAAATTTCTTGATATAGACCTATTTACACTCTGTCTGCAGGTATTCCCAGATCTGTTTATTCAAGCCTTCCCTGCTTATGTACTCAGACTGGTACTGTACGCATGACAATTGTAGACTGCTTGTTTTATAGGTGTTTTTATACTGCTTAGGTTTGTTTTCCTTCCCTATGTAAACTGCAAATTCCTTAAGAGAGTGCTCTTGTATTTCTTTGCCTCTTCTCCTTCCTACCATGCTGAAAGCAGATAATTACATATGCACATACACACAAATGCTTACAAGATATATGATGGTAAGAGATTATAAGCTTTAAAAGGGAAGGAAAGAAAGAAAGGAACTAAAAATTCTTATTGCTATGTTTCAGAGCCTTTCCTAAATGCTCACATTTAACTCTTATATATATGTATTCACCCAGTGAGGTAGGCATTATTATTTCTACTTCACAGTTCAGGAAAATGGTCTCAAAAAGACTCACCAGTCTGGTCAAGGCCACACTAGAAGTGGAGGAGCTGGGGTTCAAAGGTAGACCTGTGAGCTCCTTCGGCCACCTTCCCACAGCAACACATCTCCCGTCTCCCCCTACTCTCCCTGCTCCCTCCTTGAAGTATCTACAAGGGTCATAAAAATGCTGATATTCCTAAATCCCAGATAGGGAAACAAGTGTTTCAAGTTCTGCTCTTGTTAAAAACAAAAATGTCCTTTAAAACCTTGGGGAGATAAGAAACTTAAAATATGTTAGGAAGGGAGTAATCTGGTAGGAGGGACGTCAGCTAAAAGGTTATTGTAATAACTAAGGCAAAGAGCATTGGGAGGTTGGACCAAGGTGGCGGTGGAGGCAGGGAGAGATGTGAAAACTGTGAGCGACACTAAGGAGACAGAACCACCAGACTAGTGAATGACTGGACTGCAGGTGCTGATCAACCACTAGAGAATCATCCGGCTGCACCGGGAAGGGCAGACTAAAGAGAGGAAGCCGGGACAGGAGTTTTCCATAATCCTGGAAGAAGACGATAAGGGCTTATTAAACTAGGAAAATAGCCATGGAAATGAGAGAATGGATGGATTTGAGAGATAATATGGAGGCAGAATCTGCTGCATGTGTTGCCAAACTAGATGTGGGAAGGTGAGGACAAAAGAGGGGTCAAGGGTGAAGCCCAGAAGTCTGTTATGGATAACCAGATGTTTTCACTGAGCTGGGGGCACACAGGGGGAGCAGAGTTCAGGAAAGGATGAATTCTGGTGAGCCATGAGGTGAACGTGTCAACAGGCACTGGCAGCCAGTATGCAGTTGTGTTTATAACAAAACATGCATCTCTTATCTGATGAGATTCTCGCTCCTTCAGAGGTTAAAAATGAACGTACTGAATACTATGTGTAGTCGGGTTGTGTGTCAAGTAATAAAGGGCTTTTGCAATTCTCAATGTTTTCACTTCTTGGTGGTTCATCTCTCTCCAAAGCCATTTATTACCCTGTAGGTGCCTCCATCATAACCAAGATGCCTTTATTGAGCCTACCAAAGCTCATAAGAGATGTCTGATTCAATCAGCAACAGTGACTCACAGAACCCATTGAAAGTGTTGTAGGGAGATTTTAGTGGTTCCTTGGACCACAGAGCTGCCTGCACACACACACACACACACACACACACACACACCCCAAAACTCAGGCTCATTTTCTTAGAACTTAGGAGAGGCGGGAAGACATGTTTGCACACTTCTGCCCCACACAGCGGGATAGCCCTTGTTTACACAAGGTGCCTACATGTCAGGACAGGAAGTCGGGCCCTTTGTCTCCTGCAATATTCCGAGGAAGACGGGAAGCATTCACGCCAGTGATTGAGCAAATAAAGGCTCTCAGGAGAGCTGCTACTTTTCTGTGCATTAGCTTTAGTCATGAGACCCTCTGAGTTCTACCCAAAACACAAAGCCAGTTGTTAGGAAGGCAAGGGGGAGAAGAGAGTCCCAACCCCAAGGAAACCACCTGTAGGTGCTTGTTACACGATTCTTGGAATAGGCACGGAAACCCAGCTCAGATTAGATTTCCTTGCCCATGATGAGCACCTGCCTTTTTTGCACGCAGCAGAGTGGGGCTCTGCTCATCCAGCCCAGGGCCTGCCAGCTCACCAGGTAAACATGGAAGCCTGGGCGCCCATCATGCTCCCCACCCAATTGCGTGTCCCTTAACCTGACTCCAACTTTACCCAGAGCTCGCCTAAAACAACCCTCTCAAATCAAACTCTCCTGGGTGAAAACCCACGAAATAAGAGCTTCCTTACCTGAGAGAAGGTCCTGGTGACGGGCGGCAGAAAAAACCCCAAGCTCTAACAGAAGTGACAGGAACTCACAGGACGAATCTGTTGGTTGTAAAAGAAGAAAGGTGACTTCATCTCGGGTGCGTGGAGTTGAAAAGAGCGACGAGTGCTCCCTGGCCGAGCCAACTCTGCCTCCTCCGTGATGACTCCATCCAAATTATGCAGCCGCTGCCCAGACACGCTCAGCCTCCAGAAGGTAAATCTCTGGAATCTGACTAGCCCTGTTTTCAAAGAGCTTCAGAAAGTCCTGAAGCACCAATCGCCTGCCCCAGCACCAGGGACAGAAAAACCACGCACTGTTTCCCTAAGTCAGATCATTGTCTCCCAAGAATCCCACTGCTTGGAAAGCGGCTTCCAAAAAAGGAAAATATGTATTTAAATTCCTGAGAGGTAAAACTTTCGCAGGAAGGAGGGCAGAGAGAAAAAGCAAAGGTATTTCAGTCAGAATGAGGGACACTGAGGAGCTGGAAATGGTCACCTTGCTAAAGAGTGTTCAGAGCTGGTGAATTTTGAAGTGTACAAAGGTGACAGTTGACAGTCTGGACTTCGCCGAGGGGGGTGTATTCAGCTAAGCAAAGGGAATGAGTCACTTGGTGGAAAGAAAGTGTGATAGCCTTTCTAACGAAGGCAACCCATTTTCCTTTTCTTTTTTATTGAATATGGGACCACTCAACCAAATTGGGGTCATCTGTCACATTAATACATCAGCTCAAAACATGCTCACATTTCACCAAGAAGACTTAGATGTTTAAGGAAGGAATTTTCTCTTTTGTATGTTAGAGGTGAGGCTGGAACAATCAGCTTTGTAACATGGGATTTGAGGTCATTTCAAGTATCCAGTAGGCCAGGCACCTCTCCTTGCTTGGGCTAAACTTTGGGCAGGATGTCTGACTGTGGTGCCAAGGCAAGGAATGGTAATGGTGTGGCCTCTGTTGGAAATGGGGCCAAGGGTCGAGCTTACCAGACTACTGCTCTTTCCCTCTCACCCCTACTGCAGGGGACCGTAAGGGGACTTGGGGTCACGAGGCATGTGCTCAATTTCTTGCTGAGCTATTTTGGGACTCTGGGATCTTCTTGTGTCAAGCTTCACTCCAGAGTGAATAAAATAAGAAAAAATGTCCTTCTGTTTAGACAGAGATGTTCAGGCCCAATATTTAAAAAGGGGTTTTTGAAGTCAGAGATTTAAGAAATGTCAACGTGGCACTCCGGTGGGTAGCTCAGCTGGTTAGAGCGTTGTCCTGACACCAAAGCTGCAGGTTCCACCCGGGTCAGGGCACGTACAAGAATCAACCAATGAATGCATAAATAAGTGGAACAACAAACTGGTGTCTCTCTCTCTCACTCAAAATCAATCAATAAGTGAAAGAAAATATTTTTTAAAAATTAAAAAAAGAAAAAGAAATGTCAACATGGCTTACAAAAGGAACTTGCAAGTCTTCTGGTCGGGGTGTAAATAACAAGAACAGTAGAAGAGGAGCAGATTCATCAATGGGAAGATCATGAAAAGGGCAAGAGACATTTTTATTCGCTTCATCAGTCTTCTCAAAGCTTAGTACAGAGAGTGGTGCACAGTAGGTGCTCAGTAGGTAGAGAGTAGTGTCAGACAACCCCCTTCCAGTTCCAGATTTCTAGAAGAGATCTGTTGAGTCACCACCTAGTAAACAAGGCAGTTGCAGAGAGTATGAGCCGGTGGATCTGATGGAAATCAAGAGGAACTTGGCCATTTGTTTTGCCCCAGCCCTCAGGTTCATTGCCAAAGTTAGAATAGAGCAAAGAAAGCCAATTTCTTGACTCCCTAAGCCTCCCCTGTCTACCCCGTTCCCCTATATGTCAGCTAGACTCTAGTATCCTTTCCTAGGGCCAGGACTCCATTTAATGAACAATCTGCCAATTATCTCCAATTATCTTTTGTTCTCAACATTCTATCATAAAAATTTCAAACTCCAAGATACATTGAAAGACTTTTACAGTTAACACCATATACTCACCATATAGTTTCTTCGGTTGACATTTTACTATATTTGCTTTACCACATATTGATTCTCTGATCATTCCTCTATCCATCCAGCAGCACATTTAGTTTTGTTATTGTGTTTCATAGTAAATTGCAGATATTAATGATTTCCCCCAAATACTTCAATGTTATTAACCAGAGTTCAATATTTATTTACAAATATTTTTTCCTGTGTTCTTATGTCATTTCCCCTTTATACCAAGAATGTATGAGTTTTCATTGTTTTATATCCTTCTGATGACATTTGGTGTAGTAGTTATTTCAACACCGTTTGTTGAAAAGACTTTTCTTTTCCAGTTAAACTGCTATGACATCCTTGCAAAAATAAAGTAAATGTGTATGTGTGGATCTATTTCTGGGTTCTTTTTTTTTTATTATTATTATTATTTTTCTTTATTGATTTTATTTTTTATTTTATTTTTTTATCCTCACCCGAGGACATTTTTCCATTTTTTGTTCAGATAGAGCGGGAGGGAGAGAGAGGAAGAGAGAGAGAGAGAAACATCGATGTGAAGGGACACATCGAGTGGCTGCCACCCGCACGACCAACCAGGGCCGGGGACAAACTGCAACCGAGGTACGTGCCCTTAGCGGGAACCGAACCCGGGTCTCTCTGTACCGCAGGCTGACGCTCCAACCGCTGAGCCAAACCGGCCAGGGCTTTCTTTATTGATTTTAGAGAGAGAGGAAGGAAGAGGGAGAGAGAAATAGAAACATTGATGAGAGAGAACATCGATTGGCCACCTCCTGCATGCCCCACACTGAGGATCGGGCCCACAACCTGGGCATGTGCCCTGACCGGGAATTGAATTGGTGACCTCTTGGTGCATGGGTCGACACTCAACCATTGAGCCACACCAGCCAGGCTATTTCTGGGTTCTTTACTCTGTTCAGTCAATCTGTTTGTTGATCTTTGTATCAGTACCACACTGTCTTAATTACTGTAGTTTTAAGCTAAACCTTAAAGTCAAGGAGTGTAAGTCTACAACCTTGACTTTTTTTTAAGACTTCTTGAGTATTCTAAGTTCTCTGCATTTCTAAAGAAATTTTAGAATAAGCTTGTCAATTTTGATTAGAAAGCATAGAATTATGATTAGAATTGTACTAAATTCATAGATCAACTTGGTAAATGCCATCTTAACAACACTGAGTCTTTCGATCAACTAACTTGGTATATCTCCCCATTTACTTACATCTTTAATTTCTCTCAACATTGTTTTGTTGGTTTTCTCTTTGTCATTGATTTTCAGCACTTTGACCATGATGTCTAATTATTTTTATTTTTGTTTTTTACATTGATTTTCTTGATGTTTATTAAGGTTTTAGAATCCATAATATGTCTTTTATCAAATTTATGAATTTTCCACCCATTACTTATTCAAATACTTTTCTGTGTCATTCTTTCTCTCCTCTCTTCTTGGGCCTCTAATTACACACACACACACACACACACACACACACTTTTTGGTATTGCTGTAAATATCCATAAATCTCTGTATATTTATCAAATCTCTGTTTATCAGTTTGGATTATTTCTGCTGATCTACTAATTCACTGACATTTTTTTCTTTCATCTTCCTTGGGCTTTTAAGTACATCCATAGAATTTTTATTTCAGTTATTATTTGTTCTATTTTTTTAAATCTTCACCTGAGGATATGTTTTTATTTATTTTTGGGGGGGGAGAGAAAAAAAACATTGATGTGAGAGAGAAACATTAATCGTTACCTCCCGTATGCGCCCCAGCCAGGAATCAAACCCTCAACCTTTTTGGTGTATGGCATGACACTCCAACCAACCAAGCCACCTGGGCACATCTCAGCTATTTATTTTTTAGTTCTTATACTTTCATGTGGTTCTTTTTCATAGTCTCTATTTATCTGCCATAATTTTCTATGTTTTCATTCATTATGAACTTATTTATTTATTTATTTTTTACATACTTGAGCAAAGCTCTTAGAACTTCTTTAAAATTCTCATCTGCTAATTCCATCATTTAGATCATCTCAGAGTTGGTCTCTGTTGATTATCATTTCTCTTTAAAAAGAGTTATGTTTGCCCTGGCCGGTTTGGCTCAGGAATTAAAGTGTTAGCCTGCAGTACAGCGAGACCCGGGTTCGGTTCCTGCTAAGGGCATGTTTCTCAGTTGTGGTTTGTCCCTGGCCCTGGTTGGGTCGTGCTGGAGGCAGCCACTTGATGTGTCCCTTTCATGTCATTGTTTCTCTCTCTCTCTCTCTCTCTCTCTCTCTCTCTCTCTCTCTCTGACTGTCTCTCTCTCCCTCTCTCTCCCTCCCACTCTATCTGAACAAAAAAATGGAAAAATGTCCTCGGGTAAGGATAAAAAAAAAGAAATATGTTTTCCTGTTTTGTTGTATGTTGAATAATTTTGGAATATATCCTGGTCATTACAAATGATTATGTTGTAGAAAGTCTGGATTCTATTATGCAATTCTATTGACTTTTCTTTGTTCAGGTCTTTAAAGTGGCTGAACTCAACTGCAAAACACTGTGTTCCCTGTAGCAGCTGGAATCGCATTTCAGCTCTTTAGCTGAAGCTGAGATTCTTAAAGTCTGTCTCTTGCGTACGTGGTTCAGGAGTTGGCCAGAGGCGTGGGCAGAGTTTATCCACAGAGCATCGGGCTTGCCTTCTACTCTGCATACCACAGACAAGGCCCTGTTCCTAGGCTACAAGCTGTATCTCAGAAAACTTACTCCATTCTAGAGAGTTTTCTTTTCCAGGTTCTTCAATGGTTCTATCTCTCTGGTTCCCGTTTTATTCTCTCCCCAGTACCTTCAATTAATTGTTCTTATATTTTTGTCCAGAGCTTATAGTTGCTATTTATGAGAGGTATAGTCCCATAAGAGCTACTTGGCCATCTCAGAAGGCTTCAATGATCTTTTCAGTCATCTAACTTACTTTCAATAAGATAATTCTTAGTGCTTTCCTGGAATACTAGCTGTTTCATTTCAAGCACCACCTCAGATTGATTATAATTGGAAAAGAATACTGAGCTTCAAGAGAAAAGGGTAATATAATCAATGAGCAATTATTGTATCCTACATTGCTTTCTCACATGTCTGTCTTCCTTAGATACAGGAGGGTTAGGGCAAGCCAGATATTTGCCATTTTTAATTAGTTATTTACAAAACAATATATAATACTGAGTAGTTTGTACCTGATGGAACGTCTCCTTGAAGTCAGAGTACTCTATTTGCTTGTTTAATGGTTAATTTTCTTTTTTAAAGGTACACTTCACAAGAGTTGGGATTGTGCTTGTGACATTTACGCTTACATGTCCGGTGTCTATCATGTGGAAGCAGGAGGCTCTCAGTAAATATTTGGTGTCTGGTCAGGACCCATCCCAACCTGGTACAAGTTATCGCAGTGATCAATCCCCCAAAAAGCAGACTATTCAGGAGTACCTAATCCAGTTGAATTTTTGTTTTAGTTTTAAAATTATATAACCAATGTGGAGAAACAAATAGAACACAGATTAGCATGAATAAAATAAATCATGTCACCTCACTTTTTCCTCTCAGGCATAACCATTATTACAATTTTCTCACATACCTTTTTGTTATTCTTCAAGTTTTTATTCTCAACCTTTGGTGCATATTTGAAAAGTCGTGATGTTCATGCCACACCCAATTAAATCACATTCTCAGGGACTGAGACTCAGGCATCAGCATTTTTTAAACTTCCCAGGATGATGCCAATACAAATGACCCTTGAACGACATGGGCTTGAACTGTGCTGGTCCACTTTTACATGGACTTTTTTCAGTGAATACACTCAGCCCTTTCCTGTCCAAGGGTGTCACATTCACACATGCGCAGATTCAACCAACTGTGGATTGAAAACAAGATTTTGACCTTCTCAACCACATTTTTCCAACCACGGATTCCCAGCCTCAGATCAAAAACAGTATTTTCAAATGCCCAGCTGCGCATCGAAAATACTGTTTTGAGTCCACGGTTGGTCGGATGCCCACCATAGAGTCAAAAGTTACAAGCAGATTTTGTACAAGTTGCTGAGGGTCAACTGCATATGGTCCAGAGGACCTAAAAGATGTCGCGGCTGGGATTTTTTCAGATGTCATTTTCTGTCTCTGACATGACCCAGCCCTTGCCCTCCAGCGGAGTTCAGAGAAGGCAAGATTTGAAGCGATTAAATATGAAACAACTAGAAATAAAGAAGATAGCAAACATACATAGTCAAGTGCTAAACCACACGGGAGCTGGGAGTTGAGGGCCAGGACAGATGCACCTGAGTGCAGCCAAGGCTGACTCGCCGGGACTGCTTGCTCCTCGGTGAACCCTGCCAATTTCATTGAGTCTCCTCCCTCTGCAAAGCTTTTCTGCAGCAGGCTAGAGAAAGGGGCACAGAGACACATTAGAATGACGCTGATTTTTTTTGTTAAATGTCTGCTTGATTGAGTCTCCTGTTCTCTGTTTGTGGTTTTAATGCTCTTTTTAAATTCTACAGTTGACTTCAGAATTTGAGAAGACCACCCTCAACCAGAAAACTACTGCAGAATTATGCCATTAATGGCCAGGTGACCTGCCTGGCTGGTGTGGAACCCAGGTGAATTGGGCATAAACATCCATCACCAACCATTTCTCCAGTTTGTCTCAGGGGAGCTGATCAGCAATAAAGCACTGAGCCTAGTTTTTCACCCAGGTGGCACAGCAGAAGCTCCCAGAAGACTGTAAATACCTATTCTTAATTAGGCCCTGCCCCAGAACAGTTACCTTAGAACCTCTGGGTGATGTGTTCAAGCACTGGTATTTTTGTCAAAGTGATACCGTTATAATAACCTGGTTATCATTTAACAGGAAAGGAACAAAGGGGAGACTAGATAATAGAGGCATACAATTTACACCACTGTGCCAGAAAGCTGCAATTTAACACTCTCCAGGTCTGTTTGCTGCAAATCTCTAGGGGAAGGGACTGGATTATAGACCCATGCCTAGCAAGGTTTGGGTGGCATGGAATGATGCTTACCTGTCAATCATACCTGGAAACAGGTAATTGGCCAGAATAGGCGTGGCCACTGCTAGGGCACGAAATCTGAGATATTTAAACTCCTGAACAAAAGGAGTTCTCTCTCAGCCCTCTTGCTCTCTTGGGACTCCTGTTGCAGGGGGCACACTCCCTTGCATTCACCCATATGGCTTATGGTCATGTGGGATCCACATAGTGGACTAAGGGCCTGAATCTAGCCTGATGCTCTGCCAGACTCAACTCCACCATGGAATGGAAACTCTGGACACTGGCCCTGCTTCTAGCTCTACTGAACCCGCAGCTGCATATTTTCCAGGATTGGTTTAAGGAAACTGGGACTTTGCAGACAGAGGAATGTAACTCTATGCAAATAAAAATCACTCATTCTTCCATGCGAGTCTTAGAAAGTTATTTTTCTCAGAATATTGCAAGAACCCCATCCTGAGTAGTGACAGAGAAATTCCACCCACTCAATTATCTGGTAACAGATGTGCCCCAGGAAATTAGGATATGACTCAGGGTAAGAAATATCGGTGAGGCAACTTGATGGTCCATCCTCCTGGGCTGTGGGTGGATTTGAAAGGTCCCTTCTTGCTACTCATGAAGGCAGCACAGAGGAAAGTGCCAGGCGTTATGCTAAATAGGCTATGGTTTGAATCCCTGCTTTGCCATTTACTGGCTAAGTGACTGAACATATCTGTCATTTCATTTAGTTAACAGTAAAAGAAACAAAATAATAGAACCTACCACCGAGACTCAATGAGACGCCACATATAAAGCAACCGGCACTCGGTGTGTACCTGGAGACATCCTCTCCCTTCCCTCCCGCAGCCCACTCCCACCCTACCTTAGCTTGCAGTAAGAGCCCTGGGCAGCTCCAGCTTGGTTTTGTGCTTGTTCTCCTTGATCTGCCTGTGACCATGACATCAGTCTGGATTTGCAGCCCTGGACCCTGAATCTGCCATTTTGATCTCAGCTTCTGAGCGCTATCCGGCTCTTCTTTCCTGCCCTGCAGGTTTTGGGCCCAGTTTCCATCACCTGTTTCTGTTGCTCAGCTCTAAGCCCTACTGGGCCAGTTTCTAAAAGTAACTGGCCCCCTGTTGCTCCAGCTCCAGCTGAGTTTTAGCACCAGGAGGGGGTGGGGCTAATTTTAGACTTGTCCTGGACTAACATCTGAGAAAAGGCGAGGCCAGGCAAGTCCAATCTGCCTCCTTCTATCTGGGGTGGAGTTTACAGAGGAAGGTTGGGGAGATTTTGCTAAAGGGTTTGTGTGTGTGGAGCCAGGCACCTTATATGGAAACATAATACATGAAACCATATGCCTTAAAATGAGCCTCAGGTGCTGTGCTGAGTGGGAGTAATAACAATGTAAATCAGAGTTTTTGATATGCTAATACTTGTACTCAGCTGGGGTGGGTTGTTAGCTGGCATCTACCCCAGGGACAGGACCAGGCAGGTGTGAGCAGAGCCCTGGGCCTGAGACCCTGCAGGGAAGAGGCTAATGAAGGGAAAAGATCAAAGAGGTTATTGATTTATTTGTGTTTTAGGGAGGAAATGAGATGGAGCAATGCAGTGACAGGAAGCTCTAACTGAGAGAAGCGGGGGATGGCACAGCGACCCCTAGAACAGCCTGGCCCCCAGCAGCCCCCAGCACAGCCTGGCCCCCAGCGGCCCCCAGAACAGCCTGGCCCCCAGCAGCCCCTAGAACAGCCTGGCCCCCAGCGGCCCCCAGCACAGCCTGGCCCCAGCAGCCCCTAGAACAGCCTGGCCCCCAGCGGCCCCCAGCACAGCCTGGCCCCAGCAGCCCCCAGCACAGCCTGGCCCCAGCGGCCCCCAGCACAGCCTGGCTCCCAGAGGCTCCCAGCACAGCCTGGCCCACAGTAGGGGTTGCCTGACTGTTCCTTGCATGAATGTGAAATGAAAGGCTCTGTGGTGGGGAAGAAGAGATGTTTTGGGGTGCTCTGTGAGTGTCTTGTGCATAGGCAAGAAGAGCAACCAGCTCAGAGCAAATCTGGCTTCAAAGGGCTGTCCAGGGACCCACGGCATCAGAAGAAATTTGTGACCTCTGGGTAAGAGGGAAATTCACACTTCTGTGCTTAGGCCTACAAAGTGGGGTTGAGGACTCACAGGGTGAAGAGATAAACAAGATAAAGAGTAATAGTAAAAAGAGTAGGGGCTACGGAGTGAGTCAAACTAGTTCCCCCATTCCACCACTTAATGCTGTGTGATCTTAAGCAAATTACTCGACTACTCTGAGGCACAGTTTCTCCATATATTTACTCAACATTCACTAACATATATTTATTAAAGATTCACCAACAATTTATTAGGCATCTATTTTATGTGTCAGACACTTGGATACTGTAGTGAACAGACAAGTTTCTTGCCCATGTGGATGAAAAGGGGCCACATACTAAACCTGGTAAGCTCAGGGGAGGCCTGTATGGTGGCCTTACAAACTCAGGAGACATTGGATGGTCTGAAATTAAACTTCCTAACTAAAGGCAAGTCACGGTGGGTAGTCATATCCTAGCCTAGTATGATCCTTGACAAAGGTCTGTCTTTATCTTAACTGAGCCTGTCTATTGTCTTCTTTGCATCTACCTTTACGGATACCTTCCCAGTGTCAGAGTAACCCCCTTTTACCAAATCCTTCAGGGAACAATCTGACCGCCAGATTGTGAGACCACAGACCTGGCATTGTTTTCTTGTTCCCTGCATACCATCTCTCTGTGTTATAGGCAGTCAAACAGACATGAGCAGAGCAAGGGCAATGGCCAGGAACAGAAACTCAGGAGGGCAGAAAGCCCGATGCCTAGCCTAGCAAGGAGCAAAATTGGAAAAAACGAAAACCTCGAAAACCTCGCCCCCAGGGTAACCTTTCCTCCCTTAGTTATGCGTTTTAGACCCTCTGACTTTTTCCTCCCTAAAGATAACATCTAGGCCTCAGTTGTATTTCAGCTCCAGGCCCAGAAAAGCAGCAAAACCAGACAAGTGAGCTGTGGCTCCCTCAGGACAGGCTGCATTGAATTATGACCCCCTGCCCTGGCTCCAACCAATCAGTGGAGGCCACGACTTGAAAGAGCACACCTGGAAAGCTGATAAATAGTCTATTGCGACCCTCCCCTGAAACCTCCCCTAAGATTTCCAAAAGACAAGAGAGAGATGAATACCCTGTGCACACCCTCTCCATGAGAGCATGCCCCAGCTATTCCCTTCCCCCTTCTTCCCTCTAATGGATCCCACAAGACTTGTGACCAGGGGAGCAATGGGCAATGACAGCTCATCCCAGGCTAAGCCCCTCAATCTTAGCCCCTCTGTCCCAAGAATCCCTTTTCTCTGACTCCCAGTGAGCCAAAGCGGCCCGGCCCAGGCTCTCCTGTTGCTTCTTCTACGCCCTTCCTCATTTCACTGTCCTCAGTGTGTTTTTGCTGCGGCCAATAAATTCTTGCTTGTTTCGGTGCACTTTGTCTTTTGATTGAAATCTGTCCTTCAAGAAGATAAGAACCGAGGTCTCGTCATCTCGCCAGTAACATATGTGCTGTAAATGTTGCTTGTAATTATTCTATACCTATCCATGTAAAAGAAGCATGTGTCTCTCAGTTTACTTTTTTTTTTATCCTCACCCAAGGACATTTTTCCATATTTTGTTCAGACAGAGTGGGAAAGAGAGAGAGAGAGAAACATCGATGTGAAAGGGACACATCGAGTGGTTGCCACCCGCAAGACCCAACCAGGGCTGAGGACGAACTGCAACCGAGGTACGTGCCCTTAGCAGGAACCGAACCCGGGTCTCTCCGGACTGCAGGCCGACGCTCTAACCGCTGAGCCAAACCAGCCAGGACTCTCAGTTTACTTTTTATCTAATCTCAGATATTTTCTTGCTTTGCTTTCTCCTGCCTCTCTAATCTATTACCAGTGGATTTCATGTAACCCCCTTACATCTTCTCCTTTGATTCTAATGTATAAAATAAGGTACAAAACTGCCATTTTCCAAATCCATTGAGAGTTTGTTTCCCGGAAATTGTCGTCAGTTTGACTCAAATAAACTCATAAAAATTCTCTTCAGGTTTGGACATTTCTTATATCGACATCAATATACATCTAACAATCTGGTAGGGAAGCAGATAGAAAAGAACAAAAGAAGAAGATAAAGGCAGATGACGGGTGAAGAAAGTCAACAGAATAACACGATGGAGGGGTGTTTGATAGGAAAAGTTTCTGTGAGAATATCACTGAATCTGAGCCCTGAATGGTGCGGGAACAGCTCTGCAGAACACTCCACGCAGAGGTAACAGCAAGCTCGAAGACCTCCAAATAGCAAAGAGCTTGACAGGTTTGAAGAGCAGAAAGGTGGCCAGTGTGGATGGAGGACAGTGAAACAAAAAGAGATTTGATATCATTAATAATCTAGTTATTATTAACCAGAAAGAAATAAAGAGAAGGCTAGATAATATAGGCATGTCTGTTATACAGCTTTGCCAGGAAGCTGCAGTTCACACTCTCCAGGTCTACTCCCCACAGACTGATGGGGGAAGACACTGGACAATGGCAGTTTAAACGCATGCCCAGTAAAGTCTGAGTGATGTGGGAAAATGCTTACCTGTCATTTACACCTGGGAACAAGTCACTGGCCAGAGTAGGTGTGGCCACTACAAGGGGAATCTGAGCTACTTAACCCCTGAACAAAGGAAGTTCCCTCTCTTGGTCTCTTCTGCCTCTCGGCTCTTAGCATTTGGCCCTCTTGCTCTCTTGGGACTCCTGTTGCAGGGGGAGCACTTCCTTGCATTCACCCATGTGACTCCCAGCCTTGTGGACTCCACCCAATGGACTGATGGACTAAATTTAGCCTAATGCCTGATGCTACATCAGACCCAGCTCTACCATGGAATAGAAAACTCGACACTGGCCCTGCGTCTAGTTCTGCTGAATTCCCAGCTACACCGTTTCCAGGACTGGACTCAGGGACCTGGGACTTTACAACCTGAGCAATGTAACACCACACAAAATAAAAATGACTCTCCTATGCGAGTCTTAGAAAATTCATTTTCTCAAGATATTGAAAGAGCCCCACTCCCACTAGTGGAGGAGAAAGTGGACCCACCTATTTCTCCAGTAACGGATAGACTGAGATGAAGGAAGAAAGAGGCAGGATTTTGTAAGAAGAGATAACTCCCTTCTCTTGGAGTGTGAGGTAGGCTGGGCAAGAGCCGCTCCTATGAACTATGAACTATGAACTATGAACTATGAACTATGAAGGATATAAGCCAGAGCAAACTCTGAGGGCAGAGGGGATGAAGAAACGCCTGTGAAACAGGTGCCATCAGGACCAGGATGCTTAGACTTCAGCCCAAATGTCAGCCTGGGCCCAAATAGGTTAGAAACCCTGCAAGAGAAAAAATATTTTCAATCCAGTCTAGGACCAAACCTTTTTTTTTTTTCATCCTCATCCGAGCACATTTTTCCATTTTTTGTTCAGATAGAGTGGGAGAAAGAGAGAGAGAGAGAAACATCCACGTGAAATGGACACATCGAGTGGCTGCCTCCTGCACGACCCAACCAGGGCCGGGGACAAACTGCAACCGAGGTACGTGCCCTTAGCGGGAACCGAACCCGGGTCTCTCTGGACCACAGGCCGACGCTCTAACCGCTGAGCCAAACCGGCCAGGGATTTATGTAATTCTAAATGAGCATCCCTGATAAAATGCCTAACTTAATTTTCTGAGCAATTTGAATAAGCTTTGTTCTAGGAATCTAATCACCCAATCCCCTACCTGCTGACTGTCAGTCAATTGTCTTAGTGTTTAGTCGGTTGTTTAACCAAACAATCTTGCTTTCCCTTTTTTTTGGAATCTTATCCCAGTAATGATCTAACCATTCTCTTCTGCTATAAAATGCCCCCACTGAGTGCAAATCTTTGGACTGGCCTAGTGGAGGCCTTTTTTCTTGCAGCAAGATTGTAATAAAACATTGACCTGTGCTTTCAACAGAATGTTCTGAAAAGTTGTCTGTAACACCCTGGAGTGGGTGGCCAATGGACATGAATGAGAAGCTGTCCTCAAGTTTTCTGTGAGTCCATGGGCCCCGTGCCCCCTGCGCTGCTGCTTGGGCACATGCCTGTGGGCACAGGCTCTCGCGTGGGAGTTCCGCCAGAATCCAGGCTCGAAAGCCCATTCAGTGAGGGGTAAGAAGAAGGCTGCTACGGGTTGAACTGTGACTCCACTCCCCCAGAAAAGACGCTGGAGCCCGAGCCCCCAGTACTCATAATAGAGTTCATTTGGAGATAGGGTCTTTGCAGAGGTAGTCAAGTTAAAAATGAGGTTATTAGGGTGGGTTCTAATCTAATATGACTGGATCTTTATAAAAAGGGGAAATTCTTAGACTAGAGGCAGACCCACACACGGCAAGAATGCCACGTGAAATGAAACTAGAGGTTAGGGTGATGCTTCTGCAGGCTAAGGAACAGCAAAGATTTTCAGCACATTACCAGAAGCCGGGGAGAAGTATGAAACAGAACCGCCCTCAGAAGGAATCAACTCTACTGATTCCTTGGCCTGGGACTTCCAGCCTCCAGAACTGTCAGACAACACATTTCTGTTGTTTAAGCCGCCCATCTGTGGTGCCCATTTATGGCAGCCCCAGGAAATGGATGCAAGGGCTTTAAGGGAATATTATAAAACATGGTTCTTAAAGCCTCCTTCAGCATTCCCAGCAAGGGGTAGTGCGGACTCTCGCACATTCCTGGTCCCAGCCTCTCTCTGCCCTGCTGGTTCTTTCCCCCTGTCTCCTCTATCCAACCCCTCACCCCCCATTTCCCTCATTATTCCACTACCTCTCTCTCAGAGAAAAGCAAATTTCACATCTTGCATCATGTATAAGGGTCTCACACCCATCTGAAACAGCTTATCAATTTTTTTTTCCCTCCTCACCCGAGGACAATTTGTGCATTATCTTCAGATAGAGCAAGAGGAAGAGAGAGGGAGAAACACTGATGTGAGAGAGACACACTGAGTGGTCGCCACCCACATGACCCCAGCCGAGGCCGGGGACGAACCGCAATGGAGGTACGTGTCTTAGTGGGAACCGAACCCGGGACTCTCCAGTCCACGGGTCAACACTCTAACCGCTGAGCAGAACCAGCCAGGGCTCAAATTTTACTTTTAAAGTAAATTTTTATGCAATGATAATATACGTCCACAAATCTTCAGAAAAAAAGTTGAAGTTCCGGCTTCCGCTGAGGCTGCCTCCCGGCCCTGCCTCTCACAGCGGGTCCTGGACACCTGTCCTGCCACAGCCCAACCCCCAGGTTCTCCTTTCGTTCGGAGCCGCCCTTTCCATTTCAGCCGCCCAAGGACAGGAGGCCGAAGATCTCGAAAAGGTGGTGTGGGAATTAAAGATCACTCTGTCTTTCAAGGGATGCTTTTCAGTTCCTGACTCCATGTTGACGTGGGAACAGGAAGTGCCTCTGGACTTTTGTCCCCTTTTATCCCTGTTAGAGGCTCCCACCTCACAAACTTCTAGAAGGGCGTGATTACCCTTCTCCCATAAAGGTTCTTTCCCTCAGCACGGGCCTGTGAGTTGATTAGAGTAGAAGACTGGGTTGCCCCATGGGCTGAGTGAAATTTGACACAGAGACAAACCTTGAGGGTTACCAAGCAAGGTGAAAATTGCATAGAATTTAAAATAGCATAGAAAATCTCTTACGAAGGTATCATTTGGGAGACTGAAATACTAGTTTTCAAAGTCCAACACGACAGTTACAACCTGCACAGAACTAAACTGCCATTCATCCAGCGGAGTGGCTGGCTTTTCGTGTGGACAGACACACGCGTACTTTCATTCCGGAGTCAACCCAGTGTGGCAGGCCGCTTGCCCTGGGGCCGACGGGGGGACCACGAGGCTCCCGTCTCACCTTCCTTCTGGAGCACGCCATCACGAAGCGGGGTGATTTATTAAGCAGAACTGCCCTCGGTATTTAAATGATTGTTTTTGCCCTTGTCGGTTTGGCTCAGCGGTTAGAGCGTCGGCCTGCAGACCAGAGAGTCCCAGGTTCGGTTCCCGCTAAGGGCACGTACCTCGGTTGCAGTTTGTCCCCGGCCCCGGTTGGGGTCGTGGGGTGCCAACCACTTGATGTGTCCCTTTCACATTGATGTTTGTCTCTCTCTCTTCCTCCCTCTCTCCCTCCCGCTCTATCTGAAGATACGTACAAAAAAATGTCCTCAGTTGAGGATTAAAAAATAAATAAATAAATAAATAAATAAATAAATGGTTGTCTTCCTCTTCTAACCCCTAAGTGCATATCGTTGAATTTGATTCATAATGAACCTTTATTATTTATAATAATTTAGATAAACCGTTACCATTTTAAAACTCATCCAGAATTTCTTCAGGTAAAAACCACCTTTAAGTGAAATATTTTTTTATCCTCACCTGAGGATATGTTTTTATTGATTTTTTTAGAGAGAGAAGAGAAACATCTCTGTAAGAGAGCAACACCCATCTCCTGTACACTCCACAACCAGAGATCGAACCCGCAACCTGGGCCCTGACCTGGGACTGACCTGGGACTCAAACCCACAATCTTCAGGTGCCCGGATGACGCTCCAACCACCGAGCCACCCTGCCAGGGCTGGTGGAATTTTATTTGAGGGGAAACGACTGCCTTTTTTCAGCAGCAGCTCCGTTGCATCAGATTAATTTGCAACAGGCCAAACTTCCCACTGACCAACAGACAAAGAACACAAAAGCTAGACTCGAAACGCGACTGAAGGCATTAGGGTGCTATGAAGGGAGCCAGGACTTGAGGGGCCAAGGTCTCTGAAGAGAGGGAACTCCTTGAGGTGAGGCTGACGTTCGAGGCTGTTTTCCCCTCACGGGATTTGCCAACTCGGTCAGTTTAGGATGAGAGACAAGGAAGCCAAGAATAAAGGGATCAAGAGAGGAGGGAGCACAGGAAGGGAATGTGACAGCCTGAGCTGCTTCTCGGCTCAAAGCATGTGTCGCTCCTTCGTGAGCAGCGCAGAGCCATCCAAGCAGCCGAGGGGAAGCCACCGCTCAGAGGCCGAGAACTTTCGCGACTTTACCAACCTCACCACGCTGAGGGGGGAAGCCAGGAAACTCCTCGGGCTTCCATTTGCCATTTCCTGAGCTATGTCCCAGAAATAAGGGTAAATTCGAAATAGACCCAGCATTGCAAAGACTGAAACGCAGCCTCAAATGAGTGCAATCCTATTGGACTGCCTTGGAGAAGTATTTGGGGCTGTAAACTCCCAGGAGGTCACTGTTGTCCGGTTTCAAAAATAAGCAGAGGCTCGGAGGCAGCTCAAGAAGGCAGCCCTGTGCAGAGATTCTGGAACTGCCGTGCCCTTCCCCTAGATCAGAGATATCTTGAGGCGTGGCCAGCAGTGCCTGTCCTGCGCTGGGAACCACTCTGAGTGCCCTACGCAAAAGGCGTTAAGGCGTGTCCTTGCCCTCAAGGTGCTCACCATCTACAGAGGAAGACCAACAAGCAAAGAAGTTGATAACCACTGAGTGACAAGTGCTATGAAAGAATTAATAGAATGTTCTGGGAACTTGGGGGAGGGGCACCTAACCTATCCTTGAGGGGTGTGGTGGTGTGGGGGTGGGAATAAAGCCAGAGAGGCTTCCTGGAGAAAATGAAATCTCAGCTGAGTCCAAAGAACTAGTAGGATTTTCCCGGTTGAAGAATGTGAAAGATGATAAAAGCAGTTGTTAAGAGAATAGATCCTAATAATTCTCATCACCCAGAAAATAATATTTTTTGTATCTATATAAGATGATGGATGTTAACTAAAGTTATTGTAATAATTATTTTACAATTGATGTAAGTCAAATCATCATGTTGTACACCTTAAACTTATACAGTGCTGTATGTCAATTATATCTCAGTGAAATAAAAACTATAAAAGCAGAGGGAATAAAATGTGCAAAGAGAGACATAGAGCATGGTTTGTCCAGCAAAAGCAAATAATTCTGTTTGATGAACATGCAAAGGACCACATGGGGGAGAATCAAGAACAGCTGGAGAGCCCTGGCCGGTTTGGCTCAGCGGTTAGAGCTTTGGCCTGCGGTCCTGAGAGACCCGGGTTCGGTTCCCGCTAAGGGCACGTACCTCGGTTGCAGTTTGTCCCTGGCCCTGGTTGGTTGTGCGGGTGGCAGCCATTCGATGTGTTCCTTTCACATCGATGTTTCTCTCTCTCTCTCTGTTCCTCTCTCTCCCTCCCACTCTACCTGAACAAAAAATGGAAAAATGTCCTCGGGTGAGGATAAAAAAAAAAGAACAGCTGGAGAGAGGGGCAGGACTCAGAGCATGGAGGGCCTCTTATACTAGGAGGTCAGGGGATCCTCAAGTCAGGTTCAGCAATTTCAATCGTCTACTTTAAATGGTGCATTGACCAAGGGCAGTGCTGCCTAGAACCACATCATTTTGTTTCTTCTGGGAACACTGGTCATCTCATATGTTGAGCTCTCACTGTCTAATTGTGTGCATGTCTTGATGAATAAACTGATCAATGAAGATGCAATATAGGGGGCATATCATAATGGCCTGGCTTGATATAGAGGCCTTAAAAGGGAACATATATGAAAGATATTGGGCAGTCAGCCCTGGCTGATTGTCCTTCATGAATGAGGGAGAGGGAGGAGTCAAGGATGATGCCTAGGTTTCTAGCGTGGGCAATTGAAATAATTATCTTATGACAATTATAATCTTGTGCCTATCTACCATCTAGAATGAAAGCATCTTAGATCAAGAAATTCAGAACCACAAGAATTTATTGCATACTGGCTTCTTGTCAGTTACCTCCATATCCCATTCATTTCCCACAACAATCCAAAGAGGTTGATATTTTCTTTTTTGCTATTTGGCAAATAAGAAAACTTTTAGATTCTCCTAATTTGCAAATGGATGACATAACACTCTGGGGTATAGCCTCGCTAGCTGGGGGCAGCTGGATGACTCAGTATTAAGCTTTTCCAGGAGGTTGTGCTTAGATTTGAACAGAAGCCTGCTTTGAGTTGGTTCTCAGATCCACCCAGTTCAGTGTGGCTCATGAAACTGGCCCTGCAAACCGTGCAATTAGTTGGTATTTCTAGGTCCTCTTACACTGGGAACCTTAGATGTTGTATAGATGGACCCTGTTCCAGTAGTTAAGGTGGGCCCAGCTCTGAGAATGGAACTCCGGGGATGTAAGGGGTTCTTAGCCTCTCCCCCTGTGGGTCCCATTCTGAGAGGCTCAGAAATATGACCTCTTGCCAGCCATTTAGTACTTCTGCTGAGCAGGCAAACTTGTGCTGAGACCAAGTAGTGTCAGCCGGGAGTGCAGGTGCTAGTCTCCGGAACGGGAACTGCTCTCAGCAGCATGGGGTGGGCAGGGGACCCCCGGCAGCAGAGCCTCTATCCTGCCTCTCTCCCTCCAGAAAGAGCTCACGGATATGCTACGTTGCATGCCTCTCTGAGAATACAGTGGCCCCTTCTCTTTCTATCCCTAAAATGGCAATCAGGGACATTTGGTCAGCACATCCCCATGACCCTTATGGCTTATTTCCTGCAAATTATCTTCAGACTCCTCTTGGATTTGTTTCCTCAGTTCCTGGGCCCAAGCTAGTCAGTGAACACGATACTACTAATCATCAGCATAATCACAGCTTAGAACTTGCAAAACACTTTCACTGAGATGATCTCATTTCGTCCTCACAACAGGCCTGTGAGATGGGCAGAGGAGGGTGTTATCCTTGCCCTTGGTTTACAGCTGGGGAAACTGAGGCTGGAGCTGTGAAGTGAAGCTGGCGAGTGGCTGCTCCAGGGCTAGTGCCGCCATCGTCGGATCCCTTTAGGACCTAGTGGAAGTGAACGTGGGCATACGGGCTCACAAAGGCTAAGGGACTCCTAGCCAAGGGGGAGCTGAGTAGGGGTTTTCTCAAGAGCTGCAGGGAGTTGAGTGTGTGTTGGGGGGAGCTGGGCTGCGGTGGTGCTGTGGGTGATTCCTTAGAAAAGGAGAACTTCTGAGCCATCCCCTGGTACCTAGGGCTCATTTCAGGAGCTGTCTGGGGCCTGCCTGAATCTGTCTGCACACGCCGACCACAGTCTCCTCTGCAGGTTAGAGGGCCAAGAATCTTCACCTACAGCTGTTGGGACAGGTCTGCACCCCTAATAGAGGTATGCCAGTCATCCTCTAATGCCATGCTGACAAGCCACTCTTGAAAATGACCCAACAGAGAGACTAGAAGTGGGTACCTGCCCATCTTTCTCACCCCTGGGAGCTTATTATATCGAGTCTAATGCACAATGGGCAAACTGAAGCACGTTTTCCTTAATAGGTGATGACTGCTCCCCACCTTCCCCATGTAAGTGTGTTTGGATAAAGCTTCTATGTCCATGTGAAGAATGCACATTTCTGTCTGCAGGCACAGTGCACGCCAGCGCCCTGCCCTGGGCCCCCAAAGCTCTCTGTGAGGTCTGTGTCTTACAAAGACAGCTCTCCTCCCCTTGGATTAAGTTAGCCCCATGCCCCTGAGCCTGTCTCTTTGTGTTCTCAGCATTCCAATAAATGGAAGGAAGAAAGGTAAGCAAAGAAAGGGGCAAGGGCCTCAGATCAGTTATGTTACCTTGTCAACAGGGGCAGCAATAGTTTTAGGTGGCAGAAACCTAGCATTGAATCCAGGTTCTGCCATTTACTTCTGTGATCACAACCAGTATCACCAAAATTTTGAGGTTGGTTTTCTTAGGTATAGAATGGGGATATTAACAAGTGCTGTGCCTGACTCAGAAAGATGTGATGAAGACCATATAAAATAAACAAGGCTAAGTGCCTTAGTGGGAGCCTGGCACTTGCTCTATCAGCAGTCCTGATCAAGAGGGCTACATTACCAATCCGTTTTGGTATGGAAGTTGGGAAAAGCAGAAAAGAAGCAGTGGGTTGATGGTCTTCCATTCAGTAAGATAGGCAAGCCTGGGGCATCAGACAGAAGAAAGTCTTATTCTGAAATGCATGCCCTTTTCTCTGGGCCTTGATTTTGCACAGGGACTGCCTGTTACATTTATGATCTTACTGAGCCTCATGCAGTTCTAGAAGGAGAAACCTTTAGCTGATGAGCTACACAGGAGTTAGGGAACAAGGCTGGGACTAAATCCCATGCCTCTGGGGTCCCATGCCTGTACCCTTTCCCCATATCAGCCACTTCGATGGGCAAGGAAATTTGGATTTGGGGATAGAGAAAGGAAGGCTGAGATTATGCTGGAGAATGGGTTACTTCAGGGAGATTGGGCCTGGAGGGAGGGAAACTGTAGCGGTACGTAACTAAGAACATAGCATAGGATGAGAGTCCCGGGTGTCTGAGCAGGAAACAGGAGAGCAAATGCAGAAATGCACTCATTCATTCATTAATTCACTCGCTCACTCATTCATTCTGATAGCCCTTCCAGACAAGTGGAAGCAGAAATGGTCAGAACCAGACTAGCAACTCAGGGGCCGGAGCAATTCACAGAGTGGGGTGGGGATGCAGGAAGGGGTGGGGAGGTCATTGGATCAACCCACAGAGGTAGTTAGAGGCATCAGGGTGGGTCTGCAATAATAACCAAAGCCAGACAGATGTGCAGCCAGTTCATCAACCTGAAGGACTGGTCAGAGAAAGATCTAGTTTCAAGGCCTCGGGACTAAAACTGGAGACTCCAGAGAAGAGTAAGAGGGTTTTAAAAGCTGGACTTGGGCATGAAGAAGGCAGCCTGGGCAGCTCCCTGAGTGTATGGTTTCTATGGTGAGGAGCTGGGGAGGTGAGGAGCCAGATAACAAGGACACCAAGTTAAAGCTTCAGATATATTCCTGGGACACTGGGAGCCACGAGAAGGTCTGTGAGGAAAGGGGATTGATTGGGGTTGCATTCTGAAAGAGCACTCTGGCTGCGGTACGGAGGACAAATGACAGGGGTCATTAGTGGGGAGGATGAGTAGTTAAAAGGCTGCTGAGGGCCTGAATGAATTCAGTGACAATGCCTATAGAAAGGAAAGGCATTAAAGAGGCAGAATCCATTGCATTTCGTGACAATTTAATATGGAATGACTCACGATGGGGAAGGAGATGTCAAGAACGACTTCCAGCCCTAGCTGGTGTGATTTGGCTGGTGGAGTGTTGTCCAGTGCACTGAAGGGTAGCCAGTTTGATTGCTGGTCAGGTCACATACCCAGGTTGTGGGTTCAATCTCCGGTCGGGGCGGATATGGGCACTGATTGATGTTTCACTCTTACATTGATGTTTCTCTCTTTCCCTCTCTCTCTAAAATCAATTTTTAAAAATAATATAAAGTTATTTTTTAAAAAGAATGATTTTCCCAGCTGGTGTGGCTCAGTGGATCGAGCATTGTCCCATGGACTGAGAAGTCCCAGTTAGTTTCCTGGTCGGGGCACATGCCTGGGTTTCAGGCTCGATCCCCAATAGGGGGCATGCAGGGGGCAGCCGATCCATGTTTCTCACATGGATGTTTCTGTCTCCCTCTTCCTTCCTCTCTTTCTGAAAAGTAAATTTAAAAGAAACATATTAAAAGAATAATAAAAAAAAAAGAATGACTTCCAGATTTACTGACCTGGAGACCAGAGAACTTAATTCAAGCTCCAGCTTTGCCATTATTTTCAAACTCTGAGACCCTAGGTCACCACTCCATGCTAGGCCTCAGTGTCTACCGCTCAGAACAGGGCAGTTGGCCTGGAGTAGCGCTTTTCTAATTACAGCCCTCAGCGCCGTCCTGCCGGCTGGCTGGCCTCAGACAGAGCCCTGGATTCAGATGTGGCTTGTGTCCTGGCTCTGCCTGTGACACAAGGAAAGACACAGTATTTCTCATCCTGGATCTTCTTTTGTATAAATGGAGGTAATTATTCATTTATTCAAGAAATAAACATTCTTGCCCTGGCCAGTTTGGCTCAGTGGTTGAGCGTCGGCCTGCGGACCAGAGAGTCCCGGGTTCGATTTCCGCTAGGGGCACGTACCACAAAAAAAAAGAAAGAAACATTCTAGATAAAAGATAAAAAGGATGAAATTGGTCTGTGCTTCAGGGGCTCATAGCCTAGGAGGAAAAAGAGATATATAAACAAACAATTAATTACAGAGGAATTTGGTGAGTGCCATAACGATATACTAAACTGTAATCAGAGAGAGGTGGCCCTAAGGAGGGAGGGACCAACAAGTGTGGGGACTGCATCTAGAGACAGGACAAGGGATGGCCAGACAGATCAAGGGAAAATGTGCTGCGGATTGAGAAAATGAGGCTCAGCCTTCCCTTGTCCATCCCCTCCTCCCACCTTTTTTTTCCCTCTTCCTAAACCTTATCTCTTCTGTTCTGCCTTCTAAATAGCAGTTCTCTTTCTCACCTGCAGGTGAGGCCCTGAGGGATTCTTCAATGAGCAAGACTTGGGATCAATGTCATATTCTTAAGACTCAGGCAACAAAGAAATCAGCAAGCCAATATAGAGGGGCAGATGCACCTATGGTGGACACCCTGGCATCAGAGACAGGCCTTATTCCACCTTCTTTTTTTTATTACTAAAAAAAAATTTTTTTCTTTATTGATTTTAGAGAAAGAGAGAGAGGAAGCTTCAGAGAGGGAGAGAGAGATAGAAACATCGATGAGAGAGAACATCCACTGGCCGCCTCCTGCATGCCCCCCACTGGGGATTTGACCCCACAACCTGGTCATGTGCCCTGACCGGGAATCAAACCGGTGACCTCTTGTTGCATGAGATGATGCTCAACCACTGAGCCACACCAGCTGGGTTTACTCCATCTTCTGTAAGCTAATATTGACATATGTAGATGATGTACTACAGGTTCTGGAGAGCAGCTGCTGCATTTAGTTCATAGTTATACCCCCAGTGCTTTACACCATGCCTGGTGTGTGGTAGGTGACTACTAATTGTGTGTTGAATGAATAAACCTTCACAGAATCTTTTGATCTCAAAGGGTCATGGCCTCATTTATTTTCCAGCCTCCAGGCAGGACTGCATCTCAACCACCACCCAGATTTCATGGCACCCACCCAAGAAATAGGCAGAGAAGTAGCAACCCCTCATATTTTTTTAACTTTCTTCTATTCAACAAGTACATATTGAGCACCGCCACTGTGCTAGTCTCTGGACCCAGAGATGAACAGAAATGTCACAGACCAGTTGCAGGACAGATACTGCTTCTCTTTTCTTTCTTTTTTTTTTTTTTCTTATTGATTTTTAGAGAGGAAGGGAGAGGGAGAGAGAGATAGAAACAAGGATGAGAGAGAACATCGATTGGTTGCCTCCTGTATGCCTCCACTGGAGATTTGGCCCACAACCTGGGCAGGTGCCCTGACCGGGAATCGAACCAGGGACCTCTTGGTGCATGGGTCGACGCTCAACCACTGAGCCACACCGGCCAGGTGATACTGCTTTTCTAATTGTCACACAACAGAGGCCCAAGGAGGGAGGGATTGGCTCTCCCTTAGGGATCTGTGTGGAAGATGCTTGAGCGGCATCTTGAGAAATGAGTAGGTGTTCTACCGGCGAGTAGGCTAGTGGGTCTAGGGGACAGCAGGGTAGCTGGGGGGGTGTTTAACATGAGAGATACCCACACGTACAATGTTTACAGCCCTGCTCCTCCGAGTGCAGATCCACAGTGAGATAAAGAACCCACCCCAGCACTGGTTCCTTCAGCAAGGAAGGCTTGCTATAAACAAACTGTCCTCTGGACTACACTGTGTGTTCAGTGACCATTGGTTTACATTCTGGCGCAAGCTCCTCTGTGGAATTAGTAACAAATGGTCTGCAGACAGGCAGCTGGTCGCAGACCACACCACAGCTTTGCAGTTTACCAAATGCTTGCACACAAGTTCAAGGGGTTTTTGCCCCTCAGGAAAAGTCTATGAGGCTGGCAGGGCAAGTATCATAATACTCGTTTCACAGGATGGAAGTTGAAACTCAGGGAGGTTAAGATTCATGTCACACAGCAAGCAAGCGTGAGGCTGGATGTCGAAGCCAGAGTCCTCTGCCTTCCACTCTGCCAGACTGCGAGGGGGCGCACCGCTGGCTTGCGAGGTGATGGCTTCACTAGCAAGTCCCAGGAACAAATGTCAGGGAGACAGTCTGGAATAAGTGGATGATGTGTGTGACCTCACATGGCATTTCTCATGTTCCTGTCTCATATTACTGTCATCTCATAAATAGAGGCAGGATGACTCTTCCTTTCCATCCACCCACCCTGGAGCCACCCCCCTGTCACCCCAGGAGAACTTCCTCCAGCTCAGCTCTCTGCTTGACATTTCACTACCTGAAAGGGCTTGGCATTGGCCCCTCGGGGAGATTATCTCATAGATACAACAGGCTCCTGCTCAAAATAGGATTAACTTTCCACAGATGCCATTCTGGGGCATGTTGCTGTTACACTGGCCAGGTGGGCCATGGCACTGTGGTTAGCTGCCCTGTCTTCCCTTGAAGCTCGGCTTTCTGGGCACAGCCTTGTTTGTTTGCATTTATCTTCAGATAGAGCAGGAGGGAGAGAGGGGGGAAGAGAGAGAGAGAGAGAATCATCAATGTGAGAGAGACACATCCAGTGGTTGCCACCCACACGGCCTCAACTGGGAGCCCAGGACAAACCACAACCGAGATACGTGCCCTTAGCAGGAACTGAACCCGGGACTCTCTGGTCCACGGGCCAACGCTCCAGCCGCTGAGCCAAACTGGCCAGGGATCCTTGTTTATTTTTCAAGTGAAGTATCCAAGAGCAAGTTGAGACAGCTACGGGGAAGGGCTAGGAAAGAAGGGAGCCTGCAGGCCTCAGGAACTTATGTGTGCAGTTATGGTCTGGCCATTCCTCCAACCAGCAGGCTAGTGGAGAAAGTTCCTGGGTCCAGGTCTGTGAAACCAGAGCAAATTGCCTGCGGAGGGTCACTGGCTCCAACACCCAGCACTCTGGAGCCATCACGTGTCCTGTTTGAAGGGGCTCCTTCAGGGAAAGAGTCTCAGGCCGGGCTTCTCCCACCTGCAGATCCTCTGCCGGGAAGCACTCTGGGCCCCCAGCCTTTAGCAGTTGAGTCCAGGACACCAGAGAGGTTCAAGAAGGGAATAATTGGCAGATTCTTGCTGTATGTGTCCTTCCTTCCCCGTGGCCTGGAGTCCCGTATTCTGAAATGGTACCACAATGGAGCAAGAAGAAGGATGGTATTCAGGAGTCTTCTTATTCCAGTAGCAACTCTCCTCTGATCCAGGGCAAACCCTTTAACCTCTCTGGGCCTCTGTTTTCTGCTGTACCAAATGGGGATGCTATTAACACTGTTACAGCTGCCTCAGGAACGAGAGATGCTCCAACCAGTGCCCAAAGGCTTTGGGGAGGCATCAGACTCCAGCTGTCCCTCTCCCTGGCCACAGTGCTTGCTACGTTATTTACCTCTCTCTCTTGTTTACTTAGATCCATTGGCCAGATACATTTTGATTTTTTTCTTTCTCTCTTGTCTTTAGAACAATCTTAAAAGATCGTCCCATACTGAGAAGTTGCTTTTTCAAAAAATTGAATTTATTGAGGTGACAATGGTTAACCTAATTATAAAAATTTCAGGTGCACAATTCTACAACACACCATCTGTCCACTGTACTGTGTATTCACCACCCCATCATCTTTTTTTTTTTCTTTATTGATATTAGAGAGATAGGAAGGGAGATAGAGAGAGATAGAAGCATTGATGAGAGAGAACATCGATTGACCGCCTCCTGCATGCCCCCCATTGGGGATTGGGCCCACAACCTGGGTATGTGCCCTGACTGGGAATCGAACCGGCAACCTCTTGTTGCATGGGTCAACGCTCAACTGCTGAGCCACACCAGCGGGGCACCACCCCACCATCTTCATCCAACTGTCAACATCTTGAAGTCTGAGTCCTCACTTTATTTGTTTTCACAGGAGTCACAGAATGATGGATATTTGCTACCAACAGAACCCCCACGACTCCAAAATATTTCTTTTGTATTTAACAAGAACTTAAATTAAGCTTACTGTGCCCCCGGCATTACCATGAGCACCAAACATGTATGAACTCCTGTAGTAAGTGCTATGGTTACACCCATTTCATGTTAAGCTCTGTGTCTGGAGCTCCCATCAGTCTCTTTCTCTTGGCAATTTTTCTCTTGGTTTTGATCCTTTTGGTTCTTGGTTCTGGATTCCTGTATGTCTGATGATATGGGATTAAATGCAAGTAATTCTGAATGGAAAATGGTAGAGATTCTCAATATGTTACTCGTGTCCAAAGGGGACTTCTGATTGTGAGGCAGCTCGGAGAGCAGATCAGGTTGATTGAGTCTGAGACGAAGCTGATTTGAAGTGTGCCTCATCTATGGTGACTGTGTTTCCAATTCATCTAGGCTCCTAGGGTGTTGCCTTTGCATGTGCGCATCAGGGTCCCTCCACCCCGGTGGGCCCTATTCCCAGTTTTAACTTCCCACACCTGCTCTGCTCAGCGTCTCAGCTCCTTCGTCACCACTTGCTGCTCAGCTTCTTGGCCTCTTAGCTGCTACTTAGAAATAAGCAAATACCTTAAGGGGCAAACTGGCTCCAAATGTTGGGCTAATTTTACTTTAACTTTCCTTTGGGATTTTGACCATGCAAGGCTTCACCTTCTTGTTCCTGATAATACCTTTCAAGAAGTTTATATATATAAATCCTGGCTGAGTAGCTCAATTGGTTTGAACATCATCCTTATATGCTAAGGTTGCAGGTTCGATCCCCAGTAAGTGATGTTTTTCACTCTGTCTCTTTCTCCCTCTCTCTCTCTCAAAATCAATAAGTAAAAAGAATTATATATAGTATATATAAGTAAATATATATATGCTCTCAAATAGATATATTTATTACATTTTAAGTGTATATATGTCTCTTTTTATAGTTCTGCTTTTATGGTCGTTCTTAGCAAGAGAGTTATTCTAATACAAGCTAGTTCACTGGAGTTGGAAAATAAAAGTTATCCCTATTTTATAATTGAGGAAACTGAGGCATAAGAATATTAAATAACTTGCCAAAGTACTATGTTTATGTGAAACATTAACTCATTTATTTAAAATTTTTTATTAAGCATCCACCAGGTATTAGACACTGTCTTGGGCACTGGGGACAGAAAATTAATAACCCAGTTCTTGTCTTCCAAGATGTCAGTGTGAAGTGATGTCACTTATAATTCAAGAGAGCCAGTGCCATTGCTGAGAGGTACAGTCGCTCCGGGGGTCAGGTAAGGTTTTATCACGCTGGCCTGTACCCCTTTCTCTGCAGAAACCCTCCTCTGAGTACACAGTGAGCTTCTTGAGGTCAGAGTCTTGGCTTATTCACGTCTCTACCCCCGGACCCAACACAGTGCCTGGAATAAGGCAGGTGTCCCATAAACACTCATCTGAGTTGAGCTAAATTAATTTTAAAATAGAGATGAAGGAAACTAGGAGAGGACGAAGGCGATAAGAAAATGGAGACTAATTTAGCCTGGCAACAGGAATGCCTGGTCCACCCACTCTACCAGCAACTCTGTGTGAACGTGGCAGGTCACTGCCCCTGTCTGGGCCTCAGCTTTCTCATCTGCAGATGGGCGAGGATGAGCTAAGTAACACCTAAGATCTTTTCGGTCATGTGTCCCTGTAGCTGAGTTAGACCCCACAGAGGACGAGTGACCGTGCCCACCCCACCGTGTTCTCCTGTGCCCTCTTGAGGCTGCAGTACTGGACCAGGTGGTCTGCCAGACAAAACCAGGGTGGCTGTTCCTAAGTCTATCTCTCCTATTTTCTCCCACGGAAAAACGTAAAGTGAAAAGGGCTTCTTAAGCCCACCCGGCAAATGCCAGAGTCTGGTGCAGGACAGGTCAGCCGGAGACAGGCGGAGTGTGAGAAAACATTCTCTAGGTCCTCTCCCCGGACGTGCTCTGGCCAGCCTGCTTTATCTCCATAGCACAGAACTTACCTTCCTAGTTAAGAAAACAGTGCTGTCTCTAAGCCGGCACAATGCTTGTCCCAGCTAGTGTGGGAAGAGAGCCAGTTCCCTCCCCCGTTTGGCTGAGTGGGACTCCTCTGTGCAGACACCATCTCTCCCAGCATCTGGACAGTCTCCCAGGCACCCAGAGGAGCGAGTGCACACAGACTCACGTCAGCTGCTGGGTGGAAGGGACCTGCACCCTCTGAGAGAGCATCTGTCTCCGAAAGGCTCTGTGGAGGCCGAGAAGTACAGGCATGAAAACAGCACGGGGCCCTGGCCAGTTTGGCTCAGCGGTTAGAGTGTCGGCCTGAGGACCAGAGTCCCGGGTTCGGTTCTCACTAGGGGCACGTACCTTGGTTGCAGTTTGTCCCCAACCGCGGATGGGGTCGTGTGGGTGGCAACTAGTCGATGTGTCTCTCTCACATCGATGTTTCTTTCTCTCTTCCCCCCTTCTCCCTCCCATTCTATCTGAAGATAAATGCAAAAAAAAATGTCCTCGGTGAGGATGAAGAAAAACAAAAAACAACAACACGGGGCAGTGTAGACATCCAGCCCGCCCACCTCCTTTGACTGGTGACTGACTGGGCCCAGAGAGGGCCGGTGGTCCTCCAGAGGCCACACCATTGATTCCTCGGGGAGGGGACAAGATTTAATGTCACAATAAGACGTGGGCCCTGTGGCTTGACTCCATTATTGAATCATGCAACCAACTTTCTAGGCTTTTTCATCACGTGTCCGGTGCAGGGAGCCCACCAGCCGCCCAGCCGTCCCGGGCCGAGCTTTCACGAAACCCCGCAGTCAGCTGGGGGAAGCGTTCGGCCCAATTCTGTATTTCCAAACATACAGCTCCAGGGGAGGGAGGAGAGGAGGCAGCCAGGGTTGTTTTCGTGAATTATGCAGTTACTGACCTAAATTTTATATTGGGGGAGAGAAAAAAGAGACAGAGAGAGAGAGGAAGAACTGCCACAGGAAACAATGACATGCTGGAGAAAGTGCTGAGATGAAATGCCCGGCTGGGATCCTTGAAAATGTTGTCTGTTTTAATTGGATGTGTCTTTCCAGAACTAGCTGGTGGCAGGCCCCTCACAGGCTCCGTTTAATCAGCGGAATTCACATTTCTCCACTGTGTCTTCACACAGAATAAAGTGCAATGGGGCAGGGGCCACGGCAGGGGGGTGGGGGAAGGATGTGATTCCAATTTGAAATATGATCATTGGGGACAAGGGTTTTATTGGAAATGGAGTTGCCAGGCTCCTTCTGCTTTATGCCTTAGTGAGCAGATTTTTCTAAGGAGCAAGAGACTGTTCTTTTCTCAGAGCAAGACCATAGGGTGATCTTCTGGCCCATTTTCTTCTTTTTTCCCCCGGATGTACATGTGTGCATGGGTGTCCTTCTTTTCTGAGGTTTCCGGCAGCAGAAGTCACTGTCTCCCAGCCCAAGGGACAGTATGGGGAAGAGATGGGGGGTGTTTGCGGCTAAGGGTGGAAAAGAGAAGCTGCAGGAGGGACCAGGCATGCGTGGGGCAGCCACTGGCCTGGGACTCATAGCAGGGGCCAGGCCTGTGCCCTCCTTGTTTAACCTCAGGATAGAGAATCTGACCAGAGGGGGCCCAGGATTGTCCCCAGCATTCACTCATTCATTCAACAAATGTCGGTTGTGCTAAGCTACTCATCGCTAAGCACTGAAACTCTCACCTGATAAGCCTTAAGGGCCCCATTTCTGGCCTAAGAGATCTAGGTCCCAAGCTCATCTTGGGACCATCCTGAAGGAGGTTCAAACACTGGGGAAGATCTCGGGACCAGCAGAGCTACCTGGAGCCTGTGGGATCCCAGCTGTGGGCTGCTATCCAAACCCGTGGACTACCCAGCATGCAGTGAGGCTCTAAGCTAGACCCACATCCTCAGAAAGCCTCAGAGCCATTTGAGACTGAGACAGAGGTAGAAACAGGTAAGAAACAAGAAACAGGAGGGGGGAGAGGACATGCAGTTAGGTACAGCGTCTCTAACCAACTGGCAGAGACTCTGTAGGTGGCAGCTTAATCTCTAAGGGGGAATTGATACGAACCCCTGGATTTCCCATTTCTGGTTCAAGAACACTCACACCTGATTCATTCAACAGTCACTTGATGAGCACCTACGGTGTTTCAGGACGCACCAGAGGAGGTAGCCCCTGCCCTTAGAGCTCACAGCATCGTCAGGGAGAGGTCATCACACCAACACATTTTTTCAAGTGCTTACCTCGAGCCAGCTTGCTCTGAGTGATGGGGATTCAGCCAAACGTGAAGGCCTCGGCATCCTATTGTGGGAAGGGGAAGCTGACAATAAACATCTATGTAAAAAAAAAATAACACATAAGAAACAAGAGAATGTCAAGTATTGATAAGTGGTAAGAAGAAAAAATAAGGTCATATGTTTGCGAGAGCAGCTGGGTAGGGACCGAGTTAGGGAGGAAAGTGGAGGAGAGCCGAGTGCTGAGAAGGAGCTGCCAGGAGCACACGGGTGGGATCGGGCTTGCGCGGGAGCCGGGACAAAGGCCAGCATGCAGCCTGCTCAGCATGTTTGAGGGGCGGCGAGGAGGCCAGAGTGGCTGGAGAAGAGTGAATAAAGGGGGGTGTGCAAGAATGATATGATAGTGCGAGGCAGTGGTCAGCTCATGGGAGCCTTGATTTTACTCTGTGTATGATTCCAAAGAGAAGTCAGGGATATATATCTACCCCTCCTGAAGCTGAGGCGGGAAGCTTCTACTTCTTGTCTGTTAGAATTCTTACTCTTGGAACCCGTGGTATGAGGAAACCCAAGCAGTCCCACAAAGAGGCCCACAGAGAGAGGAACATAGGATCTAGAACAAGAGTCCTGTCCGGTCAGTGTGGCTCCGTGGTTGAGCATCGACCCATGAACCATGAGGTCTCCGGTTCACTTCCCGGTAGGGGAACATGCCCAAGTTGTGGGCCCGATCCCCAGTGGGGGGCATGCAGGAGGCAGCCAGTAGATGTTCTCCCTCATCGATGTTTCTATCTCTCTCCCTCTCACTTCCTCTCTCTGTAAAATCAGTAAAGGAAAAAAAAATTTAGAACAAGAGTCTCAGCTGAGCTTCCAGACAATAGGCAGTATCAACCTGTCAGCCAGGTGAGTGGGCCATTCAAGAAGGGTGGATCCTTCACCCCAATCAAGCTGCCCAGCGGACCACACGTGGAGCAGAGAGACGTGTTATTCCCACAAGCCATACCCAAATTGCAGATCCATGAGCAAAATAAATGATTGTTGTTGTTTCAAGCCACTAAGCTCTGGAGTCTTTTGTTACGTAACAGCAGATAACCCAAACAGATGGGAAGCCAACAGAGCAGGGGTCAGCAAAATGTCGGCAGGGCCACCTCTCACTGATAGCTCTAGGAGACAATCTGTTCCAAGCCTTTTCTTAAAAAAATGTATTTAACTTCTCTTGTTGCTGGCAATCTGTGGCATTCCCTGGCTTGTAAACACAGAACCCAGGTCTTTGTGGTCACCGGGTCTGCCCTCTGTGTGGGTGTCTCCTCTTCCTATGAGGACACCAGTCTTATCGGATTAGGGCCCACCTACAGACCTCATCTTAACTAGATCATCTCTGCAAAGACCCTACTATTTCCAAATCAGGTCACACTCACAGGTCCTGGGGATTAGGATTTCAGCATGTACTTTTGGGAATCAGAATTCAACCCACAAAATGGGTCAACTTGTTTTGTTTTTTTATCCTCACCCGAGGACATTTTTCGATATTTTGTTCAGATAGAGTGGGAGGGAGAGAGAGAGAGAGAAACATCGATGTGAAAGGGACACACCAAGTGGTTGCCACCCACACGACCCAACCAGGGCTGGGGACAAACTGCAACCAAGGTACGTGCCCTTAGCGGGAACCGAACCTGGGTCTCTCCAGACCACAAGCCGACGCTCTAGCCACTGAGCCAAACCGGCCAGGGCAAAATGGGTCAACTTGGATAATCTGATAAAGGCCTTGGTCAATTCAGAAATTCATTCGTCTAAGCAGTTGCTGACCTGAAACACTGGTTCTTTGAATAAACTGATCAAACAAAATGATGACTGACTAGACATAATTTTAGTTTCACAACTGACATGATGATAAAAGAATGAAAATGCAAGAACAACAAAAATCTGATCCAGGTTAGATGAAATCCAGACTTACAAGATAGATAAACACAGGAGGGGCATTTTAATTTATGAAGATGTTTACTACTTAGGCATTGACCAACATTTACACAGCACATTGTACTTTGCAAGTCACTTTTATATATACTACCTTAGATCATCGCAACAAGCCGGTGACTTAGATACTGTTCACCCATTTTACTGAGAGGGTGGGAAGGCTCCCCCAGAGAAGGGAGGCCCAGGGCTCCTTGCAGCCCTGCAGACAACCAAGAACTCCAGCCAACCTCAAAATCCCTTCTCAAGGTCTTGTTAAGAGTGAACTTTCCTCATTTTACATATTGAATTTATGGAGTGTTGTTTTGTAGCTTGTTGGGAACGTAACAAACTTATCTCTGCACTAAATCACTACTAAGAATCAGATTCTTGCCCTGGCCGGTTTGGCTCAGTGGTTAGAGCATCGGACTGAGGTCCAGAGAGACCCGGGTTCGGTTCCCACTAAGGGCACGCGTATCTCGGTTGCAGTTTGTCCCCGGCCCTGGTTGGTCGTGCGGGCGGCAGCCACTCGATGTGTCCCTTTCACATTGATGTTTCTCTCTCTCTCTGTTCCTGTCTCTCCCTCCCACTCTACCAGAACAAAAAAGGAAAAATGTCCTTGGGTGAGGATAAAAAAAAAGGATCAGATTCTTGCCCTGGCCGGTTTGGCTCAGCGGTTAGAGCAATGACTTGCATTCCAGAGAGACCCGGGTTCAGTTCCCACTAAGGGCTCGTATCTCGGTTGCAGTTTGTCCCCGGACCTGGTTGGGTCGTGTGAGTGGCAACCACTCGATGTGTCCCTTTCACATCGATGTTTCTCTCTCTCTCTCCCTCCCACTCTATCTGAACAAAATATGGAAAAATGTCCTTGAGTGAGGATAAAAAAAATTTTTTTTAAAAGAATCAGATTCTTTAAGACAAAAAAAAAAAAAAAGCCTGGAGAATTTCCTTCGGAGCATGGTGAACTTAGTCCCCTCTCTGTCAAGGGTCTTGGTGACAGGCAGGCTGTATCTGTCCCCTCACCACCACCTAGCCTCGTCCTGTGGGTGCCCAGGCAATCACCGACTCCTTGCACTGTTCAAAGCAGCAGCCTGGTGATTTTCTACTGACATTTGACAGTAAAATTGATATTGGGCTGGTGTGTTTGCTCTGGTGGATGTAAAAGTGGTCCCATTTGGAAAATGGATTTCCTTAGGAAAGAAGCTTCCACTTGGGAAACCAGTATCACAAACAAGTTCCTGTAGTGATTATACTGCTCTTCATTTATTTCCCGTATTAACTTTTGCCTTCCTCTCTTCCACAAGGGCATTCACCACTCGTGACAGAGGTCCGGTGTCACTTCTGCTCTCTAAGAAGTGGACTTCCACTGGATCCCATTACGACGCTGGGCAAACACTTCGGGGCACTCAGTGTCTCCTAGTGTCTTCTAAGCGGGACATGTGTGTAGATCAAGCAGGGCAAAATCCCTGCTTCCTGATGGAGAGGAAGAGAGATAATGAGGCTACTAAGAAAGTAAATAATACGTAGTATATTAGTAGACAATGGGCTGGGTGAAGAAGGGCCTTAGAAGCCAATGTAAGGACTTTGGCTTCTACTCTAAGAAATATGGAGATTTTTGAACAAAGGAGGTCATTAGAGATTTTTATAAACAAAGGGACATGATTTGATTTGTGTTTTCAAAGGAGCATTCTGGCTGCTGTTTTGAGAGTAGATAGTGAGGGCTGGGGGTGAGTGACAAGAATAGAAGGAAGATCTCGTATAATCCAAGGGGCGGGTGAGTGGGCCAGGATGGTAGCAATGGAGGTGATGGGAAGCAGCCATGTTCCTAGGTCTATGTTGAAGTTATTGCTCTCAGAATTTTCCTGATAGAAAGAAAGAAATCAATGACGATGCCAAAGTTTTTGTCCTAAGTAACTAGAAGAATAGAGTTGTCATCAACTAAGATGTGAAAAACTAAACATGGGGCACATTGGAAGAAGATAAACATTTGGCGACATTTTTGTGTTCTTCTACATGATAGATGCCCAAGTAGTGATGTCTGGCAGGCATGGGGACATCGTGGTATGGAGTCAAGGGATTTGTCAGCGTAGAGCAGAAATTTAAAGTCAGGAGACTGAATATGACTATCAAGGAGGCTATAGCCCTGGCTGGTTTGCTCAGTGGTTAGAGCGTCGGCCTGTGAACCAGAGAGTCCTGGGCTTGGTTGCAGTTTGTCCCCGGCCCCGGTTAGGGTCGTGTGGGTGGCAACCACTCGATGTGTCTCTCTCACATCGATGTTTCTCTCTCTCTCTTCCTCCCGCTCTAGCTGAAGATAAATGCAAAAATGTCCTCGAGTGAGGATAAAAAAAAAAAGGAGGCTATAGATACAGAAGAGGATGGACCCGAGGGGCCTGGGCACTCTGACATTCAGAGGCTGAAGAGATGAGGAAGAACCAGCAAAGGAGACTGAGCAGGAGAACACAGTGGGCGGGAGGGGCACCAGCTGAGCGTGGTAGCCCAGAAACCCCACAGGAAGCACTTCCAGGAGGAACTGGGACCGACGCTGCCAAGTGCCACAGAAGTCTATGGACTGATTGACGTGCGGGCTTTGCAGTGTGAAGGCCCTAGTAGAGTAAGTAGATCTTTAACATTAAGTAGATCTTTAACTAAGTCTTATGTCCAGAAAATTTGTCATGAAACCTTCAAGAATCCTCAAATTTGTGAATTCTTCTCTAACATAATTTCCCCCCACTATTTAGTTTATTCAAAAGTTTTTAAAAGCCAAGAAAAATCACATTCTTAAATTTTTTTCAGTCTTTTGTTTTTCAATCCTCACCTGAGGATATTTTTTTCCATTTATTTTCAGAGAGAGTGAGAGGGAAGGTGGGAGGGAGAGAGGGAGAGAGAGAGAAACATCAATGTAAGAGAGACACATCGATTGGTTGCCTCCCAGGGACCACACCCTTGACTGGAATCAAACTCACAACTCTTTGGTCCATGGGTCAACACTCTAACTACTGAGCAAAACCGGCCAGGGCTCTTCAGAGTCTGTATCCCTTTTCAGCAACTTCAGAAATCACTGGTGCTTGTTGCATGTTCTCTGTTCCATTCTGTTGGATTTGTTTTGTTTTGTTTTTTTGGTATGTTCCCCTAGCGGGAACCGAACCCAGGACTCTTTGGTCCACAGGCCAACGCTCCAATCCCTGAGCCAAACCGGCCAGGGCGATTCTGTTGGTTTTGAACCTGGGTTTGATTCCTGACTTCACTTGCTAGCTGTGTAAACGTGGGAAAATTACTTTACTTAAGTCTCAATTTCCTTACTTATAAAATGGGAATTTTAATAAAAACTGGGAATTTTGTAAGAGTTCAATAAAATGTTTGCATAGCACTGAATAGATAATTTTGCCACTTGGGGTAAGCAGTGTTTTTCATCCCTATATAAGAATACATATCTGCCTACATGGTCATAAAGCACCTTCAGAGACCAATGCTGTGTAGTTGACTAGATTCTCTCAGTAGTGACCACTTTCTAGATACCTGCCACCTGGCATGTATAATACAAACTGGAGTCTCAGCCAAATCAGCACATTCTAGTGTCATGGATGTTCCAACTGCTTGATCACATTCAAACCCATGGAATTTAAAGCTGCAATTACTGATAAGCATCTACTGCACTGGGTAGAGTGGTTACGTGGAAGGAACCAGTAGGGAGAAGGGTGTTGTCATTAATTCTTCTTGAGTGGGTCTTCCTGGAAGACTGTTGTGTTCAATTTTGAAAATAAAAAGATATTTCAGTCCAAGGGCACAGCAGGTACAAGTATACAGTCTTTAAAGAGCATGGCTTTTGTTGGTAAATAGTTCAGTAAGAACAGAGCAAAGGGTGAACGGGTCAGGGTGGGGTGGGCAGTGAGTAATGAGTAAGAGTTGAGGCTGGAAAGGAAGACAGGGACCACATCAGCAAGGGCCCATTGGTTATGCTAAGGGGGTGAGTTTTCCCGACTGGAAATGAGTAGAGCTACCTAATTGCTTTATGTAGGAAGCAGCATGGCCAGATTTGCAATTTAGGGCTATCATTTGGATGGCCTAGAAAGTAGAGGACAGTGGGCCCGAAGGCTGCCGACCTCATTTCCGGCTCCCTCTGTGGGACATACGCCATTCCTCTTCCATGGCCATGGACATTATGCAAGCTTTCTTCTATTACATGTTTGAGAAAATATCTCAGTTTTAAATGTCATCACTCGATTCTCTTTCAACTATGTTGTTCCTGTTGTTGCCAGATACCCCTGAGATTACTGACATTATCCCAAGGGATTTCTTTGACTTTATTCGTTAGTATCCCAATGATTTCCCCAAGTCCTGAATAATGGCAGCAGTTTCTCCCAAGTCAGTGATACCACACAGAGTGATAAAGGACATGATGGATGCCTTCTCCCCACCAACCCTTCATCTTTTAGGTATGATGTGCCTGTCACTAGGATCCCTGGGTGAGGATCAAGACCTCCAAAAGAACTCTTCTTGGGGTTCAAAGAGTATAACCATTTTGAGATTATTCCTCTGGAATGGGGCTTTATGGGATGCCAAGAGCAATAGCTTTGGAATCAAGTGTGTGACGACTCAGGGCCCTGCCTCTCTGTCTGTGCATTCTGATACCTGCTCTTGGCCCGAGACAGGTAGGGCTGCTTCTCCCAGCCTGCTCCCACTGCCCTTCTTCAGCATGCTGTTGCTGGAAACAAAGATGCACCAAGCTTAGCCATGGCTTTAGATTCTCTGGACCTTCTACTGAAGGCCAGTTCTTCATTCATGCCCCTATCCTCTTCCCACTAAATCTCTTTCATAATTAGACAAACGCAAGGCCATCTCCAGAAACACCAACACCCAGCTCATAGTCCCTCCGCCGAGACCTTCTCTGACGACAGCAACATTGACTTCCCCGACATGGCCAAGCTTGCTGAGATTTGAGGCTTCCCAAGGCTACTATCTCCCCCAAACTTTCTGTTTCTACTGAACTTCTTATGAAAGTGCTACCTCAATTACATGCTTTTCCTACTCCTGGAGCCTTCCACACTTACATGGAGCAAAACTTCCCCCTCTGTCCTCTCTGCCTCTGGACAGGAGAGTGATTTTACAAAGTATTTTGCCAAGAACAATACCTGGCAAGTCACAAAATGTGTATTTGCCTGGCAAGCAGAATGGCTGGGAACTCACGCAGTAATGTAAACAATAGAGTCAGGCATATAATCTCCTCTGAGAGTCGGGGCCTGAGCCATCGGAGGAACTGACACAGTTTGCACATTTCCAGGTAAGTTTAATTTTTAAAAAAGGAAGAAAGAAGATAGTCTTTTTTTTTTTTTCGTCTTCTCAGAATGCTGTATCTGAAAGGCAGAACAGATGCAGCTGAAGGGGAACTCTGGCCGATGTTAAGATTAGGTGACTCATCTTGGTATTTTCCAGAGGTTCTTACTAATGTGTTCTGGAAAAATAAAATTGACAACAAATACAGCGAAGTGACATCATTAAAACCAGCAGCTTCACAAATTTTCAAACAGGTAAGTGATTAGTAACCGGCTTTACTGAGCAAGGGTTTTGAAGCTAATGGGAGAGAGAGAGAGGGAGGAGCTGAACATTACAAGATTTCTAGATGGGAACCTGGGCATTCTTACTTTTCAATTTTTTTTAAGCAGTTCCCAGCTGCTTACACCTGATCGCCACTTCATCCCTCCATGGTCCTCATCCTTCCATTGAATCCTACTGTCCTCCCCTCAAACTGGCCCCGGCCCCCTTCACCCCCTCCTCCGAAAGCACCCTGCTCTCCTTGACCTCTGAACCTGGGACACATCTGCTATACTCTGCACGCGGTTTCATAATTTATTTCTTCGCATGCCTGTCCTCTCCACTAGCCCACGAGATCTTCAACAGAGCTTCTGCCCTACGGTCTGGCACAGAGCTGACGCTCAGAGGATACTGGTGACCTTAAACTGAACTGAAAATTGGTGTGAGCTCTCAAATCTCTCACGGGGGTCTGCTCTGGCTGAGTCTCTCTGACAGCTGTTTCTCAAGCAGGTTGTTGTTCTTTTCTAACTGTTGACCATTGAGTTGTACATTTTAGATATAGGACAAAGAACTTTGGCTTTGCAGGTAAACGTCAAAGCAGTAATCTCACACGTCCTGAAGCTGCCATATTTCAGGCTAACCTATTCCAGGACGACTCTTAATTGTTCAGAATAAATGTTCTTCCTTATATTTTCTGAACCAGCAGTTAGGGGTTGCGTTCGGACCTGGGGACAGTGGGTCTTGCCATTTCGACCCTGCCAGCCACTGTCCCAGCCAGATGGCAATCTCCTTTATGAGAGTCCTCCCCCGCCCCCCGCCCCCATCCTAACGGCAGCTTAGCCGACCTAGACCTAACGGCTTCCTTCCTGGGCCTTTACTGTATGTCTCACCCACTAGTCTCTCGCATCACCTTGCTAAATGATTTGCACATAGTAGATACTCAAGTATTTTTTGATTTTTGAACATTAGGCTACGTCTTTTATGAGCCCTCATTTTCAAATTGAATTTATTTTTTCTATTCTTACTAATGAGAATGAAGAATTTTACATTCAGCACCAAAGAGTCAAAACATACCTCCCCCAAAACAAAGGACATACAGTTGCCTTTGAGTACAAGCCTATGACAATATTGTTGTTGACATTCATTGAATGTTTCCTCAGTGACAGGTACTTCGTTGGTGTTGAACGCATTGTCTTGCTTTTCATAATAACCTGTGAAGCAGAGGGGTCCGTCAGTTATCATTTGTGATACAGAAAGGGCGACTTAGATACTCAACATCATGCAGCTGAGAAATGAAAGAAGCAGGTTCTGAACCGACCGCAGATTCCGGAGTCCACGTGTTTTCCAATACAGCACTCCGCAAGACACGGCGAGACGCCGCACGTGAACCGAACAGCACCTCCATCTGTCACTCTCAACAGCGTCCTGTTCTTTCTACTCACAAGCTCTCCCTCTCCCCGACCTTTGAAGAGAAAACATAAGAACACTTTTTTAAAATGCTAAATAATTCTCCTGTCATTGTCAAAAGCAGCAGTCTCGGGCTTTTGAAACTGTAAGACTAAAGGGCTTAACCTCAACATGGTATTTTGAGCATTTTATGTAACAGAACATTTATCTATTCGTGTTACCTAACGAGTTATTTATTTTTCCTGCCTGGGGAGAAGTTCAATGTCTTCTTCAAAGAGTTTGATCAAACAGGTGAGCATCAAATGGAAACATTTTGCCTGCTTTCCTGGTACTGTGGGAATCCCTAACAATGGGATATTTGAGGAGCTTTTGAAGCTGAGTTGAAAAAAAAAATTTTTTTTTTTAAATAAAGTTGAGCTGATTCTAAGAGCTTTTGACTACACTGGGGCCCGGCTGGGCTTCCTTTGTGCTCCAGCTGCTGTGTAGAAGGGCCTGGCTTTTCCTCTGTTCTGCAGGATGGAAAGCAAACAGAAGAAACCTCAGCCTGGGAGATAACCAACATGGTGGGAAGAAGGAGCTCTTCAGGCCCCGTCTCCCCATCCCCATCACATTTTAACTAACTAATTATGTCTGTGGTGGTTGATATTTGGTGGCCATGCGTGCCCTGGTCATTGCCACATCCCCAGAGCACTGCACAGTGCGTGGCACCCGGGCGACCCATCGCGTGTCTCTGTGGAAGGAAGGAATGAATGAGTGAGGACTCACTGCGAGGAAGGACCTGGTTCTGCCACTCAGCTGTGTGATATTGAGCAGGTCATTTAACTTCTCTGGGCTTCGATTTCCTCATCTGTAAAACAGGGCTGATGCCAACTGCTTCCAGGCATGTGGAGAGAACCAACTGATAAAGGGAGCTTAAAGCAATTTGGAAACTGTAAAATATTACGTGGGTGTCATATTGTTACTCTTTTCCAATTGGGTTAGTTACTAGAAGATCTCAAGGCTGTTAGCTTCCATGTTTTCCGGAAACGTTCTGAATGGCCAGGGGCCTGCTGGGTGTTATAACATGTGGACTCGGGCCAGAGGGGGAGCGAGCTAGATGAAGAGGCATGGCAGTGAGTGAGTATTCTTCCTGCCAAGACATCGTGTCTATCTGGGTTTCCCAGAAAACCCTATGTCTGTGAAGGATGAGGAAAGCCCCAACAGAAAGTTTTGTGTTGATGTTTTTTGGCAGGGCCATTATAATTTCACATGGGTTTTAATCCTTGGGACCAGGCACTCCTACAAATCTCCGTCTCCCACCTTTCTGCGGATGCTGCAGTGGCTGAGATATTCTCTATGACCAGCTACCGAGTCCATGGCGAGCAGACCTGAGCAACGGTTTCCATAAGAGTTCAGTGAGGTAAAAGGCTGAAATAGGAATATAGCTAACTGACCTCCTAGGGTCCATCTGATCTGAAAACGTGCTGGGTGTTGTTTAAAGGAGAAAGGTGGACAAGGGGGACTTGAATGAGAAGCATCAACACAGCCATCCGTGTGCCTCTGTATTCGTTTTCTCTTTTGCTATATAACAAATTGCCACAAACCTAACAGCTTGAAACGTCCAAGCTTTGGTGCATCAGACGTTCAGGCATGGTGTAACAGTCCTCTGCTCGGGCCTCATGAAGACGTAATCGACGTGTCAGCCAGGCCTGGGCTCCTCTGAGGCTTGGGGTCCTCTTCCAAGCTCCCCTGGTTATTGGCAGAATCCAGCTTCCTGCAGCTGCAGGACATGTGCATGTTGTTTCTTCAAGGCCAGCAGGAACAATGAGTGTCTGATCTCTAGGCACCCCCCCTTTTTTAATACTCACCTGAGGACATGCTTGGGCAGGGGGCAGGAAACATGGATGTGAGAGAAAAATGTGGATCCGTTGCCTTCCGTATGTGCCCAAAACCCAGGTATGTGTCCTGACAGGAAATCAAACCCACAGCCTTTCAGTGCACAGGATGGCAATCAACTGAGCCACTCGGCTGGGATCCTCTAGGCTCTTTACAAGGGCTCACCTGATCGAGTCGGACCAGCCCAGGATAATCTCTTGTTTGATTACTTGAAGTCACCGATTAGGGAAAGCAAACTCCCTTCATTTTATTATATTCTGTGGGTCAGAAGCAGGTTACAGTTCCCTCCCACAACTAAATGGGCAAGGATTACACTATAACATGGATGCCAGAAATAGGACTCAGGGGCCCTCTTTAAATTCTACTGACCACACACTGCATTTGCTGAACTCCTACTGTGTGCATGTGTGTGTGTGTGTGTAAGCAGAACTAAACTTGCTCCAATGCACCCGCACCTAAGCAAATTTAGGGAGATTTGTTTTGAGAAAATAAAGATGTCTGTGGACCCGGGGTAACAATGCAGCTGGCTTGGGGTAACAGGAGTTAGGATGTGGAATTGTGCTGCATGTTTATAACCCCATAATTGATGATTGGTAAATTATTGTGCTACTCCATAATTGATGATTGGAAAGTCACTGTGTGCCCTCTAGCTGAACCTGTTTAGTCAAAATAACCTCAGTAAATTGGAACACTCCCTGAACCAAGAAATTGTTGGGAGCTGGCTATGTGTCTGACAGAGTCCACAGAGCCTGGAGGTCTTGAGTCAGAGACTCCACCTTCCCACAATCTCAAGGAGTTAGGCTTGCACTGTGTTTGTGCAGCTCGGGGCTAAGTGTGACCCAATGCACCTTGAAATATGTGAAATACCTGGGTGTTCCTGTTATCTGTAAGGCAAACTAATTCTATACAGCGTTGCTCTATCAAGAAGATCCTATTTTCTGTAAGGTATAAAAGGCATGTAATAAAGCATATCAGGGCTGATTCCGAAGACTCTGTCACAGGGGTGTTGGGAATCAGACGCCGGCCGGCTAATAAACGGCTCTTATTTGGACCTCAGTTCTCTAGTGGTCTTTCTTGGACTCTGTCGGGCCACAACATTTGGAGGCCCCAGGGCTGGTCTCCGAGAACTCGGGATCAGTCCACGGCCGGCTTTGCGCTCTATTTGGCTTTCATTTGGCTCTGGTGGTCTCTCGGTTCTCTCGTGCCACAACAGGATGTCACAGGGAAAGCAGTGTCTGTGAGTCTGCGTGTCTCTGTGTGCATTTGCTTTGATCACTGTCTCTCTTGTGGACCAACTCTCTCTGCTCTCCACTGATGCTTTGCAGCTGCCGCCACATGCTGTCATAGGTACAATCAGCCTCTCTCTCTGTCTCCCTCTCCTCGCCCCCAGTTCTAACTACGTGGAGGAGAAATCGTGCACCAGGTGCTCATCTCCAGTGCAGTCATCACTGGCCAAAGTGAGAAGGACACACGCTACAGCAAAGCTTCTAGCCGTGGTGACCATGCAAAGTGGGGGAAGATGGGAGTCGGCGAAAGAGGCTGTTTCCAAACACTGTCATCCTCCATGTCATCTTGTATGTGATTCAGCAGCGAGGCCGTCCAGTTACGGGTGGAGGGAGCACTGGCGTGTGTTCAATGCCACCCTCCCTACAAGGGTGCCATGGGCTGCATCAGCCGGGTCCCTGTCTCCAGCCAAAAATGACTGCTCCTGTCAAAATGAGTTTAAAACCATCCCCCATTCCCACAACACTTAGAAGCGTCCTCCCACAGAAAGAAGGCAGTGCTGCGGAGCACGCAGGGACAGGCGCAAGGCCGTTTGGGGGCACAGCACAGCAGCATCCTACAAGCCTTTCTGGAAATGGCTGAGAAAGAGAATGTTCGAGGAAATGCAGCGAGCAAAACGGCCTGGGGAAGCAAAAGCCCTGAAGGAGGAAGAGAATGTTCCGGCACAGACTGCACTGCTTACGTTCTGATAAGAACAGAGTGAGACGAAGGATGCCCAGACAGGGCCAGTAGCCTAAGCTCAGCCATGCTGCTGGAGGGCGCTTACCATTTCTGCCTGGGAGGGGGTGTCTTATAATCGCCTCCTGTCAATGTTCTTAGTGATGTGTGAACTGGATGTGGTTCTCACCCTCGGGCATGGCTGCATTACCATCAGATTCCCCTGTAGTCTTACATGGTTCAAAGTTAAAGAATCATTTCCCATGTTGGCAAATTTGTGTTAATGTGTGCACCTGGACAAGATGGTCTCTACTGACGGTCACAGCCGGGATTCTGACACTCAAAGTGTCCAAACCAGCCCCATGTCCTTAAAGACCTAGATTTCCGTGAGGCTGACTTTTATCTGGGTGTTCTACACGTTACAAAAACATTCTCAAAAGGGGGAATTCGACCTTGGTGGTGTTTCAGCCCCACTAGATTGGCGGTGTCTTGGTGACAGTCAAGGCCTCCTCATCTTCATCTTGTGGTGTCAGCACATACTAGGTCCTCAAAACATGTTTACTGAATAAAAAAAAATTACTTACAGTTTCCATGTCATATAATCACTGCAATTATATCTGAGATCTGTCCTGGTTGACAGTGACCCACTGGAATTGTGCTGTCCAATATAGTTGCCATGAGCCCCACCGAGCTTTTTAAATTTAAATTAATTCGAATTCAATAAAATTGAAAATTTCTTCATTGCAGTAGCCATTTTAAATGCACAATAAACACATGTGGCTAATGATACCAAACAGAAGTTTCCCATCATCACGGAAAGTGTTACGGGACGACACTGTTCTGAAAGGTGGAAACTTCATCAGCATCCTTCACTCTCCCTGTGAGTCTCAGACGCATCTTCATTTCTGCACGGGAGCCTTCACTGAGCTGGACTCTGTGCTCCCCGAGACTAAGGCAAATCTCTGTCTTAGATTCTGACTCATCGTACACCACACCCAAAAATCAACTCAAGATGGATTTAAAACTGAAATATAAGACCTGGAACTGTAAAACTCCTGGGAGAAAACTTCCTGCCATTGGCCTGGACAGTGATTTTATGGATATAACACCAAAAGCAAGGCAACCAAAAGAAAAATAAACAAATGGGACCGCAACAAACTAAAGGTTCTGCACAGCAAAGGAAATAGTCAACCTGTGAAAAAGGCAACCTGTGAACGGGAGAAAGTGTCTGCAATTCATAAATCTGGCTTGAAACCATACATAATCTGATAAGGGGATAATCTCCAAAATGTATAAGGAAATCCTACAACTCAATAGTAAAAACAAAACAAAACAAAATAATAACCCAATTAAAAAATGGGCTACTTGCCCTGGCCGGTTTGGCTCAGCTGTTAGAGTGTCGGCCCACGAACCAAAGAGTCTTGGGTTCGATTTCGATCAAGGGCATGTACCTTGGTTGCAGTTCGTCCCCGGCCCTGGTCGGGTCATGAGGGAAACAACCAGTTGATGTGGCTCTATCATGTCAAGGTTTCTCTCTGTCTCTCTCTCTATCTCTATATCTATATCTGTATCTATATATCTATAGATATATATATCTAAATATATATCTATAGATATATATATTTGTTTGTTTATTTATTTTTCCTTTGAGAGAGAGAAACATCAGTGAGCTTCTTCCTGCACACTGTCTACTGGGGATCGAGCCTACATGCCCCCCACTGGGAATGGAGCCCACAACTTGAGCACATGCCCTGACCAGGAATCCAACCAACGACCTTTTGGTGCACAGAAGGCCGCCCAACCAACCGAGCCACACCAGCCAGGGCACTATTCAGTCTTTTAAAAAAGGAAATTCTGGCCCTGGCCAGTTTGGCTCAGCGGTTAGAGCGTCGGCCTGCGGTCCGGAGAGACCCGGGTTCGGTTCCCGCTAAGGGCACGTACTTCGGTTGCAGTTTGTCCCCGGCCCTGGTGGGTCGTGCGGTTGGCAGCCACTCGATGTGTCCCTTCACGTCGATGTTTCTCTCTCTCTCTCTCCCTTCCTCTCTCTCCCTCCCACTCTATCTGTACAAAAAATGGAAAAATATCCTCGGGTGAGGATTAAAAAAAATAAAAAATAAAAAAAAAAGGAAATTCTGCAATATGAGACAACATGGATGAACTTTGAAGAAACTATGTTAATTAAAATAAGCCAGTCGCTAAAAGACAAATACTGCATGATTCCATTAACGTGAGTTATCTAAAATTGTCATATTGATGGAGGAAGTAAGCTGCTATTTTAGAAAAAGCAAGCACCCAGGAGATAACCAGACCCTTTTGCTTCCCAGAAGACAACCAGACCTTTTTGCTTCCTGCTTCTGTAAGCTGCTTACCGCTCTCACAGCTACAGAACGTCCGCCCAGCCCTCTATAAAGCTTAGGCACACTATACAACTCGGGGCCCAGAATTTGGAGACTGCCTCCTCTGGGTCCGCATGCGTGAATAAAGGAAGCTCTTCGCTTCCTCTGATGTTTGGTCTGCGTCTTTTTTGTAACAATATTTAGCCCCAGCCGGTTTGTCTCAGTGTTTGGAGCATTGGCCTTTGGATCAAAGAGTAGTGGGTTGGATTCCAGGCAAGGGCACATACCTTGGTTTTGGTTCAGTCCCAGCCTTGGTCAGGGTCACTCAGGAGGCAACCAATTGATGTGTCTCTCAAATCGATGTTTCTCTCTCCCTTTTCCCTTCTCATTGTATCTGAAGATAAATGGAAAAATATCCTCAGGTGAGGATTAAAAAATATATAAAATAAATAAAATAAAATTGTCATATTTATAGAATCAAAGAGTCGAACAGTGGTTGCTGGGGCTGGAGCAGGGAGGAGAAATGGGGAGTTACCAATCAAAAGGCACAAAGTTTCAATTAAGAAAACAAATAAGCTCTAGAGATCTGCTGTGCAACATTGTACCTATAGTAAAAAATCCTGTATTGTACACTTAAAAATTTGTTGGGGGTAGATCTCATGTTAAGTGTTCTTACTAAAATAAAATGAAAGAAAATAAAATAAAACTATTTCTGCTTTACTTTATGGCCTGTCCTTTGGGGCAGGGTCGACTGTGACAGCTCTGTACCTCCAGCATCTGGCTCAGCGGTGAGAGAGCAGAGATGCGCAGTCATCTTTGCTAAACAAAGCCAAATAGGGAGAGTAAATTGCTGGCTTGCAGCAGTGTCTCTGTGATGTGTCACATTGATGACAGTGTAGGGGCGAATGTTCCAGTCTGTCTCTAAAGGAGAGCAGGACTCCCGTGTGGCTCATCTGAGGGAGGTGGGGTGTGAGACAACTCACATAAAACACACACATGAGGGTCCTTAATTTTACCTAATGTCTACTCCTTCAAGGTATCCCAGGCCCTTAGGAAGTTTTTATACTTTTTGGCTTCTTCCTTCTCAAATTTGTACATCTCTAATATTTTTCTTTTGGTATAGTTATTTTTATTTGTTCCTACACCCTTTATTATATTGCATAATTTTTATATGGTATAATTTTAAAAAGCACAAACATTGCAGAGAAATCGCAAACAGCTTAGACCCTTGCATCAAGAAGGATCTGACAGGAACTGTATGGCAAAGGACAGAGCAGGTGTAGGAAAATCACAAGAGAGAGTGCTGTACCCCAAGGTTTCCGGAGCCCGAGCACCAGAACCGGACAAAAGAGGGCTTCCTGAAAGGAGCCCGCATTTCCACGGAGGGGAGGAAACTACAGAAGTGAATACCTGGAGTCCCTCTCTTCCCTCCCTCCCACCTCTGCCCTGTTCCCAGCTGGATGGAGCCAGGAGGTGAAGGAGAGCTGGGCAGCTGAGCAGGGAGGCCGGCCTCCTGGGGCACAGCAGGGTGAACAGTGGATCTGGAGGGTGATAAAGAATAACCCCCATAACCCTCCATCTGGAATTAACAAATGGCAACATATTGATATTTTTGCTTCTCATTAAAAAATAAATAGAACTTTACAGATAGAATTAGAAGTCTCTGTTGTTACCTCACCATTCTGTTTTAATTCCTCATCAGAGATTATTCATTTCCTGAATTTGGTGTATTTCCTTTCTTCCATTTATTTTTTTTTAATGGAAGTTTTTTAAAAATGGATTTTGAGAGAGAGAGAGAGAGAGAGAGAGAGAGAGAGATCTGCCTGTTGTTCACTTATTTATATATTCATTGGTTGTCTCTTGTATGTGCTCTGACCAGGGATCAAACCCTCAACCTTGGTGCATTGGGAAGATGCTCTAACCAAATGAACTACCTGGCCAGAGCCACGTTTTGTTTGTTTTTACTTTTATTCAATATGTATAAATAAACACTTGGTAGCATTATTTGGGTTTTTTAAGATTTTTATATAAATGTTTTCATGCTGTTTCTATAATTTTGTGACTTGCTTTTTTCATTCAATGGTATGTTTTGAAGATATTTGTATGTTAGTATATATTAATATATTTCATTCATCTTAACTCCTGCTGATGAATGTTTATATTGTTTCCTATATTCATAATTCAATGAGCAACTTTGCACCTAGCTCATAGGGTCTGAACATCATCAACTTTACTGGAAATTGCCAAATTACTCTCCAGAATGGTTGTACCAGTTTATATTCTTTTCCTTTTTTTTTTTTTTCTTTATTGATTTTAGAGAGAGAGAGAGAGAGAGAGGAAGGGAGAGAGAGAAACATGGAGAGAGAACATCAGTTGGCCGCCTCCTACATGCTCCTCACTGGGGATTGGACCCACAACCTGGGCATGCGCCCTGACCGGGAATCAAACTGGCGACCTCTTGGTGCATGGGTCAACACTCAACCACTGAGCCACACTGGCTGGGCTAATTTATATTCTTACTGGCAACACATGACAGTTCCTCACTTACTCTCAGTATCTCACATTTCAATGTGCCCACACAAGGGTGTGACCCATGTCATGTTGCTGGCATTTTCCTGATCACTGGTGAAGGTGAGCATTTTCTTCAGATATTTATTGGCTGTGTAGGTTTCCTCTTCTGCGAACTGCCTGTCCATATCCTTTGCCTATATTTTATTGAATTGTTTCAGCCTTTATGTATGTTCTAGATGTTAAATTATTGCATAAAATGTGACTTCAGCCTCAAAGAAAAAGCCAACCAAAGGTACGGAGATATTTGCTCAACTAAGGAATTTTTTCCCAAAGTACTAGACAGTAACAGGTAAATCTATAAAATTCAAAGGGAACCTCTACATTAAATTAGGGCTTGACTTCTCCACAGGGCTGCTGTCCTCTTCTCCCCTGCTTCCAGATGCATTACTTCATGAGATAAAATTGTTCTATTTCCAGGAAGGGTTCTTATTATGCAGGTTGCTTCTTCTTTCTATGGAGCATGGAGAGGGCCCGTGACACAGACTACCTTACTGGTGCTTGGCCACAAAATTCCACACTGGTTGATTAAGATTACGTTTCTAGGAGAAGTTGAAACTACAATTAGATCAGGTATTAAATCCAGGTTTGGTATCATGGGTTTTTAGCATGGCGGTGCCATGTCAGGAGTGTGGGTTGTTTTTCCCTGAACAAGGGCAGCAACCACAATTGCTTCATCCCTGAATTCCCAAGCCCAGCACATGCCTGGCACGGTGAACCAAACAGAACTCTGCTTGGAGAGCTAAGGAAAGGCCTTGCATTAGAAGAGTTATCTGCTTTGGATTGTGAATAATAAAGAGGAGTAACCTATGTCAGGCTCTCCTATGGAATTTTTTGTGAGGGAAAATATTCTATACACACACTTTCCAATACAGTAGCCATCACCTATGTGGCCTTTGAGTGCAGTACTTGAAATAGTGTGACCAAGGAACTGATTTTTTTTATTTCATTTAGTATCAATTACTTCAAATTTAAATTTCGAAGGTCGCCTGTGGCTAGCGGCTGCCATGTTGACCAGCATGACTCTAAGCATTGAGTAGCCCGCCCCACTGTGAACACTACTTACCAAATGCTAGGCCGGAACATACTTATACTTTCAGTTTCTCTGACCACTATCCAAGCCTAAAGCAATGTAGTAAGGAATAAAGTGAATATTACCATGCTTTCTGTGTGTGTTAGGTGCTGTTGAGTCAGCTGTGACTCCTGGCTACTCTATGAATGAGTGAGGGCCACCATATCCTGTCTTTTTTATTTTTATTTATTTATTTTTTTTCTTTTCTTTTCGTTTTTTATCTTTATTGTTGAATGTATTACAGATGTTACTCATTTTTCCCCCATTGACCCCCCTCCTCCCCACTCCCACCCCCCTCCCGCCTTTTCTCACACTATTGTCTATGTCCATTGGTTATGCATATAAGTTCTTTGGTTTATTTCTCCCCACCCCACAACCCCCTTCTCTTTGAGGTTTGTCAGTCTAGCAACCAATTCGTTCTTCTTAATCCCTTCATCTTTTTCATCCATTCCCCCAAACCCCCTCCCATCTGGCAAAATGTTCTCTGTATTTATGAGAATGTTTCTGTTCTGCCTGTTCATTTTGTTTGTAGATCCCATTGCCGATAGATATGTATTCATTGCCATTTTGTTTGTTCATACATTTTATCTTTTTCTTCAAAAAGACCCTTCAACATTTCATATAATAAGTTTGGTGGTGATGAACTCCTTTAACTTTTTCTTGTCTGGGAAACTCTAAATGACAGCTTTGCAGGATAGAGTAATCTTGGTTGTAGGTTCTTGCTTTTTATCACCCTGAATATTTCTTGCCACTCCCTTCTGGCCTGCAAAGTTTCTTTTGAGAAATCAGCTGACAGTCTTATGGGAACTCCCTTGTAGGTAACAAACTGCTTTTCTCTTGCTGCTTTTAAGATTCTCTCTTTGTCTTGAACCTTTTGCATTTTGATGATGATGTGTCTTGGTGTGGGTCTCTTGGGGTTCATCTTGTTTGGGACTCTGTGCTTCCTGGACTTGTATGTCTGTTTCCTTCACCAAGTTAGGAAAGTTTTCTGTCATTATTGTTTCAAACAGGTTTTCGATTTCTTGTTCTCTCTCTTCTCCTTCTGGCACCCCCAATATGTGAATGTTGGCAAGCTTGAAGTTGTCCTAGAGGCTCCTTACACTATCCTCATTTTTTTGGATTCCTTTTTCTTTTTGCTGTTCTGATTGGGTGTTTTTTTTTTTGTTGTTGTTTTTTTTTCTTCCTTGTGTTCCAAATCGATGGCTTGCTTTTTCGCTTTACCTACTCTACTGTTGAATCTGAATAAATTATTCTTTGTTTCAGTTAGTGCCTCCTTCATTTCTGACTGGTCCTTTTTTATGCTCTTGAGGCCCTCACTAAGTTCACTGAGGTTCTCACTAAGTTCATTGAGCATCCTTATAAGCAGTATTTTGAACTCAGTATCTGTTAGGTTGCTTATCTCCATTTCACTTAGTTCTTTTCTTGGGGTTTTGTTCTGTTCTTTCATTTGGGACCTGTTTCTTTGTTTCCTCATTTTGGCTGCCTCCCTGTGTTTGTTTCTGTGTATTACTTAACGAGCGGTATGGGGCTAGCTGAGACCAGATGCTGCTTATTTGATAGAATTTAGAAAAACCTGAAGCAGGATCCAAGACAGGCCAATACTATGGTTAAGCAACTGGCAACAGCTTGGGTGGGCCTGAAAGTTGGGTGGGACAGGGCCTCAGGGAATCACCAGGGCGGTGCCACCAGTGTGAGCCAGGTTGGTGGTGTCCCAGATATGGTGGCTGTCTGCCACCCCAGGGAAGGACTCACCAAAGGAACAAAGGCCTCTGACAGCACGTTTGTCCCAGAGAAAGCCCTTCTCCAGCCCTTGCTCCAATGCCAAAGAGCTTAGTTCGTCCCTGTATGTCTCCGGCGCCCCTCGAGCTGCTTCCCCTCCAAGCTTAGAGGGAGCAAGTCCAGTAAGTCTGTGTGCAGGTCCTTTAAGAGGAGCTGCCTGGGGCTCCAGGAGCCTCAGCCCCTCTGAGCCTCAGTTCCCACTGGTTTTTCCAGCCAGAAATGATGGGGATTCTCTTCCTGGCACTGGAACCCTGAGCGGGGCACCTGGTGTGGGACGGGGACCCCTCAGTCCTCAGGGAGGACCTTCTCAGCCAAGGAATCCTCCTGATTTTTATCGGCCACATGTAGGTGTGGGGCCAGCCTGTCCGCCTCTGCCCCTCCTACCAGTTTCCATGTGGCTGCTTCTTTAATTCCGTAGTTGTAGGTCTTACATTCAGCTTGATTTCAGGCGGTTTCAAATAATGGTTGTTCTGTAGTTTAGTTATAACTTTGATGTGGTTGTGGGAGGATGTGATACCGCTTTTACCTACGCTGCCATCTTGACCGGAAGTCTCCCATATCCTGTCTTAACAGCCCTGATCAGATCCTATAGACTAGAGCCTATGGCTCCTTTTATGCTCCACTCTACCGAGGTGAATAAGAGTCTTATCCCACCCATTGTAAAGCAACCAGGGATACCAGGGTTTAAAGACAATGCTGGTGTGCCCAACCAGTGTGGCTCAGTGGTTGAACATTGACCCACACACCAAGAGACTGCCGGTTTGATTCCTGGTCAGGGCACATGCCCAGGTTGTGGGCCTGATCCTCAGTGGGGGGCATGCAGGAGGTGGTCAATGGATGTTCTCTCTCGTCAGTGTTTCTCTCTCTCTCTCCCTTCCTCTCTCTCTAAGTCAATAAATTAAAAAATAATAATAATACTGGTGGACTTCTCAGAATCACCCCGTTTATTTAAAAGCAGCCCATCTATCTATCTATCCTTCTGTGTATTTATCCAAATCACATATATTGAGAGCCTACATATGCTCTCAGTGAGATCACAAAAACATGCAAGACAGCCAGAGAGTTAAATGTGCAAACAGCTAACAAATACTTTGCAAGGAGAGTACTGCTGAAGAAGTTGTGTGGGTGGCATGGTGAGGACACAGAGAGGGGAGATCCCTCCCCACAGATGGGGAGGTAAAGCTCAGTAGCAGAGCTGATGCTGAGTCTGAACAGTACCACCACCACCAAAAAGACAAACCAACAAACAAATGGGAGCTTGTTAAAAAATAACTTCTCAGGTTTCTTCCCTGGAAATTCCTAGTATAGAGCTTAGAAGGTTAGAGTGCACTTTTATTTAGCAAACACCCCAGGCACATCTAAGAAGCAGGTGTTGGGAGGATGGGGACATAATTCCCAGTGAGGAGCACGTTCCTGATATCTGACATGTGTCAATGTACCATATCTGCCACAGAATACATGGCAGGAGTTTGAAAAGTATACACTCTTTCCGAGATCAAAACTAATTAGAAAGTTGGAAAATAAAGAAAAATAAATGAATGAAAGAGAAAATGAGGCCACCTTGCAGACACCGTCGTACCGGAACCGCTCGAGCCTAGCCATGGTGAAGCCCATCGTGTACTTCGACATCGCCGTCGATGGTGATCCCTTGGGCCGTGTCACCTTCCAGCTGTTTGCGGACAAAGTTCCAAAGACAGCAGAAAACTTTCGTGTTCTGAGCACTGGGGAGAAAGGATTTGGTTATAAAGGTTCCTCCTTTCACAGAATTATTCCAGGATTTATGTGCCAGGGTGGTGACTTCACACCCCATAATGGCACAGGTGGCAAGTCGATCCGTGGGGAGAAACTTGATGATGAGAATTTCATCCTGAAGCACGTGGGTCCTGGCATCTTGTCCATGGCAAATGCTGGACCCAACACACACGGTTCCCAGTTTTTCATCTGCACTGCCAGCCTGAGTGGTTGGATGGCGAGCGCGTGGTCCTCGGCCAGGGGAAAGGCGGCAGGGGTATTGTGTAGCCATGGACCGCTATGGGTCCAGGAATGGCAAGACCAGCAAAAAGGTCGCCATTGCTGACTGTGGACAACTCTCATAAATTTGACTTGTGTTTTATCTTAACTACCAGACCATTCCTTCTGTAGCTCAGGAGAGCCACCCCTTCACCCCCATCTGCTTGGAATGTTCTATAATAGTCATGCTCTTGCCGCAGTTCGTTGAGTTCCATGTTTTCTTTACTCTTTCCAAGTCTAGCTGGATTGCAGAGATAAGTTTATGAATATGAAATAAAAACTAAACAATTGTCAAAAAAAAACAACAGAGAGAAAATGAAAACCACCCATAATCCCACCGTCCAGACCTAATCATTGTCTGATATTTTTCATATTTTGCTGTCTATTTCTTTACACACACACACACACACACACACACACACATGCACGCTTGGAATAATATCGTATCTATTCTGCTTTTTAAATACAGTTTTTAAATTTTGAATAATTTTAGATTGAAAAAAAAGTTGGAAAGGTGGTACGGAGAGTTCCCATACACTCCACTCTCCATTTTCTTATTACTGAAATCTTACATTAGTTTGACACTTACATTAGTTTAATATACAGATCTCAGTACAGTATTATTGACAAAAATCCATACCTTATTCAGACTTCCTTAGTCATTTCTTCATGTTCTTCTTCTGTTCCAGGAATACCATATTGCAGGCATCATGTCTCCTTCGGCTTTCCTTGGCTGTGACAATTTTTTTCGACTTTTCTTGTTTTTGATGACTTTGGCAGTTTTGAGGAGTGCTGGTCAGACATTTCATAGAATGTCCTTCACTTGGGATTTATCTGATTTTTTTTTTTTTTCATTTTTAGACTGGACTTTAAACATGCACATATCCTCAACCCAGAATTAATGGTTGTTATGATTTTTATAATATTTAATTTATTTTTAAAAATAAATAGAGCCCTGGACAGTTTGCTCAGTGTTTAGAGCATTGGCCTGCAGTTCGGAGAGACCCGGGTTCAGTTCCTGCTAAGGGCATGTACCTCGGTTGCAGTTTGTCCCCGGCCCTGGTTGGTCGTGCGAGTGGCAGCCACTCGATGTGTCCCTTTCACATCGATGTTTCTCTCTCTCTCTCTTCCTCTCTCTCCCTCCCACTCTACCTGAACAAAGAAATGGAAAAATGTCCTTGGGTGAGGATAAAAAAATAATAATAATAAAATAACAATGAAGAGAATTGGGGTGGGGCAGGAAGAGATAAACCAAATAACTTACATGCATGTATACACAACCAATGGACACAGACGATAGTGTGGGGAAAGGAGAGGGGTGGGAGAGAGGATGAGGGGGTCAGTGGGGGAAAATAAATAAAGAAAGAAATAACAAAGATAAAAAAAATAAAAACATATAATATTTTAATCTGAAAAAAATGAGTAGAGCCCGGTCAGTGTGGCTCAGTGGTTGAGCATCGACCCAGCACCAAGAGTTCTCCAGTTCGATTCCCAGTCAGGGCACATGCCCAGGTTGTGAGCCCAATCTCCCGTGGGGGGCATGCAGGAGGTGGCCAATCAATGTTCTCTCTCATTGATGTTTTTATCTCTCTCCCTCTCCCTTCCTCTCTCTCTAAAATCAATTAAAAAAAAATTTTTTTTTAAATGAATAGAACTGAAGTTTGCATCCCTTTATTCAGCCTCCCTGTCCACAGCCTCACAGGTGCAATCGTCTTGTTTAGTGTGTCATGTTTTATCTCCACCTTTACCTTTTAGATGTGTGTACGTGCACACCTATGCAAGCAGGAAGATACATGGTGTTTATGTGTACTTTAAACTTTTCCATGAATGGGAGTATACACACATCATTCTGTAACTTGATTTTTTTCACTCAACATTGTTTTCGAGACCCATTCACATAGATCTGCATAGACCTAGCCAGCTCATTTCTTTTGTCTGCTTTATTCTATAGTATAACTATAATATGACTATAAACATTCTATGTAGTATGAGCTTAGTATATCTTATCCATTCCCTCCTTGTACACACGTACAAGAGACTCTCCAAAGTATATACCTCAAGGTAGACTTGCTGGTTTATAGGGTCTGGGCCTTGTTTTCCCACATTCTCAGTGTTAGGAGACTTACATTTTTTCCAGACTTAAAGAAGTAAAATTTAGCCTGGCCAGTGTGGCTCAGTGGATTGAGCGCCGTCCCATGCATTGAGAGGTCCTGGTTCGATTCCCAGTGGGGTGCATGCCCGGGTTGCGGGCTTCATCCCCAAGCTTCATCCCCAGTGTGGAGTGCGCAGGAGGCAGCCGATCAGTCATGTTTCCATCTCTCTCTCCTATGTTCATTAGTCATTTGGTTCCTCTTACTACGAATTGATTGTTCCTTTTGGCCCATTTTTCTACTGAGTGTTTTTGTCTTTTTATTTCATTAAAGAAAAATATTTTGGGTAATAATCCTTTTCTTGTTGCATATGTTACAAATATATTGTTGCAGCCTGCTGTTTGTTATTTAGCATTACTGTTATCTCATTTGTCATCCAGAAGCTTACATTTTGACATAATCAAAGTTATCAGTCTTTCCCTGTATAATTTATGTTCTTTTTGTGTATTGTTTAAGAAGGCTTTCCCTACCTGAATATCATAAAAATATTCTCTATATTTTCTCCTGGTTGTTAAAATTTTTGTTTTTAATGATCATGAAATATCTTTTTGTTTTTCACTTAAAATGAAAATTAACTTTCTTTCTGTAAGAAGCCCAACTAACCAGTACCTTTAATAGGTTCAATCTCTCCACTGCTCAAGAATGCCAGCTCCATTAAATAAGCGTGCACATATGCAGGGACCTGCTTTTAGAATTTCTATCTGTTCAACTGATCTTTTATCATTGGCTCAGGCAAAGCTACACTGTTGTATTTATTTACCTTTATAATAAACTCTGATACCTGGTGGAATAAGCCCTCCTGTGTTACTAATCTTTTTCAGAATTGTATTGGATATATTCAGATGTTTATTCTACCACATGAATTTTACAAAAACTTTATAAGTTTTATGGAAAACCTTGTTAGATTTTCATTGACATTGCATGAAAGTTTTAGATTTATTTGGGAAAAGATAACCATCTTTACCATATTAAAGCTTTCTATATGTGAGCACAGTTTAGTTGTCTATTTTTAAATTACTTTTTATGTTTTCCAGTGCAGTTTAAAATTTTTTTAAACATCAAATTTCACAAAGTTTTTGTTTTATTTACTCATAGGCATCAAATTATTTTTATTGTTAAACTGTACTTTTAAAAATTTATTTGTGTAATACTAACTTATAGAAATATTATTTGTTTTTGAAAGTAGTTTTATATGCTCTACCTTGTTGAATTATTCTATTAGCTCTGTAAGACTTCCTGGACTTTCTAAATAAACAATCATACTATAAATAAATAATGATTATTTTGTCTCTTTATTTTTGATCTATGTATCTCCATTGCTCTATTAGCTAGAAGTTCTAACACAGTATTGATAATAGCTATATTATTATTATATGTAATATATAACATCTTATATAATATATTATATAATAATACATTATATGTGTTCTAATATATATAATGATATATTATTTCATTATTATAACCTAGTATTGATAATGTGGTAGTGTATGTCTTTGTCTTGTTCTTGATTTTAATGGAAAAACTTTTAGGCACATTATATATCATAAAATTTATTATAATATGATATCAATTTTGTTAGATGCCTTTTTTCAAGCCAAGGTTGTTCAAGTTTCCTTCTATTTATACTTTGTTAAGATTTGTTTTTTTGAATCACACATGAATATTAAATTTTTTTGAATGCTTGGTCCACACCCATTGCAGTGATCATGTGGACTGTGCCTTTAAATCTGCCAATGTAGTGAATACATGGATAGATTTTCTTAAGGTAAAATTTCTGTGCATTCCTGGAATAAACACACTAGCTCTTCTTTTGGGGGGGGGGTATTCTTTTTGTTGTTGTTGTTACAGATGTTTCTCCTTTTTTACCCCATTGACACCCTCCTCCCCATTCCCCCACCCCATCCCCGGCTTTGTTGTCCATGTCCATTGGTTATGCGAACATGCATATAAGTTCTGTGGTTTTTCTCTTCCCTCACACAACCACCCCCTCTTCTGAGGGTTGTCAGTCTGTACCCTACTTCCACATCTCTGGGTTTACCCTATTCCTCAAACAGTTATGTTCATTATATTCCACAAATAAGTGAGATCAGCCCTGGACAGTTTGGCTCAGCGGTTAGAGCGTCGGCCTGTGGTCCGGAAAGATCTGGGTTCGGTTCCCGCTAAGGGCACGTGCTTTGGTTGCAGTTTGTCCCCGGCCCTGTTTGGTCGTGCGGGTGGCAGCCACTCGATGTGTCCCTTCACGTCGATGTTTCTCTCTCTCTCTCCCTTCCTCTCTCTCCCTCCCACTCTATCTGTACAAAAAATGGAAAAATGTCCTCGGGTGAGGATAAAAATAAATAAATAAATAAGTGAGATCATGTGGTATTTGTCTTTTTCTGCTTGGCTTGTTTTGCTTAGGATAATACATTCCAGGTCCCTCCATGTCGTCTCAAAGGATAAAAGATCTTTCTTTCTTACAGCTGCATAGTACTCCATTGTGTATATGTACCACTGCTTTTTTATCCATTCCTCTACTGATGGCCACTTGGGCTGTTTCCAGATCTTAGCTATTGTAAATAGTGCTGCTATGAACATGGGGGTACATATATTCTTTCTGATTAGTGTTTCAGGCTTCTTAGGGTATATTCCTAGAAGTGAGATCACTGGGTCAAATGGAAGTTCAATTTTTAATTTTTTGAGGTAACACCATATTGTTTCCCATAGTGGCTGCACCAGTCTGCATTCCCTAGAGCAGTGTACTATAGTCCCCTTTTCTCCACACCCTCACCAACACCTGTTTGATGATTTGTTGATGGCCGCCTTTCTGACAGGTGTGAGGTGATACCTCATTGTTGTTTTAATTTGCATCTCTCTGATGATTAGTGATGTTGAGCATTTCTTCATATGTCTCTTGGCCATTTGTATGTCCTGTTTGGAGAGGTGTCTATTCAGCTCCTCTGCCCATTTTTTAATTGGGTTCTTTGTCTTCCTTTTGTGGAGTTGTATGAGTACTCTATATATTTTGGAAATTAACCCCTTATCTGATGTATCATTGGCAATGATGTTCTCCCATATAGTGGGTTGCCTTTCCATTTTGATGGTTGTTTCTTTTGCTGTGCAGCTTTTTAGTTTGATGTAGTCCCATGTGTTCATTTTTTCCTTTGTTTCTCTTGCCTTAGGTGATGTATCAGTGAAAATTCTGCTCCGTATGATGTCCGAAATTTTGTTGCCTACATTTTCTTCTAGGATTTTTATGGATTCATGGGTCACATTTAAGTATTTTATCCATTTTGAGTTTATATTTGTGTATGGTATAAATTGATGATCTAGTTTAATTTTTTTCCATGTAGCTGTCCAATTTTCCCAACACCATTTATTAAAGAGGCTGTCTTTACTCCACTATATGCTCTTGCCACCTTTGCCAAATATTAACTGAGCATAATGTCTTGTTCATTTCTGGGTTCTCTGTTCTATTCCACTGGTCTATATGCCTGTTCTTGTGCCAGAGCCAGGCTGTTCTGATTACAGTAGCTTTATAGTATAACCTGATATCTGGTATTGTGATCCCACCTACTTTGTTCTTCTTTTTCAAGATTGCTGTGGCTATTCGGGGTCTTTTTTGGATCCATATGAACTTTGGAAGTATTTGTTCTAATTCTGTGAAATATGTCATTGGTATTTTGATGGGGATTGCATTGAATCTATAGATTACTTTGGGTAATATGGACTTCTCTTTCATTTCTGATTTTGTGTATTTGGGTTCTCTCTGTGTTTCTTGGTGAGTCTAGCTAAGGGTCCTTCAATCTTGTTTATCTTTTCGAAAAACCAGCTCTTGGTTTCATTGATCCTTTGAATTATTTCTTCTTTCTTTTTGTTTGCTTTTTAATTCTTTAAGTTGTGAGGTTAGATAGTCTATTAGAAATTTTTCTTTCTTTCTTTTTTTTTTATCCTCACCCAAGGACATTTTTCCATTTTTTGTTCAGATAGAGCAGGAGGGAGAGAGAGGAAGAGAGAGAGAGAGAAACATCGATGTGAAGGGACACATCGAGTGGCTGCCACCCGCACAACCAACCAGGGCCAGGGACAAACTGCAACCAAGGTACGTGCCCTTAGCGGGAACCGAACCTGGGTCTCTCTGTACCGCAGGTCGACGCTCCAACCGCTGAGCCAAACCGGCCAGGGCCAATTTTTCTTGTTTCTTGAGGTAGACCTGTAGTTCTATGAACTTCCCTCTCAGAAATGCTTTTGCTGCATCCCATAGATTTTGTGTTGTTGTGTGTTCATTTTCATTGTTTTTCAGGAAGCTTTTAATTTCTTCCTTGATCTACATGGTAACTTATTCATTGTTTAATAACATGCTATTTAGCCTCCATGTATTCAAATGTCTTTGTATGTTTTTGTTGCAATTGATTTCTAGTTTCATGCCATTGTGATCTGAGAAGATGCTTGATATGATTTCAGTCTTCTTGAACTTGTAGAGATTTAGTTTGTGTCCTATCATGTGGTCTTTGAGAGTGTCCCTTGTGCACTTGAGCAGAATGTGAATTCTGCAGTTTTGGGGTATAATTCTCTGTAGATATCTATTAAATCCATTTGGTCTAGTGCTTCATTTAGAGTTTCTGTTTCCTTGCTAATTTTTTGTCTAGAGAATCTATCCAGTGATGTCAGCAGGGTGTTGAAGTCCCCTGCTGTGATTGTATTGCTGTTGATTTCTCCTTTGAAGTCCTCCAGAAGAATTTTAATACATTTCGATGCTCCTATATTGGGTGCATATATGTTTATCAAGGTTATATCTTCTTGTTGGATGGATCCTTTCAATATTATGTAGTGGCCTTCTTTGTCTCTAGTTATGGCTTTCACTTTGAAATCTATTTTATCAGATATGAGTATTGCTACCCCAGCTTTTTTTTTCTTTTTGTTTGCTTGGAAGATTTTTTTCCATCCCTTCACTTTCAACCTATGTGAGTCTTTTGTTGTGAGGTGGCTCTCTTGTAAACAACATATGCATGAGTCATGCTATCTTATTCAATCAGTTACTCTGTGTGTTTTTATCGGAGCATTCAGTCCATTTACATTTAAGGTGATTATTGATATGTACTTATTTATTGCCATTTTTGTTTAGTTTGGTTATATTTTTCTTCCTATTTCTTCTACTAATTACAGCAGTCCTTTTAACATTTCTTGCAGTGCTGGTTTGGTGCTAATGTATTCCCTTAGCCTTTTTTCTTGAGGTAGGCCTGTAGTGCTATGAACTTCCCTCTCAGAAATGCTTTTGCTGTATCCCATAGATTTTGTGTTGTCTGGAAAGCTCTTTATTTGACCTTCTATTTTGAATGATAGCTTTGCTGGTTAGAGTAGTCTTGGATTCAGATCCTTGTTTTTCATGACCTTGATTACTTGATGCCATTCCCTTGTGGCCAGTAGTGTTTCTGTTGAGAAGTCAGCTGAGAGCCTTATGGGGGTTCCTTTGTAGGTAACCTGTTGCTTAACTCTTGCTGCTTTTAGGATTCTCTCTTTATGTTTAATTTTTTGGCATTTTAATTACTATGTGTCTTGGTGTGGGCTTGTTTCGGTTCTTCTTACTTGGGGCTCTCTGTGCTTCTGGAAGTTGAATGCCTTTTTTCTTCACCAAATTAGGAAGTTTTCTGTCACTATTTCTTCAAATATATTCTCTAATCCTTGCTCATTTTCTTCCTCTTTGGGGACTTCTATGATGTGAATATTATTACTTTTCTAGTTGTCCCACAGTTCTCTTAAGCTGTCTTCCTGTTTTTTAATTTTTTTTCCTTTTTGTTTTCAGATTGATTGATTTTTTTCTACCCTATCTTCTAATTCACTGATCTGGTTCTCAGCTTCCTCTACTCTGCTGTTTAGACCTTCCAATGTGTTCTTTATTTCTGATATGTCATTCTTCATTTCTTCTTGGTGTTTTTTAATTTCTATTTGGTTGATTTTCAACATTTCTATGTCTTTACTCATGGTGTTGATGTCCTTACTCATGCTGTTGAGCTTCCTCAAGATCATGGCTCTGAATTCTTGCTCTGTTAACTTGCTTAACTGCTCCACATTTATCTCATCTTCAGTAGAGGTGTCTTGTTCTTTCATTTGGTGTTTGTTTCTTTATTTTACCATTTTGGCCATCACAGTGGGCTTTGGAGCCTTTCAAATTTTCCCTGTGGGTGTTGGTGTTCTGCTGTTTGTGGCTCCCTCTCCTGGATCTAAATGAGTGAGGGAAGACCCACGTTAAACACCACTGTCAAGTCTTACTTTCCTGATTAGAGTTACTAGCCCAGGAATGGTTCAGTTATCCTCTAGCTTTTTGCCAGGAGGCTATCAGTAGCGGTTACTGAAAGAGCCTTGGGTTCTTAGTTGAATGAAAAACTTCCTCAGGTGCTCAGTGTAAGGGGATTTCCCGAGGGTGGGGCAGATGCTGGTTATTAGTGAACCTCAATTTGCATTTCAATGGCCCACCTGGGTGGGGTTGAATCTCCGAGGGAGGGGCCACCGCCTCTCCCCTGAGCCCTGGGAAGGAGTAACATGGCCACTGCCCTGTGTGGCTGCAACTTAGCAAAAGCTCTGAGTGCCCTCCAAATCCCAAGTGTTTCCACACAGTTCCAGTCCAGTCTGCCCTCCCTCTGCCGGAGCCCAAGGTGAGTGGCTGTGGCTATTTTAGCCTCTGTCCTGGCTCTGCGCTGTTGAGCCGCTTGGGAGTTTAACTCGAGGGCGCTGCTCACAGCTAAGGCCGCTGCTGTCTGTGGGCTCCCAGCCCCCCTCTTGCGCCTTTGCAATCCTACCAGGATCAAGTCAGTGTCCCTGGTTATATGATCTTCCCAAGTTGCTTTTTGGTTGCTTTCTCCCGATGATTTGTCTTTATTTTAGTTGTAATTCCAGTTTGGTCCTGGGAAACGGTCTGTGTAGCTTCAATTCACTCCACCACCATTTTGGAATCCCTATTTTTAAATTAATATATGCTTTTACCTTTATTTTCTAATTCTTTGGGGGTTTTTTCTCTGTTCTTCAGGTTCTTTCAGTTAAATGCTTCCTTAAATAATTTCCAGTCTTGTATCTACTATGCACGTGTAAGCTGCAAATGTCCTTGTAAATGTCAGTCTAACTTTACCCTGCATTTTTTATTATGTAGTGGTCTTTTCTGATTAAAAAATTTTCCAATGTGATTTTCTTTAAAGCCACAAACAGAGCCGTGTCCATAAATGTACTGATGATATCAATTATTTGAAATTTGTACAGTCTTGCTTTGTGCCTATTATTAAATCATATTTGCTGTTTTTTCGAATAATCTATGTAATTCCTATTTTGTCTTTTTGATTAGTTCTTTTAGAGACATATGTTAAAGTCTCTTCATTTAATTGTGAATTAAAGAAATTCTCTGTAATTTTTTCAGTTTTATTTTTGCATTTCAGTTACACTTATTCATGCCTACTCGTACATAATTGTATCTTCTTGGACTTTTCATTTTGCTACTTTTATAAATATGTAATATCCCTACTTTTAGCCCTGAATTCTGTTTTGATATCCATATTGCTATTTCGCTTTATTTTGACTATCATTTCAAAGTATATCTCTTCCTATTTTTTTATTTTAAAACTTTCTATGTTGTTTCATTTTAGATATACCTCATATTCAATATGTAACTAGATTTTTGTTGTTGTTAATACTTACTTGATATTTTTCCACTGATTTTTAAATAGAGTGAAAGAAAGAGAGAGCAAGAGAAACATAGATTTGTTGCCTCCTGCACAACCTTGATCAGGGCCGGGTATCAAACCTGCAACCCAGGCCCTTGAACCCTTGACCAGGAACCAAGCTCTCACGCCTTTGGTCCTTTGGGCCAATGCTCTAACCACTGAGCAAACCATCTAGGGCTGTAACTAACTTTGTTTTATTTCTTTATTCTCACCTGAGGACATTTTTTCATTTTTTGTTCAGATAGAGTGGGAGGGAGAGAGAGAGAGAGAGAGAGAGAAACATCCACGTGAAAGGGACACATCGAGTGGCTGCCACCTGCACGACCCAACCAGGGCCAAGGGCAAACTGCAACCGAGGTACATGCCCTTAGCGGGAACTAACCTGGGTCTCTCTGGACTGCAGGCCGACGCTCCAACCACTGAGACAAACAGGCCAGTGCTAAATTTGTTTTTTTTTTAGATTCAATTTCACCATCTTCAGTAATAAGTAAACTTATTTTTTTCTTTAAGATTAATTATATTGTTGAAGGTATATGTCCTGTCTTATTTGGTGTTTCCAGTTACCACATTCCTTTCTTTGGTCACCTCTTCTGTTTTCTTGTCCTCTACTGAACTGTCCGTATTCTTCGTCCTCTCTTCTTCCCTTCCGCTAGGTCAGAGTAATGCATGGTTTTTTGTTTTTGTTTTTAGAAAACACCCCAAACGCCTTTTAACGTCACCATCTCGTGGAATGTAAGGTTAGCATCCCTAGCCTCCTGCCTAACAAGATCCGGGCTGGAGGACACGTTCACCTCCTTCCAGTGCTCTCACTTCTGTTACTGTTCCCACCGAGGGGCTGCCGGCCAGCTCAGGGGACGCTGATTGGTGCAGTCTACAAGGCTCCGTCCTACCCCCAAATAAACCCCAACCGAAACCCTCCATAAAACAGCAAGTAGTAGACTACCTATCTAGAGAGATTATTAAGCTTTTCCTGAAGCAGGATTGTAGAAGAATTCAGAACCTAGCACAGTGTCTAGACATTACAGGCACCCTTGAGTATTTGTTGACTAAATTATGTCATTTGGTTATTTTCCCTCATGAGGTGTATTAATATGTCACTCTTTACTATAGCTAGGTGTTTTAGATTTGGTAGTCCTAATCCTACAACACCCCTACAATGTGGACATTGTGAGGTGTCTTTACAGGTAAACTGGCTCAGAGAAGTGAAGTAACTGGCCCAAGTTCATATGTAGCTACTTAGAAAGTGGTTTTTCTGAGATTCAAACCAAGTGCTGCCCTGGACTGGTAGTCCTCAACACTGGCTAACCATCAGAATCACCTGGAGAACTTTTAAAATATTCAGATGGCCCTGGCCGGTTTGGCTCAGCAGTTAGAGTGTCGGCTCATGGACCAGAGAGTCCCAGGTTCGGTTCCCGCTAAGGGCACGTACCTCAGTTGCTGTTTGTCCTCGGCCCTGGTTGGGGTCGTGTGGATGGCAGCCACTTGATGTGTCTCTCTCATGTCGATGTTTCTCTCTCGTCGCTGTTTCTTTCTCTCTCTTCCTCCCTCTTTCCCTCCCGCTCTATCTGAAGACAAATGCAAAAATGTCCAAAAACTTCAGATGATCAGGCGTCATCTTAGACTAATTAAATCACTAGTCTTGGAGGTGGACGCAGCATCTGTATTTTTTAAAGCTTTTCAAAGTCTACTTTAACCCCTTCTCATATTACAGATTGGGTAACTGGGTCTCAGAGAAGGGACCCTACAGCTAACAGTGTTGGAACCAGAACTCAAATGAAGAGTTTTTGCTAATCCCATGCTGTCCTCTAGGAGCTTACTTGACATTGACTAGTCAGTCCTCCACTATGGGCTTCACCACCCTGCAAAGGGGAAGGGCCCTGCTCCCAGACAGTCCTTGTCTGCCCTCTGGTGGGCTAAAATGGCAAAGAGTACGACCTTGGGCAAAACTTAAGATAAAAATCTCTACAGACTCCTGTATTGATTAATCCAAATGCTGGGTGTAGATTTATTTAAGCTGCTAGGTGATGGCACTTTATGGCATCCTTATACTTGCAAAGAGAAAACAACAACATCATCAACACAAAAACACAACCACTCCGGACTGGTTCAGTGCCTTGGCTCTAACTCCCTCACCTAAAAACTCAGGGAGAAAAATGTAAAATCTTACTGAAACTTTGATTAAGGCAGCAGAGTCTTGTGGTTCATCATACAGGTTTTGGAGTCAAACACACCTAACGACAAATTCTAACTCCACAATTTATTAATCTTATAAACTTGGGTGAACCAAATGACATCTTTAATCCTCAGTTTGTCATCTGTAAAATGGTCATTTCGGTGCCTAATTCACAACAGCATTAACCCCCTCCACCCTCACACCCACCAATGGTTATCATTGCCATTACCGACATGGACCACGTTCCAGGCCTGGAAAACACTCAAATGGGACAAGAATGTTTTCAGTGCCATTGTATACTATCTCTGCGCTGGCATCTGCTTCTCCTCACCCCCCAGAGAGAACCTGCGTCTCTCCACATCCCCCCCCCCCCCACTACAGTCTTTCATATAATCTCTCCCTGTGAGAAGAAACTAGAACTCTGATCTTTCCTTCATTAAAATAGATTTTGGATGTAGTCATATCCTCATTCCAGGGGATCTCATGCGAAAAGAATTATAAGAAGATGAGAAGAAACCAGCATAGGAGACAGAGAATGTGTGACTGATTAGGTGGGAGAGAAACCAGGAGCGTGTGTTATCCTAAGGGCCAAAATGTCTCGAGATGAAGGAAACCATCAATTAGGTCAAATGCTGTCATAGGTTAGGCAAGATGAGAACCTAGAATTGACGATCAAATTTTGCAAAGCGGAGGTCATTGGTAACCTTGGCAAAGCAATTTTTTAAAGATATTTTTTTTTATTGATTTTGAGATAGAGGATGAGAGAGAGAGAGAGAAATATCAATCAGCTGACTCCCGTACGTGCCAACCAGGGCTCAAACCCAAGGCCTGAGGGGTGCCTATTGAACCTTAGACCCTATAGAGCGCGGAATGACACTCTGATCAACTAAGCCACCTGGCCAGAGCAACAAAAGCAATTAAAAAAAAATTTTTCCCCTTTATTGATTTTAGAGAGAGAAGAAGTGAGAGAGAGTGAGATAAAAACATGGATGGGAGAGAACATTGATTGGCTGCCTCCTGCATGCCCCCCACTGGGGGTCGGGCCCACAACCTGGGCATGTGTCCTGACCGGGAATCAAACCGGCGACCTCTTTGTGCATGGGTCGATGCTCAACCACTAAGCCACATCAGCCAGAAAACAAAAACAATTTTGACATGGTGGTTGTGAAATTCTGACTGGAGTAAGGAATTTGATACATCAAGTACAGACTAGTCTTTTGTGAAGTTTTCCTATAAAGGGAAGCAAAGAAGTGGGGTGGTAACCAGAGGGAGTTTCTTTATTAAGATGGAAGAAATCACAGCATTTCTCATGCTGATGGGGAGGATCCAGTGTGAGGAAGACTGGTGATTCAGGGGAGAGAGGGAAGAAGTGCTAGAGCAGCATCCTTCAGGGTCAAGGGAGCGGAAGTTAGCAAACGGGTGAGAGCCTTCCACGGAGCAGAGGCACAGTTTACTCATAACAAGGGGAGGGGCGGGGCGGTGCGCACAGGTGCCCTTACGGGGGTAGATGCACGGGGAGCCTGTCTGTGCAAGTCCTCTTGGATGGAGCGTTTTCTCAGTGAAGTAGGAAGCAAGGTCACTGATGAGAGTAGTTGTACAAAGTGAGATAAAGTACCATCAGGAGAGCAAGTGATATGTTCAGTTTTAGAAATGTAACTCATAGAGTGATGGTGATGAGGTCTAGTGGGTAAGAATCTTTGCTGAAAACAAATAATGAGGTTCACATGTAACTTCAACTAACAATGACAATAAACACAATCACGATGCTCTATATTTTCTTTATTTTCTAATAACTATTTAAACCACTCTACAAAATGCTCTATAACATTGTTTAAGAAAACTTCTGAAACATTTAGACCCCGTTTACCTACCCATCAAAACATCATGCAAACACTTATTTTCTTAGCGAGTATTCAGCTTCGAGGAATTACTAACAAGTGACGGTACATTTTAATTCAATACACCACGATGAGAATTTACCCCAAGCATATAAACTTTAAAATAAAACAACATACATTTTTTAAAACCATTTTAGATTCAATCATTTTGTTTTTCCCAGAAGTGAAAGCCAAGCCCAATCTCCTTTCCCAGTCACAGCCTGGAGCTCACGGCGGACTTGCAAAGCGTACGCCGGCTCCCCCTGGGGTGCCTCTCTGGTGATGCCGATGGTCCGATGGTTCGTGTCATCACAGGTAGAAGAGGGAGTTGGCTAATTCCAAACTTGGTTCTTTGTGGATGCTCTGTGCCACGAGGAAGGTCAGCTTGTGTGCATACTGACACGGTGCTGGGATACTGATCAAGCCCTGAGAGGGAGAAGTAGGGTGGTAACTAAGAGGATAGCCGGTTCTTCATCTACTCGTCACATACACAATAGGACATGTTTGTGAGTCAACAATCACTAGACTCAACCAACAAGGGCATCCTGCTCACTGGGAGCGAATGCTCTCTGGGCAGAATGAGGAGAAGGCCAGTCTGTCATCCTGGTGCTGGGAGCTGGGAGCTACCACAGTTACGGGTAATTTATGTTCCCTTCGACTTAATGTTCCAAGGGGCTCAGAACAAACCTTGGCCTCATGCACGGGCACACAGAACAGGGCCGCCCTCCTTTCCCACCAGGCGTCTGAGCTGGCTTCTACCTCAGCTGTGGCATGGAAATAACAATACCCTGATCTCCTCCCAGGTTTGCGTAAGATAATGAGTGTATATCATAAAGTCCTCTGGAAAGTATAATAATTACATTCTATTAATAGTTATTGCTATTTCATTTCTAAGACAGACTCTGTTTCTCCCACTATGGACTTAAGGAGTCGTTCGTTCATTTATTCATTCATTCATTCCTCCTTTGTGAAGTCAGGCACTGTGCTAGCTGTAGAGATACAAAGGTTAACTGAGTAACAAATCCTGGGTGGGAACCATGAGTATCAGGACTCAGGGATCAGTAAACAGATGTCACTCACCGGCCAGTTGTAGTACAAATGGCACAGTTTGAACGTCAGTCTCTGCATGTGGTCGGGCTTCAAGCCGTTGTCATCATAGATGACATTATAGTAGGTGGGATTCACAGTGCCCCGACAGGCGGTCTGGCTGACCAAGTAGAAGTCATACCTGGGGGGGAAATGGAGTGCACGTGAGAAAGAAGGCAAACAAGATGAGGCCGAACCTGAACAGCATGCAGAGAACGTTTCGTCAAAAGTCGGTTTCCTAACAGCACTTGCCATTCAGGACGGGTGGCTTCTGAATCCACCACGGTGCCAAGTGGCGGGTTCTGTAAGGTGTGGCCCATTTCCATGAAGAACCGTGGCATGCACCTCTTCCTGACCACAATCACCGACAGCTTGGAGCTTGGAACCAGAAACACAAAAAAATAAGACAGAACTAAAACTAAGCCATGCAGCTTTCTATTTCTCTTAGTTGGTCATTTTTGATGGAATATATGAATGGATAAATTCATTAGAAAAACACTGCAAAAACAAAGAAAATAAAAATCACCCCCAGTCTCTCCTCCCCCAGAGACACACGGAAGTTTTTAAATTAGGGATTGTTTTCATTTGCTGTGAAAGTGTGGTAGGTCCAGTCATTCAGCTGGTTCTTATCATTTAAAGGGGACAGGGAGGAATGGTCGATAGGACAATGAATTTCAATTAGTACTTCTAAAAGAAGATTTTCCAGAATTATCTGTGGACACAAGATTTTTTTTCCCCATTAGCAACTGTACCCCCATTTTCACCTTCAGCCTTCCTCTCAATTTCTGAACAGAAGTCCCTCTTCCTCCTCAAATCACCGCTTCTGAACCAAGCAAAACACTCCTGAGGGGATGGGTGGACGAACCAAATATACATTTGGGTCACATGCTGAATGACCAAGTGCTAAAGTCAGCATTTGGTAAACCCAAGGCCACCGTGAAAGGAACTTCTGAGATGTAAAGGTCACCGTGAAATTTCACGTTAAGCATTTTAATTATTTAAAATATATATCATTGCCCTGGCAGGTGTGGCTCAGTTGGTTGAGCATCATCCCGTCCACCGAAAGGTTGATGGTTTAATTCCCAGTCAGGCACAAGCCCAGGTTTCAGGTTTGATTCCCAGTCAGGGTGCGTACAGGAGGCAACTGATTGACTTTTCTCTCACATTGATTTTTCTCCCCCCACCCCCTTCTAAAAATCAACAAAAACATATTGGGAAGAAAAATATATTTTTAATGTTTCCAATACTGAGACTTAAAAGTTGATGTCCTCGTGTAAGAAAATGAACTCCTGAGCACCCTCAGTGATCCCTAAATTGCATACTTGTGACTCTGAATAGAAACAATCAGCTGAGCTCAGTGAGGAGCCAGAGATTTGGGCTCTGACCCTCTGGATGCAGCTGAAGGTGATCTTGCCCTGAGCTCTCCTGCTCTCCCTCCTACAGTCACTGAGGGGGTCACGACAGCTCCGTTCAGGCTCTTGGCTGATGGTGGCGATGGTGGGGTAGCCCTACAGGTGGAGTGCTGTGCACTGCTTGGAAGAAGATGCTTTCTGCATATTTTAAGATTATCATCCTCTCCTTTTCCAGTTCTAGTATTTTTCTTGCACTTGACATAGTGGTGGAACATGGGCTCTAGACACGCGGCAATGCAGCGAGGTGCCTGGTGTTCTAGAGGGTCTGATTCCCCGTGCAGCTCAGCAGTCACAGAGCTCACTCCTTGTACCTGCTGCACTCACTGCCTGCACCTCACAGGGTCAGCCTGTGTGTGGATCTGAGCCTTGAATTAGAAGCCACAGCTTGTTTTCTCCCACGGCATGTTGATAGGCACGAGGCATCTTCACCTGGAGCATGACACCGCCTTCCTCCAGGTGCCACCGCCCCAGGCCCCCAAAGCTCACACCACCCAGGCTATTTACAGTGAGACCAACCCGACTACTCTCCAATCTAGGGGCAATCAATCCACCCACATGCAGAAATAGAGCAAAACGTAACTGCACAGAACATGATGTGCCCACGTATCATAATTCTAACAGCTACGACAAATGCGCTATCATTGGGAGTGTGGAGAAAGAACAATTTAATACCTGGTATCTGAACTCGCTTCTGTCAGGCTGCTCAGCAGCTGTGGAACTTCGTATTCAATGAGCGTTTTTAGCTGACCGTTGCCCACACCATCGCGGTACACAATAATCCGTGCGGGGAGACCTCGGTTGCACTCGTACCATTTGTTGAGGGCTCCTGCAGAGGTTGGTGTAAGGGAAGGATGACTTGTCCAACGCCAACAAAGAATAAAATTCCCATTAAGTTTCAATGTTTACATAAATTTGCTATTTCTCTCTTGTGAAAGAGAGTATACCTAATTTAGGTTGTATTTGCCATAACATAAAAACAGTAACTTTAGGGAACATTCCTGCCTCTTCACTATTTGAGGAATCATAATGGTTTCTATGGAAAAATAGATTCTTAAACTTAGCACATTGCTTCAGTAAAATGTTAATATTTAAGCAATAAATTAAGATTTAATTCCTGCAATAGACATGCAAATTCCCCAAACCAAATGAACAAACACATTTAGTTTCTTCAAGTTTTTAAATCCTCTCAATAAACAGACTGGATACATTTAGGTCATTTTCTTCTCTAAAGAGCATAAATATGAAAACATAGGAAAGAACTTGGCTGCTCCTTTGAAAGCATCTTTCCACACAGACTCACCCAACTAGAAGCCAAGTCTCACTGGCAATATGAACTTTAGAAACATCCCCACCCACTCTAACTAGAAATCATCTAAACAGCAGAGACCAGAGAGTAAAAACCAACCAGCAGAAACTTCCATAACTACTAAAAAAATGACCAGGTTTGAAGTGAGAGGAAAATGACAGAATAATACAATAAAGATGCAATTATTCTTTTTGTGTATATATAACTGTATTAATCGTCCAGGAAATTAATTTTAATTTGATAGAACAGGATCACATATGTAAATCCATTACAAACACACACCACCAAATTCACTTTTTTAGGAAAAAAAAAATCTTGACAATCCTCCAAAGTTCATGGATGGGAAAACGCAGGTCACGGGAGGGAGGGAGGTGCCCAGGCACACGCCTCAGGAGTGACAACGCCAGATCTGGATCCGGGCCAGGCTGGCGAGGGGTGGGAACCCCGGGTCCCTCTTTCCCCCACACCACACCCTCCCCGCCTGCTCCGTCTTCCCATCTTCTCCTCTGTGCCACACTGTACCTGCTAACACCCCCAAAGACATCTCTCCTATTCCTAGACCTAACAGTGTTCTGTCATAATCCCTGTTCCTCTAGGGAACACTTTTCTGGCCTTCAAACGACTTGCCAGAGCCACCAGCAGCCACAAACTCCTCCTGGCTTTCGTTTATCACACGCAGACAGCAATGGGAATTCTACAGTCTGACTGCTAGCCTGAGTCAGGACACAGGTCTGGGGACCTGCAACTGGCTGCCCACTGACTCAGGCAGGCTTGGGAGCTTGCTTCCTCCTATCGGGTCTCCTGTGGGCACGTGGACTTCGGGTCTGAAGGAATAGTCCTTGGAGCCCACCCCCGCCACTGTGGTTTTAGTACCTATCATGAAAACTTTTAAGCAGTCTGCAACCTCCGTGGTGGTTCTCTGAAGGATACAGCGGGAAAACCACCTAATGTAAGCGAAGAACAAAAGTTCAAAAACGTCTACAATAATCATGTATTAGGGTTAAATTAAGAAATCAACATTATGCGTAAAAGTCAACATTGTTCATAATTTTATATATGCTATAGGGTCACAATTATATGAAAAACCCACCCTCCCCCCCAAATAAAATGTATCGAAAAGAGAAACTAAAGCATTGTGCTGACATCAGACACATCTGGGTTCAAATCCTGGCTGGCGTCCTCATCAATTATGTGACTTTGCTACGTGAACCTACGCTCCCGCTTCCTCACCTGTAACAAGGAAATTCACAAGATGGTATGATGGTTACTACCTCATAGGGTTACTGTAAAAATTAAATTAGATAATATATGTAAAGTGCCTAGTACAGCACTGGACACATAATGAGCACTAACAGAGGCCTTTGTGTTATTATTATAAAGAAATGGCCCTGGCCGGTTTGCTCAGTGGTTAGAGCGTCGGCCTGCGGTCCGGAGAGACCCGGGTTCGGTTCCCGCTAAGGGCACGTACTTCAGTTGCAGTTTGTCCCCGACCCTGGTTGGTCGTGCGGTGGCAGCCACTCGATGTGTCCCTTTCACGTCGATGTTTCTCTCTCTCTATCTCTTCCTCTCTCTCCCTCCCACTCTATCTGTACAAAAAAATGGAAAAATGTCCTTGGGTGAGGATAAAAAAAAAAAAAAAAAGAAATGCATCAGTTAAGCAGAGTAGATCTTTTATTTTCAAAAGTCAGAGATTTCTCAAGCATAAACTTCCACTTCTATTGGTAAGCTTTTTGGACTTAAAATCTTAACCTGATTAACTTGAATTTCAGAAACAAGTTTTCTTGCTGAAGTCATCCAATAATTTAAAGCACTTAGAAAATGAAGATCCTACAGTAACAAGTGTGCTGTCGACATTATTAAAGTTCTCTAAATATAAGCAACAATGACGCAAGCAGGATGCTGCTGACTTGCTGCCCACCCTTCATCTGCTTATCAGGGAAGTCACACATGTAATAGGAACCTCTTTCAACCCGGGATGAAGTTGGAGGCATGCTGTTGTTTTTCCTGTTTCCCACAATCCCAGATACATATCCGACCACCAATTTAATGGAGTCAATCAAACAGCTAAAGTCTAGAAAGAAGACATTTTGCCAACAGCTCCTACAGCCTCAAAGCATTGTTTAAAATACTGAAACAGTTCTAAGAACTACAACTAAATAAGAACTATGAGCTCATGTTTAATGTGTCATCCCTAATCCTGCCTATGTTTTTAATAGCTGTGTGAACGGCCACCATATCAAGTGTCTGCGAGCATTAAGAATAATAAAATAATAACAAGCCTGAATCCAGGCATTTTGATTCTCAACTGCTTGACACAATGTATGTAAAGTTCCTAGTACAATGCCTAATACAGTGCAGATGTTCAGAAAAATAATGCACACGAATTTGTACATGGCCACCTTTGGGAATATGACTGGCATATGAACAATAGCTTGTCCTAACGTATGTACACAAATAGTTTTTTAATAAGGCTATGTATTACCCCAATATTATCAATCACATTTATATATGTAAGTATAATTTATGACCATTAGTGTCCATATTTTTAAAATGAGTCAAGAATACAAACTATTCCTTGCTGTATAGTCTTCACTTAAACCACAATGAATAGTCTAGATAATGGAAAAATATTAGGGTAACTATAAAAGTACCTGGTGATTCTGAGGTTAATACTGGCCACAAATCCAATCACCACCATCCCCTTGTTGAATGCATCTTTACAGACATCAATGCCAACTACCATCAGCGACTTCAACTGTAAAATTAAATTTTTCATGATTTAATGGGATGAGGTATTATTTCCCCAAATAATGACCTAAGATCAAAATTTTTAAAAGTATCCCTAGTTACTTAACTATTCAAGTTAAGCTCTGTGCCAGGAAGATCAAGGTCCAGGTGAAGCAGATTATTAAAGCAGAAACCAAAGAGACTTCAAGATGAAGGGAAGAGTGTGCTACATACTTTGCCTAAGAGACTCACTACAGTCCAAAATAGCAACGACCCTTTGTGGAGATGATCCTTTGTGGATCATCAGTGGTTCAAAGGATTCTGGGAAAGTGCTTAGTCCTTTTATCCCTTGCCCCGGGGCTGAAGGAATCTGAAGAGGAATCCCAGTCCCCTTTCTGCGGGTCTCTAAGGAATGCTCACCTGGCTATGCACCTGCAGGAGGGGCAACTGGAGGTCACCCCACACACCCTGCTCGTGGAAACGGAAGGGAATGAGCAACATTCCCTCATTTTTCATCCCCTCACTTCCTCCCACAGTGGCCACAGTTCAGGAAAGAGAAGAGGACTTTCTCAGTTCCCCACACAGTTTGGAGGTACAGCCATAGGCCCTGCCAGCTCTCCAAGGTTTCCGGAGGCACATCCAGGGTGCAAGGCTACTCTGAGAGCACCTTATGGAAGCAGGCACAGGCAGAGGCCGTGGAACACAGGTTTAAACAGCTGCCAGGAAGCTCCACATCAAGTCCCTCCAAGTCTATGCCAAACTAGAGCCGCTTCCATGAACTGTTGTTATCAGCCTAACTTGAGAACAGGGCCATGCCTCAGCTCTGCACACCCCACGGTGGCTTGTGCAATGCCAACCCACCACAGAGGGCAACAAGCAAAACGAGTCCCTCTGGGATCCTGTAAAAACATCTCCTACTTGGATTTCATTATAAAAATGAATTAATCAATGGACTGAGGACTAAAAGGAAAAGAGTGACAGATTCCTCACAGGGATCTCGACAGCCCACAGCTCGCCTCCCAGTTTACAGGTCATCTGCATGGCGATCCTGGTGGCGATACTCATCATCATTCCCTGTTTACTCAGGGTCCGAGCAAGCACGCACTGGCTCGGGACTGGGCAGTCGGAGCTTAGGTACTTTTTGATGGACTCATAATAGCTCTGCTGAGTGGAAGGCAGAATACACATTACCTGGAAGGAAAGAAAAATAAGTCAATTTACTTCTTATGCTTAGAAATAGGTGTTTTTTAAATGAATACATGGATTCTCTAAACATCTTTTGCCTTTAAGTTCTCAAGAAGCAAATATGACCATGCCTACAGGCCTTGAAACTTTGACAATTAATCAAGGCCATTTGAAATGCTTCCCGTCAGCCATCCGCTCCACCAAGCCCCAGTCCAGCCTTACCCATCTCCCCTGGCTTCCCCTTCCCTTCCCTTCTCTCCTGGTTTGATTCTGCAGCGCCCTTCTGACGGAGCTCTTCCTCCAGCCGCCCCCCCTCTTTGCCATGACCCCCTCTATGGCTCTCCAGCTCTCCTCCCTCTGCCCCCCCTTCACCCACAGAGAAGAATTGGCGTACACTGTGGCCTTTTCCCCATTGGGTACGGAACAACCAAAATAAAAGAAACAGAAATAGTATATTTTTTGTTTACTGGTACTTGAAACCAGGGATATGGGAGGAGAAAGAATAAGAAGCAAGAAATTCAGGCCCCACTATTTCTAATGCCACCCATCTGTCTCGGCCCCTACTCAGCAGGCACTTCCCTCACAGAGGATCTCCCCTTGACTACCTCTCTCTCCTTTCTATCTTCTACTCTCTGCCTTCAGAACCCCAAAATTGCGCAAAAGATAAGCACTGTCATGATTAGCAAAAGAAAACACATAAGCCCAGCCAGGGTGGCCCAGTGGACTGAACGCTGTCCCATGGACTGAGAGGTCCCGGTTCGATTCCCAGTCAGGGAGCCCAGGCTGTGGGCTCGATCCCCAGTAGGGGGCGTGCAGGAGGCAGCCGATAGATGTTTCCTCTCACATCGATGTTTCTCTCTCCCTCCCTCTTTCTAAAAAAATCAATAAAAACATATTTTAAAAAAATAAAACAAAGTGATATTTTCACCTGTTCAAAATTGTAATGATAAGGGCTGACAGTATTTACACATATCAAGTAGGAAAAGGTATTTTTAAACTGTCAGCAAAATTCTCTTAGGAGCCTTCCTTCCTTCCACGCCGTGAGTCTGAGGCCAAGCAAGGCAAGTGGCGGAAAAGGAAGTGGCCCAAGGGAACCAGGGCCAAAAGCAGGTGGGAGCCAAGAGAGATACGTTACACACCAGAGATAGAGAAGGAAGCAAATATTTAGAAAATAATAGCAGCCATGCTCTCACTATCAGAGAAGAAGGGGTACATATTTGGAAACAGAGAATGCTTTCTTCGTGATATTGAATTGGAACTGGAGGTTTGAACATTTTTTTAATATATACATAGATGCATATAATAATAAGGTAGATGTAGTTGTGTGTAATATATGTATATGTAGACACATACATACATGTATCTGCCCTAGCTTTGCCCACTGAAAAAGCCTAGGACAGGGACAATCCAGTAGCAAATGAGCACATCCAATGCCCAGATCCTGGTTTCCAAATACTGTTCTCTATCCAGAGGAATCAGGGCTTATTTGAGAAATGGCTGATTCCAGAGCCGAGCAGCAAAACTTCAGGGTTAACCTGGAATATCTCATTGTGTCCGACAGTAAGGACGTGTTCCAAAAACAATGGATGTGTCAAAGAAACACAGAGGCCAGCTGGAATGGGGCTCTCACTGGAAAAGCAGGGACAATTTGGGCATCAAAGTAAACAGTAGTAACAAACTATAAGTTAGTAAATAAAATAGGAACCCATACTGATATAGTAGAAGAACAGAGAAATGGAGAGAAAAGAAAGCTTTTCTTTATGACATAGTGCCCCCCAGTCAGTGTGGAAGCAGAAGGGCCACCATCTGGCAACCTTCAGAGTAACAGTGGATTCAGACAAGAATTACCAATGGATTCTAAAACTAGTGGGTCAGACTTTGATGAGGAACAGATATTTACATAGTCTCAAAATATCTCCCTACCAAAAAAACAAAAACAAGAAAAGCAAACAAACCTAATTAATTACAAAGAGAAAAAGAGTAACTTTACAGTGGAGAAACTCGACAGGTACACCACCTTAATCAATGGGGTACCCTGGCAGGATGCAGTAGGAACACAGAATCCTACTTCTGCCCGAAGTGCATAACCTGAATTTAATCGTAAGGAAACATCAGACAAACCCAGACTGAGGGACATTATATAAAATACTGATCTATGCTCTTCAAAATTAGAAGGTCATCAAAGGCAAGGAAAAACTACAGAACTGTTTCAGAGTGCACGCGAGACTGAAGAGACAGGACAACACGTTATAGCCTTTCACTAGAGAGGGCATTTTGGAGATAAGTGGAGAAATGTTCATGGTTGTCCTTTGGTTCCGCAGGACAGTGACTTGTTTGTATGGAGTATAAACTAAAGTACTCAAGGGTTAATGGAATGTCGAGTCTGTAACTTAATTCAAATGATTTTGGAAAAAACAGATAGACAGACAGACAGATGACAGTAATAAAGCAAATATGACAAAATGTCAACAATTGGGGAATCTGGGTGAAGGGTGTATGGGAGTTTTGGATACTAGCAACTTTTCTGTAAGTTTTATTTTACTGCATTATTTGGTTTTTAAATTGACTTTAGAGAGAGAGGGAAGGGGGAGAGAGAGGGAGAGGCATGGACGTGAAAGAGAAACATCAATCGATTGCCTCCTCTATGCACCCTGTCCAGGGGTACTAAAGCTTGGGTATGTGCCTCGACCGGGAGTCAAATCTGCAACCCTGTGGTGCACGGGCCAATACTCCAACCAAATGAGCCACACTGGCCAGGGCTGATCTTTTTTTTTGTAATTCTCACCTGAGGATATTTTTCTATTTATCTTCAGATAGAGTAGGAGGAAGGGAGAGAGAGGAAGATAGAGAAACATCGACGTGAGAGGCACTCATCAACTAGTTGCCTCCGGCATGACCCTGACCAGGGCTGGGGACGAACTGTAACCAAGGTACATGCTCTTGACCGGAATCAAACCCAAGACTCATTGGCCTGCGGGTCAACGCTCTAACGGCTGAGCCAAACTAGCCAGGGCATGATCTTACTTTGTTAAGTAAAAAAAAAAAAAAAAATGTTCTCAGGGTGAGAATTTCCTTTGTTTAATACAACATCCTTATGGACCATTTTTGGGTGCCTAAAAAGAGCTAACCTGATTTGCATGCGATGTGAACAGGCATCGGGAGCTGGGGCGAATGAGCTGGGGAGGGAACCAGGAGATGGGACAGGAAATGCGCTGCAGCTCTGTGGCGGCCGAGGCCTCGGAGAAGAGCACACACTTCCAAGAAACAGGAATGGATGAGAGGTCTTTAAGAACAGGGCTGTCAATTTTAACTTGGCTGCAATGTTAGAATGTGATGTCATCATGCCCTGGCCCAAATCCTGTGCAAGGTCAGCCTCACACCACACACACACACAGTGGAAATCCCACAGGGTGATGCACTGCAGGAGGAAATGGCATTCACAAAAGATGAAACATACACAGGAAGGCGAGAATTTAGAGGAAGCAGGAACATGGGGCCACAAGTGACGTGGAAAAACCCAAACCCTGCAAGAATCCCTGAACCACTGGGAAGAATGAGTGTCAGTATCTTAAATCTTTTTTACTTTATTTATTTATTTTTCTTTATTGATTTTAGAGAGAGAGAAAGGAAGGGAGAGGGAGAAAGAGGTAGAAACATTGCTGAGAACATCAACTGGCCACCTCCTGCATGCCCCCCTCTGGGGATCAGGCCCACAACCTGACTGGGAATCGAACCGGTGACCTCCTGGTACATGGGTAGACGCTCAACCACTGACCCACACTGGCCGGGCACTATCTTAAATCTTAAGTGAAGGATGAACTCCCCCAACAAGTGGAAATATATGTAGACACCCAAGAGGCTGATATAGGGGTAACAACAGGTATCTTTAAATTAATGTTAGAAATATGAAAGAAAAATAAAATGTTGATTAAGATGAATACTTTCTTGGGTGCTTGGGGAAATGCATGTAAACATCTCATGGGAGATCATAGTCAAATTCCTTCTTTCAAAACTGTTAGATATAACAAAAAATAAAAATTATACATCAAAACACAAAAATGATCTTGTACTCACCAGCTGAACATAAGGATCAACGTGTTTCTGTATAGCACCAAGAAATGCAGCTGGACTTTCCTGGACTTTTATGCTATAAAAAGATTAATTTTGAAGATATAAAATCCCCTTATTTCTAGCACATAATCATATGGAGTTAAAATAATACAAGTGGGTTTTTTATAACAGATTGGCAATTTAAAAAATTATAGAAAAGTGACAACTTTTTTAAGTCTAAAATTATTTCTCCTACTCCAAGATATGCCAGAAATATCTAATAACCATTTTTATTAACTTAATAAATAGTCTTGTGGAAAGTAAAATTTTCTGAATTGTATGGAATCCCTACAATTAATAATGCTGTTGCTCAAAATGAGGTTGAAAGTGAACTTTTGAAATCACAAGTCTCAATATCAGGTGTCTGAAACAGGGTTCAAATTAAACTGAATTAAGATTTCTCTAGTATCCAATCTCCATAAGAACTTTAAAATGAATGTTTCAAAAGTCATCAGGTTTGAAGCCAAATATTCAGCTAATCTTGAACCTGTATGGTTCAGACTAAAAGATTTTTTTTCTCCTCTGTGACAATTCCTTTGGAACCTGGAATACTTAGCCTTACTCAATCAGTCAGCAATTACTTATCAATTATCTGTTGTACGCTTACATTAAGTTAGGGGCCAGAGGTTTCAGAAATAATTCCCACACAGAGGCATTTCTAAATCCACTTCCTTTATGTAGAATCAGCCTCTGTTGAGTGTAGATGATTGGACTGTCCTAGTCAATGCCCAGTGGCCATTTAAAACTTGCCCAGCAGGGGGCAGGACCATTGTCTCCTGCTTGCTGATTCCAACTGAGCTGTAGGAAAGCTTACAGCTCTGTTAAAACCACCACATGCTTCTGATTTTTCCAATTCAATCTCTTGAATGCAGACTCAACTGCTATCTTACTGTCCAGTCCTAAAGTCATCTGGCAAATGTTTCCAACGGCAGAAACTATGCATAGAAATCTAATGGGTAAACGGATACTTCATGGGAGAAGAAAGGATGTAATAAAAAACGGGCTTTCAAATAAAACAGGCCAGGAAGAGAACATGGACACGAGCTTGCTCATGGAATTGGTGTGAGAAAGATAACGGCCCAAGGTCTGCTGACTGTGACTTCCAGCATTAATCTTTCCCTGCCTTATTAACTAGCTCATGGTTTGAGAGAAACTAGAGCAGGTGAAACTCAAAACCAGGCAACCTGTCAACAGATTTGATAAGAGAATTCTAAACTGCGGTGTAAAATGAGACTTTGGGAGTATCTGTGGTTTTCAACAATGCTTGTACTGCTGATATAATTAATCAGCAACCATGGGTTTAAAGAGTAATTTCCCACCCTGCCAATGAGGATATCTGCATCTCCATCATGACAAAGAAAAAGAAGTGTCTGTTGCTCCTTACTAAGCATATCAAGCTCAATAAAACGAGGCATGACCAACTTTCTGACTTTTCTAAAGCAAAACAATATTCAGTTTGGAGTGTACTTGTTACATATGGATCCCTTAGTAAACTGAAAGCAACTTATTTATCTTTCTCATTCCCCCAACTGTCATAGTATCTAACAGATAATAAGTGTTCAAAAACTAAATGAATGACCTAGTTTCATCAGAAAACTATCTAAATGACTAATTTTATGCTATAGTAACAGAATCAGAAAAGCTTATTTCAAATCTTCTTTGTGTTTGTTTGTTTTAATCCTCACCCGATATTTTTCCATTGATTTTTTTGTTTTTTCAGATAGAATGGGAGGGGAGAGAGAAACATCCATGTGAAGAGCCACATCTATTGGTTGCCTCCCACATGACCCCGACCAGGGCTGGGATCAAACCCAAAACCGAGGTATGATGTGCCCTTGACCGGAAATCAAACCTGAGACTCTTCAGTCCACAGGCCTACACTCTAACTGCTGAGCCAAATCGGCCAGGGCTCAGATCTATTTTTACATTCAATTATAAAGCATAAAATGTATCAAGTCAGAAAATGACACTTTTTAAAATATCCTGTTTGCTATTAAGTTTTATAAATAACTAATATGAAAGAATTAAAGAAAAAAGTTGAGAAGGCAATATATGGATTTATACCTGAATTAGTACTAAAAAGACTTTGAGGTAATGAGATAATTGCCTAAAGTACTGGCAAACAAAGTTTTACAAAGACCAACATAAAATATATTTTAACTGTATAAAAAATTTTAATCTTTGCAAAAATCTATTTACTTATAACCATTTTCTTGGCACTTATATTAGGAAACTTGACCGAGATAAAGAAGCTTTTATAGCTACGTCAGCCCTTATTTCCTATCTTCTAACCAAACCAAACTAATATACAAAGAGGGTTGGGATGACTTTCCGTCCATTCTCACATTTTGGGGTAGTCCACATTAAACCCCATGGAACTTCCAACTCTTCTCAAGCAGCTCAGAAAGTTCTCAGTCACGTTTTCATCTCTGTTGCTACATATAATCAACCATTTATTCAGAGACTGTGCACTTAAAATCTTGCAAGTTCGAATATCCTTGGACCAATCAGCAGCAGACACAGGTTGACACTGGGAAAAATAATGATCATGATAGCGTTGAACATTTTATTCAGAAAGCCATTCAATAAAGACAGTGTGAAGAGGTCCACATTTGTCATAAGAGGGCTATTTGGGACAGTCTGCTACTCAGACTTGAAACCGTGAGATAAGCTGTGTGCATCGAGCAGAAAGCATGTGTTTCCTGGGAGTGGAGGCACTTGAGCATCATCCCTGGTCAGCCTCTCCCTGGCTACAGAGCCTTAAACTAGTGCCTTTACTTCACAGGCCTCCTCTGTGTGCAAAAAAAGGGATCTGGTTCAAAGATTTCTAGGTCCCCTTGCAGCTCTAAGAATCTCTGACCCTGATTAAGAACGGCTCAGGCCAGCGGGCTGTCCAATTTGGTCTCAGCTCTAGGCATTTGGTAGCTCAAACAGAAAATGCTGATCACGATACTCCAGGTCCTCATACTAAAACCAGCAAACCCTACAGGGTTTGATTATATTTATGCAAGGAGTAGCTACATCTAAGAGCAAAGGAGGTTCCCCAGATGGCCAGGAAAAACAAGCTCCTTGCACTGAAGAGGGGAGACTTGAGACTGGTCACTAATCTTCTGCTTATATCCGTGGGCTGGAATTGAACAGAAATGTCTTTGGTGTGGTGGGTCGGGAAGAGCCACTGTTAGATTTGGAAGAACCACACTGTGATCTGATCCACTGCTCCTCAAAGTGCTGTCTTGTAGCAGCATTGCTATCTCCTGAGAGCCTGTTAGAAATGCAGAGTTCTGGGCCCCATCCCAGACCCATGAGTCAGGCTCTGCATTTCAGTAAGTTCCCAGGTGATTCGTCTGCACATTAGTGTTTAAGAAGCATTAGCGTCCCCTTGTTTTACAGACTCCAAAGCTGTGGCTGAGAAAGGCTGTGGAGCCCAGCGGTGGCAGTGACAGGTGCAGAATGCTGGTCTTCTGACCCTGCAGCCAGGGCACTTTCCACCACAAGCTCTGATGTCCAACCACCAGCCACCCTCACATGCCTTGCCGTTAGGGCTAGGCCGGGACTCAGCTCCAGGAGGAGACCTCAGCCTGGGAATGCAGGGGAAGGGTTAGGCGCACCCGCCCCCCGCCCCCATGAATGTTCTATCCAAAGACAAGGTTTCTTCCTCCCCATTACAGTCAGTGTGAGGAGAGCCGTGGCCCTCACAGCTACACTCCCATCTGTTAAGGGCTGGCAGGACCCAGGGCAAATGCCGAACGCCCACTCTGAGGTCCATGAACCTTTAGTTTACTCATTTCCCAGAACCCAAATTCAGAAAAGCCGAACTTGTCAAGAAGTCCACGACCCAGTCATCTCTAGCCATCCCCCCCCCCACCTCTAGGGGGCAGCCTCTTCCATTTTAGTGCTCCTTCTATGGAGACCTGTTTCCATGCCCCCAAAATGCAAGAGAAGCTCTGACAAACAGGACTTTACCTGTGGAGATGAGGAAACAGATCATTTGAAATACTGAAATCCTGCTTTATATGTGCAGCTAAAATTGAGTTTCTCTTTACTGACTCCTGACCAAGGTCCTAACGGGGCCTACATTTTAGTCCTTTACAAAATTATGTTCTGTTTTTAAAAGTAGCTTTTCCTCAGCTTCTCCAATAAGGATTTGGCAGTTTAGAAAAAAATTATCAAAAAGAAATGATGAAGAAAATCCCCATTCTGCTAACACAAACATTCGTTTAGACATTAGTTTTGACACGAGTTTAAAAATGTCAGTTTAGCCCTGGCCGGTTTGACTCAGCTGTTAGAGCGTCGGTCTGCGGTCCCAAGAGACCCGGGTTCGGTTCTCGCTAAGGGCATGTACCTCGGTTGCAGTTTGTCCCCGGCTCTGCTTGGGTCGTGCAGGTGGCAGCCACTCGATGTGTCCCTTTCACATCGATGTTTCTCTCTCTCCTTCCCTCCCACTCTATCTGAACAAAAAATTGAAAAATGTCCTCGGATGAGGATAAAAAAAAATAAATTTCAGTTTATTGTATCAAAGAAGGCAAGAAGAGAGCCTTTAAAATAAAATAAAATATAACCGTATTTTAAAATGAGGAGAAAAGTAGAAAGATGATGCACAATTTTGCATAAAATAAACGCATTTCTTCAACTGAAGTCCTAAAGAAGCAATGACTGGTCTCTTGAAGTTTCAGAATGTTTTCTCCCTAAATGCTGTAGCTGGGGATGAGTTCTGTGCGAATTTCTTCATGTTTATGCCAACCGAGCAGCATTTAATTTTGGGATAAAAACAACTCTGGTATCAAGGAACATAATTTATTGAAAGTAACCTTCACCAGTTAGTAGAATTTTCCCAGGTACTATGAACTTTTTTTTTTTTTTTTCTTTTTTAGTGACTTAGAGTACTACAATACCCAATAATAGGCAGGCATGATTTAATTACAATGGCTTGAAATGCCTTTTTTTTTATCCTCACCCGAGGACATTTTTGCATTTGTCTTCAGATAGAGCGGGAGGGAGAGAGGGAGGGAGAGAGAGAGAAACATCGATGTGAGAGAGACACTGAGTGGCTGCCACCCACACAACCCCAACCGGGGCCAGGGACAAACTGCAACCAAGGTACGTGCCCTTAGCAGGAACCGAACCCAGGACTCTCTGGTCTGCGGGCCGATGCTTTAACCGCTGAGCCAAACCAGCCAGTGTTGAAATGCCATTTTTTAAATGCGTCTTTAAATGTGACACCACTTCACACTGCCTGACATAAACCATGCCCTCTGGGTGGCGCTGAGCCCACGCAAGGACATTGAAACTGAAAAGGAAAACAGAGGGGACCCAAGGTTTGGGGCAAAGGGAACACATGAGCATGGCCACAGAGAAACCTAAGGACTATTACAAGCCCACTTAGCCACTCTGGCATATGACAGAACTTACACATGTGCAAGAAATACTGTTGAATGAAAATAAAATCACAGCACTTACTATGTGGTCTTGCATTAATATTTTTTCTGAAGGTTCAACCCGGCCAGTCAGTGACATCTGGCATCCAAAATGCAGCCCCCAGGTCTCCAGCTCAAGACGAGCATCCTTGTTTCTGTTGATAGAGGTGAGTTTTAAGTCATTAACGTGCTTATTTTCTAAAGAATTTTAATCATTAGCCCTGGCTGGTTTGGCTCAGCAGGTAGAGCATCAGCCTGCGGTCCGGAGAGACCCAGGTTCGGTTCCTGTTAAGGGCATGTAACTCGGTTGCAGTTTGTCCCCGGCCCTGGTTCAATCATGCGGGTGGCAACCACTCGATGTGTCCCTTTCACGTCGATGTCTCTCTCTCTCTTTCTTCCTCTCTCTCCCTCCCACTCTATCTGAACAACAACAACAAAAACAAAAAAATGTCCTCGGGTGAGGATAAAAAAAAAGAATTTTAATCATTAGAGACAGATTGATAACTTACTGAATTATTCAGAGATTGATGTTTGTTTTAGGATCCTGACTTCTCACTCATGTTTTTTATTCCTGCTCAAAAGAATTACGGGGCTGTGCCCACCTGGGACTGGGGGGCAGAAAGGCTTCCAGTGCAACACAGTGGGGCAGAATGGGCCTCAGAGCCAGACAGCCCAGGGTTTCACACCTAGTGCTGACATTTAATAATACGTGACCTTGAGTAAACTCTTAAAATTTTTAATCTGTGGTTTCCTTACTGGCAAAATGTAGGGATAATTAAGCTAGCGCTTCATAAGGTGGATATAAAGATTAAATACAACAATACACAGAAAGGGCTACCCTAGAGCCGGGCACATGCTACGTGCTCAATAAACGTGACATAGTATTCCTGATAATGAACTTAATACAGAGCTATTGTGGAGCCTGGGCATGTGGAGATGTCTTCTGGGAATATCTGAATGTGTGGCTCGGGAGTAAATGGAGGATGTACAGGAAGGGAACATAAGGACCTAATGCTTCAGAAGATTCACAGGATAGACAGGGAAGACTAAGTGGAGAATAGTAGTATTAGTAATAATAACCACTTTATATTTGCACAGTGCTTTAAATTTATAACTTAATAAAAAATCACAGTTTATGTTTTATCTCGGATGATGATATATGGTCACCTCTATCAAGCTGTAAGCTCCTTGAGGAGAGCAATCTCACTGACTCTGGGTCCTGGCACCTGTTATACAGTAGCCCCTACATGGTAAGCCAGACTCACAAAGGGGACCGATGCAATTCCTGCTTTGATTTACCTATCAAAGCTTCCCTCTCTTTAGGGGAGCTCAAACCTTTTTACCACTGACTCTCCCCAACAGCTCCTTAATTCCATCTACTCATGTTGTGTCTAGTCTGGTCACGCTGAATACTTTAAATTAATTGTTTTGCTTCAGATACTATCTGTCCAAGGTGAGAAGGTGAGGTGATCACTGGTCAGGACATGGGGTTGAAATAAATGAGATCACTGGATGGTGGAAGACAGATGTGTCAGGAGGACTAATCCGTAGCTGGTCTAAGGGGAGAGAACCAGGGACAAGTAGGAATAACTTACTCTCAAGCAGGAATAAGTTTGGGGGGTGTCCAGGATAAATGACATAAAGTGTCGCCATAAAATAAGAATGTATGAAACCACGAGCATGATAACAGAGATGCACATTCATCATATGAAAACGTTAAAAAAAAGCAAGTTACAAAACATGATGTACAGAGCTCAGCCGTTTTCCTAAAAACAAAACATGATTATATGCATTTGAAAATATCTGAAAGAATGTACACCCTTCCTTTAACTGTGATTCATTCATTTCTTAAACAAACTTTATAGATATACACACACCTCTTTCTTTTTTATGTAAATTTCTAAATTCCTCCTCCAAATTTTTTCATCTTTAAAAAAAAAGATCATCGTACAACAATGTTACCCAGTTGCAATATAAAGCAAGCCACACATGTAATGCAAAATTTTCCAGTAGCTGCAGTAAAAATTAAAAAGTAAAATTATTTTTTAGATATACATTATTTAACCCAATTTACCCAAAATGTAACCATTCCAAGATGTGGCATTAACCACATTTTAAGGGCCCGAGAGCCGCAGGCGGCTACAGTTCTAGCCAGTGAAGCGTTCGGTCAGAAGGGAGAACCAGGGAGAAGCTCGATCCTCCCACCACGAGTTACAGCTAATTGTCCACGAGGAGGGCAGGAGGCTGTCTGGGAACGGGCAGGCTGAGCTGCAGGGCCCGAAGGTGTTCCTGAGGAAGAGGGGGGTTTTCCTCGTGATCAGGGTGCTGAGGCCACTCCTACAGTCTGAATACCGGGGGCCTGGAGTGGCTGTTTTGGAGGATTTGGGGGGGAGTTATAGCGGGGGTCCTTATTTCTTAGTAATTTTTAAAATTTTTATTTTATTTATCTATTTTTATTAAATATTTTTAATGTTGACTTTGTTGTAGGGGTTCCCCTTTCTCCCCTCCTTTGTCCACATCCACCCACCCCTGCCTACCCCTCCTGAGGATCTTGTTTTTTAAATGACAGCCCTTCCTTCATTCAGACTTCTATCCAGAACCTCCCTGTAGGGAATGGATGAGAGCAGAGCCATCTACTTGAAGCAGCTTGGGGGGGGTACTTCTGCCAGCACAGCCCTCACCGCCTCCCCTCAACCTGCAGTCCTGGGGTATCCTGGGTGAACCTCTGGTCCTGGACAACACAGTTCTAAGGTGCCTTTCTCTGAGTCAATGGGAATGAGACATTTTCATCAGGAAATAAAACATTCCACAGGTCACCCAAGTGTATGAACTAGGCCTCAGGTGGGCACAGTCCGGTCCCCGCGAGGCACGCCCGTACCTCTGGATGTCATCAGCAAGCCTGGCCAGGCGCTGCTGCCTTCCTATGGGACTGAGCCACGTTTTCTCAGCCACAGCCTTCATCAGTTGGAAATCAGAGGTCACCTGGCTGGACAGTCCTATTGAATGTAAACAAAAATAAACTGGAAAAGGTGAACAGTCTGCAATGTAACCCCGGCCCATCTCAGGCACCGTGCAAGCTTTTCACTGAGACGGAATCAGATTCAGCATCTTGACAGCATCTCCACAGAAATGCAAGCCACGTGTGCCATTTTAACTTTTCTAGTGGCCGTGTTTAAAAACAAAAAAGAAACAGATGAAATGATTTTAAATAGTATATATTATCTAACTCTATCCAAAATATCATTCCAATATGTAATCAATATAAAAAACTGAGTTATTTTCCCTCTTTTCATAGTGTCTAGGAACCTGTGCACGTCACAGTCACAGCACATCCCCCCCCATGCCCTCACTCCTCCAGCCACATCTCCAGCCCTCAGTAAGCGCAGGTGGCTACTGGCCACCCCGTGGGGCTGTGCAGATCGAGCATATCAGCCTTTCACTAAGAACGAGCATCCCTCCTTCAAGGAATATATCCTTATGAGATTTACAATCGCAAAGTAAACACATACACACCACGCCTGATTTGAGCAATACAGAAATGTATAAAGAAGAGAGTCCTCCCTTCTTAGTCCCATCCTGTTAATCAAATGAACACGATCAAAAGTACTTGAGACAGTTACTCAGATTCTACTATCAGGTGAAGACTGCCTTCTGGAAGCACATGCAAAAAGAAAAGAAGGTCGGCTGGCGTGGCTCAGTGGCTGAGTGTCAACCCACGCACCAAGAAGTCACGGGTTCAATTCCCGGTCAGGACACATGCCCAGGTTGTGGGTCTGACCCCCGGGGGGGGCATGCAGGAGGCGGCCAATCGATGTTCTCTCTCATATGTTTCTATCTCTCTCTCCCCCTAACTTCCTCTCTAAAATCAATAAACAAGGGGAAAAAAACCTTTAAAAATAAATAAATAAATAAATAAATAAATAAAAAGAAGCTTTTGAAAAAAAAGAAAAGTAGGTGCATTCTGGCACACTCAGTCTGCCGGAAGAGACGGTCATATCACTTCCTAAACTAGTGAAGTTCAAAAAATGAAGAGCAGCAGCTTAGTTTTTGGAAAACACCTGAGGTCTATTTTACATCAAAATAACAAATGGAATACACAAGATAAAGGAAACAGGTGACCTTTACTGGGCCAAGCAATTTCCAAAGGGCACTCCCTCCTCCCGCCTTCTCTGCTATCAAATAAATTACTTCAGGGTCCGTCCTCCACGGGTTGAATGAATGCCCCAGCACTCAGCTAACTGAAGAGGCCGTGCCCACTGCTAAGTATCAGAAGCCTGCGACCAAGAACCTACTAGAGTATAAAACATAAACATTACCTGTTAGAAAGCAGAGCTCGGGTATCAGGTGGACCAGCCGAGCCTCAACGTTATTTCTCTTGCTTTTCAACAGACTAACAAGCATTGGCTGATGTAGGTCAGATAAAGTAATATCATATTGCTATAGAATGCAAGATTAATGAGGGAAACGTTAACATGGAAACACTGTAAAATGAGCATCTTTGCTTATAGGCAACAAGGTAATTGCAAAATAGATAAGCACATTTTTTCAACGAAGAAAAAAATAGCCTATGGTTACCTGGTCATTTCTACTTCCTTCTCCTCAGGTTCTACCTTTCATATCACAGGGCCAGTTTTTAACTAGGATGACTTCATTTTGCTTTGGTTTTAATCATTTCCCTGCTCTCTCCTGCGTTTCATCCAGAGTCAGAACAGCCCCCCGCTGGCTCCACACAGAGTGCAATGACCCCAGTGGAGCCGACTCCAGGCCAGCATTTCCACCATGATGACTGAGACAGGCTGCCCCACGCATTACTGACTGGCCCGAAGCACCTACGTTCATTTTGAAATATCTATACAGAAGTTGGAGGCAAGGGTTATATTAAGTCAACCTCAGCTTCCCTAAAAGACCATGACTGGCCTCACCTTCCAGGACTGCAAGATAGGGAAGCGTTGTGCAGTCTGACAAATGTGAATCTGACCCCTGGCCCTTCTACTTATTGGACTGGGAGGCTGGGGAAGTTACCTACCTTTCCCCATCTATGAAACGTGGAGAATAGCAGCTCAGAAGTAGCCCAAGTAAACCATGAGCATTGTGCCTGGTTTTTAATAAGGGCCTACCTCACCCCCTTTCCCCTCCTAGACTTGAATTTCAACATTTTCTTCCAAAGGCAAAGGTTCCAATTAACATTCATTTCCAGTATAATTTACCCCATGCTAATGACAGAATTGGGATTATAAATTACAAAATGCCTGGGCTATGTGATGCTGACATAATATCATAATTAAGCAAGAGTTTCTCCATTTCAATAAGTACGTTTGGTCATTAAAATAAAAAACAATTTGGAAAAGTGCAATTCAAAGGGGTGATTGCAACTCGTGTTACAGCTACAAAGCTTGGAGATGCTTTGCAGAAGGAAGAGTTCTCCTGTGATTTCATTAACTTAGGACACATCTTGTGCCTGCTATGTTCCAGGACCTGCAGTGGGTAGTCATCTATAAAGCAAGGTAAATGAGAAGCACAAAGAATGATATACTGAGCAATTCTATTTTTCCTCATTTAACCTTAACAAACCTACGAGGCAGATATTATCATCATCCCCTTCATGGATGAGGAAACACCGTAAGAAATGAAACAACTTTCCCAAGGCCCCATAACAGGACATTAGAACAGCCAGGACTTATTGCTGAAAACTTGGGGACCTCTGCTTGTTACACCCCTGAGTACTGGGGCTGAGGGTGGCAGGGAAAGAGTTTATGGCTCTTAAACCAAGGAAGGCTTCGTGAAGGAGGCAGAGTCCAGAGAGCACCCTGAAGAATGTATGGAGGGTATAAGGACTCCTGAGTAACAAGTCGAGCGAAGCTGGGGCATGTTCCAGGAAGAGAGTATTTCCTCTGTGTGTGTGTTGTTTGTTCTGTTTTTTGTTGTTGTTGTTGTTGTTTTAATCTTCTCATTTTTTTTGGGGGGGGGGGGAGAGGAAGTGTTCTGTTTACCCGGAGCATGGCCAGGAATTCTCCCAGCCATGCTATGTCATAAGGTGAACTTTACCCTCTTCCTTGCTCCAAATTTCTTTTAATCCTCACCTGAGGCTATTTTTTCCATTTATCTTTAGATAGAGTGGAAGGGAGGGTGGGAGAAAGCGAGAGAAACATCGATGTGAGAGACACACTGATTGGTTGCCTCCCGCACAACCTCAACCAGGGCCAGGGATGAACCACAACCGAGGTACGTGCCCTTGACCAAAATTGAACCCGCAACTCTTTGGTCTTCAGGCTGATGCTCCAACCGCTGAGCCAAACCAGCCAGGGTGCCCCGATTTTCTTAGCATTTGAAAATATTTTTCATGATAAAATAAAGTGGAGAAATATACAGGTCAATATCAACATGTCTTCCACTTTGAAAGTGGACTACATAACAATTCAGTGTTCCTTTCCGGGACAGAGAGGAGGACATTCTAGGAAGAGGCACAATTTTGTTTCTGCTTCTCCCTAATTACAACATACACGTAGCGAACATAGCTCACTTCAAAGAACGTGAGTGGGATTTTACAAGTATTCCCTTTTCAGAATGTCACAGGTCCTGAAATCATCTGCTCAAAGAAGATCAACGTAACTACACAGAGACGAAACCCAAATGTGGCACACACTTTGTGTCTAACAAGCACTTTGGCGCACATTCCATGCCCAAGATGCACCTCCAGGCACCAGTACGAGGTGTGACACACGAGCTTACAGACTGTGACTAACAGGAGGCCGCGTGGGAGAGGACTCCAGCGAGGCGCACTGCTCCTGAAGCTAGGCCTTCCCCGGTGGTGAAGGAGAAAGGTACAGTGTGGCTTCAGGCACATGTCTGGTGAACACGGGCAAGAGCTGAGGAGCACTGACGCAGGTGGGCTGGGCGAGAGCGCGTGGGGCGTGTGGTGGGGTGTGGGGATGAGGCTAAAGCTGAGCGGACCAAACTGGGTGATGCTAGAGATGAAGCGGGGAGGCGGGGGACAGGGGGCGGGGTCTGCACCATGTACCCAGTGCTCGCCGTGTGCAGGCACCGGGCCAAGTGCTCCGTGTGCTATCATCTTGCTCAGAGTTCACACTGCACCATGAAGGCAGGCAGATGCCTCCCTCTTACAGACGACACGCCCCTGGCTTGCCCAAGGCTGCACAGCTCTGCCAGGACCACCTTCTTCCAGAGCTATCTCTCGACCCCAGTTCTGGGCAGTGTTTCAGGAAGCTCTGGTGGCAGGGAGGATGACGGACCGCAGTGAGGGTGACCAAGATCCCCCGGACGGGAATCCGTGAGAGGGTCTGCATTGAGGGAGTGAAGAGGGCTGGGGAGGGGCGGGGGTTCAATATAGAAAAGGCAGCACCCATCTTGGTGACAACCCAAGGAGGAGGCGAGGGTGAAGCGAGCAAGGGAACGAAATGGTTTCCTGAGGGGCAGAAGTCCCCGGGAGAAACAGAAGGGAGAGAGACCATGAGTTTAGGATGAATTATGTTAGTCTGAGATGCCTGCAGGATACTCATGCAAATATGGTCTGAAAATAGAGATGAGTATGTAATTTAGAAATGAGGGCAACGCAAAAAATACTGTATTTGAGAGGTGTCAAAATATGAAGAAAAAGTCCTCTATGAGGGAACCGCGGTGAATAGCATTTAAGGTTTGCGGGAAAAATGGGGTAAAACGTCAAAAGAGGCTGAGAAAAAAAGCAATCTGAACCCTCACGGAGAACCACCAGGGATGTGCCCCCCGAGTCCAGGCTGCCAGGTCAGCCAGGTGGGAGTGGTCACCAGTGTCGAATGCCACCAAAGGCCCAGTAGGATGAGAACAGTAAGTGAACTTGCCCTTTAAAGAGCTATTGCTGAGGCTGGTTAGTAAGAAGCTAGGGAAACTCCTTGACAAGCAGAATAACGGAAATTGACACAAAATCATTAAACAAGGCCAAACAATTTCAGCAATGTACAGCCAGCCGATGAATCACAAGGTTTTGTCTTTCTAACGAAGGACGCTTAAGATCAAATGGTTTATACATTCCAGACCGTCCGGGTCAGACGGGCCTCGGCCCCAGTCCCTCTTCAATGAGTCTTTGAAAATAAATCAGAAAATAACCCTGACCTCTCTATACGAATATTTTGATGAATCAATACATCAAGGGACAAACCTGGAAAGCTAGTGCATATCCTGTTGAGACCCTCCTGAGGCCTCCCCGAGGATCCCTGCCAACCAAAGAACGATGAAAAGCTCCGAATAAAGGAGCCACGGCCCACTCTTGCTAGAGCACCCCCAGCTCTGCTCTCCCGTCTGTGGGTCCCCGGGGACTGGCAACCAGGGAGCAGCAGGCAGCAGCAGCTCAGGCCAGGCTTATCCCCCCAACGTGCGAGGCCCTCTTTCCTCTGACTTTCCAGCTAAAGCTCACTTCTTTCACCGACTTATTTCTCAGTGAGCCAAAGTGTGTCAGGCAGTTAGACAGACATGAGCAGAGCAAGGACAATGGGCCGGGTACAGAAGGTCACAGGCTGTAAAGCCCCAGGGGCCTAGCAAAGGACAACTGTAGGTGGGACCTCATCCCCACGGTGACTTCTCCTCCCCTAGCATCTCGCTGGTCATGTGGTGTGGACCCCCAACCTTTCATATTGCTGGTCATGCAGTTTAGACCCCTGACCTTTCCTCCCTGGGGATAACACCTAGGCCTCAGTTGTACCTCAGCTCCAGGCCCAGAAAGGCAGCAAAACCAGATGAAGCGATGCCACGCTGACCTCGGGACCAGCCCTACTGAACAATGACCCCTTGTCCTGGTGTGGACCAATCAATCAGTGCTGACCAGGACCCCGAAAGGACACACCTGGAAAGTTGCTGAGTGTTCTACTGAGATCTTCCCCTGGGGCCTCCCCTAAAATCTCCACCCTTAAAACCCTTAGGACCAAGGACCCAGTACACTCTCGCTCCTGGGAACATGTCTGAACCTTCTCCTTCCTCCAACCCCTCCCCGTTCCTCGAGGTATGTCACCTTGATTTTCCCCACTTCTTTTTTTTTTTTTTTAATATGTTTTCATTGATTTTTTTTTTAAGAGAGAGAGGAAGGGAGAGAGAGATAGAAACATCGATGTGAGAGAAACATCGATTGGATGCCTCTTGCACTCCCCCTACTGGGGATCGAGCCCAAAACTCGGGCGTGTGCCCTGACCAGGAATTGGAACAGAACCTCTCAGTCCATGGGATGATGCTCAATCCACTGAGCCACACCAGCCAGGCGACCTTCCTCACTCTTAAGCTCTAAGGCCCCTTCCTTTGCCTCTCTAACTTGTTTCCTAAGCCCATTTCTTCTACAAATTACTTCTTCTACCTCTGTGACTTTATAAATAAATGTTTTCGTCTAGCATGAGTCTTGGCTCTGAATTCCTTCTTAGCCAGAACTCAAGTACGGAGGTTGCTGACCCAGGTCCAGTCGGCCCCGGCAGTACTGCCCCCGGTGCCGTTCTCCCTGCCGCCAACGGAAGCGCCAGGCGCACTCCTTCCCTGAACATTTCCGAGACGCCAAACAGCTCCAGCTAGGCTCTCCCGTTGCTCCTTCCATCCTCGCCCTTCCTTCATTCCACGACCTCAGCCCTAATAAACATACTCTCCAAATCACCTGGACTCGCACTGTGAAATCTTTCCTGCGAAACGTCAAGAGTCCACACGCTACCGGCTGGCCCTGGGCAGACCACTCAGGGGGCCCAGTCCCTGTCCAGTAACATTTCCATAACAACCAAACCAGACCCCAGACTGCGCAGGCTTCAGGAAGGAAGAACTGAAGAAGTGCTTGGAGCTAATGTCGATGACTTTCTAAAGAAGTCAGCTAAGGAGGCAAAGTAGATAACTTTTTCTTGAAGGCGCAGGAAAGACAAGGAAGGGTGTTTGCTTTGCCTTTTTTGTTTTTTTAAAAAAACATTTGTGAGATTTTTCAAGCTCTCTGGAATATGACTGTACGTTAAAGAGAAGAAGCCTGTGGAGGTGGGGCAGGAGTAATTATGGTCATTGCGAATCAAGCTTCCAAACGCAGCAGGAGATCCCATCAGCAAATGTTTAAGCATCTGCGACATGCAAGTCACTGTGCTAGCCCTGGGTGTCCAGAAACAAGGAGCTCAAGCCCAGAAGGGGAGTCAGACCATTCACAGCCTGCCCATAATAATGTGCTGCAGCTAAGTGCAGGGAGGGGTCCTGGGGGAGGTTCACGAGGCTCCCCTATGAGTGGACAGCTGAGCTGAATACTGAAGGATATTTACTGGCTGTGAAGGGGTGACCAGGAAGAGGCAGCAACGTGTGTGGAAAAGCACCGGGAAGTGGCCACAGAACACGTGAAGGAAACCGGAGTGGTAAGAAAAGAGGCTCAAGAGGCAGGGAGGGGTCTTATTATGAAGGGCTTAGGAAACTATGCCCAGGAGCTTAGATCTGGCTCCTCAGGCATTAGGGAGCCATTTTAAGCAGGGAAATGACATTTTCAGATACATATGCTTCTAAGGGAGATTACTCAGCCTACAGGAAGGACAACAGGAGACAGGATGAGGGTCTGGGCCAAGCTAAGGATGCAGGGATGGAGGCGAAGGGACAAGTCAGACAATTCTCCTGGAGGCAGACTCAGCCTGACAATTGGAGGAACCTGTCGGACTTGGACAGGAACAGGGAGCCGTCTCTGAGCTCAGAGGAAGGGGGATGAGGAAGAAGGGGAAGCCCTACCTGCTGGTAGTAATCCACATAGCGGATCTCAGTGCCGTCCCGCTTCTGGAAGGAGTGCGTGGGCTTCACCGACCAGTCAATATCATCGATGCGGTAGGTTCTGTTATTGTATCTGGTGAAGGCAAGAAACCTTGATTTTTTTTCCTAATCATACAAGATAAGCAGCAATTTCACTACATTTTTAATTCAAAGCATTAGACTCCAAAATTTCAGAAATGATGAAAAAGAGTAACACATGAATAGTCACTTTTAAAAAATTTAGCCCAGCTGGTGTGGCTCAGTGGCTTGAGTCTCTTCCCATGGACTGCGAGGTCGGGGTTCAATTCTGGATCAGGGCACATGCCCGGGTTGTGGGCTTGATCCCCAGGAGGGAGCGGGCAGGAGGCAGCTGATCACTGTACCCCTCTCTCATCGATGTTTCTCTCTCTCTCTCTAAAAAATCAATTAAAAAAATTTTTAATTATCAACTCTTATCTGAGAAGAGTAATAATCAACTCTTCAGTCTATAGGAAGACCTCTGTATCTCAACAAAACTGGTAGGAAAGTGATTAGACCACAAACTGTTTTTCTCACTGACAGACCCTCTGATTTTGGGTGAATCATTCTTAAATGTTGGAACAAACCGTTGTTCAGAACTTTCCCATCAGCTTCTTGTGTCCCTCAGACTTTTCTGAGCCCCCAGGTAGCTTTTCTGATAAAAGATTAAAAACACACACACAGAAAGAGGGCTGGTCAACCACCTGGTTCGGTGTGCTGCTCTATCTCCCCCTAGCACGGGCCCCGGGCAAAAATGCAAATCGGATCCTCTAAGATCACTCTAAGCCAGTGGTCCTCACCCTTCCTAATGCCGCGACCCTTTAATACAGCTCCTCATGTTGTGGTGACCCCCAACATAAAATTATTTTCGTTGCTACTTCATAAACTGTAATTTTGCTACTGTTACGAATCGCCATTGGAAACATGTGTTTTCTGATGGTCTTAGGTGACCCCTGTGAAAGGGTCGTTCGACCCCCAAAGGGGACGCAACCCCCAGGTTGAGAACCGCTGTTCTAAGCTCTTTGTCCCTTTCAGGCTGTGTGGCTCACGGTGCCGCCCCAGCCTTCGGACAGAAACATCCTCTTCAGGTTTCTTTCTCCAGGGCTCTTGGTACCTTGTTGGTGACTTTAAATCAGTGTAACAAACCAGGTGAGGATCAAGGTAGGAAAAGAAGGCAGCCTTCCCACACCAGGCGGTGTGGAACTAACCAGCGCACCTCTGTGCTCTGAACCAGAGAAACGACGTTCAGTGGAAATCCGAAGCCAGGCCTGGAGAAGGCCAGCAGGTCCTCTACAAGAAGCGCTGGGGACGAGCAGCACGTGGTGACCTCTCGGTGCTCAGGAAGCCACCTCACCTGCCGTGTGCAATTCAGTTCAATGTGCCTGAGGGCAAATTATACATAGACCAACCTGGAGGCTTGAAAGGTCTCGCCTTAAAGACCTCATCCTCATAGAGAAGATGACTCGGGCTTGATGTCCTATCCCATACGGCCATTAAATGAAATAAATGACAGTAGAGACAGCTGTAAGCCACGTGCTCTGTGAGCCGCACGGGGAAAGCACTGGGTACTTGTGACTGAGTGGACAGGTGCAGGCTTCAGAGAAGCAGGGTGTCTGAGCTGGGCTTCGTGGAAGTGGGAGTTTAACAGGCAGAACTAGGGGTAGGAAATCCAGGCAGAGGCACAGAGGCAGCAAACTGCAGACTACTGGGGTGGGGGTGCAGCAAGAGGTAACCCGGGCCCACGTCAGACCGGGGACAGTCCAGAACACCACTCGAGAAGTCTGAACTCTGGACAACTGAGAACAGCTAGGTCCTCTGAACCGGGGAGCAAAGTGATCAGATCCGTGGTCAGGTCAATACCGCTGAGACAGGCTAGTGAGCCAAGACAAATGGAACAGGGAAACTAGACAGATAGTTAACAGCCAAGTCATTTACAGCCATCTGGTAAGCCTCAAAATCCCATTTTCCCCAACCAAGGACACTAAAGAGTAAATGATTTACACGTTCCTTCCCAACTAGAGGGTAAATAGCTTAAAGCACCCTGATGACACTAACTTACCTCGCTGTTAATAACAGGAAAGGAGCAAAGGGAAGGCCAAACACAGGCATGTTGTTTGGGCAGTTTCACCAGGAAGCTAAAGATTTACACTCCCCAGGGAGGTCGCTGGGGGAAGGGACTGGACAGGGCGGCAGATAGACTCATGCCCAGTACACTTGGGGGCATTAGCAAAGGTGCTTGCTGTCGGTCACACCTGGGAACAGAGGTCACTGGCCAGAATGCACGTGGCCATTGCAAGCATGGGAAGATCTGGGATACTTAATTCCCTGAACAAAGAAGTTTGCTCTCTTGGTCTCTCTTGGTTCCTGACTTTCGGGTCTCTCATACTCCTGTTCCCCTGCATTGGCCCAAATGGCCTATGGCCATGTAGACCCCCTACACAATGAATTAACTAGCCTGATGCTGAACTGGACCAGGCTGCAACATGGTAAGGAAACTCTGGGCACTGACTTTGCTTCTAGCTCTACTGAAACCCCAGCTACACTTCTTCTAGGACTGGTCTAAAGGAAATGGGACTTTGGAAACCAAAGGATGTAATTCCATGTAAATAAAAATCACTCATTCTCCCATGCAAGTCTCAGGAAATTGTTTTTCTAGAGATATCAGAAGTATACCACCCCCAGCATTCAGTGGGGAAGATGATACCCCAACTTCCCCAATAACAACTCTACTCAGAGAGACAGAGAGCAGACTGTCATTTAGTGGCGCTTGCCAACCATACCCAAGGACAGATGAAGTTGAGAGACTAAATCTCATTTTGGTCCATCAGCATAAAGCTGGTGAATATTCTATTGAGATCCTCCCCTAAACTCCCAGCCTTTAAAACCCTCAGAAAAGACCCAGGGTGTGCTCTCCCTCCCAGAAGCAAGCCCAACCCTCCCCCTACCCCCCTTCTTCCCTCTCAGGCATGCACCTCCTAAACTCTAAGGGACCCCATGAGATTTGAGACCCAGGGAGCAATGGGCAGTGAGTGGCAGCTTGTCCTGGGTTACCCGCCTGAGCCTGTCCCCAAGGCCCCCTTTGCTCTGACTCCCAGTGAGCCAAAGCAGCCCCGCCCTGGCTCTCCTGTTGCTTCTTCCACCAGAGGCCCTTCCTTGTTTCACTGTCCTCAGCTTTAATAAACATCCTCTCGAAAATCACCTGGGCTTGTGTTTTGAAATCTTTCCTGCACGTAGTCAAGAACCCACCCATTACAGGCTGCCCAGCTCCCTGCCCGGGAACACCTTGATGCACTCCAGTTCCTGAATACCATAAACCATTCTTTCTCTGGGGAAAGTTTATCTAAAAGCAGGTGTTTACCTTGTAAGGACAATGAGCCCAATCAGCTCTTTTTCACACATCTGGGTAAAGCCGGACATGCCAGTTTGGTAGCAGAGGCCAGTCATGAATTCCAGAACAGTCTCATTCCGGAGGATTTTATAACTCACATTAGCACTGAACAGGAGCTTGTTTTCAAAGTATGACACAGAAATGGCAAACCCAGGCCAAAGGGACAACCTTAAAAAAATAAACATTAACAAGTTATATTAGAAACACAGTAAACATTTTTATTTTACTTATTTATTTTTTTATCCTCACCCAAGGACACTCTTCCATTTTTTGTTCAGATAGAGTAGGAGGGAGAGAAAGAAAGAGAGAGAGAGAGAGAGAGAGAAACATCGACGTGAAAGGGACACATCGAGTGGCCGCCACCCGCATGACCCAACCAGGGCCGGGGACAAACTGCAACCGAGGTACGTGCCCTTAGCGGGAACCGAACCCGGGTCTCTCTGGACCGCAGGCGAACGCTCTAACCGCTGAACCAAACCAGCCAGAGTACAATAAACATTTTTAAATAGTGATCTGACATTCTCATTCTATAGATTTTATAAAATAATTTCTTCTTTAGTCTAATTTCTTCCAGTTCCTGACTAAAAACTTTCGATATTTCCAGCTGGAGTGCCTTTAACTATGCATTTAAGATGAAATATATTCCTGCAGAGCAGGGCTTCTCAGTCTTGACACTGCTGACGTTTGGACTGGATTCTCAAATGTCCCCTGGGGGACAGAACTGCCCCTGGTTGAGCCGAAGGAAGGACTGAAATGTTATGGAGAACCACAGCGTGCAAACGTCTGTGCTCAGAAAAGCACGCGGACCCAGCGGTGAAGCCAGGGAGGCCTTCACAGTGAGATTAAGAAATAAATGTGGTCTGTACAGACACCCAAAAGAATCCAGCAGAGGCTACAGCTCCTTTCCACACGTAGGCATGTTATACCGGAGTCTTGAATAAGAAAAGGTGCAAAAATGGCATGAAATAATAGACAATTTTTTTTTTTTAATCATTTCAGTTTATATCTTGCCTACTTCATTCATTGTGATGCTAAGCCAGCCTTCCCCCACTCCAGCGCAGGACACGCCGGACCTGTGAATTTCTATTCCAGGTGGAATGATAAGTGACAGGGACGAACAGCACGCTCTACGTAGACCACTGGGACACGTGGAGTTAACATATTGCAAAGCCCCAGCTTCTCCTCCAGCGGCCAGAAGGCCCAACCCCCTGCCCTCATTTCCCACCTTTATGCACCTCCCCCTCTGTTTGCATTCCTGTCTTTGGGCTGCTGGTTGCCTGTCTTTAGCTTGGCCGAATATTTTGGACAGCTGAGTGGCAACCAGTTTGAGACACAACTGAGCACTTTCTCTGCAGCATCCACTTCCCAGTTTAGGGTGAAAATTCCGCACGTGTTCTTCACAGTCTATCTTTCACTAGGTAGTTTACTTGGCTTCCTGACCTCTGCCTACCCAATATTTTCCTATCAACCTCCCTGGCTGTGCTAACTTCCTGCCAGCAAGAAAACGGAACACCAATTAAGTGGTATGAGATAGTATAGCTTATTCTGCTTTCGTTATTACTTGTCACACACAGAAAACTCAGTTTCTGAATCCCTTCTAAGATTTATGATAATGAGCCAGCACACTAATCGAGGAAAACTGGCTGCTGTTTCACATTGACACTCCCTATTCCATAAAAAAACTGAAAATTTTAAAAAATCTGTTACTTTTCATACCGCAGAATCTCTCATAGGCGGCATAACAGTGTAATATTGCATCATAAGTCATGGTGCTCACATTACAACAATTTCAGAGAAACAGAAAACATAAACAAACCTACTTGTGCTGGGGAATTTCCACGGGCTCTGAAGGCTTGTAGAAGTTCCGTCCAATTTGGTACATGGACAATTTTTTTAAGATCCTGCAAGTATATATGTTTTTTTACTTTTTGGTAAACACCAGTGAATCTCAGTGTAATTCTAAGTTTGTACCCATCCTGAACATAACAATAAAAGTATGTAAAAATACAGATCTCTTATTCTTATATCACTGGGAGGTTCAGATACTAACTACACATATGAGTGTATATACAAGAACGATCACTTGGTATTTGAGAGTGACAAGTTATTTTTATGTGTCTGGGTTTCACTGTAGTAGGTGTGCGGTCACTTAAACAATTACGATGGTGGAGTGGCCTGGTTAGCGTGGGTGGAGGGAGGCAAACCACATCTGAAGGCTCTCTGGCCTCTCCCCTATTTGGGGATGAAGAGGATGTTTCTAAAAAGGCTGCTTAGCTGTCCAGGTGCTACCAAATAACACGGGTGCCTCTTCGGCCACTAATCCTGGTCGCCTTTGGGATCTGACACATCACTGCTCCGAGGCTGCCCAGCACATGCGGGGTCGTAAGGGTTTGAAGTCAGAAAACAGGGGCTCCAACTGCGTGATTTTAGCTCCAAAGGTCACTGAGCCTCAGCCTCCTCATCTGTGAAATGGGGGTTTTCACAGTACCTGCTTCAGGGCACTCCAGTGAGGAGCGAACACAAGCTTTCTAACTGCAAAGCACCTCTGAAATGTTAGCTGGCTTAAAACAGTCCCCTCTCAGGAAGACACGCAAGACTGGCTTCTGGGGGGCGATACGCAGCACTGAACCGAAGCCCAGGCAAGATCTAAATATAATGGGCCAGAAGTCTGATGAGCTGAGAAAATAATGTATCTACGCCGGGAAGTCCCTTCATGTGCCCTACTCAGCTAAACCCAAACTCCCACCATCACCCTGCCCGGAGTTCCGACCACCTTACTGACCCACACCCGCAGCATGAACAGGGCTTTGCATGCTTTTGTGTGCCCACGTGCCCCCTGCTGAGCTTGCTAAAAATGTGGATTTTCGGATCCCACCCATGAAATTCTCTTCCCTGGGTTCACTGAGGAGTAGGAATTCTGCATTTGATCATGTCCGACCCAACCCCCAAGTTGACTCTGAAGTACATGATCCGCATCCCTTCGGAGAACACTGAAAAGCTCAGTCACCACCTCCCTCCGCCCCGAGTGACAGCAGACAGCAGATGATGATGGCCTTTTACACTAAAAGCAATCAACTAGGAGAAAAACAAATCCTTTGGTACTAGCCCAGACATACCCAGCTTTTCAGAGGAGAGGAGGAGGTACAGGGTACAGAAAAGGAGGAGAGAAAAAGGCACTCTCTCGCTACCACAGAGACATCACAACCCTTGAGTCCTTGGTCTGAACTCAGATAGAACCTGATGATAACGAGTAATGCCAGGTGGAGACTGCGATGCACCTCGGTGCCCATTCCTGCACAAGGAAGTGAAAGGACGTGAACAAGTGCCCTGGGGATGGCACTGTTGCTGGCATATTGCCTACAAAACGGTTGATAATCGTAGTACCCAGGCTCTATGTTGAAAGGCATCCTTAGCCTGAATTAAATTCTCATTTATGGCCCCTTACTTTTTGAAAATGATGCTGAAGACCTGGATGCACACAGGGGAGCTTGCTGGCAGCTCGGCCGTCAGAGTGACAGTCATCTTCACAGTCTCGCCTCTTCGAGTTTCACTTGACAACTCTGTGACCTGGGAAAGGAGTACTTGGTATGCACGCTACAGACTACCCCCACGGGTGCAGAACGTGGGTGTGATGAAGCCATCACAATCTAATACACATCAACCACAACAAAGCTGCAGGTGTTAACCACGTGAGTAATAATGTAATCAGCGCATTATGTTTGGAAGGGTTATTGACTCTGTATCTTGCTAATTCTAGAAAGCAACACATCTCCACTCTGTAACTTCTTAATGGAGTATCAAAAGCAGACAGAGGGTTCAAAGATTCAATCTAAAGAGAATTCAAGGGTAGTAGTTCTTGATTTGGGGAGGGGGAGATGAGAAAGATTACTTTGAGAGTCTGTTAAAAGTTACAGACATTCTCCCAAGAAAAGGTCACATATGTATAGACTACTATGATGTACATAATGTGCCCATTTTCAGGGGGTTCTTGGATCTCCAGAAGCCTATCCTGTCCACCCTGGGTTCATGAATTTCAGAGTACAGCCCCTCAAGTTTATTCATAAAAGAGCAGAGCAGAGAAGAAGAGAGTAAGAAAGCAAAGGACAGGGGATAGACAAGAAGGGAAGTAAATGTGGGGAAAGAGAAGAAGGTGGTGGACATTTAAACAGATAGGACATCTGACTTTATTGATTTTGAAAGGCCTAGAGAAATCTCTAGGGTTCTTAGAATCTGGAGCAACATTCTAACAATAAAATGAATGCATGAATAGGTTTCTACGCCAACTAAATTTAAAGCTCCTTAGACCAGACAGAGCTCTGTACAGCTTTTAGGAACAAAAGAATGAACAAATCAGCCAATAAAAATCAATGATCAAGGATTTTTCAGAAGCGTATGGAATTAGAAGAGATCAGTTCATTAGCAAGCATTTATGTATTTTACCCTGGTTTTCTATGGTTAAAGTGTAGTTTTAACCACTTTTAGGTTGAACCAACAATGTAAGGTAGGAATGGCTCAATGTATGGAAACAAAGTGGAGCAGGTCCTTCCCCAGAAGCTGAAATATGTCACTGAGATGACGTCCTGCTTCAGGTAAAATTGTAGAGAAAGCAGAGGTGGAGAGAGGCAGAAAGAGTTCATCAACATCTGGGAGAAGTCCAGCAGCCAGGAGAGATGAGGGGCTCTCACACTGCCGCAGAGATTTCGGGACAAAGAATTAAGACAACAAAGGATGTTGGAGTGAGTGGCTGGGGTGGGAGCAGCAGATGGTCCCCAGAGAGACCTCAATCTAGGAACTGCATTCCTAACAGCACTAGGAGCAAACTCAACAGCACCTCCTGCATCTCCGCTACCACACTCCAACTCCTCCTTGCTTCCTTTGTTGCTGGACCCCGCACCCTCCTGTCCCTGGCTGCCAGCATCCGAGAGAGTTTTCACTCCCTTCCGCCATCAGCCATCTCGTGGGTTGGCAAGTCTCAGCACTTCTACACCAGCAAGGTCTCTAATCTGCTTCAGCTGTTCCAGTACCATTCATTTACCACAGAGCTTATGAGCCTCAATTTGGAACTGGACAGACCCTGGTCCTCTGCCTCTTGCAGCCTGTGTGATATGGAGCAAATTCCTCCAACTCTTTATGACCTTCCCCACTTTAAAGTGGAAATGAGTCCATGGCTGTGCCGATTAAATGAGACCATTCATGGATCTTATCCTTATGTAGCAGCGCTTGGTACCTTTTTCCAAGCCTTTCTGATGTCCCACCCAAATATTTCCAGTGACACCTTTTTTTTAAATCCTCACCAAGGACATTTTTCCATTTTTGTTCAGATAGAGTGTGTGTGGGGGGGGGGAGAAACATCGACGTGAAAGGGACACACTGAGCGGCCGCCTCCCACACGACCCCAATCAGGGCCAGGGACAAACCACAGCCGAGGCACATGCCCTTAGCCAGAACCGAACCCGGGTCTCTCTGGACCACGGACCGATGCTCTAACTGCTAAGCCAAACCGGCCAGGGTTCCAGTGATACTTTATCAATAATTTCCCCACTTTCTCTGGTCAATGATTCAGTAGATGTGATCAGAGTAACTAACTGAACACAGTTCCCATAAAAACTCCCTCTCAGTGGCCTCAGTGGCCATGGAGGACAGTCTCTATTCCTCAACAGGACACTCCAGCTCTCCCTGCCTTCTGAATCACAACTTCCAGTCCTTCCTGGCTAACCCCGAACTGTCAGAAGTTCCTGAAACAGGCTCCTCACTTCCCCAAATTGTGCCCTTCCTCCTTCTGGTCCTTCTGTCTAAGAATTCACCACCACCATCACCACCCTCCCACACCGATCCAAGTCCTACCCAAACAATGAATTAATCTGCACTCCCTCTGAAGTGTCCTGCGGGAACGACCCTTCCTCTCCTCCAGCTCCGTACGAAGACCGAAGACCGCAGGCAGAACGCCTAGCCTCTCTGAGGCTCCAGGGATGAGGAGAAGATTAAATGAAATCAAGCACGGAAGGAGCAGACTCAATGCTCAACAAATGTAACCTGGTGGGTGTGACACCAGGTACAGATCTGCTCAACCCCAGGGAGATGAGCTGGGCTAATCTGAGGACAACCAAGCACAGTACCTAACACCTAGGAAGGGCTCCGTGAATGTTAGCACAATAAAACTGCTCATTGTTATCATGGCATTTATTTCATTCTACCTTGCACTGAATTTGTTTGTAAAGAACTTCGGTACTAAATGGAAAACCTTTCGACAACAAGAGCCTTTCCTTATCGATCCTTGTTTCCTCCAGGGTGAGCAGCACCCTTCCAGGTACACAGTAGGCTCTTTCTAAGTGTGGAGTGAATGCATGAGAGTGGCAAACGGCTGTGACCAGTGACAGGAACCTTGATCACGGCCACAGATGCGCCGATGGGATCTGAGAGACAGAGAAGGCCAGGAGGTAGCAGAAAGGGACTTCTAGAACTGCACTATTTGGGAGCACGAAGAATGAATTAGTGGAGGAGCTCTTTCGACTACTCTCGTCATCCTGTGGAGTGTGTAAGGGATGGATGGGAGTGCGGAATTTAGCCTGAGTCAATTAAGACCAGAATCAAAGGGTGAGAATAGTAATATCTTCATTAGGACACTTTATTTTTACTGTGTTTTCGCTGTCATTGGGTGGCAGGTCACATGTTGATAAGGAATAAGACAACACACTTTTGTCTAAACCTAGTATCACCTGAGTCTGAGAAATGACATCAACAGGCCTGATTTGTCGCACCATGTTTTTACTATCTATTCACTCACCCGCCTCTTCATTAGATTCCATCCCCGACAATAAGAAGGTGTGTGGCCCATACCACATGCTCATTGTGAATGAGAAGTGAATAATATTAACTTATTCCTAGCATCTGCATAGTAAAATTTCTCCACTTTGGTTAGGTACATTAAGTAAGCTCAATCATTCAGGGGGTGAGAGGTATATAATAATTTTAATATATCTAAATTTCCAAATTATTACTACAAATGTATCTATAGGCAAAATGATCTTAAATGGTAACAATACACTTGAAATATGTCATTCAAATATGAGAGGCCATATTAGCATGCTATCAACACCCGGTCATAAGACAAAATACTGAGGGATCAGTAAGAACTGAAGATGAACAAAAATGTTTCTAAATGTACAGGTTTTTCAAGCCCTTGAATTTAATCATATGATATAATTATAAAGGTCTACATCCAGATGAAATAAGCACTCAAGCAGCGCCCACACATCTCAGGATCTCACAAAATGATCAAGGCCCCAGGAGTGCTCAGACACGTGTTCCTTGAGGAAATTCACTAAGATTTACATGGACTCTAGAAATGTATGCTATTGATACCATTCTGTTCAAAACTCTGAACTAAAGGATTAAGCTTTCCAAGGGATAAAAGTATAAAATTTTAATCCAATGCTCCGTTTTAATTTTTCATACAGAAATTGTTTTTTTTCCCCTGTAGTGATTTTAATATTGCTTTAGAATAAAGCATCTGATAAAAGCTTCAATACCAATAAGTTTGTTTAGGACTGAAAATGTTGACAGTATAAAAAAATGGATCATGCAATGGTCACACAATTAAAACATATCTTCAGGCCCTGGCTGGTTTGGCTCAGAGGTTGGAGCGTTGGCCTGCGGACCAGAGAGACCCAGGTTTGATTCCCACTAGGGGCACGTACCAAAATAAAATAAAATAAATAAAAAATAAAACATATCTTCAACATTGATATCAATAACTCATATTTCGTAAGATAGGACAAGTCATGAAATAAATGACAGTCTTAGAATCAGAGATTGATATATACCTGGGCACAACTGTGCAGGAGCAAAAAAAACCCCAAAAATAAATTCACTCGTGCTGGCCAGTGTGCTCAGTGGTTAGAGCTCAGGCCCCTGAACTGAAGGGTCATGGGTTCAATTTCCAGCCAAGGGCACATACCTGGGTTTCGATTCGTCTCTGCCCCTGTGTGCAGGAGGCAACCAACTGATGTGCACACATCAATGTTTCTCTCTGTCTCTCCCTCTCTCCCTTCTACTCTCTCTAAAAATCAATGGAAAAAATATCTTCAGGTGAGGATTAACAAAAAGGAAAGAGTAAATTCAAAGCCATAAAGCTATAGGTGTTTCTTAAGGTGTTGCCTATTTTGGGAAAAGTTTTAAAAGGATGCCTATTTCAAGGACCTAAAAAAAAAAAAAAAATTGTTGAAAAAGCAGCTGTTATTTTTAAAATACCAGACCATTAGCTTCTTAATTAAGAAATCAATTACTTAAGAGGTCTTAATTAGGAAATCTTTTTGTTCTCAGACATGGAATAGGAAAGAGGAAAGGAGTGAAACACACCTTTCAACTATGATGAGAATCAGCTAACCTCATAAATATATATGAATGAGCATAACTGTATGCGCACGCGCATGGATGATAAGGCAACCGTACTGTACCTTTTCTTCCAGCTTCTGTGAGAGAAAAAGGATGACACCATCAAATGCTTTTGCTTTGTTGGAAAATTCCTTATGACTGTAAAGCAAAGCAATTCTCATGCTTCTAGATTCCAAATCGGGCATGTACGCCACATGATACTGGTATAGCTTCCAGTCCTGGGGCAGATCTAAACTGAAGAGATTTGTGACCAGCTTCACAGGTATTCCACTGGAACCTGAGGGAAAACAGATAAAAAAACTTTTTTTTAACAAAAATATCACACCATGTTAATATTAATCACATCATTTTTTTAAAAAGTATTTCCATATGCATAGTTGTTGCTGTAAAGCCAGGATTCTTGTTCAGTGACACAAGAGGAACTCTAATAACCTGTAGCCTGATAGCATTTACAAAGTCCTATAAATATACATCTGGGAATTAAAAAGGGATTCTGTAGAAAACCCTAAAGACTCCATCAAAAATCTACCAGACCTAATAAATGAATTTGGCAAAGTAGCAGGATACAAAATTAATGTCAAGAAATCAATGGCATTCTTATACACCAATGATGAAATCAGAGAGACAGAAACTAAAAAACAATCCCATTTATCATTGCAGCAAAAAAATTAAGATACTTAGGAATAAACTTAACCAAAGAAGTAAAGGATCGCTTCACAGAAAGCTATAGGTCATTGAAAAAAGAAATAAAGGAAGATATAAAAAAGTGGAAGCATATACCTTGTTCATGAATTGGAAGAATTAACATCATTAAAATGTCCATACTACCCAAAGCAATCTACAGATTCAATGCAATCCCCATCAAAATACCAATGACATACTTCACAGAACTAGAACAAACACTCCAAAAGTTTATATGGAACCAAAAAAGACCCTGAATAGCCACAGCAATCTTGAAAAACAAGAACAAAGTAGGAGGCATCACATGATCAGATTTCAGGATATACTACAAAGCCACTATAGTCAAAAGAGCCTGGTACTGGCACAAGAACAGGCAGATAAGATAGATCAATGGAACAGAATAGAGAACCCAGAAATGGACCGAAGACAATATGCTCAATTAATATTTGACAAAGGTGGCAAGAGTCAAGACAGTCTCTTAAATAAGTGGTGTTGGGAAAATTGGATAGCTACTTGCAAAAAAAATGAAGCTAGAACACAAGCTTACACCCTACACGACAATAAACTCAAAATGGATAAAAGACTTAAATGTAACTTGTGAATCCATAAAAATTCTAGAAGAAAATGTAGGCAACAAAATCTCAGATAGCATATGCAGCAGAATTTTCACTGATACAACACCTAAGGCAAGAGAAACAAAGGAAAAAATGAACACATGGGACTACATCAAACTCAAAAGCTTCTGCACAGCAAAAGAAACAACCGTCAAAATGGAAAGGGATCCTACTACATATGGGAGACCATAATTGGCAATGATGCATCAGATAAGGGGTTAATTTCCAAAATATATAGAGTGCTCATACAACTCAACAAAAAGAAGACAAAGAACCCAATTAAAAAATGGGCACAGGACCTAAATAGACACCTCTCCAAAAAGGACATACAAATGGCCAAGAGACATATGAAGAAATGCTCAACATCACTAATAATCAGAGAGATGCAAATTAAAACAACTATGAGGTATCACCTCACACCTGTCAGAATGGCTGCCATCAACAAATCATCAAATAGGTGTTGGTGAGGGTGTGGAGAAAAGGGGACTCTAGTACACTGCTGGTGGGAATGCAGACTTGTGCAGCCACTGTGGAAAACACTATGGTGTTACCTCAAAAAGTTAAAAATTGAACTGACATTTGACCCAGTGATCCCACTTCTAGGAATATACCCTAAAAACCTGAAGCACCAATCAGAAAGAATATATGCACCCCTATGTTCAAAGCGGCACTATTTACAATAGCTAAGATCTGGAAACAACCCAAGTGTCCATCAGTAGATGAGTGGATTAAAAAGCTGTGGTACATGTACACAATGGAGTACTATGCAGCTGTAAGAAAGAAAGATCTCTTATCCTTTGAGATGGCATGGAAGGACCTGGAGAGTATTATGCTAAGCGAAACAAGCCAACCAGAGAAAGACAAATATCACATGATCTCACTTATTTGTGGAATATAATGAACTAAACAAACTGTTGAACGAAATTAACCCAGAGACAGAGAGGTGGGGTACAGACTGACAAGCTTCAGAGGAGGGGGTTTTGGGGGAAGAAGAGATAAACCACAGAACTTACAGGCATGTATGCATGACCAATAAACATAGACAACAAAGCTGGGGATGGGGTGGTAGGGAAGGGGAGGAAGATGTCAATGGGGGAAAAATGAGAAACATCTGTAACAAAAACAAACAAACAAACAAACAAACAAACAAACAAACAAATAAATAAATAAATAAATAAATAAAAAGGGATTCTGTGTAAAACAAGAACATAAGAGCAGACCTGACATTCTTGTCCCTGGGAGAACAGAAGCAGCTACCCTAGGACCCTTCCAAAGCTCTGATTCTGTGCAATTCAAATGAAGTCAACAAATATTTTAGGACACTGCTCTGAAATGATACTGCTCTCAGATTATAAAGAAAATGTCCAGTTCTTACTGTGAATACAACCCCTAATCTCTTGGAAATCCAGATAATCAAGTTAACCATACTTCTAATAATTCAGAAACAGCCCTGGCCTGTTTGGCTCAGTGGTTAGAATGTTGGCCTGCGGTTTGGAGAGACCTGGATTCAGTTCCCACTAAGGGCACGTGCCTTGGTTGCAGTTTGTCCCTGGCCCTGGTTGGGTCATGTGGGTGGCAACCACTCAATGTGTCCCTTTCACATCGATGTTTCTCTCTTTTTCTTTCTCCCTCCCACCCACTCTATCTCAACAAAAATATCAAAAAATGTCCTTGGGTGAGGATAAAAAAGTAAAATAAAATAAAAAATAATTCAGAAACAGTTCCATCAGTGGCTAGATGGCTCTACCAATCCCTGAGATTCGGGGAAGATGAATTGTATCAAATAGGCACTATTTTGTTTTTCTCATGGAGGAAGTGGAAACATGAGCCCCTAGGGTAGTAAGAAAGAAAAAGTATCACGTGTGCCTGAGTATTTCCTCAGCTTCTGTTTGTGGTATAAATCTGTTAGGATTATTGTGCTATTTTAATGAAACAAAAACTTTCTTTTGTTCTTCCAGATCCTGAGGAAATGACAGCGTATTTTAGCTGCTCATATTAATGGACAAAGAGAAGTCATTCTAGAACGGCTGAGCTGGGGTCATTTACACCAGTATTGGCAAACTAATCACGACCCATTAGTGCTACAGTTATGAAAGCACCAGGTGTCTCATGAAAAGACTAGAACACAACAGAAGTGAGCCAGAGTGCTTTGCGCACAGGTGGGGCAAACACTGTTTCATGATACCTTGTTTCAGTTGCGTGTGTGTATTGCTGGATGACAATATATCTATTTCTTATTTTGCTGCACAGTTTGAAAAAGTCTGAAAAAGACCGACTTACATCAGGGAGTCTTGACTTTTGGGAAGGAGTCACAAAGCCTTTGGAGAATCCAGTGAAAACAACAGACCTACTTCCCTGGAAATGCATATGCCCACACTTCTGGGAGCAATTGCAGGGGTGAGCCTGGAATCTGGGTTAAGAATTCCAGAAAAAGGCAGCATCTTTCTTTTTCGGCTGACGTCCAGAACATTATTATTCCCATATAGAAAAAGGGTTGGGAAAGAGACAAAACATCTTTTTAACTCCTATCCCAATTGCCAGGAGAAAATCTTTCAACAAGTAAAATGTCACTTTGGGGAAAGTGTTACTATTTCTATTAATAATAAAGAGAATGAAGGCTAAAACAACTGGTATCTAGATAATGCCTTGAATATAGCAGATATTCAATAAATATCTTTTAAATGTCAGCATATGAACTCATTTATTTAGATCTATAAATTAAAACTCCTTAAGCAAGATTTGGTGACATTAAAAAAGTAAGTAACATGAAGACTGAGTACCTGTTTTGCAAACTCTAACATGGGCCAGTTTCTCTCTGGTACAGACACCCAAATCCATGACATCCCGTACGATTTTCCCACCTCTTCTCATGAGGGTACATTCAGCATTACCAGAAGATACGCCATCTTTACCTAAAATATGGAGAGAATGCCATAATAGCTCATATTTTATTCTAGTGATATTATTTAAAATATATAAAATATATATAAGTATATAAAATATATAAAAAATGCATCTACAACCCAAACTCCAAATTTTGTGGTTTTTCATAAAACTGGCCCACATGGCTCAAAACAATCATGACTACACAGAAGTCTTCAGCCTAAAAATTAAAAACCGTCAAGGACACATGGCATGTTTTGTTAGAAATAACAGACCCTGAGTTAGTCCTACCTCACACTATTGTGGTCTGATCTGATTCTCTGTTTGGCTAAGCCGAAGCCCTATCTTCCTAGGTCCCACTCCACACCCACTCATGGAGGGTAGCTCTGCCTCCTCAGTTCTTGTGTAACACCCAGGAGACCAAGGTCGTCCTCACTAACTTCTACTCAGACTGGGGCTGAAGCTCTCAGCGTTCACAAGAAAGGAAGTGCCCCAAACACCAACTTCAGTTTTTATGCTGGAGCACGCCCTTAAGAATGAAAGCCAACGTTTCCCCTTGGGGCATATTCCTCACAGATTCTAGAAAAATATGAAATTAAAATCCAATGACTATTTTCTGTGCAAATAAGTACAAAGAGATGTTGATTTTTGGATACAACCTGAACTCTCGGAAGATAACATGGAAATACAGAAATACAGACTATTATGACAAAGTGATGACATAGTATGCCCAATCTCTAGAACTCTGACTTGACCACCCTTCTTTGACAGAGTCACTGAATGCAACGACCCCAAACGGCAACATCACTTGCTCCAAGCTGCTGTCCATACCCTTTCCAGTCTGAGTCTCCCTGGAAAATCTCAAAATGTATTTAATGTTTAGATTATCCCTGCTAGCTTATCCATCACATTCATTGCTCATGGTTTCGAAAGATGTTGGGTGGTTTCTAAAAACTCCATCTACCACAGACTATGAGTTGTCAGGGACAAGAGGAGGAGTGAATGGAGAGTTAGTGTTTAATGAGTAGAGTTTCAGTTTTGCAAGATATAAAAAGTCCCAGAGATGGATGGCAGCGATGGTTGTCACTGGACTGTACAATAAAAAATGGTTAATTTTGCACAATGTATATTTTACTACAATTTAATAAATAAATAAAAATGCAATCTACCGCCCTGGCCGGTTTGGCTCAGCGGTTAGAGCATCAGCCTGCGGTCCCGAGAGACCCGGGTTCGGTTCCCGCTAAGGGCATGTACCTTGGTTGCAGTTTGTCCCCAGCCCTGGTTGATCATGCGGGTGGCAGCCACTCGATGTGTCCCTTTCACATCGATGTTTCTCTCTCTCTCTCTCTCCCTCCTACTCTATCTGAACAAAAAATGTCCTCGGGTGAGGATAAAAAAAAAAAAAAAGCAATCTACCCTCAAAAGGTGACGGGTTTCCATCACTTGGTGGCCACAAAAATGTATAGCAGACACGGACAGGAAGTCCCAAAGAGAATCTGGGATAGGGTTTGAATAGTGGCTGCAGCACTGCCTGACAGCAGGTCTTCTGAGGGACCACATGTACTTCTGTGAGTTCAGATCACAAAGGGGAAGTGAGCAGGACTACAAAACCCAGCAGAGAACGAGGCACAAGATGGATGGAAGGACTGATGATCCTAAGAGTCCAGAAGAACCTAAGTCAGTGGTTCTGAACCTTTCTAAGGCCGCGACTCTTTAATACAGTTCTTCATGTTGTGTGTGGGTGTATCTGCACGTGGGCAGACCCGCCTGGAGACGGATAGAGCAGCGGTATCTCGGTTCCTAAGACCATCGGAAATATGTGTTTTCTGATGGTCTTAGGGGACCCCTGTGAAAGGGTCACTCGACCCCCAAAGGGGTCGCGGCCCCCAGGTTGAGAACCGCTGACCTAAGTGCTTAGCGCTTACATGGTTGTTAGCAATTAATCACTTAACTTCATGGTCAGAGCAAGGGGGATGGCAAACAGATTTCAGTTAGTGGTGGTTATGGGCTGAATTGTGTATCCTTCAAATTCCTATGTTGAATTCCTAACCCCTAATGTCTAAGAATGCAACTGTGTTTGGAGAGAGAGTCTTTAAAGAGGTAGTTAAGTTAAAATGGTGTCCTTATAAGAAGAGATGAAGGCACAAGCAAGTACAGAGAGAAGACTACGTGAAAACACTGGGAGAAGACAGCCCAGCCATCTAGCCGAGGAGAGAGGCCTCAGGAAAAATCAGCCCTGCAGAAACCTTGATCTTGGACTTCCTGCCTCCAGAATTATGAGACAGTACATTTCTATTGTTTAGCCCCCCCAGTTTGTAGTACTTTGTCATGGCAACCCCAGCAAATGAGTACTTTGATCATGCCAGTTCACACAGTGTGACAGCGGCTACTGTAATAGCATGTTGACAAGTATCCTGAGGCCGAAGCTGGATTTGCAGGGCAGAGAGCTACCGCCATGTGGTGCCGTCTAGGACGGGCGCGGAAGGCAGAAGACAGCAGTGGCAGCAGGTGGTCCAGGTTCCCCTATCCCTGCAAGCCGATGGCACTGACATTTACATGCCATAAAGAATTTTTACATATTTTGTTAAAAATTATTCAGTGGAAAGAATCTGAAAACTAGCTTCCTGATGTCTGTGGATTCCCAACTACCAAGCACTGTCAGCAAATTCAGCATCAGACTCTGTGCATCAGACTCTGTGTTTGGGAGCCCCAAAGAAGCACGAGCACAGGGGAGCTTTAAGAAAAGATAAACGGGTGCTCAGGAAGGGACCCCGCTGCTGTAAGGCACTACAGAGTCGTTCCTGTTCCATTCAGATGGGATGGGATTGAACAGAACAGACTACTGCACTCACATTGCTCTGAAATCCTGCTTGTTTCCACCAAGCCATTGTTGGACGATGCTTCACTGTCACTGAGATCAGCAGAGATAGGCTAAAATGGGCAAAAAAAATTTTTGGTCAGATTTGAGTTGTCAATTCATAAACCAAAAGGATATTACAAAATAAGAATCCTATCGTGCCCTAAGTCATTAGACTGCCATGACCTCATGTTAACAGGTGAAACGCTTGAGAGATGGTAAGAAGTTGCCCATTCTAGAAAAAGAGGCTAAGGATGAGCTACAATGTTCCCCGTTCATCAAACTTTGATTTTACTACCAACTGTGAGCCAGATACAGCCATTAGATCTTGGAGGTGTAAGGAGGCAGAGATGAGGTCCTTGAGTCAGGGAGCTCATCACAGGGAAGACGTACAGATGAGCAGGACCTCATGCTTCCCTGACATGGGCCTCCAATGTGAACATGTCTGAAGCAAGAAAATAAGCTGAGCCCAGAGGATCTGGGTCACCAGCTCAGATGATGACTGTCCTGAATAAACTATTCCAAATTAGGTCATAAAATAGGTGAAGGGAACCATTAATACTGTGTTTTTAAAAATATTTTCTTTCTTTCTTTTTTTTCAGGAACTACCTCTCTTTGTTCAAGAGAAATGTATCTTGGCCTATTAAAAAATCTATATGGGGTCAAGAGAACTTTTCGTGAGAGTGAAGGCATAATGACCAGACTACTCACTTGAATACTTTTGAGTACAATCTAAGAGATTACTCCAAATACTAAGAGCATGTACTGACATCACTCAAGTTTCTGATTTGCTGGTCAGTTCACTCTGGTTGCCTAAGTGTAGCAAGGAGCCCTGCCCGCAGTGGCTGCTCAAGAAACAGTGGTTGAATCAAAACTCTGTCTGTGTCTGAGATTATTTACTTTTATACATGAATGAACAAGAGGAACCGTATTACCTTATATGCCATATAATGGTACTACTGAAGGCACAGCAACTTTTTTACCAAGAGCATTAAACCTAAATCAATTAAAATTCAGAAAGCAGAAGAGCACGGCATGCTTGCCTCCAATTTTTAGTCCTCTTCACTGGCCAAAATATCGACATTAACATCTTACTCAGATAAGATTCCCACAGGAAACAGTATGAGAAGCCCTGGAAAGGCTCAAAGTTGAGAGAGAAGATAACCTACTGCTTCCTAGGAGGGAGGAAGAGAGATACAGAGGAAGGCCACGTCCATGAAGGAGACATTAAGAGAGCAAGACAATGCCCGCGAAGCGTGGTACACACCTCCAGGCGGCCCTGGGGGCACCCCACTTCCGAGGCCGTGGGGCAGCGGGCGATGCCTCGCGCCCTAACACGCGCACGTCCACTCATGTTCCCGACGAACTCAGAGTGACTTCCAAGGCAACGAAGTATCAATTAGGGCATTTTTTTCTTGACATCCAAATGGCAGGGCCGCGACCACAGGCGGTGAGGCGGTGGGTCTCTGACTCCTAGGCTCAAAGCTCCGGAGTCTCGTGCGTGGGTGGGGGAGCACGCACAAAACGCGGGGCTGGGCCCTGGGAGAACGCACAGTGGGGGTGGAGCCGCACATGGGGGGAGGCGCACAGTAGGGGAGGGACAACACGGGGGAGGGGTGGCCAGTGAGGGGGGCGTGGCCAGGGGCTCAGACTGCCCTTTTTTTTTATCAGACACCCCCCCCAAATGTGGCATTAGCTCTAGTTTTTGCCCATCTTATGTGTGTAAGGTTGCCTCACACTCTTACTGTTTTCAGTTTGTATTTTCTGCTCGCTGGTGTGGGTAAGCACCTGTTCATCCTCGTGAAAACCATGGCGTTTTCCTTTCTGTGACTCGTTTGTTTACCTACATAGATGTTTTTAAAATTGGGCCGCTCACGGTTTCCTTTGTGACTTGGCAAAACTTTTTTTTTTCTTTTTAACGTTGCAAATATTTACTCCCAGTCTATCGCTTGTTGATTTTGACCATGAAGTCCTTTATCGAACCCAAATCCTTTATTTTGATGTAGTCAAATGTAGCAATTTTTAATTTCATGACTTGTGCTTTTGGGGTCTTTTTGAAAGAAAAGTTTCCCTGCCCTAAAGTTTACCAAGTCATTAAATGATATTGAATGTCTTGTATCCTTCAGGAACAAACACACAAACATAGCATATGGTGTGAGGAGGGATCTAACTTGACCTCCATACAGTGAGCCAGTTTCCTCCTAAGTCATCTGTTACGCAGTGCATGCTTTTCTAATGGCTTGTGGAACTACCTCCAGCAAATGAGAAACTCCCCAAATGCCTAGATCCGGTCTGTGCCTTCCATTTCTATTCTACTTACATATTTCTGCTCCGCACCAGTACTTTACTACTTTTTATTATTATTTCTTTATAGTATTCATAAAATCTGGTGGAGCAAGTCTTTACTCTTTGATTTTTTTCAGTTATTTATTCATAAACTACATTCCTCCATATTAATTTTTTTAATATTTGTCAGTTTCTTTTAAAATCTTGCTTAATTTTTAATTGGCACTGTATGGAATATATACATTGATTTGGAAAGAACTGTCATTCTTACAATTTCTCCATTTATTCAAGTTCTCTTTATGTCCTCTAGTTTTTCATAAAAGTCTTGTGTCTTGTTTAATTTTTGGTAATTTTATAGTTTTAGTTACTATTGTGAACAGTATCTTGTTTTTATATTTTCTCATTTGCTATTTGCATAGACATATATTTATTTTTGTAAGTTGATATTATTTGTCAAGTTTGCTGAACTTAGTTCTTATAGCTTGTCTTTTTATTTCATTGAGTTTGAATATAGGTGATCAGATCATCTACAAATGATTTTATCTCATCCCTTCTTATTTTTATTTTTTTCTTATCATGTTAGTCAAATTTTGCTGTACAATGTTAAAAGTCACTATGATAGCTGACATTCTCGTCTTCTTCCTGATCTTAAGGGAAATAGCTTTATTTTATTTGGTGTTTACTATGAATACCTGGTTTATAGTGTTTATCGTTTTAAGGACACTCCCTTCTATTCCTAGTTTTCAAAGATGATTGTAATCATAAATATGTGTAGAATTTTATTAAATACTACTGTGGGTCTATCAAAAAGTTTGTGCTGAGGTTGTAAAGGCACAGTTCATACAGGTGATGAGTTATTTGGGTTCCATAAGAAGGGGCAATAAATGGGTAAAATGTGGTAGATACACAGAGTGGAATACAAGGCCAACAGTCATAAACAATGACCTAGAGATACATTTAGCAACAAGAACAGATCTTCAATACATTGCATTGGATGAAGAAAAAGCAAGAAAAAATTGATATCTATCCTATGGCAAAATATCATGTTAATTTTAAAATATTAGTAACTCATGTACCTAGGTATATACTAATGTTTTTCAAGTAAACATATATATGCAAGGATATCCAGCAGACAAATAAATTGAGTACCAGTAGAAGGAAGAAGAATAAGAGTGGGAATGGGGAAGTGAAAGAGAAAGCAAAGCATAATACAGTATAGAACTTGCATAGACCCATGAGAATCATGTACAATGAACTGAAGTTGAATGTGATTCATTCAACTTCCTGTCCTTAGGCCCTAGACTTAAACAAATTTTAATGTTTATTGAATACCTATCATATGCCTCATTCTGAGGCAAGCATTATTGTCCCCATTTTATAGATGAGGAAACTAAAACTTAAAATTCTTAAGTTACAGCTTGTGTGGTAGAGCTGGAATTCCAACTCAGTTCTGTCCACCTGTAAAGCCTGCACCGTATCCGCTGTCTCCCTCCAAGAAGGTGATCTGCCTTATACTTTAGATATTGCCGAGTCCTGTGTAAAGTGGCTTGCTCTGCCTTTTGTTCATTCCCCATCAGAATATTCTTTCATCAGGATCTCCTGGGAAACCATTGACCCTGAAGATTGAAAATGCAAGAAGTAATGATGGCCTTAGGCAGAGATACCTAGTCTTGGACTTGGCTAAGTGAAACCACTCAAATGAATAATACATTTTTTCAAAAATAAATAAATCAGAGAGTTGGGGAGTGATCAAACTGCTGTCAAAAAGGAGGGGTCAACGGAAAACAATCTAGATAAGACAGCCACTTTTCAAAATCTGTGCTTTGTTTCTGAGTAGAAGAATCTTTATCCCCATGTTTTCCAAATTTACCACCTCCTGGTAAATTTGACTTGCGTTGATGAGACAGCACAACAGAGTGACAGAAAGGTTGAGAATGTATATAAGTGACCCTAAACAGTTAAAACCTTTCAGTTTTCCAAATACTGGCTCATTATAAAATCAGAGGTATCAATTATTTCTAGTCTTTACCTGCCTTTTCAGTTCTCTATTATGATTACTATGATGACATGCAAATCAGTCACATTGTGCTCTCCACATACAATTTCTAAAGGCACTTATATCTTTCCTGTAGCAGGAAGCAGTACAGCACAGTTACAAGCATCAATGGGCTTTAGAGTCAGGCAGCCAGAGCTGACATCCCAACTCCATCACTTACTAGCTTTCTGACCCAGGAAAACATACTTAATCTCCTTTGTCCTCAGTGTCTGCACTTATAAAATGGGGATTAAGATATGCCAGGATTTCTTAACCTCAGCACTATTCACATTTTGGACTGGATAACTCGCATTGTGAGGGGCTGTCCAATGCATTCCAGGGTGTTTACCAGCACCCCTGGCCTGTGCACACAGATGCCACAGCGCCTCTTGTAAATGTGAGAACTGACACTGTCTCTAGACCCTGCCAGGTGTCAGCTGGAGGGCAACGGCCCAGACTGAGAACCACTGAGATATGGCTACCTTCCAAGGTTGTTTTGAGCATTAAAAGAAGTAACAGTGTCTGCCGGTGTGACTCAGTGGTTGAGAGTTGATCCATGAACCAAGAGGTCTCCGGTTCGATTCCCGGTCAAAGCACATGCGTAGGATGTGGGCCAAAACCCCAGTGGGGGGCATGAAGGAGGGGAACAAACAATATTCTCTCTCATTGATGTTCCTATCTCTCTCTCTCTCACTTCCTCTCTTTCTAAAATCAATACAGGAAAGAAAAAGATAGAGGAAAAAAGAAGTAACAATAATGATGCTTTGTGCAGTGTTTGGCATGTAACAAAAAATGGATAATGAATTATAACCAAAGAACATATAATGGGCAGATTTTACAAAATAAATTTAATACAACTTTTGCCATATTTTGTATTTTCGAACTTGTGTCACATCACTTCATGTGCACACACGGGCTCATGATGTTGCTGATCCTAGAGCACTCTTGTCTTGTGACACCCTTCACATGTTCTTCGGCCCCCCTTTTGTCTCCAGCCATCGCTTTGGTGATCAGCTGCACACTGGACCACAAGACCTGGGTCCGAGATCCTGAAATGGCACAGTGCTGCACAACCAGAATCACTGAAGTCAATTAATTAAACGAACTAAATTTCATTAGGCTTCAGGTGCGCAAATGGAATGTGGTGGACTGGACACCAGATTTCTATTTACTCAAAAGTCTGTAGAAAGAAGCAGCACTGGCAAAGGCCATGTCTCCTCTTTGGGATTTATTCTTGGCAAATTAAACTGTCTCCTTTAATGGTTCCTCTCACTGACTGGAAACAATCCTAAATTCTGAGCCTCGTTTTCAAGGCTCTTCCTGATCAGACTCTGCTCTCCTCCCCAGAATCACCTCTTACCCTTCCTCACGCCCCATTCCTGTCCCCAGCACACCCTTGTCTTCTAGTCCAGTTCCACCAGCCTGTCATTCTCTCACGTGTATGGGCTTTTGTCTGTGCTAGTTCTTCCCATTTACGTATCTCTTGTACTCATCTCTGAAGTGTACTTGTAACTTCTCTTCATATTTAAAGACTCGAGATCCACACAAACATCTCCTCTAGATCAGGACACCTTCCCTAATCTCCACACACTCTTGACACCTAGGTGAATTAGACACCCCTCGTCTATGCCCCCCTTCCACTCCAGACATCCATCTGCCATGACTAATCAAGCCACTTGAAAATTGTTGCCTCATGTGTATGTCTGTTTCAGGTTTGTGATCTTCTTGAGGACAAGGGCCATGTTTTTCACCTCTGTGCATACCTATTATAGGCAAATATATATTGATTACGTGACTGATTGGATTCTTGGATGGATGTAGATAGAGGAATGATGGATAGATAAAAGCTATAAAATAAGTATGTGAAAAGTACTCTGGGTCATTTTAGAAGCTGCCAACTACCATGTCTTTAATATAAATGGTAAAAAAAATATATATATAGAAAAAATATGTAAAGCACCCTTCATATAGTAGAAGCTTAATAAATAACAAAATGTTAATGAACTACAACCTCTGGCAAAGAATCCTCGTTTAAAAGCCACAAATGTATACCTCCCAAAGGAGACTTGATAAATCATTAGATAAGCCTCATTTTTATCTAACAGTATTTCTGTTTGATCACTAAAATGGTTGTGCTTAATTGTATTTCAGGTAGTGGAACAGAGATTTCTGAAATGTTTACCTAACAGTATGAGAACGAGAAAATCATAAGGTAAGAGCAGGTGTTCTTAGTTGCTAAGGAGAGAAAAATCCCTCTGGAGATTAGTCACTTTGAAGGTGATGCTAATAATGTTGTTTATTTTTAACGGTAGTATTAGTGAAAATAATCAGGTAGGTAAGTGTTGAGACCAGAGGCTGTCACACTTGTATTTTCCGGAAAGAACATTAAGACTTAAGTTTGTGATGAAGGACTTTCAGTCCCGACATGTAACCCTCTGACCCCTCCGAGGCTTCCACTGAGTTTGCTTTGTTTTCCCCTTAAATTCTGTGATTCTGTACATGATCTAATACAACTTTATATGACATACCTTTATCACAACACGTTTGTGTTAGGATTACCTGTCACCGTGTCTGTTTTTCCCACTGCACTTTTTGAGTATCATTTATATCCCAAGTCCCGGGCACTGAAGCAGTGTTTGTGTTGTTGAACAGCCCATTTCTCCCCCTTTCAAAAATAATTCAGATTAAGATTTTTAGCACTCATGTTCAAATAGGGCATTATTTTTTAAAGCATATTTAGGTAAGATTCAGTAATTTAAAAAAATTAATTTGAAGATCTCAAAAATCCAATTCTTTACCACTTGAAATCATTTTTATAATAGGGTTCCACTCGAAACTACTAAATGTACCAAATGCACTGAGCCCTTGGACTCCTGTTTAAGGAGTCAACGTGATTAGGGCTAGGTAAAAAAATAATAAATTTCTCTAAGGGTGGGTAATGAGTACAGTTGAAGTATGTTGACTGGGAATTTTTTTTTTTTTTTTTATCCTCACCCGAGGATATTTTTCCATTTTTTTTTACAGATAGAATGGGAGGGAGAGAGAGGAAGAGAGAGAGAGAGAGAGAAACATCGACGTGAAGGGACACATCAAGTGGCTGCCACCCGCACGACCAACCAGGGCCGGGGACAAACTGCAACCGAGGTACATGCCCTTAGCGGGAACTGAACCCAGGTCTCTCGGGACCGCAGGCCGACGCTCTAACCGCTGAGCCAAACTGGCCAGGGCTTGACTGGGAATTTTTTAAAAACTGCAATGAATGTGATTTTTCCAAGATGAAAAAGAAGCATTCATAGGGGTTCAAGACTCTGTTGTGATGATTCAAGAAACAGCTTTATATTTCTGCTGAAAGCTAGTTTATTCCTTGCTAAGTTCCTGGCTTTCCCTGTGAGTTCAGACTTCTTGATTTCATTCTCCACCTGCCACCGTATGCTGCATCTCAAGCTGGAACACGGGTTCTCTTTAGAATAGCGGCATTGAGTGGAGGGGGTGGCTGTTATACCACTTCCTCATTCTCTGTGCATGCATTCCGCCTCTGTCCTACCTCCTTCATTGTCCTTGAGCTCCTATCTTCTCTTCCCTCTCCTTCTACCTTTAAACACTTTCCTCATTTACCCAGTGTTTCCTCTTTCCTCTTCACGCCTCAGCTACATTCACCACCTGTCTACTTCATAGTGCTCTTTTGGTTTTGTGTTTTTTTTTAATCCTCACCTAAAGATATGTCTCCATCTATCTTCAGATAGAGTGGGAGAGATGGAGGAAGGAAGAGAGAGAGAGAAACATTGATGTGAGAGAGACACATTTACCGGTTGCCTCCTGCACGACCCCAACCCGGGCTGGGGATGAACCGCAGCCGAGGTTCGTGCCCTTGGCTGGAATCAACCCGGGACTCTGGTCTGCGAGCCAACGCTCTAACCGCTGAGCCAAACCGGCCAGGGCTGCCCCTTTGTTCTTACTCATTCACTACGGAGTCCGCTTTACCTGCCACTCCTCTCCTACACTCAGCAGGCCCTCATCATTTTTCAAAATCTGCAGTGAAATGAGCATGTCAGTGGGCGTGTGTGTTGGAGGGAAAGCTGAGAAAATATTCAGTGCTTTTTCAGTTTCATATTTTCCCCTTTCAATTGGAGCACCAGCTGTTAAGAAAGATGCCTCTGCCAACTATCATGTTCCCAGATTCTATTCTACCTCTTTAAAACGCGGCATTTTCAAATTCAGTGAGCCAGAACCAGAGACAGCAGAGAGGGCATCAGAGCACTGAGTAACTCAATTAGAAGAGAAGCCCTTGGAGATGAGGCACCAGCAAGAAAGACAGGAGGACGAGCCAAACAGAACCTGGTGCAACTCAGAGGAGGCAAAGCCATGTCATTTCACCTACCAATTTAGAACCAATGAACTAACAGAAACCCTCTGACCAAGAAAACCCCATGTGCCGTTAAACACATTAGTGCCTGGGAAATTCATATTATAAACAAGAAGTCATTTTCCATCTCATCACTTTAATTGTTTTGTTTTAATAACTTGAACATGTACACATAAATGATTGATTTGTTATAAGAATGTGTAGAATAAAAGTCCCTGAGACACATCCAAGAATGACTTGAAATGTATTCAATGCAATAATTCTGCCTATGCTATAATATTTTAATAAGTACATTTTATCCATGGGTTTTAATTTCCCTTTCTAAGGATAAAGAGAACGGAAGCACATTTTAGATTTTAGTGAGCTTTTTAAGTGTGTCTCCAGCAAATACAGAGATAAAACTTTATGATTCAGCTAATTGTAGTAGTCAAGTACAAAATTACTATTTACAGCAGAACCCTGTGTAAACATAATTAATATTGGGCCCTACTGGCAATAATTAGTCACTCAGGCTCCTTATTATAATAAACGGAGGAGGAATAGAAACTATTATTTCAGGTTGTAAATCAACTGGCTTTCTAATAATTCATTTATGGTCTGTGTCACTTTAAACAAATAGGTTTTGACAGTGGATTTATCCAAGTTCACTGATTACTTGTTGGCAGTGGTAAATTGTAAGAGCCTTACAGAGAAGGACCTTGTCTTACGTATTTTCCTTTCCTGTGGCACCCAAGCCCAGTGTTTGGCACAAAGTAGGCATACGGTAACACCGACTGAATATGCTGCTCAAACAACTTTTAAAGTCAATACATATATTTCCAAAGTTAGTCCCATGGCACAGTCTCAAGGACATTAGAAATGTGAGGCTATATATACCACTATGCAGATTAGGAGGGAAACCTCTGGTCCCAAGGAGAACAGCAGATTTAGCCTTTAAAAAAGGACAAAGTTCATCACAGACTCTGATTTAGATCCATTCAATGCAACTAAACATTTAACGAAAAACTGACAAATAGAAACAAATGCTGCTACTAACAGACACCATGAAACTTTTTTCCTTTTGCATGATTCCATGATGTAGTACAATCTCTTTCATTGTTCTGCGCACAGGTAATGCCAGCATCCCTGGAGGAGTGATATTCCAGTTTGAATTTCAGGTCCAGCAAAGACACAAAATAAGTAATTTTGTGGAAAGTGACACTGTGGCTTCCTTCTCTTCCGTCTACAAACACAGTTTGGTTTTCTGGGAAGCAGGGGGAAGAAGGTTGCTTCTGCTTTATTTTCACATCTGTAATTTTAATATGCTTTTTAAAAAAAAATCCAGGTTACAGGAAAACATGGACACAGGAGAAATTAGTTAGGGGATTATTATTCACATTGTAAAGGGATTCTCCATAAGGTTTTATTAAATACTGAACTCCCCTAGGGCAGTACATTGGGACGTGATTGAAAAGCAGCTTTTCGGGCCCTGGCAGGTGGCTCATTTGGTTGGAGAGTTATCCATACACCAAAGGATTGCAGGTTTGATTCCAGGTCAGGGTGTATATGGGAGGCAACCAATGGATATTTCTCTCTCCCTTCCTCTCTAAAAAAAACCAAACAACAACAACAACAACAAAAAAAAACATATCCTCAGATTAGTATTTAAAATAAGAAAGAAAAGCAGCTCTTCAGGAATACATTTGTGTAAAGAGAGGAACACGTATATATTCCCCTTAACTCTTCTCCAAGGACAATTGAGAATCTTGTTTCCATTTATGGGCAGGGGAACAAACAGTACTTGTTAAGAAACAGTCATCAGATTCTTGGACGACCCTCACCTTTCTTAGGCCTTGAGGAATTCAACCAACAAAGAAAAAGCCCTCCTTGTGGCCACAGTCCTACTATCCTACACTGGTCCAGTGGCATGTGAAATGAGGAGCACTGTGTAAGAAGTCTGGACTCAGCACAGGCCACAAATATGGCCCATGGCAGATAAGGAAATTCAGAGCAACTGACTCAATGGCTTCTTGTAGTTAAACTATTTCTTCACCTCTACACTGGTTAGTTACAAGGTGAGGAAGGGCCCTCTTCACTCCTGAACACTGATGCCCATCAACAGCAGAGAGCCTAACTCCTACTTTTGCAAAAAACAAAAACAAAAGCATTAAAAACAATAAACAAAAAACGGAACCGGGACCAGCCTTTGTGCTGAATAACATTGCAAATCACCTTTTTTCCCATAAGTAAAACCTTAGTCCCATGATTGGGCATTCAAGGAAATGCACAGCAGAGGATCAAAAAGCAGATGACTTGACCTCCCTGGGTTATACCAGGGGAGAGTAGCTTCACCGCTCAAACCAACGAGCCAAGTTGCGCATGCTTTGGGGCCGGTCCCCAGCCCTCTGCACGGCCTGGCAGGCCAGGCACCAGGGCTCGTCCCAGAAGGAGGTGATGTGCACCGCATAGCTCCGGCGCCAACTGAAGTAACGGCGATAGGCAGCTGGATTTCGGTCGAGGAAGTGCAGGTAGGCGGCCAGGGAAGAGGCACTAGGGAAGTCGTCCACATGAATGAAGGCACCGCGGGGCACAAAGCGTTCATAATTGGCACGGTTGGGGCCCAGCACCACAGGTACAGTCCCAGCCAACAACGAGTTGCGCCAGAGCTTCTCCGTGATATAGTCCAGATGCTGCGAGTTTTCAAAGGCCAGGTAGAACTTGTAGCGGGCAACCGTGTGCAAAAGCCCAATGTCAGGCACTGGACGCCGGGTTCCACCCTTGCCGAACACGTCCACAGACACGTGCTGGCTCAGCTGGTGGTAGTAGCGGACCCGGGCCTGGCGCTCATCCCAATTGCTTACCACCCAGGCCACCAGCCCCCGTTTCCGAGCCAGCGGGGGCACCAGGCCTGGTGGCTGGTCGCTGGGATGCGTCCTGGGGTAGAGGTAGCCGTAAGGCACAAAGACATCTGAGTCAGCCCGGTAGGAAAGCGTCCAGTTGAAAAGGTTACCTGCCAGGCTTCGCAGCCCCGGGGAGTGGGAGGGCGACTCGAAGTTCATCCACACCCAGCGCTGGCCCGGGGGTCTGTGGCCCGAGACCCCGTGGGCTTCCGCAGCTACCGCCGCCGCTTCCTCCTTGTGGTCCAATACGCGCAGCTCCAGCTCTTGGGCGGTGCGCATCCGGGCGCCCCAGGGCGGGGGCCAGTCCAGAGGTCCCTTCACGAGGTCTCGGTGGTGGAAAAGCACTGCCTGGGCTTCCGCGTAGGCTGTACGGTCGGTGAGCAGGCGGCAGCCGGGGATGTTGAAGCGCAGCCAGCAGTCCGGGGGCGGCCTCCTGGCGCTATCGCGCCCGGCGAAGGGCTCCCACCACAGCAGCACGCCCACCGGCCGCGGCGGGGCGTTGGAGGTCCAGGGCAGCGGCGGCAGCTGCCCCCAGCAGGAGTAGGCGACCAGAGCCGTGCACACCAGGCCGGCGGCCGCCAGCGCCGAGGCGGTCCGTGGCAGCCCCCTCGCTCCGCGCCGCATGCGCCGCTGGCCGGCCGCCGGGCCCCACGGCGCCCCCATGGCGCGCGCAGACACAGCCGCCGCCGCCGGCCACGCGTCCGCAGGCGTGGAGCAGCGGCGGCCGCTCTCATAGTGCCACTGCGGTTCCAGCCGTCGTAGCCGCTCGCCGCCGACCCTCGACCCAGAGAGGGCGGTTCCTGAGTCCCAAGGCCTGCGGATCCTGCTCCCCTCCCCGCAACTCCCCGCGGGGCGCGCCGCCAGGGCGAGGTGAGGGAGCCTGGAAGCCCAGTCGGGCGCCGCCCCATCCCTCCCCTCCACGGCATCCCCAGCCCGACCGGCCCGGCCAGGCCCCGGGAGATTCCTGCTGCACCTCTGCCCATTCCCCTCCCTCTCCATTGCCCCCGGACTCCCAGCTGCGCCCCACAGGCTCATCACCCGTTACCTCGGATCCTATCCTCAGGGGATCCAGGCCTTTACGCGCCAGCGCCGCGCTCTAGCCGAGCGCCCGGGCCCGCCCGGAGCTCCCCCCAGATCCGCCCCAGCACGGAATCTCGGTGGCTCGAACCCACGCCTTCGAGTGAGGACTCGGCTCACGCCTCAGTGAGCGCAGGAGACGCGAGACGCTCCAAAAGCAGCTGCGGCGCGAAAGCCCGCGCAGGTACCGAGGGACAGCGAGCCGGAGTGCCGAGCTTCCTGGCTGAACCCAAGATCAGAATCCACTTCCTTCCTCGCGACGCTGTTAAGGCCAGCGACGCTTGCTGGAGAGAGCGATCCCCGGAGTAGTCGGTGACCTTGACCTTGTGACCTACTAAGACAGATCAGTTGTGCAGTCAGCGCGCCCCGGACTGCAGAGGTTTTGCATCTTGTGAAACCAACTTTTAAAGTTAAACCTTACTGTCATAAATACATAGCCTCAGAAGAGGATAGAGAAGAATAAAACGTTTTCTGAACAATTGAAATGCGTTCTTTTCCTTTGCTCTCCCCCCACCCCCAAACACACACCCACACAGAAAACCCCTGACTGCGCCAGCTCACAGCATTATTTGAACTAGGGCTAGAAGGACTCTTAAACCAAAGATAAAGATAAGACTCTTGAGGCCTTTGTCGTCAGGGGGCTTCAGCCTATTCAGTAAGGTAAATGAATGAACTGTCACCATTCATTTTACTAAGCACTAAAGAAACAATTTCTGCACTTGAGATTATGCACAACACTGTGAGCTATAAACTGATGACTAAGTGAAATATAGCACCCAAGTGCAGGATATAAAGGGTAAGTATCACACTGGCCTGACCAGGTTTATCAATGAGGCAACATTCTAGGCATCTATTTCAAAGTCACTTGAGGAATTTTTTTCCCCTATGGTTTGAATTTGAATTTCTGGGTTTTGGCCTTCTTTTATGTTATTAAACGTTTATTCAGCAGAATTTTAAATAGACTATGGTTAGGCTGCTGACTTAAGGAAAGCAGACAGTTTTGAGAAAACTTAGTAGATCACAGCTGTGCCTCACACGTGTCCAAGAATGACCTATTCAGTTCCAAAATTAATATAAGACACAATTCTCTGGGAGCAAGAACCAGGCCAACTGTGGTTCCTAAAAGTCTAACTCATTCTTTGTTCCTCCTGGGGACATAGTTCATTTTAAGCTTGTCCTGGTGCTCCTCACCAGGGACGTTTGGTAGTTTCTAAGAAGCCCCTGAGCGGAAGGCGGTCCGAGTGCCTTAGGTCCTCCCCTAGCACCAAGCTGCCCCCCGGAGCTCCATGAGGCTGCCGGCCAATGGTTGCTTTTTTTAATTGTATCTGAGATTTCTGTGACTTAATATTGACCTGCTAAGTATACTTTCTTTTTTTTCCTTGAGGAAAGAAAGCAATTCAGAGCCCCTCCCAGTATTATGTACTTACTGGGAAATGGAAACAACCAGTGAGCAGGTGTGGTTGGAAAGGTCAATTCCTATACAGATAGGTGGAGATTGTTTCCTGTGGCAGATGAGTATGAACATGGTTATTAAAAATTATTGACTTGTGTGAGTTCAAAAACAGTCCACAATTTATTGTTATTGCACTGTTAAATCCTTGATAGAAAAGTAAACCTAACACTAACTTATAAGGTCTTTTCTTTATATCCAAGTGCAAAAACTTATTTCCGTAAAAGAAATTGTTATGAATAGTCAATCTGTGAGTTTACTGTATTTGTTTTAGGGTGTTAGTCTTTTGTTTTTCCTGTACACTTCACTGAACAGGTAATGCAAGACTTTCGGATGTTCAGAAAAATGTATGTAGTGAAATTTTGACTAAATTCAGAAATCTTTGTATTTTAAATATGTAGAGGGTTTACCTTTGTAGTCTTCTTATTAAACTACTCTTTTTTAAAATACAGACTATTTTCATTCAGGTTTAAAAATTATGGAATACAAGACTCACACAAAAAAATTATTTTGAGAGTAAAATAAACATGTTAATATCTTGCAGTGCAATGCCTTGTACATACAAGGTGTTTAATAAATGTGTTAAATAAATACATGAATGAGTGAATGAATGAATGAGTGAATGAATGAACACCACTATTAATTACACATTTCATGAGGTACTTCTGAAATAATTCCATTAATAAAATAGCACCTAACTGTAGGGTAAAAATGGTATCATACTGGCCTTCCCAAATCTTCTTCAGGTTCACCAGTACTATCCTCTCACCCACCCCAATCCCACTTGGTCCTCAGTCAAGTGAGTTAGCACAAGTCCTGCAGTTTCAGGAACTTCAACTTATCTGATCTGGGCTCACTATGGCACCTGCTCTGTATCAGTGCTTTTGTGTGGCCACATTTAAGACAACCAGATCCAAACTCAAGGAGGCAGCCCAACTCTCTATAGATGGAGAACAGGACCTTGACTGCTCTCCTCTTTCCCCTGTCCTGACCCAATTCTCACACAGACCCGGGGCACAACTCACATGCACACAAAAAAAATGGAGGGAAGATAGATGCATTTTCCCCAGAGGTCAGGCAATTCTGCCTCAACTAGCAAATGCTCCCAAGCAGCCGATTAGACCACAACGGTGGTGGGACTGGGTTCCATCCCACTCATTACTGTGATTCTTCCTCAAAGAAGAGTCTGAGGCACTTGAAATATTAGGAAATGCTTGTTGGATTAAAGTAAACAAAATTAGTGACCTAAAAGTGATTTGGGGAAAGTGTGGAAATAGTAGGGTAAATGTATGTTGCTCATATGGCAAGGAAGACAACATTCCTGAAAAACTAGGACAGCCACATTTTATAGTTGCAAGTTAAGCTTATTGTAGACAAATATGCCACAGCCAGAAATCCTACATGATGTGTGAAGGTGAAATCACATTGAAAATGCTGGGTATAATAGGATTATGTTCAATTGCTCCAAAAAGAACCTTTGGTCTATATTTACCCTTAGTAATGTTTAGTGCAATTCAGCAACCATTCAGACTTGGGAGAAAGAGAAAGACAAGTGAATAAACACTGCCCTGGTTTAACTGCATTGCAAGAGCTACTTCTATCCAGGCAGCACCTCGGGGCTCTGCATAAAGAGGAAACCCCTCTTTTTTTTTAAACTGGTACTACCATTGAGTATCAAGGTTGCTTTTATCATTCTAGCTGATTGCAAAGACCTTTGGACTTGTCAGTAGTGGCCCTATCACTAGCATTTCTAATATTAATATTCTTTTTCTAATTTTATTATTCCCTGCCCCATTACTTCATTTTGTTTTGTAAATCCTCACCAGAGGATACTTTTCTGTTTATCTTCTGATAGAGTAGAAGGGAGGGAGAGAGAGGGAGAGAAAGAGAAACATCGACGTGAGAGAGACACATTGACTGGATATAGTCCTAGAAGTGGGATCACTGAGTCAAATGGCAATTTCACTTTTAATTTTTTGAGGAAATACAATATTGTTTTCCATAGTGACTGCACCAGTCTGCATTCCCACCAGCAGCGTACTAGAGTCCCGTTTTCTCCACACCCTCGCCAACACTTGTTGTTTGATGAATTGTTGATGGTAGCTGGCACGTGTGAGATAATATACCTTGTAGTCATTTTAATTTTAATCTCTCTGATAATTAGTGATGTTAAGCATTTTTTAAATATGTTTCTTGGCCATTTGCATGTCTTCTTTGAAGAAGTGTTTATTCAAGCCCTTTCCCCTTTTTTAATTGGATTGTTTGTCTTCCTTTTGTTGAGTTGTATTAGTGCTTTATATATTTTGGAAATTAACCCCCTATCCAATGTATCTTTGGCAAATATATCCTCTCATACAGTGGGTTCTCTTTTCATTTTGATGCTGGTTTCTTTTGCTGTGCAAAAGCTTTTTAGTTTGATGTAGTCTTATTTATTAATTTTTTTTTAATCCTCGCCCGAGGACATTTTTCCTTTTTTTTTGTTGTTGTTGTTGTTCAGATAGAGTGGGAGGGAAAGAGAGAGAGCGAGAGAAACATCGACATGAAAGGGACACATCAAGTGATTGCCACCCGCACAACCCGACCAGGGTCGGGGGCAAACTGCAACCCAGGTACATGCCCTTAGTGGGAACTGAACCTGGGTCTCTCTGGACTGCAGGCCGATGCTCTAACCGCTGAGCCATACCTGCCAGGGCTAATTTTTTTCCTTTGTTTCTCTTGCCCTAGGCGATATATCGGTGAAAATTCTGCTACATGTGAAGTCTGAGATTTTGTTGCTTACATTTTCTTCGAGGATTTTTATGGTTCCAGAGTTACATTTAAGTTTTTTATCCATTATGACTTTATTCCCATGTATGGTGTAAATGGATGGTCTAGTTTCATTTTTTTTGCATATACCTGTCCAATTTTCTTGAGTGAGCTCACTGTTCAAAGACTTAATGTCTTGGGTCATCCAAGACAGCAGGGAAATGGCAGCAACTCCTAAAGTCATAGAAATTCGATGTAATGACAGAGAAAGATATTGTCTAATCACCCACTCACAGAGCCCAGTTTGTCACTTCTACCACTGAACAGATTTTTTGGCTCTTTGGTTCCCTGAAAGCTCCCCTGGGCACATGTCCCAGCCACAGTTTAAGAAAGAGCAGCCCTGGCCAGTTTGGCTCAGTGGTTAGAGCGTCGGCCTGCGGTCCCAAGAGACCCGGGTTCGGTTCCCGCTAAGGGCACGTACCTCGGTTGCAGTTTGTCCCCAGCCCTGGTTGGTCGTGCGGGTGGCAGCCACTCGATGTGTCCCTTTCACATCGATGTTTCTCTCTCTCTCTCTCTCTGTTCCTGTCTCTCCCTCCCACTCTACCTGAACAAAAAAGGAAAAATGTCCTCAGATGAGGATAAAAAAAAAAGCAGTGAGAATTGTTGTTAGTCCAGCTGGTGTGTCTCAGTGGTTGAGCTTTGACCCATGCACCAAGAGGTCGCTGGTTCGATTCCCTGTCAGGGCACATGCCCAGGTTGTGGACTAAATCCCCAGTGGGGGGCATGCAGGAGGTGGCCAGTTGATGTTCTCTCATGGATGTTTCTCTCTCTCTCTCCCTCTCACTTTCTCTCTCTCTAAAATCAATAAAAGAAGAAAGAGAATTGTTGTTAGATTTTGATATGATGACCCAGGATTTACTGTGTTCCTTTGGAAAGTAAAATACTTCTTTTTTTTCCTTTACTTTGATATATTATGGACTGAAAATTGTCCTGTAATGCCATTTGCAGGGCTACATTAGAGTCAGAGCTTGCCTGAGAGTATAAACTGGCAAAAGTATAACTTCGAGCAATAAGATTTATTGAATGCCAATCACTTGCCAGACACAAGGCACAGCTGAACAAACAGACCAATATTTCTGCCGTTGTAGGACAGCTAGCTGCCATGCTCTGCCCACTCATATAAATTATAGCTTTATTTTTATTTTATTTTTTTTATCCTCACCCAAGGACATTTTTCGATATTTTGTTCAGATAGAGTGGGAGGGAGAGAGAGAGAGAGAGAAACATCGACGTGAAAGGAACACATCGAGTGGATGTCACCCACACGACCCAACCAGGGCCGGGGACAAACTGCAACCGAGGTACGTGCCCTTAGCGGGAACCGAACCCGGGTCTCTCCAGACCGCAGGCCAACGCTCTAACCACTGAGCCAAACCGGCCAGGGCTAAATTATAGCTTTAGATCAATTCCAGTCCTCAAGCATCCAGAGGGTGACATGAGGCGCTGTGACGTGTTAGACCAGCACACTTGTCTCTAGAAGCACCATTTCTTTGATTGTCTTGTCACTTTGTTCTTTGTCACATCTGTATTGATCAAGTCACTGTCAGAGTAGAAAGTTAGGCCTCTGTCTTTGTACCTTCCTCATGTCTGTTTACCATTAGTCAGGCAATGTCAGATTGTCAGTGACATTTTTCAAGTTAAAAGGAAAGGAGTTTCTGTAAAAGGGGGGTGGGGTGGGAGAATAGACTGGAGTCTCTCCACCCCTTAGTTCCCACTGTCTCTCTTTTAGTTACAGGGACGTGGAATTATATACCAGAAGGAAGCCATTTAGCCCACACACATGCTCCCAGCAAGCACTATCATTAAGTCATATAAAACTAAAGGCTGTTCGTTGTATTAGTAAGAATTCTTTGGGTTGTAATTATAGTGACTTACTGGAGGCAGCTTTAGACAAAAAACAGGGTGGAGGGGGGCAAAATTCACTACCATTTTAAGTGGCATCTTCTGTATAGACACCAGAAAAAAATAAAGGCTCATTACTTAACAGATGTCATTACTATTTGCCATCAAAAAGACATCTGAAAGGTAAGAAAATAAAGACTAAAAGTAACTGAGACATGGTAAGAAATAAAAAATATAGAAGTACTTTGATGTAGTAGTCAGGGAAGATGTTTTCATAGCATTTTATTGTGTTTGTGTCATGTATATAACACATATTTATTATATGAAAATTGTAAATATAGAAAAGTATAAAGAAGACAATAAAGAAAATAATGCTCCTTCTCCCGCCCCACCTCAGATAACCACTGTTTATATTTCGGTATTTGATGAGTATAGAGTATATGTAAATGATCATATTGTAATATGATTTGTATTCAGGTTTCCCCCTTTAAGCTAGGCTTTGTCCCATGCCTTAAATGCACATGGAAAACATGACTTTATCATGGTTTCATCATATCACATACACACATACACAAATCTGTAGTTGCTGCTGGTTAGAATTCTCTCTAAAAGTAGCCACATCCTGGACCATACCTGTATAAGGAAAACCACCAGTCAACAAGCTCTGTTCATGCAGTTTTATTTTTATTTTTTTATTTATTAAGATTTTTCAAAACTGACTTTTAGAGAGAAAGGAGAAAGGAAGGGAGAAGGGGAGAGAGAGAGAGAGAGAGAGAGAGAGAGAGAGAGAGAGAGAGAGAGAGAAACAGGGCAGAACATCAATCAGCTGCCTCCCGAACACCTCCTACCGGGATCGAGCCTGCAACCCTGGCGTGTGCCCCAACAGGCAATCAAACAGGCAACCTTTCAGTGCACAGGATGCCACCCAGCCAGCTGAGCCACACCGGCCAGGGCTCACACACAGTTTTAGTATGCATTTTAGTCTCTTATTTTTTTAAACTTTATTTTAGTGTAGTTAGAACACTTAACATGAGATCTACCCTCTTAACATATTCTTAAGTGCATATACCGTATCATTGACTATACGTGCAATGTTGAACAGTAGATCTCTAGAGTTTACTCATCTTTCATAATTGAAATTTAATACCCATTGATTAGCACCTCCCCCATTCCCTCTTACCCCAGCCCCTGGCAACCACCATCCTATTCTTTGTTTCTATGAGTTTGACTATTTTAGATACCTCATACAGGTGGAATCGTACAGTATTTGTCGTCCTGTGACTGGCTTATTTTCACTTAGTATAATGTTATCCAGGTCCATCCACATTAACCTTTAATTTCCTGCCGTGTGTGTGTGTGTGTGTGTGTGTGTGTGTATGCGTGTAGTCAGGTGTGTAAATCTGGCTGAAACATTCTGGGAATTCAGGGGAATGGACAATGTTGACTCCCATCTTGACCACCCTGTTTTCACTCAGAGTTCTTCTGGTTTATTCTTTCTGGAGTAGAAACCTGCAGACATCTTTCGGAATTAAGGAGAGAGTCATCTGGACTATGAGAAAAATTAAGGGGTTTTCTATTTGTTGCATAGGGAGGAGGAGGAGGAAATATCTCTTGAAATATCAAATTTAGAAAAATTGGATTTAAAATTAATGGCCATCAATAGGGACAAGATTAAGAAAATGTTCATACTGTCATGCTAAGACATACTATGTAGCCTATAAAATCATGATCTAGACAACATATATTACATAGGAAAATGGTCATAATGTATGACCCAGTGAAAAATGCAACCTATAAAGTATGTGTAATGTGATGGTATTTTTATTTTGAATAACTTCCTCATTGTATGATTTCTATCTCTATAAATATATTAGTTGTAAGAGCAAGGATATGTTTATAAGATAAACCAAGGGATGGATTTCTTTAAAAGACTAAAAAGTTACCTTTTCAGTAAAACTGTGTCTCATTTTATGCTGCTAAATAGTCTTCTCAATCATTTTGGCTTTTTATTTTCTACTTCTAATCTTGTAATCTGTGTGGCTCACAGATACTTTTGCCATGCCTCTTTGACCAAATTAAGAGGTGGGGCAAGCCTGTGACACCGAGTTGTCCAGTACACAGTCGCTGCTGTCTCTGCCGCACCCTGAGGACATTCAAGGGCTACTGGGGCCTGGGGCACAGGGTGAAGAATGAAAGTGAACAAGTTGCAAACATCTTTGATCCACGGGCCAATGCTCTAACCGCTGAGCCAAACCGGCCAGGGCTGTTGCAAACATCTTTAGGGGCAAAAAAGCATTTTTGTTTTATTCCTCAACTCAGAAAGAATGCTTCCATTGTATATCATCAAGTATGAAAATGGCTGTTGATTTAAAATTGCTGTCGATTTTTATCAAGAAGTGTCCTTGTCATCCCAGTTTCCAAAGAGTTTTAATCTAAAAAAACACATATTAAATTAAAAACCAAAAAGATGCATTATATTATACAGTAATTTTAAAAATCATCCTCTACGTTTGGTGTTTAGATGTTTCAGTTTATTCGTTATTATGAATAATCCTGGCATGAAAAACCCTGTGCGTGAATCCAGTTAGGAAGACGTCCAATGGGGCAACGAAGAACAGAATTTTACCCCGGGAGGAGCCGGGCCCCAGAGTGGAGTGAGAACAGACACCCTGGCAGGGAAAGGGAAAGCAGTCCTCAGTGGAGCACCCAGCCCATGCCACAAGCCTGAGAATAAACGGGCTTTGGGAGGTGATGGGGGGCGGAGTAAAGGGAAGTGAGGAAGGAACTCTCTGGGCAAGTTTGTAAAGCCACACTGGGGGTTCAAGTGCAAACAGGACGTCGTTTCTGATGGATGAATAATACTCCCCGCCCACTGCCCTTTTTCTGTGTCATCCGAACACACATGCAAAAAGGTTGATGGTAAGAAGTTTTAGAAGGTTAAGATTTTAGATGAGTAAATGTTTTACCCCAACTCCAGGTCGTTTTTGGTGTTATATTTCTTGACTAACTTAAGGTGTAATCTCTCCAATTTTAGCCACTGGCCCCAAACGCTGTTATTGAGGAAGCTAACGATGAGAGTTCCATAAACACAGTGGTGGCTGGAACTGGCTTGCATGTAGGATCTCTTCTAGTGTGTATTAGCTAAATGGAAATTTTTTTATTAATTCTGGAGAATTTTGGAGCTTGACTCAAGAGATTATTGACTCTGTTACAGTGTAAATATTTTTAAGTAGAGAAGGGACATAACCAGTCAACAAATCTTTGTTTATCTGACTTGATTTATTACATTAAAACTGAGAAATAAACTTGAGAACTGTAAACTGGAGAAAGTTTAGGATGATCTTAGCCTAGAGAAGGAGAATGAAAGGTGTGTTGTAACCAGAATACCAGGGAAAAAACTTTTTAAGGGTGGTGGTGCTGGTAAGTAAATTACAACAGTTATATATACATGTGTTATATATATAAATATACATATATACATATATATTTATTAATGTCCAAAAAATAGATTAATAAGTGCAAAAATTTAGTACAAATCTATAAAGATTTTGGATATAATTATTAAAAATTTTTTTTCCTTTATTGGTTTTTGAGAGAAGAGGAAGGGAGAGGGAGAGAGAGAGAGAAACATAGATGAGCGAGAACATCAATTCACCGCCTCCTGCATGACCCCCACTGGGGATTGAGCCCACAACCTGGGCATGTGCTCTGACTGGGAATTGAATCGGTGACCTCTTGGTGCATGGGTCAATGCTCAACCACTGAGCCACACTGGCCGGACTTGATGTGATTATTTAAAGTTAAATGTTAATGAATGAGACATTATATGATGTTATGTTAAAAGGTATAATAGCTCCAGCTGGGTAGCTCAGTTGGTTAGAGTATCCTTCCCAATGTTCCTAAGTTTGGGGTTCAATCCCTAATCAGGGCACATACAAGAGTCAACCAGTGAGTGCGCGGATGTGTGGAACAACGGATCAGTGTTTCTCTCTGTTCTCTGTCTCTCTGTCTTCCTATCTGTTTGTCTGTCTTTCTAAAATCAATAAATAAAACTTTTTTAAAAGGGACAATAAATATAGGTACTATACAATGTAATTTCAAACATGTAAACTAAAACATATGCATAGGGAAAAAGAATAAAAATGTATCAACAATAATGCCACATACCGTGGGACATAGTACAGTCATCACATTGTAATGCATTAGGTAGTTATAGTCTGTGCTAAAAACAGTTTGCCAAAATCCTGTATAAATTTATTTAAGAGTTTTAAGCACCTCACTACAGGTGTTACAGAATTTGAAGCTAATTGAACCACTAAAACTAAACTGTGCCAGACAGAGTTTGCTAGTAGCTCTTACAAATGTATTGATTGTACATTATGTCATAGACTAGTCAATGAACTACATACTGGAAAAAAATGTATCAAAATGTTATCAGTGGTTGTTTCTGGAAAGTGAATTACAGGTTTTATTTCTTTATTTTTCTTTATTTTCTGTATTATATATATATATATATTACTTTTGACAAATGAAGGTGCAGTGGGGGTGGGGGGGCAGGTCAGATCTTTCTCCTTCTGTAAACCTCTTTTTAATCCAGTAGTATAAGTACAATTCTTTTTTTTCCCCTTTATATTAGATCTCTCCATAAACTTCCTGGCTGCTTACTATTTAGTGGACAAATTCTACAAAAATGATGAGTTCTACCAAGTCCAGTATTAAAACAGTTGTGTCTGAGTCAGAGACTTTTTTTTTTATCTTCATCTGAGGATATTTTTCAATTGATTATTTTTAAGGCAGAGTGGGGGGAGGGAAAACATCAATGTGAGAGAGACACATCAGTTAGTTGCCTCCCGCATAACCAAGACCACGACCCCAACCTGACTGGGGTGGGGGGTTCGAACCTGCAACCCAGGTCCCTACCCTTGACTGGGAATCAAACCCATCACCCTTTAGTCCAAGGACCAACGCTCTAACCGCTGAGCCAAACTGGCTAGGGCTGAATTAAAGACTTTTCATCTCTCATTCATTGACTAACCTGTACCTACATTTGGATTGATGTTTGTTTTGTTGTGTTTTTTTAATGGATGAACATAGTGATACCTAGTGAAAGTTTAAGGTTTATAATGTGTACCTTGAAGTAAAGACAATAAATATGTCTTTGTTTTACATTTTTATTAAATAATCTGCATTAGAAGCCCAATATCTTCTAACTGCAACAACTAAAAATAGGTATATTTTACTTCATTGTTTTCAGGTGCTTGGCAAGCTTTACCCATAGTCTGCCATTACTTTGGATTAATTTATAGAAAACTTATAGAAATTAATACCAATAATAGAAATTAGAGACTAATGTACTTTTTGTTTTTTTACACATTTTAAACTGTGAAACAAGCTTGGATTTTTTTCTCTGTTTTTCAGGCATTAGGAGAAAGAGGTTTCTTCTCAATGAAAAATATGTAGTCTTCTTATCCTAGAGTAAAGAAATATGTGAATGAGCAAGTAAGTTTTTACTCTGGGGAAATGCTCTGTAATCCCAACCCCACTTTAATCTAAATTTGATTTGTTCCCAGCAGTACTTCCTTTCATCAAGCACAATGTAAAAGCCCAAGTAACTGAGAAAACACCCCTCAGCCTTCTAGACCCTCATTACTCCGTGTACCGTGTCCTCACAGGCTGCGTTGGCATCAGACCGTCAGACCCCAGGCCAGACCTTCTATGTCTGAATCTGAATTCTAATAAGAGACCCATGTGGTCTGTAGGCACATCAGAGCTTGAGAAGTCCTGGGCTAGACCACTTTTTGTTGTTGTTTGTACATGCCACAGAACAAGAAGGCAACTGCTCAAAGAAAATGAATGAAACTCGTTAGGACGATGAAAGTTAGACTTCTGTTTGCAGTCTCTAAAAGAAATGGGTTTTAGAACTACAACTGGATGACCATAATTCAAAATTTAAATGTTAAATGCTGTGAATTAAATGTTGGAAAAGTCACAGCTGCAGTGACCATGGTGTTCATGGGAAAGAGGAAAGGAGAAAGGAGTATCAGTGAAGATTGACCAGCTGATGAAGTACGCTTTGCAGGGGGAGTTCCTGGAAATACTGCAGTCCATGGAAAAGCTCTCTTTGAAAGCGTCAGTTCCAAGGTGTATATAAGATACGTGAAACTTTTCATGATTCACACACGTAAGGTTCCCTCGCTCTTCCCACTGCATTTGCATTCTGTTTAATTCAGAGGTCTCAAGGGTAGAAAACCATCTACTTTTGTGGAGAGGGAGGCATGTGAGTTAGCAGCAGGAGTATGCTGAACATGTAGTATGCATTCATCACATACGTACTGGTTCATCATTCACTGGTCATTCTTGTGACAAAAAGTGGTTGAGCACTTACTCTGCCAGGCCCAGTGCTGAGTTCTAGATAAACAGCGGAGAGTGAAGAGACACTGTTCCTGCCTTCATGGAGCTTCTGATAGTGTATGACTCACTACTGATCATCTTTTGAAAATTATCTGTAGATGTTGTTCATCCGTGGTATTTCTGTGCCTAGCATCTTACCTTTTGTCACTGATAATGAGAAATGTCTAATTCTAAGTTATTGGTCTGATTCACGTAGACCAGTTGTGATTTGTGTAGCAGTAGTAGCAGTTCATATGGCAAAATGCAGTTGGCAACTTACTGATGTGAAGTTAAGATAGATAGCAAGGACAGTTGTATGTGGTAACATGATCACTATAAGGCTCGACATGGGCAGGAGACAGAGGGCTGGGGGCTCCGAGGAGGGCAGTGTGGGTGAGTAACAATGAGCAGGGGCCATAAGCAAGTCTCTCCTAAATAGTATGGGTGGGAGTAATGCAATTATGGTAAAAATGAAACACACTTTAAAATCATATGTCTCCAACTGAGGAATTGGGTAGTCTATTTTATGTCTTCAAATGAAGGTAACTTATTCTTCAAACCAATCTTATAATACGGCATTTAGATCATTATTCACCTTCCAAATAAATTGCTTTGCAAGTTGGCTTGGAATGATGGATTTACTTACTATAAGTGGGACCTGACAAATTGGGTGGAAAGTTGAAATAAACAGCCCCCCAAATGGGCAAGTGGCCCAGACATGGGTTCCATTACTTCAGGACACAGATATCTTTGTAGATTTTGAATCTAGTTGCCTCCTAAGTTCCTAGCCCTGAGGTCCCATAGCCCTGGCATTTGTGCCCATTTAATCACCGTGACTGGTCCCCCCTTGTTTTCCAGTGACTGCATTCTCTGCCATGATGGCCCAGTGGTTAAGAGTACGGTCTTGGAAGTCAGGTGGACACAAAGTTTGTCATTCTGACCTCACTCACTACCTCCTGGACATGGGATCTTGGGTAATGTAATGCCTCTATGCCTCAGTTTCCTCACCTGGAAATGGAGATTAAACATCTCATCTCATGTGATCATGTGAGCTACAGAACTATACAAGACACTGACTGCCATGCCTGGCACACGGTAAATGGTGGCTATTACCACTTACTGAACCCAGGTCTCCATACTGGTTCCTTTCTGCTACATGAATTGCCTTTAGTAACGAGTGTTTCTGTTTGTTTGTATCACCTTGTGTCTCAGTATCTTAGTGGCTCTATCTTCTCCCTGTTCAAGTCATATTCCAGAACTTTCCCCTTTGTGGCACTTTTGCTGACCTCTCACTTTACTCCAGGTTCAACAGACACCACGACATGGCCACTGTCTGTCTCAAAGAGGCAGTACTGCCTAGTGGTTAAAAGCCACTGGAGACTGGCTATCCGGGTTCAAATCTCAGGACGTCCACATACTAGCTGAGTGACTCTGAGTAAGTTATTCAACCTTTCTGTGCCTTGGTTTCCTCATCTGTGAAGTGAATTGTACCTACTTTATGATTGTGGTAAAGATGAAAAAGATTGATATATGTAAAGACTCTAGAACAGTGGTTCTCAACCTTCCTAATGCCGTGACCCTTTAATACAGTTCCTCATGTTGTGGTGACCCCCAACCATAAAATTATTTTTGTTGCTACTTCATAACTGTAATTTTGCTACTGTTATGTCTTAGGCGACCCCTGTGAAAGGGTCATTCGACCCCCAAAGGGGTCGCGACCCACAGGTTGAGAACCGCTGCTCTAGAACAAGAAGTGCTATACAGCATTTGCTATTATGAGTCACACCTTGAGTATCCCAAGCTTGGCTCTTACCCACTTCTCTTCTTCCCCTGGGGTAACTTCCTAATTGGAGAGTTATTTTTAGGATTTGTATACCCAATTTCATGTCCCTAGACTATCTGGACATTGGTTGTGTTTCCATGTCAAGACCTCTGCCTTCTCCGCATCCTGCCCCAAATGTTCCTGGCTGTGACAGTGAGGAATGAGCAATATTTTGTTCCAAACTTGCTGTCTGTGAGTACGCTGCCACCTGCCTGGTGGCCTCTGATGTAAAATAGGGTGAAACCAAGGGAGCCAAGCAAAGTGGTTGCCTTGTTCTTCACTACTTCCTTCATGCCTCTTTCCCCGTCTCCCCGGTGAGCAAAGCCGTCCACCCAGAAGGAAGGACAGCGCGTGCTTCCTCCTACTGAGGCCGACTGTACACGAGAAAGTCTCACAGGCTATAGAAAGCAAAGGAAAGGGTCAGGGGTGTAACTCCGAGCATGAACTTCTATTGCATACATGGGATAAATTAGTTAGCTGAACTGTTACTGTTCTAAATTCCACAATGAGGCAATGTGGCTAAACTAAAAGCAACCTGAGAGAAGCAAAGCAAAAGAAGATTGAATTTTGATTGAGAACTTTGACTAAAGCATACACCACTGTTTTGTAAACTCTTCCGTACCCTCAAGGCTTTGGGGGAGGTCAGGGGTTTCGGGGGTCTTACTTCTCAGCCCTCCGTGCCTTGAATAGTACTTGGCTTGTTGCAGTAACGTGTTTCTGCTGGACAGTCCTGGCTTTAAGCCTCCCACGGGGAGATTCCTTTTAATGCTCCAAATGCCTTCCAGGGCCACTGTTAATATTTTCAAAAGCAGATGATTATTATTAGCTTATTCTCCTTGTAGCACAAAATATTTTTAAAGTATTTATTTAGTGATTATTTTTTCAGTCATTTGGGTGGTAGTTTATTTGGTTTGACTAATCCAACCACCCAAGGTCTTTATTATTTGTTTAATCTTTTATTCCAGTTCATTCATTCAAGTATTCCCTATGCAATTAAACCTCTATAGTGCTTAATTAAATAACTTAATTTGACCCTTAAGAAATAGATGAAAAGCCAATATAGAAATATAAATAACAAAACACAGAAAGATTAAGAATAAATAACAGCTGATATATAGATTTCATTCAGTCAATCTTGTCTACTTCTGATTTAATTCCTCAAAGTGCAAATATTTCTAAAAATAATATAACCCAAAGTTACCATCTTAATTCATCCAATAGCTTCAACAATCTTCTAAGTGCCATAAACTAGATGCTGTTTAATCTCCCCTTCAAAGAAAAATAAACTCTAGAAAACGCTATAGCACAATATTTGGAATGTGATGTCTACACATTGGCACAAGGCAAATTATAAGCTTAAATCCTGATAACATTCATAAGTATTGGAAGTATTATTCACACTAGGTTTTCCTCCATATCCTAAATTCAACTAGTTTTCAGAGTCAGTCAATACAAATTTGGTGAAAATCTACTGTGTGGAAATCTGTGACACAAGTCAAGTCAAGGTAGTGAATTCAGGTTAGTGCCGTTCAGTTGTTTTTCCCAATTTGGAAGCTGCACATTTCGTTGACAAATATTTTCCACAGATCCAAGGTTGCCCACTGGCATCCAACTGACATCCGACCTCTCCCTGAAGGATTTCGAACCATGTCATGGTTAGGGGCACGCCTTTAAGTTTGGAGGAGATCTGGGTTTCAGTCTCTGCTCTATCCCCTATCAGTTGTATGACTTTGGGCAAGTTATTTAACTCAGTATGTCTCAGTTTCCTCATCTATGAAATGGGGATGATAAAATCTGCCTTGAAGGATTATTATAGGTTTTGGATGAAATGGACTTAATAAATAGAAGCGAATATTTGGAAAGGGACGACGCTTTTCCTGTCCCAGCATGGACTTCGGTTCCACTTCCAGAGGCACAGTCACTGAGCTGACTCATTGAGCTGAATGTCAATACTTGCTTCTCCTTCCCTCTCCTGAATAGAGCAGCCGGAACTATCTGTCAAGATCAGTTTCTTCCTTCTTCTTCAAAGACCTTGAAGGAAAACGCCACAATTTCCTTCTGTCAAGACTTACAAGGTTTGAGCTGTTCCTTATATCTAACCTAAATCTCCCCCGCCATTCAAACCAGGTTCCTCTTCTATCCCGTGTAGAGATAGAAAAAGGCTGCTCCCCAGCCTCTGGGTAATAGGCCCTCAGATTTAGGAGTCCACAGACGTTTACTAAATATGCCTCCAGGCAAGCACCCTGTAAGAGACCAAGGGAGCAGATTTAGATTTGTGTTGTGTTATGGGGAGGTCTGGTAAATGGAAAGCAGTTTAAAACCAGGAGGCAGAACTATGTAGTAAAACCATGGCCAATTAGACAGAAGAACTGTACTAGTCTAATTTAGTTGTGACTTCTCAGATACGATCACAGGCATAGCTGGAGGTTTACAACCTAACAGGAAAAATACCTGCGATGTAAATGCAGATGCTCAGAAATGCACGGGAAAGCCCGAAAGGATAACAGAGTCATGCATAAGTATTCACTGCAATCAAGAGCAGAGGCTGCTGGACAAAATAGCACTACTTTGATCTGATAGGATGTTTGGGTGGAGAAGTTACAAAAGATGACATATTCAACTGGAGAAAACAAGGTCTGGAAGGGAGTCCAAATATCCTTTGAAGAAACTGCTTCTTTAAAGAGAAATCCAACCCCCTGGGCTCCAGCCGCGCGCATTCCAGGAGGAGGGAGGAAGACAAAGGGGAGAGTCGTGCCAGAGAGGCCCCGTGCTGGCAGCGAACCTGAACCTGAGCGGGAAAGGGCAGCAAGCCCCAGACAGAAGCTAAGAGAAAGGAGTCAGATTTCTTCTTGAAACTCACAATCTTCCAGAAATTCTTCTTTCTTCCCCTTCTCATGCCCCCAGCCCTTTCTGTTCAGAGACCTTTTAAAGTGTGTTTTTAATTCTAAATTTTAAAGTTACTAAACCATGCCTTTACCCTGGAAGGTGCAACCAATAGGACCTGGCCTGGTCTTTCAGGGAAGGTAAGCTCGCCCTTTAAAAATATTTGTGTTCCCTTCAGCTGTCACTGGACTGCATAATGAACATCGGACAAGGCACATCATCTATGCCTCCTTTGTGTAAACGTGGTCAGGTTTGACCAGAGGAAGAAAAATTTAAGTGATTTAAATTTATGTTTGCTGGCTTCTAGGCTCTGTAATTATCTTAACATGCCTTTGGTGTCTACTAAATTCCTCGCATAGTGTAAGTATGCAAAACATCTTTGTTGAACGAATTAATGAATAACAAACATATCCACTCTCACTGAGCAGCACTTCACATTTTCTGAGTTGGTACTAAACATGACAAACAAATCAGACTCAAAGTTACGTTTCCGTGCATTGAGGCACATACAGACACAAATGAATGAATTTGGCAGGACCCTCCTGAAATTCATTGGCAAAGGAAGTGATGTTGAAGAGAAAACTAGTAAGCTTCATTGATCAAACTTATCACGACTACTAAAGTTTTGCAGGTTTTAGCCAGAAAAATACAAAAGCCCTTGCAACGTGAAAACGTTGAATTAGAACATTAGTTTATTTCTGCAAAGTCCTTTGTAGACATTCTCAGAAACGTAGAAGCCATTTTAAGAGAAGTCATTTGATAATGCACGCCTCATCATACTACCTCTTCTTTTAAAAAAGTTGTAAAGAGGGGAAATCTTCAGGGAGTCACAAAGAATATGTGAATGATGATCTTTGCTAAATTCTTATTTATCTGGAGAGTCCCATAAGTTGTCCCACATTCCATTTTCACCGGACAGAAGATCTGATCAGAAAATTGCATTTCTTGGTTGATGAGAACCTTTCATGGAAGTCCTGGCCCTGTTCTCATCGGACAGGAATGTGTGTGATGCTGCTGAAGCCTCTGTTCTGCCTCAAGTTGGAACCTAAACGGAGACTGAAACTGGAGAAAATTATGTCAACTTTTTTGTTTTTACTGAGGAGAGCACTATTTTCTATCAATATAATGTCAAATCTTTTTCCTCTCAGAAAACATAGTTCTGTGTTTTAAAGAGACAGGATACCAAGTGGCTTTGAGCAAGGACAATGATTTCTGAGAAGCCTGCATTCAAAATTTAGTGCAAGACAACGGGCAAGTCACTGCACCTCCCTGAGCCTCAGCTTCCAGATCTGCAAAATGGGCATAATTAGAGCGCAGGGTTGTTGTGGGAATCAAGGGAGATAATCTGCAAAGTCTCATGTCCAGAAGACACACTGTGAATGATAGTCATTATGATAATAACTATCACGCCCATCATAGCCATCGTCACTTTATATATGTAGACACCCTTCACCTACCCCAGCAGCCGACGTTCCTTACTGAGCCACATGTCTCTGCATCACGAGCCTAGAAAAAACCAATAGCCCAGAGAAGAGAGGGCTTAGAGGCCTGGCAGCCCACTTTCTCTGGGGTCACCGATGCCATCCCCTGAGAGCATGGGTCGCAGTCACCACCACCTCGGACATGTTGGCCCTTGCAGCGTCTTCACAGCTCTTAACTGTCGTCACAGCACAAGCACAGCACAGATGGGACAGCTCGTTCCTCTGCGGGCCCTGGAAGACTGAATAGCTCTATCCCGAGTCCCCTGTTGCTACCCAAACAACCACATTCCAGAAGAAATGCAGTGTTCGCTCTGCCAGATGTCCCGATCACCCCACTTCTGGATCTTTTCTTTCCTTCTTTTTAAACCAATTTCATTCAACCCAAGGAGAGGAAACTTTTGATCAGCTTCATTCAACCAAAAGAAACGAGAAAAAGCACAGAAATAATTTGTCTATTGCCTCTGGACACTTTCATAATTGTCATTAGCTCAGTCATAAATAAAACAGGTGATCATTTAAGTTGCTTAATTTCAGGACAAATCCCCCTCTTAACACATGGTATAAGCCCTGAAGTAAGTTTACCTACATGCACTTTGTTCTGTGGTCATGTTTTGGTGCTTTATTAATGGTTGAGGGCAAGTCAAGTCTGGATACTTTTTGAAATTTCACCTTCACCAATCGTATTATTGGGAGAGTATGTGACATTGGCTGTTTAAAAAATCCAAACAAACTCAACCAATGCATACCTAGCTACACAAACATGCTTGGATATATGCATATACCTTGGAGTCCCTAGAATTTAGATAGACTTGGGTATATCTAAGAAACAGTATATATTGTTTACTCTCTCTCTGGCAGGTAAACATAAGTAAGCAAAGCCAGAGGTAAGAAATAATTGGCTCTCCCACTGTTTTGTTTTCTTTCCACTTTTGCAGGAGGCATTGATGCCAGAGAAATACTTTTTCCCTATTTCTACCTCGAGAAGAGGAGGTCCGCAGTGAATGTGTGCACACTGTGCAGTGTGTGACATGCCCCACTTGTCTGGGGAACGTGGGGAGCCAGTGAGAAGGCAAGGCCAGCAGGGATGGTGTAACCCAACTCCAGCCACTGCTGTCAAGTGTGAATGTCACTCTGTTGTCCCGTTTTCCTCCCTCTTCACCCAAGATAACCTAGACATCTAGATTTATATATCAAAGGTCCTGATTTTTAAAATGTTGACAACTGGTTCATATATTTATTATTATTATTATTATTATTATTATTAATTTTGCATTCATCTTCAGACAGAGTGGGAGGGAGAGAGGGAGGAAGAGAGAAAAAGAAACATCAACATGAGAGAGACACATCCATTGGATGCCACCCACATGACCCCAACTGGGGCCAGGGACAAACTGCAGCCAAGGTACGTGCCCTTAGTGGGAACCGAACCCGAGTCTCTCTGGACTGTGAGCTGACGCTCTAACCACTGAGCCAAACTGGCCAGGGCTGGTTCATATATTTAAAAGGGACAATGCAGAACAAAAAAAGACGTCTATCTGTTTGCCAGAGGAAGCTGGCAGATGAGTCAACAGTTTGGATCCTGAGCCAAACTAAGATACCCCTGACAGTCTAATGAGATGTGGGGTATGGTGGTCTGGAGTAGGTATGGAGGGTGGCTCTCTGGTGAGAGACTTGGACATCAGGCCATGTCATTCATTGGGGTGGGTGATACATGGGAAGGAGCAGGTGCGGGAGAGGTCTGAGTTTTGTTTTGGATGTGGATCTGAAGTACTTATGGGACATCTGGGGAGAGAGATTTCACCTGGAGACAAAGGTTTCAGAGGTACTGCAGTGACTAACGAGAGAGCCATCAACTAGGTCAAATGTTGCAGAAATCTCAAGCCAACCAAGGGTGGAACAGTATCTACTAGATTTAGCCATATGTGTCACGGGAGGTAGTAGAGTGAATAGAAAGTCAGTGGTGCCCCGGCGGGGTGGCTCAGCTGGTTAGAGTCTCATCCCTATATGCAAAGGTTGCGGTTCGATCCCAAGTCAGGGCACATACAAAATTCAACCAATGAATAATGCATAAGTAAGTGCAACAACAAATCTCTCTCTGAAATCAATTAAAAAAAAAGAAAGAAAGAAAGTCAATGACATTTGGGGTCAGACCTAAATTTAGAATTCAGTTTTGTCACTTACTTAACGTATAACCTTGGACAGTAAAACACCTCTCAAAAATATCAGTTTACTCATCCATAAAATGGGGATCATAATACCTATGTCACATGGCTTTTGTGAGAATTTGTGGTAAGCAACATGAAGCCTCTAGGCTCAGGTAGCTTATGTTCTAGTGGGAAAGAGTCAATAAAGAAGTATATAAGTTAATATATAATATCAGGGAGTGATAGAAAAAAGAAAGTAGTACAAAGGACTAGAGAGCGCCCTGGTCAGTTTGGCTCAGCAGTTAGAGCGTCGGCCCCTGGACCAATGAGTCACGGGTTTGATTCCAATCGAGGGCACGTACCTTGGTTGCGGTTCATCCCCAGTCCTGGTCAGGTTATGCAGGAGGCAGCCAGTCGATGTTTCTCTCTCACATTGATAGTTCTCTCTCTCTCTTCCCCTCTCTCCCTCCCTCTCACTCTATCTGATGATAAGTAGAAAAATATCCTTGGGTGAGAATTAAAAAAAAAAAAATAAAGGACTAGAGAGTAATTTGGGAGGGTGGGTAGTCTCTACTTTAACCTGGTAGAGAGGTTACCTATGAGAAAATGACATTTGAGCTGAAATTTGAATGAAGAGAGAGGAGGACATTTGGTGGTCTAGTGTAAAGGTCCAGGGGTGGGAATAAGTTTGGCCTGTCCCAAAATACCAAGAAAGCCTGTATGGCTGACGTGGATTATAGGAGATGAGCTCAGAGAGGCGAGCTGGCTGTATAAAGTGAAAATGTAGATTAGGAATAATACAGAGCCATTGGAGAGATGGCGTGCTAATGACTTGCATGCCAGAGGTCCCTCTGGCGTCTGTGCAGACAACAAATGACAGCAGAAGCTGTTACAGGATGTTACTGCTGAGCCTGCAAGAGGTGCTGGAGGCTTGTGCATGGCTGAAGTTCGGGAAATTTCGGCTATATTTCAAATGTAGATTCAACAGAATCAGCTGATGGACTGGGTGTGAAGTTTGAGGACTTGACTTCTAGGTCTTGACCTAATCGACTGAGTGAATGGTGGTACCGTTTCCCGTGAAGGTCAGGCTTCTTGAAGAGTGGGATTTCAAAAGCTGGAGCAAGAACACGAGTTCTGCTCTGGACATGTTAAGTCTGAGAGACCTGTTAGACATCCAAGTGGAAAGTCAGCAGGCTCTGGGGATTTGGAGGGAAAGCAGAGGCTAGAGAGAGCAATCTTGGAGTACAGTGTGGCTGGATAGGACCACTTAGGGAGTGAGTGCGGATAAAGAAAAGGGCCTGTGACTGAATTCTCCAAAGTTTAGAGCAAAAATTCTCCAAAGTGGTATGAGCAAAACCAGGAGAATGGAGCATGTTGACCTGGAGACTAAATTGAGAAAGTGTTTTTAACAGGGAAGGGGTAAACAATTGCTTCAGATGCTACAGAGAAGTTGAATTTGATGACTTTGTAGATTGTATTCGAACTTCGACATCATTGGACTTGACCTTCAAGAGGAAAGCCATTTGCAAACTGGAAAAAAACAGCTTCCCTGGACTCATGGAAGCAAAAGCCTAACTGGAATGGGTATAGGAGCAAAGGATAAGTAAAGAAGTGAAGACCATGGGTCAAGGGAACTAACTCTTAACATGTATAGGAGCCATACAACCCCTGGAAGTTTTATGCAGAATTCTGGGCATACGTAACAAGCTGTGTTTTCCAGAGAAGCCATGTCTTCCATCAGGTGTTTAAAGGACTGTGTCACTGTAACCCTGCACTAGAAGGTCCAGTGGCTGGCCCAGAGCTGCCAACACTCTGAGACTAAGCTGGAAGAGGGTGACAACTTCTCTAGGTGCTGGTTCCCTGTTGTGGCCAAGGACATGGGGCTTCCAGCCATTTATAAAAATAAAAAAATTTTTTTAAAAAAATACCAGTTTCTGTTTTCCTTTAAAACTTAAAGAGTCCCTTTAAAACTTAACCTTCAAGAATCTATTCTCATCTTTTAGAGACTTTTCTAGGCTAAAATAGCACATCTGTGCGACCTCTAGTGGATGTTATAAAAATGCAGCCCAAGCATTCTTTCTTTTACATGAACGTAATTAGAAAAGATTGCTTAGAAAAATAAATTTTTATAAATCCAATGATATTTCCTATTCACTTAGCCGGTCTTATACTCAAATATATGCAATAATAATACAACATTCAAATAGTATATAAATTTATAATTGTATAAATGAAAGTAAACCCAAAATATAATAATATAGACTTAAAAGGATGTTTTTTTAACCACCAGAAGAATGGTACATGTAGGCTGGATTTCAGAGAAACAGTTCAATAGTCATTCTCCATCCATTCATAGAATTCAAACTAGACTGTAAATTCTTCTTCCGGACACCATATGAACAAAATTGCCCATTTTGCCAGTCTCTCCTGTTAGAATCGGTGATACAGAAGACCTAAAAAGTGTTTCTATGGCTGGTTTTGAAATATAAAGAGGGAAAATATATCATGGAGTTTAAAATGATGCACCTCAGAGCCTGCAGCATCCGCTCTTAGGGATTTTTAGAAAACCTGGGCCTTACTTGCCAGATGTTCAACAATCCTCCTCAGAAAATGTCAAGTTCTCTGAGTTAGGAGTCATGTTTTACAATTCTTTTATTTCTTCTAGCAGTGCTGGGACCCAAGAGAGTTGCAGTAAAGACCTGGTGATTTGAAGAGCATGAATTATGCACCTAGTAATCACTGAGAAAGAACTGTGAAGATGAGGGCTCCAGCAGTTTCAAAATAAGATCTGTGAGGCGTCCTGAGGATTCTAGACCATATCTTTTCCCACACGAACCATCAGTGAAAGCTATCAATACCACATAATTCATACACGATGTGTATGCGCAATAAAATCCTTGGATGAGTTGACCTACTTGAATGACTTAGAGTCTTCTGGGCCAGTGATTTGCTAAGTGGGGCCCCTGCACTGGGAACTTGATAGAAATGTAAATTCTTGAACTCCACCAGAGACCTACTAAGCCAGTTTCCCAGCAATCTGCTTTTAACAGGCTCCTAGACAATTCTAGTGAAGTCTAAACATTTGGGAACCACTGTTATTGGTCATACCTATATTGATAAAGATTGAAGATGCTATTGTGCTTTTCAGGCACTTGGGGAAAAAATCTTGCTTGTCATTAAATAGAAATAACTTTAAAAAATGTACAGCAATGTAGATACTGATACCTAGCTCATTATTTTCTAAATATAACAGCTTATTTGAATCTAGGCAAATCATTATAAAATTCACTAAATAATTTCCCAAATGATCAATTTTCTTTTGATAGTCATAGTTTTATAATAAATAATCATTCTGCCATTAAATAGGCAATTTCATATCCATTTCACAAACATACTTCACTTGTCACTGAGATTACCTGCAGGTGGATTTTTAATGTGGCATTCATCTCTCTTAATATACAGTTCTTCTTCCAGGACTTCCTTAATTCTCTTATGTGGCTCACAGTATAAAAATTTCTTCCCTAGAAAGACATTAACAAAATTGGTTATGTATCATCATTCTTGCCAACCTTCTAGCCGTTACACCTACATAAATATTTTTTTTTTAAAAAAAGATATGTCCTTCTATACAAATGCAGACAATTTACCCTGCAGACTACTTTGGGAAGATCTCTTCCATTCTCGCTCCTGTTTCTTTCTGGGACTTCACACTTTTGTATAATTCCTGAACTTTTTGAGTAGTTTAAGATACCTCTTTTAGGTATTATGAAGAAATATATGGAATTTTCTTCATTAGCTTCAAGAAAATTTTCATTTATTCAAAAAAATTCTTATTAGAGACCTACTCTGTGCCAGGCATTTGGCTGGGGGCAAAGGACATAGCAATGAATAATTCAGATGTGCATGGAGTCTGCATCCAGATATGTAACAGAACAGCCTCAGCACTATTTAATCATCATTTTTAGAGATTGAATCTGAATTGTAGTAGTGAATCACTTATGGCCATATGACTTTGTCCTGGCCTCTAAACCTGGCCCTGTAGCCCATCACTGCATAGTGGAGAACTATATTATCTGTTCTAAGCACCTCAGCTGTATTTTGTCTGGTCTGTGCTATCTGACCCCATCTTTCTCTCCCACCAGCCTTTCTCTTTTGTTCTCTGAATTCCAATGTAGCCCTTCAGCCCATTCCCACATTCAATTTTCTCTGCCTAAGCTGCCTTCCTCCTAGTTTTTTTGCTTGGGTAACTTCTACTCAAATTTCAGGTGTAGACCGAAATTTCACTTCTTCAGGAAAACCTTCCCTGACTCCACAATCTCAAAATGCACCTGATTACTTCTCCTGATAGCACTCTCCTCTTCTCTTACATTTCATTCATTGCAACTTATATATGGTTTCATTTACTTTATATACAATTACTTGTGTAACTAGTAATGTCTTCCTTACCAGACCATAAATACCCTAAGGGCAGGGATGTCTGTTCAGTCAGAAGAGTCCTAGACCAGAGCTTAGCACAATAATAGATGCTCAGCAAACGTGTGTTCAAATAGAACCAAGCATTGTTAAACTAGATAGAGCTCAAGACTATTCTATGTGCTTCTCTGCCAATGCAGCCTTGTGAATGTCAGGGAAGTAGTAGTTCTAGTCTCGGTACTCAAAAGCTCAATCCAAAGAACCCTGGAAAACCTAAACAACCAATATTTGACTTTAAACTAACAAATACATGGCAGGTGTCTCATCTTCTTCAGACCAATTAATAGAGAACACAAGTGAATACATTTGGCTTATGTGCAGACTGGCCCAAATGGGGCAAGAGACCTGCTGTTTCTGGCCATGGCCCTGGGTCATTCCTGGTCATGAAGAACCACACACATCCGTAGACACACATGGACAAGGTAGCGATGCTTTCTGCGTGTGATTCTTGTTTGCCCAAAGTAAGGATCCTATGAATGAGAGATGAGATCAACATTACTCCAGCTTGACTTTAGTTTAAACATTTTTGGTTAAAGTTTCAGCAGAAAAGTTTTTAAGAAGTGTGTCTAAGAAAGAAAAAAGCCTCAAACAGATCAGTAAAGAGGAAGAGATCACCTGCCCTAAGTTTCTTGACAAATTTCAGCCCTGCTGCTACAAGAATTTACAGAGGAGTCAGGCTGGTGTGGCTCAGTGGATTGAGCATCGTCCCATGGGCTGAGATGTCCCAGTTCGATTCCTGATCAGGGCACATGCCTGGGTTGCAGGCTCAATCCCCAGTAGGGGACATGCAGGAGGCAGCCAATTGAAGTATCTCGCTGACATTGATGTTTCTCTCTCTCTAAAAAAATCAATAAAAACATATTAAAAAAAAAATTTACAGAGGAAATCACTAAAGTTTCTAAGGAACTGTGAAAAATGAGAAAGAGAAATGAGCTAATATAGGCAAATATTTCCTGCTCCAAAAAAGAAAGAAAAGGAAGGAAGGGAGGGAGGGAGAGAAAATTAAAAATAAATAAATAAAAGCAGCAGCTTAATGTTGATCTTCACCAACATTCTGAATGAACTGATCAACAGATTGACTGTGAGTACAGTGAGGAGCTGTGATTGCTGTGTTAGACTGCTGAAAACAGCATTATTCCAGACCAAATTGTCTTCTTTTGTTGGGAGCTAATAACAATTGCTACAATTTATTTAATGCTACTATGCTCTAAGCATCTTACATGAATTCTTTTTCTTAGGAGTAGGTATAATTATTCTTATTTTATAGGTAAAGAGGTAACTCCCAGAAGTCACGAAACTCATCAAAAGATTAAAAGCCTTGGCCATCTGACTCTCCCAAACCCAGTCAGTAACAAGCTAGGTTAGAGAAATGCAGCCACAGCACATCTTCATTGCAGCAGGGCATTTGATAAAGTGTGTTTGTAGGAAACAGAATGTCCATTGTCAAGGTGCTGACTGACAAGGTCAGGGGTTTCTAGAGACTCTTCTTGGAATTGTTGAGATCACCATCTAATTTGATAATTTGGATTTAGGAGAATGGCACAAACTTGGTGAAGGGCAAACTCAGGACTCACAGGGCTACTTTTATACCTAAAAAGGGCTAAAACCCATAGAACGGTACTGATAGGAATACATATAATAACTTGTATTTAGGACTGAACATATAAACTGCATAAGTGTAGGACAGAAAAGGCCTGTCTCAAGTATTTTCAAATGAACCAAGTAGGATGTCACAGACTGCATTTGTTAAATGTGTTAATAATACAAAGAATCTGTCAAAACAGCTAATGTAATTTTGGATCCATTTAATAGAAGTATAATGTTCAGATCAAAGGAGGTTATAGTCCCACCACCGTATTCTAATCTGATCATACCTAGAATACCGGATTCAGTGATTTCATAAAACGGAGAACATTACAAGAGGCCGGTCATTATGGTGATTGGGCTACAAAATATTGGAAAGGTAACAGTGAAGTCTATGAAAGATTTGTTGGGTGCTCAAATTAACCTTTATATAATTGAATGGTGAAATTATATAATTTCAGTGGGAAAGGACCACACTCTATCTGTGTATATTTGAGAGCAGATCTGTGATTAGGGCACTGAAGCTGCAGAGACACTGAAGACCCTGGCTTCGTGTGCTCCAGAAAGTTGAGTCTCCTGCCTCAATTCATGACTCGCTTCCCTGCAACTCGCCCAATACCTGGCATGCAGTAAGAACTCAATAATTGTTGAGTTGATGATTGAACGGTTAGTTCTACCTTGTATACCTACAGCCACAAGAGTAAAGAGTCTTTCAATTCTAGCATCTTTAATGAGAAAATTCACAGATAGAATTTTGTCAAAACAAGGAATTACTTAAATATACTAAATAATATACTGAAGTTAGTTGCTCTAGTCTGTGTCCTCTGCATGCTGTTGATAATAATAAAAGAAATGGCCCTGGCCGGTTTGGCTGAGCAGTTAGAGCGTTGGTCAGTGGACCGGAGAGTCCCAGGTTCGGTTCCTGCCAAGGGCACGTACCTCAGTTGCAGTTTGTTCCCCACCCCGTTGGGGTTGTGAGGGTGGCAACCACTCGATGTTTCTCTCTCACATCGATGTTTCTCTCTTTCTCTTCCTCCCGCTTTACCTGAAGATACATGCAAAAATGTCCTCCGTGAGGATAAAAAAATAATAATAATAATAAAAGAAGTGATGTATCATAATCAGTCATATTGGGGCTGATGCTGAGGGAAGAGGTCCTTTCACTAGGAGGCAGGGGTTTTGTGGCTTCTTGATGAGGTCTTTCAGGAGGGCAGGTCATCCCCTGAGCCTCTTCAGCCCAACACTGTCTCCTGGGGACCGCGGGGCACGGAGGGAGCTAGCTGCAGGAACCCAGGCAGCTCTCTAGAGAGGCAACAAGAAGATGCTGCAGAAGGGCTGTAGAAACCGCTGGGGTTCCCCCTTGGCTTATTATTTTCACCATCATCATTCCTTAGCGCCTACTGAAAACCTGTGGGGCGCCAGGGGCTGTGAAATATGTGTAAATTCACGGAACAATATGGAGACACGCGGAGAGCTGGCACGGACTCAAGTTACAACAAGGTCTGTTGACACTGTGGACCAGAACTGCCTTTCTTATTTGAAAATTATGCGTTTGGCAGGGCAGGGAGGAGACAGCAGCGTGTTAAAAGGTGGCCTATAACTGTGAGATTCTCAAAGGATTAGGTAATAAATTATGGACTGAAAGTCCAAGAGATGCGTTTAAGTGTTTGAAGTATTACTCCAGAACTGACCGAGTGACCATGGTCAAGTCACTTCCTTTCCTCTAGTCTAGACCTCAGTTTCCTGGTCTCTAAAATGAAGGAATTGGCAAACATGATCTACATGTTTCCGTGTATAAGATTTATATACTTTAAATTTATATTATACATAACATTTTAGTAATTTTATATTTAAAAAAATGTTATATATACTTTTTTAAAAAAATACCTTCCAGGCCAATGACGCTACCAATTAGGTCGAAGGCTACCTGGGGAAAGACTGGATGCTTTCTGCCATGGTGCCATCACCTCTCCCTTTCACAGAACTGCAGCCCCCCCCCCCCCCCAACCTTCTCAGCTTCAGCCAGTCTCACTCTGGTTGTCCCTCCCTCCCCCCCGTTTCCTTCCCTCCGCGCAGGGTCCACGGCTGCAGGGGAACTCACACTGTTTGCGGGACTCCTGGGGGTCGCCGAAGCTGGGCTCCCCGCGCGCCCCGCACCCCAGCCCCTCGGGCTGCCGAGGCTGCTCCGGGTCGATGCCCGCCTCGGACGCCGCCACTGTAGTCACTACCATCGCCTCCTCCACCCACCTGACGCGGGGATCTTCGTGGCTGGGCTTCTCAGCTCCACCGCGGGTGGCCAGAGAACGCGAAGCGTCTCCCGTTGCCATAGTGATTGCGGAACATCCCCGCCCCCAGTAGCTCTCAGCCAGCTTCTGTTGCGCCCCAGGTGTCCCGCGCACCCAAGAAGGTGCTGAAGTTAGACAGCTGCGATTAGTTACTGACCAAAGCAAAGGATTTGCCACTAGTCTCTACTGTGTTCCTCATATCAGTTTTGCAAGAGAGACTTTACTATTCATTGGCCCGCAGGGAAACGTTCTGAAACTGCTTAGGAAATTGTCTTGAGGCCATGCTAAGTGACCCAGCGGGAATCAGAATTCAGAAAAGTCTAGCACCAAAGCCCAAAGAACAGATCATCGTCTGGAACAGATAGGGGCTACAGCAGGTACTGGACAGGGGAGTTGAAAGTAAGGTCGCTGGTTTCGCGCTGTTATGCTTATGGTGTCTCGCTCCCTGCTACACACCCGTGATGGAATAAATGAAGGTTGAGGATTCCCAACTTTTGGATTCTAAGTTTTTATTGTTGCTGTTATTAAACAACTTTTGTAGTTTCCAGTACTTTTGTATTTACAATCTATTTAGATCTATATAATAACCAATTCTATAGATGAGTCCATCAAAATCAGAAAAGTTTGATTTGATAGCAAATGGGAAAATGAGTTTTTTTGTTTTGTTTTTTTATCCTCATCCGAGGACATTTTTCCATTTTTTGTTCAGGTAGAGTGGGAGGGAGAAAGAGAGAAACATCGATGTGAAAGGAACACATCGAGTGGCTGCGACCAGGGCCGGGGACAAACTGCAACCGAGGTACGTGCCCTTAGCGGGAACCGAAACCGGGTCTCTCAGGACCGCAGGCCGACGCTCTAACCGCTAAGCCAAACGGGCCAGGGCAGATAATGAGTTTTATTTGGAACATGAGGCTGCTTTTGTTTTTGCAGCCATATAAAAAAGGAATGATGTTGTATTAATTTTATGAAAGCTAAATGTGCATTATTTTACAGAGTTTAATAGTTCTACAAGGCTTGTAACCAAATACAGGGGACCCCATCTGCCTCCATTTCTCCCTAGAGGCAGTTACTTTCACCTCTTTTGACTGATAATTTACTCTTTACAATCATATAACCAAATGCTTTTTTTTTTTGCTTTTTATTTTTCAATTTTAGGTCTCATAGGCTGATTTTCTACTATGGAAGATGAGAATTTAGCTCGCATTCATTCTCACCATCTCACATATACTTATTGCCCCCTCCAACTCCTAATACAGAGAAGCTGAAATTTTGGCTGGAGCATTTTACATGACCATGACTGTAAACTCCAGTGACTGCTGAGCCATGTAGCATCCTTGGGCACTTCCTTTCTGGAGTTAATCATTGCCTTGGTCTTTAATTTGCTTGATTTTTAATGTCCTTATCACTAATTAATTCCCAGATTCTTCATCCTTGTATAAATCTTTTTTTTTATTTTTTTTTTTACCCTCACCCGAGGACACTCTAACTGCTGAGCCAAACCGGCCAGGGCTGTAAATCTTTTAATATGTTCAAACACATGAGGAATTCTATTTCATCTTTTCTAAAAAGTCCCCTTTAGAGAGTCTGGACAGGTTGGTTGCTCTCTAGAGCTATTTGCACAGCTGTTGTCTAAAAATTTCCCCTCACCATCACACCTCTCTCCTGTGTTGGATCCCTCGTTTGTGAATCCCATCCTTTTCTCTTTCTTGGTTTACTCATTTATATTCTGGAGCATATCTCCCCGGTAGCCATTTGAGAACTGGTTTATGGGAGAGAAAATGTCCAAGTTCTTGTAAGTTTACAAGTGTCTTTATTTTACCTCTATTGAAGTAGCAGTCCAGCTGGATAAAGAATTCCAGATTGGAAATCATATGCCCTCAGAATTTTAAAGTCATTGTATCATTGCCTTCTGGCATCCACTGTTGCCGTAGAATTCTGTTACCCTTCTATTCCTGATCCCTTGTATAGGACCTGTTTTTTCTTTCTGGAAACTTGGAGAATCTTCTGTTCGTCTTCATTGTTTTGAAACTTCATGATGATCGCGGTCAAATTTTCAACCATTTTTCTGGGCACTCAGCAGATCTTTTCAACCTAGAAACTCATGCCCTTCATTTCAAAGACTTTTTCTTCAGTCATTTTATTGCAATGTCTTTGTTTTCTCTGGAACCCCGTTATTTGTATGTTTGACTTCTTGATTTGCCCTTTAATTTTCTGACCTATTTTCTATCTGTATGTTTGCATTATATTCTGGGAGATTTCCTCATTATATTCTAAATAATTATATTTTTCATTTCTGCTATCATGCTTTCAATTTCTCAGAGCTCTTTGAATTTTTTTTTTAATATAACACCTTGGCTTTATATCTCTGAGGATATTAATAATATACTGATTTTCCAACTTTTTCTTCTATAATTGCTGCTTCTGACAAGTTACCTGGTACTGTTTGTTTTGGTTTCTGTCTTAGTAACTTTCCTCTGTCTTCAGGTGACCCTTTACAGTCTTGCCCTACCTAGCAGAGCAGAATGTGAATCTGTGCACACAGGTGGGGCTTATTGACTGGAGGTTTCACTGGGGGGGTGATCTGTCTGGGCTGTTTAGCTGGGGAACCCCTGAGGTCAGAATTTTAAGATCTCTCTCTTGAACTGCTCTGATTCTCCCGGTTGGAGGGTATCTTCAGTCTGACGCCAACATCCTGGGAATTGAGTGGGAGAAGAGAACTGAAGACGCAATATGAAATTACCCTGTTTGAATATGGTGGTCTGCCCCCAACTTGTACCTTCTAGTGTAGAGAGCCTGTTTGACTTGACGTCCTCCAGAGAACTGCCTCCAGTCATCATCTGGGGTCATCCATCTGGGTGCTCAGAATGAGGGAACTGGAGGTCTGACTGCTCTAGTTTTTCTGTGCTCAAATACAGATAATATAAAGTTTACTGTTTAATCTTTTTTTTTTTAATCCTCACCCGAGGACATTTGGAGGGAGAGAGGGAGAAAGAGAGAAAGAAACATTGATGTGTCTCTTACATCGACTGGTTGCCATCCACACAACCCCAACCAGCAACCAAGGTACGTGCCCTTAGCGGGAACCGAACCCAGGTCTCTCTGGTCCGCAGGCTGATGCTGTAACAGCTGAGCCAAACCGGCCAGGGCTGTTTAGCCATTTCTAAGTATAAGTTCAGTGACATTAAGTACATCCACAATGTTGTGCAGCCATCACTGCTGTCCATTTCCAGAACTTTTCATTATCCCAAACAGCAACTCTGTACCCATTAAACCCAAATTCCCAATTTCTCCCTCCTCCAGCCCATGGTCACCTCTATTCTTTCTGTCCCTATAAATTTTACAACTTTAGTTACCACTTATAAGTGGAATCATACGGTATTTTTCCTTCTGTGTTTAGTTTCTTTCACTTAGCATCATGTTTTTAAAGTTCATCCATGCTAAGCCTATGTCAGAATTGCATTTTTTTAAGAATGAATAATATTCCATTGTATGTATATACTATATTTAGTCTCTCTCTTCATCTGTTGATGGACATTTGCATTGTTTCCACCTTTTGCCAATTGCCAATAATGCTGCAATGAACATTAGTATAAAAATAATCTGAGTTCCTGCTTTCAATTCTTGAGTAGTATCTAGAAATTGAATTCCTGGATGATATGGTAATGCCATGTTTAACTTTTTGAAGAACTGTCAAACTTTTTCAAGTGTATAATTTTATGTTCCTACTAGCAATGAGCAAGGGTTCCAATTTCTCCATATCCTTGCCAACATTTGTTTTCTCTCTCTTTCTCTTTCTCTCTCTCTCGTAATAGCTAGTTATCCTAAGTAGTGTGAAGTGGCATCTCTTTGTTGTTTTGATTTACATTCCTTTAATGACTAGTGATCTCGAGCATTTTTTCATGTGCTCATAAACTATTTGTACATTTCTGTTAGAGAAATGTCTACTCAGGTATTTTGCCCATTTTTTAAAAAAAATTTTTTTTCCTTTATTGATTTTAAAGAGGAAGGAAGGGAGAGGGAGAGAGAGAGAGAAACATCGATGAGAGAGAACATTGATTGGCTGCTTCCTGCATGCCCCCCACTGGGGATTGGGCCCACAACCTGGGCATGTGCCCTGACTAGAAATCAAACTGGCAACTATTTAGTGCAGGGGTTAATGCTCAACTACTGAGCCACACCGGATGGACTATTTTGCCCATTTTGAATTGTTCTTTGTTGTTATTGTAGGAGTTCTTTATATATTTTGGATATTAATCTCTTATAATATGTATGGTTAGTAAATATTTTCTCCCATTCCATGGGTTGTCTTTTCACTTTGTTGTTAGTGTCCTTGATTTTAAAACATTTTAATTTTGATGCAGTACCATTTATGTCTTTTTCTCATTTGATACCTATGCTTTTGGTATCATATCTAAGAAATCATTGTTAAATTCAATATCATGAAGACCCCCTCCCCCCCATACTTTCTTCTAAGAGTTCTATAGTTTTGACTCATACAGGGTGGGTCAAAAATAGGTTTACAGTTGTTCAAATGGAAAAGAATACAATAATAATACAAGAATAAGTTGTTTTGTGTATTCACCACTGTAAACCTACTTTTGCCCCAACCTGTATTTAGTTCTTTGATGATTTAGTGTTAATTTTTGTATTAACATTATAGTGTGATGTAGGAGTCCAATTTCATTCTTTTGCATGTGGATATCCAGTATTCCCAGCACCATTTTTTGGAAAGGCCCCCCCCCCCCCTCCATTGAATTGTCTTGATACCCTTGTCAAAATTCAATGGTCCATACATGTGAAGGTTTATTTCTGGACTCTCAATTCTATTCCATTGATCTGTGTGTCTATCCTCAATGCCAGTACCAGAATGTCATGACATCATTTTCTAGTATTTTTTATATATATATATAAAAGTGTGAGGTCTCCAACTGTGGGGCTCTGTAACAACATTTAGTCCTTCTTTAATTGCTTTCATCATGTTCTGTAGTTCTCAGAACAAAAGTTTTGCATTTCTTTTGTTAAAGTTACTCCGAAGTATTTTATTCTTTTCTTTTTTCTGGTACGTGAACCAAACCCAGGACTCTCTGGTCTGCAGGCCACCGCTCCAACCACTGAGCCAAACCGGCCAGGGCTGAAGTATTTTATTCTTTTCGATGGTATTGTAAATAAAATTGTCCTCTTAATTTAATTTTGTTTGCTCAATGATAATGTTTAGAAACACAATTTCTGTACATTGATCTTGCATCCTAGAGCATTGCTGAATGCATTTATTAGTTCTGGTAATTTGTTCAATGGATTCCTTATGATTTCTATATACAAGATCTTATCGTCTGCAAATAGATGTACTTTTACTTCTCTTCCAGTCTGGTTGCCTTTTAAAAACATTCTATTTCTCCCCTTCCAGCCACTATATAATTGCTTGTATATGTCTTACTTTTAGATATGTTATAAACTCTAAAAAAATTAATCTTTTTGTTTAAACATTCAATTATCTTTTTATATACTTATTTTATAAATCTGGCTTATAACATTTACTTGTAAAATTAATCTATAAGACCATTTAGGGCCTTTTGAGAATCACAAATTTGAAAGTATCATTTTTATATGACTAAGAGTTATTTTTTAATCATCTTAACCAGTTTAAAGTATTAAGTATATTCACATTGTTGTACAACAGCTCTCTAGAACATTTTTGTCTTGCAAAACAGAAACTTTATAATCACTGAAGACCAACTCCCTATTTCCCCTTTTCCCCCAGCCCCTGGCAACAACCCATTCTACTTTCTGTGTCTATGAGTCTGAATACTTTAGATCTCACAGGAGTTTAAGTCATATAGTATTTATCTTGTTGTGATTGGCTTACTTCATTTAGCACAGTGTCCTCAAGAATCATGCCTTTTCTAGCATGTGACAGAATTTCCTTCTTTTTAAAGGCTTACTATTCTGTTTTATGTATATACTACATATTCTTTATTCATTCATGTGTTTTTGGACATTTGGGTTGCTTCCACCTCTTGGCCACTCTGAATAATGCTGTAATGAATGTGGGTGAGCAAATCTCTCTATATGTTTTGGATGTTAACCCCTTATCAGATATATGATTTGTAATTATTTTGTTCCATTCTGTATGTTCACTTTCTACTTGAATCTCCTCCAGATTTCTATTATTTATCTTCTGCATATTGACTTTTATTTCTTAGTAAAAATATATATAAAGTCCTTCCCTTTGCCATGCTAAATATCCAAGTTTGTATTACTCTACTTCTTTTCCTTTGTGGCCTATTTTCTTAACAAGATTATTTACATTTGGTCTCCAGTTGCTCTCACCCAATTCACTTTTTAATTTCCCACAGTCTGTTTCCATTCTCTCCATGTTATTGAATTTAGCCTTTTAAAGGTCACCAGTACCTATTAATCTCCAAATCAAGCTATGCTCTCTCATGTCTCTTGGCCTCTCTAATAGCATTTGACAGTGATTTATACCCCATTTTTCTTGAAAGCGTCCTATTGGTTTCCAAAACTGTGCATTTTCCTGACATTCCAGCTACCTCTCTAGTGGTAATGTCCCCCTTACTGTCATTCTTTCCAGAATTCCAAACTCATCACTGTAGCCATTCCTTCAAGTTCCCTCTTTGCTCTTTTTTTCTCCTTTTGCTAATTCATTCAATTACAACACTTTTATTATCACCTTAAGGTGCTATGCCTTTTAAATATCTCCATATTCAATCTTTACCCTGGCTCCAATCCTATGGTTCTATCTGCTGGTTGAACATCACAGTCATAATACTTTGGAGCCATGAGAAGCCTAGAGATCACTTTGCTCAACAAATTCCAAACTGCTCCACAGTACCCAAGGGATTTCCTGGAGACGGAACAGGTGGGTCTTTATCTCAAGCAGCTCCACTTTTTTTTGCATTGTTTGTTCATTTAGTATGTCTTCATTGAATGACTCTTTAACGTCTTATAGACATTTAAAAGATAATAATGTTATGAATAATTAATGCTAGTAAATTTGACAATTTAGATGAAGTGGACAATTCACTTAAAAAACTCAACTTTCTGTCCAGCTGGTGTGGCTCAGTTGGTTGGGTATCATCCTGTACACCAAGAGGTCACTGGTTCAATCCCCAGTCAGGGCACATGCCTTGGGGGGGGTGTGTAGAGGGCAGTAATGGATCTTTCTATTTCTTCCTCTCCTTTCCTCTTTCTCTAAAACCAATAAAAATATATGTTAAGAAATAAAAACAAAAATACCCCACAACTTTAAAAAATGGATACAAAAAGAAATATAACCTTAAAAGTAGTTCTAGAAATATAACTATTAAAGATATTGAATTCAAAATTAAAACCTATCTCACAAAGAAAACCTAGTCTCACTGTTGAATTCTTCCAAACATTTAAAAATAATATAACACCAATCCTATCCAAATAATTCTTGTAGTTAGAAAAAAGTTAACACTTCTCAACTCATCTTTATTAAAAATCTGAAAGAACACTACAAAAAAAGGAAATAGGTCAATCTCCCTCATGAAGACTGATTCAAATACTAAAAAAATATTAGCAAATATAACCCAGCATGTTTAAAAAAGGATAACACATCATAATAAAGTTGTGATTGTTTTAGAAATGCAGCTTGTTTAACATCTGAAAATCGAACAATGTAATTTATTGCATTAAGGACATTTTTTTAAAAGGAAGAAATTAACCTGTTTTTATTATCAGTCAACGTGGTTGTGCACATAGAAAATTCAAACGAACGTACAGACAAACTATTAGAATATGTTTATTAAGGTCACTGGACACATAGTCAACAACAAAAAAGTTACAAATAAATAGAAAACATAATAGTATCAAAAGTCACCAAATACATAAGAATAAATCTAAGAACAAAAAGAACTGCACCTAAACACTCAAAAATATTATCAAGAAAAATTAATGAATACCTCTAAATAAACGGAGGAATATATTATTTTCAAGAATTGTAATACAATATTATAATGATGTTAATTGTCCTCTAATCTAAATCTCAGCAGGGTTGTTTTAAAAATAGAAATTGACAAGGATTCTAACACTGAAAAGTAAATTCAAAGGGCCAAGAATGGCAAAACAACCTTGAGGAATAAAAACTAAGTTGAAATATTTACACTACCAGATAGTAAGATTTACTGTCAAGCTACAGTACTAAAACTGTGGTACTGAAGAAAGGCAGGTCAATAGAACAAAAGAGAAAATCTATAAACAGACCAAACCATATAAGATCACCAGATATATGACAAAGGTGTCACTACAATGCTGTGTGTGTGTGTGTGTGTGTGTGTGTGTGTGTGTGTGGTCTTTTTAATAGGTGGAATTGGATAAGCTGGATATTACTATGGGAAAAAAATGAACCTTGACTCCTACCACATATCAAACACAAATATCAACTCAAAATGGATTATCACATTAAAGGTAAAACTCTAAAGCTAGAATAATAAAAAAATATGTTCATGATCTTGGGGTAGGCAAGCATTCCTTAAATAGGAAATAAAAAACAAACACTAACCATAATAAAAATTGATAAATTATAGGTCATTAAAATTAGGATATTATCTTCATTAAAATCACCATTAAGAGTGAAAAGGCAAGCCACAGACTGGGAGAACATTTTTGCAATCCATATATCCAATAAATAACTAGTATCTAGACTATATAAAGAACTCCTACAAATCAATAAGGGCCTATAGTCCAATAAAAAAATGGAGAAAGATAAACAAGTACTTCACAAAAGAGGAGGTCCAGATGGCAAATCAGCATCTAAAAACTTTTTCCATATCACTAGTCATATGTACAATGAGATATTACTACATGCCTATTAGAATTGTCATTAAAAACAAAACAAAACACAAGATGGCAATAAGAAAGGTTGGGAGGATATAGAGCAACGGGAACTCTCATTCATTGCTGCTAAGAGTATAAATTGGTATAACCACTTTGGAGAACTGTTTTGACAATTTTTACTAAATCTGAATATAAATATTTCCTATGGACTAACAGCCCTAACACTAGATATATACAAAAGTGTATGACCTGTACACCAAAACCATACTCTAGAATGTTCACGCCAGCACTATTCATAAAAGCCCCAAACTGAAAAGAATTCAATGGCCTTTCAAAAATCAACAAAATATATTTATAAAGTATTGTATGCTCATATCACGGAATACTCTATAGCAATAAGAAAACAAACCTCCACTACATGCAAAAATATGGATGAATCTCATGGATGTAATATTTAGTGACAGAAACAAACACAAAAGTATACATAATAAGTGATTCCATTTACACAGGCAAAATGAAACAATGGTGATAGAAATTAGAACAGCAGTTACCTTTGAAGGAACACTGAGAGGGAGCACAAAGTAGACTTTGGGGTGCTGTGTTCTGTATCTAGATCTGGGTTGTAGTTACACGGGTGTATTCACTTTGTAGAATTCATCAAGATTTCTGAACTTTACTGTTTTCTATACCTCTACAAAATTATATAAAAATTAAGCACATTTTAGTTAGAAAAAATATGCCTGAAAATTTTACTCATTAAAAAAGTGTGGTTTACTTTGATCAAATAAAAAGGAATTATACAATTATTGTTTTTCTCTTTTTGTATCTAATATCAAAAAGCTTAGAGATAATTTGTCAACTGTAGTAACTCTAGTTATTTAGGTGGTTTATTTCCTTCTTTCTCCTTCTAAATGGCTTTTGATTTTCTATTTCTAATTATTAAATGTGTTTTCAATTATACACAACCTGAAATCTTTTTGGGAATAAATTACTGATAAAAATAACTATAAAATGTACTGTTTTATCTGAAAATGCAGTTACCATTTTCTTTACTTTTTTATTAAAAAAATGAACAACAAAAACATCAGGATGGCTTATCCTAGTTTTTTTTTTTTTTTTTTTCCAAAAATTTCTTTTCTTTATTGATTTTAGAGACAGGAAGGGAGAGGGAGAGATAGAAACATCGATGAGAGAAAACATCGATTGGCCGCCTCCTGCTTGCCCCACACTGGGCATGTGCCCTGGCCAGGAACTGAACTGGTGACCTCTTGGTACATGGGCCGATGCTCAACCACTGAGCCATACTGGCTGGGCCCTAGTTTCATTTTAATTAAAAACTCAAGACTAAATTTTTCTTGTAAAATTTATAAAATGTATTGGTACTATTATTATTTTGTATTAGTAAAAACTAGTGGATTTTTACATTTTGTGTTTAATTCTATAGATTTTGAACACATCTCCAGAAGTCATTTTAGTCTTTTCTTCTGCTTAGTAACAGGGCAACTGAATAACAATGAATGTTTAATGCTATTGTTTTTTCCTCCAGAGTAGGTGCTATAATCACTTTGGTATCCAAGATTCTATAATTCCCGATCTAAATTACTTTAAAAGCAAATAAAATCCTTCTTATAATAACTAAGCCATCTTTTCAAATCTGTTGAATATTGTCAAATAAACTATTTTGAGGCCATTATTTTGTTTTCTATGCTACCATTTAATGGAGAAACTGCTCCTTCCAATAACAAAGGGCTTTTTGCTTGGATTTTAAAATTCCACTAACTTGGTAAAATCTTTTTTTTTTTTCCCTCTTGGATAATTAACAGGACTCTACAGTCCCAAGAAAGATATACCCCTAAAGTTTGATGAAGAGATCCTTGTATGTCCTTACTTGCTATGAAAAAATAATACGTACAAAAACTTAACCCATTTAATGTACAGAATTTAATGATTTGGGCAGTTGTATACACCTGCGAAACTACCACTACAACGAAGCTACAGAACATTTCCACCACTTCCAGAAAATTCTTTCTGCCCTTTTCCAGTCCAACTTTTGTCCCTGTCACCAGACAACTACTGCTCTGCTGTCTATAAATGAATTTATTTATCCTCCAAAAGATATCCAGTTGTTCCAGTACTATTTCTTTAAGGGAATTTCTCATTGAAATCTTTAAGACTCTTTGTCAAACATTAATTTATCATTTACATCTGGATCTATTTCTAGACTCTGCTCTATTGATTTATGTCGTCACTATGTCTATTACCACACTGTCTTAAAACTATTGTTTCAGTTAGTTTTGAAATCAGGTTGTATAAATACCCTTTATTTTTTTTTTTAAAAAACTGCTTTGGTGCTTATGAGTTAATAAAACTTTTATTTATGTTTTATGCTATAAAATGCAATTTGTTCCTACTAGTGGTAATTTTTATGTTCTCAAATTCTACCATAAATAAACTACATAAAAATAGTATTAATGAGCCTGGCTGTAGTGGCTGAGTGGACTGAACATTGTCCCATGGACTAAAAGGTCCCGGTTCGATTCCCGGTCAGGGCTTGATCCTCAGTGGGGGGCATGTGGGAGGCAGCCAATGTTTCCCTCGCACATCGATGTTTCTCTCTCTCTCTCTTCTCTAAAAAAAATTTTTTTTAAATCATGTGTTATTTAAAAAATAATAATATTAAGGAAAATTGAATTTTTTAAATTATTATTTGATACACAGATATTAACATTCAAGAATACCATAGAGCCCTGGCCGGTTTGGCTCAGGAGTTGGAGCGTTGGCCTGCGGACCAGAGAGTTCCAGGTTCGGTTTCCGCTAGGGGCATGTACCAAAAAAAAAAAAAAAGAACACCATAGATAAAGGCTACAATATTTAAATGTGAGCTTTCTGGAAACTTAGTTCATGACAACAGGCAACTGACTTAACCTGCAATAAGCCCAATTTCCCCATTTCTAGCATAGCATCTACCTCATGGGGTTACTGTAAGGCTCACATGAGATAATGTATGTGAGCACTTATAAAGCACAGTTGATACACATGTAAGCACTCACTGTTAGCTACTAATATCACAGTGGTTCAGTGTATCACATTTTGGATATATATGAACTTTCATAAGATCAGATGAGACTGTATTATTTATGCATTATATAAATGATGATGGGGAAGGCTGATAAACAAATGTAGAATATATTTTACACTATAATTTTGATGTATTTCTTCTTGAATTAATTTTTAAAGTGAAAGTAACTGCCAAAATAAATTATACCATTTATTATTTTATTTAAATAACGAATTAAAAGAATTTTACATCTATAATGACATTAAGAGAGTTGTGTCTATTTCTCTAGTGGTTTTATCCCCAGAACCTGCTAGCTCCCTCCCCATGTCATTCTTCTCTGACAAACACTATTGTCTTTGCTTACCCATTCTCTTCTAAAAGTAAAAAGCTTGTGTATCAACTTAATAGCATTTTATTCAACATTGCAATACAAAAATTTACATTTGTAATGGGGCAATGTATTAAAAATCAGGATTTGATTATCATCTCCATTAATACTTAGAAGTTAGAATTTCTCTAAAAATTAACTAATCTAACCTAAGGCAAAACCTGGAAGTAGGAAGTGAATTTTTCTTACAAATGACACTCAATACTGAAGTTTTCTTTTTCTAATTGTATGTTTTAGCCAATTTTGAAATGTGTTTAAATGACCTCACTAATAAAATACTAAATATTTAAAATAGAATCAATGATTATCTAATTTTTGAGTGTGTGCTGATGGATATTTGGACTTTACGGAAAAAGTGCTTTAAATAAAATTATATTGCATGCTAATAAAACAACTTTGAGGCTAGCCAAATAATGAAACTCCTGCCTCAGAGACTTTGGATGGTACAGAGCTGGGAACATTTGGCAATGTCTGGAGACATGCTTGGTTGTCATAAGTGGGGAAAAGGAGTGAGAAGTGCTACTGGCATGAGTGAGTAGAGGCCAAGAAGGCTGCTAAAGATTGGGCAATGCCCAGGATGCCCCCACAACAAAGAACTATTTGGCTCCCAAATCAACAGTGTGAGAAACCCTGACATAAGACTACCTTTCTAGATGGACTCAAAAACCTCCTCATTGTCTAAATGTGTAGACCAAAATCAAAGGAATAGAGAAAAGGACCCTAATATACATTTCCTTTTGATTCTTCTTCTAAGCTTTGCCTATCTTCAAATAAGAAATATGCAAAAGCACATGAAAGCAAATATGAATTCCAGTGCCTTTTTTTTTTTTTTTTCTGGAAGGTGCCCTGAAGGACCTGTTTCTTGTATCAGGTCTCAGTGTGATTCTCAAAGCACAGCTATGTCTTGGCCCCAGAGCCGATCCCTTCAATCAGGATATGCTTTCTCTTTGAGTTATTGGAGTGTGGGAAAATCTGACAGGCACCTGATTTTTAAAATAATGGCAGGATCATTTCTCATTTTTTTTGATTGCTAAAAATTGCCTCTGTTGAAGGCAGCTGTATCTGAAAACGAAACTCTAATGCCCCCTCAGGAGACGGTGCTCCTTATGAATCCACATTAATTCTCCAATGATGTTTTCCTAATTTTCAAGTATTTATGTCTAGTAGAGATGAAATGCTGAACCTATTACAACAGAAAGAGAAAGAAGAAAAATTAGGTAGCAACTTGCTCTTAGATTTTTATAAGCTATACATTTCATGAAGCAGATTTTTCTGGCCTACATGTCCTGCTACTCTGAGACCCTCTGTTGGTCATGGCAATGTCATTAAACTCCTAGTGAGAACTATTAGATTTACCTGAGTTTCGATTGGATAATTAAAGCAATAAATAAAAAAAAAATGAATGCTCTTTTGTGTTTTTATTCCATGTGCTCAGTGTTAACAAGACCCATCCTGAAAAGGGAAACAATTAGTATGAATTTAAAGAGTAACCCATTTGCTAGACATCGAGGAGCTGCATATAGAATGAGCAATAAGCCATTCTCAGATTCCAGGCCCTGGATCTATTCTGGAAATACACCTTCTCTCAGAATCTCATATCCTTTAAGTCCTTGTAATTATTTGCTCAAATTCTTTTACTTTATATTGCTTACTTCCTGAGGTTTTTTTTCCTTCTTCTGTTGGATACCTCTGACATCGGGTAGGGACCTTGGAAGATGAGGTAGGCATTTTTCCTAGGTGTAGAGGTGTTTGGATTCTTAAAAGACGCTCTGTGCTGCACATTTTACTGGAAAGTCGTGAGAGGAACTACATACAGGAATATAAAGGGAGAGCTTTAGGATATTCAAGGATCCAAATACCTAAGGTAGGAAGGGCATTTCTCCTTGAAATGCTCAATACCATTTGTGTGTGTGTGTGTGTGTGTGTGTGAACCTACCATTTAATAGGTGCATTATCCACATTATAGCTCATTTACTCCTTATAAAACTGTAACAAGATAGAATAGTATCTCCATTTTACATATGAGAAAACAGAGTTTATTTGCCAAAAGTCACAGACGGTGACAGATCTATCTGGCTCAGAGTTTAATATTCCTCCTAATTATTCAGCTATGCCTCAGGCAATGTTTCAGGAGTCTGGACCTGCTCAGTTCAATAGAGTAGCCACTAGTCAAATGTGGTTAGTCTGAACTGAGATGTGCCATAAAACACTCACTGTATTTTGAAGACTTATACTACCAAAACAGTAAAATATCTCAACAATTTTAAAATATGTATCTCATGTTGAAATGAATAGTTTGGATTTATTAAATAATATGTATTATTAAAATTAATTTCACCTGTTTTTGTTTTAATGCAGCTACTAGACAAACACTAAAAATTTTATGTGTGGTTTTTATCTTTGTGATAACTCTGACTTAGATCATTTCTACTTAGGTTCCCAGAAGTAAAATTTTAGGATTTCAAAGGGAAACTTTCAGGAATTTACATAATCAACAGTTACTCAATCTTTCTTAATTTACTGTTTTCTAAACTTAATAAACAGAGATCTTAAATTCCCTTTAGAGAAAGCACTTGATATTGCACAGTTGAATGGTCACCTAGTGATCTTACAGAGGGACTAGAGCATCCCATGATAAACTAATTATAGTAAAGGCATAATCAGTGACTTTGTGATCATATCTTATACCTCCCAGTGTCATCCATTCCTAGGGCCATTTCAGGCAGAGTGATGATGGTATGTGTTCATTAAGAACTGATATAGAGGTTTCATTTTGATAGGGACAGAATCAGAGCAAGTGTTACTTCTTTGGGCCTCTTTTTATCACGATGTTCTAGCACAGTGGTGGATGCAGTAATAGATGCCAATGAATAGAAATAAATGAATGCTTTCACATCCATAAAATAAAGACTCTAAATTCCATCACTATAGTAGGTTGTGGGCCAGAAAGCTCTCTAGAGAATCGTATTTAAGATTAAAAAGAACCCTCAAAAAACAGCCTGGCTGGTGTGGCTCAGTGGAGTGAGCATCATCATCCCATGGAAGAATTCATGCCTTATTTTGTTATTCAAAACTTTTCTTTTTTTGAATATTTATATTTATGCTTTTGTCACTATCCACACTGGCTTTTTTAAAAAACCTGAGCCACTGTATGGTTCTAGCCCCAATATAATAATTAACCCCTTACTCATTTGTCACTTGGCCTTTATATTGTTTGCATAAAATTAGGACCCTGGAAAATCAATACTTCCTGTGAACTTGAGAGGCTATATGAGCAGTGCTCAAATCAGCAGGATTAGGCAGGTAAAACCAGCCAGGTAGCAGATATATTATGATCTCTTAGACCAAGCTATAATTGTGGGCATGTCTAAAAGTCATGCTGACTCAGCACTAGAATAGGAATTCTGTAGGTGGACCAGGGTGAGGTAGGACTGTCCTCAGGACTATGTGAATTGTGGTAGGGGAGGCAGTATATAACATCCATGGATTAAACACCCAGCTAACTAGTTTCCTGAAAATGGTCTAGGTTCTAAAGGACAAAGATCTAGGTTCTTAATTTTCTTAACGTATGAAGATTCAAGTCACTATACTATGTTAATTCTTACAGTTTAAAATGAAAGTAAATGGCTGTGGTAACAGAGATGACAGTTGAACTGCACCAGTATATTTAAGACTTTTAAATTGAATTCTGAGTTACCTTACCTTATAAAAATACATGCCAATATTCTAAATACTGAACAAAAATTCAGAATGGGGGATATTTAAAAATATATTTTTCTTGGATCAGCACCAAAAATATCATTAGTTTTCTGTACAACCCATGACAAATTTTTAAGTATAGGTAAGTTAAAGTTTTTTCTGATAAAAACCACACTCCACAGAAATCATTAAAGATACATCCAAACAACTTTCAAATACATTTTGACATCAAGGTCAGGCAATTCACTTGGAAGGATACCGACTACCACTGAATTTTTGTAGTAAGACTTGATGTCAACTTTGTATTATGGGAAGTTTTGACAGAAAGGAGGCACCAGTACTTAGAAACTTAAGAGAACGATTAGAACCATTAAGACTGAGGTGAAGAATTTGTGCAGCCTTCCACAATTTCAAAGAGGTAGTGATAGATACTTGTCCTCCTGGCGATATCAAATGCAGTTTCTTCCAAGTTGTTTTTCAGACCTGGTTTGATGTAGCGGTTCATCAGGAGAAGTTCTAGGGTATCTTTGCTGTCTCTGTTCCCAGCAGCAAGATGTAAGGGGGTCAACAGGCCTTTTGTTTGGGCATTGATATCTGCATCATGCTGAAGCAAGAAAGAAGCTACTCTAGTATTATTCCACTTACAAGCACTGTGCAGGGGTGTCCAGCCATCCACAGTCACCGCGTGAACGTCTGCTCCTTGTGCAATTAGCTCACGGACAACATCTAAGTGTCCACCGTAGGCTGCTCGATGAAGAGGGGTATACTCATCTTCATCTCTAGTGTTCACCTGAGTGGCCTTTTCAGAAAGTAGTCTCTGTACTGTAGTAAGCTGAAAAGAAAAATAGAGATCTTTAAAAAACCCAACTCAAAACTAAACAGTAAATCAAGAAAATTAGACTGCCTAGTGGTGTCAGATTTGATTAAGTTAAATAAAAATTTACTTATTAGCAGATGACTTTAAAATAAAAATACGATTTCATTTTTGGAGGGGAAAGGGCAACTGATTTAAGAATGAACACGTTAGTGTTAACCATAAAGTATTGCTTTTAAGAATGTCATTCTCTTAATATCAACCCATATATTTATTCCCTGTTCAATTAAAGCTCTTATCACACAAGAGCTTTAGTCCTAGAAAAACAATACAGGCTATAATTGTATTGGATATTTTAGATGTCATATGTAAAGAATTCATAGTAATAGATGAATTGTCCTGTAGGAGTAACACACCAATGTACATAATGTATAAAACTTTAAAAAATAAACTTGCCCTGGCCGGTTTGGCTCAGTGGTTAGAGTATTGGCCTGCAGTCCAGAGAGACCCGGGTTTGGTTCCCACTAAGGGCATGTACCTCGGTTGCAGTTTGTCCCCGGTCTCAGTTGGGGTTGTGTGGGTGGCAACCACTCGATGTGTCTCTCTCACATCGATGTTTCTTTCTCTCTCTTCCTCCCACTCTCCCTCCTGCTCTATCTGAAAATAAATGCAAAAATGTCCTCAGGTGAAGAGAAAATAAAAAATAAAAAAAGAACTTCTTTATCAGAACGTAATGGTAATAAAGAAATCTAGAGATTAAAGAGCCCAATTCCTTCTAACTAAAACAACCTTAGACACATTTTCAGGAAGAGATTTTCAGTTTGGATAGGCCTGTGGTGGGATACAGTTGCTCTTGGGATAAAGAGTTATCCAAAAAATGCAAGTCATTTTAGTTATTAGTGTACTAACAGAGGCATGAGGGAACTCAATAAAATGAGGTAGAAGTAGCTGCATGGGAAGAATAGACTGTTGATGTTAAGTAGGATCACCGTACTTGGATGATCCTGGGCAAAACAATATTCCCAAATCTCAATTTCTTAATCTGTAAAAAGGAATAATATTATCTATCTTTAGGGATATACAAGGCTTCAATCAACTAATATAGTAAAGGCACATGGTATATATAGTTGGTAGCCAATAAATGTTAGTTCCCACCTTCCCTTTCCTAAATACTTGTTTCTAGGATGATCCTAATGACTTAATAGAAATGATTAAAAAATACAGATGACTGCTTGTGATCTTTATAGTTAATTATCCTTAAAGCCCTCTAAATATTTAATTTGACTCTTTGTAGCTTACCATGTGCTTTCATGTACACTGCCTCATTTGATCCTCAAAACCCCATATAAAAGAGGTATTAAAGCAGCCATTTAAAAAGAGATTTAAAAATTGATAGAGAGGAAGGGAGAGGGAGAGAGAGAGAGAGAAACATGGATGTGGAACATTGATTGGCTGCCTCCTGCATGCCCCCTACTGGGGATGGAGACAGAAACTGCATGTGCCTTGACCAGGAATAGAACACCAACCAACTGAGCCATACCAACTCTGACATGGCCATTTTTACTGATTAGAAAATAGCAGTCAGAAATAGTAAGATTTTCCCAGAGTTACAGACTAAATAGAGGTTTAAGGACAGGTCTTCTAGCTCTAAATTGAACACTTTTCCTCTTATATTATGGTTTCTTCCTCAATTTTTTTTTTTTTTTTACCCGATTTTTTTCAGCAGCCCAAAGAAGCAATTTGCTTGGATCTTTTTCCATTTTTTTTTCTTGCAATTGATACCACTCTTCAGGCTTTTCATCTTGTTCCTCATCTTCATCAGAATTCCCTACCCAGAGGCTTTCGGTACCAGTGGGGATAAGGTGTCCATGTGTTTCCAACAACTCAAGTTGGTTAAACTGTTCAGAAAAGTCCAAGGAATTCTCTGGATCTGGTTGTCCATCATTTACTTTCTCTTTCTCCATTTTTACTACTATTCTAAACACAATGCATTTCAAATACCAGAGAACAAATAATATTTTTAGAGGTGAATTATATCTGCTTTATTTTATTCATCAAGATCTGAAAACACAAACAAAAAATTATTAGCAAAACAGTTAATTGAGGCTTTATCAACAGCATAGATGAGTCTTACAAACATACAAAAATAAACCCTGTCTAAACTCTTTGGTTTATTGATAGCCTTTATATTCACTAAATATTAGAACTGATACCTTTCAGTTATCTATATCTTGAATAACCTAATATTTCTTTTGTTGTTGTTTTCTTCTACTAAGTCAGTGGTTATAACTGTAGAGGCATATCTCATTTTATTACAGATGTGTGTTTTTTGTTTTTTTTTTTACAAACTGAAGGCAAGACCGTCCACCAGCAAAAAGATTACCTTTCGCTTCATTGCAGTGGTCTGGAACCAAAGCCATACTATCTCTGAGGTATGCCTGTATTTATTTTGAACCTATTGGTTTAGATACTATTATATTACGCTAAGAGTGATAAATGCTTGAAGTTTTAAAATTATAACTAATAAAGACAGGCACATTTTTAAAAAATCCTCACCCGAGGAAATACTTACTGCTTTTAGAGAGAGGTCGGGAGAGGGAGAAAGGGAGAAGGGAGAAGAGAGAGAGACAGACAGTGATGTGAGAGAAAACCTCAGTTGGTTGCCTCAGGCATGTATCCTGACTGGGGATGGAACTCACAACCTAGGTATGTACCCTGAGCAGGAATGAAACCTGCAACCTTTTGGTATATAGGATGATGCTCCAACCACTGAGCAACACCAGCCAGGGCAAGACAGGCACATATTTTATAAACTAGACACATAGATACTATAGAGCAGAAACAAAGACTTCTAAACAAAAAACTACTTGAAAGAATCAGGGATCCCTAGAGATAGAATAAAAAAGATGTGTTCCAGTCTATTATCAGTGCAGATATCTTGATCATGACATCTGTAATAGTTATTCTATTTTTTCTTTAATAATTTCAGGCTTGGGAAAATTCACTGCTTTAAAAGTAGTCTTATTCATTGATTGACAACTATAGTTCTTAATTAGCTTTTCGTTTTGAAACTGAATTTTGGCCATCATTCACTCCTTCATTTAACAAATATGAATAGAATACCTGTTATGTGCCTGTGTTTGGGTACTGGGATTCAATAATGAACAAGATCCACATCTTAACCTCAAGAAGCTTACTGTCAAGTTGGAGTGACTGGAAAAGACAGCAGGATAAGTGCTATGACAGGACCATGTCCAGATATAATAAATATTCTGGGGGTGGGGAGTGGTCATCATTAACCGGGTCCTAAGGGATTAGAGAGGGCTTCCCAAAGGAAGTGATGCTTATGTTGCTAGGCTGCCATATGAATTTATAAACCAAAACCAGCTTAAAGAGTTACATAGCATATTAAACTTTAATCAGTCAAAGAAAAGGAGGAGAATAGATATTTTAAAAATACCATTTCTACTTATTGAAGTGATTACTATGCAAGGTATATAAATGTCTAGTCACTATATTGTGAAACTAATATAAATTGTATTGTATGTCAATTGTAATTGAAACTGTATTTTAAAATACAATTTTTCAGCCTCTCCTATATTTGTTTGAATTCAAGGCTCTTCCCAGATGTTACTTCTTCCATTAAGTCTTTCTTAATCCTCCAAATTAGATCTCTCTCAAATTCTACTTTGTGTGTGTGTGTTATTTATCATCTTATTTCACCACTAATTTTGTTTTGACCTTTTTTTTTTTTTTCATCCTCACCCGAGGACATTTTTCCATTTTTTGTACAGATAGAGTGGGAGGGAGAGAGAGAGAGAAACATGGACCAACCAGGGCCGGGGACAAACTGCAACCGAGGTACATGCCCTTAGCGGGAAGGGAACCCGGGTCTCTCCGGACCGCAGGCTGATGCTCTAACCGCTGACCCAAACTGGCCAGGGCTGTTTTGCTCTCTTAAAAGATAATAGTTAAGTATAGGAACTAGCCCTGGCCGGTTTGGCTCAGTGGTTGGATCGTCGGCCTGTGGTCTGGAGAGACCCAGGTTCGGTTCCCGCTAAGGGCATGTACCTAGGTTGCAGTTTGTCCCTGGCACTGGTTGGTCGTACGTCGATTTCTCTCTCTCTCTCTCCCTCCCACTCTATCTGAACAAAAAGAAAAATGAAAGGATGTCCTCGGGTGAGGACCAAAAAAAATGTATAAAAACTATATTTAACATATTTATGTCCCACTCACATACAGGAGGCATTAAGAAATATTGTAGAATTAAATTTAATTAAATTCCTACCACTTGATTTGGACTGAAATGGATTCTGAAAAGTTGGAGATTTAGTCATACCCCTAAGATACTTACTTCCATCTAATTTTACAAGTTTAATAGTATACACTCCTAATGCAGCATTAAATGGTACTACTAGTGCCAAGAGCATTAAATCTATCATTCATGACTAGTACCTTCTCTGGGCCTGTCACTTCATTTTAAATTGTAAGGATTTTTTTCACTAAAGAAGTTCCAAGCCCTGTCCAGCTTTTCAGTCTATGAGAAAAACTATCAGAATTGCTTTATGTTTTAATGGTTCTCACTTTTTTCTTTATTCTCAAACTATCCTCTGAACTTTGCAACACGAAAATGACCACACATTAATTCATGAAACAATAAATACCAGTAAATAACAAAAAATTCACTTGTTACAGATCTCATGGGCCAACTCTATTTTTTATAAAGCCCCTCTTTTTATAAATTTTGAATGTATTGCTCCAGATACAATAAATTACACATACAATTTTATTGGTGGATTTAATGTAAAAAGTTAAACCCAGGTGCATCTCCCTGGTTCAATTATTAAAAAAGCAATCAGGATTTTTAGTTGGTGATATTCCATACTTGGAAGAAACAGGGTGTTTCTTAACATAAAGGTCACATTCACAAAGTGAGAGGTGGGGCCCTAAACCCATTTTACAGGTGAAGGGGGGGGGGGGCTGGAATAGATTAAAACAACTTCCCCTAGATTAAGGAATTTCAATGGAAGTGAAAAAGCCCACATTTTCTAAAAAGTTTCACTTCATTTTTAAATTTTTTTACTGTACTAGATTCTACTGTTGTCAGTACAAAACAATCCATATGTGCTAAATCCGAGATAAGGGCTAAGGGGAAGCCGGGAAAGGCGTGAGAAACTGAGGGTCTGAATGCTCTACCTCTGGGAGTGGGAATAAGGGAGAAGGCCACCAGTCCCGGCCCTCCGGCGCCCGCTGTTCACTTCACAGGCCCGGAGTCACTCCTGCGGCCTTCGGAACAAGCAAGAGCAGAGTAACGGCTCCAGCCCCATCTAGTACCTGTGGCAAGGCCGGGGTCGACAAGTGACCCGCCCCTACGGGCCCGGGAGTTCCCAGGTGGCACAAAGCAACCAGGAAGCGTGGTACTGGGCAAGAAAGAGACACCCACCTTAGAGAGGGGACTTCGCCGCGGCAAACCTCGCTTCCGGGGTTCGTCCTCTCGGCGGCTCAGGATTGGCTCATACACGGGGGCGGGGCCTTGCGGCTACTTTCCCATCGCCCTCACGGCATTCGACAGCCAATGAAAGCCGCAGAGGACTGGAAGCGCGTACGTCATCAATGATGCATCGCGAGAGAGACAGCTGGCTTTTCTCTCCCGCCTAATTCAGGTTTAGGTCCAAGCGGTTCTCAGAGACGGGCTCAGGCCGAGCTGTTGCTTTTCTGCTCACGAATCTCACTCCCTCTTCCCGGGTAAGACAGCCTCGGTGTGGCTTTGGAGAGTCTTAAATGGGGAATTCTGGAGTCGTACCCGCCTCCTCTCTGTGCAGGATCCCCAGTGGAAGCCCAGAGTGGATGGACCCTCTGAGAAGAAGGGGCCGAGTGGGCTGGGGAAGAGCCCTGGGGGTGCCGCGTTCTGCTTCCGAGAGGCCGGTGGTGGAGGCATGTTGAGGCTTGAATCCCCACGGCACTGGGAATTTGGACGTGGCAGAAGTTTGGAGATAGCAGCTGTTCCTCCCCAAATATGCTGGCCATTTGTTCTGCAGGCGGCTGAAGGTGTTTCTCCGCAGATAACGTGTTTCAGTTTTACTTGCACTAGTTTTAAACGTGGGACCACCCTCTTTCCAAAACTAGCCCGTTCCTTTAGAAAATCTTGTGTTTGAGCAGGAAATACGGGGTCCCCTCTATGCTCCAGAGTAGCCAGTGCAAGCAACTCAAACATTTCTGCACATTCAGAGGTGTTTGTGTGCTAAACCAGAACCACTGTGTGTGACCCTTTTTGCCCATTATTTTAACAGTTTCCCATAGGGCATGGAAAAGGGAAACAAGAAATGAGCTTAATCATAACGGTGAAACTAGAATGGCACTAAAGATGTGCTATTTTCTACTCTTGACTCTTAAAAGTACAGTAGGTGCTTAGATGAAAATGAGACTTCCACTGTTGCCAGTCTGTTTTTAAAAAATGCGTGTTTTATAATAATATAATTTTGTTTTTAGAATTTGGAATCGAGTGAGTTTTATTACTTTTGAGCTCAAGACCGGACATTACTTGGGAGAGAAAACTGGTCCTAGAGGAGCTGGACTAGAAATGAGTCATACAGATGCCCTGTAAGCACCTGTCTTCTGTAATCTTGTTTGTTGCTTTTTGTTCCTAAAGCCCATCAACTATGATCAACCCTCCACCCCAAACATATTTAATAAATTAGCAGTAGGTAGCTTGACAATAAACAGAAGTAATAGTGGTCAAAAAGAATATTTGAAATGTTTAAAAATTCCTACTATATATTTACTAACTAAAAGACAATATATAGCTATAGATTGAGTCTTGCAGTAATTTGATTATGGTGCTATAGTATGCAAGTTTATGTCTTAGGTTTTGTCTTAAAGTATCGCAGGTATAAATATTCTTTAGTTTTTATGATAAAGTTTTACTAGTCAAGGCGAGTCTGGTGAAGCACATTTTTAGAGGAATAAATTGGAAATTATTTTGAGTAAAATGAAAATAAGTAAAAGGACAAGAAACAATTATGTAGAAAAAGCTTTAGACTTAGAGTCGTTCTCCCTAGTTTTAGTTCCTTGGTTAATACTGTGTGACCTTGAGCAAGTGAGCAGTTTTCTAAACTTTGCCTTAGTTTCTTCATTTGTATAATTAGAATAAAAGTGCCGTTCTCAGATTAATTTTGATGTTAAATGAGAGAATCATGAAAATACTTCATAAGTTGCTGTGAAAGCATAGGGTAGTGATCTCAAATTTTTCAGACTACTTGTGTACGTGGCAGTCTGAACTGCACGTGTCACTTAAAGTTTCTGGAGAGATCTTTTTTGGAAGAATCTTGCATATACAGATTTGAATTTTATATATATATATATATAAATAAGATTTATATATATATATAAATAAAATTATATATATATTTAAAGTTTATTATGGTTTAGTGAAAAATAGCCTGAATTTTAAAACTGGGTTTTAGTCCCATTTCTAACACTTAGTTGTGCAATAAATCAGTTAATTTCTCTGTCTTTAGCCTTCTTATGTTTCAGAGACAGCAATATCTAACTGCATGTGTGAGTTGAGAAAAGATAGATACAAAAATGTTTTAAAGAACATTAAAAGGAACATAAAGAGGGTATTAATAACTATTGCACTACTGCTTCATATGAAAGTAACTTTGAATACTATGATTTGAATGGAATTGTAAATAATTTTGTTTTGTCTTTTGGCTGTATTTGTTAATGAAACACTAACTTTGTATAGAGATTAGAGTCAAAGGGTCAACTTCAGGGGCCTGGATGTAAGTTACTAATTTATTAGCATAAAATCTACTTATAAAGTAAGAGGAAGGGCTTTTTAAATTAACCAGTTAACTCTAATTTTACCTGGAGGAGTGCAAAATGGATAAATAGCAAGTTTAGATATGGTGTCACATTCTCTTGGGTTTTTGCTATGGATCAGAATAGGAAAACAAAGCTTTCAGGTCCAGGGTACAATTGAGTGTATAAAACTAGTTGTGACGAAGTTAATTTTTTGAAGCAGTCACAGACCTTTTAAAAATTTGTGTACACTTGTTCCGTACTGAATTAGTCACAGGCAAACCATGTGATGTGAAAGATCTTTTGAATACTTCAAATTTTCAGGCTTAGTTTAAGACTAGAAAAGTAATTTTACTCCATAACTGCTGTTTATTTGTTTTATAAATTTAGGTTTCAATTTACTTGAACATTCTTTTAATGAATTATGTTGAAACATTTTTTTCAATACAGTGATGATGAAAATACATTTAAAATTTTAGTTGCAACTGATATTCATCTGGGATTTATGGAGAAAGATGCAGTCAGAGGAAATGATACATTTGTTACACTTGATGAAATTTTAAGACTTGCCCAGGAAAATGAAGTAAGTTTGGTTAATGTTTTGCAGTATTCCCTTATTCAGCAAGCTCTTTTCCCTCCTTAAAATTAGAGGTTTGTTTATGTGCTCACATTGTCTGTTTAAATATCAATATACTAAAATCCCAAAGCAGGTTTTGTGTGCTTTGTGCCTTTAATTCAAATAGGAGCTACTTTTGAAAATAGTTTAAAGATTTACAAATGTTGATGGGGTATATTCTGACTGCAGAAATGTCATAGTTTATACTGTTGTAGACCAAAAAGATAGACCAGACTCAGACTCCAAACTGGGTTCAAATTAAGAGAGTTTTATTAGCCGCTCGGCGACTGTTCCATCCTACCCAGAGGAGAGAGCAGCCCCGAGCTCAGGGAGAGGGTTGCTTATATAGTTGTCTTAGCCCCTGTTAAGGAATTAGGGCTAAGGGTTTGCAAGCAAGCAAGCACGAGCAAGCAAGCACGTACGTACAGAAGCAGATATTTGTGGTTAGCTGTTATGCCTGAAGGTGCAAGCAGTTTGGTGTACACAAAGCAGTAGTTATCTATACAGTGCAGTGGTTATCTATTAACTCTAGCAGCTAGTTCTTGCTATTCTCTTAAAGTCCAGGGGGTAAGGTCTGACTAATGGGAAAAATTTTACTGTACGTTCACATAGCATGGGTTTGTCTTTTACAATACTTTAAAAGAATATGTAGCAGACAAATTCGAGATAATACAAATGTCCAAAATGCTCAGATGCAAGGTCATATGTGATGATAAGAGCCATAAAAAAATCAAGAGTGTTTTCTGGGGTTTTAGAGGTAGAAGAGATGATATTTAGATCAGGCAAGATGCGTTTTAATGAAGAAGGTGGCATTTAACTTAGGCTTTAAAGGATGTGTAGGCTTTTGATGGGTAAAGAGCATAGAGAAAGTCCATTTCACAGAAAGCAGGAGGGAGGGCACACAGGTGAGACAATATGAGGTATGTCAGGGGAACAGCAGCTCTGGGCAGCTCACTCATGTGTTTGTTAGAAAACATCTTGAGAGACCAGAAACGTGATTTGAACTGCATTAAGGAGAGCTTCAAATGCCGGATTGAGGAGTTTGTACCCTCAATTTAGTAGCAAGTCTTCTGGCAACAGGGTTTAGCATGAATTGGAGACCAGTTTGAGGCCTTTTTAAAGTGGTAGCCTGGGATGGAAAAGAGGAAGTGAATGCAAGAAGATTCCAAAGATAGGATTTGCATACTTCATTGGTTAGTTGTAGTAGGTGGGGATGAGGGAAAAGGCCGAGAATGGTGGTGCCAATAACAGAAACAGGTTTTAAATGAGGAAGAGGTACTGCTTTATGTGGGAAGGTGATGAATTCTGATTTAGACCATTTGAATTGGGAGATTCCGGTAGGAAATTCAAGGCAATGTTCTGGCAGGCAGTTGAAATACCAGTCTAGGGCCTAAGAGAGGATCCTGTTTCCTTTATTTACTAACTCTTTTAAGTGTTGAAATATTTCTTTCCTTAAGCATTAGCTTTCCCCCCGCCCCCACTTTGTCCTTTCCTTCTCTTATATTTTCTCGTTTCCCTTCCCTGTGTTCCTTAAGTTTAACTGCCCCCTCCCCTCACAGCCCCATGCTGGTACTTCCATGTGCATTTACTTTTTGCCTTTGTTCTTCCTGACTCTGAAGTCCTCTTATTTGGTAGGGCCTTTGCTATCTACAGCCTTATTTCTACTCCCTAGTTCCTTGGAGTCTTTTTTTTAACCTTTAATTTTGAAATAATATGTCTTACAGAAATGTTGCAATAGTAGTACAAAGAATTCCTCACTCTTCACTCAGATTTTCCTACATTTTACCACATTTGCTTTATTCTCTCTGCTTACACACACAATTTTCTGAATTATTTCAGAGTAAATTGCATGTATAACAACAGTGCACTTACCAAACCAGGAAATTAATATTGATTCAATAAATTATGTTACCAGTTGCCTCAGTAATGTCTGGTATGCCAATCTGGGGGCAGGTAGGTGGAATTTAAGTCCTGCTCCAGGATTGCATTTCGTGTTAGTTGTCATATTTCTTTAGTCTTTTGTAGTCTGTCTGTCATTCATGACTGACGTTGAAGAGTGCAGGCAAGTTTTTTTCTAGCTGAGTCCTCAATTGGCTATGTCTGACACTTCCTCATGATTAGATTCACTTCTGGCTAGAAAACCACAGAAGCCAGTTCTGTCCTTTTTGGGGTTCCCTAGAGTCACAAACCAGTTTCTAAAAACATTTTTTAAAAGTTTTTTCTTCTAGTAAAATAAACATAGTAACAGTTACCATCTTAACCATTTTTAAGTGTACACTGCAGCAGCGTTCAGCACATTCACACTGTTGTGTAACCAACCTCCAAATGGCTTTTCATCTTGCAAAGTGAAACTGTGTCATTTAAACTGCTCCCCTTTTGCCTTCCCCCTAAATTTGTTTTTTACTTGTTTTGTTTTCTTCTGTGCCTTTGATGATGACCATTTTCTTCCTTTATTCAAATCATGTTCATTTTTGAAGACCTAGCTTAAATCCCACATTTTTGTTAAAGCTTCTTTGACTACTGAAGGGATGGAAAACTTTTCCCTTTCAGTCTAGGTTCTTTGGCTGGTCTGATCATTATATTGACAGATTAAGAGAAGAAAAACAGATTTTGTACATAAAAGTATGAGACTCCCTGGTAGTCAGGTAATCGAGCTTACATACTGTCCTGAGCAAAAGAAGAAGGAGCTAGAGCTTCAAAGGGAAGGAAGGCAGTTCACAGGAAGATGGGAAGAGCAGATGTTTGGTAATGCAGATAAGTCTTTCTGATATAAAAAGTCATCTCTAAATAGCCCTCTTCCTGGTATGGGCTCTCTATATAAACTTCTGGCAGTTAAGGGAAAGATAAAAATGTTTGTCCTGCCTCAGCTGGGTCTTAATTGCCTTCAGCTCAAAACAATCCCCATGCTAAAGTGGCACTTTTTGGGGTGGCATATCCCCCCCCCCCATAGTCTCCAGCAGTGATCTGTACTACTGGGATCTTTTGCATGATTAAGAACTTCATCAAATTTCTTCGGATAGATTATACACTTCTTGAAAGCATCAGTGTGTTGGACTTTTTTTTTGGTATGATTTCTCCTTTTCTTTGGTTGTTCCTAGAATGCCATTCCTCAGAATCTCATTTATTCTTCATAATGCCACCATGTTCTCAGGAATTTCCTTTCCTCAGATGACATTGTAATGTCATCTCTGCTCCTGGTTCATTTACATATCCATTCTAGTGCATGTCAGTCTGACTTATCTCCAGATGCATAACAGTTTATCTCTTCCATTAGATTTTGAACATTTTTAGGATAAGGATTATATTTTGGGCCTAGTACAGGTTATTGCACAGTCAGTATTTAATGAGGGTAGGGACATTATCTGTTTTGTAGATTGCTATTTCCTTAGCTGCCAGTGCCTGGAGGAACTGAATAATTGTGGAATGAATAATTTGAATTGAATTGGCTATCTCTTTCATAGGTTCTGTTAAAGTGCTACATTTATCCTTGATTAGAGTAATGAAAAAAATGTGATCACTTAGGGTTTCATAGCAAGAGACTTGGTGTTATAATCTGAAGATAGCTTTTTTTTTTTTTGGAAGATGGCCTAGGAACATAAATTGGAGTCAGATTAATCACCAGATTGGAAGGTCTTTTGAATGGGTAAAATATAAAATTTTAAATTTCCATCCATGATAGTATTTTGTATGATATTTTTTTTCTACCTGTTTTATCTTTAGAAAGTGTTTATCTATAAAACTTACTAATGTTAACACTTTTCTGCCGATTAGGTGGACTTTATTTTGTTAGGTGGTGATCTCTTTCATGAAAATAAGCCCTCAAGAAAAACATTACATTCGTGCCTCGAGTTATTAAGAAAATATTGCATGGGTGATCGTCCTGTACAGTTTGAAATTATCAGCGATCAGTCAGTCAACTTTGGTTTTAGTAAGTAAGTATATTTACATGCTTACATGAAGTTGTCTTATGTAGAGTATTTTCTGTATAAGATACATAAACACATTAACAATGAGCCATTTCACCTTTATTATAACCTATTTTCATAGTAAATGTAGCTCTTTGACTATTCTGTGCATCATTATATTAATTTGTAATTCCTCAATTAATTGTGGATCTGAGTATTTTCTTCAATTTCTATAGTATCCTCTTCTGTTCATATCCTTTGCCCATTTTAAAAATTGGAATTTTTGCCTATTACTCGTGACTTTGCAGAAGTTATTTAGGTATTCTAGATACTTAGCTTTTGTTAGGCATGGGTTTGCCCCCCTAACAGTGCATTATCTTTTGACTTTGTTTATGGTGCCTTTTTTTGACTGAAATATTTAATTTTGATGTAGTCAAATACATTTTTTTAAAAGATTTGTGCTTTAGGGACTTATTTATGATATCCACCAAGAACCCATGTCCATAAAGGTACTCATGCTTTTTCTTAAACATTGTGTTAAAATACCGCCTTGCATTTAGCTGAAACGTTCTGTTAGTCTTCTTCGGCCTATGCCAGTTTCTCAGTATTTCCTTGTCTTTTATTACTCTGATACTTTTGAGGTGTACTGGTCATATATTTTATAGAATGTCCCTCAGTTTGGCTTTTTCTCGTGATTAGACTAAGATTATGCTTTTTGGGGAAAAATATTCCCCACAGAGGTGAAGTGCTTTTCTCATATATGTCGGGCATACACGATATTGTTGACACTGACCCACCTGGTAAAGGTGGTGTCGGCCAGGTTTCTCTGCTGTCCAGTTCCTTTTTTCCATTTCCGTGCACTGTTTGAATGGAGTCGCTAAGTCCAGTCTGCACTCAGAGAGGAAATTAAGTTCCACTTCCAGGAGAGAGGGGTGTCAAAGAATTTATGGCCATGGTTAAAACCACCACTGTAACTTGTAAATATTTTGGGAGAGATATTTTGAGGCTATATAACCATTTTGTTTCTCTTTAAAGTTTGTCCACTGGTTTTAGCATGTATTAGTGGCTCTTGCCTATAGCAGTTATGATTGTGGTGTTCTAATGGTGATTTTCGATTTTCTACATTCTTTCTATATTTATTGAGTGGTATTCTTTAGTAAGGAAGATTGTCCCTTGGCTCCCATTTATTTATTTACTTATTCAGTTGTCTATGTCATTAGGTACTAATTCAATTGTTTATTAGTATGAACTTATTTTTCCCTCCTTTAGGTTATAATTTAATATGGTTGTAATCTGTTTTGTTGTTCAAGTAAATTGTACCAGCTTTAGCCATTGGGTGTTCTTTCAGATTGCCTATGTCCTTTTGACATAGAAGCAGCCTCCATATATGGAGGAATTTAGTATTTGATAAAGGTGGCATCATATCTCCATGAAAAATATGGATTATTTAATAAAAGTACTAGAAGAAATTGTTATACATTTTTTGAAAATCTTGATGTGGAAAAGGCTATTCTAAGTATGACACAAACCTAGGAGCCTTAAAAGAAAAGATTGGTACTTTTGTCTTTGTAAAAGTAAATTTCTGTGTGGCAAAAACTGCCCAGGAAGAATATTTGCAGCTAATTTTAAATTAAGATATACTTTTCCCAATAGATAAATAGTCCTTTCAAGTCAATAAAAAATTCATGAGTTAATAAAAAATATTGGTAAAGAATATGGACTTAGTTCACAGAAAAGGAAATAAACTGTCATTTAAACATATTAAAAGAATATGAAAGATATAAAATGAAGCTCATTCATAAGAAAGATACAAAATGAAGTATACTGAAATATTGTTCTCTTATTAGATTAGCAGTGATATGCAATCTGGTGCACATTATAGTTACTTAGGAATCTTGAAAAATACTTAATGTCCAGTCTTCAGGCCAGTTAATCTCATTGAGTGTGTCATGGGCATGGGCATTTCTTAAAAGATTTCCTAGATAACTCTAATGTGCAGCTAGCATTTAGAACCACTGGCATAGATTAAAAGCTTGATAATAAAGTATTATGTTATGGAGTAAGGGGAAACTGTCTCTCTCATGCATTGCCATTGTATTAGGTTTAAATTTGTACAGTCTCTATGGAGTGAAATTGGCAGTAGCTATCAAATTTATAAATTCACACGTATTCTTTGACCCAGCAACTTTTCTTTCTAGATAATTTCCTGTCTTCTTATAAGAGCATCTTTGTACAAGATTACTGACTCTAGTATTATTTGTAAAACAGAAGATTGGAAATGGTCTAAATGTCCATTGGTAGGTAGCTACTTAAACACATTGTAATCAATACGCGGAGTACTGTCCAGCCACAAAAGCACAAGGAAACTCCTTAAGTATGATACAGAATGATTTCTAAAATATGTTAAATGATAAAAGCAAGGTGCAGTAATCTATATTGTGCTGTCATTTGTGTAAGAAGGAAGAAGATATATTTATGTGCTTATACAGGTATAATGTAATTTTGCAAAGGTGCACTAGGAATTGTTAATGTCATTTGCCTCAGAAGAGGATCTAGATGACTAGGAACAGGAGTGGATGGGAGACTTTAAGATGCATAAGTGGTAAGTGATAGAGCTGGAATTTTTAGTTTAGGTCTTTTGGATTTAAAAGTGGATGTGTCCCTGCCCGGTTTTGCTCAGTGGTTAGAGCGTCAGCCTGCAGTCCAGAGAGACCTGGGTTCGGTTTCCGCTAAGGGTATGTACCTTTGTTGCAGTTTGTCCCCAGCCCTGATTGGGTTGTGCGGGTGGCAGAGCATCCACTAGATGTGTCCCTTTCACGTTGATGTTTCCTCCCCCCCCCCCCCCCCACTCTATCTGAACAAAAAAATGGAAAAATGTCCTCAGGTGAGGATTAAAAAAAAAAGTGGATGTGTTTCTTGCTCTCCCCTTTTTATAATAAAAACCTTAAATAGTAGCTTTTAAATTTTTGAAAACCCACTGTTTTATGCAATTCACAAGCATCATTTATGGTAGTGTTTTCTTTAATAAATAATAGTACTTTGACATATACTTGAATTGAAATAAATTGTTGCCTATGGTTTTTTTTTTTGTTTTTTTTTTAAGGCTCCAAACTTGTGGTTGTTTGCCAACTTAGATCATCCAGTTTGCCTATAACTGCATTATTTTTTGGAGGAGGATACTGGGGGAAACAGCCTCTGTCTCTTACAGAACCTTCAATTCCCTTTAAAAATTTATTTTTTTAATTTTTTTAAGGTTTCCTTGGGTGAACTACCAAGATGACAATCTCAACATTTCGATTCCAGTGTTTAGTGTTCATGGCAATCATGATGATCCCACAGGGGTAATTATTGGGTTCTTACAGGTTTTTGAAATTTTAGAAATGGTCAATTTAGTTTGTCTGTGGAAAGCAGTTCTTACTAAAATAAATAGAGTCAAAAAGTCAAATAGACTTTATCATTCACACAAGCTTTTATACTGCTTTTTGGATAATTTTTTAAAATCTGGAATAATTGGTGTGTGAGGTATGCTTTTATTTCATTAGTGCTGAGATTAACAATAAATCACCAGGAGTAAGAATAAGCAAACCTATCATTTGTGTAATGCTTTACAGTTTACCAAGTGCTCTTATATCTCTTATCTCATAGAATCTCACCTGTGGGAAATAATTGTTTCATAAACAGTTTTAAATGTAAATTAGGTCATCTTATGACCTGTTTATATTGAAATAATAATAGAGGTTCTAAACTGAAAATACTTTTTTGTTTTATCTGGTAATGAATATTATAAATCACTAGTTATCTAGCCTCCTCCTCCCACCCCCAATCTTAAGAGGCCTGTTTAATATTACAGAGCACTTATTTCATGGCCTGTTTTTATTTTCCAGTGGCCAAGACAGCACAAGTTTTGATGAAATGTTCACTTTGCATTTAGCATGTGATTCCAATTGCAGGTCATTTCTAACAGAAAAAAATATGGTTAGCAAAAACTTTTAGCATTGTAATTTTGTTTTGAGAAGACACTGTTAATCTGTTTTTGTAACTGGTATATAGAATCTGTTTTTGTAACTAGTGTATAGAATATACTTTAATAGGTAATGTGATGTGCAGATTACTTGTTTTTAAATACACATGAATGTTCTTTGAAAATATTGTTATGTAGGCTGATGCGCTCTGTGCCCTGGATATTTTAAGTTGTGCTGGATTTGTAAATCACTTTGGACGTTCAATGTCTGTGGAGAAGATAGACATTAGTCCGGTTTTGCTTCAAAAAGGAAGCACAAAAATTGCTCTATATGGCTTAGGTAAGATGGTTTTATTATTTATGTCAATAAATATGTAATTGTTTAAGCAACTGGGAAGTCAAATTCTGGAGTTAACTTTGTTGCTGTCTGGGGGGAAAATGAGGCAAATCTATATTCTTTATGAGTTACTGTAAAAATCATAGGAGGTTTTTGGTAGAAATTTTTTAATATTTAATAAGGGTCAATAGACCTGATACTTGTTTTTTAATAGCAGTTTTGGTGAAAAAAAACTTTTTTCTTTAACATCTATTTATTGTTCATTTTTTCTTTCTTCTAGACTTAGAGAATCCTGCACATTACACTTAGAGACTAGGTGTCTTGGAAGTCTTTGAGAGGTCTGGCGTCACTGCCCAGTGTAGTAATCACTAGCCTCACATAGAAGCTGAGCACTTGAACTGTGGCTCGTCTGAACTGAGATATGCTAGACGTGTAAAATACACACCAGATTCAGACTTAGAAAAAATGTAAAATACCTTGTTAATATATTGGGTTAAATAAAATATATTAAAATTATTTTTACCTGTTTCTTTTTACTTGTTTTACTTAATGTGGCCACTAGAAAATTTTAAATTCTATATTTGACCTGCATCAGTGACTCACATTATATTTTTATTAGACAGTGCTAGTCTAGAGCTGTCATCTCTAATGCTCTTAAAATTTGCCTTATCACTTTACTATCTTGAATTTATTCAGTGTCCAGCAGATAAAAGTTAGGCTTTGTTCCATATGAATGAAAGATCAAAGACATTTTTAGAGTGTAAAGTCTATTTATTGTATCTTCCTTGGATTAAGTTCAGCTTGAGATTTTATTTGTTTTATGGATACAATAGCTTTTTGTGCTTACTGTGTGTAGAGTATTAAAAAATTATATTCCATGTTAAATCAGCCTTAAATTACCCTGAGAGAAACTGGGGGAAAATTTCACACAGTTGCCTCAACACAGGTTTTATGATTTTTGAATGATTTTTGTATAATAGAAGCCTTTGAAGATCTTATTTTACTTCAGTTGTCTTTGAATATGTTTTTACAGTAATAAATTATGATGGATGGTTTATTTAAACACTTTTTCTAGGGAGCTTATAGTCTTTGTCCATTTCATAATTTCTCTAACAAGTAGAAAAGCATCAATAATATTCTAGAGATATGAAAAATGAGGTTGAGGTATATGTCTGATTCTGCAAGTGATTGAACAGAAAGTGAAATATTCTTAAACTCCACCGACTGGTATTTTAATCACTACAGTGTTAGGGTTCATAACTGCAGAAATATGGTTGATCCTCTCACTTTCAGCCTAAAGGCCTCCCATTATTTTCAGTCATTCATTTTCTCTCAAACTTTCATCTCATCCTGTTCTGTTTTCCTTAATTGGACTCTTGTCTACCCTTCACCCCTCCTCTCACCCCATCCCTTCTCTGTATACTCTAGAACTCTCTTTATAGTTAGCAAATTTCCTCATGTCATTAGGCTCTTCTCTGAGTGGTACATCTACTCTCTGATGCCCTGAGGTCACTGTGTCCCACGATTTCTCACAGCCTATTGCGGGCCTCAGGGCAAGGGGGTGGGCAGGGCCATCACTGTTCTCCTGCTGCCCTGCTGCCACTTTTTTTCTGCCTGCAGACTCCCTGCTGTCTTGGAGCTGATTGCCAACTGGCTAAACTGCCTTCCTGTCCCTCAAATTTTTCCCTACCTACAAATTTTGTGAGTGTTCTCAGTGCTTCAAGACGTAAATAGATCCACCTTCTTTGGACTTTGTATGCGTTGACTTTTCCTCTCTAGTTGTATGTTCTGTTTCTCCTTGTATTCTGTTGGCCACAGAATTCTCTTCAAAAGCTAGGCCTCTTCTAGCTCTTAGAATTCTGCATTGTTGGCTTTTCTCCAAGGCCTTCCCTAATCTCTGTATAAAGTAGCAACCACGTCCCCTCACTGATGTTCCCCATCTTAGCATCCTGACTTTTCCTCCTTTCATAATACTTAAAAACTGTAATTTGTATGTTTACTTGTTTGTGTTGACCTCCTCCACTAGACTAAGCTAATTCTTTGGGGCAGAGGATTTAAAATTCATTAAATCATTAGCCCTGGCCGGTTTGGCTCAGCGGTTAGAGCGTCGGCCTGTGGTCCAGAGAGACCCGGGTTCGGTTCCCGCTAAGGGCATGTACCTCGGTTGCAGTTTGTCCCTGGCCCTGGTTGGGTTGTGTGGTTGGCGGCCACTCGATGTGTCCCTTTCATGTCGATGTTTCTCTCTCTCTCTCTCTGTTCCTCCCACTCTATCTGAACAAAAAATGGAAAATGTCCTCGGGTGAGGATAAAAAAAAAAATTATTAAAAGGCATAGTATTAAAAAAAAAAACAAAAAAAACCCACAATATATATGACCATTAGTGGTAAATATATTTATTTTTATTGCATCCCTTTTTCTGTGTATTTCATATTGTATATGTTAGATCAAAAGTGCTATGTACTTGTGATAGAGGGATAATGAAAAACAGTACTTTAAATAGAAATTTTAATGCCAGAATGGCGCCATTAACAAATCATCAAACAAGTGCTGGCGAGGTTGTAGAGAAAAGAGGACTCTAGTACACTGCTGGTGGGAATGCAGACTGGTACAGTCACTGTGGAAAACAATATGGTGTTTCCTTAAAAAATTAAGAATTGAACTGCCATTTGACCCAGTGATCCCACTCCTAGGAATATATTCTAAGAAGCCTGACATATCAATCAGAAAAAATATATGTACCCCTATGTTCATAGCAGCACTATTTACAGTCGTTAAGACTGGAAACAGCCCAAGTGTCCATCAGTAGATGAGTGGATAAAAAAAGCTGTGTACATATACACAATGGAATACTATATGCAGCTGTAAGAAAAAAAGATCTCTTATCCTTTAAGACGACATGGAGGGACCTGGAGAATATTATGCAAAGTGAAATAAACCAATCAGAGAAAGACAGATATCATATGATCTCACTTATTTGTGGAATATAATGACCAAAACAAACTGATGAACAGAATGGACCCAGAGACATGGATGTGGGGTAGAGACTGACAAACCTAAGAAGAGTGGGGTTAGGGGAGGGAAGAGTTACCACAGAACTTATATGCATGTATGCCTAACTAATGTACATAGACAATTATGCTGGGGATGGGGTGGGGCGGCAGGGATCAGGAGGAGGGTGTCAATGGGGGAAAAGGAGAACCATCTATAACAAAAATAAATTAATTAAAAAAAATAACAATTTAAACAGAAAACTCAGATTTTTATTTCAGTTTTCTGATTTTGAAGGTATGTATGTTTGATAGGAAAACATTCTTTGAATGCATTTAACTGCTCAGCATTTGTCATGCAAGATCCTGGAACATACTAATTTGCCAATACTGATTCAAGATTTTGAATATATCACTAATAGGAGAATGAAGTGCTTAAAGAAGCACATAATTTAGAATCAAAACATATTCATTTTTTAAAACAAGTAAAAAACTAGTTTTAAAATGTCACATCCATTTCAGGATCCATTCCAGATGAAAGGCTATATCGAATGTTCCTTAACGAAAAAGTAACAATGTTGAGACCAAAAGAAGATGAGAACTCCTGGTTTAATTTATTTGTGATTCATCAGAACAGGTAAAAGTATTGTGTGGAGATTGTTGAGTCAAGGATTGAGGTTCCCCAAATCTGTTCCCTGGCTTACCTGTTGGAGTACAGTGCTCCTCATTCTTTGAAAGATGTCAGTGCAGGGTCAGGTGAAACTTAGATATGCTTTGTGTGACTTCATTTTGAAAGTTTTCAATCTATAGTCATACCTATAAAATAATATTTAGGGTATATGGATAAGATATAATGATAACCATAAAATGAATATGCCTAAATTCAGCAAAGAAGTAGAGCATTACCAGTACATTATCCTGTGCCCTTTCCTGACCCCATTTCTTTCTGCATACCCCAGAGAGAAGCACAATCTTCCATTTCTATTTACTCAGCCCATTGGTTTTCTTTATTGTTTAATTACATATTCATCTCTAATGAGTTATTTTGTTTTGGTATAACTGGAGTAATGCTGTAAATTTTGCAGCTGACTTATTATGTTCAATATTACATTACTAAGGTTTAACCATTTTGATACTTAAAAGTGTAATTCATCTTTGCTGATGTAAACAGTTATACTTTTCTCCTGTTAGTGAATGTTTTGTGTTATTTCCAGATTTTTGCTTTTTTTTTTAATCCTCACCTGAGGATACTTTTCTATTTATCTTCAGATAGAGTGGGTGGGAGGGAGGGAGGGCGGGAGAGAGAGAGAGAGAGAGAGAGAGAGAGAGAGAGAGAGAGAGAGAGAGAAACATTGATGTGAGTGGGATACATCAACTGGTTGCCTCCTGCTGGGGACAAAACACAACCAAGGTACCCGGAATCAAACTTGTGACTTATTTGCTCCACGGGCCGACACTAACCACTGAGCGAAAGCTGCCAGGGCCAGAGTTTTGCTTTATAAAACCTTCTTGTTGTGAACATTCTTATACACATCCCCTGGTGCATGTGTGCAGGTATTTTTCCAGAATATTACATATAGCTAGGTCAGTTTTCTTTTGTTAGTAGTTTTAAGAAGTTTAATCTTATTGATGGGTGCAGGATTGATTGAAAGGAATGGAGATTTGAAGAAGCAAGATTTACCATGTGATCATTTTAATAAAAACATGTGAGATGGTACCAGTGATGTCATTAAGATTGATAAGTAAGGGACAAAGCTGAGAAGTTATTAAGGTAGAATCTAAAGGGATTAGGGTTTTAGTTTTAGACCCTAGATATATGTTTTGTACATAAAAATATTCCTGGGTACATGGTCTAGCTCTGATTTCACTTCTTGCTCTTACCTGCATTCATTCTGCTCAGCCACACTGACCTTGCTGTTTTGAAATCACTGAGCACATTCCCACCTCTGCACCTTTGCCATCTGCTCGTCCCTTTGCCTAGGTCTTTCTTCCATTGCCTGCTAATCCCTCACCTCAGTGCTCTGCTCATTTGTCACCTGTCAGAGAGGCCTTTCCTGACCACACTATGTATAATGTGACATTTCCCTTCCGTGTCACTTTTATTTTTGTCGCATCTATCACTACCTGGAAAATTGTGTGTGTGTGTGTGTATACCATATGCATATACATATATATCTTGTATTGTTCCTTGTTTCCCTCACTGGAACAAGGACTTTGTTCACTGCTGTGCCTTTAGTATCAAAATGTTTGTTGAATGAATATTGGTTTGCATTAAATGAATGCTAGGTCAAAGTATTTGAACACTTTTACTTAAATTCCCAACAATATAAGTCAGTGTTAGGATAAACTTTTCCTCCTTGCCTTTACTCACCTTGGGTTTTTACATATCTTTTAATAACAACAACCAATCTAGAGATGAAACCAGAGTTTGCAAATCACTTATTCACATGATACTTTATTTAATATGGAAAACTCTTATCTCTTATGTAAGATTGACATTCTTACTCTCATTTTTATAATAAGGAATAAAACAGATGATGTTAAGAAATGACTGGGCATATTTAGAGAATTGTTTTTATTCTGCAAAGTTTAGGCTTAACTCACTTTTATTTTCTGGATTTTTTTTTCTGTGTAATTAGATTAACCTACAGGTTTTACTATTGATAGAGCTCATGCTTTTCTGACAGGGTTATTCCTCTCTAAACCTTTTGTGATCTGCATCTAAATGTAGGATTGACTGCGTTCTCTTTGGGGTTTCCTACTTGTCTGAGTTCTGAAAATTTGTAAGCTTTTTGAGAAATTACGTAATATCTTTGTATTCTCAATCCCTTGCACAGTGTGGGCACATAGAAGGAATGTAATAATTCTTTAATGAAAGAAGAAAATAGAATCTGTATAGAATACTTAATACGAATTTTTAAATATCTCTGAACATTTATAATATTTATTTTTTAAAATCTTGGTATAGGAGTAAACATGGAAACACTAACTTCATTCCAGAACAATTTTTGGATGGCTTCCTTGATCTTATTATCTGGGGCCATGAACATGAGTGTAAAATAGCTCCAATCAGAAATGAACAACAACTCTTTTACATATCACAGCCTGGAAGTTCAGTGGTTACTTCTCTTTCCCCAGGAGAAGCTGTGAAGAAGTGAGTAATTGTTATCTTTTCCAAATCAATTAAAAAAAAATTCCTGCTATAATATTCTAATCATCCCATAGTTTCAAGGTACTATTGCTATTTGTATGATAGATTTATTTATGAAGATAGATCATTGATATCTTGCTATTTTCCCAGATTGTAAGGTGTTTTCAATATGACAGCATCCCAATGGTGTTAATGATTTTGCTGTTCACTAGACAAATTCAAGACTAACATTTTTACTTATTAAATTTCAAGTTAGAATGCTATCGATAATTACTAGTTTCACAATGTCCATTAATAAATTCACCTAAACCCATTTATGAGATTTTTCTGGTTATAAATGTAACAGAATAGCATATTTTATTTCTTTGAGGGGGGGAGTTATACAATAATATAGTTAATAGTGATTAACTAACAGTGGTTTTACCCTTTAATCCACTCACATTCTGATGATTAAGATGATAATAATAGGTTTAAGGAATATGGAGTAGAATGTAAGTTTGCTATTTTTTTCTTCATAGTTCTCATTTATTTTATGTATGCATGTGCACATATATACACACATAATACACATATATGTAATAGTATATATACTACTATTATAGTCCTAATAACATCTTATACTTACTGTTATGTTTGTCTTCTACTGAAGTTGTATATTTGTTCAGGCAGGAAAAATGATGGAAGAGTAGATTTTGTTCTGAGGAAGAAGAATATTTAACATTTTTCCTGCATGATAACATTAAATTACTGAAAGTATTTTTTAAGGGTATGATTTTCTAAAGATTTTGTAGAAACTTAGAAGTATGTTAGTTTTGATGTGCGCATTTTCCTGAGGAAATTTACACGGTGACTAGGCATTCCCTTCCCTCCTCATTTCAGACACGTCGGTTTGCTGCGTATTAAAGGGAGGAAGATGAATATGCAGAAAATCCCTCTTCACACAGTGCGGCAGTTTTTTATGGAGGATATTATTCTGGCTAATCATCCAGACATTTTTAACCCAGATAATCCTAAAGTAACCCAAGCTATACAAAGCTTCTGTTCGGAGAAGGTAATTCTTCAAGATAAAGGTCAATGAGATCTGCTTTAATTAAGAGATCATTTACTGAATTAAATACTTCAGTAGAGGGAAGTTGCTATATTTGTTAGTCTCATGAAGACTGTAAGGAAACACTGTTGTTCAATAAATGAGTTTAGTTGTATCAAAAATATTTTGTTTTGAGTCTTCCAGATGGAGGAATGTTATACATAGAAGAAATCTTAACTAAGCCCCTCTCCCATTTCCTTTTCTTCTTCTCAAAAACATAGACGTAATCTTTTTTCTCTTTTTATTCTGATTTGATAAGTATATTTTATTTATGAAAGCAGGCAGCCACTTTGGCGAATGGAAGGATATTATGATAGATGAGGAGAGCCTTAACCTCTGTAATAATCTCCATTAGGCATCCCTTTCTCCCTAAAAGCTATCCCAAATAAAATCTTAAAATGTGCTTGCTTTGTACCTTGTAACTTCAGTGTAAGTCCCGTACCTCCCCTTTCATGCAATTGCTACTCCTAAACCTCTGCAGAAGTTCTAGAGGCACTACTGAAGTTGGGTGAATGCACTTAATAATATATAAGTTAACAGCTTAATAACGTTAAGTGCTGATAACTCAGTTCTTATTCTGTGCTAACTCTTCTGCTTTGCATTTTATTTTCATAAACATGAGGTAGTAATAATGATAATAATAATGATCACTGATATTCATTGCCTGCTTATATATTCTGGGCACCATCGACAACATTTTATATTTAATCCACTCAAGGATGCTGTGGACAGGTAGATTCTACCATCCACGTTTTATAAAAAGAGGAACTGAACCTTAGATCAAGTAATTTGCCCAGTGTCACAGCTTTACCAACAACATGTAACACATAACTGAAAAGGTTAAAGGTATGCTGGTTTCAAGATGATTAGATTCAGCAACTCAAATTAAGATGATGGGTTTCTCTGTTTCCAGCCCTGTGCCAGGATTCTGATGGTTACTGTCTTACTTTGCTATAAGGAAGGTGTTTTCACAGAGTGGCCCACAGACTTACATTATCCTTACAGCTGGAAAGAATCATTTTTTACCTGTAGCTCCAGATAAACCCTAGCATAGAGTTACAATTGAATGAAGTCACGTACTTGTCCCTGAACCCAATCTCAGAAGACTGGGAGATGGAAAATGAATTACTTGGTCTGGCCTGGGTCAGGGAACCCAGGGTCTCTCAACATCAGCACAACTAACATTTTAGTCTGGGTAATTTTTTGTTGTAGGAACTTGTTCTGTACATTGTAGGATTTTAACAGTATCCTCTCTGACCTCTATCCACTGGATGCCAGTAATATTCCTCCCCTGAGTCATGTCTATTTTTATGTTGAGATTGAAGAAATGCTTGAAAATGCTGAACGGGAACGTCTAGGAAATTCTCGACAGCCAGATAAGCCTCTTATACGACTGCGAGTAAGTCCTATTTTATTTTATTTTTGAGTAAGTCCTATTTTAGATAAATTGAACTTGATTTTCAGAGGATAGCATTACAGAGTTTATTTCACTCTTTCCCCCCTTTGCCCACATGATCCGACTGCGTGGAATGTGCTTCTCTCCTTCCATAATATCTCCTTCAACACCCACTAAAGCTTCCCCTCTTCAAAGAAGCCTTTCTTGACCTCCATTCAGAGTCATTACTTCTTCCTTTGTGTCCTCAGTTTACTCTATACATACTTACTACAGCAACACTTCATTCTGCTTGTAGTGATTGTTTACGTGTTTCTCTTCCCACTCAGCTTGTGAATTTCTTGACAACCAAAACCATGCTTTATTCATGTCTGTATCCCTGGCCCTTAGCAGGGTGCCTAGCACATTGTGAACACTTAATAAAGTATGTCTGAAGAGTTTGGGGAGATCCAGTAGCTTGAGCATTTCACTTTTTGTTTAATAACATGGCAGCTGTGGAGATGGTCTGTGTACCACAAACATAGTTGCTTGGGAAGAACCACATAGTTCTCTTTATCAGGGCAGAAGATCCCATGTTTCTTATCTATGTCTGCCTGATATCATTAGAACCAATGGACTTAAATAGAAAATTGGCATTCCTTTTCCTAACAGTAAATTATTAATTTATTTGTGAAACAAATGAATAGATATTTCCATGTAAGTATATATTATATCAACCAGAGGCCCTTCATTAATTCATTGATTCAGTGGACCAATATTCATTGAAGACTTTCTGTCCTTTGTGCTGGGGACACAGGGATGATAATACACACGAAGTGTTGAACTGTGGAGCTTATGGGAGGTGGAACTGTGAGACACATTAGATAGCAAGTGTATGAACTGAAGTCAGCTCGAGCTGAGTGTGATGAAGAGTGTGACTGGACGGAGGTTAGGGAGTAGTCTGGATAGGCTGGTGCTGCGGTATAATGCTGGTTCCCAGAGCATTACATTAAGAACAGCTAGTTTAAAAAAATTATTTACAGTTGACCCTTGAACAATGGGTTTGAACTGCATGGGTCCACTTATATGTGGATTTTTCATTAAATACTGTAGATATATTTTTTTCTTATGATTTTTCTAATATTTTATTTTCTCTAGCTTTATTGTAAGACTATAGTATATAATGCATATAACATAAAAATATGTATTAATCAATTGTGTATGTTATCAGTAAGTCTTCTGGTCAACAGTAGGCTATAATTTGAGGGGGAGTTAACAGTTATATGTGGAATTTTCAACTGCGTGGATGGTTGGTGACCCTAACCTCCACTTTGTTCAAATGTCAGCTATCTCTTAGAAAGAAATGTAGTATTTTTCTTTGTACCACTCTGGACTTCTTTAAAAAGAGACTACTTTGGGAGCAATTGTTAGTTCTAAATAGATTCTGTATTTTGAAGGGTAATCATTTCTCAAAGCTCACAGATTTGATTATTTTTCTATGTGGATTTTCTTAGCATTTTTTATTGTCTAGAGTAAGAGGATATACCTAAGAAGATAGACCCAATTAACTAATGCATCTAGGGCCAGCATTATATTTTGGTGGAGAATTTTCTTTCTGTTTTGGAAGTTTAAAAATCTGTTTAAAAATTCCACCTCCTTTTCAGATGTTACTCCTGGTGCCTAGACTACTAGTGGTTTTTTTTTTTTTCTCATTATCTTAACCTAAGGATATGTTTTTATTGATTTTAAAGAGAGAGAGAGAAACATCAGTGTGAGAGAGAAACATCGATTGGTTGCCTCCCATAAGCACCCTGGCTGGTCATCTAACCCGAAACCTTTTGGTGTAAGGGATGACACTCCAACCAACTGAGCCATCCAGCCACAGCAGTCACTGCTAGTGTTTTCATGGGGAGATGTAATTATCCCAACATTATGAGAATTCTTGCTGTATCTTGATTCCATTGAACAAAGTGTTTTGCATAAGCTTATAAACTTTTGAAGCTTTATTTTTGCAGTAGAATAAATGGCATAACACCATCAGGATCTTTAAAATGAACTGTAAAACATTAGTTTATTAAGTTAAAAGTGTGAGCATAAACCTAAATACCGAAATATCTTATTCTGTATTTCCAGGTGGACTATAGTGGAGGTTTTGAACCTTTCAATGTTCTTCGCTTTAGCCAGAAATTTGTGGATCGAGTAGCTAATCCAAAAGATGTTATTCATTTTTTCAGGCGTAGAGAACAAAAGGAAAACACAGGTAAGCTGGTTAATTTTACAAATTAAAAAATGCTCTTTCAGAGCTTATGTAAATCAGTCTTTAAGAAAAGAAGAATAATAATGGAAAATGTTTTAGTGTGATTCTTTCTGATTTCTTAGACAAATAAACTGATAGTTGAAAATTACCTTTCTTGTCTTCTAAAAATTAGATACCAGTCATTTTTAAACTTGTGTGGATAACCAAAAGAAAAGGAAGGCTTTCTCTGCAGACGTTGTTTTTTTAAACAGTGCTGCTGAGTACCAACACACAGACCTTACAGATTTACTGCTCAAAATAAATATTATTATATATTATTCATGTTCAGAGAACATATTCTCAGATTTTGTATTAAGTACTTCAGCTTTAGGGTGCTCAGTGATTTAGAAGGACACTGGTCTTTTGAAATAGGAGGTGGCCCACAGTTTGATAGTTCTGATGATAAGGTAATTAGTTTCCATTAATAATTTTGTAAAAACGAATTGCCCATATTTTAGCATTTATTAAAGCAGGTCATCTGACCGAAATAGTTGACCCTTGAACAACATGGGTTTGAACTGCACAGGTTCATTCATTTGTGGAGTTTTTTTCAACTAATATTTACAATACTGTATATGTACTTTCTCTTCTGCTTTTCTTAGTAGCATTATATTTTCAGTAGTTTGCTTTATTGTAAGAGTACCGTATATAATACATATTTATGTTACTGGTAAGATTTCCAGTCCACAGTAGGCAATTAGTAAAGTTTTTGGGGAGTTAAAAACTGTACACAGATTTTCAACTGTGCGTTGGGTCAGCTCCCCTTCCCCCCAAGTTATTCATGGTCAAAGGTAGTGTTTCTTCATAATAAATATTATCATGTTAAATAGAGAAGCTATTTTCCTTAGAGAAATTGAGTCAAAATTTTCATGGGAAAATATGGCCCTTGTTTATAAGTAAGCTACCTAGGTTCTTATTAACTCAGTTTTAATGGGCTTCTATTTTCAGTGTCAGATTGTGATCAAAATTGTGTGTGCTGTTAATTCAACCTGAAATAGTCATTTAGATATTTAAATGGAGCTCATAGGATACTATTTTAGGGAGAAAATTTGTATCAAAGAATTATATTTTCGTGCCATGAATTTTAATTAGTTATTGATAGTGCTTTACTTCAATTGTCCATCTTTATCAATTCCTTGAAATTTTATGGGTGTAGCATTTATAAGAATGGAATATAGAACTAATACCTTATATTGCTTGAGTTTCATTTATAGTCAGTTTTGTTCTAATGATTGCTTTTTTGTTTAACCATAAATTGCTCAATTGAAACAACAACCCCATTGAATGTTTTATTAAATGCATTTTTGTTGTTTTGACTAGCTCTACTAAAATACATGTGCTACATTTTGTAAATTACTTTACCTGTCTGATGTCTATAAAATCAGGATAATAACTGTGTCTGCCTCATAGGACTGTTGCAAGGCTTAGTTGATATACTCTATGTAAACAATCTGAACATAGTGTCAGGTATAATAAAATGTAGTAATCATATTTATGAAGTTATATTAATTCTGCCATCTTGATGTTCAAAAAAGATTTCTGTTTATTTGTTCTTATCATTTTGCGAGAGGCATACTGAATTTGTGCTTCTTTATCCTCTAGGTTGTTACATGTACTTTTTCCTCTGCCTAAAATAGATTTTCTTTTTCTTTTTTTTCCCTTAGTGAATCTTACTCATTCTGCAAGGCTTGACTCAAATAATAGCTGCATTGGGTAGCTGCACATTGTTCTTAACCTTCTTTAAGCAGAATTAGTTTGTTTCTTCTCTCTATGTCATATCCTCTGTTCTTACCTCTGTTGTAGTACTTACCACCTTGTGTCGATTTGTTCTTCTGGCCAGGGATCCTATCTTTTTATTATTGCGCTTTCAACACCAGGTCCAACACTTGCTATATAGTTATTTGTTTCCCTGACAAAGCTTATCAGCAGAGTAGGTACTGGGCCCTGTGCTTCCTGATGTCCTACCTAGTACCCCTTTCATTCTTCACCTGCAGTTTTTGGGACAGCCATCCTGCTTGAGATGCAGCAGAAGTGAAGTGCTTTAAACATACATCCTATTTATGTCACAGAATATTAAAAAGATATGTACTTCAGAGCTGAGATTTAATTAAATTAATAATTTTGAGTTTCGTCAAGGACATTCTAAAGTGAAATTGGCTGTTTTTGTTTTGTTTTGAACTGTATGTAGTTGTAACTGTTAGTAGAGTTCTGAGCTACTTTGACTCATCCCAAAACACTGGCAGTTTTACCCACGACTGCTTTTGTGTTGTCAGTGAAGATGTCACTATAGTGAAAAAAATAAATAACGTCTTAGTATTATTATTAAAATAGTTTTCACCTTGAGCTCCCCTGAAATGGTTTGGGGACTGTGGACTACCATGTGAGAATAGTTGCAAGAGATATACTATTTTGAGCTATGGAAAACAAATACAGACTTTAGGGAAAATACCGTGGCTATTAGCAAAAATGCCATGTTTTTTTGCCTCAAAATTTACCACTTTGAGCAAGCTGACAGTTGATAAAGTTTGGCCATACCCCCTCTACTGACAGCAACCTACAGTGAGTTTGGGCACTTTCCATTATAATAGAAGCTGCTTTTTTTTTTTTTATGGACTTCTTTTTTCTAGGAGAGGAGATCAACTTGGGGAAGTTCATTACCAAACCTTCAGAAGGAACAACTTTAAGGGTAGAAGACCTTGTAAAACAGTATTTTCAAACTGCAGAGAAGGTAATTTCTTAATTATAGTTTATAATTTGAATAATGGCTATCTTATAATAAAATATTTTTATTTGGGATATATATAATTGATAGTTTAAATAAAAGGAATCCTCAGAATGTTTTCAAGAAGTAAGTAGGGTGGCAATTAATTGCATTCACTTATAGCTACTGTACACCAAGAAATTCCATGCTTAATTAATGTTGTTAATACTATTATTATTGTGACTATTATTGTTGATGTTGTTATCCTCTTACTTTCTTTTTATCACTACTGCATAAGGCTGAATCCAAGATTTACTTTTCTTGCATCTGGATGTAATTTCGGAATTACATTATTAGCATAGCCATAGGATTGTGAAACTACCCTTTTTTTTACCTCGGTACTTAAGTTCTGGCTAAGAAAGAATTCAGAGTCAAGACTCAAACTATAAGAGAAAGTTTATTTAGGAAGTTATAGAGGTAGAAGAAATGGGCTCAGTAAACAAGTTGAGGCAAAAGGGCCCTTGTTGCTTAGCTGGGGAGGCAAGGGAAACAGGCCTGGGGGGAGGGGTGGAGAAAGGCGCAGGCGTGTTCTATAGAGAGATCCTCAGAGCTACTATTATAGTCATTCGTGTCTGCCACTTTAAGATCCGCTGGTTGTGTTAGTTTCCTGTTGCTGCCAAAACAAAATTTCACAAACCTAATGGTTTAAAACAACAGAGATTTTTTTTTTTTTTAATTCTTACTCGAGAACATTTTTCCGCATTTATCTTCAGATAGAGTAGGAGAGTGAGAAGGAGGAAGAGAGAGAGAAACATCAACAAGAGAGAGACACATTGAGTGGTTGCCACACACACGACCCCAACCAGGGTCAGGGACAAACTGTAACCGAGGTACATGCCCTTATCGGGAACCGAACCTGTGTCTCTGGTCCTTGGGCTGAGGCTCTAACCGCTGAGCCAAACCAGCCAGGGCATAACAGAGATTTATTTCTTACAGTTCTGTAGGTCAGAAATCTGACACCGGTCTTCCTGGACTAAAATTGAGGTGTCAGGACGGCTGTGCTCTTTTTGGATGCTCTAGGTTGGAATCCATTTCCTTATCTTTTCCATCTTCTAGAAGTGCACACATTTTGTGGCTCATGGGTTGCGTCTATCATCTTCAAAGCCAACAATGTTGTATCTCTCTGGCCATTCTCCCCATTTACATCTCTCTCTGACTCCCTTCTTTTGCTCCCCTTCCACTTTTAAGGATATTCATAATTACACTGGGCTCACCTGGATCCTCTCTGATAATCTGATTTTATAGCCAGCTGATTAGCAACCTTAGTTTCATTTGTAGTCTTAGTTCTCTTCTTTGCCATGCAACATATCCACAGGTCCCAGAGATTAGGGTGTGGACATCTTTAGGGGGCCGTTATTCTGCCTACCACACTGGTTAACCTAATTTCTCTTATCATCAGCTGCCCTTCTGGTCTTGTATCCCAGCCACTCAGGCCTCTGCATTTTCACCTGTCCTGTACTCTACTCCCGTTTCTTGTTTCACTGTGCTTTTTCTGGCCCTTAATATTCTGTAACTTTCCTTGCTTATATAGAATTATTTTGTAAGGAATAGATACTATTTTCTGCATTCAGTGATTTATATCTCTCTTACAGAACCTGCAGCTCTCACTTCTAACAGAAAGGGGAATGGGTGAAGCAGTACAAGAATTTGTGGACAAGGAAGAGAAAGATGCCATAGAGGAATTAGTGAAATACCAGTTGGAAAAAACACAGCGATTTCTTAAAGAACGTCATATTGATGCCCTAGAAGATAAAATTGATGAAGAGGTGAGTAACTAATATGGCGGGTGTGGATAAGTCTATTTAGAAAGACTCTCCTTAAGAGTAGCCTGAGTTTCATTCTGGTAAACCACTGATTATTTACTCTGACTTATTAGTTTTCTCATCTATAAAATTGAGATAAAAAATGAGATTAAAATCAGAAAATGTCTAATGAGTGTCTAGAACAGTCTTAAATATGACTAATACCCCATACATGTTAGTTTTACTCCCTATAGACAGTATCTTCTTTTGAAGAATAGGAAATGCTTTAAATTGAACTTTGTAGAATGCAAATTTCTGCTCATTTCAATTTTTAAGTAGTTTGAAATATTGAATTTCATCTAGAAATTCATTATTCTAAACATAAAAGCATTGGAATAATCACTGGAAAAACTCATTAGATTTGACTACATAAAAATTTTAAATGCATGTCAAATTGTCAAAAAACTATTAGAATGTATTGACATGGAGAAAATATTTGAATATAGTCGGAAAAAGTCTTAATATTCTTCTATAATGTTAAAGTGCTCTTATAATCCTAAGAAAAATATTAAACATTTCAATAGAATAATGAACAAAGGACATGAATAGATGGTTCACAAAATAAAATGGTGTTTAGCCTTGGACAATGGAAGAATCTCAAAGTAAATATACCGTTGACCCCTGAACAACATGGGGTTAGGAGTGCTGACCCCCACATGGCCAAAATTTCATGTATAACTTTTGACCTAAAAACTACAGTAGTCCCTCAGTATCTGTTGAGGATTGGTCCACCCTCAGGTGCCACCCCGAAATACTGACATTTGCAGATGCTCAAATTTCTTATTTAAGACGATGTAGAACATTGCACATAGCTGCCCCTCTTTTACTTGTTGAATCCACAGATGTGAAACCTGAGGATATGGAGGGCCGACTTTATATTTATTGAAAAAAATCCACATATGTAAGTGGACCTGCGTAGTTTAAACTGAGTTGTCCAAGGGTCGACTGTGTTTTTTACTGGTCAAAGTGGCAACAATTTGAGAACACTATTTAGTATGCTGCTGATGGGAGAAGCGAGTTTGAACAGTGTGCTGAGGAGCAGTTTGGCAGTGATTTATCCTTTCACTCAGCTCTGGGAAATTTTTCTAAGATAATAGTGAGCTAGAGACTTGTAAATTGAGTAACTTATCTTAGTGTTATCTGCAGTAGGGAAAAATTGGAAATGTTTTATTAAAATAAACGTTGTCCTGGACAGTTTGGCTCAGCGGGTAGGGTGTTGGTCTGTGGACTGAAGGGTCATGGGTTTGATTCCCAATCAAGGGCATGTACCTGGGTTGCAGGTTCAATCCCTGGCCCCAGTTCGGGTCATGCAGGAAGCAATCAATCAATGTGTCTCACAGACACACTTCCTCCCTTCCACTCTGTCTAAAAATCAATGGAAAAATATCCTCGGTAAGGATTAACCAAAAAAATAAAAAATAAATGTTGACACACACACACTCTGTAGAATACCATGCAGCCATTAAAAATCAGACTGGTAAAGAACATATTTTCACTGTTAGTGAGAAAAGAATTTCAAACATGTAGAACTATACACAACATGATCTCAATTGTTTTTATTTTATATGTGAGTGTGTGTGTATGCAAAGAAAATGGAAGAAAATATTCCAGACGTTATCAGTGGTTATGTTCAGGAAGTGGGATTATGGGGCATCATTTTCATTAGTTTTCAAATTCCCTCTAAGCAGAAGAACAAAAGATTAGTAAAACTCATTTCCTTTTACTTTAATTTTAGTGCTTTTCAGTTAGTTGACATGATTCTCTTAAAGTCTTGTGTTGTCAAGGAAAACCTAGTATTAATCAATACCAAGGCACTTAGAGCAAATCATCCACATTCTAAAACCACGCGCTCTGTGACTCTGGGTGTGTTGGGTTCATACATTTTTAGCCTGGGTGGATTTCTCAGTTACATACCAGAAATGAAACATGACCATCCCATCTGAAAGTAAAGCACAAAACTGTGACGCTCCTAGGAGATAACATGGGAGAAAACCTAGATGACCTTGTGTATGGTGATGACTTTTTAGATACAACACCAAATATACAATCTATGAAAGAAATGATTGATAAGCTGGACCTAATTAAAATTTAAAACCTGCCCTGAATAAAACAATGTAAAGAGAATGAGAAGACAGTCACAGACTGGTACAAAATAGTTGCAAAAGACACATCTGAGGAGGACTGTTATCCAAAATATACAAAGAACCCTTTAAAAGTCAAGGAAACAAACAACCAATGAAAAAATGGGCCAAAGACCTTACTAGACACCCCATCGAAGACATATGGTGACAAGTAAGCATATAAACAGATGTTCCACATCATGTCATTAGGGAAATGCAAATTAAAACGACCATGAGATGTACCACTACAGACTTATTAGAATGGTCAAAGTCCAGCGCTCTTGACAACCCAAATGTTGCTGGGGATGTGGAGCAACAGGCACTCATTCATCACTGGTGGGAAAGCAAAACGGTAGTCATTTTGGCAGTTTTGTGGAAGACGGCTTGGCAGTTTCTTATAAAAGTAAATATACTGTTCCTTGGTGTCTGCCCAAAGGATTTGAAAACTTATGTCTAAACAAAAACCTGCACATGGTGTTTATAGCAGCTTTATTCATAATTGCCAAAACTTGGAAGCAACCAAGATGTCCTTCAGTAGGTGAATGAATAAGTAAACTGTGAAACGTCCAGACAGTAGAATATTATTCAGCACTGAAAATAAGTGAACTGTCAAGCTGTGAAAATATATACTACTTAATATTAATTAATTAAATGCATATTAATATCAATGTGATACTATTAAATGCAATTATTATTTTTTAAATGCATGCTAAAGTGAAAGAAGCCAATCTGAAAAAACAGCATAATATATGATTTCAACTATGTAATATTCTGGACAAGTCAAAACTGAAGACAAAAAGATTAGTGGTTGCGAGGAGTTTGCAGGGGTGGAGTGAGTGGATGAATCAGTGGAGCACAGGATTTTTAGGGCAGTGAATCTACTCTTATGTATAATAATGGTGGGTGCATGTCATTATACACTTGTTCAAACCCATAGAATGTGTAACACCAAGTGAACCCTAAGGTAAACTGTGGAGTTTGGGCGATGATGATATGTCATGTAGGTTCATCAGTTACAACAAATATACCAAATCTGATGGGGAACGTGGATAATAGGGGAGGCTATGCACGTGTCCGGTGAGGGTTTATGGGAAATCTCTGTACCTTCCTTTCAATTTTGCTGTGAACCCAAGCTGCTCTAAAAATAATAATAACCAAAAAATTTCCCCTAAAATAACCATCCTCACCTGGGGTGATATCATGACTCCTGAGAGCCTGTATGGTGGCTAAGAGCAAGGACTCTGGATCACACCACCCATGTTCAAAACCAAAGCCCTTACTAGCTGTGTAATCACCAGTGAGTTATTTAACTGCTCTGTGCCTCAGTTTCTCATCTCTGACATGAGGATAATAATAGAACCTCCTTCGAGGTGGTTGTAGGGAGTAAGTGAATTAATACATGGAAAGTACTCAGAACACTGTTGGCAAACAGTGCCTGCTCAGTACTTTTACTCTGCCTCTCGTGTCTCGTCTGTGAATGACTCAGCACCTTTGGTATGTCACCCAGAGCACTTTCACATGCTGTGTCATCTTTTTAAAAGAGATTATTATTCTGTATTCCCCCCTGCTACTGAATCATAACAAACATGCTGCTATTTCTTTCAGCAAACAAATCTGGATCTTGTTTCCCTTTACTGCTCTCTTTTCTGGGTCCTCCTTTTATAGCAGAATTGCTTCAAGGAGTTTTCTATGTTTGCTGCCTTGATTATTCTCCCTCCTTATTAAACCCATCTATTCAGGGGTTTTTACCTCATTGTTCCAGTGAGACGGCTCTTGTCACAGTCACTAGTGACCTCCTGGCAACTCCATCTTAAATTTCATTTGACCTCTTCTTAAACCTTTTTTTTTCATTGGTGTTTGGGACTCCACATTCTCCTAGGTTTCTTTCTGTCTCTTTGTCTGTGTATTCTCAGTTTATGTTGTTGATTTCTCTCATCTCCAACCTCTTAAGTTGGAGTGCCCAGCTTGGACCCCTTGTTCATCTACACATTCCCTTTTGTAATTTCATCTAGCATCCTGGCTTTAAATGTCAACTCTTTGGCAAGACTTTCAAAAGTCTTGCCAGAACCTCTCTTCTCACCTTTTCTGTAGCCAGCAGCCTGCTACATATCTCCACTTGGATGTTTGATAGACATCTCATACTTTTAACATTCCCATCATAATTGCCACTTCTCAGCCCCTGCTCTATCTGTAGTGTTCTAATGGAAGCAACCATTCTTTCATTTGCTCAGACCAAAATCCTTGACATCATCCTCGACTCCTCTCTTTCTGTACTTGTCTCCTGTCTGTAAATCCTTTCGGCTCTACCTTCAGACTAATATACAGAATATGACTACTACTTACCTTCATCACTACCTGTGGGCCAAAGCATTGCTGTTCTTGGCTAGATTATTCTAGTAGCCCCCAAACTGGTCTCCTTGTTTCTACCCTCATCCTGTCTCCACCCCCTATTCTGTCTCAATTCAGCTGTGGGTGATCCTAACATGTTTCAGATGAAGTCACTCCTGCCTTTAAAAAAGTTCTTACAAGGCCTTTTTCAGTCTGACTTTGTCACTTCTTTACCTTCATCTCTGCTCCAGCCACAGCAACCTTCTTGCTGTTAAACATACCAGGCATGCTTCTGCCCCAGTGTCTTTGCACATATTCTTTCTTTTGAATGGAGTAGTTTTCTTCAGTTATTTGCAAAATTCATTCCCTGCCTTTTAAAATCTTTGGTTATATATTACTTTCCTGGTGAGGCCCTTCATGATCATCCTATTCAGATTTTACCCCAACTCCTCTTCCTTCTTTATTTTTCTTGGAGCAGTTACTGCCTTGCAGAGATTTCTCAGGTTCAGGTATTTGAGAAGACTCACAAGATTCCACTGAGCATGCTCACTTAAGGTTTTTATTAAAGGCAAATGATATGGTACAGGAAGAAAAATGTGTATAGGGAGGTATTAAGGATACTGTGGGCCCTGGCTTGAACACCAAAATCTGTGGAATTTCCCAGTTTTTTTTTTTTTGTTTTTTTTTAATAGGTTTTTATTTATTTTTTTTAGAGAGAGAGAGGAAGGGGGAGAGAGATAGAAACATCAATGTGAGAGAGAAACATAGATCAGTTGCCTCCGGCACGCCCCCTATGGGGATTGAGCCCACAACCTGGGCATGTGTCCTGATCAGAAATCAAACCAGGACCTCTCAATCCATGGGACAACACTCAGTCCACTGAGCTCTACCAGCTGGGCTTCTCGGGTTTTTTTTAATGCCCCTATGGTCACAGAATCAAGTAATGCTGTTCAACTGATTATTCAGATTGAAAACCATCAGTGAATAAAATGGCCTTGGGAATTCCAGAGGATCCTCAGAGATAAAAATAGACCTCTCTCAGTCTAGCTTTAAATTACCTTGATCCTACATGCATTCTAAAATATAATAAAACTTCTTTTTTTGTTTATTGATGAACCTTCCTCACACACATACTGTCAGTTCCATGAGGACAGAATTTTTTTAAAATTGTTTTTATTGATTTTTTTTTTTTTTTTTGGAAATAGAGGAAGGGAGAGAGAGAGAAACATCCATGTAAGAGAGAAACATTGTTTGGCTGCCTCCTGCATGTCCCCTACTGGGGATCAAGCCTGCAACCTGGTCATGTGCCCTGACTGGGAATCGAACTGGGACCTCTCAGTCCATGGGATGGCGCTCAATGCACTGAGCCACACTGTCTGGGTGAGGACAGAATTTTTTTCCTTTTTGTTAATTGTTGTAGTCTCAATTTCTACAATTGTGCTTGGTGCATAGTAGATGCATAATAAATATGAACTGAGTAAATTATTAAATAAATGGAACTTCTCTTTAACTATGTAACTATTATGAGACTCTACTGAACCAATATAAAAAGATTCTCTAATATCCTTCTTGATATCAGGACCATGGTCAGCAAACATGCAGTAGTCTATTGATAAAATGGACCTTCAGGGGCCCACCCACTTCAGATACCATTTCAGAAAGGCTCCTGAGACGTAGCTAGATGTTCAAGAATGATTTGAGCGTTGTAATAAATAATTCAGACTTCTTAAAAGCGAGTTCTTTAACTATATTGCTGAAGTATAACACCCACGGGATATTAGAAATTTTTCCTCTGCAGTCTGACAGACTGTTTTTCAGTGACATGGAACATTTTGATTAGAGCCAATTTTTTATTTTTTTAGAGTACATCTCTGAAATTTTAATGTAAGTCACTGGGAAAATATGATTTCTCTATTCAATCTTTTGTGAGACAAAACTAAAATTTCCAAGTTGTGTGTTATAATGGAAAGCATCTTTATTTTATAGTAGCAGGAATAAGCAACATGCTTGTTTTGACTCTGTTATAACCCAGGTACGTCGTTTCCGAGAAAGCAGACAAAAAAATACTAATGAAGAAGATGATGAAGTTCGAGAGGTAAGTTTTCTGCTGTGAATTCCTACGCTTACATGTGAATTTGTTAAATTAGAGCAACTAGTAGGTTTAATTGAAGCAGTCAGTCCATGGGACCTAGGTTTGGTGGATAGGACTGAGCAGGGGTGGCTGAGGACAGGTACCTTTGACTTAGTTCAGTTCAGGCTATAAACATTCTGCTTGTTAATACTCTCTTTTTCCCTTTTGCTCTTGTCTAAAGTTTATTTAACTGTGTGTGTTTGGGAGTGGGGCTCATATATACAACAAGAGCTGTTAATCAAAATAATACCTAATTGTTATCAGGGCATCTTACCAGTAAAAGATAAAACCTTGCCCTACTGAGTTGATATTTTGGGGAAAAAGGAAGAAGCTTGTTGTTTTGGTTAGCCTTATTATAGGGTAATGTAGTGTCCAGTGGCCCCTCTAAAATGTTGAAATTGGCTTGATCACCATGATCACTGTCTTCTTTGTCTCTGGAGTTTGGGAGCTTGAGGTTAGCAACCATTGTGCATTGCTGGTGGGAATAAAAGGCTGCTATGGAAAACAGTATGCTGGTTCCTCAAAAATTAAACATAGGATCACTATATGATCCAGCAATTCCATTTCTATGAATTCACCCCAAATAATTGAAAGTAGGGACTCCAGCAGATAGACCAATGTTCAAAGCAGTATTCACAACAGCAAGCAGGTAGTGATGATCTATATGTTCATCAAAAGATGAATGGATAGCCTGGCCCGTGTGGCTCAGTAATTGAGCATCGACCCATGCCCCAAGAGGTCACCTGTTCAATTCCCCATCAGGACGCATGCCCAGGTGGTGGGCCAAATCCCCAGTAGGGGGCATGCAGGAGGCGGCCAGTCATTGTTCTCTCTCATCAATGTTTTTTTTTTTTTTTTATCCTCATCCGAGGACATTTTTCCATTTTTTTTGTACAGACAGAGTGGGAGGGAGAGAGAGGAAGAGAGAGAGAGAGGGAAACATCGATGTGAAAGGGCCACATCGAGTGGCTGCCACCCGCACGACCAACCAGGGCCGGGGACAAACTGCAACCGAGGTACATGCCCTTAGCGGGAACCGAACCCGGGTCTCTCCGGACCGCAGGCGGACGCTCTAACCGCTGAGCCAAACCGGCCAGGGCTCTCATCAATGTTTTTATCTCTCCCTCTCCCTTCCTCTCTAAAATCAATTAAAAAAAAAAAAAAAAAGATGAATGGAGAAACAAAATGTGGTATACACATGTGGTATATACATGTGGAATATTATCTAGCCTTAAAAGGAGTGAAAGTCTGATATATACTAACAGCATGGATGAGCCTTGAAAACATATGAAATGAAGTAAGCCAGACACAAAAGGACAAATGTATGAGTTCATGTATGTGAAATACCTAGAGTAGTTAAATTCATACAGAAAGTAGAATAGTGATTACCAGGGGGCTGGGGGGCTAGGGCATGGAAAGTCATTGTTTAGTGACTATGGAGTTTCAGTTTGGGACGATGAAAAAGGAGCTGGATGATGTCAGTGGTTGCACAGCAATGTACTTAATGCCACTAAACTGTACACTTAATAGTAGTTAAGATGGTAAATTTTTATGTTGTGTGTATTTTATCACAATTTTTAGAAGTGTAATGCTTTTTAAGATAATGTTTTCTTTTTTTCAATTTCAAAAAATTACTTATCTTTATTGTTGAGAGTGTTACAGATGTTCCCCATTTTTCCCCCATTGTCCCCCTCCACCGATTCCTGCCCCACCCCAACGCCTTCACCACACTTTTGTCTGTGTTCACGGATTATGCATACATGCGTATAAGTTTTTTGGTTATTCTCTGCCCACCCCAGGCTCTCTATGAGATCCGTCAGTCTATTCCATGTTTTTATGCTTCTGGACCTATTTTGTTTGTCAGTTAATTTTGTTCATTGGATTCCACGTATAAGTGGGCTCATGTGATACTTGTCTTTCTCTGACTGGCTTATTTCGCTTAACATAATTAGGATAGTATGTTTTCACATCTCACAAAAATGGAAACATCATCTTGCCACTGGCAATGGAGCTACACTCATTGGTAAATTCTTGGATGTGCTTAATACATGACAGTAAATGCCAAAGTCTGTTGCACAGAAAAGGCAGAGTTCAAATACTATTTGAATGTAATGTTTGAGATGTTATAAAGTGCAGATATAGTATTTAGACAGAGGGAAAGTACAAAATTTGAAAATGATGGTAATAATTCATTCCAGTAATAAGAAGTAATAAAAAGGCATGTGCATTTACAATTTTACTAGACTGCCAAATTGTTCCAAAGGTGTTAACACCAGTTTACATTCCAACTAGGAGTATTTGGGACTGCTTATTTCCCTACATCCTATCATGATCTTTACAAATCTAAGGGGTGAGAAATTATTTCTTGCTGTTGTTTTTAATTCATACTACTTTTATTACTAGTGAATCTGAATAATTTTTATAAATCATATTTATCTGAAACAGCTGGTCATGTTCTTTGCCTAGAAATTTCTTTGGGGGTGTGGCTAGGCCATTGGTCTCTCTCTAATTGGTTTGTAAGAGTACCCATGTGAAAATGTGTGCACACTGCGTGTGTATGTGGTATAGAGGTTTTGTGGTGTAAAAGAGTATCCACCTATTCCTGAGGGTGTCCTGTTTATTTAAATCCAGAATGGATGATGAATTAAATGTCTTTTTGGCTTATGTGGGGAGAGGGGGTTCCTCCTGTGTTCTGTTAATATGGTGAATTATTACATTGATACACATTTAGTTATTGACCCATTCTCAGTATCACTTTGGAATCTCCTGGGAATGGGTGTACTGGTCTGTCCACAAGCTCCTGGATTCTCTGTTTGCTTTAATATTCATAAGTAAGATACTATAATTTTCTTTTTGTGCATGCAGTCCTTTGTCAGTTTTCAGTACCATGTTCTGCTGGCTTTATAAAAAGAAATTGGAAACTTTCTGTTAGGACTTACATGGCAATATAATTGCTAACAGCCATGTTGTAAGCTTCCTGCCACAGGAGAACAAAGACCAAACTTCCTGCCACAGAACTGGCAGGACAAGAAATGCCAGGACACCAGGAATCAAACCATATAAGGAACTAAAACTACCAAAGAAGCCCCTGATCACACATCCACATTCCTGTAGACCCAGCCCCTTGCCCAAGCCCACCAGCCAAGACCCCAAACCCACTGATGACAAAAGCTTCCCGCCAGTGGACACATATAAGGACGAAACTCCAGCTCCTAGGTGCTGCCATCATCGACCCAATACCCCATGGCTCAGTGCTGTGTAGCCCTTCCCTTTGGATATCCTCACCCCCTGTCCCTTTTCTTTAAATAAATCCAATATTTAAAAAATGTTTTATTGGTTTTTTGAGAGAGAGAGGAAGGGAGAGAGAAGCATCAATGTGAGAGAAGCATCAATTGGCTGCCTCCTGCACACCCCCTACTGGGGATGGAGCCCACTACCCAGGCATGTGTCCTGACTGAGAATTGAACCCGGACCTCTCAGTCCGTGGGACGACACTCAGTCCACTGAGCCACACTGGCCGGGCATTATAAATCCAATTTTTTTATATTCACCATCTGTGGTTGCTATTTAGCATACCTGTATACCACACAACTGACTTTAACCTTTCACTTTCTCTATGCTTTTGTACTATTGAAACAGCAGTGGAATTACCTGTTCTTTGAAGATTTAGTAGAATTTACCTGTGAAATTTTCTGGTTGTTGTCCTTTAAGGAATGTAGTTCTTTTAGCAATTTTCTCAAAATTCTCTTTGATGATTAGTCTGTTGAGACTGTCTGTCTTTTCTTGGCGCAGTTTGGGTCATTTATTTTCTAAATTACTTAGAGTTGAGCAGAATATTTTATCATGATTCTTTTAATTTTTCTTGGATCTTTTTCCCTCCATTCTCATTTCTTCGCTTTAATTTAATTCATTGTTTTAATTTGTTCTGATATGCAGTATTTTATTGCCATTATTTCCTAGATATTATAGAATTTTAGTTTTGCTTTGCAGTTTGGAGTCAGAGGTTTTGTTTTACTATTATTTTCTAATTTTAGTGCTTGATAATTAGACAGTATGATACTCTTTTTTTACTATTTAGAATTTATTGATATTTTTTAGCATCCCATTATAAATCAGTTAAAACATTTCATGGGGTCTTGAAAAGAAGTTATGTTATTTTCATAATCTATAGTTCAACATGTATCCATTAGCTCTAGCTTACTAATTATGTAATTGAATCTTTTTTTTTCTTTTAAATCTAATTTTAATGTACAGCTGGTTCTTATTATTTGTGGTAAAAGTTATGTTGTAGAAAGTCACTGTAAACATTAATTAGTGAACCATTGTTTCGAGGGGAAATATAGGATTAATTTCCTGCCAGCCACTGGTTACAACATTTTTGTCAGCTGAACAATATATAGCCTTTTTCATGAATGGTACTGTATAAAGACATCATATTCAATATACATTTTTGATTTTTTAATATTGAACTCATGACCAACAGCTCTGTAACTCAGGCCTGAATGAAGCTTATGTAATGCTCGTGTTTCCTCTGTAGGACACGTCACAGCCTCCTTGCACTTAGGAACATAATACGGTGCTTCAGCAGTTTATACATGGGGGCAAGGGAGCTTTTTTATTGTAAAATCAACCAAAAGCATGAATTTGTAAGAAAAGTGACATTGAATATACTACAAAAAGATACTTGTTTAATAAGTACACAAGCTGAAACAAGAGGGCAGACTGTCACTTTGTTTGACCTCATCTGTGCACATGTGTGTCAGATTATTTAGAATTTTTACCACTTTGCACTTGTCCATGAGTGACCAAAAAAGTATCAGGGGTGTTGTTTTGGGGCTTACAAATAAATTTTGGTAAGTAGGTGAATTGCAAATACGGAATCCAAGAATGAAGATTGCCTGTATCTCATCTGGGACAAGAAAGACGAATTAAAATCTTTCTCTACTATTTAAAAATATTTTTTGCTGTATTTCCTAAAGTTTTGGGATGACGTATTGAGCCCTTTATGTAGTGATTCAGCTGTTATTTCACTTCCCCTGAGATCATCAGTATGAAACTGGATTACTTCCCCCTCCCACCACTTGGCTCTTGTTTCTACCCCGCCTGCTTTGTTCTCGTCTCCTCGTTTAGCTCTGTCTCTCCTTACTTCATGGCATCACGGAGAGCTTGGAAATGCTCTAGCTACCTCTTCTTAGACCCCGAATGTATCATTCCAAGCAAGAAAGACTGTTGTCTCGGCCTCTCTACGAGTGGATCCGTTTTGTAGAGCTCTGCACTGCCTGTCTCCCGTCTCCCGTAACTGGTCGGATAGTCACATACCCGTCTTCATAGATGATTTGGTTTGGGGTTAGAGCTATTTTCTAATTTTAGTGAAAATGTATTTATTTTTATTCTTCTTGTTTAGTTTAAGGGAGGACATTGTTTTCTTTTATTCTGTATTTAATAAGAAAATCTGTATTAATTTCAGAGTTAATTAGAACATTTTTTAAGTCTCAAACTTGTCTTATCTAAAGTTTTTTTTTTTTTTGCTTAATTCCTTCACCTTTTTACCCGTCTCCCCTCTGACAGCTGTCAGTCTGTTGACAGTTTCCTTTCAAATTAAAATTTGTGGCATATTCTTGGCTTTTATTCTTTTTCCAGGCTTTCAGTTGCTATATTTTACTTAATTCTTATTATTGTATATTTATGAGATTATCGCTCGTGTTTTTCTGATTGCAAAAGTAATATTTTAGAAAAAGTATATTGTAGACTATCTGTAACATTTAAGAATAAAGAAGAAAACAAAAGCATCTTAAAATTTTGTCACCCAGAAATAATGGGTATTGTTTGTGATTTTTTTCCTTGTTATTTATTGAGCTCATTGTACAAAGTAGCTCAAATGGTGAAAGTCTCTTACGAATGGTGGCGTAGAATTAGGGGCAATTGCCAATATGCCTCCCTGTTCTGTAAGTTTAGATTCTGTGAAGCTTCATCTTTTTTGGTAAACCTTTCAAAAGGTCTCATTTTACAAGGTGGTATTATAAAGTGATCTGACAAATTACAGGTTTTGAATTTGATGGACGGGGGAAGGAGGTTCTCTTGTTTTATACTTTTATAGCACGGTTAGTGAAAAATAATAGTACAGACAGTTTTTTTACTATGAAATGTTCCTCTGAATGACCAGACTGACTTTTAGGATGCAGCATCATCTACTAATGACTCCTTTCTCCTTGTTTTTTTCTCAGGCCATGACTAGGGCCAGAGCACTCAGATCTCAGTCAGAGAACTCCGCTTCTGCCTTTAGTGCTGATGACTTTATGAGTGTGGATTTGCCAGAACAGACAGCTGATGACTCTGATGACAGCATCACAGCAGCAGCCATCAAAGGAAGAGGACGAGGAAGAGGCCGAAGAGGAGGAAGAGGGCAGAATTCAGCATCAAGAGGAGGGTCTCAGAGAAGAAGAGGTTAGCACTGAGGACATTCCAGTGTTTGCACACATTTAGATTTGGCCATGGAGTGGGAAATACAGAAATGTATTCCTCTTGTTAGAATTGAGTTACACAGTCTTCTAAAAATTTATTTTGCTTATGCATAAAGTCAGTCTTTAATGTAGTTCTGACATGTACATTTTATTTAAATACATTTTGAATGGCTATATGCAGAAAGGGTTTTAGTTGCTCTTAGCACTTTTTTTTTTTTTTTAAGAACACTGTCTTTTACACAGTACCTTTGGGTACATTTAATGTTTTATTTCCTCTTACATGTACAAAGTAATAGTGAAGCAGATACACACTGTTGAGGAAAATGGCTAGCTAGTGGCATTGGCAGCAGGAAGAAAACTCCAGAGCATAGAAATTGTTATTTTTGTTACTGTCATAAGATACAGATGCCCACATTCACATAATGTGGCTTCATGATATTTGTTTGAAAAGAAAAACCACCCTAAAATACAATTTATTTTTTTTATAATCACCTGCATTTATCTTCAGATAGAACGGGAGAGAGAGAGGGAGGAAGAGAGAGAGAGAGAAACATCGATGTGTGAGAGACACATTGAGTGGTTGCCACCCACATGACCCTAACCAGCGCCAGGGCAAACTGCAATCAAGGTACGTGCCCTTAGTGGGAACCGAACCTGGGACTCTGGTCTGCAGGCTAAGCTCTAGCTGTTGAGCTAAACCAGCCAGGGCACAATTTGATTTCTTTTTTTTTTTTTTAGTTTTTTTTTTTATCCTCACCTGAGAACATTTTTTTATTTTTTGTTCAGAAAGAGTGGGAGGGAGAAAGAGGAAGAGAGAGAGAGAGAGAGAGAGAAACATCGACGTGAAAGGGACACATCGAGTGGCTGCCACCCGCATGACCCAACCAGGGCCGGGGGCAAACTGCACCCAAGATATGTGCCCTTAGTGTGAACTAAACCCAGGTCTCTCTGAACCACAGGCCGGCGCTCTAACCGCTGAGCCAAACTGGCCAGCGCCAATTTGATTTCTTAAAGCAATTATTAGCATTAGTTGCCATCATTGTGTTTAATGTGACACTGTTGTCACTGAATAGTCCAAACAAAATAGTCATCCAGTGACCTCATGATGCATTATACAAATCCATCCCTAGAAATATTTAAATTATTTTTAGTACATATTTTTTCATAGGAATTTTAAGCTGGTAAAATGGATAGCATTTTGATTAAAAATACCCAGGGAGAGAAATCCTCATCTTCTAGTGATAATTATCTTTTTTTTTTATATTTAGAATATTTTTCCTTAAATTTTAATTGGAGCAGTATTAGCCAAATGTAATAGAAGTATAGTCTCTGAAAATTGACTGTTCAGACTCTAGATGTTTCTTGTATATATCTTTGGCTTTTTATATGTGAACTATGTTTTGACATAACTTTATTTAGATTTTATTTTGGTGTTATTTCAAAAATACCTTGACTGCTGATGTGATTGTTTATTGACTGTTCATTGTTCTAACAGCAGGCACTGGTCTAGAGACTTCTACTCAAAGCAGAAGTTCAAGGGCCACTATATCAACATCTAGAAATATGTCTATTGTAGATGGTGAGTATAGACTGCAAATGATTATCTAGCAGTTATTTGTAAATTCCAATACAGGAAGAACTAGGAAACCTTGTTAGTAAATCTCATTTGTTTGTGTTGCCATCACTGGGGTGTCACAAGGGTTATTAGAATCACAGGATAAACTTTGCTAATTTAAAAGATCTTCGCCACTGGTTGGAGCTTTTGGAGAGAGTGAGCTGTAAAAAGTAATTTTTATATTTTCCTTTTATAGAAGGATTTCTAAGGCAAAGAAAAGGTAATTGGTCAGTATATCAATACTAGTCAAGAGAGAAGGAAGTGCTTCTTCTTTTTTTTTTTTAATCCTCACCTGAGGATATGTGGATGTGTTTAGGGAGAGAGAGAGAAACATCAGTTGGCTGCCTCCTGCAAGCACCCCATCCTGTATAACCCAGGTGTGTGCCCTGACTGGGAATCAAATCCACCACCTTTTTGGTGTACAGGACGACATTCCAACTCATCGAGCCACCCTGCCAGGGTGGAACTGCTTTCTGATGCATTGTTTACCTTCGTCCCTCGTGCTGCTTTTGTCTACTGTTAACATAGAGTCGTGTGAGCTATATTTAAGGGAAATTATGGTTGAGGTTCTTTGAATGAATTTTGTGTCCTGGCTGGCACAAAATTGGCTCAGCAGTCAGAGCATCAGCCCATGGACCAAAATGTTGCGGGTTTAATTCAGGTCAAAGGCATGTACTAGGGTTGCAGGTTCTATCCCTGGCCCCAGTTGGGGTTGTGTGGAAGGCAACCAGTTAATGTCTCTCTCTCACATCAGTGCCCCCCCCACTCCTCCTCTCCCTTTCACTCTCTAAAAATCAATGGAAAAATATATCCTCGAGGGAGGATTAACAAAAATGTAAATAATTAATTTTGTATCCTCAGACTAAAGGGACCTATTTTTAGAAATTAAATAATTTAATATAAAAACTTAATAAATTATGTTAAATAGTATGGTTTATGAGATCAGCTGAAGTTGTTAGATATATAAAAATATATGTTAAAATAGCTGGTGATATTTTTTCCCTATCTAGTATTCAGAGAGTATATCCATATATATGTATTTTATTTACTTTATCTTCTTATTTGAGGTAACTTTTATAGGGTAGGTTTCATTTTTTTATCACCCGAGGACATTTTTCCATTTTTAGTTCAGATAGAGTGGGAGGGGGAGAGAGAGAGAAAAAAAAAAGAACATCGCCGTGAAGGGGACACATTGAGTGGCTGTCTTCTGCACGACCCAACCAGGGCCAAGGACAAACTACAACTGAGGTACGTGCCCTTATTGGGAATCGAACCCAGGTCTCTCTGGACTGCAGGCTGATGTTCTAACTGCTGAGCCAAACCAGCCAGAGCAGAGGATTAAGTTTTGACAATTGAAGAGTTGTCACAAGATGAAATTTATCAAAGGTAAGTATAAAACGCATTTATGTTCAAAAGGTCAGCACACAAGTGTTCTGAGAGGTATGTGACATTAACAACAACCCAAGTCAAAAAGACTTAGGTCAATAAGAGCAGTGCAGGTTGACCTAACTGTCCAAGTCTAGTGGTGTCTTAAACATTATTAATAGAAGTTGTACATCTCTATAGCAAGGAAGTTCTTCCTCTGTATGGAATTGCATGCATCATGCTAAGAATACAGTGCTCAACTATTTTAAGAGGGATGTCAGCTATATATAATCATTGAGAAGAGAAACCATGTAATATTTTTTTTAAATGGTAGAGCCTGGTTGGTGTGGCTCAATGGTTGAGCATCGATGCATGCATCAAGAGGTCACCAGTTCAACTCCTGGTCAGGGCACATGCCCAGGTTGTGGGCCTGATCCCCAGTGGGGGGCATGCAGGAGGTGGCCAATTGATGTTCTTCTCTCTCATTGATGTTTCTATTTCTCCCTCTCCCTTCCTCTCTCTCTGAAAATCAATAAAGAAAAAAATTTTTTTTTGAAATGGTAGAAAGGATTTGGAATATCTGACCTGGGAAAAATTCAAGTCTTTATATAAATTAAGTCCTGTCTTATGAAAGATTGAATAGATTTGATGTGTATAGTGCCAGAGGTAGTGGTTTTAAATCTATGTTGAGTTATGGAGTCTTTAAGAGTCTGATGGTTGTGGTTTAGAACCCATGCGCTAGAGTCAGACCTGGTGTGGTCAGCCAGCTATTCACCTGCCGGCTCTGTGTCCTTGCACTATAAGCACCTGGAGAACAGGGGTTGCATTATTTTATTCCTCATTGTATTTACAGTGCCTGGCATATAGTAGGTGTGCATTAAGTACTTCAAAATAGCTGAATAAAAATTACTTAGAGATTGTGTAGCACAAAGGTTAAGATCATGCTTCTGAATTCAGAAAGACCTTGTTTTGAATTCTGACTTCTTGATTTACTAGTTGTATGTCCTCCAGTGGATCAAACTTTTCATGTCTAAGCTTCAGTGTCCTCATCTGTAAGATGGGTGATGATTGCACTGACCTCCTTGGGTTATTTTGAGGATTAATGAGAAAATGCAAGTGAAATACCTGGAATAGTGTCTATGCAAATTATGCCCCAGTAAGTGTGAACTATTATTATTCTCTAAGCTTCATATTCCTTAGCTATAAAATTGGCAGTGTTGTATTTACTACACAAAGTAGTTCTAAGTACTAAATGAACTTGCGCATATGCATTGCTAAGTGCAGAACTTAATAAGAATCAAATGAGACTGCTACTGTTAGTATTAGTGGCAGTGTTTACAATAAACTTATGAACATGGATGGTTCATAAATTAGTCTAAATTTATCTTTTGTATAATTAATTTGGTGTGATGGTTTTGCAGTTTAACTGATCACCTCCGACACTGCACCTTTTTTGAATAAATGAAATTGACTTTTTAATATATATGTGTAGAACATTTTTATCAGATTACATTTGGTATTTAAGTCTCTGACAAAATAACCACAGTGTATTAACTAGAATTGCCATAACTTTGGGACAAAAGCAACTATAAAACTGTAACTTCTGGGTCTCTACTATACATAAAGAAATGAAGAGATAAATAGAGGTCAGATTCTGTTAGGACAAGCTCTATGGAGTATAGAGATTTGTTGTACAGGAATTTTATGGGAAAAGGCAGATATTACTTTTAAAGTCAACAGTAGTTATAAATAAAAGTTGACAGCTCATAATTTTCCGTTGATGTTTGTTTGTAGAGGATAATGACTAAAACTAATAAAAGATACTTCTGATGCCTCTGCCCTTGCATTGATTTTACCACCCTGGCTACCACTGCTGCCAATGTGTTTACTACTGCTGTTACTAGCTACATTCTTTGAATACCTTCTACTTTGGGACACTTGCCAAAGCAATTAGCATTAACTACTTTTTTTATCCTTTAATTTCTGCATGAAGTATTATTAACAGTATATTACAAGATGGGGAAACTGAGACTTAAGCCAAAGAGCTTGGCCATAGTCACCCAGCTAGTAAGTCAAAGTAAGTCTGACTGTAACCAGCTCTTCACCACTGGGCTGGATCGCCTTCCTGACCAAACTCGTCATTTAGTTTCTGATAATACTAATTACCTCACAAACATTTATTCATCTTTGGCTATTCACTGGTAATAAAAAGAAAGGTGGGCTCGTGATTTCAAGGGTCTGAGTTTGAGGAGTCAATTAGTAAATAATGAGCAGAAATACTCTTGGAAAGAGTCATGATGATGGGCTTTTTCAGTCAGTTGCCCTCCAGCCTTCTGAGTAGAGTAGGATGTCAGGCCACACATAGGGTAGGGCAGATAAGAACTCTGCTCCTGCCCTTGTCTCCTCTCCCAGGTAGTCATCCCAAAGCAGGGATAGGACCTGGAATAGGAAAAATGAACAAATCAGATATTTGGGCCAAGTGGAAAGATTCTGAGCTTCCTGACAGGGAGAATTCGGGGCTTTATGGGATTCTTTGAGATTTTAACTTTTCAAGCTTTCTCTCTTTTTTTTCCTCCTCTTGCCATTTGGTTTAGGGGTTGTTTGGGGGAGTTTTTTTAAAATTAGGAAACAAGTAAGGCTTAGGAGAAAATAAACCCCTAATTGACCATTTGAAATTTATCCCAATTTCAGTGTGTGAGTGTATGTGGTGGATTTGGGGGAGACACCAGCTGGGAGTTCTACATTTCAACTAAATTCTGACATGTAGATAGCCTCAGATTCCACAGGTTAAGGGCTGAGTTCCACAAGGCTGTCCCCCTCCACTTCAGATGCCAGTCTGAACCCAGGTTGTTACCTGTGCTTTTGACCAACTGGTTATCAATGCGAGGTTCTCATGACCCCCCCACCCCCACCCCTTGGTTTTGATTAATTTGCCCGGGCGGCTCACAGAACTCAGGGAACTATTTTCCTCACCAGATTACCTGTAAGGGTACCAGTCAACAGCCAGATGAAGAGATGCATAGAGAAGGAGCTTATGTCCTAAGGGAGCTTGAGCCTGGCATCGTGGCACATGGAAATGGTCTGGTTCCCCACCTGGAAGCCCTCCAACCACTTCCTTTGGGTTTCATAGAGGCTTCATTACATAGGCACAATTGATTAAATCATTGGCTGTAGGTGATGAATGTAACTTCAGCCCATCTTCCCTCCCCAGAAATCAGGGAATGGGACTGTAGTTCTAATTCTCCATTCTTGGTTAGTTTCCCTGGCAACCACCCTCCAACTTTAGATGCAGTCCCCAAGTTACCAAATTAACATAATAACTGATACCTCTATGGCTGTCATCACTTAGGACATTCAGAGAGTTTTAGGAACTCTGTACCAGACAAAACCAAATATAGAGGGATGGGCAAAAGGTTTGCAGTTATGAGTATGCGAAGCAGTTTATTCTTGTATTTATTATATTTATTGTTATTATTATTATTAACTTACTTTTGCCCTCCCCTGTATATTTCTTATTGTAAAATCATAATAGCACAGTTTGGGGCTTGGAAATAATCAATGGTTAATTAAGCTTCATGTTTCTAACCAAGTTTATAAAATTAAAGCATTCAGAAGAAGGTTTTATCGTGGAATAAAAGATATGCTGTTTTCTATAATTCTCCTCTAGTCTCTTTCTTTCTTTTTTTAAAATGTTTTTATTGATTTTTAGAAAGAGGGAAGGGAGAGGGGATCGAGCCCAAAACCCAGGCATGCGTCCTGACCGGAAATCAAACCAGGGACCTCAGTGCACAGGATGATGCTTGACCGAGCCACACCTGCCTGAGCTGGACTATTTCTTAAGTACTGGAGATGGTTACCAAAGCAGAGGGGAATAAGAGTTCTTCCTGGAACCATAGCTCCTAACATAGCCACAGGGAAGGGTATTGCCAACTGTAAGAGAAGGGAGATGTTAGGAGGGTTCCTCTGATGTATTTGGGGTTTAGTCTGTTAGGTGATCAGATTTTATCCTTCAGGTATTCATCTATAAAATTTTTTAGTGTAGGTATCTTTATGAACACAGCTTGTTACTGTATTTGAATAAGCCATGAAATTATATGAAACTGGCAGCTAGACATTTATTTATTTGAACATATAATTAGTTATACCTCCCTTCAGATTTTAAAAAATGTAAATGGTTTTCTAATTAGTCATCAAGGGTTTTTGCAAATAGGACTTAGAGAATCTTTAGCTAAAGAAATGTACAAAATTTTCAGTTATTTTAAGAACAACATAATGGATATTTCATCTTTTTCATTGTAGCCTTTAAATCTACAAGACAGCAGCCCTCACGAAATGTTGCTGCTAAGAATTATTCAGAGGTAAGAAAAAAGTTTTATAGTTGTGTTTTAATAATTTATGTATTCTGAATTACAAATTGTCTATTCTTTAATCAACAAAGTAAATAAAAGGAGAAAAAGTGTGAAACATTAAAGCTGGAGAGAACTTGATCTAGGCAGGGCTTCTAGGATTTTTTTGTTTTGTTGTTTTTCTCTCTTTCTTAAAATAATGGATTAGAAATCCATAAATGTGTGTATCTAGTAATTTTTTTAGTAAAGTATTTATTAAAAGGTTTTTTTTATTGATTTCAGAGAGGAAAGGAGAGAGAAACATTGATGAGAGAGAAACACCAACTGGTGCCATCTGCACACCCCCTACTGGGGATTGAGCCCACAACCTGGCCATGTACCCTGACTGGAAATCAAACTGGTGACCTCTTGGTGCGTGGGAAAGTGCCCAATGAACAGAGCCACATTGGCCAGGCTCCAGTACTTTTTTAAAGATAACAGTTTTGGACCAAAGGGCCCATGCATGGACTACTGATAACAGAAGATAGGAGTTCGGTGCATACAGAGGTTTTGTTTAGGCATGGCTTCCTTTTGCTGCATATAGTCTCATAACTTTGGCCTGTGTCTTAATGGCTGAAGCTAGACTCAAGAAACTGAAAGATTTAAGACTACGGACCTCTGTGTTCAGCTGTAGATATAACATAGGCCTCTGCTCTTCCTCTGTATTCAAGAAGAGTCTAATATGTGCTTGAGTGTCCTGTTACGTCACTTTCAGAACCCATGTGTGTTCACTCCCAAGCCAGTAGTCTTCCCAGGTTTCTCAGCACCAATGCTATTGACATTTAAAAAAAAAATTATGTATTGATTTTAGAGAGAAGAAAGGAGAGAGAGAGAAACATCAATTTGTTGTTCTACTTATTTTTGCATTCGTTGGTTGATTCTTGTATGTGCACTGATTGGGGATCAAACTAGTAACCTTGGTGCATCAGAATGACACTCTAACCAACTGACTAACCCAGTCAGGGCACCACCAACATTTTGGACCCAGAGAAGTCTGATTTGAGGGATTGTCCTGTGTATTGTGGGATGTTTAGCAACATCCTGGCCTCTACCTACTAGATTCCAGTAGTACCCCCTATTTCTATCCATTAGAAATTTCTCCAGACATCTCTCAATGTTTCTGGGATAGGAGTGTGGCTTAAAAATCACCACCTGTTGAGAATCATTGTTCTTTCTCATACTGCCTCACAGCTTTTTCTCAAATTTTAATCTTGATCTCTCAAGTACATGACACAATTGACTACCACCATTTGCAGAAAACGCCTCTGTCCTGATTCTAATCTTGTTCTTTTTTATATATATAATTTTTCTTTCTTGAATTTTAGAGGGAGAGGGAGAGAGAGACATCGATGAGAGAAAACATTGACTGGCCGTCTCCTGCATGCCCCCACTGGGGATCAGGCCTACAACCTGGCATCTGCCCTGATCAGGAATCGAACTGGCAACCTCTTGGTGCGTGGGTCAACGCTGAACCACTGAGCCATACCAGCCAGGCCTAATCTTGTTCTTTTCTCTCTCTTAACTTCATCTTTCTTTTTTTATTTCCTCTTCTTTCTGTTACTTACATATATGTGGGTGTACCACTGCTAACTTTTATCCTGAGGTTTATTTCATTCTTTATAATCAACTATTGCCTGCTAGTGCTTCAAAATCATATCAAAAACAAAATTATTATCATGTTTGCAAGGTGTCTTCCCTTCTTGATTTTTCTGTTATCAGGCAGGAACATGAATTCAAGAAGGACAAGTCATCCAAACTAGCTTTTCTTTCTATTTTTTCTTTTGTTAATCCTCACCCGAGGATACTTTTCCATTAATTTTTTTTTTTTTTTTTTAAGAGTGGAAGGGAGGGAGAGGGAGAGGGGGAGAGAGTGAAATATCACTGTGAAAGAGATACATTGACTGGTTGCCTCCCATACAACCCCAGCCAGGGCTAGGGAACGAACCGGCAACCCAGGTATGTGCCCTTGAACGGGAATAGAACCTGAAGCCCTTTGGTTTCTGGGCTGATGCTCTAACTGCTGAGCCTAACCAGCCAGGGATGTTTTTCATTTTTTTGATTGAGATTACACAGATTAGGTGAATGTTGAATGCATTTAATTCCTTCAAAGCACATGAGATAATCTTCTTATAGTTTTATGAACAAAATGCAGGAATATTGACTAGATTCATAGCCACTTGTACAACTGCGTTTAATGACTTTTGATTAATAAATAGTTTACTGTCAACCTGCAGGGGGAGATGTTAGGTGCTGTCTTTCCAGTATTTTGTCCTGGGCTTTATCTTAGATGAAGACGTAGCAAATGTGTGTATCGCGTGTCAAGATAACACAAAATGTAGATGAATGGGTAGCATTTTGGATGCTAGAATCAAGAATCACAGAAGATTCACAGATATCTTTATCTCCTCATTAGAACCTAAGAAAATCACAGGGCGTTATCTGGACATGACTCCCTGTGAGTCACTCACCAGGCTACCTGCATGTTCCCTCAGGTACCCAGGCTGCCCTGGTGGCCAAGAGGAGCGAAGTCGCACATGTTGTATAAAATACTACTCGAGAATGAAGGGTGGCATTGGAGGAGGCCAGGCTGAGCTTTAGTTGTGATCATTGCTGATTATATGATTTCTACTTCTTTAATTGTGGCTTTTTTTATATATTAAAAACAAAAATAAAAAACTTGAGCTTCAGTTATTTAACTCATTTTTCACTGAACAGTTGTTTCCACAAAAACTATTTGCTATTTTGTTTTCTCCCCTTAGGTGATTGAGGTGGATGAGTCAGATGTGGAAGAAGACACTTTTCCTACCACTTCAAAAACAGATCAAAAGTAGGTGCAGTGACTTCCTGCAAAAAGAAACACCTGAAAAAATAAAACCTTATCCAGAATTTTACTTATACATATTTCTATGCCCCAGACATTTAACAGACTTACTTTCAGCTAGTCAGGTACGGAGAGAAGTGAAAAATGGACCTAAGGACTTTATCATAGAATCAGTGCAGGATCATCCAAGTATTTTCATTGAAAGTTTATGTAACCCGTTATTTGTTTCCTTCTGTCTTTATTACCTACTGCTTTACTTAATGGAGTACTATGTTCTCTCCAATGGACAGAAAATAGTTTTGTATTTTGTTAATGCTTGATTTCAGCTTCTCTTCATCATCATATTTTTATACTGAGTTCTTTAGGGTGCTGGTGCTAAACACTGGAGAGGGGATCACGTTGCCTTTCTCTGCCTTCAGAGCACTAAATGCTCTTTCTGTCCTTCTGGACCTGGCCTGTTGCAAGGCTCGGCTTGGTTCATGTCACCATTTTCTTCTGTGTGTTCACATTTTAGTTGAATACAGCTCAACTAAAACTCAGCAAATGAAAAATTTTGGTTAAGAATGTAACAGTTTTTTTTTAATGCTTGTTTTCTGTGCAAGCATTATATTCAGTCTGATGGGGAACATAATACGTGTTTTAATAAGCTTACTGCCTTCAGGCAACATAAATTGTAGTGGAAAAGAGAGATGAACACATTTAATCCATTAAGGGATGATTGAGTCCCCACATAATTATGTTTGGAATTTTATTATACAAACTAGGTATGAGTTCATATAGGCTCTCAGAAAAGGGGAGCAGGAAGGGGAGCTAGAAGTGTGGACTCGCATAGAAAGAAAGGCTCTGTTGAAGGAGTATAGTTTAGCTGAGATTTTAAAGGTAGCAATTACTTGGATTCGTGGGGTAGAGAATGACCACCCAGCGCAATGACATGAGCATTGAGGAGTTAGAGAAATAGGGGAGCTGGAGGGAAAGCTCTACCTCATTTCTCAAACTTTTTTTCATTACCTAAGGATAAAAGTGAAATTTAATTAAAATTACAAATTTAATTTAGAAATTAAATACTAAAGGGCAACATTTTGTTGGATAGAATTGAGCTTGAGAGGGCCAAAAACCATTGTAAAATCTTAAGATGTTTTACCTACTTCAGTCCTGGGAATCATTTTTGTTCTGTGGATGTGAGAATGTATGGTGTATGTGAATTGAGGGTCTTTGTTGGAAAATTGGTAGGTATAGTTCCACTTTTTATTCAGTTAAACCTTATGCTAGGAGCTAAGGATAGAAATATGAAAGAATGTCTCCTTCCTTCCAGGAATGTACTTCCGTGGTATGCTAAGCACGGGCCCTAATAGCCCGCCAAGGTAAATGTTTTATTCGAGTGTAGTGAAGTCTAAGGGCAGTGCTGGTGTCTTCCGAGGATAGGTCACTGAAGGTCTTACAAAGAAGGTAGGTGACAGTTGAGCTGTGTAAGAGTGCTTGAAGGAAATTAGGGTGCAGCAGCAGAGTAACGTCACAGGCCACAAACACCTGCTTTGTAAGGGTGATCAGAGAAAGCCTCTGTGGAGGTTATGTTTATGCTGCAATTTTACTAAACGAGACTTAGCCTTGCAAAAAGTGGAGGGAAATGCATGTGCACAGTCTCTAGAAGAAGGAACAAGGTTACTGGAATTTGGGAGCTGGCAACTAAAGCCTCGTGGAAAAGGAGGTGGTTGGAGAGACAACAGGAAAGAGGCAGGAGAACGTCATTCAGCAGGAACCCGTGAGCAGGGTAATGGATTTAGACTTGATTATAAATGCAGGGGAAGTCAGGGGAGGGTTTTGAGACAGTCGTGGCACTTGTCTGCCGACGTGGACGTGGACGCGGTGGTGCCAGAACAGGAGTGTGAGCCGGCTGACCTGGGAGGAGGGCCCTGTGGGGCTCTGGGGTCGGGGGGTGGAGGCTTGCAGCAGCGTGGTAGCAGGGGAAATGGAGAGAATAGGTGGTTCCAGGTGGACATGCCGGAAGTTGAGGATGGGTTGAATATTTGGAGTAGGGGAGAAGGAGGAGTCATGGTTGGTGTCCAGGTTTCCTGTTTGAGCGAGCACTTTGATGGTGCCATAAGCTGAGAAAGACACGAAAGGAGAGACAGATTCTGTAGGGACGATAGGCAGATAATCAGGTCTACCTCAGACTTGGAAACTTTGAGATGCTTGTGAAATTTATATGAAAGATTATAGGTGATTGGATAGATGACTCCAGAACTCAGATAAGAGGTTTGAATGGTACCTATATTTACTTCTCAGCAGCTTATAACTTGATATGTACGGTCACTGAAATGGATCGACCACCCTGAAAGAGAAGGTAGAGAAAAGAGGGCTTGTGTTCTGATCCTGGGGTTTCAACATTTAGCTTAGGTCAAGTAGAAGAGGTGAGAGAGACATGAGAAAGACCCAGGAGGGTACAGAGTGGCTGAAGCCAATGCTGGCCTTTGTAGGAGTGAAAAATGCCGAGTCAGGCTCAGATGCAGGTCAGTTTGTACATTTGAGGTAAGTAGTTGAGGACAATGGAGATAGTTCACTCATACGAAGACTGGCTTGAATTTCTCAGGGTTGAGTTACTTGCATTAAACAGGACCCCTTTGGTTCCAGCTGACAGAATCTAACTCAGACTCGCTTAGGAGGAAGGAGATTTATTGGAAGAAGATGCGCGTATCTCAGTCCATCGAAGGAAGAGCGTTCCTTTCTGAGTACTTACTTGATTGTTCTTGTTTTTGTAAATTAAAACACACACAAACAGGTCTAGCTTTCTGTTTTTTTGTGGGTTTTTTTTTCAGTAGTGAATATAGTTTAGAAGAATACTGTATAGTTCAACTTGTATGGGGTCCTTATTTTTTATTACTGGAACTAATGAAAATACAGTTTTAGTATGTTTGACATATATTTAAGAGGATTAAAGAAAATATCTTTATTTTGTTAGCATTTTTGGTTGTCTACTTTTCAGTTGACTAAATGTTTGTTGACTTCTTACTTGCTTATGAGGGGTTATAACTGGATTATTCAGCACTTCCTGTGTGTCGGGCACTGCTCTGAGCCCTTGCATATGGATCAGCTTGTTTGGTGCTCACAAGCACCCAGGAGGTAGCTGCAGCTACAGCTGTATTACCCGTGTTTTTCCTTTGGAGACAGGAGGGTAGGCTAAGTATCTTACCTAAGGTCACCCAACCACACAGCCGGGCGGTCTGCTCAGAACTTGTCTCTGCTGTTGCTTCTTAACCTAACCTGAGATTGAGCTCTCAGATCACTGTGCAAGCAGTACGGATCAGTTGATGAGAGGAAATTTAGAAATTAATATTCTGGCAAGAAATCTGAGCTTAACCTTGGCAGAGTTATGTTTCTGATGACAGCAGCTGAATGACATACACTTAGGATGTTTTGAAGACTTACTTAGTAATGGCATGGTTTCACTTATAATTTAAAACTCTGCCACTTACTGGGTTGGGCCTAGTGCAAGTTTTTTTACTTCTCTGTGGCTCAGCGTCCTTCATCATAGAATAAAGATAATATTTACCTCAAAGGGTTGTTATGAGGCTTAAATGAGTTGATATTGGTAAAATACTAGGTGTAGGACCTGGCACATAGTAACAGCTGTAGAAGTGCTTATTAAAGAACAGGCTGGGGAAATAGAACAAGAGTGAGAGGGACAGTAGTAAGCAGGACGAGCACTCATGTTTCTGGCAGTTAAGTTTAGAAAGGAGATCACTTCCAGTCCCTTCTGCCAGATGGGCAATGGAAAGCCCGTTTTTCCCGGGAAAAATTGTTCCCAGCTCTGCCATTGTTGTGCTGGCACTAAGAGGACACTTTCAGATTTCATCCATCTGGCAGATACTCACCACCTTCCCCTTAAAGAAGCAAGCGAGAGAAGACCCAGCTCCGCCGGGCTGGTGGAGGAGGAGAGATGGGGGGATTCTGTTAGAGCTTGCCGTGGGGAGAACTAACATTTTTGGCATACTGTTGATGTGCCAGGCCCTGCCCAAGGTCAGTTCCACATTATGCTTATAGCACTGCTGCACCTGATTTACTGGCTGACATCTCTAGGCAGGAATTCTGATTTATGACTCCAAATGATATCTGAACAAAAATGGAGGAAACTTATACCCCGGCTCTCAATTTGACATACTTCCCTCCCATTATTTTTGAGCCACTTGTGAGGCTAATCAAATCAAACACTATTTGACATCCTGGACAAAAGCCCATTTATTCAACCCTGCAATCAAAACAGTATAACCATTTCTTTCCCATCTCACCACTGATTTCTAGGGATATGGGATCTGTCACAGATGAGGTCTCTAGGTCTATGGGGTCCTCTGATGCAGAACTAGGATCTTGCTATGATCAAATGAGTCAACGTTAGCTTATTTCTGGGCCCTGTTGGTTATTTGACTAGAGAGAAATCAGAAAGCATCTGGTCTCCATGGGTGTTTCTTTCCATAACCCTCCACCTTTCCCCAAACCCCCAACAGGATCCAGTCACCTGAGCACTGTGGCTTTATGCTTTTGGTGATCTGCTCGTTCCTGGCACAGGTGGATAGTCATTGTAATTAACCATTTTCTGCTTAGGTCAAGTACAGAGATGGAGACTCCCCAGATGGATCAGTTGGCAAATTTCTTGATCCTCTACCTCTAAAGCTATGCTGCTTGACAAATCCTCCAGTCCCTTACTTTGTGCATTAGAACCTGCAGATATTTCTTGCTTTCTTCTGACATAAGACTTCTTGATTCTCAACCCATTTGTTCAGACAAGACCTTCAGACCTATTTATCTTGCTATAATAACATCCCAAAGCACCCCAAAATTAGGTAATAATTCACAAATACTGTTTTCATTTAAGATAGGAGTCAGCAAACTTTTTTTTTTTTAATCCTCTCTTGGGTTATTTCTCCATTAATTTTTAGAAAGTGGAAGGGAAAGAAGAAAAGAGAGAGAAACATCGCTGTGAGAGAGACACATTGATTGGTTGTCTCCCGCATGACCCTCAGCAGGGCCAGGGATCGAATCTGCAATCCAGGTACATGCCCTTGACCCGGAATTGAACCTGAGACCTTTCGGTCTGTGGTCAGTGCTCTAACCATTGAGCCAGACCGGCAAAGGCAGCAAACATTTTTTTTTTTTTTTAATTAATTTTTGTTACAGATGTTTCTCTTTTTCCCCCCACTAACTCCCCCCCCCTGCCCTGTCCCCAGTTTGTTGTCCGTGTCCACTGTTCATGCATACATGCATATAAGTTCTGTGATTTATCTCTCCCCCACCATCCCCTCTTCTGGGGATTGTCAGTCTGTACCCCACCTCCACGTCTCTGGGACTACCTCATTCCTCAGACTGTTATGTTCATTATATTCCACAAATAAGTGAGATCATATGATACTTGTCCTTCTCTGTTTGGCTTGCCTCACTCAGGACGATACTCTCCAGGTTCCTCCATGTAATCTCAAAGGACAAGAGATCTTTCTTTCTTACAGCTGCGTAGTACTCCATTGTGTATATGTACCACTGCTTTTTTATCCATTCGTCTACTGATGGACACTTGGGCTGTTTCCAGATCTTAGCTATTGTAAATAGTGCTGCTACAAATATGGGGGTACATATATTCTTTCTGTTTGGTGTTTCAGGCTTCTTAGGGTATGTTCCTAGAAGTGGGATCACTGGGTCAAATGGAAGTTCAATTTTTAATTTTTTGAGGTAACACCATATTGTTTTCCATAGCGGCTGCACCAGTCTGCATTCCCACCAGCAGTGTACTAGAGTCCCCTCTTCTCCACACCCTCACCAACACTTGTTGTTTGATGATTTGTTGATGGTGGCCATTCTCACAGGTGTGAGGTGATACCTCATTGTTGTTTTAATTTGCATCTCTCTGATCATTAGTGATGATGAGCATTTCTTCTTATGTCTCTTAGCCATTTGTATGTCCTGTTTGGAGAGGTGTCTATTTAGATCCTCTGCCCATTTTTTAATTGGGTTCTCTGTCTTCCTTTTGTGGAGTTGTATGAGCATTTATATGTATTGGAAATTAACCCCTTATCTGATATATCATTGGCAATTATGCTCTCCCATACAGTGGGTAACCTTTCCATTTTGATGATTGTATCTTTCGCTGTGCAGAAGCTTTTGAGTTTGATGTAGTCCCATGTGTTCATTTTCTCCTTTATTTCTGTTGCCTTAGATGATGTATCAGTGAAATTCTGCTGCATATGATGTCTGAAATTTTGTTGCCTACAGTTTTTTCTAGGATTTTTATGGATTCATGAGTCACATTTAAGTCTTTTATCCATTTTGAGTTTATTCTTGTGCAGGGTGTAAGTTGATGGTCTAGTTTCATTTTTCTGCATGTAGCTGTCCAATTTTCCCAGCACCATTTATTAAAGGGGCTGTCCTTACTCCACTGTATGCTGTTGCCACCTTTGTCAAATATTAATTGAGCATATTGCCTTGGGTCCATTTCTGGGTTCTCTGTTCTGTTCCACTGATCTATATGCCTGTTCTTGTGCCAGTACCAGGCTGTTTTGATTACAGTGGCTTTGTAGTATAACCTGAAATCTGGTAATGTGATCCCTCCAACTTTGTTCTTCCTTTTCAAGATTGCTGTGTCTATTCGAGGTCTTTTTCGGTTCCATATGAACTTTTGAAATACTTGTTCTAATTCTGTGAAGTATGCTGTTGGTATTTTGATGGGAATTGCATTGAATCTATAAATGCTTTGGGTAATACGGACATTTTAATGATGTTAATTTTTCCAATCCATGAACAGGGTATATGCTTCCACTTTTTTATATCTTCCTCTATTTCTTTTTTCAATGACCTGTAGTTTTCTGCGAATAGGCCCTTTATTTCTTTGGTTAAGTTTATTCCTAGGTATCTTAATTTTTTTGTGGCAATGGTAAATGGGATTGTTTTCTTAGTTTTTCTTTCTTTGAGTTCATCCTTGGTGTATAAGAATGCCATCGATTTCTTGACGTTAATTTTGTATCTTGCTTCTTTGCCAAATTCATTTATTAAGTCTAGTAAATTTTTGATGGAGTCTTTGGGGTTTCTACGTATAGTATCATGTCATCTGCAAATAATGACAGTTTCACCAATTTGGATCCCTTTTATTTTTTCTTCCTGTCTGATTGCTGTGGCTAAGACTGCCAGTACTATGTTAAATAAGAGTGGCGAAAGTGGGCATCCTTGCCTTGTTCCTGTTCTTAAGGGAAATACTTTTAGTTTTTGCCCATTGAGTATGATGTTGGCTGTAGGTCTTTCATATATGGCCTTTATTATGTCTAGATATGATCCTTCTATTCCCACATTGCTGAGCGTTTTTATCAGAAATGGATGCTGGATTTTGTCAAAGGCTTTTTCGGCATCTATTGATACGATCAGTGGTTTTTATTCTTCATTTTATTTATGTGGTGTATCGCGTTTATTGATTTGCGAATATTGTACCAGCCTTGCATCCCTGGGATGAATCCCACTTGGTCATGGTGGATAATTTTTTTGGTGTATTGCTGAAGCCGATGTGCTAGTATTTTGTTCAGGATTTTGGCGTCTATGTTCATCAGGGATATTGGCCTGTAGTTTTCTTTCTTTGTAGTGTCTTTTTCTGGTTTTGGAATTAGAATTGTGCTGGCTTCATAAAAGGAGATTGGAAGTCTTCCTTCTTCTTGAATTTTTTGAAATAGTTTGAGGAGAATGGGTGTTAATTCTTCTTTGAATGTTTGGTAAAACTCCCCCGTGAAGCCATCCGGGCCTGGGCTTTTGTTTGCTGGGAGAGTCTTGATTATATCTTCAATTTCTTCTGTTGATATTGGTCTGTTCAAGTTTTCCATCTCTTCCTGGTCCAGTTTTGGGAGACTATGTGTTTCTAGAAATATGTCCATTTCTCTTAGATTGTAGAATTTGTTGCCATATAATTGTTCATAGGTTGTTAACGATCTTTTGTATTTCCGTGATGTTGGTTGTTACTTCTCCTCTTTCATTTCTGATTTTGTGTATTTGGGTTCTCTCTCTTTGTTTCCTGGTGAGTCTAGCTAAGGGTCCATCAATCTTGTTTATCTTTTAGAAAAACCAGCTCTTTGTTTCATTGATCCTTTGAATTGTTTTTTTGGTCTCTATGCCGTTTATTTCTGCTCTGATCTTTACTATTTCCTTCCTTCTACTTGCTCTGGGGTTTTCTTTTTGTTTGCTCTCTAGTTCTTAAAGTTGTGAGGTTAGACAGTCTATTAGAGATTTTTCTTGTTTTTTTTTGTGGTAGGCCTGTAGTGCTTTGAATTTCCCTCTCAGAACTGCTTTCGCTGCATCCCATAGATTTTGTATTGTTGTGTCTTCATTTTCATTGGTTTCCATGAAGTTTTTGATTTCTTCCTTGATCTCCTCGGTGACCCATTCATTGTTTAATAACATGCTATTTAGCCTCCATGTGTTCAAATGACTTTGTATGTTCTTCTTGCAATTGATTACTAGTTTCATGCCATTGTGATCTGAGAAGATGCTTGATATGATTTCAGTCTTCTTGAACTTGTAGAGACTTAGTTTGTGCCCTAACATGTGGTCTATCTTTGAGAATGTCCCATGTGCACTTGAGAAGAATGTGAATTCTGTAGTTTTGGGGTATAATTCTCTGTAGATATCTATTAAATCCATTTGGTCTAGTGCTTCATTTAGAGTCTCTGTTTCCTTGCTAATCTTTTGTCTAGAGGATCTATCCAGTGATGTCAGCGGGGTGTTGAAGTCCCCTGCTATGATTGTATTGCTATCAATTTCTCCTTTGAAGTCCTCCAGAAGATTTTTAATGTATTTTGGTGCTCCTTTATTGGGTGCATATATGTTTATCAAGGTTATATCTTCCTGTTGGATAGATCCTTTCAATATTATGTAGTGGCCTCTTTGTCTCTAGTTATGGCCTTCATTTTGAAGTCTATTTTATCAGATATGAGTATTGCTACCTCAGCTTTTTTTTCCTTTCCGTTTGCCCCTTCACTTTCAATCTATGTGAGTCTTTTGTTGTGAGGTGGGTCTGTTGTAAACAACATATAGATGAGTCATGCTTTCTTATCCAATCAGCTACTCTGTGTCTTTTTATGGGAGCATTCAATCCATTTACCTTTAAGGTGATTATTGATATGTGCTTATTCATTGCCATTTTTGTTTAGTGTGGTTCTATTTTTCTTCCCATTTCTCCTGCTAATTATAGCAGTCCTTTTAACATTTCTTGCAGTGCTGGTTTGGTGCTAATGTATTCCCTTAGCCATTTTTTGTCTGGGAAGCTCTTTATTTGACCTTCCATTTTGAATGATAGCCTTGTTGGGTAGAGCAGTCTTGGATTCAGATCCTTGCTTTTCATGACCTTGATTACTTCATGCCTTTCCCTTCTGGCCTGTAGTGTTTCTGGTGAGAAGTCAGCTGAGAGCCTTATGGGATTTCCTTTGTAGGTAACCTGTTGCTTATCTCTTGCTGCTTTTAGGATTCTCTCTTTGTCTTTAATTTTTGGCAGTTTGATTACTATGTGTCTTGGTGTGAGGCCTGTTTGGGTTCTTCTTACTTGGGGCTCTCTGTGCTTCTTGAACTTGAATGCCTTCTTCCTTCACCAAATTAGGAAAGTTTTCTGTCACTATTTCTTTGAATATATTCTCTAACCCTTGCTCATTTTGTACTTCTTCGGGGATTCCTATGATGCGAATATTATTACGTTTCCTGTTGTCCCACAGTTCTCTTAAGCTGTCTTCCTGTTTTTTAATCGTTTTTTCCTTTTGGTTTTCTGATTGGTTGATTTTTTTCTACCCTGTCTTCTAATTCACTGATCCGGTTCTTAGCTTCCTCTACTCTGCTTTTTAGACCTTCCAATATGTTTTTCATTTCTGATATGTCGTTTTTCATTTCCAACTGGTTGATTTTCAACATTTCTATGTCTTTACTCATGGTGCTCATGTCCTTACACATACTGTTGAGCTTCCTCAAGATCATGGCTCTGAATTCTAGTTCTGTTAACTTGCTTAACTGCACCTCATTTATCTCATCTTCAGTAGAGGTCTGTTGTTCTTTCATTTGGTTTTTGTTTCTGTCTTTCACCATTTTGGCTATCACAGTGAGCTTTGGAGTCTGCCAAATTTTCCCTGTGGGTGTTGGTGTTCTGCTGTTTGTGGCTCCCTCTCCTGGGTTTGGATGAGGCAGGGAGGACCCACTTTCACCACAGCTGTCAAGTCTTAACTTTCCTGTAGTTCTTTTTGCCTGGAGGCTATTAGTAGAGATCTCCTGAAGACCCTTGGTTTCTGAGTTGCCTGAAAAACTCCCTCAGGTGCTCAGTGTAAGAGGATTTCCCGAGGTTGGGGCAGATGTTGGTTGGTAATGGGCCTGAATTAGCATAGCAAACTTTTTCTTAAAGGGCCAGATGGTAAATATTTTAGTCTTTGCAGACCAAGAGGCAAAAATCGAGGATATTATGTAGGTACTTATACAACCACTTTAAATTTAACCATTTCAAAATGAACATTTTTAGCTCACAGGCAGTTAAACACAGGCAGGCTGGATTTGGCCAGCCATAGTTTGCTGGCCCCGAGCTAAGACAACTTAAACTTTTTAATAATAAACAGACACAGGGATAGGAGTTCTACTACCATACGTCAACTTAAACTTTTTATTAATAAAAAGACACAGGGATATGAATTCTACTACCATACGTTAAGCTTCATAAGGGTAAGAATCATGATTTTATTGTTCACTGGTGTTTCCCAGGACCTAACATAGTACCTGGCAAGGTGCAAGCGCTCCGTAAATACTTGCTATTTGGTTTGGATTGAACATGATAATATAAACAGGCAACCCTGGGGAGTGGTGAGCCGTTAAGTTTTTAGTCCCTCTAATGTAGATTGAAGGCATTGTGTTGTTCCTGTGTTTATTTATAGCTACTACTAGAATGAAAAACTTACAATGTCTCCTTTGCTGAATTTTCTGGTTCATCTTCTTTGTTTCGCCCATGTTTTTCCTCAGGTGGTCGAACATGTCATCATCGTCATCAAGCAGACCCACGTCCCAGAGCCAGATAGCTAAAGGGGTCGATTTTTATTCAGATGAGGTAATAAAGTAATATTGTTAAATCTTAATTTTTAACTGCTTATAAAATTTAAACAGGGACTGCTGGTAGTTGCTGGAAATTATTTTTAAAATAGTTTCATTGATAACCTTTCTTTGAAGTATAGTTAGCTGAGTCAATGAGTAGCATCTTTTGAGAGCTCATCAGTGTAACTGTGTCAGATGTGAAGTCCTGCATATTTTAAAAATACCATATTCACTCAACTCTTTCTTAGTGTGCCCAGTTAACAATGGGTCAGAATAGGTATTTTTTTGCTCCTGTCGTCTATGTTTAGAGAAATAATGGCGATGATATCCTGAAAGCTTTTAATGTTACTTTAATAGAATATATATTAAGTACCCACTGTATGCTGCACACATTTTACATAAGAGATGGTGCATGGTAGTGATTTTCTTGTCACAGGTGTTCAGATAGTGACTGAAATGCAAGATGTCATGAAAGAAACTCCACTTCAAGACAGTTATCTGGACCAGAAAAATATAAAATCTCACCTAATTGAAATGAGGAAGAATAGGAAGAGGCAGAATCAGGACTTGTTTCTTGCCTTTATTCATTAGTTTCAGCCGAGTAGAATCGAAGCTGCATCGCAGAAGGAGGCTGGCCTTTCCCTCTCCTCCACGGCTGCCAGGAGTGGGCTTTGCTGGTTTCTGTTGACTTGTTTGAAGGTGCTTCTCTTAAGCCAAGACTCCTTTCTTTTGTTTATTTATTTATTAAATATGTTTTTATTAATTTTTTTAAAGAGACAGAAGGGAGAGAGAGAGAGAGAAACATCATGTGAGAGAAACATCCATTGGCTGCCTCCTGCACGCCCCCTACTGGGATCGAGCCCTGGGCGTGTGCCCTGACCTGGAATTGAACCGGGACCTCTCAGTCCACGGGATGATGCTCAATCCACTGAGCCACACCGGCTGGGCTCAGTTATTTATTTTAATTAAAAATTTTTTTAATTGTGGTAAAAACACTTTTAACTAAAGCTTTACCATCTTAACCATTTTTAAGAGTACAGCTCACTAGTGTTAAGTACATTCACATTGTTGTGTGACAGATCTCCAGAACTTGGTGATCTTCTGAAACTGAAAATCTCTGCCCATGGCAAAACTCCTGGTTCCTCTCCCCCCAGCACTCTACTTTCAGTCTCTGTGACTTTGACTACTCTGTAGATGCTTCGATGAGTGGAACCACACAGGATTTGTCATCTTTGTGACTGGCTCATTTGAGCATACTGTCCTCCAGGTTCAGTGCTGTTGTAGCACGTGACTCACTCCTTTTATTTCGAGCTTCAGCTGCTGCTATCATATTCCCTGTATCCTGGCCGTGGTTTAGAACCTATTGGAGGAGAAGACTCACCAAATTCAGGCTGCAGAGAATAATTGCAGCTTGAACTCAGTCTGCCAATTAAATCCTAACATGTTGCCCCAGGAGGCAAGTGAGAGGTTGTTGACTGGCTTGTTCATTTCAAAGCATCTAGAGCAGTGGTTCTCAACCTTCCTAATGCCATCACCCTTTAATACGTTTCCTCATGTTGTGGTGACCCCCAACCGTAAAATTATTTTTGTTGCTACTTCATAACTGTAATTTTGCTACTGTTATGTCTTTTTTTTTTTTTTTTTTTATCCTCACTCGACATTTTTCCATTTTTTGTTCAGATAGAGTGGGAGGGAGAGAGAGAGAAACATCGGCATGAAAGGGACACATCGAGTGGCTGCCACCTGCACAACCCAATCAGGGCCGGGGACAAACTGCAACTGAGGTACATGCCCTTAGTGGAGACCGAACCCAGGTCTCTCTGACCACAGGCCAGTGCTTTAACCGCTGAGCCAAACCGGCCAGGGCTCTACTGTTACGTCTTAGGCAAACCCGATGAAAGGGTCGTTCGACCCCCAAAGGGGTCGCAACCTACAGGTTGAGGACCGCTGGTCTAGAGGTACCTGTGGTTATATGTTACAGTTTTCAAATGTTTCTAGTTTCCAGTTCATGTTAGCTGCAAAGGAAAATTATAAGTAAATACTCTGTTGAACTTCTGTTTGACTTTATCTCTGATTTATTAATAAGTTCTATGTCTGATACTAACAGGAAATGAATCAGTAAATGAAAGTGAGTTTTTATTTCTCAAGGCATCTGGTTCTCACCAGAGATAGCTAACTTAGCTAACATTGGAATATGTTAATACCACCAACAAAACCTAACGTCAAATAATTATTCCTTTTTCTTTATGCCTTAAAAGAAACAAAATATTTGCAAAAAACACACTTTTTCTTCTGAATATTTAGTTGTAGAATAGTAAGAATCAGTGTTATCCTTCATCAAATTATGTTGTTTTTCATGTCTGAGGTTCATTAGTTTTCATTCTCTTTAATTGAATTCTGAGTTAATCTCTGATATTCCTATGTGTTCTTATAAGGCATGTAATCTACGGCCCAGTAGTATGGGAACTCTTTGAAAGTGAAATATTCCATCTATTTCTTTTTCCAAAAAAATACTTGAATGATTGCTTTGCTAGGTTTTTTTTCTTGCATCAGTCCAAGAGTAGCTGTTTATTTCTAGCACTAAAAATGAGTAATGAGAAATGAGAATTACAGCTATTCCTGATTAGGTGATGTGGTTTCATTATATTTTTGGCTGAATTTTCAGAACATTGGTTACTCCAATAATAAAATGTAAATGAATAATACCTATTCAAAATCCAAATGAAAATGACTTTAAGAGTATTTATTTTTCTGGCTTGCTCACACTTTATTTGCCTTTATTAAGGTCAATGGCTAAGAAAAATGTATATGGTCAATATTGTATGCACATATACCAGCATAAATTTTTATTCTTAATGCTTGCTAAGAATTTAATTGGACGTATTTATTTCAGCAGTGAAACAGCTAGTAAGGAAGGGAGGAAGAGAAAACATAAATTGGCAAACTTCATATTTATAAAGGAAACAGAAAAATGAAAGTCTGCCTCTTGTGAAAGGAGAAATTACTCTTACTGGTATTGTTTCGCCCCTAAGAACGTCTGTCTTGTCGCAGTGAAGTGTGGAACCATCTCTAAAGTAACATGTGTATGTCATTTCAGGACGACGATGATGATCCTTTTCTGAACATGAGTACTTTAAGAAGAAACAGAAGATAAAATATTTAATGGCACTTTGGAGTTTTCAAGATTCAGGAAAAGTCAAAACGTTGCAAGCTAAGAGTTTACAGTTGAAGATTTTTAAACTATTGCTGTTAACTGAAGAATCTGAAAGAGACTTAACAGAGAAACTAATGTATGAGAATTTCAATTTTTAGTATCATTTCCTGAACATGGCTCTATTACTTGAGGAACTTCCCAGCTCAAGGACATAGAACATAGCCTTGGTTTCCCTCATTTTTTAACCCGGTTGTTAACATTACCGAGGGATGCTCTATACAATTTAGACTGTTATTTTCCTGACATATATTAGTATATTTCTTAGTGAGAGCTTTGCTTAAATATTTATCTTGAATAAGGATTAAAATAAATATGCAAGTATATATTTCTGCTTCACAAAGACTATGTCAGTATTTTAATGCAGTTACATTTAGCCACAGTTGAGAAAAAGAGCTTATAAAATTTAACCTCTTTAAACTTGAGTAATTTCTAGAGATTCTCAATTTCGTGAAGGTAAAACAATCTATATGAAACTGTGCCTGAGCTTGCTGTTTGTTACTGAGAATGTTTGTTCTCTTGTCATGCTTGTGATGGTATTGGCCACGGAGACTTTGAATGATTAAGATGTACCTTATGCCCTGGCCAGTTTGGCTCAACGGTTTGAGCATCGGCCTGCGGACCAGAGAGACCCGGGTTCGGTTCCCGCCGAGGGCACGTACCTCAGTTGCAGTTTGTCCCCGGCCCTGGTTGGGGTTGTGTGAGTCGATGAGTCTCTCTCACATCTATGTCTCTCTCTCTTTCTTCCTCCCTCTCTCCCGACCGCTCTATCCGGAGATAAATGCAAAAGTGTTCTCGGATAAGGATAAAATAAATAAATGAATAAATGGGGGTGTTCTTGAAACTGGAAAAGATAGTAGAAAGGTCACACAAATCAAAGGGTCTCAGTTTTAATAAAATTTTTTTAAAAAGATGTACCTTCACAGTTATTGCCTTTTTTATTTTAGTTGTAGTAAAGATTTCAGAAGATTATGTTCCCATTGAGTGGTAGTCATTTTCTCCACTATTCTCCATTCTTCATGGTTCTTCCTCTTTCTGTAGTTCTCTGATCTGTTTCTGGGAGGAAAGAAACTGTGAAAAGGCCCCTGAGAGTAGCCTTCTGCTCACCTGTGAGGCAGCGCTAGTTAAAGACTCTGTGGAAGGTGTAGGTCCCGGCAGCACCCCAGCCTGCACTTCTTCCCAGGCAGCAACCAGCACTTACAGCATGTTCACGTTTATTGGCATAGTCAAACCTGCACGTGTCAGATTATAAAAGAACATTTTCATAGTGACTGCCTTTCTGTTACGCCTCTGAAATGACCTAAATCAAGAATTGTGATGTAACATTCTAATGAGTTTCTTGAAAAATATTTTTTATACCTAACCTGAGCACGAGGATTATTTTAGCAGGCAGCATTAGGTCAATGGAAGGCATTGTCCTGTGAGCGTCTCAGGCACTCTGCCCACATCCTTAATGTTCGCAGTGTTTGAATGAAGCCGAGGTGGAATGGGGCACTGCAGACCCCTGCACAGGGTGGCACCTGCTACCGCTCCTCTCACCCGCCACTGAGACGGTGCTGGGGTGAGGGCCGGAGGGGAGGTGGCCACCGCAGCCTCCTGCCAGGGCCCTGGGGGAAGAGGCTTCCCCCTTCTAAAAATGCGCTCCCAGCATGAGAGGTACCGCATGCGATGCAGTTAGCTCCGAGGAAGAGATCCCACCGCTGAGGGTTGCAATTCCCTTGAACTCGTCATTTTGTCACTAGTGTGTCACTTTCTGGAAATACAGTAAATAAAACATGAAAGGAAAACTATTTTGATTGAATATTGTTGCATAGCTAAATATGCCACATGTCCGTGGTGTTCTGTATCGCTACAGTACAAGCTAGGGGCTCAGGGTCAGTTCAGACATGTCCGTGCAGGTGTGTGGAGGTGACTCACCTGATCGTGGAGCCCCTGCGATTGCTCTTGGAGGCTGAGGGAAGAAGTCCTCCCATCATTCGGCAGCGAACGTATCTTTCTAGTGTTGTGTTCCCTATCATACAAATATACTAGTGCATTTACAAGGGTATGGATGCATTGTAGTTTTAGGAAATATAACTGGTGCTTAGAAAATTTAAGCACGTAGGTATGTAACTTTTCATTCAGGTAAGTGCACATTTTCTAAACTTTTAAAATTGCAAAATACAATACCAGGAAAGTCATGTGGTTTAACATACCTATGAAGTGAGCACTCCAGCTCAGGAAACATGCTAAGTGAGTTCTCCTCAGTTAAGCGAGGAACCACCGTAACTGCTGTAATTCGGAAGCTCATTTTGCCACAAGGTGGTGCTTCCACCATTAGATGGCAACTAGGACAATGCAGTTGCAAATCTGAAACTAAGAAGTTAGTGTAGTTTTGCAGTAAATTTGAAATTTGTAATAATACTCTTCCTATGCAGTAATACCAGAATCAGCCTTCTATTCCTGTATGTACATCGCTTTACCCATTTCACCTGGCTCAGCCTGTTACTAAGGGAATTGCCTGTTGGAGAAGTTTTACATATCAAATAGGTTCAAGATGAAAATGTTTTGTTTTAATAAACAAAGAGAAAAACCCTTTATGAGAAAAGTTGAATGAAAAAAATCTCATTGTAAATTTTTTTCTGTTGAAATGTGCTATATTTTAAAATATCTTTTTTTTGTATCTAGCATATATTTAATTCATGGCATTTTGTGATATTTTTTAAAGCTAACTATACCATTAAGATTCTTTTAAAGTTTTATATAATAAAGATGTGTTTTTTTGAGTCCAGAGAGCTTCTGAGTTCTTGAATGAAAAATGTCTAAATTTCATCATTTGTGTATCTCATTCCCTTTTAAGATGTATAAACTTTTTTTTTTTTTAATCCTCACCTGAGGATATTTTTCCACTGATTTTCAGACAGAGTGGGAGGAAGGGAGGGAGGGAGAGAAACATCGATGTGAGAGAGACACATTGATTGGTTGCCTTCCACACGACCCCGACCAGGGCCGGGGATTGAACTTCAACCAAGGTATGTGCCCTTGACAGGAATTGAACCCAAGACTCTTTGGTCCACAGGCTGATGTTCTAACTGCTGAGCCAAACTGACCAGGGCCCTTTTAATATTTTTGAAGTTAATGTTTATTAGCTTGATCTGAAAATGCTAGAATTTTAATCTGATCTCTGAAAGCCAGTTCACAACTTGCTGTTGCCATGCACGTTGTGTGTCTTGACCATGACTGATCACTGAATCTGACTTTAGTTGCTTTTAAATTGTAAGGGAGATACATAGTCTTCACTACCCAGACATTGAAACATGTATCGAGACGTGGATATTTCCCTGTAATCCTCTCTCCCCAGACATAACCTCTCCACAATTAGGTACATAATTCTCCAATTACTTTTGGCATGACTATTAACAGAAATTGTTGAATTAGAATCCCAAATTGTATAGTCAGATATTTTAGCCCCCATATCAAGCCATTTACGTTCACCTTGATACTTATCTTGACATTCTGATTTTTCCACATCTGTTTTGAATTAAATCATCACTGTCTGTGTTAAGGGGTAACTGCACTGCTTTCCGGAATGTAATGTCAATGTTATCTCTCAATTTGGGTCAAATAGAATATTCCATCTGTGGGCCTTGACGTCAGAAGTGGTGAGTGATTTCAAAGGGCTCGTAGCCCTTGACTGCATGTAACCATTGATGGGCGGAGACAGGTGCAGTGGCTGTTAGGCGGGTCGGCCCAGGCCCCACTCTTCTGCTCCCAGAGCCACCGCACCCTGGGGGTTATGTGCTGGTGCCCAGCACCAAGCAGGGAGTACCCTTGTCACACTGGCCTGTCGCAAGAGTTTTGTTCATGATATTTTTAAAAATCAGCTTTTTGCCCTAGCCGGTTTGGCTCAGCAGTTAGAGCATCAGCCTGCGGTCCGGAGAGACCCGGTTTCGGTTCCCGCTAAGGGCACGTACCTCGGTTGCAGTTTGTCCCCGGCCCTGGTTGGTTGTGTGGGTGGCAGCCACTCGATGTGTCCCTTTCACGTCGATGTTTCTCTCTCTCTCTTCCTCTCTCTCCCTCCCACTCTATCTGTACAAAAAATGGAAAAATGTCCTCGGGTGAGGATAAAAAATAAATAAATAAATAAAAATCAGCTTTTTCTCTACGAGAAGCTGATAACGTGTAACTCCAGTCTGCATTCGAACTGATTGTGGAGGAGTGTTTGGACTTGGACCAAATTGCTAGAGGCAAAAAAACCGTTCTCAGCTGCCTTTCTGTTGGTCCTATGTAGTCTGGAAATGGGGTCATGAAGTGAAGGCATCCAATTACGTTCCTTAAAATGTCTTACATAGCCTGGCCGGTGTTGCTCTGTGGTTGAGCGTCGACCAAGAGGTCACCAGTTCAATTCCCAGTCAGGACACATGTCCAGGTTGTGGGCCCAGTCCCCAGTGGGGGACATGCAGGAGACGGCCAATCAGTGTTCTCTCTCATTGATGTTTTTCTCCCTCACCCCTTCTCTCTCTAAAATCAATAAAGAAAAAAAAATTTTTTAATGTCTTTCCATAAACATTGAAATCAGTCCATTTATGCATCCATCACAGACATATCTGAAAGACTACAGGGCTTATCATCCCATTTTTGATCTCCAAGTTTTATAGTAGTGCTTTAAGACAAGATCTTGTTTTCTAAACTTTTAAATACTATTGAATTTATGGAAAATTTGCAAGAATAATAGAGAAGTGTTTGCCTTTTACTGGAATTTAGCAATTTTTAACATTTTGTCATTTAAAAAATTCAATTTTGTACCTGAAATGTTATCTGCCTCCTTTACTTGGCTTAATGTTCTTTTGCCCATTTGTGACGTAGCCCAGTCAAGGAGGGTAGTACTGTTTCTTGTGCCCCCACCTCACACCCACCTTCCCTTTCTCCAACCTATTTTAAGTGTATGCTCTTTTTCCCTCCTCTGTTGAGATACTGCCTACAGTACACCCAGTCCAAGTTTCCTTCCAGTTCTGATTCTCACTACCCAGCCCTCTGTGCCTCACCCACTCCTTTCCTTCTGTCCTCACGTCCAGCTCCTGACATAGCCATCTCTGTATTCCGCAGGGGCGGGTGTCCCTTCCCATCAAATGCAACTGATGCTGTGAAGGGAATGAGGAATGGAGGCAAGTGAAGGAGAGAACTGTTTATTGAATTGCTATTCCGTTGCAGGCTAAGGTATATATATAACCATGATGTAATTGTCAGGACAACACTGTAGAGTAGGCATTGCTGCTATTGTTTTTGTATAGGCAGGGCTTAAGCATAAACAGCTAACCAATGGTAGAGCTGCGATGGAAAATCAAATTCCATCTGAATCCAAATCTCATTCTTTCCTCATCACCACACTGTCTCCCACAACTGAGACATGTTCTGACTTGCAACTAAACGTTAGCTTCAAATCCTAGTGCCTCTTTGGACAGAGACCACACAGAAAAGGAGGGCCGAGTCCCAGGCAGAGTGTGAGTTGGGTCTAAAGTTGGTGGCGCTCAGGCAGTAAACCCAGGAGGAAGGCTTTTATTTATTTATTTTTTGGAGAGAAACATTTCAGAGGCTGATAGGGTTCATATTAAACAATGAGTGGTAAAGATGGGTGGCCCGTTGACCAAGTACTAGAGAATACTGAAATTGTAAATGGCTTCCAGTTGCTTTAGTTAGAATCTATAATAGATGATAGACTGAGGATGGGTGTCCCCTGGGATTCTCAGGATTGATTTAGTACATTTAATGTGTCCATCAACCAAAAATCTATTTAATAGTGGTTTCCCACAGAAAGTGTTTCTATCCACCCCCCCCAGTCACATTTTTCCTGATTATATATATTTTTAAATCTTTATTGTTCAATGTAGAATGTATTACAGATGTTCCACATTTTTCCCCCATTGACCCCCCTCCTCCCCACTCCCGCCCCCCTCCCGCCTTTTCCCACACTATTGTCTGTGTCCATTGGTTATGCATATAAGTTCTTTGGTTTATTTCTTACCACCACCCCAACCCCTTTCCCTTTGAGGTTTGTCAGTCTAGCAATGAATTTGTACTTCTTAATCCCTTCACCTTTTTCACCCATTCTCCCAACCCCCTCGCATCTGGCAACCAACAAAATGTTCTCTGTATCTATGAGAATGTTTCTGATCTACCTGTTCATTTTGTTTGTAGATTCCATTGTTGATAGATATGTATTCATTGCCATTTTGTTTGTTCATATATTTTATCTTTTTCTTCAAAAAGACCCTTCATCATTTCATATAATAACGGTTTGGTGTTGATGAACTTCTTTAACTTTTTCTTCTCTGGGAAACTCTTTATATGTCCATCGATTCTAAATGACAGCTTGCAGGACAGAGTAATCTTGGTTGTAGGTTCTTGCTTTTCATCACTCTGAATATTTCTTGCCACTCCCTTCTGGCCTGCAAAGTTTCTTTTGAGAAATCCGCTGACAGCCTTATGGGTACTCCCTTGTGGGTAACTAGCTGCTTTTAGGATTCTCTCTTTGTCTTGAACATTGTGCATTTTGATGATGATGTGTCTTGGTGTGGGCCTCTTGGGGTTCATCTTGTTTGGGACTCTCTGTGCTTCCTGGACTTGTATGTCTGCTTCCTTCACCAAGTTTGGAAAGTTTTCTGCCATTATTGTTTCAAACAGGTTTTCGATTTCTTGTTCTCTCTCTTCTCCTTCTGGCACCCCCAAGATGTGAATGTTGGCACCCTTGAAGTTGTCCCAGAGGCTCCTTACACTATCCTTAGTTTTGGGGATTCTTTTTTCTTTTTGCTGTTCTGATTGGGCGTTTTTTGCTTCCTTATATTCTAAATTGATGGTTTGCTTCTTGGATTTACGTACTCTAGTATTGAAGCTGTGTAAATTATTCTTTATTTCAGTTAATGCCTCCTTCAATTCTGACTGGTCCTTTTTTATTCTCTTGAGGCCATCACTAAGTTCACTGAGGTTCTCACTGAGTTCATTGAGTATCCTTATAAGCAGTATTTTGAACTCAGCATCTGTAAGGTTGCTTATCTCCATTTCGCTTAGTTCTTTTCTTGGGGTTTTGTTCTGTTCTTTCATTTGGGACCTGTTTCTTTGTCTCCTCATTTTGCCTGCCTTCCTGTGTTTGTTTCTATGTATTACTAAATGAGAGGTATGGGGCTAGCTGAGACCAGATGCTGCTCGTTTGAAAGAATTTAGGAAAAACCTGAAGCAGGATCCAAGACAAGCCAATCCTATGGTTAAGCAAGTGGCAACAGCTTGGGTGGGCTTGAAAGTTGGGTGGGGCGGGGCCTCAGGGAATCACCAGGGCGGGACATCCAGTGTGAGCCAGGTTGCTGGAGTCCCAGATATGGCGACTGTCTGCCGCCGCAGGGAAGGGCTCACCAAAGGAACAAAGGCCTCTGACAGCAAGCCTGTCTCAGAGAAAGCCCCCTCTCCAGCCCTCGCTCCAGTGCCAAACAGCTCAGTTCTTCCCTGTATGTCTCTGGCGCCCCTCGAGCTGCCTCCCCTCCAAGCTTAAAGGAAATGAGTCTGCTAAGTCCATGCGCGGGCCCTTTAAGGAGCTGCCTGGGGCTCCAGCCGCCTCAGCCTCCCTGAGCCTCAGTTCCCGCTGGTTTTTCCAGCCAGATGTTATGGGGACTTCTCTTCCTGGCACTGGAACCCTGAGTGGGGCACCTGGTGTGGGATGGGGACCCCTCAGTCCTCAGGAAGGACCTTCCCAGCCGAGGTGTCCTCCTGATTTTTATCCGCCACACGTGGGTGTGGGACCAGCCCGCCCGACTCCGCCCCTCCTACCAGTCTGGATGTGGCTGCTGCTTTAATTCCGTAGTTGTAGGACTTCCGTTCGGCTTGATTTCAGGCAGTTTTGAATGATGGTTGTTCTGTAGTTTAGTTGTAACTTTGATGTGGTTGTGGGAGGACGCGATACCGCGTTTACCTACCCGCCATCTTGACCGGAAGTCCTGATTATACTTTTTAAAAAAGTCTAGGAAACCCCCAAAATACCGAACAGCATAAAGGAAAAATATATGTTACATATAATATATAAATATATGTAACATACATATATATGTGTGTATACACACACATATACATGCATATGTATATTTGTGAATATAGCTTCTTTGTTCCTTTAAGATAAACGATTACATGTGAACTTTTTGGACAAAGAATGTGGTCATATTTAAAGATTTGGTAAAAACTGACAGTTGCCTTGTATGGCTAAATTACAGACTGGAAACATAAATAGCTAATAAGCCTAAGACTTTATTAGTAATTAAGTGACATCACTTTTAACTATCAAAACAGAATTGTTTCATTCACTCAATACTGGTTGCCAGCTCTGTGTCAGGCACTAAGCAAATACCAAAAGAAGCCCACAGCAGACACAGTGGAACTTTTAGTCTAAAAGAAATACACCCTTTAGGGAACTCTAATTTGCATGCCAGGACTGTGCTAAGCACTTCATAAACATTTCTTAATCACCACCAAATCCTAGGAGGTAAGTATTTTTATCTCCTGAATTAGGAAGCAGATGTTCAGAGACAACGGCTGTATGGCACAAGTCACACTGCTGTATGGGCTGAGGACAGAAGCCCAGCTCTGACTGACTCCAAAGATCTCACCAATCAATAGCTTCTGGGTGAAGATTTTTAAACCCTAAAACTCTTTGGAAAAAACTTTTTACAGTGCACTTCAAAAGTCAAAGCAATGACGAGGTGGTGAGCGCCGTGAAAGGTGCCTTCGCCTTGCTCGTGGGAATGTAAGTGGGCATATCCGTTCTGCACAATCACCATGAGCCCTAAAACTTCATCCTGTTTACCTGGGATTCTGTTTTTTAGACTCTACCCTAAGGAGAAAATCAGAAATGTATTCAAAGACTTATGTACAACTGACTGAATATTTGATTAAAAAAAAAAGTATACATAATATACTCTATATTAATATATAATATACTCTTTATATTAATATCAGGTTAAGTGATCTAATTATACAATGTCTGAAATTTACTTCAAAATAACCTGGGCCAGGAAGGGGAAATAGACTGGAGCTGGAGGATGAATACATGTGAGTCTATTATGCCACATTTCTATATAAAGTCTAAAATTATTTTTGTAAAAATATGATTTCATCAAGCATTTATTATAGTGGGGAAATAACACTATGCTGTGGCATTTCATGAATCAAAAATATGCAGCCATTAAAAGGGATGTTTCTGAGAAAAATTTAGTAACATGGAAAATGCTCTCAGAATAATGTAAGCAAGACACAAAACCAATAACATCTTAATTATGTGAAAAGATTTAAAGGAAACGCACTGAAATGTTAATAGCAGTGTTGTGGTGATTTTTATCTTCTCATGTGATTTTGTGTTATTTTACAAATACCACTTATACTTAGGGGAAAAAAAGAGTTTACAGAGGAAAGTAGTCCATCTTTACCTATTACAGGTCCCTTGTTATTGTCACTGTCAGAATGGGTCACTGTTCTGATCCACCAACTGAGCTGATGTAAACCAGATGACAATTTTTGATTATGTGTGAAGAGATCATTAGCAGAGAGGAAATCGAACTGCTGGCTTTGTGAATGTATACCTAGACTTCTCCCACAGGACATGGCCGTTTGCGGTCATCAGAGGCATTTCCACTGTCAAGGAGCGATGATGAGACTAACAGCTCCGCTTTAGCTCTGAGTGCTTTGGAATTTTTGTCTTTAAAAAACCTTCAATAATTAAGTTTTCATGCATTAAATATTCAGTAGGAGCCTGCTCTGTGCCAGGCACCATGCCAGGCTTGGCTTAAAAGATGAAAAGAGCTGAGTGTTTGCACTCCAGGGAGCTCAGTCTACTGGGAGAGACTGATGTGAAGAGTTGTTAAACGGTGTAAAAATAAAAGCTATGGTGGAGGTAAGCTCAGGATGAGCCATCAGACCCAGGCTGGGGGGCCACGGCCTTGCCAGAAGTTACTTGTTGCTAAGGTCTTTTATTTAGCAATTACCTTTCTAGGTATACAATAAATGGCGCGGTCATTTTCCTCACACAGTTTAGATTTTATGACTGTGCCCTTAATTTCAGGCATTTATGATATCCTTCATGGTATTTTTTTTTTATCCTGAAATACAAGTGTAAAACATTGTATAAGTATACTTTTTACTACATGGAGATGAAATAGTACATTTGTGTTTTTACCAGAATCAGTATCACCCACAACTAGCCATTGTATCAATGGCTTTTCATGGGGATTTTCTCATAGGTTTTATCTTGAATAAAAAAGCTCACAAGCCCTGGCAGGTTTGGCTCAGCGGTTAGAGCATTGGCCTGTGGACCAAAGAGTCCCGGGTTCAATCCCGGACAACGGCCCGTACTTTGGTTGCGGTCCCTCCCCGGCCCCAGTTGGGGTCATGTAGGTGGCAACCAATCAACGTGTTTCTCTCACATCAATATTTCTCTCTCTCTTTCTCTGTCCCTCCCTCTCTGTCTGAAGATAAATGTAAAAATATTCTCGGGTGAGGATTAAAAAAAAAAGCTCACAAGTCTTTTCAATCATTGCAGATTTATATGTATCTTAATATTACTGTTCAGCTGCTTTAGAGAACTATGAAGAAATACAAAATCACCTGAGTGAAGAGTTTTGGGTTTTGAGTAATTTTGCTCTTTTGTGTTGGCTGAAAGCTCCCTTGTATGGACATTGCAGAGACACTGTACACATATAGATAGTAAGAAAAAGTCTTGTCTCAATAACCCCCTTAAACTTTAGGAAGGCAAATGACCATTTCCTGAAAAGTACAGAATATTATATTAAATAGTTACTGGCTAAGCAGTAATTCATAAAACTCCATTTATACAAGACTAATATTGCCAGCTGAGGACCATAAAGCCCCACATGTGCTAAAGAAAAACAAGTTTGCAAATATTGAAACTGACTTTTTCCTTCCTCTAAACTGGTTTAACCATATCAAGTGAGAGGACCATCAGCCAATAAAGAAGTAAACTGCTCAAGTGTCCAGAATTCAGCCTCCAGAGCATGCATCAATTTTCAGCCATTTCAGCTAAGACTTTTCTTATGACAAACAAACAAAAAATGATGAAAGCAGCATTTACTTTGTTGGAAATACAAATAAATAAATAAATAAATAAATAAATAAATAAATAAATAAATATTGCCAATTCCATAAAATATTCAAAGTGGATTTTGTTTTTATAAGTAAATAAAATGATGTTTATCTTTTTTTAAGTTTTAATTATTCTTACTGTTAAAAAATCATTCAAAGTTACGTCAGCCTTTAAGGATAAACTTTGGAGTATTTAAAAGAACATGTTTGGAAAACTGAGCCACATTTTTATCTGCCAGCATTATGCCTTGTTCTTGGCAGAATCAGCTTGATTTCTTCTTTTCATGTTCCAGTTATAAACCTTGGCCATATGGACTTCTGTGGTAGTATATTGATCTCGAAGAAAGTCAAGGTCTTCCTCAAGAGAATCAAGGTTCTTTGTGGCAGTCGAACATTATTTTCCAACAATGCTTGAGCTTCATCAAGATCATATTCAAGCATGACATCAGCCCCAGCCACGGGCACACTCTCCATAGGAGGAGCTGAGTTTTGCAACACAGGGCATCTGCCTGTAAGAATCGGGTCTCCATGAGCTGGTGGGCTCTTCTTCTGCATGTACTGTAGAATTTCTGGAGTCTGCTTTTCTGGAATCTGACCTTTTAGCCTCCTTTTGGGAAAGTCGAGTTCCATAAATGTATACTTCTGGTATGTTCTCCCAGCTGCACTAGTACTGTAGCCGCAGTCTCCCTTCCAGGCTGTGTCATGAGGGGACCTACGCCCCCCACAGACGCGCTCCAGGAGTCCCGGGTGGGGTCCCGGGTGGGGTCCCGGTGCCCCCCCGCCCGGTCTCCGCAGCCACTTCTGTCACAGTGTCTTCACGGCGACTCCTGAATGGTGTTTTTAAAAATAGTCTGGTTGGTCGAGATCTGACTTTTACATTCAGATCCTACTTGTTTACTTCACTCGTTTTTTTCCCTCAGAGAGAGATGATCACTATATTTCAAACACCACACACTTCCCCTGTTCCCTTGCCTGCAAGCTGAAATTTCAACTGTAATTGCCAGGATTTGTCTTTATTATCAGAGCATGAACTTTATAAAATAGAAGTCAGGATAAAATTAGTGAGAAAAGACAACTTTATTTTTTATTTTTTTTGGTGCTCAAAATTAATGGCCTCAAGTGCTAATTTTAAAAAATCTTATTAAAGCATTTTTCAAAACAGTGTAAGATAGATGATAGCTATTGGTTACATCCTGTAAGAATGAGTTGCAGATCCAGTGATACTTTCTAGAAATATCTTTTAACAAAATTTCCACTTGGTATTGTTAAAAAACCACCACCACTGCCCTGGCAGTGTGGCTCAGTGGTTGAGTGTCGACCCAGGCACCAAGAGGTCGCTGGTTCGATTCCTGGTCAGGGCACATGCCCAGGTTGTGGGCCTGATCCCTAGTGGGGGGCATGCAGGAGGCGGCCAGTCGGTGTGCTCTCTCATTGATGTTTCTATCTCTCTAAAAAAATCAATAATGAAAAAAAACAACCACCACTAACCATTCCCTCCTCAATAAGATGCAGTATTAATCAAGTAGCTTAAATATCACGCTTAATTATCCTCTTTCTGGGGATCTGATTTGAAGCAAAGCACGCAGCAAAAATAAAAGAAGCAGAAAGAATAGCTCAATAGCAATTAATGTAGAATTAGAGCTGGTGCTAAGAAATGTGACTCAACCTGTAGGATTGCAGAACATCTTTTTGAAACATTAATTTCATGGTTCTACTTACTAGAGGAACTGTATCATTTTCTCTTTGCCCCCTCAGAGATCTAATGAAAAAAATCCTTATTTTAAGTGCTTAACCGGCAACAGAACTAGAAAATGCAGTTTTCACAGAAGGTAGGTTTACATAGAGTTCAGAAGACGGAGGTTTATATATTTTTGAATGATTAAAATTTAGATATGTCCCAGGATCCTACTAGGTAGAAAAGGGAGTATTCTGAATTGAGACTTGCGTCCTGGGTTGTCCAGATCCAGGTGCGCTGTGCCTGCTGCGGTGCGACATGTCCCCGGCGTGCGTACTGTGCTGGGCGCTGGGACGTAGCATTAGGAATAAGATCACCTCTGGCCTAGAAGAGCAGGCAGTTTAGTGGGAAAGACTGAGGATAAGTAAAAAATAGGGTACTCGAGGGAGGTACATCAGGGAACGGGTCTCGTGTTACGGGAGAACTTTTACATGAGTAGATTTGAGGACACTGACTGTTCTGAGACTGTGGCAGTCAAGGGTCTGCGAAGTCTTCACAGGAGGGACAGCACTTCAGCTGGGTCTTATAGAGTGAAAAGTTTTTATGGCCCTGGGATGGGAGAGGATGGTTCTAGACAGAGAAATAGCATCTTCAAATACATAGGAGCATCACAAAATTGATGGGTTGTGCACTGATCTCAAGATTTTAACTATGGTGAACAAGTGAACAAAAAAGGAGCAAGTAGAAGAAAGTGAGGGAAGAGTGGGATAGAGTGAGTTTAGTTGGGAGAGTGTTGAATTTTGAGTATATGGGGGTATTCCAGGTGAAAATGTCCTATCTACGATTGAATAAATAATATTGATCGGAGCTTTCAACAGAGGTGATAAGTAGAGATACAGATGTTGGGAGTCATTGGTGAGTGATGGTTCAGCCAGTGGAGGAGCAGATAATGGGGACTAGCACCCCAGAGCACCAATGCTTAACTAGCAGCCCTGTGGTACAACTAGTGCTACCATTTATCTACATTATGTATTAAATGGGCTGTTATGAGTTGGCCCAAGAATCATGCCACCATTTATAAAACTTTCTATGTAAAAGTGCAGAGTAAGTTCAAGCAACTTACAAACAACTCTGCAGGCACAAACTGTAAATTGGAGGGTGGGCATACTTTCCTTAACTTATCCTAACTATATCTTTTATTTTTTTAAAAAAATTGAATGCAAAATATTTAATTTTGCACATAGAGAATAAAAGGTAATCATTAGCATGAAAAAGAAATGGATTTATGATCAACATTATGCAGAATGAAAGCAAAATTGCAAATACCAGCCTACTCATATGGAAATCTTTAAGGTTTATACTGATGCATACATGAGTGCTTAGTATCCAAGTGTGCAATAAAAAACAAAAACAAAAACATGGCAGCTTAAGAAAGTTCCAGTGTTTCAAAGGAAGCACTTTTTAAATGCAGTACATGAAGAATATTTAGTTATATCATAAAATAAATGCAGCACTATAAAATGAAGGGAGACTATTTATACATGGACTTTCGGCCTTTTCCCGCCTACATGCTGCAACCATCTTCAACCAGCTGAACTTAATCTCATCGGTTTTAAGAGTTTGTTTTTCTCTTTTTCTCCTACTCAGATCGCATTTCAGGCTGTTCAGCAGATGCCTGTGATTCTGGTGATTCAAATCTGCCTGTGATTCTGGTGATTCAAATCGCTAGTGAAAGTTTGTTCTCCATTTCCTCAGTTTTTCAGGAGCTTTTCTTCATAAAATGATCTCCTGCTGCTTGAAGTACCTTCTGTCTTCCTCATCATCAAGGACTAGATTCAGAAAGTATCTTACTGTACATCTTTTGTTCACATCTCTCATTGTTAGAGTTGGGTCATATCCCGCTAAAAATAGTCTTATTGGAATTGATTCACCTCTGAATGGTGCACCATCCATTATTTCACATTTAGCAATTGTTTTCATCTTAGTTGTGGTACTGGGTCCAATTCCTGTGATCTCTTTTTTTATCGGTTGTAACTCCATATGTTGGATTTTTATTCTTACTAATAAGAAGTACATTTTTCAGCCCTGGCCGGTTTGGCTCAGCAGTTAGAGCGCCAGCCTGCAGTCCAGAGAGACCCGGGTTCAGTTCCAGCTAAGGGCGCGTACCTCAGTTGCAGTTTGTCCCCAGCCCTGGTTGCTCGTGCGGGTGGCAGCCACTCGATGTGTCCCTTCATGTCGATGTTTCTCTCTCTCTCTCTCTCTTCCTCTCTCTCCCTCCCACTTTATCTGAACAAAAAATGGACAAATGTCCTCGGGTGAGGATAAAAAGAAAAAAAAAGAAGTAATTTTTTCCAACAATCACATAAATCAGTGGTTCTCAACCTTCCTAATGCTGTGACCCTTTAATATAGTTCCTCATGTTGTGGTGACCCCCAACCATAAAATTATTTTTGTTGCTACTTCATAACTGTAATTTTTCTACTGTTATGAATCGTAATGTAAATATCTGATATGCAGGATGTATTTTCATTGTTACAAATTGAACAGAATTAAAGCATAGTGATTAATCACAAAAATAATATGTAATTATATATTGTAAAATATTTATTTCTAATTACAAATAAATGAAATTTTGTCTTGAAGCATGGTGTAGCATGGGTAACAGCCTTAATATAACAACAGTAAACTACATTGCTACATTTTGCAACAATATGTGTAAAAAGCCAATGTCAGTGCGAAGGTTGAGATTGCTTCTTTCTCACCAGAGCAGAAATTCTCGGGGCAGTCTTTGCAAGAGCACAACGAAGATCATCTTCCACAACAAGTCTACTTCTGTATTTAGACTTGATAACCAACAAACTAGAAAACTCTGTTTCACAAAGATATGTTGTTGAAAATGGACAAAGAAGGCACAACACAGTCTCAGACAGAATAGGATATGACTGCAAACACTTGATCCAGAGTTTTGTAACTGGCATTGTAGAGAAATCAGTTCTCGCTGCATTGCTGTTAATAAGTTCAATGAACTCCTCTTGTGCCGTGTCAGGAACATCTTCAACTTTGACTGACAATGGACTTCTAGCAAGTGCAAATGGGGTGTCAGGTAGATTTGGAAAGCACAATGAAATTTTGTCTGCAAGCATGTGCAAGTGTTCTGTCACAGAAATTATCATCGTAATCCTTTTGTCTGGTTCAATGTCATGTTCCTCAAAGAAAGCAGATAACGTAGGCGATATGTAAATTTTATTTCATCCAATTTTTTTTTTTTTGCCAAAGCTGAAGTTTCATTTGGAATGATCGATCTTTTCAGACAAATCGAGGCATGTTGCATTTGGTCCTTGCAGTGATAAATTTAACTCATTCAAAATGGCAAAGATGTCAACCAAGTAAGCTATTTTCTGCAGTTCACTTTTATCGCTGAAAAGTGCTTCGAACTGTGGTCTTGCTTTCTGATTAAAAAACATTTTGAGTTCATCATGAAGCTCAAAAACACGTTTTAAAACTTTTCCAGTCCAGTCGACAACCATCTCACTTCAGTGTGAAATAGCAGAGCATTGTTCGGTGCATCTAACTCGTTGCACAGTTGCGGAAACAGTCGACTGTTTAAAGTGCTCGCCTTTACAAAAGTGACAGAACTTATGATGCTTTTCACTACTTAAAGATGAGTTTCTTTTTTGCAAACCTCTTGAAATAACAGCTACTGCACGTGATGTAGTTGACACACTTGTTCATTTCTGAAAGAGCATAAGATCTCTTGGGAGAAGGTTTGTGGTGTAACTCTTGTGGCAGAGGCTTTGTTGCTAATACTTGCCGATGAATTATACAGTGAGTTCTGACAACTTTTGGTGACTCATTCAGTACCAAACGTTGAAATCCAGATCGACATCCTAGCATAGCTGGAGCAGCATCTGTGCAAACACCACAAACCTTCTCCCAGGAGATCTTATACTCTTTCAGAAATGAACCAAGTGTGTCAACTACATCACGTGCAGTAGATGTCATTTCAAGAGGTTTGCAAAAAAAGAAACTCATCTTTAAAGTCGCCATCATTAATATACCTCACGTAAACCAGTAACTGTGAACAGTTTGCAATGTCTATAGATTCATCAAACTGGATACTAAATATTGGAAGTAGAGCAGATTTCATTTCCTAGATTACCTGATCAAGAATATCAGCAGACATGTCATCTATTCTGTGGACAGTGTCGTTAGATAAAGAAATTGCACTCAATTTCATAACAAATTCATCTCCGATCATAACTCAAACAATGTCTTTGGCCACTGGCAACAGTAAATCCTCAGTGATGGTGTGAGGTTTCATAGCTCTGGCAATTCTGAGTGCCACCAAATATGGAGCTTCAACAGCTGCTATGTTTTGTTTGTGGTACTTGCCACCAGTGCAAAGTCTGGCTTTCTTGAGTCCATCAGCTTTGCTTCTAAAATAGTTGGTATCTTTGCCCACAAAGCTCAGATGCTTGCTATCAAAATGGCATTTTAGTTAGTTTGGCTTCATAGAGTCAGCCGATAGAACTTCATAACAAATAACACATTGCGGTTTCTAAACCCTTACTGTAAAAAATCCTCACTATATTTTCTTTTCTTAATGTTCTTCTCTACATGATTTATTGTCGTGGGATGGTTTGCTAATGAGAATAATATGTAACAATAGTTTTAATAATACAAAAGATGATACATGGCATAGTTTAGTCAATATAGTTCATTAAAGTTTCCTATTAATTACCATTCTCTGTGGGGTTTTTTGTTTTTTTGTTGTTTTTTTTTTTACATACATGTTACTATCACAAGGGAACAGTATTCACATCAACCACAGCTGAATATAAAATGACTGATCAGCATCAAGATTAAGTTCCCAACCTGGCCGGTTTGGCTCAGTGGTTGGAGCATCAGCCTGTGGACCAGAGTCCCAGGTTCAGTTCCCACTAGGGGCACGTACCAAAAAAAAAAGATTAAGTTCCCATGGTACAGATATATATATATAGATATATATAGAGATATATATATAGATATATATATATTTGAGTAGTTGATGATTTTACAGTACATGATTTTACATTTACCCAGTAATTATAATTCATGAAGTATCGTTTTACCTCCAATTCTGCTGCTTTCAACACAGTAGCTGCTTTTAACAGAGTAGCTGCTTTCTACACAGTAGCTGCTCTCTACACATGTGTGACTGGTCCACATAAGTACACCACAGAACCCCATCACATACATCTGTATTTGTACAGGGTGTATGTGATGGGGTTGGTGCAATGATGTCATCATGCTGGGTACTCGTATGTGGGCGTATCTGTGTGTGGGCGGACCCGCCTGGAGATGGATAGAGGAGCGGTGTCTCGGTTCCTAAGACCATCAGAAATGTTTTCTGATGATTTTAGGTGACCCCTGTAAAAAGGTCATTCGACCCCCAAAGAGGTCACAACCTACAGGTTGAGAACCGCTGCTTTAGATGATACTTTGATTTATTATATTCAAATTCTATGTGTAGACAATCTTCAATGCCCACTTCCATCTTAATAGAGTTGTTAATATCAGGATAGGTAGCAAGCTGGTGAACAATGAGATCATATCCTTTTACCAAGTCTGTCGGTCTTCTTACTATTGCCACTTTAAGAAAATACCTCAAGCAGACATTGGCACCGATGTAAGATTCATATGGCTTTTTAACTTGCATAAATTCAAAATCATAACTTCTGCTCTGCGTCAGTTCTCCAGGTAAGGCAAGTTCTTTGACTAGGTTTACAAATTTATGAGTATTGCTCTTGCAATTGAAAAGTTCAATTTGACCTACAAGTTCAATTCTAATTCCTCAGTGTTCTAGCCTCTTTCCAGGTTGCTTAAAGGCTAGGTTTACCTTTCCTGAAACAGATTCCCCATCACACAAAAGATGGTGTTTTTCTACTTTGCCATCTTCAGTTTTCATTTCCGCCATTTTCCTGGTTTCCCCATCATTAAGGACAACATCGATCTCACAAATGGGACCCAAAAAACCGCCAAGAAAACTCATTGTCAGCGCCGCACCACCACGCCCCCCCTCTTCGCTCCTCTTTTCTTCCTAACTATATCTGTACCCTAGGGCTCCAGTGTACTGGAATTGGGAAACCAGTTCCTTGCATAACCTGCCCACACACTTTGCGTTTTGATTGCATCTGGGAATATGTGCAGCCATGCTTGCTATTTCAGGCCTCCTTGGTTCATTTGTAAGTCAAGTAGGATGACATACGTTTGCCATGAATACAAACTTCGAGTGACTGCTGTGTGTCCGGCATGGTGCTAATTGCTCTTTCTTGCCCTCTGTCTGCCACTGTGATTGACAACAGAGAAGAACTGTGAGTGACATGAGTTTTTAACTTTTCAGGGAACAACACGTGTCAAAGTAGCAATTTTCCGTGGTGGCAGGCATGTGGATATGGCGAGGCCCTCAGAAACACTTCCTAAGGCCTCTGTGTTGTATCATTCATTATTCTACAGTTCTTCATCTCTTGCCCACCTCTGTGTAATTACAATTCGGCACATACTGACTGCACACAGTGTCCTTGGTTTTATTCAGAAGGCACAAAAGAAGGCAGTGCTTCCTTCTGTAGAGCAGCTTTGTGTCTTCCCAGGTCTCCTTAGTAATAGCAGCAGTAACGTTACAGGACCAGTGAAGCCTGAGAGGAAGGAATGTCTTTTAGTAACTTAGTCTTAGTGCGGGGTTGATGGTGGGGGGAATGTTCTTGTTTCATGATGTGCTGGGTTGTTTCAGCGGGTCAGGGTAAGCTGGGCACAGTGGGCTGGGCCGGGACCTCGGGAGGCCTGGGCTGAGCAGAGAGCTGAACGCCTGGGGAGAGGACGAGGATGTGATTCTAGATTCTTGGATATTGTCAGTGCTCTAACCCTTCAGAACTCCAGTCCAACCTCCAGCTGTCAGCACCAGTATTTGTGTGCCTGAGGTCCTTCTCCTCCCTCTGGGGCCCATTTAAGCTGCCGACTGGGCAAGCAAAGTGTAGGAGAGATGCCACACCACGGGAGCAGCCTTCAACCGGTCACTGGCCGGAGTCGGTGTGTAGGGATCCCAGCTCCCTCCCTCGTTGGCTTGCACAGCTGATGTGTTTGCTTTGCACTGGCTTTGCCAGCAGGGTCACACTCCAGTCACCACAGTGGCAGCTGGCCTCACAGTAACTTCCCTTCCTTGTCTCACTTTCCAATTTCCTGCTAGTGTTTGCCTTCACCTCCAAAGAAACCCTTACACCAGAATCTTTGTCTCAGGATTTGCATCTGCAAAAGGCTATGAAGGAAAATGTGTTACCTCATCTTTCAGAGAGAAAGTTTCAGGCCCCTGGCCCTCACACCTACCAGATGGGCATGGTGAGCAAGGACTCAAGCCAATCTTAGTGAAGTGGTCCATATTATGCTGACCTACCTTTGGTTTCCTTCTTTGTGCTTGTTGCTGACTAGCCCTCTTCTGCCAATACATTCTTTTACAATACTGGGCACCATTTGAGTAACCCGAATTCCATTTTCTAAATCACCATCCTTGCCTACCCCAGATGGTGCCAAGTCAACTTGATAAAGCATCAAATGTACCCAAGCTCTTGAGTTACATGTTTACAGCATCTCTTGGTTTATTTCCTGTAGATAAGTACCTATTATTTCATCTGCCTGGCAACCCTGTCCCCTCTCCTAGGAACATCACTTAATCTCCTTTTCCAACCACATAATTCTCGGAGCCCTGCCAGGACCATCAGCAGAAATGAAGGACTTCTGCTCACCATCAGTTGCCCCAGACATAATTGCTTAAAAGAGTGAATTCGAGGTGAAAAATGAGACAAGAGTAGACTTCTTTGAACTTGTAAATAAAATAATGGAGAGGGGTTGAGGTCAAAGGAGGATCTTTGGTGTTTTTTGTGTTTGATTTCAAACTGAAAACTCAGCAATCATCTTGATTCCTCCTTCCAGTCCCTGTCAACCTTGCTCCTCCCCTTGCCAGCACCTTGTCTTAGGTCTCACCTCCTCCTCTGGATTATTTAGCCTTCAAACCTCCTACCTCAAGCCCGGCTCCTCTATCTTCCATTAAGTTGCTAGCGTGTTTTTTCTAAAATGCAAACCCGTCTTATCAGTCTCTACTTACAGCCCTTCTGTGACTTCCCATTGCTCTCTACAAATCGTTCAAATCCTTATGAGGATTTCCAGACTGGTGAGGTCCTTCTTATTCAGGCTCCTGCCCACCTCCCAGGCCTCTGCACTCATCTCCTTGCAGAACATGCTCTATTCTTTATACTCCTGCAATCGGCGAGTGCGCCCTGCTCTCACTCCGTGACTTTGCATGGACTGTGCTTCCTTCCTTACAGAGCACTCCATGTTCCTCCCTCTGCCTCCTCCTCCCTGACCCAGCTGCCTCTTGCTGGTCTCCCAGGACTGAACTGAAGTGGCACTTCCTCTGGAAAGACTTTCCTGACTCCCTCATACCTGGATAAATACACCTTGTATTTTATTACGGTTACAATCAAACCATTTTCTAATGACTCGGTAATAGAGGAGCTTGACCTGTGTCTCTGGAGTTTGAGAGCGTACAAAAGCTGATATTTAACTCCTGGAAAAGTTCCGGAGTAGCTGGGCTTCCCCTCATGGCCCAGTGGGAAGACAGGACTTTGGTGGGAGGGGCCTGTTCCCCAGGGTTTAAGTGGGACAGAGGCGCAGGCTTTCCCCTGGCCAAGCGGACACCTAAGCTTGAGTCATTGGATGGAGTCCCCGCCCGACAGCACTGCTCAGTGTGGTGAGATTAACAACAGAAAGAGTCTACCTGGGATTTACCATTACGATAGGGGTGAAGAGGCATTTACAAATAGCCAATTATGGCATCCTAGTACCAGAGTGTAATGAGGTGGAAGATCCATACAGGGGTCTCTGAACACCCCACATAGAGAAAAAGAAAAGCTATTCACCAAAACCAGAAAAGGTAAACGACTTCCCCAGGATTTTACAGCTCAGTGACAGAGCTGGGGTTTGAGCCTGATCCCACAGGATCAGGTGGGTGAGTGGCGGGCAGGGGTGAGTGGGAGAGAGCTCACACTGGGAGTGGAAGCAGGTGAGCAAGAGAGCCAAGATTCCTGGAACAGTAGGTGGGGAGCATCAAAGTGATGTGTATAATATTCCTGACTACAGCTTCCAATCTTCAAACTCACCACTAGCCAAGAAGTGGGCACATGGCCACTTATGTCTTTGGATTCTTTGATCCTGTTAGAAGAGTTTCCTTGGGAAACCAAGCCTCCCACATGAAGTCTGAGTAAGTGGAAGGAAAACGTAACCCCCAGAACCGCTGAAGTCTGGTCACTAAGGGTCCTGGAGGAAGCCTAACCTCGTTGCATTGTTAGCCTTGATCCCAGAGCCATCAGGACTGAGGGATCCACCTGAGTATTGGAACCTCGTCAGGGCTGAAGCTCAGACGCAAAGCAGTGGAATGTATCCTTGTCGCCGAACAGGGAGGCCCTGAAGCGGGCACACCCCGTCTTTGCAGTGTGCCCCACACTATCCGGACTCGCCCCCAGGGCGCCTTCGCCTCCCTTTAAGAACGAGGCTTAAGCAGAACCCGAGCAGACGAACGCGCCTCACGGAACCAGGCTGGGGTGCCCTGCCGGAGTTTGAGTCCCGAGTGGGGCGCGCTGGGTGGGGGAGCGGCGCGGAGCTGGCCGAGCCGGAGCGCGTCACCGTCGCCGCCAGAGACGCTGCGCTGCCCAATCGGCGGAGGCGCTGGGTCGCAGTCTCGGGGCGCAGGGACATAAAAGTGAGGCCCCAGCCCCGAGCGCGTGGATCGAGGGCTGGACACCGGCGGCGAGCGGGCGCCCGCCCGGCTCTGGGAGTCCCGGGTCCCTCCCCGGACAGCCCCGCGCGCCCGCCCCGCGCCCGGCCGCCGGCAGCCCGGCGGGGACATCCGGACGGCGAGGTCCCGGGCGCCGTGGTTACTGCAAAATGGTCCTTCTCTGGGCGCTGCTCCTCCTGCCCTTGGCGGGAGCCACCGAGCGCCCCGAGGGCCGGGAGGGCGATCCGGGCCTGGCGGCGGCCCTGGCCGCGCCCAACGCCTCGCACTTCTTCTGGAACAACTACACCTTCTCCGACTGGCAAAACTTTGTGGGCGGGCGGCGCTACGGGGCCGAGTCCCAGAACCCCACGGTGAAAGCCCTGCTCATCGTGGCGTACTCCTTCATCATCATCTTCTCGCTCTTTGGCAACGTCCTGGTCTGTCATGTCATCTTCAAGAACCAGCGAATGCACTCGGCCACCAGCCTCTTCATCGTCAACCTGGCCGTGGCCGACCTAATGATCACGCTCCTGAACACCCCCTTCACCTTGGTAAGGGGGCTGGGCGGCTCTGGCGCCTTCGCAGGCCCTGGGCTCTCATTCTCTCTCCTCGCTCAGTCCTTCTGTCCCATTTGCCCCCCCTCCACCCCCACCACTGTTTCTCTTCGTATTTCTCTGCCTCTCCCTCTTCTGCAGGTCTTCCTGTCTTTGTTGTTGTTAATCCTCACCGGAGTATATTTTCCCATTGATTTTTAGATAGAGTAGAAGGGAGGGAGGGAAACATCGAGGTAAGAGAGGCACATCGATTGCCTCCCCAAAGACCTCCATTGACCCGGACTGGGGCTGGCAATGGAACCAGCAACCCAGGTGGATGCCCTTGGCCAGGAGTTGAGCCTGAAACCCTTCCGTCCACAGGTGGATGCTCTACCCAGTGAGCCAGGGCGTCTTCCTGTCTTCGTCTCTTTTCTCTCTTGCCCTCCCATCTCTAATTCCTCAACTCTCTCCTGTGTTACTGCCTCTTAGTCTTTTTGTCAGTCTCTGTCTTTCTGTCTGTGTCTGTCTCAGAAGTCTTCCCTTCTCTCTTTGTCTATCTGTCTGTGTCATCATCATTTTTCCTCTCTGCGCCTGTTTGCCTGTCTCTCTCTCTCCTTGCCTCTCTGACTCTTCTTGTTGGGTGGTGTTTCTCTCTCTCTCTCCCACCTCCTGAGCCAGAGCTTCTGCAGCTGGTGGCCTTGGGATGATGATTTTAGTGTCTGCAGCCAGTTGTGAATGAATGACCATTTCCTATTTAATTTTAATGTCACTGAGATGAACCTGTTTGATAATTGAGCAGTAAATCAAAGTCCCGTGAAATGTCAACAGAGATTGTTAGGTTACCTGCCCCCCCCCCCCACACACACACCAAGTACCGCCCATTAAATATGTCCCCCTCTGGAATGCTGTTTTGTGCCACAGCTGACATTTCCAATGGTTGCTAATTGTTAATGGAAACTTAAGTGCATTTTCCTAGACCACTTATTTAAATTGCATTTGTCCTCTGTGCTTTGACAGTGAGGCTGTGCATGAAGTCTGCATTGGGGAAGAGATTGGGCCCCTGGGACAGGTTGGGGGCATCTGCACATGGGTGGCAGGTGAGCCTCCTCCCCAAGCCAGCGGCTCAGCATTAGCGGTATAATTTCTGTCCCTCTGTGACTTGAGAGTGTGGTGCTCATGGATGATTTAAGACTATGAGCTTTAACCGAGCAAGCATAATGGCAGCTAAATCTTACGTTTTGTAGCATGAGTTACATTTTTTTTTTCAATTTGTAGAGTAACAAATTGTAGAATTTGTTATCACCAAAGCAGTATCTGTTCCCAAATCCACCAATAACAATATCTCTCTGTCTTTGTCACATATTAAAACTACATTCTCTTGTTCTCACTTATGAGAGCATTTCTCACATTTTGCAGATCAGGAAACTAAAGCCCAGAGATATTTAATCCCTTGTCCAAGGTCACTTGGCTAGTGATTGGCAGAGCCAAGGTGAGAATTACTTCCCTGATTCAAGTCCAGAGGTCTGTCCACTAAGCTACCCACCCAGGAGTGGGGGCAAGGGGCACTCCTGGACCATGTTAAGCTACCACTACTCCAAAGCATGGGCTTTTCCTGTTCTCCTTCAAGCTTATGTCAGAGGATTCCTGGCCACTGGAGGAGACTCATAGGGCCCAAGGTGACAGGTAAATGGCAAATACTCTGCTGTAAACAGGTATTCTTTCTGTTGGGCTGCCTTGCTCTATTTTTCTCTATCATCTCTCTGCCTCTGCTCTCTCCCACCCTGCCTGGTGGCCCCAGTGCCCTTTGCCTGAGCCTTCTGTAGGGCGTTTAATACTTTATGTTTTTCATGCAAAATACCTGAGTCCTCCTTTGCTCAACTGGAAGCTTCTTTATCAGAATCAATGCTTGACCTCTCTCGGGCATTGGACTTGACTCACAGGAGCTGCTCCAGTGCTGACTGAGGGACGAACAGCCCTGGGTGGTGTGGGGGGAGGCCTCGGGCTGCCCCTAGAGCCTGATGCTGCCTGGGAGCTTGTCTTCCCCCCCTGCCCCCTCCACACCTCGTCAGGTCCCTGGCTCTCCTTCCGGATGATGGGAGGCCTCCTTAGCCATCATTTGAGAACACAGCCCACACACTGTTGTGACTTTTCAGTTGTGTCTTCCCCATTATTCTGAACTCATATGGGCCAAGAATTACTTTTACTTTTACCATAAAAATAGCTACTAATTATTTCTAATAATGTCTTTCTAGCAGTGTGCCAGATCGTGTTGCACCCTTTACAGACTTTTAAAACATTTAATCTTACGTAAGCCTACAAGGTAGAAATGTCTAAGCCTTTATTTTTTTACAAATGAGGAAACTGAGGTTCAGAGAGATTACATATCTTGCCCAAGGTCACACAGCTAGAAACTAGCAGAGGCAGGAAGGCTGAGTTACAAGGGGACAAGACTGGGGGACAAGGGAAGCTGGGATGAGGCTGTAATGGTCCAGGTGAGAGATTATGTCAGACTTCACTTGGGCCATGACCTTGGAACTGAAGCCCCAAACCCACGTCCTTCCCATGCTCTCCTGGCACCTGACAGGGCCTGGCCCGACAGCGTGATCAGAGCTGGTTTAATTGAATGAGTGACAATGAGTAAAGCTAGAGAAAATCACGTGCGAGCCCCAGTTCACTGTGAAGAGTGCAAGGAGGAGCTGAAGAGGCCTCCCGAAGGATGCTCCTCAGAGACCCCGGGGGTGGGGGTGGGGTCAGGGTCAAGCCTGTCTGTCCCCTGACCTCTGGGGGCTTGTTTCCAGGTCCGCTTTGTGAACAGCACGTGGGTGTTCGGGAAAGGCATGTGCCACGTCAGCCGCTTCGCCCAGTACTGCTCCCTGCACGTCTCAGTACTGACGCTGACAGCCATTGCTGTGAACCGCCACCAGGTGAGGCACCTGCCCCAGCGCCCTGTCCTCCGCTCTCCGCCTTTCTTTTCCAGAGGCGGCGTGGGGCCCTTCAGATAGTATTTTAGCCCATTTTTCAATGAATGCATCCGTCTCCTTGACCAGCATGAGCGCTTAGATCAGGTGCGTCAGTCCCTCTGTGCCAGGTGCTGCAAAGGCCACTCCCAGCCCGCTGTTCCAGTGAAGATGCGCTGCGAGCCGTCCGTGGCTCAGAAATTAACGAACTTACTTAGTGGGAAGAAAGCAAACCTGGAAAATCACAGATGGAAAGAGAGTGGCAAATAATGACAGGTGGGAGACAGGGCTCCAGGCTGTGGAAGAGGAAACAAGCTGGGGCGTCCAGGCGGCAGGAGCAGGCACAGGGTGGGACAGGAAGGTCCTGCTCACTGTCCTGCCCCATCAGACACACATGTGGTGAAGGGAACTGAGGAGGACGGCTCCATGGCAGGCATCTCACACTAACTCACTTAGTGAACCCATGTTGTACACTTGGTCTGGGCTGAATCAAGGCATGGAGACCCAGAAAAGTGCATGTGTACTTTTCCAAGATCACATGACAATGCTAGCTAGGGTTAGGACAGGTCTGTCGGGCTCCAAGCCCTTGCTCTGATCACTAGTCCACCCTGCTCTAGAAGACTCAAGGGCACCTACAAGGCCAATATCATAAGGGCCACCAGGACAAAGAGAGAGAATTTATTCCGAGTAGCTCCCAGAGGTGCCACAGGACCAAGAGGCAGGAGGCTTCAAGATGCAAATGCAAAGATGGAGCTTAATATGAGGAAGGGTTTTCTGATAGAGTGCTTAAAGGTTCAGTTTACAGCTGCCTGGGGCCCTGGCCGGTGTGGCTCAGCGGTCAGAGCACTGGCACATGGTCTGATGGGTCTTGGGTCCTATTCCTGGTCAAGGCCACGCACTTGGGTTGCAGGTTCAATCCCTGGCCTCAGGGTTGTGTGGGAGGCAACCAATCAATGTGTCTCTCTCATATTGATGTTTCTCTCTTACGCTCTCTCCCTCCTATCCACTCTATCTAAAAATCAATGGAAAAAATATCCTTGGGAGAAGATTAACAAAAATAAATAAATAAAAAATCTGTCTGGTGAGGTAATGAGTTTCATGTCACCAGCCATATTTATTGCATTATTTTTTTTAAAAATATTTTTATTGATTTTTTAGAGAGAGAAAAGGGAGAGAGAGATAGAAACATCGATATGAGAGAGAAACATGGATCAACTGCCTCCTGCACGCCCCCTCCTGGGGATTGAGCCCGCAACCCAGGTATGTGTCCTGACCTGGAGTCGAACCAGGACCTCTCAGTCTATGGGACAATGCTCAGTCCACTGAGTCACACCTGCTAGACTCATATTTAAGCAAGGTCTGCTAGGGATGTTTTAGAGGACATCCATGAGTCTGACAGGGCATTGGACTTGCAGACTTGGAGATCTCTTCATCCCTGCAGTGCAGTCACTTTGACATTTATGTTGCAGATGCTTTGGTGCAAAGTGTAAAAAGGTTGCACAGAAATGTTTCCTGCCTTTTCTTAACCTTCTCCCCTAATTCAACAGGAACGACTCTGGATTACCTTTGCTGGGCCTCAGCTCACCCCATTTAACACAGCTAACTGAGAGCTGACCCTTGGGCTCAAGGCAGGTTGGAGGAACAGAGGGGAAGTCTTGCTCACGCTGACCACGTTGCTACGGCATGTACCCGGACATGGGGCCCTGTCCCACAGCCAGCAGCTTTGAGCAGTGTCTGGGTCTCTGACCCAGGCTGCCAGTCCCTCGGCAACCTGCACAGTGAAGGAGTGTGGGGGCAAAGGTGGCAAAGTCCAGAGTGGACATGTGCTGGGCCGTTTCTAAAGCCTTGTCACTTCCTCCTACAAAATCTTGAAAAAATGGAGGGAAAATTTGGGAGGACACGGCCAGAATGTTCAGTGTGTCTTGGGATGGGGTCCTGAGGTGGCGTCAGCTCTTTATGACCTCTCCCCTTGACCTTGGACTCACCTATCCCAGACTGCTTTTTTCAAGACATAATGATTCTAATCTTACAATGGGGATGCTGCTAAATACCTGAGAGTTTATTTAAACCTATTAGGAGAATCAACCGGCCTACAGTAGCAATTTCAAGATGCTTTTCAGCCTGCAGCCTGTAATACTGGCTTTATTATAGGCCTGGGAAAGCTGGGGCCCCTGCACTTTTAGTAATGACTTTCATAAACAGTGCTCTGAATCCCCAAATAAATGTCAGTGCAGCTTCCTGTGATAGGTGCTGAGAGTCTTCTCTCCGTGACTGCCACCCTCACACCCGCTCCGAGCCCTTTGTACCCCAAGGGCTCTACAATCCCGGGGAAGAGATCAGATGCCGAGGTGCAGGCTGGCCCTGGCTTGTTTCTCCGCCAGCCTTGCTGGGGGACTGTGGGTGTCCTTCACCCCTGTCCTTCACCCCTCCCCATCCTCTCACTACACCTGGTCCCGCTGCGGATGACCTTCAAGAGGAGCCTCTGAGTCCAGGTGACACCTTTCTTCTGCCCCTGGAGGTGGGCTGTGGGGTGGTGTAGCTCAGGGGCCTAATAATGAACTAATGGGTGTTTTACTTTATAAATAGGACCTCCCTGCTTGACTGTGGTGGGTGAGCCATGTTATCTGGATTTCTCACTTGCTTCAAAACTTCCTCAGCCAGTGATGCAGTGTGCTTGTCTTCCAGGTCATTATGCATCCCTTAAAACCCCGGATCTCCATCACAAAAGGGCTCATCCACATCGCAGTCATATGGACCATGGCTACGTTCTTTTCACTCCCACACGCCATCTGCCAGAAATTATTTACCTTCAAGTACAGGTGAGATTCACCAGCAGGGAGCAGCCAGGACTCAGAGCACTGGACAGAGGGGAGTGTGGGCCCTCTCTGCATCTCAGAGACCAGAACCTGCCTCATGGACCCGGTCTCGCTGCCTCTCTCACATCCTGTTGCTCCCGGGCCTGTGCCTATCCTCTGCATTTTTTCTGCTTTCCCTGATGTCTCCTTCTCAAGCACTTTAGCTTCCTCCTTATTCTCTGTGCAGTTTGTCTGCAAGGCCGAAGCGGTATTGATTAGCTTCTGTCCCTGGGAGTGTGTACTCTCACAAGCTTTGAGACCACCCAGGCCTTGTTGAAATGGTGGTGGTTAAATTCTCTTGTACAACCTACAAGCAAATCATATATCTGTGTGTCTCAGGCAGGATGCTGTGCCTCCCTCCTCTCCCATTCAGGGTTCTTTGTCATATGCTCTCACAGAATGAGAATGTTTTTCAAAACACTATTTTTAATGTAAGCACTCGACTGTGCTGCTAGTTTATAAAGGTGACCCCCCCACACTTACTGTCTCCACATAGCAAGCCCTCTACCCATATTTACTGACTGACTCAATGAATGAATGAATGAGCTTGGAGTCAGTTCATAGTTGTTTTAGATGAGGCTTCTTAGAAACAGCCCCCGAGATAAAAGAAGGCCACTGTGCCTGTGATTCTAAAGGAAGTGCTTCCAGGAGTGAGGGAGTAGGCAGGCAGGGTAGCGAGTGGGAGGGCTGAAGGAAGGGTGTGCTTGGGGGAGGCTGTCACACTGGGAGCTGGGGAGGGGGTGGGGCACAGAGCTTGCCAGCCTGCGGCAGCTGGAGCTGGCTTTCCTATCCCTGGCCTCCTGGGGGATAGGAAACTTGCAGCCTGTCTGGCTCTTAGTGGATCTGTGGGAGGGGCAGCAGTCCTGGGGAGTCCTAGGCACCTGAGAAGGTCACCTGTGCCACCTATTTCTTGGGGGTAGGCAAGAGCTGGGGACCTGGCACTCTAGACAGGTACAGGGGATCTGAGGGGACTAAGGGGGTGCAGTGCTGGTGGGTCCTATAGTAGTCACATCCTGCGCCACCTGAAACAAACACACGCACTCCTGTGACGTGAGCAGGGTCAAGAGAATGAAGGCTGAAGGCAAGTTCCGCCGACTTAAAGGCTCCCTCCCAAGTTCTAGGCGACTGGAATGAGTCACACACCCAAACTCCCCGCACTCAGACCCCCATCGGCCTCCACATGAGGAGGGCTGTTTTCTTCTGCGAACGAAAGCAAAGAGTTTTCTCTCTTTCACTAGCGATGACCACGGGCACATAGAACAAGAGCAACAAGCCACAGGGTGTGATGAGAACGCAGCCGCTGTGAGTTGCTGCCTGTGCATTTTACAGTCTAACAACCTTGCTCACACTGAGCCTGGACGTTTAGATAAGGACCTGAGCTTAGGATCCCACCAGAAGTTCCTGCCTTGTCTTTCTCAGGGCACCTTTCAAATGACTCCTCAGAGCTGAGCCTGCAAAACAGTTAGTGACGGCTGCCTCAGCCACACTGTAAGTAACAGGTGCTTCTACCCTGCTCCCTCGTGACCTGGGTGGAGGATTGCCCTTTCCCCAGCTCACCGCACCTCTTCCCCCAGCTCACTGCACCTCTGTTCTGGGATTTGTAAGTAATAAATCCTGTGACTTGACTTCCTTTGTGTGAATGTATTGAAATGGTGCCTTCAAAATGGCCCCAGGGTCTTCTCTTTCCCAAAGTGGGAGCTTGGATACCCAGGGAGATGCCTGCTGCCCCCGTGTGGGTGGCTCGTGCATCCTCATTCAGCAGGTCACAATCTATAGATTCTTCTTTTTAATAGTGTCTGACAGAGAAACATTACTTTTTTTCTAAGTGGAATTACATTTTATGTATTTTTTTGCAAAATGTTTTCATTTAATATGTACTAGAAGAGCTCTTGCTGCATAACACACATATTTCATCAATTTAAACATACTATTTTTCACTTCTTTTGTTGCTCATCCTTACCTGAGGCTATTTTTTCCATTGATTTTTAGATAGAGTGGAAGGGAGGGAGGAGGAAAGAAAGAGAAATATTGATTGGTTGCCTCCTGCACACACCCCGGCTGGGTGGGGATTGAACCTGCAACCCAGGTATGTGCCCTTGACTAGGAATCAAACCCGAGACCCTTTAGTGCACAGGCCAATGCTCTAACCACGGAATCACACTGACCAGAGCTGTTTTTCACATTTTAATGTGAACACCCCTTACAGCTGACTTTCTGTGTGCATCAAAACTTGAGAATGGGTGTCAGGGGCTTCATGGAAAATCCCAGAAAGTATAATAGAGGGATACTTTTGAAGTAAGGGCTGTGTCACCACGCTTTGGATGACACACAAGACAACCTGGTGAGGAAAAGAACATCGCTGACAACTCTGAATCAGAAGTGATGCAGAGAGTCAGACTCTCAGTGTGGAGTTGTTTTAAGAATTGTTTACCCTGTTGATTTCTTTTACATTTTATTTTTTATGAGTGACTGAAAGTAATATATAATTTGCAAATGTAGGGTCAAATAAGTCTAATAGATCTCTTTTGCTAAATATAAAATACAAACTTTATATAATAAGAAAGTATTGTGTCCTGGTTTGATTGTCAGCATTATTATTTTATTTATTTATTTGAGAGAGAAAAAGGAAGGGAGAGGGGGAGAGAGAGAGAGAGATCAATTTGTTGTTCCACTTATCCATGCATTCATTGGTTGATTCTTTTTTTTTTTTTTTTTTTAATCTTTACTGTTGAAAGTATTACAGATGTCCCTCTTGTCGTGTGTGCCCTGACAGGGGATCGAACCTGCAACCTTGGCATATTGGGCAACCATCTAACCAACTGAGTTACGCTGCCAAGGCTATTTTTTTAAATCGATACCCAAAATAATGATGGTTCTTACAATTAATATATTAGATTCAATGTGATAAATAACTACATAATATGTTACCTTTATAGCTTTTTCATATTTAGCAATATTAATGCTCTAATAAACTCCCATAGCCCTGGCCGGTTTGGCTCAGTGGTTAGAGTATCGGTACATGGACCAGAGAGTCCCAGGTTCGGTTCCCACTAAGGGCATGTAACTCAGTTGCAGTTTGTCCCCAGCCTCAGTTGGGGTCGTGTGGGTGGTGACCAGTCAATGTGTCTCTCTCACATTGATGTTTCTCTCTCTCTCTCTCTTCTTCCCTCTCTTCCTCCTGCTCTATCTGAAGATAAATGCAAAAATGTCCTAGGGTAAGGAAAAAAAACACACACACAAAAATAAAATAAAATAAACTCCCATATACTTGCCTTTTGGTGCACATGTATAAATATTACTCTAGAATAGATACATAGGAGAGGAATTTATAGATTGAAAGGATTACACATTTAAAATTCTAATAGATACTGTTCTCCAAAAGGTTGTATCCATTTAAATGGGTAATAACAATATACCAGAGTACCCATATTGTCACACATGGGTACTTTTTAAAAAATTTATCTTTATTGTTGAAAATATTACAGATGTCCCTCCTTTTCCTCCCCACTGAACCCCTCCTCCACCCTTCACCACACTGTTTTCTATGTCCATTGGTTATGCATATATGCATGTTAGTTCTTTGATTTATCTCTCCCCCTTCCCCCCCTTTTTTTAACTTTACACACCAGCTCTGGGTTTTTCAATGTACATGGATATCACTAAAAGCTTGAAGAATATTGAGTACATTGCATAGAAAAGTATCTTTTTCTGGGATTGCTACTCACATTATCAAGACCCATCATGCCTTTGCCCCATTTATTTTTTTTTATAAGTGGAATTACATTTTATGTATTATTTTGCAAATTTCTAGTTTTATTTCATATGTAGTAGAAGAGCTCTTGCTCCATAACACACATATTTCATCTATTTTAAACATACTTAGTTCTCCTCTGGAATGACAATAGGTAACAAAGGGGAATTCCTGAATACATTGTGCTCCCAGGATGAGTTAGTTCTAAGACGAGGAACATCGGTGTTGCATTCATCCACTGACAGGTATTTATTGGGTGTCTGTTATGAGCTAGGAGTATTACAAAGTTAAGAGGACACAGAGAGACCAGCTATATTTCTTATCTTTCTGGAACGCCCAGCCTAGGGGGAATGCCAGAAATGTAATCAGATAATTAGGGTGCAACCTCTACAGTGCTGTACCAGATGGATGTACCAGGAGCCCAGTGGAGGGCAGGCCAGTGCTCCTTGGGCTGAGGCCCTTGTAGACTAACTGCACTCTCTCCTCTCTCTGTCTTTCTGTGTCTCTCTTCGCCTTTGTCCTCAGTGAGGACATTGTTCGCTCCCTGTGCCTGCCAGACTTTCCTGAGCCAGCCGACCTCTTCTGGAAGTACCTGGACTTGGCCACCTTCATCCTGCTTTACATCCTGCCCCTCCTCATCATCTCTGTGGCCTATGCTCGTGTGGCCAAAAAGCTGTGGTTGGGCAACACAATCGGCGATGTGACCACGGAGCAATACCTGGCCCTGCGGCGCAAGAAGAAGAAGACCATCAAGATGCTGATGCTGGTGGTGGTCCTCTTTGCCCTCTGCTGGTTCCCCCTCAACTGTTACGTCCTCCTCCTTTCCAGCAAGGTCATCCATACCAACAATGCCCTTTACTTCGCCTTCCATTGGTTTGCCATGAGCAGCACCTGCTACAACCCCTTCATCTACTGCTGGCTTAACGAGAACTTCAGGGTGGAGCTGAAGGCGTTACTGAGCATGTTCCAGAGGCCGCCCAAGCCTCAGGAGGAGCAGCCACCCTCCCCCGTCCCTTCCTTCAGGGTGGCGTGGACAGAGAAGAGCAATGGTCGGAGGGCCCCACTAGCCAACAACCTCCTGCCCTCCCCTCAGCTCCAGTCCGGGAAGACAGACCTGTTGTCCGTGGAGCCCATTGTGGCGGTGAGTTAGAGGGGGTGGGAAGAGGCAGGGGGAGGCTCTGCCCCCAGCCGAGATGGGGAAGGGCCTGAGGATGGGCGGGAAAGAGCCTGCCCTCTCGTACAGAGCTTCACCGTGCTGGAAACACGTTCCTGCAGAAGCCGTGGGCTTTTGAGTTCCTAGGAAGCTGCCTAGCCTCATTTGACGTGAAAACTAAAAGGCACCCACCAACCAGACGTTTGTGAATTCCTGTCTAAGAAACGCTGTGAGGCACATCACCCTGGTTTCCTGAGCTGAGACAGGACAACTGCAGCCCAGATGGAGGCTGAGTCAGTCAACTGCCAACTGTCAGGCCCCTGCCTCACCGCCCTCCCTGCCGCTGAGCATCCATAAAGGACAGCTGGGTCATACTTCGGGTGTGACTGACCCAGATGCACGGAGCTGTGCTGGAAGGAGGCTCATTGACCGGTGCGAGGTTAGCGAGCAGTGCTGCCACGGAGGTTTCTATGCCTCTGCTCTGAAGTCACTGGACCATGATGAGTCACAGTTCTGTGGTGGCCTGGCCCAATATAGGACAGGAAAGGACAATTCACTTCCTTAAAACAAGGGAAATTATTACTAAGACTTTGGGAAATTCAGAAAAACACGAAAAAGAAAGTAAAAGTCACCCCCTTCTCCCACCAACTTGTTGTTAGCTGTGGATTTATTTATTTTCTTGTGTGTGTGCATTTTATTTTGAGTTGCACTTTTCCACGTAGAGATAAGCAAGACCTGGGGGCATAGAAGAAAACCCTGCGCCTGTGTCCCAGGAAGAGTGTCCGCAAGAGTCGGAGGAAGACGTGGGAGGGGAACCCAAGGGGAAGACTGCCACGGAGCACACAACTGCCCTCGCCTTGCAGGCGGTGGGCAGAGGGGCCCGGCCCAAGCACCCTCTCAGATGGCGGTTGCTGCGATGAGCTGGGAACGGAGCTCACCCAAGGGGCCGGTTCCTTGTCTCCTGCAGTCGCACAGGACAAGGGGTGGAGAACAGCGTCCCACTGTCACAGGAGATGAGGGAGCAGGCTTCCCGACATGCTGGAAACCACTGCGTTTGGGCACTTCGCCCCCAACCTGTCTGGATGGGCCATTCACTTCTCTGTGTTGTCTAAATTATACGGCTTCTTCGTTTTCTTTATGGTCAACATCACCCTGGCACCTCGTGTGTCACTTACAAAAACTTGTGGCATCGTGATGGTCCTTAAAGACTCAACACATCTCACTCCAGAGACTGAGTGTTTTATCACCTTCCGTCCGAGAGACATGTCAGGCAGAATGAAGCTTAATTCGCCAGCCCTATGTCATTGCCTCTCTCACTGGTCTTAGCTTTCTTTCTAGCACCGGAAAGATCCAAAAGCAAAGCGTGGATGTGGAGCTGAGTGGGAAACTGGTTTGGGGAGAAGGGGTTTGTTCAAAGTTCACTTAGATCTCATGGCTGTTCGTTGAAACTGAACCTGGCCATGCCACTTGCTTCCCTATAATGAACCACGGGGCTCTGTTATACTATTCTGTTTATAAGCATCTTTGAAACTTTTCAGGATGTAAAGTCTTGGAAAATCGTCTTATGAACAGACGTAAAAAAGTGGCTTTCGTGAAGCAGAGAACGTTCTGAGCCCGTGGGGATCTCAGATGGCTTGTTTTGGCCAAATGGCTCCCATGTCTGTGCCTGTTGCCTCTGTAGTGTTGAGAAGTAGCTGCTGGTCTCATCTTAAAGCCACTATAGAAGTTCTATGAACCAGAAAGAGAACGGGCAATGGGGCCACAGTATCACTGAACTTTGCCTCTCTCCCCCTCAGACCATCTAGAAATACAGCCGAGCCACAGGGAAGCCCTTTTCTGGGGAAGGACTCACTGTTGGCCCATTAGGTCTGTGTCTCCTGCCTGTACCTCGTCTCGCCCCCTCCTTGTGTTCCCTACATGCCTCAGAGCAAAACGTGATTTGTATTTGTGAATGCAAAATTTGTAAAACTTGAGTCTTTCCAATGTGCTGTGATGGGTACTTTATGTAAATTGCTCCAGTCTCAATAAAATAATTTTGGGTGCGTGGACTGTGCTTCTCAGACTTGTGATTAAGCCACAGTGGGTGACCTTTAAACTTTTCTTTTCTTTTTAAATCCTCACCCAAGGATTTTTTTTCCATTTATGCTTAGAGTTAAAGGGAGGGAGAGGTGGGGAGAGAGAGGGAGAGAGAGAGAAACATTGACATGAGAGGAACACATCGACTGGTTGCCTCCTGTACAACCTCAACTTTGAACCACAATTGAGGTATGTGCCCTTGGTTAGAATCGAACCCACAACTCTTTGGTCTGCAGACTGATGCTCTAACTGTCCAGGGCTAAAATGTTCTTTTCTTTATTGATTGTTTTTAAGAGATAAAGAAAGGGAGAGGGAGAGAAATAGAAACATCAATGAGAGAGAACATGAATTGGCTGCCTCCTGCATGCCCCCACTGGGGATCGGGCCCACAACCAGGGCATGTGCCCTGACCAGGAATCAAACCAGCGACCTCCCGGTGCATAGTTTGATGCTTAACCACTGAGCCACACTGGCCAGGCCACAGTGGGTAACCTTTAAAATGGGGATCCACATGGGTTAGATAATGAGGGCGTGGAGATCCCCTGCTACACCCCTGCATCTTACAGCTGAGGAAGGGCAGACACTGAGCTGGTAATAGCCCGTTGAAAACCTCTGACTCTTAGTCCGGTGCTTCTTCCACTGAGCCGGCGGCCACAGCTCCTCTCTCGGTGTATTTTAACTTGGGGTTCCATCTGTCCTTGGTGATTCAGGAGGAGGTGAGGCTGCCCCTCAAGCCCGGAGAGCAGATCTCCCACCTGTAGTGTGGGTGGGTACCGCATTCCTGTGTTTACCAGGATATTGGCCCCATTGGGTCTGGGTCTCCTGTCTCACAGGTGAGCTGCAGTGCATACATAATTACCCTGGTGCCACCCAGAGCCCAGGACATCAGTTTCAAGTCGTTTCACAGGAGGTTGTCCATAGGGGTTATTTACGGAGCCTAAGAGAAAATTTGAAAGGAAAAGGAGAAGGGAACTAAGATTTGTGAACACCTACTGTGTGAGATATAATAAGACTGAACATGTGTGAGCTCATGACCTCGTTCACCTTTGTAATAATTCTCCAAGGTGGGCGTTATTATTTCTGCATTGCAGATGGGGAAACAGGTTTAGCTAACAATCACACAGCAGAATGGGGAGATGCTACCTTCTTGGAGATTAGGTTCTAAGAAGACATGTAGAAAGGAACCTTAATGTCTTTTGAATCCAGTATTTTACAAATTTCCTTGATTTTGAGACACATTTTGGGCAAAACCTGTTAACTGTCCTAAGAACCAGTGCTTGAGTTACACGCTCTGGGGAATGTTTGACTAGATGGGTCCCAAGTGCCCTTGCAGCTCCGTGGTCCTGGTACAGGCAGGACCTCTTGCTGCCTTGTGAGCTCAGTTCTGGTGAGAAGCAACTTCCAACGAGCCCTAAGTGACTCCCGGATTGCTGGTGCCCTGCTTGATGGCCCGTGGCAAGTTGCAAACCGAACAGCCATCTCAGCCAGCCCAGGCCTCAGGGTCCTCAGACTAGCACATCCTCAGTGCTCCAGGCTGGTTGCAATGTGCCTCCAGGGCCTCTGAGCGCTGTGCACACTCGGGCTCTAGGCTGGTGGGAGCCGGCCAGAGGGTGTGGGCCTCGGGGGAGTCTGGGAAGACCAGGGCTTGAGCATCCACTGGGGAAGCGTGCCTGTCTTGCATCACTTTAAGATGGTAGAAGATGCTCCCACTGCTGTGTGACCAGGTTGTCAACATCTTGCTTTGGCATCTCCATGGATCCGTCTCCCCACCCCTGGCCTACTATTCTCTCTCATTTCAAGGAGGAGCTAGGGAAGGAACAAATAAGGTGCATGCAATGCCGGATGCACTTTGAAAAACAAAATCAAACCACAGTTGTGTGTAATGTGACAAAGCCCTTCCTGAGGTTTTGCAGCCTCTCTTGCTGAGAACAAGCTATCTGCTGTTACATGGCAGCAAAGTGCTTGATAGTAACAGAATCCCACCCAGGATACCACAGCACATTTGGTCATTGTGCCTTCTTAGGCTCCTCTACACCTAATCAGACCTGTCCACAGTGTCCCCAGGCTCCAGGGCACACATGTCAAGATCTCAAGGAAGCTCTTTTGTTAGGTTTGAGATGAAGAATATAGACCCTTACACCTCCCATCTAAGGGGGGTGGGGGAGGTGCCAATAGGCAACAGCTCTCTTCATATGTTTCTCCCCTTCTCCAAATCCAAGCCCTTTCTATAGCCTTGATTAGCTGGGGGGTTCAAGAAAAGAAGGTATGCTTTGGGGTCGGTGTCATACTGTGGTGTCTATCTGCTAGCCAAAGACTTGGTCCCTCAGTGAAGCTGAAACCAAAAGTCCAACTTTAACCTCTTATGTAACATTCCTAGACTCTGGGGGTCAGAGGCTCTGTCCTTGACAGAGTACACGCCGTCAACCCACAGTCACTTCAAAGGAAGAGCTGTCTAGTCTGTGCTTCAGGAAGAAGTTTGTCCGGCAGAGGGTTTATTTGCCTCTGGGGAAGGCTGGGATCTCTCTACTCGTCCTTATTATGTGAAGTTGTGCTCACGTGCTTTTCTCCCTAAATTTCTGTTTCATTCAAGTTCCTTACAGAGGTATCAGATCCTAAGGGTGTTTGTTAGGCCATCACTCTGGGACTTACGTCTTCTTGTAGATCCAAGATACATCATATATGTATGTGTGTGTGCGTGTGTGTGTGTGTGTATATATATATACACACATATATCTTATTCTGCACTCATACTAAACCAGTAATTTGTTCTAGTAGATTTTCTTTTGGTAGATTCCTTAGGATTTTCTATGCACAGGATCATGTCATCTGCAAATAAACACAGTTTTTCTTCTTCCTCATGTATATAACATACATATCTTTTCCTTGCCTATTGTACTAGCTGCATGTTCATGTACAGCAGTAAAGAGCAGTGGTGAGCATGGATTTCAGAGGTTGTAATTTTTAGTTTGAAGATTTTCAATGGGTTCCATATTTTGGCCATTCGAATAGGTTTGTAGTGGTAACTCATTTGAATTTGCATTTTTGTGATGACAAGTTATATGGAGCATCTATTCATGTGCTTATTTGCCATCTGTGTATCTTCTTTGGTGAGGTGTCTGTTCAAGTCTTTGGCCCATTTTTAAATCAGGTTGTTTGTTTTCTTAGTGTTGAGCTTTAGGAGTCCATTCTAAGTCCTTTATTAAGATGTGTCTTTTACAAACATTATCTTTCAGTTTGTGGTTTGCCTTTTCATTCTCTGGACATTATCTTTCAGAGAGTCAAAGTTGTTTTAAGTGATTCTGTCTTATTTTTATCTTTAAGAGCGATTACCTGAACTTTCTTTGCTACCTTGGACATCCTATCCTTCCCTTTTTGATTATTATTTTTTTATAGTTTCTGTTTCTTGACTGAGATTATCAATCCATTCATTCACTATATGAATATTTTCCTGTAAAATATTTGAATAATTATATTAGTGGCTGCTTTAAAGTCCCTTGTGTGCCTACTGCAACATCTAGGTCATTTTAGAATTGGTTTCTATTGCTTGGTTTTTCTCAGGGGTATGGGTCACATTTTTCTGTTTCTTTGCCTGTCTAGTGATTTTTTCATTGACTGTATACTGGATATTATGATGGTATATTGAAGAGACTCTGGATTTTATGTTTCTCTGATGAAGGGTTTGTTTGTTTGTTTGTTTGTTTGTTTTGGTCTAGGAGACAGTTAACCTTGATATCGCCTGTGGTGGTGGGCAGCTGAAATCTCTTTCAATGTCCTCAAATTCCACTTGCTCTTTGTCAGCGGGGCCCTCTGGGGCTTTCAGAATACTTGTACAGTTCAGTGGGCTGGTAAGGATGTGGGCTCGGTTTAAATTAAGACTCTGTGGCTCACCCCTTCTGCAGCTTTATCTTCTCCACAGTTTCTCTCCTGACTTTCCAAGCGCTTCGCGAGCCTTGGCTTTTGGTCACCTTGAGCTTCGTGCATATTGGGGAGTATCTGCAGACAAAAAGCCTCAAGCTCTCAAATCACACAAATTGTAGTGCTGCATTTTCAGCGTGGACTCTTATCTAGTTTCCACGTACTTTTTGTCCCTTTCTAGTGCCTTCATATAGTTGCTGTAAGATCTTTTCCCAGATTTTTAATTATTAGTAAAAATTTATCTGACCACGCTATTAGTAAAAATTCATCTGACCACTCTGAATGAGTTTTTTTTTTTTTTTTTTTAAAGGTTAGTTTTATTATTATTTTTTTAATCCTCATCTGAGGACATTTTTCCATTTTTTTGTACAGAGTGGGAGGGAGAGAGAGGAAGAGAGAGAGAGGGAAACATCGATGTGAAAGGGACACATCGAGTGGCTGCCACCCGCACGACCAACCAGAGCCGGGGACAAACTGCAACCGAGGTACATGCCCTTAGCAGGAACCGAACCCAGGCCTCTCCGGACCGCAGGCAGACGCTCTAACCGCTGAGCCAAACCGGCCAGGGCCTGAATGAGTTTTTAAGGTAGTTTCTTAGCTTAGACTTTCCAGACCCCATTAGAAGTGTGAATTTGACCCCACATCCAAGTATAGAGCTGGCTAAGATTTCCGGGGGGTCCACCCATGGTCCAGGATGAGTGGGAGGCTTCCGTATCACTTTCCTGGTCGGTCAGTGTTCCATTCCCACCACTCCACCTGATAGCACAGCCACTAGCAGCTTCCAGAGCTGGGCAGGCAGTTCCAGCCTGCCTCCTCCTCCAGCCCCTCCCATGAATGTGGGCTTCACGTTCACAGAGGCAGTGTGACCTCAGCTTCAGAACTGTATATTCAATCCTGATATCCTCATGGGCTGTTCTGATACTGACTCCTACCCACTCGTTTAACTGCTCATTTACTCCCTGTTTGTGGAATTTCCCTTTTCCATTTCTCAATATTGAACATTTCTCTGTGTTTGTAGTCACAGAGCATCCTGCATCACCCCGGTCATGCATTTTGAAGCAAAGTCCAATAATTCACTTTAAATAAGGATTCCTTAAAAATTTAAAACCTAGCTTCTATTATGCATTAACCACTTGAGCTTTGGTATGCAATTTAGTCCATTTAAAATTAACAGTTTACTTAAGAGTCACCAGACACCAAAAATGCTGTGTACATTTCAGACATTATGCATACTCCAAAGAAAATTGGCATTTTATAGACAAATGAAAACATTCAGAGAATATTCAATAAATATGTATTGATCCAAGCATTTTAAGTGATCCAGGCATTTTAAATATAGTAGTGAATTCTCACTGCAAACACTGTACTGTGAAGTGTTACTATCTCTTTTGTAACTGAGGAAACAGTCTCAGAAAAGTGAGGCTGACGTGACTTTTCCAAGTTCACACAATTGGTAAGAAGTCTGTGCTAATGTCAGACACAAGTCTTTCTAGTCCCAGTGGTCAAGTTTTGACCACTATTCTATGCAGCTCTGGGTCTTGCCAAGAATGATCTAGCAGCCATCTTTAAGGCCTCAAGTAGATAGCTCGAGAAGGAGGCGAACTTAAGAATGGTTTAAATACCCAGCTATGATACTCTTGGGGATACTAACTGAATTTGGAGCCTCCCTGGGCTACACCAGGAAACCCTACATCACTGATGTGATTTGTGGCTTCAACAATTCACTAAGGACCCCAGAGGTCCATGACATGCAGTAATTTAGAAATCTCTGGGGCATACATTTTTTTCATCTTTTCAGTTTTTCAATAATATTTTAACATTTTTAAAGATTATTGATCATAGAAAATATCAAAACTAAAACAAAAGTCTCTGGACTGACTGCCTTTATCCATTGTCCCATATTTGAAAGGCAGCTACTTTTAACCATTTGAGTGGCGGACAATAGGTAGGGTTAATGTAATACCTATTCCTAATCTCCTCTCCCTTGCAGCGAAGGGTGACCACAAGCTAGGCTGCTGGAGCTATCTATCCCTTCTCCCTTCCTTCTTATTCCTGTGTGAATGAGGATCGAATGGCAAGAGCTGCAGCATCCAACCTATGATCATGAAGAAAAGGCCAAGAGAACTGCGGTGATGTTGGCTCCAGCAGTGGGTATTTTAGAACCAGTGTCAGCAGCTGCTTAGCCTGCACTGCTTGTTTTGGGGGCCGGTGGGAGGGGTCATTTCTGCAACCCATAATAGTCAGATTTTTCATTAATTGAAGCTGAAGCATTCCTAAATGGTTCACCTCTCTAATTTTACATATTATATTTAAAATTGCCCTTTCTTAATTTAAAAATATAAAATTATTTTAAAAAATAAAATTCCCTTTCTGGAATGATCAATTCTCCCCAATATCTATTGAGTCCCTGCCTTAAAGCAGGAGTAATTAACTCACAATCCCCTACTTCCTTTCTTCTCCTGGACTCTGTCCCAGACTCTCGGTGCCTCTACTTTTGTTGGTTACCTAATCATTTAAAATCCATCTGTGGTGGGATAGTATTAGTGTGCGAGGGCTTCCACAGCGAAATACAGACCGGGTGGATTACACACAGATATTTATTTTCTGAAAGTTCTGGAGGCTACAAGTCCAAGATCAAGGTGCCATCAGGTTTGGTTCTGGTGAGGCCTCTGTTTCTGGCACATGGCCATTCTATGTGTATGAGGTAGGGGTGGAGGGAGGGAGGGAGGGAGAGAGGGAGAGTTCTCTGATGTCTCTTCCTCTTCTTATAAGGATATCAGTCTTTATATATATATATATATATATATATATATATATATATATATGATAGTGTTTTCTTTTTTTTTTTTATGAATTTTTTATTTATTTTTTTGTTACAGATATTTTACCTTTTTACCCCATTGGCACCCCCCACCCCACCCCACCTCCGCCCTGTCCCCGGCTTAGTTGTCCATGTCCATTGGTCATGCATACATGCATATAAGTTCTGTGGTTTATCTCTTCCCACCCCACCCCCACCCCCTCTTCTGAGGGATGTCAGTCTGTGCCCTACTTCCATGTTTCTGGGTCTACTGTATTCCTCAGACTGTTATGTTCATTATATTCCGTATATAAGTGAGATCATGTGGTATTTGTCTTTTTTTGCTTGGCTTCTTTCACTTAGGATAATACTTTCCAGGTCCCTCCATGTCGTCTCAAAGGATAAGAGATCTTTCTTTCTTACCGCTGCATAGTACTCCATTGTGTATATGTACCACAGCTTTTTTATCCATTCATCTACTGGTGGACACTTGGGTTGTTTCCAGATCTTAGCTATTGTAAATAGTGCTGCTATGAACATGGGGGTACATATATTCTTCCTGATTGGTGTTTCAGGCTTCTTAGGGTATATTCCCAGCAGTGGGATCACTGGGTCAAATGGAAGTTCAATTTTTAATTTTTTGAGGTAACACCATATTGTTTTCCATAGCGGCTGCAGCAGTCTGCATTCCCACCAGCAGTGTATTAGAGTCCCCTTTTCTCCACACCCTCGCCAACACTTGTTGTTTGATGATTTGTTGATGGCGGCCATTCTGACAGGTGTGAGGTGATACCTCATTGTTGTTTTAATTTGCATCTCTCTGATGATTAGTGATGTTGAGCATTTCTTCATATGTCTCTTGGCCATTTGTATGTCCTGTTTGGAGAGGTGTCTATTCAGCTCCTCTGCCCATTTTTTAATTGGGTTCTTTGTCTTCCTTTTGTTGAGTTGTAGGAGCACTCTATATATATTGGAAATTAACCCCTTATCTGATACATCATTGGCAATGATGTTCTCCCATACAGTGGGTTGCCTTTCCATTTTGATGATTGTTTCTTTTGCTGTGCAGAAGCTTTTTAGTTTGATGTAGTCCCATGTGTTCATTTTCTCCTTTATTTCTGTTGCCTTAGGTGATGTATCACTGAAAATTCTGCTCCATATGATGTCCGACATTTTGTTGCCTACATTTTCTTCTAGAATTTTTATGGATTCACGGGTCACATTTAAGTCTTTTATCCATTTTGAGTTTATTTTTGTGTATGGTGTAAGTTGATGGTCTAGTTTCATTTTTTTGCATGTAGCTGTCCAATTTCCCCAACACCATTTATTAAAGAGGCTGTCTTTACTCCACTGTATGCTCTTGCCACCTTTGTCAAATATTAATTGAGCGTATTGCCTTGGGTCCATTTCTGGGTTTTCAGTTCTGTTCCACTGGTCTATATGCCTGTTCTTGTGCCAGTACCAGGCTGTTTTGGTTACAGTCGCTTTGTAGAATAACCTGATATCTGGTATTGTGATCCCACCTACTTTGTTCTTTTTTTTCAAGATTGCTGTGGCTATTCGGGGTCTTTTTTGGTTCCATGTGAACTTTTGAAGTATTAGTTCTAGTTCTATGAAATATGTTGTTGGTATTTTGATGGGGATTGCATTGAATCTATAGATTGCTTTGGGTAGTATGGACATTTTAATGATGTTAATTCTTCCAATCCATGAACAAGGTATGTGCTTCCACTTTTTTATATCTTCCTCTATTTCTTTTTTCAATGACCTGTAGTTTTCTGCAAATAGGTCCTTTACTTCTTTGGTTAAGTTTATTCCTAGGTATGTTAATTTTTTTGGCGCGATGGTAAATGGGATTGTTTTTTCAGTTTCTCTTTCTGTGAGTTCATCATTGGTGTACAAGAATGCCGTCGATTTCTTGACGTTAATTTTGTATCCTGCTACTTTGCCAAATTCATTTATTAAGTCTAGTACATTTTTGATGGAGTCTTTAGGGTTTTCTATGTATAATATCATGTCATCTGCAAATAATGACAGTTTCACTTCCTCCTTTCCAATTTGGATCCCTTTTATTTTTTCTTCATGTCTGATTGCTGTGGCTAAGACTTCCAGTACAATGTTAAATAAGAGTGGCGAAAGTGGACATCCCTGTCTTGTTCCTGTTTGTAATGGAAATGTTTTTAGTTTCTGTCCATTGAGTATGATGTTGGCTGTAGGTCTTTCATATATGACCTTTATAATGGCGAGATATGATCCCTCTATTCCTACATTGATGAGCGTTTTTATCAGAAATGGATGCTGGATTTTGTCGAATGCTTTTTCAGCATCTATTGATATGATCATGTGGTTTTTATTCTTCATTTTGTTTATGTGGTGTATCACGTTTATTGATTTGCGAATATTGTACCAGCCTTGCATCCCTGGAATGAATCCCACTTGGTCATGGTGAATCATTTTTTTGATGTATTTCTGGATCTGATTTGCTAATATTTTGTTCAGGAGTTTGGCGTCTATGTTCATCAGGGATATTGGCCTGTAGTTTTCTTTCTTCATAGTGTCTTTTTCTGGTTTTGGAATTAGAATTATGCTGGCCTCATAGAACGTGTTTGGAAGTCTTCCTTCTTCTTGAATTTTTTGAAATAGTTTGAGGAGAATGGGTGTTAGTTCTTTTTTGAATGTTCGGTAAAACTCCCCCGTGAAGCCATCTGGGCCTGGGCTTTTGTTTGCCGGGAGAGTCTTGATTACCTCTTCAATTTCCTTAGTTGTTATTGGTCTGTTCAAGTTTTCCATCTCTTCCGAGAATAGTTTTGGGAGACTGTGTGTTTCTAGAAATTTGTCCATTTCGCTTAGATTGTCGAATTTGTTGCCATATAGTTGTTCATAGTAGTTGTTAATGATCTTTTGTATTTCCGTGGTGTTGGTTGTTACTTCTCCTCTTTCATTTCTGATTTTGTATATTTGGGTTCTCTCTCTTTGTTTCTTGGTGAGTCTAGCTAAGGGTCCATCAATCTTGTTTATCTTTTAGAAAAACCAGCTCTTTGTTTCATTGATCCTTTGAATTGTTTTTTTGGTCTCTATGTCATTTATTTCTGCTCTGATCTTTACTATTTCCTTCCTTCTACTTGCTCTGGGGTTTTCTTTTTGTTTGCTTTCTAATTCTTTAAGTTGTGAGGTTAGACAGTCAATTAGAAATTTTTCTTGTTTTTTGAGGTAGGCCTGTAGTGCTATGAACTTCCCTCTCAGAACTGCTTTCGCTGCATCCCATAGATTTTGTGTTGTTGTGTGTTCATTTTCATTGGTTTCCAGGAAGTTTTTAATTTCTTCCTTGAGGATGTCAGTCTTATTGGATTAGGGCCCAACTCTTATGACCTCATTTGACTTAATTTGCCTCTCTAAGGACCTATCTCCAAATTCAGCGCCATTGGGTGTTGGGGCTTCAGCATATGAATTTGGGAGGACAATTCAATCCATAACAAGTATTATACATAATTTGCTGAAAATTCCTTTCCTTGTTCTATTATATTTATACCACTTAATTGTATTGCTCACTATGAAAAATGACCGAAGTAGCTTTCTACACTTAGTTCTAAGAGGCAGTCATTGTGATTGCCCAGAGATTAGAAGTTCAGGTTATGTTAAAGAGGGGCATATTAGGAAGGACTCAAGTTTTTAACGTGAACAGGACCAATTCATACAGAAAACAGATTAAAGGGGATTTTAAGCACTTTCAGTGAGTATCTCGTCAGTTCTAATTTGTTTATTAAGCAGCAGATAAAACTTGAGTGAAAAATGGAAACTTAATTGACTTATATTGTGAGATTATATATAGGAAACACGTGAGTTTTGACTAAATGTAATTTGGGAAGCAGTTAGGTGCCAGTATAAATATCTTCCCATATGCCCTTCTGAGAGATTGTCCATGTCTTGGGAATGCCCTTGAGAATGTCACGGATCCGCTGTCCTGTGTCAGTGGGACCTGAATAGCTTGTTCTTATCTTCTTGTGAAGGTAAAATAATGAAAGTTTAGTATATATTGTTGATGATATCTGTCATTGGAACCAAACGGTGCCAGAAACCGACAGGTCTGAGGATTGTAGGATTTAAGGTTGCCCTCAAATTTCAGCATGAGAAAAAAAGTACAGCAGTTAAAAAAAAATACAAAGGGTGAACCAGCAGCATCTTAGAAAGCACGCTAGATCTTTTTCCTTTCTCTATTCTATTTAAGGAAAAATGAGTTTTGAGACTCAGTCCCTTGGCAATGAATAGTCTCTGTCTTGCTCGCCCCCTTCCCATTTTATTGTTACCAGCCAGGGCGTGATCTTGGAAGAAAGAAATGAGTCACTGCAGCTGATGAGTCCAAAGAAACGTGGAGCTGTTTTAGATGAAAGGTGGTGACATAAGTATTTTGAAATAACACTTCAATTTCAAATTATTCTACATCTTTCTGAATAAACTAAATCAGAAGCAACTTGTTGAAATGACAACAAGAAGCAATTAGATTTTGACAGGAGAGAGAGGCTCCCAGAGCAGTCCCTGCGTGAGGCTTTACAGAGGGAACGGATCGCTCAGGGTTCTGTGCTTGGGACAACGCCATGAATGATGGAAAACTTCAACACAGACAGGCGAAAGCCAGGGACTACTGGATTTATATAACTAAATTTTGTATGTCACAAATAATCAGTCTAAATATCCTTGACTTAGACCTGATTTCATAACATTAGAGTATCACATACTCAAGTGATAGAAAATGACAGTGTACTAAAAGTTCCAATGTTACTTGCTTTATCAAGAGGATGGGCATAAAAAAATAATAATGACAATAATAATAATGCCTCCTACCACTGCTGCATGAATACAATGCTCTGGGATTAGCAGAAAGTTAATTTAGAAGTATGAATTAATGGAACATAATCATAATCATGTGCCTTATATTTATCAATTGGATGTCTTTCAATAAATAAGAATTTATTATTAAAAAAAAAAAAGGAATTGTTTCCTCAGGGAGGCTGAGACATTTCTCTTCCAGGAGGTGCTCCTCTGGGGAGGAGGGCTCAGTGAGGAGTCCTTTGCTGGGTTCTCTCATCCTGTGACTTTGAAGCCAGATGGGGCAGGAGGGTATAGTGGTTAATGTCATGGCTCTATTAGGACTAGACAGACGGGGCATAGATCCATTTCAGTCATGCGTGCTCTTGGGCAACCGGATGAACCCTGAGCCTCAATTTCATTACCTGTCAAATGAGCTGATTGTAATGATTAAATAGTGCATGTAATGTGCTCACACTCTGGTAATTGTTCAGTAAACGGCAGCGCTTGCTGTTTCCTGTGAGATTCCCCACAGCTCAGAAGGAAGGAGGAAACGAATTAACGTCAATGGACCAAAGATCGTGGCTGGGGCTGCTACCTCGTCTTTTCATTCACTCAGTTATTACAACTACCCTGCCAGCCTTGGTTCTTTGCGTTCTTTACCCCCATTTGTTCCCATTCGTGAGGCTTTTGTTTTGGTTTAAGGGGGGCCTCCGAGTAAACGCATTGGAAGGTCATTGCCTTGGAGCACACTGTGGGTCACAGGGGCTTCGACTCCGTTTGAGGCTGCCTTGGACTTAAATGGACACTGCCCTCCTCAGCATTGTCTTGGCTCTAAAACTAAGCTACCCCCACCCTGAGGAACTACCACCCCTTGTTTGATAAACTTGCTCCCACATCAGAAGAAAAACCATCTTCTCTTCTCTGTTGTTATTACCCTCCCATGAATGACAGCCTCATCCTGAGCAGTCAAATCCACCTGGTTGGCCACAGGAGAAAGGGATGGAGTTCTCGTCACACTCACAGGCGTGTCTGTGTGTGCTGTTATGTGCTGGGTACACTAGAACTTCACAGAGTCTCAGTTTTAGTAGTTATACCTCCAGCTTAAGGGTTCTTTTTACAAAAGCAAATGCCCCGGCGAATGTGTAACTGGTTATCAACGTGAGGGCTCAGAACCTCAACCAGAGCTCGGACCAGGGTGAAGCCAGTGAGGTGCCGAGCCCCTAGAGTGTAAGGAGGCATTCTCAACCCCGAGAGTGAGCCTTCTTAAACTTCACTCCCTCTGTGTCCCCTTTCTTACCCTTCGTAACTCAGCGCTCTCCAAAGTGGCTTCCAACTGCTAGTCTTGCTTCCTCCAGCGAATTCTTCTTGCCATCAGTTAAAGTGACCCAAAGCCAAGCCTGTCATCTACTGATTAAAACCTTTTTTAAAAAAAATATGTTTTATTGATTTTTTTTTGAGAGAGATAGAAACATCGATATGAGAGAGAAGCATTGACTGGCTGCCTCCTGCACACCCCCTACTGGGGATTGAGCCTGAAACCCAGGCATGTGCCTTGACTGAGAATGGAGCCAGGACCTCTCAGTCCGTGGGAGGATGCTCAATCCACTGAGCCACACCAGCAGGACTAATTAAAACCTACCTGCCCACGTAGCCTCACCTGTCCCTCCATTTCTGCCTCGGCTCCCTCTAAGCTTACTTACCGACTTAAAGTCACTTGAGTGTTCTGACCTTTGCATGGACAGATCCTCCTGCCCGCGGGTCCTTCTACCCCTTATTTGCCAAGGGTTTCTTCTTTAACTCCTGTCTGTCGAATATCAGCTCAGAATCACATCTTGCAATCCTGAACCCCAAGCCTGGGACAGGAGCCTCTCTTCTGTGAAAGCACAGAAACTTGATCTTCCTCCAGCTCTCTGGAGTGAAATTATTTCTTTGCTTGTCTGTCTCTCCCATTGACCTGTTTGCTGCCTGAAGGAAGAACTCATGCCTTACCTTTTTGTTATGCATACTTCTCTTGAGTGCCTGGCATGGGTAATTGGGAATAGGTGTTGGTGAAATGTCTATGTAACAAGATAGAATTTTACAAACAGTGCTGTGTTTCCACCTAGAATCTTCCCTGCCTCCCCCCCTCCCCCATCCCCAACAGCTCTTAAGACATTACAGTTAGGCCATGAGATTCACTGCCTCAGAGAAAGGGATTGTAAACACCACCTAGACGAAGCCCACAGAGGAATGAAGAAGGAAAATACGACATAAAAGGAGCTTCTTCCACCCAGAAAAGGGAAGAAGAAAACCCCTATGGTGCTGGGAAGATAGAGGGAGGGAGGGAGGGAAACCCACGCTTCTCTCCCCAAACCTTGAAGGGGCTGAAGGTAGACATATCCAGACAGGGTTGGGAGGGTACTTAGGAATACCCAGGCTGCAGCTGTGCTTTCTGTTGGCATGGATGGAGGAGACCCTGAGCTTCATGGAAAGGCAGGTACCAGATCAAACACGGCAAGTCAGCCGAAGGGCAGCAACGATGGAGTGCAGGATCTCTGCATCATTAGGAAGTAATTATTTCTTCTTGTGCCCCAGATGTCTTGGTGGTGGCATTTACTTTTTATGGTACCTGATTTTATTATAAACAGTGTCATTCCAATTTATGGGGGGTGGGGGAGCATCAGGAAGAATTGCGCTTGGAACAATGCCTGAGAGATGCTCAGAACCTGGGAACTCCTGCTCTTCAGCTAGTCACGTCCCACCAGTCATGTCTCGTGAGAGTACGAGGCTCAGAGACACAGACAAATTAGACTCCTGTTCAGCAGGCAGCCTGCGTTTTTGAGCAGAAAGCAGAGAGTAGCTATGGCAGAGCAGCACTTGTGTGGAGCAGTCACCCTGGTCTGCACAAGAAAGGGCCAAGCACAAGGAAGGCGTGAGGTAGGAAGCAAGGGCAGGGGGATGGGAGCACGGAATAAAGGAGTCACACACTCACCCGTTTATCCCTTAGCTCGTTACATATGGGCTGAGCACCTATACTTGCCAAGCACTGTAGGAACATGTGTAAAATCGATAAGGTAGAAATCTTTTTCTTCTAGGAGCTAATAATCTAGTTAGAGGAGGTTAAAAAGTATATAAATATATCACTCTGCAGTGTAATGTATACAGTATATTTTAACGTAGCACAGAAGAGGGAGGGGTTGTTCTGTCTGTGGAGAGACAGGCATCCAAGAGGGTGAATCTGAGCTGTTGCTCCATTTCTACTACAGCTTGCCCAACACCGACTGGTATACTGCAGTTCATTCCGACAGTAGCTACCCAAAGTTACCACAGCCCCCCATGGGTTCAGGGCACACTCCTCCACAAAACTGCCCTCAATTCAGATGTCAGCCACAAGTTCCTGGGGCCCCCAGGCCATCTGCATTCTGTCTGGCTATACATTCAGAACTTCCCACAACTCCCTCAGGTGGGATAATCCACTAGAAAACTCCCAGAACTCAAGAAGGCATTATACTTATGCTTACAGTTTTATTATCAAGGGTACACATGGGATGAGGGATGGGAGGGGTGCAGGGCTTCCGTGCTTTCCCCATGAAGTCAGGGCAGACCACTCTTCCAGCACATTGATGTGTTCACCAACCATGGAGCTCCGCTGAGCTTTGGTGTCCAGGGTTTTTATTTAGGTTTCATTATATAGACATGATTAAGTATATCATTGGTCGTGTGACCAGACTCAATCTCCAGCCCCCCAAGCCCCCACCCAGGTAGGATTGGCCCAACATTTCACCCCTCTAATCATGTAGTTGGACTTTCTGTTGATCAGCCCTATCGGAGGGGCCCACTGGGAATCACCTCCTTAGCGTAACAGACACCACGCAGGCAATTCCAAGGCCTTTGGGAGCTCCATACCCTGGACAAAGAAGAGACGCAGACTTTATTATAGCACAGCTGGGGCTGGAAGATTGACTAGAAGTTCAGTAGATAGACATTTCAAGTGAGTCACCAATTTTCTGTATGACAGAGGGACCACTGCCAACCCTGGCTTCTGAATCATTTCCACTCACTCCTCCACCTACACTGGCATGTGAACAAAACAAGCCCCCGTTCTCTGAACGCTTGTTAGTTGAATCTTCTGTTAGAGGCATTAGGAATCATTCCTAACTGATATGAGGTTTCTACAGGTCTAAAATTCTAAATACTTATTGAAGACTGGTAATATATAAAGCCCAGTGTGAGGTGCACAAATAACTGTTAAATATAGTCGGTCTTCCAGGAATGCACGGCACTGGGAGGAGAAGTGAGTGGGCACGTTGTATGCTCTTTGAAGTCAGTGGTTTGAATCCAGGCTCTGCCACTTACGCCCCTGTAGCCTTGAGTGAGCTCCTAAACTTTGTAATCTCATTAACAAAACGGGGAGAATAATGCATTTCTAATTGTGGACTGATGTGTGGAAGGTGAGACCTAATCTTTTTGTTTTATTTTTTATATTAAATGTATTAGGGTGACATTGGATAATAAGATTATACAGGTTTCTAGTATACATTTTTATGATACACGATATGTATATTGCATTGTGTGCCCACCACTCAAAGTTAAATCATCTCTGTCATCATAGATTTGGCCCCCTTTACCTTTTACTACCCCCCCCTTCCTTCTGGTAACCACCATACTGTTGTCTGTGTCTATGAGTCTCGGTTTTATATTCCACGTATGAGTTAAATCATATGGTTCTTTGATTTTTCTGACTGACTTATTTCTCTTAGCATAACTTTCAAGGTCCATCCATGTTGTTGCAAATGGTAATATTTCATCTTTTCTTATGGCTGAGTAGTATTCCATTTTATGTATGTACCACATCTTTATCTGATCATCTATCAAAAGATACTTTAGTTGTTTCCACATCTTGGTCGCCAGGAATAATAATGCAATAAACATAGGGGTGCATATATCTTTGCAAATGAGTGTTTTCAAATTTGAGGGGTAAATACCCAGAAGAGGGATTGCTGGGTCATTTTGTAGCTAGCTCTATTCTTTTTAATTATTATTATCATTATTATTATTTTTTTCTTTATTGCTTTTTTAGAAAGAGAGGAAGGGAGAGAGAGAGAGAAACATCGATGAGAGGGAACATTGCCTGGCCACCTCCTGCATGCCCCCAACTGGGGATCGGGTCCACAACCTGGGCATGTGCCCTGACCGGGAATCGAACTGGCGACCTCTGAGTGTATGGGTCGATGCTCAACCACTGAGCCACACTGGCCGTACAGTAACTCTATTCTTAACCTTTTGAGGAACCTCCATACTGTTTTCTATAGTGGCTGTACCAATTTATATTCTCACTATCAGTGAATGGGGGTTCCCTTTTTTCCACAACCTCTTCAACACTTGTTATTACTTGTCTTATTGATAATAGCCATTCCAACAGGTGTGAGGTGGTATCTCATTGTGGTTTCGATTTGCATTTCCTTACTAGCTAGTGAAGTTGAGCATCTTTTCATATATCCATTGGCCATTTGTATATCTTCTTGGGAGAAGTGTCTATTTAGGTCCTCTGCCCTTTTTTTAGTGGAATTGTTTGTTTGGTGTTGGGTGTATGAGTTTTTTTAATATACATATATATTTTGGATATTAACCCCTTGTTGGAGCTGTTGTTTGCAAATATCATCTCTCATTTAGTTGGTTGCCTTTTTGTTTTGTTGTTGGTTTCTTCTGCTGTGCAGGCACTTTTTAGTTTGATATAGTCTCATTCACTTACTTTTCCCTTTAATTTCAATGCCTTTGGGGTCAAATTCATAAAATCTTCTCTAAGACCAAGGTGTATAAGTTTAGTATCTATGTTTTCTCTTGTGTAATTTATTGTTTCAAATTTTATATTAAGGTCTCTGATCAATTTTGAATTAATTTTTGTACATGGGGACACATTGCAGTCTAATTTCATTCTTTTGCATATGGCTTTTCAATTTTCTCAGCACTATTTATTAAAAAGCCTTTTTTCCTCCATTGTATGTTTTTGGCTTTGTTGTAAAAAATTATTTGCTCATATATATGTGGCTTTATTTCTGGGCTCTCAATTCTGTTCCATTGGTTAATGTGTCTGTTTTTTTTTTTTGGCAGTACCATGCTGTTTTGATGATCTTTGCTCTGCAGTATAATTTGAAGTAGGTAGTGTGATATCTCCAGCTTCGTTCTTTTTTTCTGAGGATTGCTTTGGCAATATAGGATCTTTTGTGGGTCCATACAAATCAATCATTTTGGGGGGGTTCTATTTCTTTAAAAAAATATAATTGGACAATCTACAAGATGGGTCTTCCCGAGACTGCCAGAACTCATCAAATTGAGGCTGCAGTTGAAGGATTTAAGGCAAATCTTGACTTTTAGGAGATTCAGAAGAAGCTTGAAAAGGAAGGCGAAGATTTTGTGAAGAAAATTGGTGGTATTTTTGCCTTCAAGGTGAAGGATGGCACCGGGGGTCAAGAAGCCACCTGGGTGGTGATTGTGAAGAATGGCAAAGGATCAGTGCTTCCTAACTCAGATAAGAAGGTTGACTGCACAATCAATTATAATGGCTGACTCGGACTTGATGGCTTCAATGACTGGTAAAATGAATCCTCAGTCAGCGTTATTTCAAGGCAAACTGAAAATCACTGGCAACATGGGTCTGGCTATGAAGTTACAAAACCTTCAACTCCAGCCAAGCAAAGATAAACTGTGAAGAACTTCCTGTGCCTACCTTTGAGAATCAAATGAGACTTACAGATATATATATCCATATATTTCACTGTCAGAACTCAGACTGAAACCATGCATTGGCAAATAGCATGAGATTTGTTTTTATTTTTTTATTTTTTAATTTTTTTTATCCTCACCCGAGGACATTTTTCCATTTTTTGTTCAGGTAGAGTGGGAGGGAGAGAGAGGAACAGAGAGAGAGAGAGAAACATCGATGTGAAAGGAACACATCGAGTGGCTGCCACCTGCACAACTGACCAGGGCCGGGAACAAACTGCAACCGAGGTACACGCCCTTAGTGGGAACCGAACCCGGGTCTCTCGGGACCGCAGGCCGACACTCTAACCGCTGAGCCAAACCGGCCAGGGCGAGATTTGTTTTTAAATGGGTGTGACCAATTCTGTTTTTCCTAAGCTCTGGGTGAATAGAGCCTGATGGTATATTACTGCTTTGCTGAATTGCATACAACTGTGCATTACAAAGTTAATATGGTAATTATGGTTTAGGGTAAAATTGAGTTTCAGAATAAAATTAGGAACAGCAAAATCCAAAACTATGTTAACAAAAGCTCTCATTTTGCTTAAGAAGTGTATATATATATATATATTTTTTTTTTGTACATGCCCCTAGTGAGAACAGAACCTGGGACTCTGGTCCGCAGGCCGTAGCTTCAACCGCTGAGCCAAACCGGCCAGGGCTTAAGAAGTATATTTAAGGATTATTCTGCTGAAGATTCAATTTAAGTTTTCCTTGGGAGAACTAGGGGAGAAGAAAGATACCAGAAATTAGTGTTGTGTGTGGTTATTATTAGGTTTATGTAAAAAAAAGTTTCATATATATCGTAGTCCTTTTTCTTTTGAATGCATCTGATCTCCACCCTTGTTTGCAAATTCAGACCTTTACCCCATCTGCTTTTATGGTTTTGTTGTCACAAATTATGCCTGTTTATGCTGTGAGTTTGTTGGTGACCTAACTTGTAGTTTTGCAACCTTTTTTCCTTTATTTCAGGTAAAATAACCCCCTTCAGTATTTCCTGTAATGGAGGTCTTCTGGTGATAAATTGCCTCAGCTTCTGTATGTCTGGAAAAGTCTTTATTTCTCCTTCATATCTAAAGGATAACTTTGCTGGATATATTATTCTTAGATGGTAATTTCTCTCTTTTAGTAGTTTGAATATCTAGTTCAATTCTCTTCTAGCTTGTAGAGTTTCTGCTGAGAAGTTTGATGATAACCTAGTGGATTTTCTTTTATAAGCTACTTTCTTTTCCCTGGCTGCCTTGATAATTCTTTCTTTGTCATTAATCTTTGACTGTTTTAATACTATGTGCCTTGGAGAAGGCCATTTTGGACTGAGGTAATTAGGTGTTCCATTTGCTTCTTGGATTTGAGGATCTAGCTCTTCTATCAATTTGGGAAGTTCTTGTCAATTATTTGTTAGACTAGGCTCTCCATTCCTTTTTTCCTATCTCCTTCTAGTATGCCTATTACTCTTATATTTCTCTTTTTGATGGAGTCAGATAGTTCTTGTCGAGTTCTTTAATTTTTTTTTTATGCTCAAGTCTCTCTCTTCTTCCCTCTGTATCATTTCAGATTTCTATCTTCAATATCACAAATTCCTTCCTCCATCTGGTCAGCTCTATTTCCTGTGCTCATTAGTTTATTCTTGATCCCTTTTATTGAGTTCTTCATCTCCAGAATTTCAGTTTGCTTCTTTTTAAAAGTTTCAATCTTTAGTAACGTACTCATTTTATTCACTGATTTGGTTTTGAGTTCATTAAACGAGTTCAAGTTTCTTGAAACTTGAGTTTTTTGGGGACTGTAATCTTCAATTCTCTGTCATTTAAATCACATATTTCCATGTCTTTAAGATTTTTTTTTTCTGAGCTGCCTCCTTATCTTGATTATTCATGGTTTTTGATGGATTTTTTGTCTGTCTAGGCATCTATGCATGAATGGTACTAACAGATTGTTAAGAAGTCTTTAGATTGTTTTCCAGTAGGTAGCACTGAATTATAAGGTTTTTAGCTCTCTTGCACTTCTCTGGCTTTTCAGATCTCTGCGGGGTGGTGGAAATTGGCCTGTGTTCTCTGGGAAGGTGGGCGCCTCCCCTGCAATCCAGTCATTCTGGTCCAGGGGATCAACCCCACAGGGAAATGTAGTGGGTGATGGGGCTCCAAATCTGTGAAATCTCAGTGCTGTCCCCTACAGCCAGATGCTACTGGCAGTGCAGCCTCGATGTGTGGGGATGTCCAGCCATCTCCTCTGTTGCTTTACCCTCCAAGCAATGGTACCAGTGGACTTCCATGGAGTTCTCCCTGTGCCTCCACCCAACCCTGGAATTAGTCACAGAGTGCGCCCTTCACTTAGGGAAGAAGAGTTTCTGTACCAGTTCTTGGGTGTGCAGATTATAATATGCTATGCAACCCTACATGAAGGGTGAGGGGAGGCGAGCTCTGGGAGGTTAAGGGAAGGTGCCGAGGCTCCGGGGGCTTTGTTTCTCTGTCTGGAATTCCAGTTGCCAGACAACCGTGGCGCACCTCTGTGCTCTGTCCCGGTCCAGGTCACTGGGCTCAGCTGCTTGTATTGCCCATTCCTGCAGGAATGCTTACTAAATATCTTGGCTCATTTTGGCTGAAGGGAGTGACATTCACCACCTGATTCCAACCCTCTCTAGGATGTAGGGCTGCATCTGTGGCTCCTTTGAGCTCTTCTCCCTTCTTGCCTCCCTGGTTTGCTCTCACTTGCCCACCTTTAGATGTTTCAATGCCTGGACTCCTTTGTTGAATTACAGCTGCTCAAATTGTTGAAACTTCAAGGGGAGAGACCAAGGGGATTTCTCACGCTGCCATTCCTCTGACGTCAATCCAAATTAATCTTTACAAAAACTTATTTCCCAACACAGCAGGTTTATATGGTCCTAAAAAAAAAAAAAAAAAGATTTAAAATAATTATACTCTCTGCTTGTGTTCTGTATTATAACAAGTGATTTTGTTGATTGGGTGAGTCACATTTTCCCCAAGGCCAAACAGCTCTTCAAGTTGTTTATGTAATTACCTTCCTTTGTTACATTCTCTAATTCCTCTCATTTGCAGTGTTTTATGACCTTCCTGATAGGAAATTGTTTCCAGTGTTGGATAGGTTGAATTTAAAACACTATGGTAGATGCCAGGAAGTTGGGATAGTTGTAGAAGCAAAGCATTTATCTGAATGCTGTGGGAAGGAGACAAAAAACTATCAAGCAGCCAAGCTATCAGAAGTCTCCCTGCTGTCCCCTTGGGTTTGCTATGGAATGGTAACGCACTAGCAAAAATGTGCACTGTGCAGGCCCCATAAGACTCCAAAGGACCCCCTATGCGGCTCCCGAGTAGGTGGGGGCAACGTGAGTTTACTGGCCTGGTGTGTGTGCCAGGGTGGAATGGAGGTGGAATGTTGTGGAAGCAGCCGCAGGCTAAAGAGAAACTTTAAGAACTAACATGGATAAAACATTTAGGACACTCTGGACATATAAAGTGCTCAGTAAGTGTTTTCTCGCCTGGTCGGGTTGTCTCAGCGGTTACAGCGTTGGCCCGCGGACCGGGGAGTCCTGGCCCCGGCTGGGGTTGTGCAGGTGGCAACCAATAAATGTGTCTCTCTCGTGTCGATGTTTCTCTCTCTCTCTTCCTCCCTCTTCTCCCTCCCGCTCTATTTGAAGATAAATGCAAAAACATATCCTCCAGTGAGGATTAAAAAAAAAAAAGTGTTTTCTCTTCTTGTCTTTCCTTTCCTTTCCCCTGTTCCTCCTCGTCCTGCCTGAGGCGATCCGAAATGAGTGAGGAACTGGAGCACAGGGTCCGGCAAAGGCAGCTGGCCCCGTGGAAGCACCCCAAGCTGGAAGGAGGGAGGGACGGGGCGGAAGTGACAGTGTTGAATTTGACCCGACCCACAGAAACTGACATAAGTGTGGTCTTAAGTCACTAAATTTTGAGGGTAATTTATTACACAGCAATAGATAACTAATAGAGTTGATGATGGGAGTCCTCCCTGAAGGTCTAGGACTTGGGGACACAAATTCTGGCTCCTGTGGGGGAGTAGCGCAGGAAGGACAGACCAAGCGAGCTGGTCAAGCACAGAGGGACTGACTACACACACAATGGCCAGACCGTATATTACCGTAGAACTCTGCAGTGACCTGTCCAGCAAGCTAAATGCAATCTCTGCGGCAATTGTCCCAGAATGGTCAGGACTTGGACTATGACTGCCAGCTTCTTTATTGTTTGCGCCTACTTTCAACTCAGAACCAAGAATAACTAGCCAAACCAAATCAATTACCTAAGATGTTCTGTTTCAATTAACTGGCTTCCAGCTTCCTCGGCCAACAAACTACAATCAGAGCATGCCTGAGGCTATCCCTACACTTTTTCTTTCTTTCATTTTTAAGAAATTACAGAGCTTGTCTACTCCCTGCTTGCCTTTGAGTCTCTGCCAAATGGTAAGTGATAGTGGCTGATTCCTTTGTTACAGCAAGCTCTAAATGGTCTGTTTTTCTTATTTGGTTGGTCTTCATTTATTTTCATAGCTCTCTCTTACTCCCCTTGGCATGTGTTTCGCTGCCTCCTTCTGGACGTCTGTGAGGCCAAGGTGTTCTAGATGTCCCTGCGTTTTCAAGTTGCTGAAAGTGTTTGTATAGAGTTGATGTTATTTCTTCTTTAAATGTTTGGTAGAACTCATCAATGAAACCATTTGGACCTCAAGTTTTCTTTGTGGCAATGTTTTTTTAACTACACATTTATTTCTTTAATACATACAGGGCTATTCAGATAATTTATGTCTCCTTGAATTTTGGTAGTTTGTGTCTTTCAAGGAATTTGTCTCTTTCATCTAAGTTATTGAATTTATTGGCATAAGGGTGTTTATAAGATTTCCTTAATATACTTTTAATATTTATAGAATCTAGAGTGATGTTATATCTTTCATGTCTGATATTGTTAATTTGTATCTTCTTAATTGTTTTTTCCTGATCAGTCTGACTAGAGAGTTATCAACTTTATTGATCATCTGAAAGAGCCTGCTTTTAATTCCACTGATTTTCTTCATTGTTTATGTTTTCTATGTTGTTGCTCTCTGCGTTGATCTTTATTATTTCCTTTCTTCTGCTTACTCTGGGTTCAATTTGATTTCTTTTTAAAAAGTTTCCTTTCTTTTTATTTATTGATATTTTAAAATAAAACACAAGTCAACTGTATGAGAGTCGTCCACAGTCAGCAATGGCGACCTTCCCTTCTCGCTGGTCTTGCCACTCCTGGGCCCATAGCGGTCCATGGCTACACCACACCCCTGCCGCCCTTCCCCTGGCCGAAGGCCACGCGCTCGCCATCCAACCACTCGGGCTGGCAGTGCAGATGGAAAACTGGGAACCGTGTGTGTTGGGTCCAGCATTTGCCATGGACAAGATGCCAGGACCCGTGTGCTTCAGGATGAAATTCTCATCATCAAGTTTCTCCCCACGGATCGACTTGCCACCTGTGCCATTATGGGGTGTGAAGTCACCACCCTGGCACATGAATCCCGGAGTAACTCTGTGAAAGCAGGAACCTTTATAACCAAATTCTTTCTCTCCAGTGCTCAGAGTTTGAGTTTTCTGCTATCTTTGGAAATGTCTGCAAACAGCTCGAAGGATACAGTGGGGTTCACCAGGCTGGGCATGGGCAGCTCCAGGGAGGTGGGTCTGTAAGGCCTAAAAAAGATTTCTTCAAGTGGAGGCTGAAGTCACTGATTGGAGACTTCTTCTTTTCTAATATAGACATATGATGTTACAAATATCCCCCTAGGTAGTGATTTAGCAGCATCTAATGAACTTTTGATATACTGTGTTTTATTTTCATGCAATTTAAAACAATGTCTAATTTCCTTTTTGATTTCTTCTTTGATCTATTATTTAAAAGTACATTATTTAGTTGCCAAATATTTGGGAATATTCCAGAGAGCTTTTTGTTATTGATTACCAATTTAATTCTTTTGTGGTCTAAGAATACACTGGGTATGATATGAATCCTTCGAAATGTATTGAGATGACTTGTGCCCAGAATATGGTCTATATGGTAAATATTCTGTGTCTATTTGAAAAGTATATATTCTTCCATAGGTAAGGTAGAGAATCTCCACAAGTTTTCCATTTTCTTCTCTACATTTTTCTTAGAAAAATTTTCTACTTCCACAGCTCCAACTAACACTTCCAGGAAAGTGATTTCAAAGTTGTTATCTTAGCCGTGACCCCTCTCACATACCCCGAGTCTTTTGTTTGATGGACAGTCCCACGCTGACATCCAGCAGCATCTCAAAGCCCATCATCAGCACCCCCTCCCAGGAGGTGTTGTAACCCAGGAGAGTCATCCTCACTTAGACATCAAGTAATTTTGAATATTAGGAGCTTTATTACCTGCGCAGGGACTGCAGCCAACCTACACAGAGGAGAACTGCAGCCCTGAGCTCAGGGGGAAGGTTGCTTATATAGGACATGGGTTACTCAAGAGTTTAGCAGAGCAAGCAAGCTACGTGTACAGAAGCAGATATCAGCAGTGAGTAGCTGTACAAGTTGTTTATTTTATATTTCTTAACATTTACTAGACCCTAGCCTTGAATGCCTCATTGCCCCGTCTGGTATCTCCTGATTAGTTAAGCTCATGGTCAATACCCTTGTGGTCATGGCTGATGCATACCTTCCTCTTCAAGAATTTTTGCGAAAACAACTCGGATTCAAGGAACCCAGGAGAGGTTCCTTCTTCTAGCAGATGGAGAATTACTGGGTTATAACATTCCCCACTGGTTTTATGGACAGATCAAATCTTTGATCTAATCGCAACCTTTGGTAATGAGAGGCCAGGACTAATAATTTGACAGATTGGACCCTCTCTCTTATGAAAGTTATAATTTGTTTATTATTATAAGTCCACAGAAATAGTCCTAGAAACAGGAGTATGAGGGGGCTTGTTAGAGCAGAGAGAAGAGTAGGGAGCCAGGGGGACCAGTTATAAAGGCCTTTGAACTAGCTACTAGAGGCCCCTTCGCTTCTGGCCTGTTCTGCGAGGTGCTTCCTAAGAACCTGAATATTCCCTCTGATGACTCCTATCTATTGGCATAAAAACAGCAAGCTTCCCTTAGTGCTCTAAATGCTGTAAGGTGTCAGTGAGATAACTAGACATGTACAGCTGAATTGTAATGGTGCATTTTGTTATTTGGGCGGGCTGGTGGGGGGGCATTCCCCAAATCCTCAGCAACCTGTCTTTTTTGTTGTCTGTTTTTAAAGGCACAAACTACTGGAAAAAAAAAATAAAACACTACATTTTCTTGGCATCACTTTTGGCACCATTAAGGGGGGTGATACAGAGAAGGGGGAGAGAGGAGCTTGTTTTGTCAGGGCAGCTATTAATCTTTTTTTTTTTTTTTTTCTCATGGCTCCTCTGAGTTCCCCAAGGCCATTATTAACCCCTTATCTTTCTATATTTCTTTGGGTTTCTCAAGGCCCTTATGTTTACAAAGAAAGTCTGCTAGGGTGTGTACGTGTAGTGACTGAGGGTCAGAATGGAGTTATTATATCCCCTTTGTGGTGACATCTTTTAAGATTTTTTCCAATATCCTATTTAGAAGTTCCCATTTCTACTGGAGTACAGATCTATAAAGATTCCCCTGTACAGTTATAATCAGAAAAATTAGAGTCCTGATAAATGCAAGAGTCTCATTTTTAAGGGTCTGGAGAGGCCTGCACTGTCCATTCCGCTTTTTCCGCCTTCAGCCAGGAATGGTGCAGCCAGACCAGGATGCCATTGACCTTGACAGCCGTTGGTGCAGGCAGGATGAGAGTGTATGGTCCCTTCCAGGCCAGAGTTAGTCTCTGGGTGGTGAATTTCTTTACCTATATTCAGTCCCCAGGCTGGAAAGGGTGCACAGGGTTCAAGGTAGGCACAGGCAGGGCATCGCAGATGTGTTTATGGATGGCCTTCTGGGAAGACTGCAGAGCCTGAAAGAATTGTAAGAGGGTGAGGGGGAGCAGAGTGGTCCAGTTTTCACCGGTTTCTAAGGTAAATTTGGTTAAGGTTTCCTTTAAGGTCCTGTTTATGTGCTATTAAGACGGAGCCGTTGTCTGATCTAAGAGTCAGAAGTAGCCTAAACCAGTTACTCTTTTTATTATATCCTAGACTGTTATTCTATTACTAGGGGCAAGCTCTCCCCTCTCAGTGTCTTATCTTTTTTTCTTCTTGAGTATTCTTCCACTGTCCTGTCTTCCTGTAATATGTATGTCCCTTTCTCTTATTCTTTTTTATCTTTTTATTTTCTCTGAATAATCCTTCTCTTTTTATTTCTTTCCTGTCTATAACTTATACAGACCCTCTGCGACTTATACAATTCTTTTTCAACTTACACAGACCCTCCGCGACTTTCTTAGTCCCTCTGATGTGAACCTGAGAGCTTGCTTAATCTATCTACTGTCTGCACATCCCCTAGCTTTTCTTCTCCTTTCCCTACTTAGCCCTACACATCCCTGCTTCCTTCTGCCTTCTCCTTTTCCCTGTGACCTTATTGGACATCGCCCGCCTCTCAGGAGTTCAGTAGGCTTGGTGTAACCTAAGTGGGTAGTCTGGTGCAGCTGGTTGACCAAAGTCCGACTAGAGCCTCTGGGATTAATAACCTCCCATCAGGCAGTGTCTACTATCCGTTGCTTTTCTTCATGGCTTGTTTTCTGCTTGGCTAAGTCATTTTCTGACCTAGTGTAAGTAGGAGTCAGAGGCAAACTTGTGTTTGGCAAGGTGACTGATATCTGGATAGGTCTCCACTGGTTTTAGGGCCATCTGTCAAGCTTCCTTATTTGCACCACGGTTTCCCCTTGTCTCATCAGAGAGCCTGGATTAGGGCTATGAGTTCAGCCCCTTGGGCTGAAGTTCCTCTGCTTAATGACTGAGACCAAATGATACGGTCCAGAGTTACTACTGCTGTCGCAGCATACCTGATTTCTTCCTGGACATAGCTGTTCCCGTCCGTGAACAATACCTCATCTGATGATGGCAGTGGGTCATCCTTGAGGTCTGGGCGGCCGTCTGCAGTGCCGATTTCCCCCAGGCCATCCTGCAGAGGTTTCTCCAGGTCATCATCTGGAGGCAGGCTGGCAGGATTGATGGCAATATCCTGGGGAACTTGATGCGAGGGCTGGCCTGGAGTGGCAGTGGCCAGCAATTGAATGATCTCTGGAGGAGATCATGTCCGAGTAGGGGATATGGGCATTCTGGCAGGAACAGAAACAAATGAGTCACAGTATTTTTCCCAAGGTCTATAGTCCTCTTTGAAGTCTAGGGGTAGGTTAGGGTCCCATTGGCTCGGTCAGGACTGAGTCTGCTGCACCAGTATCTACCAGGAAACTAACTAGTTTGTCCCCTATTGTCTAGTATTATTCTGGGCTCCAGAGGGCTCAGCTGAAGGAGCCCTAGCTCTGTCATTTTCCTAAATTAAGGACTGCTTTTCATTTTGTTCCTCTACACCTGACTTTGCCCTTGTCTTTTCTATTCCTAATCGGGACCTAGGCCTGTTGTCCTGACTCTTCCTTATGTTTCCCTTCCTAGGGTGACCTTATTCCGTGTGCCCTGTTTTCCTTAAGTCTGCTACTACTACCTTTGCTAATTCAGCCAATTGGGCCAATAGGCCTAACAGGAGAACATGGTGAAAAGTGTCTAAGGAAGCCCTTCTCCCGACAGTATTTGGGTCCTACTGTGGGCAGAGGAATGGGAACATTTCCTCTGACCCCAGGTTTACAAAAGGATGCAGGAAAGGGGAGCAACATCCTAACACATATGTTTATGTGGGAGGGGCAGAGTGTTTTCTAACTCTCTAAGAGCACTTTGTACCCGTGCCTGGGATCCCTATATTTAACTCCCTAAAGTTCAGAGAAGCCTGTTGGAAACTAGTTGCTACCGAACCTGCTGTGGAGGAGCAGCCCAGGCTGGTATGGAAAGAATATGCCCCTTTCTGCAGCTGGACCGGGCTGGCACTTCAATGGTTAAACATTTTGCCTGTGAGAATGTTAATAAGCCTTGTAGAGAGGCATTGAGACCTCACTACAAAGAAGCCAGTACATCCGAATACATCTATATCTATTTAGACATTGGGTTAGATCATTAACAGATTCAAATTTATCTTCTAGCTTTTCTGTAATAAGAACCCAAAATAGGCAAACTCAGGTTAATTGACATTTTAGTAACATGTAAACTCAGGTTAACATCCTCAAGAGGGGTCCTGAAGGACAAGATAGAATTTCCTTGGGGGCTGGGAGGAGTTAACTCTCCTTCAGGGCAGGGTGAGTCATTGTTAACAAAACTGTTTTTTCTTTCATTTGAACCTCTGGATACTGACATTTCTTACTATAATTGGGTTTGTCAGTAGTTATGTCAATCTAAATATCAATGTATACACTTTGATCAGGGTGGGGAACCCCGTACACAACAGACCAGAGAGCAAACAAAAGACTCAAGTCAGAAGACCCTTCGGATGGCTAATCAACTCGGCATGTTGGCCACTCCGATTCAGAGTGTCTGGAGCACCCCAGGATCGGCTGGTGTTCCATAGCCTCGGGATCTCTTAGAAAAGTCAGAAAAATTAGCAAGAATGCATTCAAGGGAGGTACGGGGTGTTGACGGTCCTTGTCCCATCCTACCAAAAGCAAAACAAAGCAGCAGAGAACACGGAACACAAATAGACAATCGCGGTCAAGACACAAAATACCAATTTCAGAACAGACGCACCCGAAAGTGCCAGATTGAAACCCACTGGTTTCCCAGGTCAGGAGTCTGCGTCCCGACCCTGAGGGGGAAGTGCGGTTGAGCCGCGTCCCTCCTGCAACAATCCCAGAACGCTCCAGAGCTACCGAAACAGAAAACAGATGGAAGGGGAAATCCCTTACCCAGATCCTCGAGGCTGAAGTCTTAGTCCGAATTAGCCGAATCGAAAGCCAGAACGAATGTAGGTGCGGAGGGCGAGGAGGCAGCCCTCCGCGTAGTCTGAGGAGGTCGACCCCACAGAAAAGGGGGACCTCGCGGTTGATCTTGCTGGGGCCTCCAAATGTTGTAACCCAGGAGAGTCATCCTCACTCAGACATCAAGTAATTTTGAATATTAGGAGCTTTATTACCTGCGCGGGGACTGCAGCCAACCTACACAGAGGAGAACTGCAGCCCCGAGCTCAGGGGGAGGGTTGCTTATATAGGACAGGGGTTACTCAAGAGTTTAGCAGAGCAAGCAAGCAAGCTACGTGTACAGAAGCAGATATCAGCAGTTAGTAGCTGTACAAGTTGTTTATTTTATATTTCTTAACATTTACTAGACCCTAGCCTTGAATGTCTCATTGCCCCATCTGGTATCTTCTGATTAGTTAAGCTCATGGTCAATACCCTTGTGGTCATGGCTGATGCATACCTTCCTCTTCAAGAATTTTTGCAAAAACAACTCGGATTCAAGGAACCCAGGAGAGGTTCCTTCTTCTAGCAGATGGAGAATTACTGGGTTATAACAGAGGTCCTCCCTCTTCCTCCAGATTCTTCTGTTCAATTTGTGGCAAAAGCACTACTAAAAGTGATTTATGATTCTGTCAGAGGGTAAATCTGAGGATCAATATGAGCGGAACAGAGGGAAGGACTGAAAATTAAAAATGGATGTTTTGTTTAGTTGTGTTGGCAGGAATACTGCCCCCTTGGGATGCAAGAAGAGACTGGACAGTCAAGCTTGCCAAGGGCTGAAGTCGGAGAATATGATTCAGTGTAAAAGGCACCAGCCCTGGACACCAAAATAATCTCCAAACTGCCCCCCCCCCACACACACACACAGCAAAAGCAATGGGACAGAGGGAAGTACCAAAGGAAGCAGTTATTTTTGTGGAGGGAGGGAATTGCGGGGGGCAGTAGGGAAAGGAGGGGTGGGACATGGTGAAGGAGGGTGGGAGGGGTGCTCAGCACTCCTTTTTCAGGCAGCAGAGGTGGTCTGGGAACAAGAACCCTGTGCACCGCTGTCAGGCGGTAGAAGCTTCTGCCCTCAGGTAAGGGGTCTTACTTAGGAACGTGACCTAGAAAGGGGTCATAAAGCAAGGGATGCATGCAAAAGAGGGTCATTTTGTTTTTCTTTTTCACCTGCTACCCAGAACTTCCCAGCAGTCTCTGAGGAAGGACTTGAACAGGGTTTGCTGTTTCCATAGTGGAAAAGTGACTGGGTTGCATCCAGGAGATGGAATGCCCTTTGCCATCCCCCCTCCCAGCCTAGACCTGTACAGTGTAGGCTGGAGAAAGTCCTCTTCCCAATGAGAGCTTCTGAGTTGAGATATCCAAGGTCATTGTTTCCTTTGTGATAGTTCTCTCCTCCACATTTTATCTTATGTTTACAGCAGGTCTTCAGATAATGTTGCTTTGTTCAACATTTTGTTATAATGTTGATGATTAAAAAAAAAAAAAAGATTCACATCAAGGCCACTGCCTGCATGGGTTTCTCTGAGAACTCTGATTTCCTTCCACGTCCCAAACATGTGCCCACTAGGTGACTCAGCATGTTTAAATCAGCCCAGTCTGAGTGAGTGTCCGTGGGTGTGGGTGTGCCCTGTGATGGAAGGGCGTCCCGTTCAGGGTGGATTCCCACCTGGCACCCCGAACGCCATATAGCTCCGGTCCCCCTCGAGCCCGAAGGGGAATAAGCAGGTTCAGAAAATAATGATCTTGTTTTTATAAATCTTTCTTAGCTTAAACGTATGCATAGCTTACATTTACTTCAATGTTTAATATTAGAAATGTTTTAGGTCTTTATTGAGAATTTTGGTGGTGTTTTTGTGACCAGAAGTATGCCGTAGGAACTTAACTCTTGTTTATATCCATTAGCCTAGGGAAAATTCCTTTTGCTATAAAGTCACAGTTTCCAAGAACCCATCGACGACGTTAAGCAAGGACTTACTGTATTTTATGGCACTGTATACAAAGCTACGGTCCAAATTTCTATGAGCCCTATCTTTTTTTTGGGGGGAGGTATCCTTACTGAAAATTTTTTAGAGAGAGTGGAAGAGAGGGAGGGAGGGAGAGAGAGACATTGATGTGAGAGAGACACATTAATTGGTTTCCCCCACAAATGACCCAGACCAGGGCCAGGGAAGGCAGGCACCTGCAACCCAGGTACACACCCTTGACTGGAATCGAATCCACGACCCTTCAGTCTGCAGGCCGACGCTCCCACCACTGAGCCAAACAGGCCAGGCCTATGGGCTCTATCTTCCTAGTAGTTCCCAAATCTGCCCCTTTGGGTCTACTGTCTCCCTTGTAGCCTGCCTTTGTCCCTCCTAGAGAGTGTCTCACAATTTGATTGGTATCACCTGCATTTCTATTTCATTCTCCTTCTGCAAATTAATGCTACACATTGTCCTCAGCCTCTGTGTCTTCAGTTTGGCTCTCTTTCAATCTGCTCTTTGCAAAACAATGACATCTTTTCAAATATCTGCAGCTGCTCCTTATAGAAGGTGGAATGAATACCTGGGATCTCATTACAATGTTTATTTCTAAGTGATCCTTTGCTAAAAGATTGTTAAGGAAAACACCAGTGAGCTAGAGATTTCAACAAGTATTTAGAAAATGGAATCATATAATAGCACAGCCAAAGGAACAGAGGTGGCCAGAGGTGGGGGGCGCTGCCGTGGAAGACTCAGAGTCAGCAGGCAGGACAGAGAGAACGTCCACCCGTGCTTGCCCCACGTCCTCTGCCCACATCTACAGCTCAGGCAGCCCAACTTGAACCCCTGGGAAGGGGGAACTTGGAAGAGGTCTTCTCTAAATTCTGGAGAGTGCTGAGGTTTCACATGGTGTGAAATGCACAGTGTTGACACCCCAGAAAGAATCATACTAAGTCCAGCATTGAGGGCTCTGCACTCCAATACAGCTCCTGCCAACTCAGTCTGGAGAGACTAGAGTACAAGTGGACAATGGTCAGAGAGATACAAAAATAGCATTCTAACCCATAATCTCCAGCAATCAGCCCCAAGCTAGCCTGCTATCTAAAAGTCACACTAACAGGAAGGTAGGCCGCTATCTCTAGCAACCAGCCCAGAAGCCAAACAATAATCCCTCTAACAATTAGCCCCGAACAGCCAAGACTTGATTAAGCTTCCCTAATTTTTAATCCTTGCTTCCAGCTGAGGACCAACCAGAAAAATAAAAAATAAAAAAAATGCACCTCTAACCAAACACATAGGATGCCCCGCTTCTGGTTAGCTCACCCACAGCTTCTCAGTGCAAACAGCCTCACGAAAAAAGCTTCCCCCAACTCTGCCTGTCTTTGAGTCTCTGCCAAAATACACGTAATGGTGGCTGACTCCCTTGTTAGGGAAGCTCTGAATAAACAGCCTTTGCTTGTCCTCATTTGGTTGCTCTTCATTTATTTCTGCACTCTAAGGCAGTCTTCTAGTGAACAAGCCCTCCACACACACACACACACAGCTCATCAGCTTTGCTACTCAGGGGAGAGGACCCCCACAGCAGCTAAACAGAAAACCAACCCAAACCTCACTCATAAATATGGACCCATGGCCAAGGTCACCAGACACAGAGAAAACCAGCAGCACACAGAAGATCAAGATAAACAGAACAGATTGACCTCGGAGGAAACAGGTCATTCAGACACTAGAAACAAGCTTTTATAAAAATATCTAATTAGATCTTCAGTGAGTTTTGAGAAGATACTGCATCCATAAAACTGAAAACAACAGGTTGTGAAGAACAATAAGGGGATAAAAAATACAAAGTCTCCTGGAAATTAAAAGTGGATTGCCAAAATTAAAAAGATTGGAAGATTAAGTTGTGAAGCTAATAGAACGGGGGGTGAGGGGGGGTCTGAATGGGTGGCAGAAAAGATTACCCATCTTTTGCAGCTCTTGCATAGCTAAGCCCAGAGTGGGTTAAAAGTGGGTGCCCCTGGGTAGGGGCCCTGGGACTGAGGGGCTGGATGGCCGGGGCTCTCTTGCTGTTAGAAATCCTTTAACATAAGCATTTCAGTCATGTGCATGGATCACTGATTTAAAAAATAACGTAACTGCAAATCTGACAGTTTACTTAAAATCCATCACTCCTCCCAACCACATAAGTGAGCTCATTCTCTCTTTGTGGACCATGACCAGCCTCCTCTCCCTCTATGACCCACGTTTGCGCCAGCCCAACTCAGTGACAACCAGGGTGTTTGGTGTAAGCCTCATGAGCTGGGACGGCGGTGTCAGACTTACTCGATTTCAAACTGACACATGCTTCTGTCCTAATTTGGAAAATGGGGATACATGTGTACTTCAAGGCATTGGTGAGGCTCAAATGAGCTAATGCATGTTAGGAGCTCAGCAGAGCCCCAGGCATAGAGAAAGTGATCAATAAACAGTAACAGTTATTAGGGCTCCCAGAACTAGTCTTGTTTTGTTTGTCTTGATTTTAACCATCCTTTGACTATTTTTTATATTTATACCTAAGAATACCAAAAAAAGTGATTAAAGTCTCAGCTTTATTACCAAGCACACATGCTCAGACACTTCATACAGTCCTCAATTCTTAAGAAAGTTTACCTGTATGTGTTTTTGAAGCCACAATTTATTGATTAAGAACAACGAAAGGTCGTGCTTCATACAGTCCATTCCTTGGGCATGCAGCTGGGTCTAAGATTTTCTTTCTGTTCTCAGGAAGTGACTCCTCTTCAGCGGGGCTTAAGCCTCGCCCTCTTGGTGAGGCCTTCCCAGGACACCCACCCTCATTCTTGCAGACTTCTGGGAATTGCTTTGTCGCCACTGCTCCTGTGTCCCCTACTCCACACTGTGCACCTCACTTGGAAAGGTCACTCTCTGGTTGGTTTTCCTGCCTTTCTCTGCAACAGGATTTGCTCCAGGAAGGAGCATGATCAAGGTGAGCGTGGGAGGGGCTGGGGTGGAGTTGACCTGATGAGCAGGGCTTGCTGGTGTCTGGCAAGAGGAGTAATTGTTAGAACAGCCAAGGAACGCAGGTGCAGAAACATTAGCAGCCTCTTTGTCAAGGAGAAGGCTGAGGGGAGGCGCCATCCATGCTGGGAAGCTCCGGGGTTCAGGCACCGGCTTTTCCATTTCCTTTTTTTAGTTAAGATCATCTGGTCCCACGACCTGAGTCTTCTCAGCAGAGAGGAGGGCCAGACAGTCCCCAGTGAAGATCAGGGGACTCGTCCAAGTCACAGAAAGCGGGTGCCGCTGGGTTGGAACTCAGGCGGGCAGGATTCCGGCTGCGCTGGGGAAGCTGAGAGCGTGGGGGCAGCTGCTTCGCTCTTGGGGTCCAGAACGGAGCCACCGGCCAGGGCGGGCACCCTCCCCCTGGACACTTACCGAACAAAAGGGGGCGCTGGCAGGACTCCCACCAGAGTAGCGTGAGGGTGCAATGAGAGGCCTGGTGTGCGTAAGGAAGTTAATCGTGATTAGGTAAGTAAGTAGCAACCAACTCGCCCGGGCTTTGTGCAGCTCGGCTCCCTGACCACAGGGCTCGGCCAGGCGGGTCACAGAGCGGGTGTCCCAGCGGAAAGCCCAGTTGGTGTTTCAGTGGAGGCACCATCGGGGAGGGGAGCCCAGGGCTGCCGCCACCAGCTCTGCCGGGAAAGACTGCGTGTTCGCTGCATGAGAAGGCACATCAGAGGCCCAGCCCCAGCCTTAAAGCAGGATGGGATGAGTGACCTGGTCACTCCCCACCCCTGGCTGCCCAGAAAGGCAGAGCAGAGGTGCGGAGGGATCTGGAACTAGTGAGCGAGGCGCAGGCAGCAGCGCCTGCAGCCTCAGAGCCCCCCAAACTCCTGGCCTGTGCTGCTCGCCTCAGGAAGGGCCCCAGGAAGGAGGCTGCGGGGCTCGGCCTGGCCCACAGCCGGGGCAGCGCAGGAGCGTGGCTGGGAGATCTCGGGAAAGAAGCAACAGGAGCAGAGAGAAGGCCGCCAGAGTATAGGGGAGGGCCCAGGGTGCGGCGGGGCTGGCAAAGAGGCGGACCACCGGCACATTGGGGTTGCCCTGCGACGGCTCGAACCACTTCTGCAGACACTGCCCACTGTTCCTATGCTCAGGGCTCGCCTTGAAGGAGTTGCTCCAAACCTTCTCACACAGGTCGGCTGGCGTGGGGAAGTAATGCGGGAAAGGATGGCAGGCGGCCCTTGCAGGACAGCGGCTCTTCCCTGTGGGGGATTAAGGCCACTTACCTCCCACCCTCCCGTCCTCGCAGCCCCATCCGTTGCTTTGGAGGAGCAGAGGAGGCTGGCACCTGCCCCCCAGGTTGGGGTCTCCCAGGCCCTGCCCCCCTCCCCCCGGCTGTGTCAAGCACCCTTCACCTCGACTCCAGTCCCAGCCGCCATGCCAGTTGGACTTGCAAGTGTAGGATGTCTGGCAGTCTGCCCACCACTGCTCGCAGTCCTCCCGGCAGAGGGGTGCGTCCGAAATGCGCTCTCCCGGCCCACCGGGGGCCACCTGGTGCGCGCACAGCCAGAGACAAGAAACAAAAGTGAAATTTGAAGACCATCAGTACTATTGGGCCAGGTACCATGTGAACATGTGCTGTGATGAAGTCTCTAAGGATTATTTTATCAATGAGAACAATGAGGCCGAGAGATTCGTTTGTCCCCGGCTATACAGCTTCTGTTCCTATAAACGGAAGATGGGATCCAGATAGTCCCCCATCCTACTGTTCTCCTCTGACCCTTCTCCCTCCAGGGCCTTTCTCCAGAGGCAGCTTCCTCTCCATCCCTTCCCCAACAGCGGCCTCTGACTCTGCTCTTGCCCTCGGGGGACAGCGTTTCCTGACCCTGCTGGCACCCTGGAACCGGGCTCTAGTACCAGGGCATTGCACAGCTGTGCCTGCGCCGCCCCAGCCAGTCTTCCCACCTGCTGGATCCAAGGCCCCAGGTTTGGGGAGCACTCGCGGAAGCAGACGGCCTGGATGAAGTGCCTCTGGCAGGCCGGCATCATCAAGCCGCAGTGAGCCAGGCTGAAGTTGTAGAGCAGGGCCACATCCAGGTGGGCCGCCCAGCTCGTGTTGGCCGTGCAGCAGGCATTGTCCTTCCAGGGCACGCACTGAAGGCGGAGGAAGGAAACTGGTATCGGGGGTGGTAAGGACTAAGGGGCAGGGAGTTGATGGGTTTCTAGGGTAGAAAGAAAAATGTCCTGGGCCAGAAGGACCTGGGCCAGTGCGATGCCTCTAGGCCAGCACCTCCTGTATAGAAGGGATGCTGATCATCTGTCAGTACTGCTATCCAAGGGCACCTGCACACTGAGCTCCCTGCCACAAGCTGTCACAGTTCCCTAGAAACATGACTTTTAGGGTCCCAGGGTCTCAGCTCCTGAGGGGCAGCAGAGGAGCCCCATGAGACCCCGGGGAAGGCGGGGCTGCACTGAGTGGGAGGGCACTATGGCTGAGAAGGGCTCAGTAAGCCAGGTAGGTGCCAGCTCTGCTCCTCCTCCCACACCCCTGCCAGTTGCCTCTAGGAGCTTGGGGAGGGGTCACGTAAGTCATGTTTCCACAGGGTCTATTGGTAGGAAGGCTAGAGAAAGAGGACTCTGTTTGAATCTATGCTGAACCAGTGACAGGCCTCTGGGATCACCCTCTGTCCCTGCTCCCCTAGTGAACGGGTAGCTCAGGGATGGGGACCTTGAATCGCTCAGCAATTATGATCTCAAAAGGTCATCGTGTCCCTCCAGTGGGCTTTGTCCAAATCCCAAGCTAAGAAACCAAATGAATCAGGATTGATGAGGGTTCAGAAACCACCTTGTGTCCCTTCCCTGATTTGCCAAAGGAGCCCGCCTTCCACCCCCGGACCAGGTCTGGCCTCTGCACCTCCTCGTAGAGCTGGTCTTCCGGGCCGGGCTCTTGCTTGTGGTGCTTGGCCTTCATGCAGACATTGAGCAGCTTGTCCCCAGCCCAGATGGGTGGGACGGTCCACAGCGCTAACAAGAGCTGCCACCCCTCCATGGCGACTGCAGAGAGGAGACCCACCTGCTCAGGTGATGGAGAGGACACCTGCTGCATTCTCTCCACTGTCCCAGGAGTGCTGATGAGCTTCAAGGCTCTCTCAAGAGACCATGATGCTCTGGCCGTGCCTAGGACCTCTATCTCAGGCAGCGTCATAAAACGTCAGGGCAGGGGGAATAAACCTTGGAGGTCTGACACCCACCCCCCAGTGACTGTACAGATGAGGAAGCTGAAGCCCAGCGAGGGGAAGAGACCAGCCTCAGAGTGCAGGAACTGGCTGTGGACCCATCACAGGGAAACGGAAAGTCTCTGGCCTGGCCCGAGTTTAGAACCTCAAACATGGGTGGTGGAGACCCCACCCCACCTCCCGGGCCCACATCTAAGGCTGGTGTCTCTCCTCAGCACCAGTTTCAATCGCTGAGTATTTTCATTTTTATTTTTCTCTACTTTAAAAGTAATTTTTATTTTATTTTTTCCATCACCATTTTCCCCTCTATGTCCTCTTCCACCTCCACCCATCCCCCTTCACCTCTGCAATCACCACGCTGGTGTCTCACTCTCTTTTTTCTTTTTTGCTCAACCCTAACCCCCTCTTCACCAAATCACTCTCCCTCCAGTTGTCTGCCTGCTTTCTATCTGCCAGTCTGTCTCTCTTTTGCTTGGTAGTTCAGTGTGTTCATTAAATTATGAGCAAATCATATGGTACTTGTCTTAAGTGCAGAGTATTTTTAAAGAACCAGTTATGTTGTGTTAAAAGAGGAAAGAGACTGCCCCTTCTGGTATTTTTCTTTCATACTTACTTTCAAAGCAGGAACTGCCCCCTCCCACCTGCAGAGACAGTGAGGCTGAGGAGACGTCGAGGACCCGCCCATTTATTACCCACCCAGTTCCCACTGGGCCCAGGTGCAGGCGCGCCCCAGGTGGCTCCAGTTCAACGGCATCTGCCTTCCCCACGTGTCGGAGCCTCCTGAGGTTGGAGAAAGGGTTTTGTTTTCTCAGAGAAACTGAGACCCCACAGGGTGAGATCCTGGGCTCTTTAGTCAGAGACTGACTTCTGCTTGCAGCTTTGCTACTTGCTAGCTGGACGCCTTTGAGAAAATGACTTAACTGTCTAAGTGTTAGTTTCCATGTCCGTAAAGGGGGCAGTTATAACAGGACTGCTGGGAAGAAGAAATGAAAGAGAGAGTGCAGGAAAATGACTTGGCATCACGCTCGGCACAGAGTAAGTCTTAATGACCTTCATCCCTACCTCTTGTCCTCTTGTCTTGTTCTTGGCCCGGTCCCACAGCTCTACCTGCACAGTTACCTGGGATGGACCACCTGGGTTGTAACAGGGACAGTCACCTCTCTCGGTCGCCAGGAGCTAAGGTTCCTGTTGGAGAGCAGACCCGGCAGCACGGAGATGCAGAGATGACGTGGGGCTTTGGGGAAGCCAAGAATTTAAATGTATGACCAAAGCCAAAACAAACAAAACCAAAAAGTCCCTCCACAACCCTTGCAAATGGTCCCCCTCGGTGAGCAGGAACCATTGCCCTGTGAAGAACAGCAGGCTGTCGAGTCATGTTTCATTCGACGTTGTTTTGTTATAACATTGATGAGATGCTGTGTCATCTGGTTCATATTCATTAGCCTGTGGTTAATTGGTTTCTTTATATGTCGTTTTGCTGAAGTTGCAGTTTCCAAGGACCTATGGATGCAGTTATTATATATGGCCTGGCTTACTCCTTTCGACCACCCCTAAAGTGTGTGCCCCCTATTTTAACGGTGGGGGCTGAGTCTCAGCTGAGGAGCAGCAGAGCGGAGCCGCGCAGGGACACGGCTCCATGGCTGACGCTCAGCCGTGTCCTAGGGCAGAGCTCTAGATCAGAGAGGACGATGCCGTCTCAGGTGAAGTCTGTTAAAATAATTTAAAAAGTCAAATGCCATAACCAGATTGTGTGTTGGGAAGCATGTGTTGGCTTCATTTGGGGACAGTGACGGTACCAGGCCCGGCTCCGGTGCCCTTGCACTAGGCGAAGGTAGCAGCTGTCTTCCCACGAGCGTTCCCGCCGCAGGGCAAGAGCAGGTGTGCACGCCCTGTTCAGGTCCTCACGCTTATGGGGTGGCTACGGGAGCTGTCCCCACACACCCCCAGTCGAAAATCTACATATAACTTAGACTCCCCTCAAATTTAACTACAGTCAGCCCTTCGCAGCCTCAGATGTAACCAATCATGCATGGGAAACCGTTTTTTCCACGGGTGTTTGGGAATCTGCAGTTGGAGATATGAAAATACCGTTTGTGATCCGTGGTTGGTTGAATCTGTGGATGCCAAGCCCAGGATAGGAAGGGCTGACTGTATTTAGAGAATAAAAGCCGGGTACACGGGGACCTGGGCAGTCCACCCTATGCTGTCACAGGGCCAGCTGTTCTCAGAACTTGCCAAGGCTTGGCGAGGAAGAAGTTTGGGTTAACGTTGAGGTTCAGGTGGCTGTGGACGTGGCAGGGAGGAGAATCCAGAAAGCAGCGTGGAAGTAATTACTGAAATGGAAAACTTGTCCTCTGGTTAACGTCCTTCACATGGAGGGGAGAAGGACGAGGAGGGATTTGCTGACAACCTCGGCCAAGGCTACAGAAAATGAACAAAATTGCAGCCAGTACACTTGACGGGGAGGGAGGGACTATGGAGGCTGCCTCTCTGGTGTCATCAGGGTGACATGTCCTTAGAGAGGCCGAGTGCAGCCCTTGAAGAAAACTCATCTGTACCTTACTGTGATTGAGTCTTGAAGAGAAATCAGTTTTCTGACTGAAAGCTGATAGATCAAGGCTGGCTGTGGATAAACCTGCTGATCCCAAACAATTTTGTTCTAAAAAAAAAAAAATGAAACAAAACAGAACACTTCAGTTGCCAAGAGCAGAGCTACAGCCGCATCCAGAGGGCTCTGGGGGAGGGGAGGCAGGCAGAGCGGCCGCAGAGGCAGCGCAGCCTCCCTGGTTTGGGACCACAGCCCATGACTCGCCCCCTGGCCCCCTCCACAGGAGGTGGCCCACAATGCTGAAGCCCCTGGATTTGAAGACAGACTTGAAAAGCAAAGAATGAGTCCCAGGAATCTCCTGGTAAGAAGCCAAAGTCAGAGCTCAGCTGGAGGGGACACGGTGATTCAGGGTTCTTAGTGAGTCATATGCATCCTCATTCCCAATTCTATTAACCACCTGTGTCTCAACTCATAATTGGTTTGGATTGAGAGCAGGTAAAACAGGAGTATTGCTTATCCCCACCTGTTCCTTCACTCCATATCCATCCCATCACCAAAGTGGTTGATTTAACTGTCTAAATACCTCTTGAATTCGAATTCTTTTATTCCTGTCTCTCCCCCTACTGCCTGGGCCATAATCATCTCTTGCCTCAGTTAGTGGAACAACCTCCTAACTGGTTGCCTTGCCCCTTTGTAAAGCTTTATCCGAACAGCAGCCAGCATGATTTAATACTGGGAACAGTATTTTATTATGCAAAATGTCAAACACAAGGAGAGTTGAGAGAACTTTACAAAGGACCTGCACATGTCTTTCACTGAGATTTGACCATTTCCATTTCACTTTGTCTTCTGTGCCCCCTCCAGCCAACCCTCCAGCCCTCTAGTCATCCGTCAATCATCATCTTTTTCACACATTTCAAAGGAGATTGCAGACATCAGCATAACTTCTCCTAAATCATCCAAGCATGCATTTCATTAACCAGAGTTCAGCATTTGTGGAATTTTCTCTTTCAGAATGATCTTTTTAAAAGGTAAAGATGGTTATGATACTCCCAGGTTTAAGACCCTTCTAGGCTTATGATAACTCCCAAATCCTTAACATGGCACATAGACCCTGTTTCATCTGGTCCCCATGTACCTTTCCAACCCAATCTCTTGTCCTTTCTCTCATTCCCATGGCAGGCTCCTCCTCGGGGCTGTTCTCTCCCCCTGCATGGCGGGGAACTCCTACTTGTCTCTCAGCTCAAAGAATGAATGGCTTCTCAGGGACGTTTCCTTGTCCCCCAAGGATTGGTGAGATGGTCTCTTGGGGTCTTATGTGCTGCTGTGCTGGCACTTACCACCTGTTGTGTGAATGCACACCTACAGGCTCATGCCCGCCTCAGCATTGTAACCATAATGCTGTCCTTCTTGGTGAGAGAGAGACAGGGTTCTGAACTCCGGCTAACCTGAACCTTCTTTGATACTTTCAACATTCTGTGATCACGCTTGCTCCAGGCCTTTGCACATGCTTTTCCCTTTCAACTGGGACCTTCCCGTTGCTTCTAGCACTCTTAGTACCTTCCCTTAGCTGATGCTTTGTATTTTTTTTTCTTTATTGATTTTTTTTTTTTTTTTTTAGAGAGAGAGAAAGGTTGAGGGAGAGAGAGATAGAAACATCAATGAGAGAGAATATTGATTGGCCGCCTCCTGCATGCCCCCCACTGGGGATCGGGCCCTCAGCCTGGGCATGTGCCCTGACCGGGAATCAAACGGGCAACCTCTTGGTGCATGGGTCGACGCTCAACCACTGAGCCACACCGGCTGGGCGCCCCTTGTTTTTTTAGGTCTTATTTAGGAGCAGTCCACATGCCAAGAAGCTCAAGTCTAGATTAAGTGTCCCTCCTGGTGCTCTCCCAGCCCTTGGGTTGCCTCTGTCATGACACCACATTGTTCTGGAATGGCCTGCCTACCGAGAGCTCCCAGACCAGCGGGGACCTGCTGTCTGATTCACAGCTGTCCCTGCAGCTCCTGGTACATGGCAGACTCCTGGTGGGTACTGAAGTGAGCAAGTGATTTTTTTTTTTTTTTTTTTTTTTAAATGTAAGAAAGATTCTCTCCTGTGATTCATTTTTACTAAGAAGCACACCAGGAAAAATTCTGGGAAACCTCAGAGTTTTGTGTGGTCACACTTGCAAGTGTTATATTATGTGATGTACAGTCTTGTGGATTTCCACCTTTGAAAAAAATTGTTTTTCTGTCCTTTGTTTGCCGCATGTATTGCTAGATGAGGACCTGTGCCCCGAGGGGCTTATTTTGCTCATCTTATTGACTCGGCACAGCTCTGTTAACCAGGAGCCGGCAAGTGTGGGTGGTGAATTGTTTCTTAGGCACATACACCATTTCAGGTCTAAAGAGTGGAATTGGATCAGTTCATATTTTATACACTCAAGAAAATAATTATACATCTTCCTAGATTTGTTGTAGTCTTTCTGTCTTTGTCTTACATTGAAAATGTCTGAGAAAAGGCACAGAAGGGTTGGAAGGCTCATAACCTTTTGCAGTTTATAGAAAGTGGTGGAGCCCAGCAGGTGTGGCTCAGTGGTTGAGCATCAACCCATGCACCAAGAGGTCGCAGGTTCGATTCCCGGTCAGAGCACATGCCCAGATTGTGGGCCCGATCCCAGTGTGGGGCATGCAGGAGGCAGCCAATCGACAATCTCTCTAATCGATGTTTCTATCTCTCTCTCCTTCTCCCTTCCTCTCTCTCTAAAATCAATAAAGAAAAAATATTTTTTAAAAAAAGAAAATGGTGGAAAGTAAATAGCCTTAAGGTGGCAAATATTTGACTCCTTATACCCTTGTGCCTTGCAAATGAAAAGATAGAGAGGGGGGGAATCTATTTTCCAAGAGTTTGTGGATAAATTGTCATCTGTTAATGCAATGATTAAGCAGTAACCATTCCTAGAAAAGTGAATCTAGTGATTCTTCAGTGACCTCTGTTATAAACCAATATGATAGAACATTATGCAAAGCTCTTGAATGTTTTGTGTTTACTTAAGATTTAATTCTCTAGAAAAGGTTAATGGTTGTGAATATTCAGTGCCTCCAGCTTACAAAACTAGAGTTTAACTCGGTGAATATCTCCTCACATGTGAGTTGATGATTGTTTTTTTGATCCAAGCCTGTGGAATGTCTGGTTACCATGGGTACAGGGGCTTTAGAAGAGCTGCTGAGTCTTTAAAGACAAAGCACTGCGCCATCTGCAGAAATGTAGACAGTATCTACTCCCAATTCCCTGGCATGGTGGTTTCTTTGGATCTGGAAGCAGTTTCCTGGGGCTGTTTCTACTGCAGGATGAATGGTGCCGTTAGGTGGAGTAAAGAGACACTGGCTATGACAACAGTTTTTCTTAGAGCTATACCTTTCTCTCATTCTAGGAAGAAGGGGAAGGGGAAATCAACTAAGCTTTCTCAGGCATTACTCTTTTACAAACCCAGTACCAAACTCTTGATAGACCTCGTGTCACTGTCTTGTCTACTAGTCAACGGCAAAGGTTGTGTCCAGTTCAATACTGTACACCACATAGTTTATATTGATTGATACAAGTAATTGCTGAATGAATGAGCAAATAACCCTGCATAGATATTATAAACCCATTTTACAGATGACCCCAGGGAGGTTAAATAAGTTGCTCAAGTCCTATCTCCTTATCACCTAACATAAGATATATTAGTAATAGTTAACTTCATATCACTGTATTTAAGTTGTAGGATATCCTCTTCTGGGGAACGGATTAGCATATTTTTGGTTGTATACAGGATAGATTATCATGTGGAGGTATGACTTTGTTTTCTTGAAGATTAAGTATGGTTTAAGGTGTGTATGGGTACCAAGTTGACAAGAGTAGACTGTGATGGTCAGTTTTATATGTCATCTTTTCTAGGTACTGTCTCCCATTATTATATCAAACACTAATCTGGATGTTGCTATGAACTTATTTTTTAGAGCATATTCAAGTCCATAATCAGCTGTGAGAAATGAACAAGGATTTAAATCTAGGTCCATCTAGCTTCAAAGTCTATGTTCCCCTGTTGAACAGGTAAAAAGGGTCTATTGAATTATTCCTTGGCACTTATATCTTATAATAAAATCTGGAATGTACTGGGTGCCTGCCCCTCACTGAGCCAAGTATGTCACTCAAGTAATCACATGGCAACCTTCAACGCTATCACCTCAATGATGGTCATGGCAAAGGGGGGATAGAAAACTTCCACATTCTGCCTGACTCTTTTCCATGCCATTCCCTAAAGGGTTTCTTCTAAAGTTCCTGTCTTCAAAATGACAGATTCTTCCCATGACCAAGAAGTTTGGGGAATATTCATGCTATTACCACCGCCTGAGGACTCAGTATACATGCACAGGGCGTTACAGACTCTGAGGAGCCCTGCAGTAAAGACATTGCTTCAACTCCACTTGACCCAGCATTTCCAAACATGTCTGACCGCAGCAGCCCTTGTGTGTGTTACGCCCGTTAGCGTCATGGCATGAGTGTTGCCGATCACGCTTAGGAACTTGCTGGCCTGCCGCCTGGCGCTAGGCATCGGTTTCACACAGCAACAGTGGGAAAGGTGCTCAGAACACATCAAACTCCTCGTTCATGCATGTTATTTAGATAATGCTGCACATTTATTTATATTACATTTTTGCTAAAGGTCTTATTTGGGCTGAATTTCTGTTCAGAGGTGGCTCATGTTACCGATAGGCTACATGTCAGGTTCCAATGAAAGGCGATTCTTGCATCTTTTGGCAGAATGAGCCAGTGAAACTCTAAATTCTTTTTCCATTTTTTCCCCCTGGTATATCATTTTGATTCCCTTCTCATTTATTTTTTGTATATTTTTTAGTTATTAGTGGTTATTCTGGGGATTACAATTAACATTCTAAATTTCTAACAATCTACTTTGAATTGATACAGATGTAACTTTAATAACATACAGAAACTCTGCTCCTGTACAGCACCAAGCCCCCTTTACGTTGTTATCGCCACAGATTACATCTTTATACATAGTATGCCTATTAACACACATTTATGATGATTTTTTTTATGTATTTGCATTTTTTTGGTCTTTTTATTTTAATCCTCACCCGAGAATATTTTTCTCTTTATCATCAGAGTGAATGGGAGGGAGGGAGAGGGAAGGGGGGAGAGAGAGAGAGAGAAACATCGATGTGAGAGAGACACATCAACTAGTTGCCTCCCGCATGACCCAACTAGGGCCAGAGATAAACTGCAACCAAGTTACATGCCCTTGACTGGAATCAAACCTGTGACTTGTTGGTCCATGGGCCAATGCTCTAACCACTGTGCAAACCAGCCAGGCCTGTATTTGCATTTTAAATCATATTAAAAAAGAAAGGGGAATTGCAAACCAAAAATATAATAATACTGTTTTTCATATTTACTATATAGTTACCTTTACTGGTGTTCTTTACTGATTCATATGGTTTTGAGTTACTATTTAGTGTCCTTTTATTTCATCCTGAAAGACTCCCTTTATTATTTCTTGTAGGGCAGGTCTACTAGCAATAAACTCCTTCAGTTGTGTTTATCTGAAAATGTCTTTATTTCTCTTTCATTTTTGAAGGATATTTTTGCCAGATACGTAATTCTTGGTTAATAGGTGTTTTTTTTTTCTCTTTAAACATTTAAAATCTGTCACCCTGTTGCCTTTTGGTCTTCATGGTTTCTGATGAGAAATCAGGTGTTAATTTTATTGAGAATCCATTGTACATGACTAGTTGCTTTTCAGTTGCTGTTTTCAAGATTGTTGTTCAACAGTTTTCTTATTTAATCCTCACCCAAGGATATGTTTTTATTGATTTTTTTTATTTTTCAGAGAGAGTGGAAGGGAGAGGGAGAGGGAGGGAGAGAGAGAGAGAGAGATGGAGAGAGAGATGGAGAGAGAGATGGAGAGAGACGTGAGGGAGAAACATTGATCAGTTGTTTCCCATATGCATCCTGACCAGATTGAACCCACAACCTAGGTATGTGCCTTGACCAGGAATTGAACCTGCAATCTTTTGGTGTGTGGGATGACACTACAACCAACTGAGCCACCTGGCAAGGGTTCGACAGTTTAATTATAGTGTTTCTCAGTGTGGATGTCTTTAAATTTATCTTAGAGTTCATGGAACTTCTTGGATGTATAGATTCATATACTTCATTAAATGGGGGACTTCTGAAACATTATTTTTTCTACCTCTGTGTTTCTCTTCTCTCCTTCTGGGATTCTCATAATGTGTATATTGGTACACTTAATGGTGTCTTGCAGGTCCCTTCAGCTCTGTTCCTTTTTCTTTCTTCATTCTGCTCCTCAGACTAAATATATTTTTTTTAAATCCTCACATGAGGACATTCTTCCATTTTTATCTTCAGATAGAGAGGGAGAGAGAGAGAAACATGGATGTGAAAGAGACACATCGACTGGTTGCCTCCTGTACGACCCCGACCAGGGCTGGGGATGAACCACAATGGAGGTACATGTCCTTGACCGAAATCAAACCCATGACTCTTTGGTCCATGGGCTGATGCTCTAACCACTGAGCAAAATTGGCCATGGCCAGACTGAATACTTTTTAATGACCCTATCTTTCTTCTGCCTGTAAAATCTGCGACTGAACCCCTCTAGTGATTTCTTTATTTTAGCTATTGTATTTTTGAGCTTCAGAAGTTCTATTTGATTTCTTTTTATACTTTCTGTTTATTAATATTCTCTGTTTGTTAAGAAATTATTCTCCTGATTTTTTTATGTTGTTTATCCATAGTGTACTTTAGTTCTTTAACTATATATAAGACAGTTGATTTAAAGATTTTGTCTGAGCCCGGCCGGTGTGGTTAAGTGGTTGTGTTGACCCATGTGCCAAGAAGTTGCCAGTTCAATTCCCTGTCAGGGCACATGCCCAGGTTGTAGGCCTAATTGCCAGTGGTGGGTATGCAGGAGTTGATGTTCTCTCTCATTGATGTTTCTATCTCTCTCTCCCTCTCATTTCCTCTCTCAAATCAATAAAGAAAAAAAATGCTTTAAATAAAGTTTTTGTCTGGGAAGGCCAATGTCTGGGCTTCCTCAGAGACATTTTCCATCTATTTATTTTCTTTTTTCTTGAATGGGCCATACTTTCTTTACATGTTTATATTTTTTCTGCTAAAACTTACCATTTTGAATACTGTAATGTGACAACTCAAAGAATCTGGAAATTCTCCTCCCCACCCCCATGACTTTCTATTACCTAAGGGCTGCAGTTACCCATTTGTTTAGTGACTTCTCTAAATGACTTTGCAGAGACTATATTTCTTGTCATGTGTGGTCATGCATGTCTCTTTTCCATCATCTCAGCAGTCAGCCAGTGACTTGAGAAATAGTTTCTTAAATGCCTGGAGCCAAAAAGAAAACAAAATGGAAACTAATTTGCAGTATTATCAGTCTGCAGATTGTTCCTGAGCTGGAACACTTCGGTGCTTGCCAGACTACCTACAACTCTGTCTTCCTCCCCCCTTCCTGTTCCGAGGAGCCTAAAGGTCAGACAGCGGGTCAAGCATAGGATCACCTGAGGCCTCTTCTGAGTGTGCTCTCAGACTTGGGCATGTGCGTAGCCCTCCGGCTTCCCTGGGATACCTGGAAACTCTTCAAAGCCTTTATTTATGTTTCTTCCTCCTCAGACTCCTCCTTCCCAGGATTTTTGCTCTGTCTGCTGCTTGTCCTATCCGCCATCCCCTGCCGCAGGTGGCAGTTAGTAATAGAATGCCTGTAAACACTTTTGACAAATGCTGCCCCGAAGGCCATTCCAGTCCTGAGAAAAGGGGGCAAAACAAAGGCAAGCCTCTGAGCCAATCCCTCAGGAAGCCACCAGACAGCTACAAAGCACAACCACAGTTCTTTGCTAACAGTGTCTGAATTGCTCCCTCTGGCACCAGCAAGCTGCACCGCCAGAGCCAGAAACACGAGTGGCCGTGGCCACTGGGCCAGCAAAACACCAGACACTCTCATCAAAACTTAGCAGCCTCTTCTTTATTAAGTATTCCCCTGGTTGTTTTAAGTTTTTAAAAATTACATTCTCAATTCTGACAGTTTTTGACAGTTTAATAATGTTTTCTTCAGTGGAAGGGTGGATAGGTGGAGCTCCTTACGTCACTGTTTTTGTTGACACTGGTCCTCCAAATTCTTTTTGAACTTAGATTCTTTGACTTCATGAATCACTAAAACCTTGGGGTTCACAGGGAGATTTGGAGGACCATGATTTTAGACCATGTATATATTTTTTATCCTTTTTTGGTAGTATTTATCCATGTCATTTTTAATGCTACATTGTATTCTAAAATATAAATATACCATAATTTAGTCAATAATTTCCCAAGTGTTGACCATTTCGTTCTTTTCGTTTTTCTACTATAAATAAAAGCATCATAAGCAGTTCTTAATGCAAGTTTTTGTCTAGATTTTCGAGATATCCTAGAAGTGAAATTGTCAGGTAAACTTTTTAAAAGTTTTTGACACATTTTAAAACAATTTATATTCCTATCATCACTGTTTGAATGATTATCAAACCCTTCCTAACAGTGTTAACATTTTTAAACCTATGCTGATACAATTTTGAAAATGTAGTGAGCTTAAATTTTTTTGAATTAGTAGTTCTTTCTAGTACCTACCTCATAATGTTGTTTTGAGATTAAAAGAGTTAATATAGGAGAAGTACTCAGACTAGCACCTGGACCTCATAAACATTATATTATCTCTCGTTATTTTTGTTGTTAATTTGTAAATTGTTCATGTCTTTTGCTTATTTTTTAAATTGCTCTTCTATAGGTTTCTTTGACCTATTTACATATTATCTATCTATTTATCATCAATCTATTTGTCCATTCTCAGAAATTTTATTACATTAAAAAAATTTTTTTCCCTTTATTGATATATTTTTTTTAGAGAGAGAAGAAGGGAAAGGGAGAGAGAGAGAGAAACATTGATGAGAGAGAACATCGATTGGCCGCCTCCTGCACACCCCCTACTGAGGATCAGGCCCACACCTGGGCGTGTGCCCTGACAGGGAATCAAACCGGTGACCTCTCGGTGCGTGGGCTGATGCTCAACCACTGAGCCACACCAGCCAGGCACATTTTAATGCCTCTTGGTCATAAACAGATAAAGGTATCTGTTTATCAAATTCTGCCACTAAATGAAAAAGCCAGCCAACCTCAGGAGGGGAGAACTCTTTCGGGAGCAGTGATTCTCGAGTTTGTGTGAGGAAGCCCTGCGTCAGAATTCTTCTGGACAGCTGCTAAATGCAGGTTCCTGGACTCTGTTCCTCTGTCTGGGTCAGCAGGCCTGGGGAAGGGTCCAGGAGGCTTCTTTTTAAAAAAAAAAACAAGCTCCACCAGGTGATTCTGAGGCTCATGGAGGTTTAGGGAACCATCCGATAACAGACATGAGTTAGGGATGACATTCTCCTTACTCTCGTGGTCCTTTATCTTCTCTCTCCCAATGAATGCTGTTATTATTGGTGAGTGTTTGAATGAAATTCTTTAATATTCTGATATTGGTGTGTTTTGATTGTTAATCTTTACCTGCGGATATTTTTTCCATTGATTTTTTTAGAGAGAGTGGGAGGGAGGGAGGAAGGAGAGAGAGAAACACACAACATTATGAGAGAGATGCATCAATTGGTTGCTGTGATCAGGGCTGGTGATTGAACTTGCAACCCAGGTACGTGCCCTTGATTGGGAATCAAACCCAACTTAGGTCCGGTCCCATCCCTGTAAACCAAGCAGCTCTCTGGTGCATGGGCTGATGCTCTAACCACTGAGCACCACCAGCCAGGGCTGATATTGTTTATTAATACACATACTTCCTTGCTGAAAAGCCAGATGTTTCCTCTTTCTAATCAACCTCCATGGGCCTTGGTTTTCCAGTTTGTGAAGCAAGGGAGTAGACTAACACTAGACCCTCTTTTCCTGACCTTGACCCTTTCTGTCCTTACCCCGCGATCAACACCTGTTGCTCCACCTACTTACATACACGCTGCTTGTGGATTGAGTGTGGTCATCCCCTTCCTCGGGAGACTGCTCCTCCCTGCTCCCCCTTACTGTGGAGGAGCTGCTCTGTTCTTTCAGGACCCCCTCCTTGCTGGAGCTGCTTGGTTCACAGGGATGGGACCTGACCTAAGTTGGGCAAATGAGACCCTTCCCTAAGTTTTTAGACATGAGGTCAAATCTATCAGGTTAATCTCTCTGCCATAGCTAAAACTAATAAAATAAATAAACTAACTTTAAAAAGTTCCCATCAGTCAGGTAGAAAAATTTATTTTCAATGAGCGGGTGTACAGAGCACAGCTTAAGTATGAGGTGGGAACAAAAGGTCCTGACAGCATTTTGTTCCTGGTTTCAGTTGCTCCCAATGTTACCGGTGGTGAGAGGTGTTTGTCCCCACCTGCTGCTTGTGAGAGTGGAATTCTTGCAATATCCTGAGAAAAAGAACTTTCTGAGACTCGCATGGGAGTCTCAGATATGGAATTACATCCCTGAGTTTCCAAGGTCCCATTTCCCCTTGTCACACCAAGGAAGAAGTGTAGCTGTGGCTTTAATTGGGCTCAAATCAAAGCCATGTCTAGAGTTCCCATCCCATGTTGGAGCAGAGTCCAGCCCAGCATCAGGCCAGCGTAGCTTGTTTTCCCCCTGCAGCCCATCAGCTCACTGCATGTGGGGTCCACATGGCCACACCGCTCCGGAGGGAACACGGGCCAATGCAAGAAAGCAGGAACCAGAGAGCCTCACAAGCCAAGAGCCCAAAAAGAGAATTCCGTTTTTTAGGGGATTATCTATCCCCAAATTTTCACAGGCTGGCAATGGCCACGCCCATTCTGGCCAATGATCTCTGTACCCAGATGTGACTGACAGGCACCTTCCCTAGTGACCCCAAGTTCACTGTGCGTGCGTCTACCTCCCCTTTGTTGGATCCCTCCCCCAGGGGTCACAGGGAATGGGCTGGTGGCTCCCTGGGGAGAGTGAAATTGGAGCTTCCTGGTGAGTTGCCCAGATGACCATCCTGTAATGTCTGGCCTCCCCTTTTGTTCCTTTCCTGTTATTAATAACTAGCGAATGCCAGTGGTATCATCCAGACCCTGCAGCACACCATGCCTTTCCTAACTCTCTCATTCAAGTTAGAGTCCTGCCATTTGCACGAAGAGGGTTCCTGGCACACACATTTTCTCTTTCCTTCCATGCGGGTAGTGTGATTGCCTACTTTCATGAGACTTGGAGTACAAGCTACCACTAGTGAGAGAAGAACGGAAATCGATTTAAGTGGTAGCATAAGTGGCCCAGCTTGAGGGTCACTTAGAGGTGAGACGGCTGTCGGCAGTCTTTTATCTCTCGAGCTAAGGGATCAGGAAGGCTGAGCTGAAGAGAAAGAGATGGATGTCATGGGCACGCAACATGTTTCTTGCTAAAGAAAGATTTCATTTAGCAATTACTTATTAACAACTGTACCACATCCTCCATCCTGGACTGAATTACCATCCTCCCTCTCAGGATTTAGTAATTTTGTAGCTCAACTGCCTCCCCTTGGCTTGGAGCCTCTAAACCCAAAATTAATTAAAATAGCTTAAGCTTGATTCAGTGTCTTGATGAAACAAAATGTTCAGGGGGAAAAATTAAACTTCTCTGTCTTTCCCGTCCTTCTTCCCTCTTGGTCTCCTTCCTGTGGGGCAGTTCCTCTCACTCTCTCTCTCCCATCATCCTGGGGTCTCCCAAACTCATAAACTCATGCTTTGCTTACTTCTTTCCCACCCTGTAATGTTCTCTCTTCCCTATATCTCTCTGAGTTCAGAGGTAAAGGCGTTAGGCCCATTCAGCTTTTCTGGTTATTCTTATTATCCATCATTCTGATCTGAATAAAAATGTCCCAGGAGCCAAGCAGCCAAAGAGAACCGCCGGGGTGGGTGGCGGCGTGGGAGAGGGGTGGGACTCAGTCACTGATGCTCGGTCTGCATCCAGGCCCTGTGAGCTGACCCTGACCCGGCCTCCGTTTGAATCCAGGTCTGTCGAGAACAGGCCTTCCTGCCCTACGGGTAAACCCAGACGGCAGCACTTCTTAAAACTCTTTCATCACACCGAGCCAGGCAAAATGGTTTGAAAAGAGTAACGCGTCATAGCCGCAGACCTTGGGGCCTGTTCCCCTGCCCAGGTAGGACTTTCCGGAACACAGTCGGCCCTCATCACTTTGGCTTCGACTTCCCGGCTTCGCTCTGTAGCGGTTTTTTCAAATATATTCATTAAAAAGTTTATAGAGACAGTGAAAATGATACAGCGTGTGCTCAGTTGTCTGAGTCAATTATATACCCCTGTATTAGAATTAGAATTACTGTACGTCTGGACTGTAGGCCTATGTACTTCAGCACTCCAGGAATCCTTCAACGCCAGGTGCAACCACTAGAGTCTGGAACCGATTAACCGTGGTCAACGAGGGATGACTGTATAAACCATGTGGGTTTTTCTCTCTCTGGTCTGAAGAATTTGCTGCTCTGCAGAGGTAGGGAGCAAACAACAGGTGCTCAGGGCCCACCTGCAGTGGCGTGGCGTGGCTGTGATGGAAGTCCTAGGCTGGTTCACAAACACCCACCACTCTCTCCTCCTCCTCTCTTCCCCTGTGCACCATCTCGAGTGTGAACACCGAGCCCGGGAGGGCCATGGAAGCTCTGTGGGGCAGATGGCAGGCCTTGTCGGTATGAATCCCTAAATGTCCCTGTGGATCCCCACCCCCAGTTACCAGTGGGTCTCTAGGAGAATGAGAAATAAGCTTCTGATATGTTACGCTACTAGGATTTGGGGGGGGGGGGGTTCCTGTTTCAGCAGATAATGTTACTTTAACTAATAGATATTTCTTACTATGTGTTTAGAAGCCACTGTGAATCCTGATGGACATCATGCTGAGTGAAATAAGCCATTAACAGAAAGACAAATATCATATGGTCTCACCTATATGAAGAGTCTAAAAAAAGTCAAACTTATAGTTACGGAGAGAGTAGAATGGTGGCTACCAGAGGCTGGGGGTGGGGGCGAGGGGACATATTGATCAAAGGGTGCAAACTTTTAGTTGTAACATGAATAAATTCTGGAGACCTAATGTACAGCATGGTGACTCTATTATCAGGCCCTTGAATAACATTGCTTCATTCAACATTTCGTTGTAACATTGATGGGAAAAATCAATTCTTGGCCAGGGCTACTGTCTGTGTGGAGTTTGCATGTTCTCCCCATGTCTATGTGGGTTCCCCCCACATCCCTGATAGGTGCATGTTTGGAGAAAATTTAGACATGCTGGTTCACCTGTCTGCATGAGTGTTGGTGTGCGTGTGCCCTGCGAGGGAAGGGCATCCTGTCCAACACCCGGAGCTGCTAGGATAGGCTCCGGCCACCATGAACCTGGAATAAGTAGGTTAAAAAAGATGGATCTTACTTGTTTTCATTTATTTTTCTTACTCTCACCCGAGGACATTTTTCCATTTTTTGTTCAGATAGAGCGGGAGGGAGAGAGAGGAAGAGAGAGAGAGAGAAACATCGACGTGAAAGAGACATATTGAGCGGCTGCCACCCGCAAGACCCAACCAGGGCCAGGGACAAACTGCAACTGAGGTACATGCCCTTAGCGGGAACCGAACCCGGGTCTCTCTGGACCACAGGCCGACGCTCTAACTGCTGAGCCAAACTGCCCAGGGCTCATTTATTTTTCTTAAATGTATGTCTAGTTCACATTTATTTCAATGTTTAATAATAGAAGTGTTTGGGTCTTTGTTCAGAAGTTTGGTGATGTTTTCGTGACCTGAAATGTGCTTAACCTTTATTTATATTAATTAGCCTGGGGTAACCTGGGTTCATTATATGTCATTTTGCTTAAAGTCACAGTTTCCAAGAGCCTATTGTCAGCATTATATGAGAGCTTACTGTAATTAATAATAATGTATTCCATACTTGAAATTTGCTGAGAGAGTAAATCTCAACTGTTCTTACCACACACACACACACACACACACAATGACTCTGGGAGGTGATGGATATATAAGTTAGTTTGTGATAATCATTTCACCATGTATGCATATCAAAACATCATGTTGTATATCTTAAATATGTACAATTTTTATTTGTCAATATAAGAAGTCAAACCTTTGCCAGGGTATGCATGGAAGAGAGAAAAAGGCAGAAGAAACATGTAGAAGATAAACCCGTTACGGATTGCTTTAGCTCTTACCGTGAAGCGAGGGGATTGCATTTTATCTGTGGGTCGTTCCCTGCTCTCTGTGTAGATATGGTAGGTACACAGTCATGATTGTAGAGCCCTGGCCAGTTTGCTCAGCGGTTAGAGCATCGGCCCACGGCCCAGAGAGGCCTGGGTTTGGTTCCCACTAAGGGCACGTACCTCGGTTGCAGTTTGTCCCCAGCCCCAGTTGGGGTCGTGTGGGTGGCAACCAGTTGATGTGTCTCTTTCACATCGATGTTTCTCTCTCTCTCTTCCCCCCTCTCTCCCTCCGGCTCTATCTGAGGATAAATGCAAAAATGTCCTCAGGTGAGGGTTAAAAAAAAAATGATTGTAGAATGAGTGAATAAATGATCAATGGAGAAATAAGTGAATAAATGAATGCATGATCAGTGAATAAACAAATAAATACATCATTGGTAATGGAATGAACATTCATTTCCACAGCTTTTTGGTAAACACTCAATTTACTATACTTCACCCAAACACAGAGGTCTACTGTGCTCTAGTCTTTTTCAAATGAGGAGTATTGTTGGTCACTGTACACCACCTCCATCTCCCTCCCACACACACCCCCCAAAAAGAGGATTCTCACTTGTGGCTGTGCTTTCTGGCCTTTGTGATTCTGCCCAAAGTCCTTTGTGATCCATAGGTTGGCCCCTTCACTTCCCTTTTCCAGGAAGAAACAGCAGGAAGCCACAGTGTGTCCTAGAGAGAGCGGATGTTATCAGCAGGTCCCGGCAAGGAGCAAAGATGGTGCCAGGTGACTGCTTTCCAGTCACCTGTGTGTGTGTGTGTGTGTGTGTGTGTGTGTGTGATGCGATGCTCACACCACTTCAGTGAAGTTCTCTTGTCAAGCTTGTTTTTTTTTTTTCATTTAGTCTTGGTTGAGATTAATTAATTTTATTAATCTTTTCAAAGAACAAATGGTTGGATCTGTTGTATATTTGGTTTCTTCTTTTTCTCTTTTGTAATCCTCACCCGAGGATATTTTTCTCTTTATCTTCAGATAGAGTGGAAGGGAGAGAAAGGGAGAGAAAAACATCAATGTGAGAGGGACACATTGACTGGTTACCTCCTGCATGACCCTGACCACGGCCCGGGACGAACTGCAACAGAGGTTATGTGCCCTTGACCAGAACTGAACCGAGATTCATTGGTCTGAGGGCCAAACTGGCCAGGGCTGGTTTCTTTTTTAACTCATCTTTATTGTCGAATGTATTGCAGATGACCCCGCTTTTTCCCCCCATTGACAAGCTTGTTTCAATGCCACATCCAATGGCTTCCTTTCTGTGGCAGAAAGCACACAGTGGTGATGATGGTGATGAGGCGCCACTTGGCAGGGGGAACGGAATGGGTAGAAAATATAATTGTAGCACTAAGTAAGGCATGTAGGCAATTTTGTAATTTCTGTAAATGTAACGACAGGAAATAGAGCCAACTGAAATCCGCAATCATAGCGTCAGGGATAGTATCTTTCTCTAAAAATCTCTTACTCAGACTGCATAAAAAGGTTCGTCACAGTTACCTTATCCCAAAGTACACATTGTGAGGGGCTGCGGGGCCCAGGGGACAGTATTTGGGACTGGAAGTGGGGGCTCGGGTTCCAGCTGTGGCTTTGCCATCAACAGTCTGTGTGGTTAGGTCAATTCGCCTTTCTGGGCCTCAGATTTCTCATCTGTAAACTAGAAATAACATGACCTACCTCGCAGTTCATGAAGACTGAATGAGAGAATGTGTATAAATTACGTAGCATGGGGCCTGGTACTGTGACCAGCTTCTGCTGTGGGTCCTAACACCGCCGTTAATCAACTGAAGACCTCGCTGCTGCTGAAAATGAGGGTGTGCTCTGAAAGAGGCCCTGTGAGTGTGAAGAGTTCTTGGGGTTCTCACAGGGAACTCAGCTTGCGCACAGCCCATCCGCAGGGTGACTGTAAAAGAATGTGACTCAGAAATAGCCAGATGGAGGATGCACAGGGCAAGGTCTGGGGTCTGGGTGAGGAGCATCCGTGCCCCTCCAGGAGCGTCTCCCAGCACCTCCCCGCATTCCCCAGCCTGGAAGCTCCCCGAACCCTGTCCTCCTGGGGTTTTATAGAGCTTTCATTACATAGATGCGACTGATTAAATCACTGGCCTTTGGCAACTGACCGAACCTCCACGCCCTCTCCCCTCCCCTGAGGTTGGGTGCTGTGAAGGGGGTTACTAAAAGTTCTAATCCTCTAATCACCAGGTTGACTCCATTGGCAAAAGCCACACACACACACACACACACACACACACCCCAGTTTAGATGCTTTACCAAAGTTTCCTCATTAACATAACAAAAGAACCTTTATCCACTTTCAGGAAACTCCTAAGGTTTTGGGAGCTCTGTGCCAGGAACAGGATGAAGACCAAACATGTACTTCTTATAATAAATCACAGTATCACAGCTGATAACTAAATCCCGACGTTACTTCCGAGCTGCGACGCGCCCTGCCCAGGACGTGCATGCTGGTTTGTCTAAGCAAGTAAGAACCATCGCGTTTCCCTGATTCCCAGCTCCCTTGCTGTAGGAGTGGCCGCAGATTCCTGTTCAACCAACGAGATCTAAAGGGAAGCCCAGTGCAGACTACTGGGAAGCCTTCTAGCTTCCTGTTAAAAAGAAAAGGTGTGGCTGCCTTGAGCATAAATGTGATGTCTGGGGCTGCAGCAGTCATTCTGGAAGCATGAGACTATAAGATGAGGGAGGGCCCGAAGAATCGGGGAGCTATTATTGAGGTACTGAACCAAAGAAATTAGTTGCCACTTCTCGAACTCTTATTAAGTCGGGAAAGTAGATATGTTTTGTTTAGGCCTCTTGAGTCAGGTTTCTTTACTTGCACACAAATGATGCAAACCATGTGCTATAGAAAACTATCATTTTCATTTTTGGGGTGAGAAGATAAAGTAACTAGCTCAAGGTCACACAGCTGGTAAATTGTAGTATTAAATTCAAATCTAGTTCTATTCACATTTAACACCTGTCTTCTCAACCACAACACTATGTTAAATGGTCAGCGTTGTTAATATAAAGTATGTTTTCAGCTCCAAGAACTTGAAAGAATAACACAAGAGCAGAGAAGACAAGAGAAAAGGCAGGCCTCCCAGGGCCTTTGCTGTGCCCGGGGCCCAGGCCTTTCTGCATCCGGAGCCTGAGCTCCAGGAGGAGGCTGCAGTGGTCTGCAGACTTATTTGCTGTCACATCTGGGATTTTCTCTAGTAGCTGAGAGAGAGGTGGAGTGATATCCCACAGTCATTTTAATTTGCATCTCTCTGATGGTTAGTGATGCTGAGCATTTTTCATATGTCTCCTGGCCATGTGTATGACCTGTTTGGAGGGGTGTCTGTTCAGGTCCTCTGCTCATTTTTTAATTGGATTGTTTGTCTTCCTTTTGTTGAGTTGCATGAGTACTCTATACAATGGCTGCTATTGACAAATCTTCAAACAATAAGCGCTGCTGAAGGTGTGAAGGAAAGGGACGCTAGTACACTGCTGGTGGGAATGCAGACTGGTGCAGCCACTAAAAAAAACAATATGGTGTTTCCTCAAAAAATTAAAACTGGAATTGCAATTTGACCTGGTGATTTTACTTCTAGGAATATACCCTAAGAATCCTGAAATACCAATCAGGAAGAATATATGTACCCCTATGTTCATAGCAGCACTATTTACAATAACTAAGATCTGGAAACAGCCCAAGTGTCCATCAGTAGATGAGTGGATAAAAAAAAGCTGTGGTACATTTACACAGTGGAACTCTATGCAGCTGTATGACAGATCTCGCCCTGGCCAGTTTGGCTCAGTGGTTAGAGCGTTGGCCTGCGGTCCGTAGAGACCCAGGTTCAGTTCCCGCTAAGGGCATGTACCTCAGTTGCAGTTTGTTCCCGGCCCTGGTTGGGTCGTGTGGGTGGCAGCCACTCGATGTGTCCCTTTCACGTCGATGTTTCTATCTCTCTCTCTCTCTCTCTCTCTCCCTCTCCCACTCTATCTGAACAAAATATCAAAAAATGTCCTCGGGTGAGGACTAAAAAATAAATAAATAAATAAAAAAGAAAGAGAGATCTCTTATCCTTTGAGATGACTTACCCTGGAGAGTATGCTGAGCAAAATAAGCCCATCAGAGAAAGACAAATACCATATGATCTCATTTATTTGTGGAATATAATGAACAAAATAAGCTGATAACAAAATAGCTCCAGAGACATAGAAGCAGGGTACAGACAGAAAAACCTCAGAGGAGAGGGGTTGGGGAGATAAACCAAAGAATTTATATGCACATATGCATAACCAATGGACACAGACAATAGTTTGGGGAAAGCAGGATGGGGGTGGGAGTAGGGAGGAGGGGTTCAATGGGAGAAAAAGGGGGGACATATGTAATACTTTTAACAGTAAAGATTTAAAAAAGAGAGAGAGAGACAGGTGGTACCTACATGGGGTGACGTCAGAGAGGGAGAAGCTGAGGTTGAGGATTGATGTAGAAGCTCTGCTGGGTTGGTGAGGGAGCTAGTCCAGGGGCTGAACTGAGACCCAGCTTCAGAGCTCACTTAGTGGGCATTGGCCAACCAGCATCCCCTGCACAGAATCAGGGAGCATGGCAACTCAAGGCAGGTGCGACTGGAGCCAGAGACAGCCCCTTGCTCACAGCATGCTTATCATGTAAACAGAAAGAAGAGGAATCTGCCTGGAAACCATACCCCAGCCCGGGGAGGGGGGGGGGAGGCCGGGGGCTGCCTGGGGGCCATGGAGGTATGAGATCCTGCAGGCCCAGCGTTTTCCCCTGGGAGATGGGGGTGGCGGAGGAAATGTTCTCTTCTTCCTTTTTAGTCTCTCTGGCTGGCTTCATGATCAAATTGACATAAAACAGATTAACAAGAGAAAAACTAATTTAATTTTGTATGTACAGGAACCCCTTTAAAAATATGAGAGTCAAAGAAGTGACCAGAGCAGGCAGCTTTTATAGCTTTAGACAAAGAAACAGTACATTTTGTGGAGAATTCACAAAACAAAGAAGTTGGGGCTAGGGGCAGTAAATTAGGAAGGAAGCAACAAGGTTTGTTCATACAGCCTTCTCAGCCCTCGGCTTCCTGTCTCTGGCGATGAGGATGTCTCTCTTCCTCCTGGTCCAGGGAGGGTACCTTTCACTGGCAGATCTGTTTCCTGCTTTCAGGGGGACGAGGGAGGGTCAGAGTCTTCCTTGCACTAGCTGTTTCTCAGGTTACTTTAATTCAGAATAATATGCCAAAGTGGCATATTGCGGGGTACCATATTCTGTTCCCTTTCAGAGGGCAAGGATCTTTTCATTCAACTCTAGCTGTGCCTCGGTGCTAGACAACGAAGATAACAAAGTGTCTGCAAAGGAGCCCGACTCTGAATTAGGCAGATTATGCACATTGTTTCGCTGAATTCTCACTACAGCTCAAGGAGGTAGTTAACATTCTCAAATTGTCAATTTTTAAAGTTGAGGCTCAGAGAGATTCAGAAACTTTTCCAGACTGCACAGCTAGAAAAAGGTGAGGCTGAAATTTCAGCCTAAGTCAGTCTGTTTCCGAAGCTCATGGCCTTTCTACCGACACCGCCCAAGCTGAGGGTAGAAGGGAGCAGGCATCTCTTCTGGCGTTGCAGAGAGAAGGTAGTTAATGGTCCGTGGTTCCTCCTGCTGAGCTAAGCCGGGGAGAAGAGTGATCGCAATCCTAGAATTAGTAGTGCTTGGCAGCCTTCACCACTAGGAAGGGAAGCTCTGAAAATGTGGGTCAGTAGGAGCGAGTGGCTTCTTTTTCTGGAATCACTGTGGTTCTGATTCAGATGTTCAGGCACAACACATTTTCCCTCCAGTTTTTCAGTGCCCAGGAGCTATGATCCAGCCTGTGTCTAGGGGCGGACTGGGGTGGAGGCAGGAGGGACCGACTGAGTGCATCAGCTCTCAGGATGCTGGTTGCCAGGAAGCAGGCAGCAGACGATGAACAGGGGAGCACGGCTGAGGCCAGGTGTGGTCCTCTAGTGGTCTGTTTCATTTCGGTGATCAGATTCTTCGCAGCTCTGAGTTCTAAACAGAATCTCCATTCCATGTCACTTAGTCCCTGGGTGGGCTTGGTTCCTGGGTGGCTGGCTGAAGCCACCCCAAGGTAGATGGCTGTGCTCCCCCAGCAGGCTCCTTGACGCCCACCCTTTGCTGAGCAATGCCTGTGCTGTGACAGCAGCTGAACTCACACCACATGGCTTTGGCTGTGTCCCTTTTTCTTAACCAGACCCCTGCCTTCCTGTCCCTCTTGCCCTTCCTTTTGGAGGCACTTTGTTCCCTGCCCTGAACTCCACGCCAGCTCACCCACAGCCCAGCCTTCTCCCTGCCTTTGGAGCAGACCCCCCGCCCACCTGGCTCACCTCAAGGCTGTCCTGTGCTGCCCTCAGAGTCCCCTCCCCACCCAGAGCTGGCCATCTCAGTGCCCCTAGCTCTCCCTCAGCACCACCAATCCTGAAACTGTCCCCTCCACCCCTCCACCCCTCTCCGTGATGCTCCTGCTCCCACCGTTCTGGAAGTGTGGAGGGCCTGGCTGTAGGCTGTTGGGGAGAGAGAGATGCAAGGCGGAAGGAACCAGGCAAAACGGAGCTCTGGCTGCAGCTCTGCAAGGATCCTTGTTGCACACCCTTGGTAGATTTCAACGTACCGTCAGGTTTGGGCTAAAGAAAGATACAATTACTTAACAATTTTGTTTTTCATATATAGACAAGTATGGACTTTCTTAAACAGTTTTTCATAGTGCTTTTTAAAAATATATACATATACTGTTTTTAAAAAGTCAGCTAAACTGTAGTAATGAATGAGGCAGAAAGTGCAGCACAATGTATTTATGGAAGCTTGTTTCAGATCCTACCACTAGTACAATATCCGGATGTGCAGTTAGGGAGAACATATGTATACTGAGGCAATCGGTTCCAGCACACACTTCACACTTAATGTGGGGTCATAAAGCCTGATGTCAGGTCTTCCATGCAGCATTTAGGCTTAGTACAAAGTACCTAGATCCTGCTGGTTAAAAACAGCAACATTGGGCTTTTCTTTTAAATTATTAAAATAGCCCTTTTACTTGGAGAAGTTCGAAGTAATACAAATTGAGGTAAATGAAAAACTAATCTCTTAAACTCTGTTGCCTCACTGACCAGTCTAACTGCCTAAAAGCAAGCACTTTTAGCCATTTCTCATTTTACTTCTTGTTTTGGTTATTACCATAATTGTCGATGAGTCATCCACTATTTGCCGCTGTTGTCAATAATAGTGAATTTTGTTCATTTGCACTATACTCCAGTTACACCCCACGACCCCCACGAGGGCAGGAAAGTTGCTGGTCACCACTGACCTCTGTGGACCTGCTCAGAATGTGTCAAGACCCAGAGCTACACCTGGCATGTGGAGAGTAGAATGAACTGAACAGTGTACTCAAATCTGTACATGTGGTTCAGTAAACTTGACTCCATCATCACTGGGTAAGTGGGCACATCAGAGCCAATGCCGCGTGGTCCAGTGTATCATTTTTACAAGGTTACACACCATTTGTATTCTGTTCTGTACCTATACTTATGTCGCTCATGTTTTGGCTACAGATGAAGTCCAAAGAAAAAAGTCACCACCAATCTTACAGTTTTGTATTTTTTACTTACTGCTGAACCAAATCCTCGTGACATCATATGTCACAAAACTTGTGTAGTTCAAGGGAGATGTCCAAGCTCACGGACCAAATACAGTTTCCTCATGTGTGCCCCCATTGCTCAAAGTTGGGTCCTTTTAGTTTGCTCCATCTTTGCCCTGGGATTGTCTCACATTTTGTTTGTTTGCTTTTCCTCAAATTTTTCATTCTGTTTTTTTCTTGTTGAGGGAATCAAATGATTTCCTTATTAAATTACTAGACATTTCCAGGTTGTAAATACTATTTGTTGATTGAAATCCATTCTTTGAAATAATCATCTTGGAGTTCTTTGACTTCAAATTCTAATTTGGGACAATTATTTTATAAATTTCATGTCGTCTAATTGTGGCTTTAGAATAATTCTATTTTTTATAGACTGCCCTATGAAATTTTTTCTTAAATTCTTTTTTAGCTTCATTTTCCAATTTCCAAGTCATTTCCCAAGTCCCCCCACCCCTCCTGAAAGACCGTCAGAGAGGAACTCTTCAACTCCCTGCAGTGCGGAAGTGAATTCAGTCCCCCAGGTCACTGACTAGAGCAGGAACTGGATTCAAAGAGGCCTCAGATGTGGATCTGCTGGAGGGCAGGTCCTCCTGGGAGACTGACTTTAGAAGACTGAACTTGGAGTCACCCTGTCTCACAGTAAACATTCCGGATCATGCTGGAGTCCTAGTCACTTACTTGTTCCTTGGTAGGCTGGCAAGAAAGAAGCCAGAGTGGGGAAGACGTTTCAATACAAAACCACAGCAAATAGAGCTGCTCAGATGGAATGATCACCTGAGCCAGGTGGTGCGAAGGCAGAGTTTGCACTCCGACTGGCTGTGCTGCTGGCCTGTGCTCTGTGTGGCCATAGTTGTACCTTCTGTCTACATGGAGGGACTCAAATGCTCTGCTTGTGTCTGCTGCCTCTCTCCAACCATCCTTTGGGACAGCCATGCCACTGGTTATAGTGTCACAGGTTACATTTTCCCAGAACCTTGGGGGTATTACTTGACTGTAGTCTCTAGTTTCCAATATCGATGATGCAGTATCTGCTGTTGATCTCATATTTGTTCCCTTGTAGTTGACCTACATTATTTGTGCTAGATGTTTATGGCAGCTCTTCGGAGTACTTATCCTTAGTGAAAATTTTCACTGATATATCTGTAGGTATATCTGTTTTCACTCATTCTGCTCAGTTTTGGAGGACACATTTCATTCTGAAGATTGCTGAGAGAAACTGAAGAAGACTGAAACAAATGGAGAGATATAGTATGTTCATAGATTGTCCTCAAATTGATCTATAGGTCTATAGATCAACGTAATGCAAGAGAAACCCTCCAGAACCTTTCATAGAATTTGATAAGCTGATTCAGAAATTTCTCTGTAGCCCTGGCCAGTGTGGCTCAGTTCGTTTAGCATTGTCCCATGCACTGAAAGATGGCCAGTCCCATGCTCAGTTAGGACACGTGCCTGGGCTAGGGGCTTGATACCAAGTAGGGGGCGTGCAGGAGACAGCCGCTTGATGTTACCCTCTCACATCCATGTTTCTCTCTCCCTCTCCCTTCTCTCTCTCAAATCAATAATAAAAACATATTTAAAAAATTTCTTTGTAAATGCAAAGGACCTATAAAAGTAAAAAAATTGATAAAAAAGTTGAAAGAGAGAACTTACACTAGCTTCAAGCCTTGTTTAAAGCTACAGTAACCAAGACAGTGTAGCTGTGGTACAATGTCACAAATATAGATCAATGGAACAGAAGGGAGTCCAAAATGGACCTCACCCATATGGTCAATTATTTTTTACAAAGTTGTGAAAATAACTTATGGTGGAAGGATAGTGTTTTCTACAAATGGTGCTGAATGTCCCTGTGGAAAAAATGAGTTCAGAACCTTGTTTCACTACATACACAAAATTACCTGAAATGAATCCCAGTCCTAAATGTAAAATCTCATGTTATAAAACTTCCAGAAGAAAATAGAGGAGAAAATATGTACAACCTTGTGGTAAGCAAAAATGTCTTGATAGGCAGATCATAAAAGAAAAAAATGACACATTGAACTTTGTAAAAATAAAAACGTCTGCTTTTTGAAATATACTATTAAGAAAATGATAAGTATTCATAATACATATATCTGACAATGGACTTGAATCCTGACTATATAAATAATTCTTACAACTCAATGATAAGATAAACAACTTAGTAAGATATTGGCAACATATCTAAATAAATACTGCACCAAAAAAGTACATGAATGTCCAATAAAAATACATGAAAATATGCTTAATAGCACTAATCAGAGATGCGAATTAAATTAACTTAGAGTTGAGTTAGTACTGTACAGTAGACTAAAATTAAAAAGAGTCATGAGAAGATTCCAAAATGGTGGCAAGGTAAATGGAAGCTACACAGAAAGTCTTCCAGGACCAAACTAAAATTACAACTAAAATAAAGACAAATCAATGGGAAAAAGCAACAGAAAAGCAGTTTGCAGGGATCATAACAACCAGGGACACTGACTTGATCCTGGTAGGATTGTGGAGGTGCAAGAGGAGGGCTGGGAGTCCACAGACAGCAGTGGCCTTAGCTGTGAGCAGCACCCTTGGGTTAAACTCCCAAGAAGCTCCACAGCCCAGAGCCAGGAAAGACGCTAAAATAGCCACAGCCACTCACCTTGGGCTCTGTTAGAGGGAGGGTGGATTGGACTGTAACTGTGTGGGGACACTTGGGATTTGGAGGGTGCTCAGAGCTTTTGCTGATTTGCAGCCACGAAGGACAGTGGCCATCTCACTCCTACCCAGGGCTCTGGGGAGAGGCGCCAGAACCCTACCTCGAAGATTCAACCATACCCAAGAAATGGAAATGCAAATTGAGGCTCATTAACAACCAGCATCTGCCCCATCCTCAGGAAATCCCCTTATGCTGAGCACCTGAGGGAGTTTTTCATTCAACTGAGAACCCAAGGCTCTTCCACTAACCGCTGCTAATAGCCTCCAGGCAAAAAGCTAGAGGACAACTGAACCATTCCTGGGCTAGCAACTCTAACCAGGAAAGTAAGACTTGACAGTGGTGTTTAATGTGGGTCTTCCCTCACTCATCCAAACCCAGGAGAGGGAACCACAAACAGCAGAACACCAACACCCACAGGAAAAATTTGGCAGGTTTCAAAACCCACTGTGATAGCCAAAATGGTGAAACAAAGAAACAAAAGCCAATGAAAGAACAAGAGACCTCTACCGAAGATGAGATAAATGTGGAGCAGTTAAGCAAGTTAACAGAACTAGAATTCAGAGCCATGATCTTGAGGAAGCTCAACAGCATGTGTAAGGATATCAACACCATGAGTAAAGACACAGAAATGTTAAAAATCAACCAATTAAAAATTAAAAACCACCAAGAAGAAATGAAGAATGACATATCAGAAATAAAGAACACATTAGAAGGTCTAAACAGCAGAGTAAAGGAAGCTGAGGACCGGATCAGTGAATTAGGAGACAGGGTAGAAAAATCAACCAATCAGAAAACCAAAAGGAAAAAAAACAATTAAAAAAAACAGAAAGACAGCTTAAGAGAACTGTGGGACAACTGGAAACGTAATAATATTTGCATCGTAGGAGTACCCAAAGAAGAAGAAAATGAGCAAGGGTTAGAGAATATATATTTCAAACATTTCAAAGAAATAGTGACAGAAAACTTCCCTAATTTGGTGAAGGAAAAAGGCATTCAAGTTCAAGAAGCACAGAGAGCCCCAAGTAAGAAGAACCCAAACAGGCCCACACCAAGACACATAGTAATCAAAGTGCCAAAAATTAAAGACAGAGAAAATCCTAAAAGCAGCAAGAGATAAGCATCAGGTTATCTACAAAGGAACCCCCATAAGGCCCTCAGCTGACTTCTCATAAGAAACAATGCAGACCAGAAGGGAATGGTGTGAAGTAATCAAGGTCATGAAGAACAAGGATCCGAATCCAAGACTACTTTACCCAGCAAGGCTATCATTCAAAATAGAAGGTCAAATAAAGAGCTTCCCAGACAAAATAAAAAATAAAAATAAAAAGGCTAAGGGAATACATTAGCACCAAACCAGCACTGCAAGAAATGTTAAAAGGACTGCTGTAAGTAGTAGAAGAAATAGGAAGAAAAATATAACCACACTAAACAAAAATGGAAATAAATAAGTACATATCAATAATCACCTTAAATGTAAATGGAATGATCTGATAAAAAGACACAGAGTAGCTGATTGGATAAGAAAGCATGACTCACCTATATGTTGTTTACAAGAGATGCACCTCACAACAAAAGACTCACATAGGTTGAAAGTGAAGGGATGGGAAAAAAATCTTCCAAGCTAATGGAAAGAAAAAAAAAAAGCTGGCGTAGCAATACTCATATCTGATAAAATAGATTTCAAAATGAAGACAATAACTAGAGACAAAGAAGGCCACTACATAATATTGAAAGAATCTATCCAACAGGAAGATATAACCTTGGTACATATATATGCACCCAATATAGGAGCACCAAAATATATTAAAAATCTTCTGGAAGACTTCAAAGGAGAAATCAACAGCAATACAATCATAGCAGGGGACTGCAACACCCCACTGATATCACTGGATAGATCACCTAGAACAAAAATTTTCAAGGAAACAGACTCTAAAGGAAGCACTAGACCAAATAGATTTAATAGATATCTACAGATAATTACATTCCCAAACTACAGAATTCACATTCTTTTCAAGTGCACATGGGGCATTCTCAAAGATAGACCACATGTTAGGGCACAAACTAAGTCTCTGCAAATTCAAGAAAATTGAATTCATATCAAGCATCTTTTCAGATCACAATGGAATGAAACTAGAAATCAATTGTAACAAGAACATGCAAAGACATTTGAACACATGAAGGCTAAATAGCATGTTATTAAGCAATGAATGGGTTACTGAGAAGACCAAGGAAGAAATTTAAAACATCCTGGAAACCAATGAAAATTAACACAACAACAACACAAAATCTATGGGATACAGTGAAAGAAGTTCTAAGAGGGAAGTTCATAGCACTACAAGCTACCTCAAGAAACAAGAAAAATTTCTAATTGACTAACGTCACAACTTAAAGAATTAGAAAGCAAACAAAAAGAAAACCCCAGAGCAAGTAGAAGGAAGGAAATAGTAAAGATCAGAGCAGAAATAAATGACATAGAGACCAAAAACAAAAAACAAAAAAAAAAACAAACAGTTCAAAGGATCAATGAAACAAAGAGCTGATTTTTCGAAAAGATAAAAAAGATTGATGGACCCTTCGCTAGACTCACCAAGAAACAGAGAACCCAAATGTACAAAATCAGAAATAAAGGAGAAGTAACAACTGACACCACAGAAATACAAAAGATCATTAACAGCTACTATGAACAATTATATGGCAACAAATTCGACAATCTAAGTGAAATGGACAAATTTCTAGAAACACACAGTCTTCCAAAACTGGACCCGGAAGAGAGAGAAAACTTGAACAGACCAATAACAACTAAGGAAATTGAGTAGGTAATCAAGACTCTCCCAGCAAACAAAAGCCCAGGCCCAGATGGCTTCACAGGGAGTTTTACCAAACATTCAAAAAAGAACTAACACCCATTCTCCTCAAACTATTTAAAAAAATTCAAGAAGAAGGAAGACTTCCAAACTTGTTTTATGAGGCCAGCTTAATTCTCATTCCAAAACCAGAAAAAGACACTACCAAGAAAGAAAACTACAGGCCAGTATCCATGATGAACATAGATGCCAAAATCCTGAACAAAATAATAGCAATTCAGATCCAGCAAATGGTGAATAAGAAAAATTATTCACCATGACCAAGTGGGATTCATCCCAGGGATGCAAGGCTGGTACAATATGTGCAAATCAATAAATGTGATACACCACATAAACAACATAAAGAATAAAAACCACATGATCATCTCAATAGATGCTGAAAGAGCATTCGACAAAATCCAGCATCCATTTCTGATAAAAACGCTCAGCAATGTGGTAATAGAGGGATCATATCTCGACATAATAAAGGCCATATATGAAAGACCTACAGCCAATATCATACTCAATGGGCAGAAACTAAAAGTATTTCCCTTAAGAACAGGAAAAAGGCAGGGATGCCCGCTTTTGCCACTCTTATTTAACATTGTACTGGAAGTCTTAGCCACAGCAATCAGACATGAGGAAAAAATAAAGGTATCCAAATTAGAAAGGAGGAAGTGAAATTGTCATTATTTGCAGATGACATGATATTATACATAGAAAACCCTAAAGATTCCATCAAAAATTTCCTAGACTTAATAAATGAAGTTGGCAATGTAGCAGGATACAAAATTAATGTCAAGAAATCGACAACATTCTTATACACCAATGATGAACTCACAGAAAGAGAAACCGAAAAAACCCATTTACCATCACAGCAAAAAAAAATTAAGATACCTAGGAATAAACTTAACCAAAGAAGTAAAGGACCTATTTGCAGAAAACTACAGGACATTGAAAAAAGAAATAGAGGAAGATATATAAAAGTGGAAGCACATACCTTGTTCATGGATTGGAAGAATTAACATCATTATAATGTCCATATTACCCAAAGCAATCTATAGATTCAATGCAATCCCCATCAAAATACCAATGACATACTTCACAGAACTAGAACAAATACTTCAAAATTTCATATGGAATGAAGAGACCCTGAATAGCCACAGCAATCTTGCTGGGGCAGCAGACAGTCGCCATATCTGGGACTCCAGCAACCTAGCTTACACTGGTTGCCCTGCCCTGGTGACTCCCTGAGGCCCCCCGCCCACCCAACTTTCAGGCCCACCCAACTTTCAGGCCCACCCAAGCTGTTGCCAGTTGCATAACCATAGGATTGGCCAGTCTTGGATCCTGCTTCAGGTTTTCCTAAATTCTTTCAAACAAGCAGCATCTGATCTCAGCTAGCCCTATACCTCTCGTTAAGTAATACATAGAAACAAACACAGGGGCAGCTAAAATGAGGAGACAAAGAAACAGGTCCCAAATGAAAGAACAGAACAAAACTCCAGGAAAAGAACTAAGCAAAATGGAGATAAGCAACCTAACAGAGGCTGAGTTCACAATATCTCTCATAAGGATGCTCAATGAACTTAGTGAGAACCTCAGCGAACTTAGTGAGGGCCTCAAGAGCATAAAAAAGGACCAGTCAGAAATGAAGGGGGCACTAACTGAAATGAAGGAGACACTAACTGAAATAAAGAATAATTTACACAGATTCAATAGTAGAGTAGGTAAAGCCAAGAAGCAAACCATTGATTTGAAATATAAGGAAGCAAAAAATGCCCAATCAGAACAGCAAAAAGAAAAAAGAATCCAAAAAAATGAGGATAGTGTAAGGAGCCTCTGGGACAACTTCAAGTGTGCCAACATTCGCATCTTGGGGGTGCCAGAAGAAGAGAGAGAACAAGAAATCGAAAACCTATTTGAAACAATAATGACAGAGCACTTCCCTAACTTGGTGAAAGAAACAGACATACAAGTCCCGGAAGCACAAAGAGTCCCAAACAAGATGAACCCCAAGAGGCCCACACCAAGACACATCATCATCAAAATGCAAAAGGTTCAAGACAAAGAGAGAATCTTAAAAGCAGCAAGAGAAAAGCATTTAATTACCTGCAAGGGAGTTCCCATAAGACTGTCAGCTGATTTCTCAAAAAAAAACTTTGCAGGCCAGAAGGGAGTGGCAAGAAATATTCAGAGTGATGAAAAGCAAGGACCTACAACCATGATTACTCTATCCTGCAAAGCTGTCATTTAGAATCGGTGGCCATATAAGGAGTTTCCCAGACAAGAAAACTTTAAAGAAGTTTATCACCACCAAACCATTATATGAAATGTTGAAGGGACTTTTTGAAGAAAAAGATAAAATATATGAACAAACAAAATGGCAATGACTACATATCTACCGACAATTGAATCTACAAACAAAATGAACAGGCAGAACAGAAACAATTTCATAGATACAGAGAACATTTTGTTGATTGCCAGATAGAAGGGGCATTGGGAGAATGGGTGAAAAAGGTGAAGGGATTAAGAAGTACAAATTGGTTGCTAGACTGACAAACCTCAAAGGGAAGGGGGTTGGGAAGAAATAAGCCAAAGATCTCATATGCAGAACCAATGGACACAGACAACAGTGTGGGGAAAAGGCAGGAGGGGGGTGGGATTGGAGAGGAGGGGGTCAGTGGGGGAAAAATTAGGAACATCTGTAATACATTCAACAATAAAGATTTTAAAAAGTTTAAAAAATATTAAAAGCTTCTGCACAGCAAAAGAAACAATCATCAAAATGGAAAGGCAACCCACTGTATGGGAGAACATCATTGCCAATGATACATCAGATAAGGGGTTAATTTCCAAAATATATAGAGTACGCATACAACTCAACAAAAGAAAGACAAAGAACCCACACTGGCCAGACTGGACACTTTTTTTTTTTCCCCCTTCCTGGCACTGTTCATGGCTTGTAGCAGACTTGCAATAAATGTTCACCACATTGAACAGCTGCCTTCTTTTTCCTTCCAGAAAAGCACAGTGGTCAGCCGCCAGCAAGTTCATCTGATTTTCGTAGTTTAGACTGATGACATAACATTACGGATGAGCTGCTTCAGGGCATGTCGGGGAAGGAGTCGGTGGTTACAAGTGAACGCATAGGGTGTTTCTGCTGCTCACCTGGGCTCTCTGACACCTGGTACTAATGCCAAAGAGTCTTCTCCTGCTGGGAGAGAGAAGGAGAATTGTGATATGAGGTTGTTCAGGCATCAGGAACATATCCATCAGGCATTAACAATTTGAATCTGATTTGAAAATGCCTGCTCCTTTAGCCTGTGGGTCCCGAGGTCCCACATTTACAAATATAAGACATAATTTTGAATTATGACAAGGTCCCATGTGGCTGAGGAAATTAAAACCCTGGCTTTGCTCATCTGTCTCCCGGATGGAACTGTTTTGCAAATCTAATTTCACTTTTAACTCAGTGGTTTTATGGAGCCTTTAGAGAGGTGGGGAGACAAGGAGAAGGGGAAGTAGGGCACACTGCTCTGGCCAGTCATGCGCAGCAGGGGATAAGCTTCTGGGATTTGTGTGTGTGAGTGGGTGTGTGTGTGTAAAGAGAGCAGGAGGGGCGTAGGTAGCATTGGGATGAATGAGTTACTGCTACTTGATTATGTATGTGTCTCTTGACTAAACCATAAGCATACAGGAGGCAGGGATAGCCACGGTTTGGCTCAGCGGTTAGAGCGTCGGCCTGCTGTCCAGAGAGACCTGGGTTCGGTTCCTGCTAAGGAAGGGCGTGTACCTCGGTTGCAGTTTGTCCCCAGCCCTGGTTGGTCGTGCGGGTGGCAGCCACTCGATGTGTCCCTTTCACGTCAATGTTTCTCTCTCTGCCTCCGTCCCTTCCACTCTAGCTGCACAAAAAATGGAAAAAAGTGTCCTCGGGTGAGGGTTAAAAAAAAGAGAGAGAGAAGGCAGGGATATCTTTCTATCAACTGGAAATTGGACTTAGGGGAGAGATCAGCACTGGACATACAGATGTAGGAGTCTCGGGCAGGTAAGTAACCGTTGAATCTGAGGAGACAGACGAGAATAGAGAAAAGGACAAGGGCAGGGCCTTGACTTGAGCACATCATTGTAGAATCAAGAGCAGAGAACCTGGAGCAGACAGCCCAGCTCTGCCATTTCCTTAGGCCAGTGTCTTGAATGCTCTGTGCCTCAGTTTCCTCATCTATAAGATGGGTGTATTAATAGCGTTTTGAAAGCTGATATATATATATAAAGAATGGAGAGCATAGCAGACACTCTAAGGGCAATGTGTGCTAGTTGGTATTGTGTGAGGGTTAGCTGCTCCTGTCGCAGTAGTTGTCAGAAGGGCTGGGCACTGAGCTAGGTGCTGTTAGTACAATATGAATTATACACACACGTACTCTCAGGGAGCAGCCTGGTGGTGGAGACAGCGGCGTGGTCCACGTTACAGTGGAGGCACGTGCCGGGCTTTCTCCGACTTTTAACTGATGGATGAGCGGCTTCAGGCTCCACGCGGCAGGGGAGGGCAGGGAAGCAGTCGATGGCTAGAAATGGATGCCCAGAATGTTTCTGTTCTTTCTCTGGGCACTCCAACCCTGTGTACTTATTCCAGAGAGGACTTTCTCCCGGTGGGGAGGTCTGTGGACATGATGATAGGAAGCTGGCCAGGCATCAGGAATGTTCCATCAGGCATTCATAATTTAAGTGTTCTTCGATTCCGAGGCAGGGTGCCATCCCAATCGTGGGGTGTTAGGAGCCACTTCCTTTGTTCTTTCCTCCTGCCTGTGCTTTCGACCAGCGCCCCTCACACAAACCTCGCTGGGTTTCTTTTTCTTTCTTTCTTTCTTCCAGGGCTACTTGATTCAGCAGGTGGGTTGTTATATACTCCTTAGCAGATTCCGACTTCCATGGCTGTCTGTCCTGCTTGGATTTACTTAGCAGCCCTGAGGCCTGCAGAGGGTGGAGACCTTGGCTGCCCCACCCCACCCGGGCCCTGAAAGGCCTTGGCCAGTGCTGGGGACGCAAGGCCTCGCCTCCCGAGCTTTGAGGCTGCCTTTCAGCTGACCAGCCTTGGAATTCAGTCTTGCTTAGAACACATTCAATCTCTTTTTTTTTCTCTGGTTTCATTTCCTTTTATCCAAACTGCCTTTCATGGTTTCCATAGAAATGAAGGCTTCTGGCTGGGCCCATCCCCGTGGAAACTTTGAGGAGATTAACCATTGCTGTAATCTGTTTCTCTCTCACTTTCTGGTTTGATTAAAAACCCACAGCCCTGGCCGGTTTTCTCAGTGGTTAGAGCATTGGCCCGCATACCGGAGTCCTGCGTTTGGTTCCCGCTTAGGGCACGTACCTTGGTTGCAGTTTGTCCTCGGTTCGGGTTGGGGTCATGTGGGTGGCAACCAGTTGATGTCTCTCTCTCACATCGATGTTTCTCTCTCTCTTCCTCCCTTCCTCCCTCCCGCTCTATCTGAAGATAAATGCAAAAATGTCCTTGGGTGAGAATAAAAAAACAACACTCCCCCCCACCAACCCACAATTCCTGTTCTTTATCTCTCTGGTGTGAAGGAGCAGAAATTCATCACTTTGGTGGCAGGTGGCACATAACATATATATCTGATTTGTAGGTGGTGCTCTTTGGTTGTGTTAACATCATATTTGCTGGCTTGGAGTAAGAAACATATAAATTTCCATAGATGCTGATGATAAATAAAAGTAGCCGACTCTTCCTGTCCCCTTGTTGGCTGATGGGATCCTGAACAACAGGACAGGACACTGTCTCTGTTTCAGTATGTGTGGATGGTCATGCTGGTTCTGAGTGACCCTAACCCTACTCCAGGTCAGCCACGGCCCTGCCTTCCCAGGGCTGAGTCTGTACCCCAGAGTGACAAACCCCGCAGACGTGGAGGAGTCGGCAGTCTTAGAGCTAGGGGTGGGGAGTGTGGGAAAAGGCAGGCTTGGCTTGTACAGCACCTGGACTAACCTCAGCGAGCTCAGAGGTGCAGCCCAAGCCCATGTGGCTGTCTAGGTGGTGGGCTAGCAAGAGAACTAATGTGTCCAAGCTTCTAACTTCTTCCATTATTTTTCAAAGCAAGTTTACCGAGGTACATTTGCCACACAGTGAGAGTCATCATTTTTACGTACAGGTCTGTGAATTTTGACATGGACAGTCATGTGGCTATCACTGTAATCAAATTATATAACAGTCCCGTCACCCCCTAAAACTCTCTGTGCCCGTTGTCCACCCTCCTCCCTCCCCTCACCTCTGGCATTCGCTGACCTGTTTTCTGTCCCTTTAATTTTATTGTTTTTGGAATGTCATGGGTGATGTAGCATTTTGAATCTGGTTTCTTTCCCTTTTCATAACAATTTGTGATCCATCCATAATGGGGCCTGTCTCTAATTCTTATAATAATTCCTCAAGGTAGGAGTCATTTTAATTTCATAAAAGAGGCTTGCAAAACTCAAAAGGATGCTGTAGGGGAAGAAAGACTTAGCCTCCGCTCTCCTAATCTCAGTCTGAGAGGTACACGGACAGTAGGCAGATTAGCAGGAGAAAATTGTATACATACCTATTAATTTTCAATACCCTGTGCACAAGGGCTCTATCCAACAAAATTGAAGACCCTCAAAAGTGGTGAGATTTGAGAGCTTATATCCCATTTTAATAGGAGAAGGGAATGGGGTATAGGGAACTGAGGGGAGAGAAAATGGTTTTTAGCAAAGATGAATGAATGGGCTCTTCCAGGAACAGAGAGAGATATGACAGTTTGTGACAAAGTATGCCTGGGTGCTGTGCTAACTTCCAGTCTTCTCTCCTGCGATGATAAGAGTCAGTCTTTTCTGGTTGATGAGATCCCAGGGGAAAGAATTTATGACAATTGAGTTCCTTTTGGAGGACTAGTCCTTAGACAAGAGGAGTTCAGAGATTCCAAAAAGGCAGCAGAGTGAACAGAAGCTACACAGACCTACTCCCAGGACCAACTGGAATTACAACTAAAACACAGACAAATCGACGGGAAAAAGCAACAGAAAAGCAGCTTGCGAGGACCATATAACCAGGGACACTGACTCCATCCCGGTAGGCTTGCGAAGGGGCGACACGGGGGCTGGGAGCCCACGGTCCGCAGCTCGGCAGCGGCCTTAGCTGTGAGCAGTGCCCTCGGGTTACACTCCCAGGCGACTCCACAGCACAGAGCGGGACAGAGGCTAAAAAAAGCCACAGCCACTCACCTTGGGCTCCGGCAGAGGGAGGGCAGACTGGACTGGAACTGTGTGGGGACACGGGATTTGGAGGGTGCTCAGAGTTTTTGCTGAGTTGCAGCCACGCAGGACGGTGGCCACATTGCTCCTTCCCAGGGCTCTGGGGAGAGGCAGCAGCCCCTCCCTCGGAGATCCAACCCCCACCCTGTGCCACTGAAATGCAAATTGAGGATCATTAACAACCAGCATCTGCCCCACCCTCAGGAAATCCCCTTATGCTGAGCACCTGAGGGAGTTTTTCAATCAACTAACAACCCAAAACTCTTCAAGTAACCTAGACTGCTAGCCTCCAGGCAAAAAGCTAGAGGATAACAGTACCATTCCTGGGCTAGCAACTCTAACCAGGAAAGTAAGACTTGACAGTGGTGTTTAACTTGGGTCCTCCCTCGCTCATCTAAACCCAGGGGAGGAATCCACAAACAGCAGAATACCGATACCCACAGGGAAAACTTGGCAGGCTCCAAAGCCCACTGTGATAGCCAAAATGGTGAAACACAGAAACAAAAGTCAAATGAAAAAACGAAACCTCCACTGAAGATGAGATCAATGTGGAGCAGTTAGGCAAGTTAACAGAGCTAGAATTCAGAGCCATGATCTTGAGGAAGCTCAAGAGCACGAATAAGGACATAGAGATGCTGAAAATAAACCAATTGAAAATTAAAAACCACCAAGAAGAGATCAAGAGTGACATATCAAAAATAAAAAACACATTGGAAGGTCTAAAGAGCAGAGTAGAGGAAGCTGAGGACCAGATCAGTGAATTAGAAGACAGGGTAGAAAAAATCAACCAATCGGAAAATCAAAAGAAAAAAACAATTAAAAAACAGGAAGACAGCTTAAGAGAATTGTGGGACAACAGGAAACGTAATAATATTTGCATCATAGGAGTCCCCGAAGAAGAAGAAAATGAGCAAGGGTTAGAGAATATATTCAAAGAAATAGTGACAGAAACTTCCCTAATTTGGTGAAAGAAGAAGGCATTCAAGTTCAAGAAGTACAAAGAGCCTCAAGTAAGAAGAACCCAAACAGGCTCACACCAAGATACATAGTAATTAAAATGCCAAACATTAAAGACAAAGAGAGAATTCTAAAAGCAGCAAGAGATAAGCAACAGGTTAACTGCAAAGGAACCCCCATAAGGTTCTCAGCTGACTTCTCACAAGAAACACTACAAGCCAGAAGGGAATGGCATGAAGTATTCAAGGTCATGAAGAACAAGGATCTGAATCCAAGACTGCTCTACCCAGCAAGGCTGTCATTCAAAATAGAAGGTCAAATAAAGAGCTTCCCAGACAAAAAAAGGCTAAGGGACTACATAAGGACCCAAGGCAATGTGCTCAATTACTATTTGACAAAGGTGGCAAGAGCATACAGTGGAGTAAAGACAGCCTCTTTAATAAATGGTGTTGAGAAAATTGGACAGCTACATGCAAAAAAATGAAACTAGACCATCAACTTACACCATACACAAAAATAAACTCAAAATAGATAAAAGACTTAAATGTGACCCGTGAATCCATAAAAATTCTATATGCAAATGTAGGCAACAAAATTTTGGACATCACATGCAGCAGAATTTTCACTGATACATCACCTAAGGCAACAGAAACAAAGGAAAAAATGAACACATGGGACTACATCAAACTAAAAAGCTTCTGCACAGCAAAAGAAACAACCATCAAATGGGAGAACATCATTGCCAATGATACATCAGATAAGGGGTTAATTTCCAAAATATATAGAGTACTCATACAACTCAACAAAAGGAAGACAAAGAACCCAATTAAAAAATGGGCAGAGGAGTTGAATAGACACCTCTCCAAACAGAACATACAAATGGCCAAGAGACATATGAAGAAATGCTCACCATTACTAATCATCAGAGAGATGCAAATTAAAACAACAATGAGGTATCACCTCACACCTGTCAGAATGGCCGCCATCAACAAATCATCAAACAACAAGGTTGGCGAGGGTGTGGAGAAAAGGGGACTCTAGTATACTGTTGGTGGGAATGCAGACTGGTGCAGCCACTATGGAAAACAATATGGTGTTACCTCAAAAAATTAAAAATTAAACTGCCATTTGACCCAGTGATCCCGCTTCTAGGAATATACCCTAAGAAGCCTGAAACACCAATCAGAAAGAATATATGTACCCCCATGTTTATAGCAGCACTATTTACAATAGCTACGATCTGGAAACAGCCCAAGTGTCCATTAGTAGATGAATGGATAAAAAAGCAGTGGTACATATACACAATGGCGTACTATGCAGCGGTAAGAAAGAAAGACCTCTTATCCTTTGAGATGACATGGAGGGACCTGGAAAGTATTATCCTAAGTGAAGCAAGTCAAGCAGAAAAAGACAAATATCACATGATCTCACTTATATATAGAATATAATAAATATAACAGTCTGAGAAATAGGGTAGACCCAGAAACACGGAAGTAGGGTACAGACTGACAACCCTCAGAAGAAGGGGTGGTAGGGGATGGGAAGAGATAAACCACAGAACTTATATGCATGTATGCATAACCAATGGACATCGACAACAAAGCCGGGGACGAGGTGGGGGGCATGGGGAGGAGGGGGTCAATGGGGTAAAAGAGGAGAAACATCTGTAACAAAAATAACATTAAGAAAACACACACATGCACACACAATAAATAAATAAAAAGAGGAGTTCAGAGGACCTCCCCTCCCCTCCCCTCCCCTCCCCTCCCCTCCCCTCCCCTCCCCTCCCCTCCCCTCCCCCTCACTTCCTCCCTCCCTTCTTTCCATGTTTTCCATGCTTTTCATTCTTAGCTTCGCCTTTCCTTATTTCATTCTCTTTCTCTTCTTTTCATCCTTCTCTCCTTTTCCTGGTCACTATTTCTTGAACATCTAAGGTGTGCCAGACCCCGTTGATAGGCACTGGGTACAGACACATGAAAAGAGAAGAAAACCAGCATGTGGGAAAAGAAATAAGCAAGAAGATTATCTGAATAATGTAAGAATGTGCGAACGCAGCAGAAGTCCAAGGTGCAGACATGTCTGGGGCTGCCTGGAGGGAGCAGGGACGGCTACATCAAAGAGCTGCCTTTAGGCTGAGACTGGAAGCATGAGCAAGAGTTTGGAGGTGGATACACGTGGCAGGAAAGGATGGTGTCCAAAGCAGAGAGAATGGCGGATGCAAAGGCACAGGGACCTAAGGAAACTTGGTGTTTGGGGACCCATAAGTGGCTCCGTGTTGCTAAAGCATGAAGTGCTAAAGTGGGTGACAAGAGGTGGGAAGTAGGGGTCCATCCTGTGGGCATAAATCAGCTTTGTGTGCTAGAAACATTAACAGTGGAGAGGTGAATTAAAAGAGCTACATTATGATCAAAGGAATATGTGGGAGGCTAATGCAATACTCAGAAAAGAGATGAGAGCCTTTAATTATAGCAATGGCAGGGGGGCTGGAGAGAAGCGGGTAGAATCAGTAGGCCTGGAGCTTGATTGAGTATGGCAGGTAAGCCTTAACTACCGAGATGAGAAATGCTGGAGAACAGCGGTGAATGAATTCAGAATCAGACTTGAGTTTGCAGATCCACAGTCCAGCAAACCTCTAATGCATTCTCTCATAGCCCGAACTGTTCATTCTAATGAACATATCTGATCATGTCACTCAAAAAACACTTTAGGATTCTATTCCTGACCCCAATCAATCTTTCTACCACTTTCTACCATGAACTCATGCTTTAGACCTAACTTGGAGCTCATCCCTGACCGAATACGCTGATGCACTTTCAGGCAGCTGTGCCTTTGTTCGTTCGTGAGGTTCCTGAGGCCCTAGCACCCGTCCTGCCTCCTACTTTGCTGCTGGGACACTACGCATCACTTAGACCTTAGCACAAATGGCCGCGCAGCCATCCTTAACCACCTCCACCGCCCCCAGCTTGGATTGAATTGATCATTTATTTCTTTATAGCAAATTTTTATATTTATATTTTAACACTGAACATAATCAGACTTGAACACTCTGTCTTTGAATCTTTTCTGAAAATCTAAAATTATTCTAAATAAAAAGCTTGTTTTTAAAAAAGTGCCACAAAGGTTCTGATAGGCCCCCAAAGGTGGAGAACCGCAGCCCTAGGTATCAGAACAGTCAGATCAGACCCAAACAGATTTGAGCACCAGGCCTGGCCAGACCTTTACAGGCATGTAGGCATTTATTTAAAGTCTTGAAACATCTGTTTCCTTATCTCTGAAAGGGAAACGTTACATCTCTGGAGTTATTATGAAAATGAATTGGGATGGCAAAAATCTATCATGGTTAGCCCAAGGCTGGGATATAGTAAGGGCTCAATAAATGATGATAGTAAAAATTATTATCAGCTATTCTTGGAAGCCCCAAACAATAAAGTCAATCCCTCTTCCACAATTCAGCTAATTAAGATGTTTATATGAGCCTGGCTGGTGTGGCTCAGTGGTTGAGCATCGACCCATGATCCAAGAGTGCCAGTTCGATTCCCGGTCAGGGCAGATGCCCAGGCTGTGGGCCCGATCCCCAGTGGGGGCATGCAGGAGGCGGCCAATCGATGTTCTCTCTCATCGATGTTTCTATCTCTTTCTCCCTCTCCCTTCCTCTCTCTTTAAAAAAAAAGGAAAAAAAAATTTGAAAAAAAAAGATGTTTATATGAAGTCTCCAAGGACTTAAGAGGAAAAGGTAAGATCATGCAAGATACCATGACAAAGTCCCCAGCACAGTGTCTGAGCACAGAAAGCACTCCATAAATGTTTGACGAGTCTGTAATGTAAACCTGAGGTTGACCAGAAGGCAAGCCCCTGAAGGAGCCCATGTTTGCAGGACGAACCTCAGCCACAGTGTGAACTATTTGATCAGCTCCTACTACACTGTATCTCTCCTCCCTTAGAGGGAGGCAGGACTTCACCTGACATCGCAGCTCCTTGGTTCTGTTACAGTAGGTAAGGAGCTAGTTAGTAGGAAGGGGCAACTTCACCGACACCCCAGGTAACAGCCACATCTTCCACCAAAGGGATTTAATTCCCAAGCAGATGGCTTTCTAATCTCCCCAAGGAAAAACCTGTCGGTTCAGCAGATTACTGAGGGGAGGAAGAACCAGTAAATGGAAATTCCTTTGCTGGGCACATTCGCAGTAGAAGTCAAGATGGTGCAGGGGAAGGGTTCAGCATAAACTTGCAAAGAGTCAGGAAAGAGATTGATTAATTTAAAAGAAAGCCTGCTCTTTCCCAAGCCTGAGATAATATAATCAAAGCTTAACAAAGGCCCAGAGTTCATGCGCTCTTGGGTTCTCTCCTCTCCATAGCAACCACGCAGGCCCAAGTGCGGGCCCAAGCACAGTGCCAGCCTTAGGCTGGGCAGAAACAGACTAAGCTAGAAATGTTGAAGCTTCAGATGCCAATGCCCAGGTAATGGTTCAGCATCTCTGGATCCTGATCCTCTTGGGCTTGGTGAAGACAAGTGTGGCCCCGAGGCCCCAGAGCTAGACTTCTTTTGCTGTGAGATGTAGCTGAGCCATCTGGTTGTGGATGAGGCATCGCCTAAGCTCTTCCTTTGTTTTTGCTCCAATAAATCTTGCCATACCCCTCCTCCTATATGTATATCCTTGAAATGCGTTTCCTGCAATAACGTGAAAGAATCCTTGTTGGGCCGATGTGGCTCAGTGGTTGAGCATCGACCCATGCACCAGGAGGTCGCTGGTTCAATTCCTAGTCAGGGCACATGCCGAGGTTGTGGGCCAGATCCCCAGTGGGGGGCATGCAAGAGGCAGCCAGTCTATGTTCTCTCTCATGGATGTTTCTATCTCTCCCTCTCCCTTCCTCCCTCTCTAAAATCAATAAACAAACAAAAAAATCCTGTTTCCACCAGCAACAGTTCCACTGTGATACAACCAACCCTGCTCTGAAAGAAACATCAGTCCTTCACCACCTAAATGGAGGCCCACCAGTTCCAGGGAAGCAACTTGCAAGAGTTATAGGAGAACCAGTGAATGTGAATGTGAAGCCCGTTAAAACCACCCAGGAATGATCAGGCAGGTGAGTGGTGCTCAGCTTTGACTTTATATCAGGATCATCTGCGCAGCTCTGAACAAGCAACACCCAGGCCCAGCCCCACTAGGTCAGACCTACTCAATCAGAATCTTGCATTGGGGGTTAGAACCAGACATCAGTATTTTAAATCCTGAGCATCTTTGCAGTGCAGATAAGGTTAAGAATCACTGCTCTAAGGCAGCCCTGGGCCAGCTGCCCAACAGAACACAAACAGCCCATCCTGAGCTTCCCCTCGGCCCTCATCTCCTCTCTCCCAGGCTGGTGTCTACTGTGCCTCCGCACCCAGAGTTCAGTGCTGGCCATACTCCCACTCAGCTACTGGTGCTTGTCCATGCAGACAGCTGGTGACTGAGCTGATTTTACCCTGTAATCCTGACTTTATCTCTCAGGCTGGACCTGCCTCTCACCCCCACTCACTCTAGTCTCCATCTAGCTGTGCATGTTATTGTATGTGATTCCCAAATTACTTCCAGGAAGTCCCCCTTCTTTAAAGAGATTTTAAACCCCTCAAAATCTGAGTCCTAATTTATTTCCAGGTGGCACTAGCATACCTTTGAGCATACGGTAGACCGAGCCTCAATGTCTTGATGTCTAAAATTGGAATCTTCGTAAAATTATTACAAAAAGGTATCTACACAATTTGTAGACATGCAAAGTATATTCTGTTTCAAAGGACGTGTTTGAGAGGATGCACACAGAGTGCCCAGATGCCCTGGAGCACAGCAAGTGGCCCATGTCCAGGGGACTCGGCACTCTTCAGGTTGTGATGCGGAAGTGCCAAGTGATTGGCTTCACTGATTGGCTACCAGCTGTAATCTGTGCTCAGGAAATGAACATTTTGACCAGTGAATTTTGCAAAGCCAATCATCATGAGAATTATATGTCAACATGACCTACCAGAAAATAATAGTGCTGAGTCATTCAGAGTACTAATGGTGTGACACAGGGACTCCATCAGCCATCAGCATGCCAGGCCCATGCGAACTGACTCCGGGAGAGACACGAGTGGCTGGAGTCAGCCCTCTCTCCTTTCTTCATTCTGCCTGGCTCTTCTGAGAAAATTGTGAGGACCTGCTGTTCTGGACAGCGTGCTTCGTGGACAGCATGCGTCGTGGACAGTGTGCTTCATGGACATTGTGCTTCGTGGACAGCTTGTTCCGCCACCGAGCAGGAGGAAGGACACATGCTTTGTGTTTTGTCAGAGGAAACAGCGGTGCTCAGAGACTGCAGTGTTGCCAGAGAGAATGCAGAACTTCCCGAATCCTACCCCAGTCCAGTCTCTTTTAGTAAGAAGAATTGATAGTGTTCTGATGGGAAAGAGCAGGGTCACATTAGCCAGAGGGCACAGAGATCCTGGAGAAGCAGATCACAGGAGAGCTCAGAATTCATCCAAGTGACTTCGAGATGCCCCGCCCCTTCCACAGGGTATTTTCTATGGTATTGGGAGACATTGCCGTTGAAAGTCTGGAACCTTTGTTGGTGCCTCGGGGAAAATGGGTGGGAGAGAAGTACCAGACAAAGGAGGTAAGTGTTATCATCTATTTGAGTTAGGGTCACACTAGCTGCTATAACATCTCAACCCTGTAGTCTCAGTGGTTTAACACAACGCAGAGTTACCCGTCTCTATGACACAGTCTGGCGCGGGTAGCGTGGCCCAGTAACCTTCCACATCAGATCTAGGGACCCAGGCTCTTTCTATTTTGTGGTTCCACCCTCCTCATGGAGGTCAGAGTTTTTCCCATTCAGCTTATAAATGAGGACAGAAACTTAAAAATGTGTGCCTTTTTACCTCCCTCTGTCCAGCAATAACAAGCATCACTTCTGCCATATTTTTTTGGTCAGAGCTCAGTCACATGGCTTCAACTAGCTGTGTGCCCAGGGGGGAAAGGGAAATGGGCTCTGTATGACAGAGCAGCAAACCAGAAACATGGTTAACTGAAATGAGATGCCAGACCACAGGGCCAGCCCACGCCTCCTCCTGACTGACCATTCTGCTTTCCTTTGAACAGTCTGGATCTTCTTGCTGATTTTTTGTCAATCTTTGCTTTGGCCACCACAAACTCACCCGTAAAACTTTATAGTGTGTGCTTCTATAAGTAGCTTTTTCTTCCAGCCTTATGTTTCAGTTTTTCATTTATTTCCTCCTTTCTCAGATTTCTTTCTCAATTCTGGGGAGATGGATTTGTGTATCACGCAGATGCTGTTGGGCTCCTGCTTTGGGGGTGAACCCAAACCAAGATGCAAAGTCTGGTTGTTTGCTAAGGATCTTATGGATTTGTTCTCGGCTCTCCTGGGGTCTAGTTTCATGAACTGATAGGAAGTGCGTTTGCTTATCCATGTGTTTTGGAGAAGAGCAATGAAGGAGGGCGAGCTGTGTGCCCAGGTGCTTGGGAAGGCACTCCAAAATGATGCTCATAGACACAGTGGTCCCAGCCCAGATATGAGCCTCTGTGTGAATGCTCAGGATCCCAGGTTGCAGGGCTGGCTCAGGACAACCTTTATAAAACAAGGCAGTAAGGTGACAAAGTGCAATCAGAGGGAGAGAAAGGGCCCAAGACCCTTCCACCGCCACAAACCACAGTGCAGCTCGGCCGTGGAAATGCAGTGGGCCAGCAGGGGAGAGGCCTCGGGTGTCTCCAGCCACGCCGTGAGGTGTGGCTCGGGGTAGAGAGAGCACAGGAGTGAGTGTGGGCTTCCTCCCCGCCGGTGAACCTCCCAGAAATAGCTTTTAGGTTTGTTGTTCGATTTGGTTTGGAAGGACACTGAGGTTCCCCATAAACAGGTGGAGAGAAATTGTCGATGTAATTAAGAGCTTAATGCTGGTGCGACTGCAGCCTCCTTCACACTCTCAAGCTGGTGCGAGGTGTCAACATAACAAACATTCAAACCTGCGAAGAATTTTTGTGAGTTTATTTGAGCCAAACTGTTGACAGTTGCCAGGAAGCAAAATCTCAATGGATTGAGATAATGCTCCAGAGAAAGGCAGCTGTGCACCTCATTTTATGCATCACAATCAGAAGAGGAGATGCAAGTGGGTCACATGACATCCGCTGGTGATGGATTAGGAAGGTGGGAGGAAGCAAAGTGGGAAAACCCCTGGGATTGGATGAAAAGTAAAATGATAGACACATACATCTCTTACATAGGTGGGTTCAGGATAGTTAGCAGCCAACAATGAACTCAATAACAAAGGGGATTTGTGGTCTCCTCAGAGCGGTGTCTGTGCTTTGAGGGGTCCAGGGAAAGGAAAACTACTTTGACATTCATAGGATATGTTATCATAGATGCAAAAACATAATAGACAGGCTTGGTTAAGGTAAAGATTGACCTTTGTCAGGGAAGATACTGGCTTAGGACATGAGTACCTGCCACAAACTGCTTTTAGTTAAAAAGTTTTCATTTCAGGCCATCCTTTGTGGTTATTTTAGGTCTCTGAGTTTGTAAGGCCTTCCCTGAGCTTGTCAGGTTAGCATGTGGCCCCTTATGTCCACAGAGGCTCAGGCAGTTTATTCATTTTTATGTCTCTCCAAACATTTTGAAATGAATCAGGCTATGAGTTTTTGTCCCCCCAAAAGATATGTTGAAGTCCTAACCCGAGATACCTGTGAATGTGACCTTATTTGGAAATAGGGTCTTTGTGGATGTCATCAAGCTAAGAGGAAGTCATTACTCGAGTGAGCCCTACTCCAGTGTGACTGGTGTCCTTATAAGAAGAGAAGAGACACAGGGAAGCAGAGATTGCAATGATGTGCCTACTAGCCAAGGAACACCGAGAATTGGCAGCGACCACCATAAGCTAGGAAAAGGAAAGCAAGGGTCCTTCCCCAGAGCCTTCAGAGAGAGCATGGTTCTGGCGACACCTTGAGTTTGGACTGTTGGCCCTGTGACCGTGAGAAGACGCATTCTGTTTTAAGATACTCAGTTTGCGGTCGTCTGTTCTAGCAGCCCTATGAAACCAGTGCAGGGCTGTTCGTAATTATGAGCACATGAAAGTAGAAACAGGCATAAATATCTGGCACTTCTCTTTTACAAATACTTTGATATCTCCGCCGTCTCTTGTGACCCGTAAAGAATAGAGGATGTGACTGAAGAAGCCACTTGGTCCTTCCGAATTCGAGGTGTGCTCCCCGCTCAGCCAGACAAAGCAATGCCAATTACTGGTTCAGCCACTCTGGCCAGTTCCCCAGGAAGCAACAGAAAATCTTACAACATAAAACGAATCGCCCAGACAAGCTCCTCTCCAAATTGGACACGAGGGCCTGTGTTTTATTCCTTCGAAGATGAACATAAGGCCTCTGCCCCAGTTTGTCTGCTGCATTTCAAGTAGTGGAGTGGGCAGGGGGCATTCAGGACCGTCCTGGGCAAAGTGACAGACGTCTATACAGGGAGAGGCAAAAGTAGGTTTGAGTTGTGAACATGCAAAACCGAGTTTATTCTTGTATCACTTATTAATTATTGTATTATTTTCCATACGAACAGCTGTAAACCTACTCTTCCGTCCCACCCTGCAAGAGCAGCAGCTGAGATGAGGGGGTCTGTGACCCCTCCCCGTGCCCCCAGCACCCGGGGCCTGACAGGGGCAGCTGGTCCATAACTACGTGACTAATTTATCTGTACCTGTTTTTCTCCTAAAAGAATGCACATTCCTTAGAAGCAGGAGCCATGTTTATTTTATTTGTAGTCACTCTGACAGCTATTGTTTTTCTCTCTCTAGCATGCTTTCCTTCCTCCCTTCTGGTAAGGAGACCCCCTTTCCTTTGGGGACCCCTTCCTCATTCGTGTGGTCCAGGTGGGCTTTCACTTAAGATTATGGCACCCGCCCTGGCCAGTTTGGCTCAGCGGTTAGAGCGTCGGCCTGCGGTCCGGAGAGACCCGGGTTCGGTTCCCGCTAAGGGCACGTACTTCGGTTGCAGTTTGTCCCCGGCCCTGGTTGGTCGCGCGGGTGGCAGCCACTCGATGTGTCCCTTCACGTCGATGTTTCTCTCTCTCTCTCCCTTCCTCTCTCTCCCTCCCACTCTATCTGTACAAAAAATGGAAAAATATCCTCGGGTGAGGATAAAAAAAAAAAAAAAAAAAAAAAAAGATTATGGCACCCATTCAGTGGGCTGGGCACGGGACCCTGACAGGGCCAACCGTTATTTGATGCTCCTTCAAAGCCACGGGTTAGTCCACGGGTGAGCACACAGTTCGAGGTCACACCATCAGAGTCCATAACATTCTCTGAGTTGGAGGGGATAGGGTAACCATTTTTCTTGCACTCTGAGATGCAAGAATGTTGCTTTGGGCTGCAGTAACCCTCTTCCCTGATGCCAAGTAAATCTGTTCGGGGTGGGGTGGGGGCGTGGAAGAATGAGGCCAAGACACTGGGAGAAGCGGAGACAAGCAGCGATGTGCAGTGAGGAGCCTCGGTCCCCTCCTGCAGCTTCTGGGTGAGGCCTTAGCTCTTATACGTCCTCTTTTGATTCTGTCTCCTCCCTGGAACGCCCACAAGCTAGGAAATCCAATTAAGTCCTACTTTTTTGTTACTTTAGAGCTGAATTCTTATTGCTTACCACCAAAAGAATCCCAAAGTGCACAGAGTTTTATACTCAATGCCCACTGCTAATATTAATAATGGAAAGCATTTATACTCTATACTTGTTATGCACCAGGCTTTGTCAGAATGTTTATGTATATTAATTCATTAAAAAATAACACAATTAGGTTAGGTACAGATGGTCCCCAACTTATGTTGGTTCGACTTACAACTCTTCTACTTTACGATGGTGTGAAGGCAAGAAGCATTCATTCAGTAGAAACCATGAGTGGAATTTCTGATTTTGCTCTTTCCTGGCTAGTGATGTGCTGTGCAGCACTCTCTCGTGATGCTGGGAGCAGGGAGCTGCAGTCCGGGTCAGGCACACCATCAAGATGGCAAACAACTGATGCTCTCCAGTGTAGCATTAAATCCATTTTTGACTTACGATAGGTTTGTTGGGGTGTAACCCCATTGCAAGTTGAGGAGCATCGCCCCTGGCATATTTCCTCTGAAGTCCTAGTCCAGCCCTGTGCAATCAGTCAGTGCTCTGTAATCTGATTTACAGATTGTAAAACAAACATATGCTTAATTTAGAGGACTGTATGACGTTTCTGGTTGCCACACTTTCCCCATCAAGTGTGTGTGTGGGGGTAGCTCCTGTTCCTCTCTGTTTCATTGGGATGATCTCCATAAATCCTCTGACAGAAGAAAACTAGAATTCCAAGGCAATTTAATGTTCTGAGGGGTGTATCTGCAAACCCACCTGCAGAGAAGAGTGGGTGAACTAAATGAATTACTTTCTGCCCTCACAGCCTGATGTCTTTAAGTCACATACAGTTTAAACCGTTGTTCCTGGAACTTTTTCATGGTACAGACCAAGGGGGTAAGGGAAAGTAATCCCTTAAGATTACAGTTTATTTCTTTACTAATTGCTCATTCAGGTATGTACCCCCACACTCAGCTCCTTTTCCATCACTGTAAAGACTCAGTAAATTGATGCAAGGAGTCACTTTGCCTTAAGATAGCTTATCACTGAGAAATATTATAGAGATAAAGGGAAGGGAAAGTCAGATTAACTCTTATTAAGCATCTTCACTGTGCCAGGTATTACTGTTTATCATTATGTACATGCATTGTGTCATTTAATAATATAAGGGTTTATAGAGAATTAGATAATACATGCAAAGTGCTTAGCATAGAATCTGGCGTATAGAAATACCAAACATAGTGGTGCACTAAAACAAGTAAATAAAACAAAAATAAATGTGAAAGTAGAAACACAGCAGATATAATAAATATCTGGCATTTCTTTGCAGATACTTTTGTATGTCTGCCTTCTCCTGTGATCAGTAACTGATTATTAACTCTGAAGTAGTTATAAGTATTTCATTATTAACTATGCAGTAGTTACTATCCTCACTCCACAGAGAAGAAAGCAGAGGCTCAGAGCCATTCAGTAGCTCTCCTGAGCTCACACAGCTAATAAGTAGTAGAAATGAGGCTTTGACGGGGGTTTCCACGGTAGAAAGCTTGTGTTGGTCAGAGTTCAACCGGAGCAACAGGACCACTAGGAGATAAGTATGAAGAGATTTATTGTGGGGAATTGGCTTATACAATCGTGGGGACTGCCTCGGTGAGTCAGAAATGCGTAGGGAAGCTGTCAGGAAGGCAGGCTGGAGCTCTCAGGCCTGGGCCGATGCCACGGCCCGCAGGCAGAGTTTCTGCCTTTTCGCGGATGCCTCAGCTCTGTTCTTAAGGCCTATCAGCTGACTGAACCAGGCTCACCCAGATTATCTACGATAGTCAACTATGATGGACATTAATTACATCTACAAAATACCTTCACAGCAATACTTATGTTAGTATTTGACTGGCCAAGCTGACCACAACGTTCTTCCCATTTCGCCTTCTAAGTAGAATTTAGAGCAGGAAGTTATCTTTGGTCTTACTGATTCCAACTTCCATATTTTAAAGGAGAGAAAATTGAGGCTCAGAGCCGCACAGGGACTTACCCAAGTTCACACACTTACCAAAGCCCAGGCCTCTGGCCCCCAGCACAAGGCTCTCCCCACAGCACCACGCACACAAGCTCATTCAACAAGGATTTGCTGAGCATCGGTCCTGCACCTTGTGAAGGATGAGACGTGTGACACAGAGCGTCACAGATGCTGTCACAGAAGTGTGCGTGATGTGCAGTAGAAGCACAAGGTGAGAAGGCCAGCCCTACCTTGCAGAGGAGCGTGGTCAGGAAGGGCCTGGTGAAGGAGGTCAACCCGAGATTTGGACAATGTGCGGATGTTGCCAGGCAAGGGGAGGGGCATCACTAGTAGAGGGAGCAGTGGGAGAAAAGGCCCGAAGTAGCATTTACTTGAGTTGAGAAGAGAGAGAAGACTGAAGACCTTCTTTTAAGGAAAGCACAGACCTTTGCACATTCTGTACCATAACACCAGCCGAGGCCCACCCACGGATGCTCCTCGGGGACATGGGGGTCCTTGGCTTTATGTTGAGAACCACTGCCTCATGGTAACTTGTAGAAAAAGAGAAAAACAGCCATATAAAATAAATGTAAGAGGCAGAGACAAGCTGTGTTTTTAATTTGGCCTTACAAATGCTAATGGGTGCAGTTAGGAACTGTAGATATGACACGTGCAGATGCCCATCCTCAAGGCCGCCTGAGGATGATTAAAGAGCTGGTTGAACTGTAAATAGTACATAACCCTTTCAGTAAGTACAAAAGAGTAAGAAAGTACTGCATTATTTGAGTAAGTATGAAGAGTAAGTATTGCATCATTTGAACTATTTCTAGTTTCAACCATGGTTGAAATCATGACTCTCCTCATTTCTCCTAAATTCTGGATCAGTATTTGTAGTTGCTTAGTGAGTCTGTATCTGTTCCTCCTCCACTATTCCCTGCCTCTCTTAAAGGCAAACTCGTCCTTGTCGTGAGATCTTTGAAGGTGGAGGTGATGTCCAACTCAGCTGTGTATCCCTAGTGGGATTTTCCCCCCAAACTGGAAAGGAGGTGGGCAGTTTTCATTACATATCCAGACACTGAGATGATTTCATAAAAAAAACCTGAAGAAATGAATTTATTATTTTGTAACTTGCAAAATTTAGGTTAGCCTAAGATTCATCTCTCAAACTGGGCCTTGTCATTAAAGGATAAGACAGCACTAGCACCAGCCCAGAAGCCTATATAGATGTGTTTATTGTCAGGTCAGATAATCACTCAGAACAGGTCACCAGGCAAGGAATAATTCAGATATTAATTCCATTAGATAAGCATAATGAAAAGAGAGAGAAAGTAAAGAAAAAGAGGTAAATGGGTATCATCATTTTTATTTTTTTATTATTTAAAAAAATATGTTTTTATTGATTTTTTTTGAGAGAGATTGGAAGTGGGAGAGAGCTAGAAACCTCCATGTGAAAGGAAACATTGATCAGCTGCCTCCTGCACGCCCCCTACTGGGGACCAAGCCCGCAACCCAGCCATGTGCCCTGACTGGGAATCAAACCAGGACCTCTCAGTCCATGGGACGATGCTCAATCCACTGAGCCACAGCGGCCGGGCGGGTATCACCATTTTTAAACATAGAGAAAGATGGATGACTCTGGCAAAAATAAACCAAAATCAACAAGTCTGAAGCAAAGTCACACCCATCTCCTGTGTCCATGCTAAGGAAGAGCCAAATCTCTAGACAGAGTGGGGGAGTGGGGGCATGTCTCTGGGGATTCTGCTCCCCTCAGACATTGTCTGGGCCTCTGGCCAGACTGGGGATGGAGGGTCACCATTCTGTTCCATGGGGTAGTTTTACCTGGCAGAAAAGAAGCTGTCAGTGATACTGCGGAGGGACACTGGCACCTCTGACAGAGGGGACCGTGAAGGCAGTCCCGTTGCTGCCCTCCTGGGCAGTGAACCCTTCTTTGAAGCAACCAGACATCTTGGGGAAACGGCTGCCGGCTCGAATACTGCTTCTACACAGAAGACTTCAAGGATGGGAGGACCCGAGCACTCGGAATTCGGAGGGGTGTGTTCCCAGGAGCAGGACACGGGGTGAGTGGGGCTCTCATAGGCTAGTGTGCCACAGGAAAGAGCCCAGCACGTAAGTCCATTACACACTCACTGTGGGACCCCTCTGAGCTGCAAGGAAATGGAGACGATATACAACTCTGCCTTCGGGGCTGCGGTGAGGGCTCTGGGAGGAAACGTAAGAGCAAACATCCCACATGGTGCCTGGAAAATGCGTGTGGAATTTAAAAATCATGAAAAACCTACACTACATGCCACCCTCCCCCTTAATCTGTAGTTAGATACATATTAAGGTAAAGTTTAAAGGGATTAACACTATCAAATGTCTTCCTTGAACTCCATCTCTCCTTCAAATAAATTGGTTTTCTCAGCTAGGCAATCCTAATACATTTCTGTACATCTGCTTTGATAACACTAATCAGATTTTCTTGTAATTCGTGATTAATTGTCGGGCTTCCTTGCTGGATTGTGAGCTCTGGGAGGTCAGGGATCATATTCATCTTGTTCCCCACTGTGTTCCCAGAGGCTGGTATAAACTTGGCACATGGTAGATGCTTGATATTTGTAAGTGAATAAAAGAGTGTAGGAGGGAGTGGGCAACCCTGGGTGTTTTGCTTTGGTTTTTCTGGATCCCTGGCTTGGCTACCAGCAGAATAAGATTTGGTTTGAGCAACCAAAGGATCTGGAATCAGGTGATGGAAGACCCAGAGCCAGCTTGGCCTCCAGGTTGCACAGAAGACCTAGCCAATCTCCTAACGAGGAGAGGATAAGGAAGGGATCACCGGATCAGAGCTCCCCATAAGCAGGTTACAAGTGTGCTGGGATATTGATCCCCGAAGCCAATCAGGCAAGGACAGAGAGAGCTCACAGGTTTTCACCTCTGGCCAGGAGCAGCTTCAGGCATTTAGCACAGGGTACCAGGAACATATTGTCATGTATGATGTAAAATAGAGAAAAAGAAGCTGGGAAGCACTATACTGGACGAATAAGGATATGATTCCTGGTCCGGAGCATGATGAGGTTTTTATGTAGAAGGCACTGGGCATTTGGAGGCCTACAGGACAGTTCAAGGGCAGGGCTAACTGGAGAAGATAGAACCGCCCAGGGAAAACAGGAAGATAGGGCCCATGGGATCTGTCTATGGTGCTGAACCAGCTCCCAACCAGGTTTACCCCATCTCCTCTCTTACTGACCCTGATCACTGCCACTTTGCCTTTATTTTATTTTTTATTGGTCTTGGAACCATGATCTTGACCTCATTTAGGCCATTGCAACCAATCATAAAAAATTCATATGTGCCCAGCCCAAAGCATTTACCACACCTGAGGGTGTCTCTGCTCTCAGCCATGCAAAAATCTGCCCCTTCCCCCAACTCTCCTGCTGTATCAATCATTTTAAAGGCTCATGGTACAGAGAGCCAAAGGGACTACTGAATTGGAGGAGGGAAATGCAGCTGGGCATGGTTACATGTGCTTCTCTGAGCCAGTCTGAGCTCTAATAGAATCCCAGTCCTGTATGGAGTCTGCCAGTATTAGTCAGGATGGGCGAGGTTAGGCTCTGATAATGAACAACCTCAAAATCTGGAACATTGCAGGTTGCTAAGGCAGAGGGAAAGGGAGCACTTCTCATTAGCTCTTAATGAGCACATCCCTTTTATTAAGGCCACAAGGCCACATTTAATGCCAACGGGGTCGAGGGAGAACTGGAAATATCTGGTGAACAGAGGTATGAACAAACTGCTCTGCGAGCATAAGTAAGGGTATTACCAACTCTGAGCAGGTAGCTCGGGCCCGTTCAAAGAGGAGCTGCCACTGGAACTAAGTCATAAAGTACAAGTTACACTGATGCACAGGAGGCCAAGACTTGGGCTTGGGTTTGCAGGTAGGTCAGTCATGCTTGTGCTACGTGAAGGTGCCCAGGTGTTCCACCAGTGTGCAGTGCATAACTCTGCAGTAAGTGCAAGGGTTTCAGCTTTGCTGAAGACATTATGATGATGCTTAAAATCACTAATGTTTATTGAAGCCCTTCTCTGTGCTCAGAGAGGTTCTGGGGAGGCAGAAGGGTCACCTGAGTAGATCATTCACAAAGGACCACATATTTAGACTATTGATGCCATGTTCAAAAGGTTATGAATATAATCATAGCGATTTCCTGAGAAGAGATTATTCATAATACACACTTGTATCTAGCTTTTGGACATGGAGTCTACAAGACCCTTGAATCAATATTTTCTAGAATTCCTGTAATCATCTTGCATTGTATTTTTGGTACTAAAGTGATCATTCATTAAACCTTCACATTTAAGCTTTTCCCCCATTTGTGTGGTATTGTTTGCTATTCATTTTCTATCCAAGAGCCTTAAAAAATGGAATAGCCTGAGCCCCTCTTGACCACTCACCCCTTCTAATTTGCCCAAGTTCACCACCATCCCCGCCTTTCTCTTGGGGCATCTGCTTTCGGTTGCCCCTCCTGACCCAGGTGGGGTGGCACATGGAAAAGAAGCAAGCAGTGGTGTTTTTTTTAGCATAAAGTCAGGAAGGTGTCTCACAGTTGCACTAGAATTTGGTGGTTCCCATAGGGACAGAATTAATCAACCAACAGGAAGATATTGAGTGTCACCTATAAACTCAGCCCCACATTGCATCTGAGCCCAAATGAGGAATCTGGAAGAGGGAAGTGGGTGGGGAGTTGAAATATGAAGGTGGAGTGGGGGTGGGGCTGTGGTATGGGTGTGGCTAATTCCAAGATCTGTGCTCTGAGGGGCCAGAAGGTGGCTGTGGCTCAGAGAGGCAGACACAGCATTCGGACCTACCGCTCACTGCACTGGACCCCACAGCCACTGGCTGGTCCACTGTGTCCAGGTATTTTAACAGGCAGCCTGGCAACTCCTAAATGTGTATAGAAGAGGTACTGGGGCAGCCATATAGTAGGTTTGAGTTTTGTCATGAAATTGCATTTATATGCCAGGCATACTGACTCTGACTTAAATTGCATGTAAATCTGGGGCAGCTGGCAGGTGATTCTGATGAAGGTTATGGGGGATTAAGCCACCCCCTCACCCCCACTGACAAGTATTTACTGAAGATCTTTTAACCTCACATCATTGTGACTTTGTTGGGGATTTTATAGGCAGAGCAAAGATTGAAGAACATTTAGCACACTCTAAGGAATGGTGAACTTATTATATTTGTAACTTACACATAAATTAAAAGATTGAAATATACTTAACTACAGTGCAACTCAGATATCACCTCCAGTTCTTTCTCACTGGGAGATGGGAAAATTCTGAGCAGGAAAGGCTGGACCCTGGTCTCCTGTTTTACCCACTGACCCACGGCAGTTCTGGATGGTTCAGTGACTTCCTTCAGTCACAGAAGTCACGCCAGCCACAGGGGCAACTTTCTCCCCACTTGCTGTAAGGCACAGAGCCTTCGCCAACTGTCCTCCGAGTGCCAACCAGTTCTGTGGGTCTGCAAGGCAGGGCTCGTGAAAACAGTTTCCAGGCCGGCACTGCTGTGATTCCATCAGTGAATTGGAGGGGCCAGAAATCTGCTCTCTCCACACACACCAGAGGGTCTTGGTGGGTCCAGCCTGGGAAACACTAGTGTGTACGCCAGTTGGGAGCATGAATTCTAAAGTCTCAAGTCTGTCTCCCGCCTCTCAAGTCTCATCCTCTTGATTTTTTTAAAAAAAATCCTCTCCCAAGGACATTTTTGCATTTATCTTCAGATAGAGTGGGAGGGAGAGAGGAAAGAAGAGAGAGAGAGAAACATCAATGTGAGAGAGACACATTTAGGGGCTGCCACCCACATGACCCCAACTGGGGCCGGGGACAAGCTGTAACCAAGGTACGTGCCCTTGACGGGAACCAAACCCGGGACTCTCTGGTCCGCAGCCCAACGCTCTAACTGCTGAGCCAAACTGGCCAGGGCTCATCTTCTCGGTTTTAAATGGGGAGAGGGCACCTTCCCTTGGGAGGCCAGGCGGCTGCCCAAGACCACGCAGCTAGTCCGCGGCAGGGCGGGCCTAGCACGCAGGTTTGCTGGGCCTCGCTCTGCCCTGCACCTGGATGGCAGAACAAAGTCACCCCTGGTGCTCGTATCGCCAAGAAATTACAGGTGTGTCAGGAACCGGGGCAGAGCTGATACATATATTTTCTGTTATCTCACAGGCACCAAACAAACCAGCGCCGGTAAAACATTTGGCACAGTGCCTGACCCAGGATAAATGAGCAGCCATAAGTCTCTCGAAGGGCCTGGTCAAACAATGCATGTCAGTTCATTTTTGCTTTATTTTCTGTGTGTGCCTTTCAAATTCTTCCCCTATGAAGGTATATTACTGTTCCAGCCAGGAAAACATGTACACACCAGCTGGTCAGTCCCCCCACCGACCCGACTCCTTGGGGCCTGGACGCTCGGTCATCGGAAGCCTAATTCACCAGGCTTCTTTTTAAGTCTGTAAATTGGATGGATTGTTATTGTGAGACAACCGCTGAGAACCCGAGAGTTAAAATGCAGGGCAAACACAATGGTTTCTAATAAAAGAATGAGAACAAAATTAGGCTTTGCTGCCTGGGCACAGGCACTCTTTGTGTTCCCTCCTTTCATCCTCACAGTGGTCTTCTGGTGAAATTATCCCCATTTTCCAGTTGACGATGGAGCGGTAATAAGGTTGAAGAACTTCCTGATGTCACATACTAAAACCACAACCAGGAGCCAGTCTGTCAGCCTTCAGAGCCCAGCCATTCAACCCCTTTAAGCCCGTTAGAAAAAGAACTCCTCTCAAGCTAGTAACGCTTCACTGGCAAGTTGCATGTTGATAGAAAAACACATGATAGAAAAATGTGATGTTCTTTTTCTTCCTGAGAATTCAGTCCCCAAATCATGTTGTGGGCAAAAGGCAGGTGTCTGTGGAGAGCCGCAGCTCAGTGTGGGGCCTTGGTACCCAGGGTGAGTGACATGGATAGACGTCCAGCCATGACTGTGGCCCCCACAGGGCGGTGGATAGAGCTTGGGAGAGGCAGCAGGGACCGCAGGACTTTGATTCCATATATTTCTGTATTGTCTGATTTGGGGGGTGGGGGGGGGATAAATATGTAATTATGAATAGCTTGCATCATCTTTATTTTTTTTAAATTGAAAAGAAAAAGGAGAAAGGAGAGACCAAGAGGAGCAGTGGCCTGTTTGGGGGTGAGCCAGAGCCCAAGGCTGGGATCAGGCGCTCAGATGCCTGAACTGCTTGGTCTCCATCAGCACCCGCACAGGCTGCACAGTGGGCCTGGGGGCGGGGTTCTCTGGGGAAGCTGCTCCAGCCCGGGCTCCAAGTCGGGGAAGTTCACACCCACAGGACCTGTCTGGTGTACCTTTGGGGGCTCTCTGAGTCCGGGATATTTCTGAGTAGTTTTGAAAATACTCCGTCACTCCCACAACACCCCCCTGTCTTTGTTGCCAGTCACTTGGGACCCAGCAACAAAACTGTCTCCTCTTGGAAAAGGTAGAGGTTTTCTTTGTCTTAGAAATGTCCTGCCTCCAGGGTGTATGAAAACACTCTGAAGACTTCTTTTGCAGTTTAGCTGTTGCAAGTGGGTTTCTAGTTGAGATAAGATAATAGCTACAATTTGTTGAGTCCTACTGAGTGTAACTTTGGTTTCTGCCTCCAGGCACATTATCTCACTGAGTCCCCACAGCAGCCATGAAAGGCAGATGTGTTACAGAGAAACATATTTTAAATGGCTTCCCTACAGTTGCCTCTTGTATTCAAGCTAAGGAACTGACCCAGATTCCCTAATCAACACCCAAATAGAGCTTTGTCAACATGCCAGATGGCCTTTTTATGATGCTCCAAAAGTGTGGGATGTTTTAGTTTTCAAGCAAAGTTTATTCTGTGAACAAAGAAAATACTGTTAAGACTTATTTTTAAGGATTGTTTCCGATGTGCTGACACTATGTTTAGTGCCTTTGCTTAGATATCTACTCTGATCCTCACAAAACCCATGCCTGCAGGAACCCAGGTCTCACAGCAGTCACGGGGTGGCCTTGGGACAGAACTCCGGGGGCTTGTCTTAAGCATGCTGTCCCTTAACCGCTTGGCCGTGTCCCTCACCCCGAAGCTAAGGGAACATTCTCACTGGCTTGAGGAGATTGAGTGAGATGTGTGTTTACGGGCTGTTTGGTCGAGCCCCTGGCTGGGCAGACAGCTCAGAGAAGTTAAATAGTTGTAAACAAAGCCCCAGTCTTTCTCCGCCTTCCCCTCCCTTTTTGCCACCATCCTTCCCAAGAAACTCCGTGAAGCCAAGGGCCTATTGGTTTGTACAGCTTTATACCCACTTCGTTGGCCACAGTAGGAGTTTGAAACGGCTTTGTTGAATGAATGCCACCTGCTCTTGCAGCCGAGTAGAGCTTGGTCATGAAGGCTCCTCACCGGAGCTTTGCATCTGGGGAACAACGACCATCTCTGGCTCCCTGCCCCAACTCCATCAGTGCTCAGCGGTGACTCACCGGCTTGGAGAGAAGCCTGCTTTCCCAGCTGACGTGCTGAGCAAAGACTATCCTGGGCCAGATGGGGGATTAACTACCTGGCACAGACTGCAAGCCCAAAGCAGGTCTAGTAGAGGGGCAAGAGCCCTGGGCTGGGAGTTTGGGGCCTGGGTCTTATCTTCTCAGCCTCCTCCTGTCTCTGGGTCTTACTATCCTGGGCTTTAAAAGGCAGGAGTGGACTAGATGAGCTCTGACCACAGGGCTTTAGTCAGTAGAAAGACAAACTGAGTAGGAGTGTGAATTCATGGCCAGTGGGAGTTGCGGGCCCAAGCTGGTGTCTATCTTCAGCAAGAGGTCAGCTGTGGGTAAACATGGATTTAACCTATTAGGTCCTATATGGTAGTCCCTGAACACATGTGACTACTGAGCACTTAATTTTTAAAAATTTCTATCCCCAGCTCTCCCCTTTGGTAACCGTCAACTTGTTCTCTGTATCTATGGGTCTGTTTCTGTTTTGTTTATTCATCTATTGTGTGTTTTTAGACTTTATATATGAGATCATATAGTATTTGTCTTTATCTGTTTGACTTATTTCACTTAACATAATGAGCTCTAGGTCCATCCATGTTGTCACAAATGGCAAGATTTCATTCTTTTTTATGGCCAAGTAATATTCCATTGTTTACCAGTGCCCCATCTTCTTTATCCATTCCTCTATCATTGAACATTTAGGTTGCTTCCATATATTGGCTATTATTAGTACTGTGAAAATGAACATGGAGGTGCATATATCTTTTGGAATTAGTGTTGTTTTTTAAAGATTTTTAAATTGATTTTTAGAGAAAGAGGATGGGAGAGGGAGAGAGAGAGAAACATTGATCAGCTGCCTCCTGCATGCCCTGACCGGAAATTGAACTGGCCACCCTTCAGTGTACAGATGACACCCAACCAACTGAGCCACATCAGCCAGGGCAATGCTTTTGCTTTTTGGATAAATACCCAGAAGTGGAATTGCTGGGTTAAAAGGTAGTTCAGTTTTTAATTTTTTGAGGAAACTTCCATACTGTTTTCAATAGTAGCTGCACCAATCTGCATTCCCACCAACGGTGCACAAGGGTTCCTTTTTCTGCACATCCTTGCGACACTTGTTTGTTGATTTATTGATTTTTTTCTGACAGGTGTGAGGTGATATATCAGTGTGGTTTTAATTTGCATTTCCCTGATGTTTAGTGATGCTGAGCATCTTTTCATATGTCTGTTGGCCATTTGTATGTCCTCTTTGGAGAAATGTCTATTCAAGTCATCTGCTCATTTTTTATTGAATTGTCTGGTGGGGGGTGGCACTGATGTTAAATTATATGAGTTTCTTATATGTTTTAGATATTAACTCCTTATCAGATGTATCATTTTTAAATATCTTCTCCTATTCAGTACGTTGTTTTTTCGTTTTGGTTTCTTTGCTGTGCAAAAGCTTTTTAGTTTGATGTAGTCTCATTTATGTTTTCTTTTACTTCTCTCGCTTGAGGAGACAAATCCAAAAAGATATTGTTAAGAGTGATGTCAAAGACTTTACTGCCTATATTTTCTTCTGGGAGTTTTATGGTTTCTAATCTAACATTTAAGTCTGTAATCCATTTTGAGTTCATTTTCATATATGGTGTAAGAAAGTGGCTAATTTAATTTTTTGCATGTATCTGCCCAGTTTTGCCAACACTATTTACTGAAGAGACAGTCTTTACCCCATTGCACATCCTTGCCTCCTTTGTCATTGCACTGAGCACTTTAAGTAAGGTAGTCTAGTCCAGCCGGTGTGGCTCAGTGGTTGAGCGTCAACCCATGCACCAGAAGGTGGCCGGTTCAGTTCCTGGTCAGGGCACATGCCCAGGTTGTGATCCCCAGTGAGGGGCATGCAGGAGGTGGCCAATTGATGTTCTCTCTTCTTGATGTTTCTATCTCTCCTCCCTTCCTTTCTAAAAAAAAAAAATCAACAGAGAAAAAAAAATTCCAATGTTTTTTATATTGGTTGCATATTCAAATAATGATATTTTGGATGTATTAGGTTAGTTAAAATACTTGTATGAAAATTATTTTCACCTGTTTCATTTTATTCTATATTTTTATGTGACTACCAGAAAATTTAAAATTACTTGTGTGGCTCTCACTCATGGGCTATTGGATAGCCTGTCTAGACCATCCTTTTTCTGTCTAATGCTTGCTCTTTTTTCTGCTCATTTTTGAAGCACCCATAGTTTGGAGACATGTCTTTTCTCTTTTCTTAAATGAAGAAAATATCACCTCCCTTGTCTCAAGAGGTGATATTTATAAAGTATTTAGAAAGATAGTAAAGAGCTTCAAGGGCCTCTGTGCTTAATAATACTTCCTTTGTAACAGACAGTTTTGATAGTCAAGATGAGCAAATGCATTGGATAATGAAGTCTTTGGGGTCTCTTTATCTCTGAAAGTACCCTAAGAATATTTTGTTTTATATTCTGTAAGTTTCCATGGAAGCTCAGGCTCTATTGGACTCTGTTTTCTGAAGTAATGCAAATTATATTTCTGGGGATTTGGAAGTAATTTTTGATAGCACCTTAGTTCTTACTTTTCCTTTTCCTTGTGTCTAGGAAAAGACACACTGGAACTGGGCTCTTGGTTTCCCTCTATGCTCCGTGCATGGCTCGCTCCTCCTTTCCCTGGGGGGTCTGCAGTCTCTTGTGCACCACAAAGCAGCATTTGTTTGTTCCTGCTCTCTGTTCATCTCACATGCAAGAGAGCAATATAGAGCTGCAGGCCCAGGTCAGCAGCCTCCAGCCTGGGGTCCCTCCCTAACCCCAGTCCTCACCCCTGGGTGGCAGTGTGGTAGGAAGCCTCATAGACTAAGCCTCTTTCCTGACTGGGCACAAATAGTGAACAGAAAAGGTGTCATCATTGGCCTCTTGCTACAATAGTATCAGAGTTTCAAATCAATACTACTCCCAACTGCAGGGATCAAACAAGGTGGTGCACGTTGGAGCCTTTAGAAAATGAAGTGAGGCTGCTCAGATATCAATCAGCGTGAGCGCAGGTGGAGAAACCACCATCCAGGAAAGCTCCTTAGAAGCGTTCCAGAAAGGCCCCCAGGTAAGCCCTCAGCCACTAAAATGGGAGGGCGGAGGATGCCTTGAACTTGGCCACCTTGTACGGGGAAAAACAGAGGGAGCAGTAGTGAGAACTGTGATTGGCCTGGGACAGGTCCCTTCTAATCTGATGCTCCTATCCACACTGGGCATCCTCAGAAGATATTTATGGGGAACAGGAAGGCATAAATCATTCCTCAGTGGCTGGGTGGGTGTCAGGCTGTGGGCCAGGTGCTGGGGACACAGGGACAAGTAAGTCACCACCCTGCTTTGAAGGGCCACCCAAGCTGGTGAGAGACAGACGAGAGCACCACTGCAGTACTGCAGTGCCCGTGCCCCGAGGCCACGTGCAATACCCAGCACAGACACATCTGCATCGGGCAGAGGGAGTGGAGAGGTCGCCGAGAACTTCCTGCAGGGCATGGTAGAGCTTTGTTTTTCATTGTGGTAAAACACACACAACATAAAATGTATCATCTTCACTATTTTTAAGTGTGCGATTCAGTAAAGTACATTCACATTCTTGTGCAACAGATCTCCAGAATGCTCTTCATCTTGCAAAACTGAACGCTATAGTCATTAAATAACAACACTCTGTTCTCCCCTCTCCCCAACCCCTAGCAACCACCTTGTACTTTCTGTCTCTATTAATTTCACTGTTCTGGGCACCTTACATAAGTGGACTCATATGCATGGTTGTGTGTGTGTGTGTGTGTGTGTGTGTGTGTGTCTTATTTCATTCAGCATAATGTCCTCGAGGTTGATTCATGCTGTAGCATGGGTCAGAATTTCCTTCCTTTTTAAGGACAGCATGTATACACCAGATCTCTCTATCCACCAATGGATTTTTGGGTTGCTTTTACCTTTGGGCTATTATGAATAATGCTTCCAGGTTCATGGGTGTGTAAGTACCTCTTCAAAACCCTACTTTCAATTCTCTTGGGCATATACCCTCAGTGGACTGAACTATGTTCCTCTGCAAAACTCCTATATTTAAGCCCTAACCCCTCAAAGTGACTATTTTGAGATAGGGTCTTTAGGAGGCGATTAAGGGTAAATGAGGTCATAGGGTGATGCTAATTCCATAGGGGATGAGCATGAAGAAGTGGGCAGGAGGTGGGGCTTTGTGTGGTCTCAACCACAAGTCTGTTCTTTGTCCTGAAGTCCATGAAGAGTCTTGAGGGATCTAAAAGGGTGGGTGTGGGGTGGCAGGCAGGGTTGGCACAATCAGCTTGCATTCTAAAAGATCCACTGACAGGAATGTGGGGAATGGGTTGGACATGGGGAGACTTTGGGTGGGATTCAGGAAGGCAGTGACCAGAGCCTGACAGATAGCACTTGGAATGGGGAGAGGCCCAGAAAGATGTGGCGGAGGTTGTACTACAGCCTCAGAGACAGAGGTTGGGGTTTAGGACAACTCCCATGCCAGGCAGACCCTAAGGGGGGCCCCATGATTCCTCTGATGTTTATGCCCCATATAATCTCCCCCAATCCCACGCCAAGTGTGGGTGGAATCTATGACTTCCTTCTAGGCAACAGAATATGGCACAGGTGAAGGGATTTCACGGATGTGACTGAGTTCCCAGAGCAATTGATTCTGAGTTCATCAAAAGGGAGAGTATCTTGAGTGGCCTGACTTAATCAGATGAAAACCCTTAAAAGAGGGCCCAGACCCTACCTGAGGTGAGAGACAGTCCTTATAGGCCTGATGACATCAGCAGTCATGTTAGAGAAACCCACGTGGCAAGGAACCGTGGGTGGCCTCCAGCCAACATTCAGTAAAAAGTCAGACAACCAGAAGGAAATGAATTCTGCAACAACCTGAGGGAGCTTGGGAGCAGCTCCTTCCCCAGTCAGGTCTCTGATGAGAACGTAACCCATCCACACCTTGACTGCAGCCTTGTCAGACCCTGAGCAGAGGGCTCAGCTCAGCCATGTCCAGGCTCTTGACCCAGGAAACTGCGTCAAGAATAAATGTGTTGCTTTAAGCTGCTGAGGCAGCAGTAATTTGTTACCAAATGATAGAAAACAAATACAGCTTCCAAGGTTCCTGGGGTGCCACCCTAGGAAACAGCTGGGGAGCAGGAGGAAGCAATGACACCTGTAGCTACTATGTATGGCGTGCTCACTCTACGGCAGGCGCTGTCGTTAGGCTTCGAATGGCTCTGATTTATTACCCACAACAGTCGATTGTGTTAACTGCCCATTGTACAAAGGAGTCCCCTCTAGAGAGGAGTGGGCAGGCCAACCATGATTGGCAGCATCTAGCCTGTACTCTGTCCTCTCCAAGCCCAGGCAAACAATCCCCAATCAGAAAGCATGTGATTTCTGCTTTAGAAATTCCAGAATCTGCAGGCCCTTAATCAAGGCTTTCTTCCTTGCTGCCAGCTGGATTTTAGTGAGTTCCATGGAGCCTACCGAATGTTATGCATCCAGCAGAAAGGAGTGAGCCTCGGGACATTTCAGGACTCGTCTTCTGCTGTATCCTCCCTGAAGAGAAGGCAAGGGCTATTAAGACACATTTTCATTACTGAGAGAAGTTTTATTTGGGTGGACACAACAATGCAGGACCAAAACATCATTTCACCTTTATCTGTGGACACCACAGCTTTACTTGTAGCTGTCCATCCCTCCTTAAACGAAACCAGCATAATCAGAAGGCAGATCTTGGACAACTGACATATGTGGAAATATGAAATACAGCAGTGATAACCACCAGGTCCAGAGCTTTCAAGGTGCTTGTGCCGTGTTTAAGGATCAGTTTCTGAACCATGACACGTTCTCATCCTTTGCTCTTTGTGGAGTAGAGGTCATCGTTCTGACCAAATGACACAGCAAAATGAACATACACATTTTCCTGTAAAAGTTTTGATGAAATTTAGTCATTAAAAAGAATAAATTACACCTAGCAACACCACTTTAGAGAATACCAGTAAATTGTACTTGTGATGCTTTTAAAAAGCCATCTTGTTAGCAGCTGAGGGCTTCGGGGTTCGTAGGGAACACGTGACTCGAACTCCACGGGGATCCTCCTCTGGTGGGCGGGGGAGAGCACTCAAGGCATGCGAGGCTTTGCTTTGTAACTTTCAGGAACTTGAATAACAATTACTGATCAAACCACATGCTTTAAGTGACAAAGTATCTTTACTGCTAAAAAGACAAGCCAGAACACAAAACATTTCATTTCATGCAGGCAAGACAAGCCGATCACAGATGAATTTATGATATTCCACAGATAACACAGTATCATCTTTCTTTAAAGGTTTCACTTGACTTGTGAAAAACACAACCACAGGCCAAAGACTGCCCCGAAGGAGATAGTTCATCTCAGTGCCCTGAGATGAAACCTCAATTACTGACAGCTGCACATTTCTTTCTTTTTAAATGTTTTTTTCTTTATTGATTTTAGAGAGAGAGGAAGGGAGAGAGAGATAGAAATACTGATGACAGAGAACATTGATTGGCCGCCTCCTGCATGCCCCCCATGGGGGATCGGGCCCACAACCTAGGCCTGTGCCCTGACCAGGAACCGAACCGGCCACCTCTTGGTGCATGAGTCGACAACCACTGAGCCACACGGCCAGGCACAACTGCACATTTCAATCAACAATCCTTTCCATGAAGTTATTCTGGGAAACCACGCAGACTAGGACCTTTAAAACTTCAGTTTCCCCAATCATGGTGAGGCAACACTGAACTTGTATTGAACTTGGAAAGTGGTCACGACTAACTCCACAATAAAAAGCTAAGCACTGTTACCACTTATATGTGGAAACCTATTCATCTGCAGAAGTAGTTCCCTCTCTACCATGAAGCTAAATGGGCCTGCCCCTCTGCCTCCTGTGGAGAACCATCTGCCTTTTAAAATCAAGCCACAACTGCCAACAAACTAGGAGTTATCCTAACGGTGTGTGCGTGCCTTCAACAAATGTTCGAGAATGCCCGTTACACGACAGTCACTGTTCTAGGAGCTTCAGACAGAGCAGTACAGACACACTCCCACCCTCACGGACCTTCTATTTACTCTGGGCTGACAACAGCAAAATTAACCAAACATGCGCGCTTTTTGAAAAGTGCAACCGTCGGCCTCTAAGAGCTAATTCTCCCAGGAACGAAGCCCGCAGTGCCCTGCTGTCCACCTGGGCTCAGTCCTGGGTAGGAAGGACACTCAGCCAACAGCTGGCCTCCACAAATGGAACACGAATATGCAACAAGACCCACCAACCTTGGGACGCCTCTAGCTTTCTCGCAGCACCACTACAAAGGACGACACAGCCCTTTGCAAGGCTTACGGCCCCTCCTCGTGTCCCAATGAGGCTGCACGGGACAGCGAGTCGGATCTGGAGCAAGGCAGCACCTGGCGGCCAGAGAGAACAGTGCCCAATGCCAGCCGCCTGATGGATCCAGGCTCCCTACGCCAATTCTTGTAACTTTCTGGTCTGCCTCCAGAAAATGAAGTCAGTTGCTTGAAAGGTGCACTTTATTCTCGAGCAGACATGCAGCCGAGACTTCCTGCTGGGAGCAGCGGCTGTCCAAGGGCAGCAGGGCCTCCCTCTGCTGTGCGGCTCGGCCTGCAGCCGCTACGGCACACAGCTCAGCCCTGGTGGCGTGGACCACGACCGACCGCGGAAGGTTTCTTTACTGTTTGTGTGTATCTGAAGAAAGGTCCGTAGCTTTAAAAAATATATTTTCAAGGCTGTTTGTAACCTGCCAATAGTTTAAGAACCTCTGCATTGGAGGGTCTCTGCATGATGGGGAGGGGTCCCAGTCCCAGCTGCAGCAGGGTGTTATGAGTCTGGTTTAGAGGCCTCCTGGTGGTTACTCGGCAGACCTGGGCCAGAGACAAGGTCCAGGACTACTGGGGGGGGGGGGGGTTGCAGGGGCCAGGGGGCAGTGGTCATTTAAGGCGTTTCCTTTTATAGAGCAATGAATTACTCCTTACCCTCAGGAACCTGGATCCTCAAAAGCAGTCCACTAAGCTAATAACTTGTAGATTAACTTCCCTTATACAACTTTTTTCCAAGTGAAAATGATGCCCAGACATGCACATCAGCCTGCTGGCACCATGACCGTGTGACTGGAGCTCTTTGCTCTTCAAAACCACCGTCCATGTTAAGGTTTTGTCCAGGCTTCAGCCTGGAGGACACATGGCTAAAGAGCCTGAGAAAAACTGTCACTAGGCTCTCAGAACCATCAGCAACAGAAACTGCGAGAAAGAGGAGAACAACAGGGTGTTTCCCAGGAACACGAGCTGTGAGTTCTCTGGAAGGGCTCTTGTGGCTATTCTTCTCCTGGGTACCTGCCTCTGTCTCCATTGCCTTCTACTAGACTCTGAACTCCTCCAAGATGGGGCCTGTCTTACTCATACCCATGCAGCTAGTGACCAGTGTGATGTCCGGACATCACAGACCCTACCAGAGCTCAGAGAGCAGGAATTATTACTGATGAAAGGATTACACATGAGGGACTTACAGGGTTCCTGGTCTCCTAAATAATGTATCCACTTTACCACTTCAAAGAACAAATTAGGGACAGTCTGTAGAAGAGAAGAGGCTTTCTGAAAGAAAAGCATATCATAGAAAAATATGTATTTCAGAAATCTTTTCAAATGATAAAAAGTAACAAATAATTGTGACCAAACATCTCAGATGTAATAATATAAACATGTAGCAAAATCAGTGATTTGTGTTACTGCCATTCCCACCATAATTTAATGGTAATAAATATCTCGTAATAAGAATAATATCACCCTGGCCCGTTTGGCTCAGTGGTTAGAGCATCGGCCCACGGACCAGAGAGTCCCAGGTTCGGTTCCCGCTAAGGGCACGTACCTCAGTTGCAGTTTGTCCCTGGCCCCAGTTGGGCTCGTGTGGGTGGCAACCACTTGATGTGTTTCTCTCACATTGATGTTTCTCTCTCTCTTCCTTCCTCTCTCCCTCCCGCTCTATCTGAAGATAAGTGCAAAAATGTCCTCGGATGAGGATTAAAAAAAAAAGAATAATATAAAGCATAGATTGCATCCTTGATTATTTGTCCTTAGCTGTCCATCTCAGAAGCCATCACAGAAGCACGACTAAAACCTGCTCTTGTGAATATTCTGGAAGACAAAGAACAGTTTATACAACTTCTGTTCTTCACAGGACTGTCACTAGGTCAGGTCAACAGCTGTCCCTCAGAGCGCCATGTAAACTTCGAGGTTCCTGAGGATTACTCCTTAGCAGTGTGTTACCTTCCTACGAATAAAAATGGGAAGGAGGTCCACAGACCTCCATTTTTTAGAAGTTGGTATAAAATGTAAACATAGTTACGCTGTATTTACATGGTCAGAATTGGTTCAAGTTTTTATATATTCTGAGTCAGCCTTAACTGTTTATTAAACAGTGCTCGGATTTATAATACATGCCCATCTTTAACATTTATCCTATAATTCTCCATCAGTGTTAGAACGTTCTTCCAGAATGGTCTCAATTCTGAATGAAAGCAGATCTGTAAAAGATGTGCTTAAAGATAAATAACACAAAGTGCTAAGTTGTTCCGGCTCCAGGCACACTGTGTGGCAGCTGTCATTCACATGTTCTGATCAGAGTAGGTAAAATGTCCCTCTCTCCAAGCATCCTGTGTTCGGTTCACTTGTTTAAGCAATATCCTGTTCAGATGCTTTTGCTCACAGAGGAGCGTGCTGAAGAACACCCCTGAAAGAGCACCCCTGAATCAACGTGTTCTGGCTCTTTCAGGAGCATTCTTCCCTGTGTAGTAGTCACAACTCAACATCCTGTAGTCTCTAGCTTATAAACTACGTGTCAGAGCAGCGCCCGGGCCTGCGTCCTGCACAACAGACGGAACGAGCAGGGGGAGCGGGCTGCCGCCGGCCCAGGCTCCGGCAGCAGTGTGGAGAGCCAGGGACCGAGGCCCCAGCACGCGCCCCTGAGGACAAGGCCCAGGGCAGGCCCACCCCTGGGTCCCTGCCCGTGATGTTTTCTTGTCCGCAGTCACTAGGGCATGCAGGAGGTTCACAGCCAACTATCCTGACATGCTTATTGTTATTCCATGAAACAAAACAGAAATCTTCTGCAGTCCTTGCTTCCCAGTAGCTCAGTCTTGTCACACCATCTGCACAGAAAGGTGTTTCTTTCAGACACTAGGTCTTTCCACTGTTCATCCGACGAGAACTGACGTACTCGCTGTGGCTTCTCTCTGCGTTGCTTCTCAAAGAAGTGCAGGAACGGTTCTTCCACAACACTTTTTTACCATCATTTTCCTCAGGAAGTCGTGTGCTGCCTCTACCAGGAACCATTTACTGTGAACCAGCTGAAACCGGACAGAGGCACTTTAGCCAAAATGAATCCCACGTCGCAGAAGTCACGGATCCCAAGTTCACTAAAAAACTCATCAGCAGGAGGAATCCAGAAGTCTCTGTCGAGCGTTCCTCGCTCCATTATTTGCTTTCGTCTCACTGTGTACATTCAAATCTGTCAAAATGAAAGCAAATATTTAGGACAGAAGTCACACAGCACAAAGTACCTTCTCCTCCGCCGTGAGCTGTCTCCTGTTCTGCCTCCCCAGACAGAGCTTCTTGGCCAGATTTCACTGCACAGCGAAGTTAGGTCAGGGCAACGATTAAACCAACACATCTCATTCCCTTTGGAAAGAGACAGAGAATGAAAGACAGAAGGATCAGGGGTACAGGGAGAAAAGCCAATAAAACAAGGCAAAAAAAGAGAACGACAGCCAGGAGGAAGGCTTGAGCGAGAGGCAGAGTCTGAAACAGAATGAGGAGCAGGAAGAGAGAACAGTCTAGAGAAAACGCAGATGCTCTCCTTCTTTGGAAATTTGGGGCAGCCCCAGTTCTTTCCCTCTCTCTCCCAGTACTGAAGGGTTTCACCTAAGACCACACTAGGAAATGGCTTAATGCCCGATGGTGGGTATGGCAAACACTGTCAATCATTCATAAAGGCACCTGAAAGACCCTCTGGGGGTTCCCTCAGCCAAAACCTGAGAGCTAACCCTACCTTTGAGCTCCGCTGTCTGATTCCCCTGCTCCCCTCCCATCATCTCAGGCTGCTTGAGATTTCTGCCATCGATGACATCCGTCTTGATCGTGCTGAGGTTGGTCAGGAGAACCAGTGGGTCGATGCCCTGACCATTGCTTTTAATATTCTCCAGGATCTTAAGACACTTGTATGACTTGAGTTCACTTATATTCTCCTCCAAGAAAAGGTTGTAGAGGCTCAAGTCATTGTACCCTTGAGACTTGAAATGCAGAACATCAAAAGTGGGCAGGATCTCATACACTTTGAGGACGTCTGTCTTCTGCCGGAACGGAACAAGCAGCGTGTAGACAACCACGGGAACCAGCACGGCGTAAACCACGAGGTTGATGAAACTGAGCACCTGGAAGACGCCAACGGTGATGAGTTTGCACTGAAAGCGGTCGGGGATTCCACTGTCATTTCTCAGGATCCCTGACTTGATGCTGCAGGCAAACTCATCCGAGAAGGAGGACAGGCTAAAGTAATAGCCCAGGTAGACACATGCTAACAGTATAATGCTGAGTGTCAGCACCCGGCAGCTGATGTACTTGATGATTAAGTTACCGGAGTTCTTCTTTGTCTTCAGGTACTGTTCCACAATTGGGTACTTGAAGTGGCTTTCAGATATCTCCCACAAACTAAAGTGAAAAAGAAAGAAATTAAAATAATTTAAACCCTTACCAGCACCATCAAATATTAGAGACATAAACACATTCAACTATCACACTAAAAATCTCAAATGCCTTCCCTCCCTAACTCCTCTGCTTAAAACTTCACTTGAGTATGAGAGACTCAAATTAGATTTTAAAAAGAAAGAATGAAAAGCAATAATAGCCCTGGCCGGTTTGGCTCAGCGGTTAGAGCATCGGCCTGCGGTCTGGAGAGACCTGGGTTCGGTTCCCGCTAAGGGCATGTACCTCGGTTGCAGTTTGTCCCCGGCACTGGTTGGTCGTGCGGGTGGCAGCCACTCAATGTGCCTCTTTCACGTCGATGTTTCTCTCTTTCTCTCTCTCTTCCTCTCTCTCCCTCCCAATCTATCTGTGCAAAAAATGGAAAAATGTCCTCGGGTGAGGATAAAAAACAAACAAACAAAAAAAAAGCAATAATAAAACACCTTTCCCTCTATTATTTCTTTTTAAAGTCTACTTAGTTAAATGAGTTACATTTGTAAATTCTTAGAACACTTGGTACCTAGGAAAAGTACATGTTTGGTAAATAAATCTGATATATCTTATTCTGCTTTAAAAAAAAAACACTGCAATTTTCTGCTCAAGTGTGCAGAATAAAGTAAAAAAGAATTGTCAGCCCAGCTAGAACACACGTGCTTCCTGTTGGCAAGGGACGGGAGGCAGGCTGCTCAGTGGGTGTGGGCTCAGGCTGTGGGCAGACAGACCTGGTTCAGGTCCCATCTCGCCCACTGATTGCTACAGGACAGTGTTTTTATCTGCAAGGGGGAGGGGGTAATAAATAAATACCCTTAGTGGATAATGATGCTCTGAGGGTTAAATGAGATAATGTACTGGGAGCACTCAACAAGATGTCCGGGATATATTAACTATTTTTAAAATGAGAGCTATTAATATTTTACTGTTGTTAATAACAAGAACCAGAGGAAGAACGTAAAACAGGCAGGGCACTGCCTACTTATTCCCCACTTCTCTTACACCTGCTTTGTAAGCTCAGCGGCCTCAGAATCCTCTGTGCTTCTCCATGGAGGTGTAGGTCAAAGCCAGCAGGCGACACCTAGTACCACAACCTGTTACCTCTTCTAGAACTGCATTTTAGAACATGAGACAGTGATGTCTCACTCGACAAGAGGGGACTCTTGATGTGAGGGCGGGTGCTGGGACATACAGGTGAGGAGGTGAGGGTGAGCCTCCCTGGCTCCCACAACGTGTCAGCAGGGGGATGAGTGGGTGACGGCCCCGCACCTGCTGGCAATGGGAATCCGAAGCCAGACGGGCAGGAAAAGGGCAGAGGACCTGTGTACTACGAAAGCTGACTTGGCACGTGCAGGGACTGTTACCTTTGCCCCACGTTCTCATTCGAACTGGGAACTGGGCCGATGCCGCCTCTCAGTTCGGGGTCACGCACACTCTTTGCAGCTTTAATCGCGCGGTTGTAAACCTTGTCAAGCTCTTCAATGATGAACTTCAAATCTGAGCAGATATGCGGAGCAGCGGCAAAACGCCAGAACAGGGAGGGCAGGTACAGGAGGATGGCAACCAGCAGCAGGATGTAGGGGAAAAACTGAAACACAGGAGAACAAGCCATGGGATCACCGGCCCCTCCCCCATACCGAAGGCCCCTACCCCTGCTGCTCTGGCTTCCTGGGTTTCAGACAAACGCACGCTCGGCGAGGGTGGAAATCAGGCTCGTTACCTAATAATGGCTTCTTATGGCTCAGTTCACTGTCCAGATAGGATCTGATATGGATAGTTACCTTTCTCCTTCCTTTCAACAGAACTGGAAATGAGTGGCCACTACACAGTGACACGTGGTGTTTCCTTTCTTTAATCACAGAAGGAAACCAAAAACACAAGTACTCCCACGTCCTCTGAGTAATCCCTCCACAGAATCCCAGTCAAGGAAGAGGTCAGCGTCACAGTCGCCTCTGCTAGGCTCTCTCTTAAATTGCTGTGGTTTTAGGAAGGTCACGAGGGTTAGAGCTCTCCCCCTCCCTGCCCCGGCGTCTGGGAGACTGACACAGAAATGCATCACTTCCCTCGAAACAAACGAGAAGACCTTGGGCTTCAGGGGTTCAGTAATCATCCCATCAAACCCTGAAGGAGAAGCTGAAGTCACAGAATGGGGAACAAGCCTTCCATACTGGGACGGACCTGCACATGGCCCCACGCACTCATTTTATGGTTGGACAATCTCACTGGGAGAAGCCAACCACGAGGGCATCATGTGGGAGGGGGAGGGCATCCGGAGGGGGACAGGTGTGCAAAGCCAACAAGAGAGGGTTCAGAAGTTGGAGAGCGCGAAGCGCACCCTGGAACCAGATCTGCCGGGGGGTCAGGAGAGGCTTGGCCTCAAGAGAGGAAACAAAGTCCATGAACTACAGTCTGCGCAGGGCTAAATTTCAGCTCAGCTTAGTGGCCTTGGGCAGTGAGGTCACTGAGCCTCTGACCCTCAGTTTCCATATCTATGAAATGGTCATGTAATACAGGTATTCTGAGGATTAACTTAGATAATGTATATAAAAAAAAATGCTTAGCATGGTGCTTGGCATGTAATAGGCACTAAAAACATAGCAGCCAAAAACAACAAAGGGCTTCCTAATGGGCATGTTAACTTTCACCCTCACGGGGAGCCTGGCAAGGCCGTTATTGATGGGGAAGAGGAAGTCCACAGCAGTGTTGAGCTGGTGACACAGTATGAAGCCTCTGACCCTGAAGCCATGCCCATCCCACCACAACGCACTGCAAGTTATTTCACTTCTTTGGAAAACTTCTCCCTGTCGTAGGACTGCTCTCTCCCCACAGTCCCTCGGAGCTGTAACAGGAAGAGACCCCGGTCGACACAAAACCTCCACCCCACACACCTCCGGGAGCGGGCAGCAGAGGGCACAGCGAGCTCTCGAACACCCTAATGCAGCTGTCCCCACTGTCACCATCTTATACCTCCACGGCACAACTGTGCAGACTAAGAAACCGTCATGGACACATGACTAGGCACTAATTCCAGACTTTTCCTTGGATTTCTCCACTGTTCCCGTGACTGCCTCCTTTCTGTTCCCAGAGCCAGGCCAGGGCACCCACTGTACTCAGCTGTCATGTGTCCCAAGTCTTCTTGGTTCTGGGACAGCCCCTGAATCTTTCCTTGTTTTCTATGGAGAACACTATTTTAAAATGTATAAATAGCCCTGGCCGGTTTGGCTCAGCGGTTAGAGCGTTGGCCTGTGGTCCAGAGAGACCTGGGTTCGGTTCCCGCTAAGGGCACGTACCTCGGTTGCATATTTATTTAAATATATATATATATATATATATATATATATATATATATAAAATGCATAAATACGTCGAACAATTTTGCATGTGATTCTTTATTAACATATTTCATAGACTCTAAGAGATGGCCTAACAACAGTAACTCTGAAGTAGTGAGGGCGGAACTCCTAGTTATCTGTGATGCCTGTGGGTGACAGTCATAAATACCGCTAATACCAGTATGGGTTGTAGCGCACACATACACTTTAATGTTACATTTTAGTTAGAGGTTCATAAAAAATAAAGCTTGACGTGTTTCCCATCCCAGATACAAATCCCCATGCCGTCAGAGACCCCATGTTAGGGACCCCTGCTGCAGGGGAAAGAGAGAAATCAAATGGCTCTGAGCTTGCCAAGCCCTCCCACCAACACAGCCGCGTCACCGAGGGGTGGCATGGGAACCCTGGGTGGGCTCTCTCCAAATCATTAACCCAACGTGCAAACGGCTGTACACACTGACACAGAGGCAGTGACCAGCTGAACACGGGCCGCATAAGTCAGGGTTGGCGGCAGTGAGCAGAGGGTTCCTTCTGTCCCTGCCCACTCGGACAGTGCCCACTGTATCAAACACCCCTGCTGTGTCCATAACCAAGAGAGCCAGGCACTTCCTCTGAGAACCACGGAGGGAACTGTTTCTAACTCGGGGATGTGAAATCTTCTTACGGCACACTCGCGTGTCAAAGCCATCTGAACAATAACATTTACCTCAGACTGTTCTGAATTAAACAGTGACTGCACTCCGTGGCAGTTTTCCTAACATGCCCACTTTACGTAATAATTAGTACCAGTGAGAAGCTCGGCATGGCTTATGTAATTAGAAAAATGAATGTTTAATGGTATTACATATTGGGTGTTTAATTTCCCCTAAAATATTCTTGTACCTTGATCACCCTTTAGAAACGTAGTTGAGCCCAGCGGGTGTGGCTCAGTGGTTGAGCGTTGACCCATGCCCCAAGAGGTCGTCAGTTCGATTCCCGGTCAGGGCACATGCCGAGGCTGTGGGCCTGATCCCTAGGGGGGCATGCAGGAGGTGGTCAGTCATGTTCTCTCTCACTGATGTTACTATCTCCCTCTCCCTCTCTCTTCCTCTCTCTCTAGAGTCAATAAAAAGAAAATAATAAAAGAAGTGTAGTTGAATGCTCCAATTTCATGGTGTTCTCCAGTTAAACCTCTTGTTTTTTCCCATCAAAAATAAAAAGGTGACTTTCAGTGAATCTGTAACAAGATGGTATTAAAATTAACTCAACTAAAATACAAGTGAAAAAGCATTAAATTATAGTCATTAAATCCTTTTATCCAATTAGGGAACATGGAAAATCTGCTGAGTTTTATGACGGCCTCTGCTGGACGGAATGACTCCGTCCACAGCTCTGTCTCCAGATGGGGCCTGAGGTGCTCGGCACCCGCAGCTCTGACCTCTGCGCCCCACTGTGCCTGTGGCAGCACCGAGTTCTTCCCTGACGACGAAGCTTCTGCAGGCACCGTGGGACCGGCAGCTGGCACGACTGTCAGTCTATCTGCCTTAGAAAATTGTTTTTTCCTGAAAGGGCTGTAGGCAGAACAACAGAACCCCCAGACAGAGGGAACCACAGAGTGGATCCGGTATAACCTCCCACTGGTTCAAACACCCTCTGCCTCATCTAAGGCGAAGAACTGTCCAATGAGGACTAACAGCTCCTCCCTAAAACGTCTGTGATCAAGTCTAACAGCAGATGGATCAATTCACTCAAAAACATCTCCTGGGCACCTGCCAGGCGCTGGGCAGGGGCTGAAAGTGGGGCCCCACAGAGGAAGCTACAGAGTCTGCCCCAGGCCAGGTAAAGACACAAGAGAATAATTAACCAATCAAAACATAAGAGTGATGGCCCGAGGGAACAGAGATGTCCTGGGGAGGTCAAGCAAGGCTCTGTGAGAGATAACGTCTGAGCCGTGCTGTCAAGTACATTGAGGCAAAAACTAAACAAAACTACGCCCCCCCCCCAAATACATAAAATAAAGCATTATTAAATTAAGACTGAGCTCGAATTTCACCTTCTCTGTGGCCCTTCAGACATGCCCTCTCCTCTGCCGGAATCCTTTCTCCTGGTCTGCTCGGTGAACTCTCACCCACCCGGCACCAAGAGAATGAGTGAGCCCATCGGGGAGCAGCGAGCCGAGGCTGGAAGGGTATATATACTGGGTGGAACAGCATCCTCCAAAACTCATGTCCACCTGGACCCTCGGACTGGGACACTGCTTGGAAATACAGCCTCTGCAGATGTGATCCGTTCAGAGGAGGGCGGAGTGAGGGTGGGCCCGAATCCAGTGACTGGTGTCCCTCTAAGAAGGCGGTGTGAAGTCACAGACACACGGGGGAGAAGCTATGTGAAGACAGAGGCAGAGACTGGAGTGATGACCCATCTATGAGCCAAGGAACCCCAGGACTGCCAGCAGCCACCGGAAACTAGGAGAGAGGCACACAACTGACTGTCCCCCGAGGCAGGAACTGATTGTCCTCAGGAAGGAACCAACCCTGCGGACACCTGGATTTCTAGCTCTGGCCTCCAGAACTATCATTGTCTGAAGATAGCAGGTGCGTGGCGTTGTCACAGCCGTCTCCAGGGACTTACAAAGGGCAGGAGGGGCTGAATTATGAAGCCACTGGTGATGGCATGATAAGACTTGATTTGAGAAAGACGGTAACAGCAGTGGAGAAGGGGCACACGGGAGGGGCGAGGCACTCACCACGGGGAGCAGGCGATTTGAGAGCTAGTACAGGAGGAAACCTCAGTGCCTGCATGGAAGTGAGGGAGGGAAAGGGGAAGAAGTGAGGCTAAGTCCGGGTTTCTAGCTTATCTAAGGGCATTGGTGGTGGTGCCATTAGTTAAAGAAAAGAAACAAGAAGGGGGTCAGGTGGGAGATGGTGGAGGGATAGAACAAAGAAGAAAGTAAAAAGAGAAAAAAACTCATGGATATGGACAGCAGTGTGGTGATTGTGGGGAGGGGATGGGGGCAGGTGGGGAGGTGATGGGGATAGACGGTGATGGATGGAGACTTGACGTGGGGTGGTGAACACAATACAGTGTACAGATGATGTGTTGTAGAACTGTGCACTTGAAACCTGTATCATTTTGTTAACCAGTGTCACCCCAATAAATTCAATACATAGAAAAATAAAGAAACAAGAAGGAAGAGAGTCACAGCAGAAAAGAATGAGACGGGAGGCAGACCCCAAGATAGGAAATGCTGAACACGAGATTCCTGTAGTCAAGAACATCCTGGTAGGCACATGAGGACATCTGGCTGGCCTTCCGAGTCAGGACTGTGCAGCAGAGCTGAAGCCAAGAGCAGGGCTGAGATGGTCCAAGGAGAATGTGCGGGCAGAGATGAGGGGACCGGGAGGACACGAGGCCCTACCACTTCAGGGTCCCGCAAAGAGAGAACTGCAGAGACGAGAAGGAATGGTCGGCAAGTAGGAAGCAGATAAACCAAGAACAAATTGTACGAAGGAGGTGAAATAAAAAGATGCACAAAACGTGTGTGTTCTTGGCTCCACGATGTTCAGACGGTAACCTGCTTAAGAATAATCTCCCGGATGGACGTCAAGAGTGAGGGTGGCCAAAAAGCCCAGTTCCACGAGCAGCTGCAGAGGACAGGGAAGAAGGTGGGTGTCATTCCATTCTGCACTCACGGGAGGACACCCAAGGCTCTGTGCTGGGTGACGTTCTGGAAGGGACGGACACAGGAGAGGAGTGAGGAGGGTAAGAACATGAGTGTGTGGAAGGAGGAAAAGACTCCTGTCAACAGAATTAGACCCAGCAACAAGGAAGCAAGGACAACTTTCCTAAAGCTTGTATGAAAACGGAGTAGTCCTGCCGGGTGACTCAGCCGGCTGGAGCACTGACCCACACACCAGAAGGTGGGGGTTCCATTCCTGGTCAGGGCACATACCCAGGTTGCAGTTTCCATCCCTGGTCGGGGCATGTACAGGAGGTAATCGATTGGTTTTTCTCTGACATCAGTGTTTCTCTCTCTCCTTCCCTTCCTCTCTCTCAAGTCAATGAAAACATATCCTCGGGAGAGGATTAAAAAAAAGAAAATGGGATGAAGTGTCCTGTGAGGCAGGGAGCTCCCTTTCCAGGTCCACTGGGGAGGCTTTAGGACTCTGCATCAAGATGGGCAAACGCTCCCTGCAGGGGCCACACAGCTAAGGCCCGTGAGCCTCTGTGGCAACTACTCAACTGTCATAGGGGGAAACAGACACAAGCAATGAGCCAGTGCAGGAGCAAGACTGCGACCCAGCCAGCTATCTGGAGACGCAGATGGTGGGCTGCCCGTGGCTGGAACATGTACGTGGTAAATGCCGACTCCTGCTCTGCATTCTTGCTTCTCAAAAGCGCGATCCCCAGACCAGCAATTTCAGCTTCGCCTGGGACCTTGTTAGACATGCAGAATGAGGCCCCATCAGACCTACTAAATCTGAGTCTATAGTTCAACAAGACCTCGGGTGCCACTCATGCTCACAGTTTGGGAAACATGAGTGGTATCTACGGTGGACTCCAAGCTGGGCCAACAGAATCAGGCATCTCCTGAAAAGGAACAGAAACCACACCCCTGGCCTTAACCCCACAGGTTCCGATCCAGTGGTTTGAATGGGGCTCAGGAGCCTATATTTTCACACAGATAACGCTAAGGTTTAAAATCTTCTGGGCTGGTAGCCTCAGAGAACCCCTCCAACTAAGTACTCAAGATTTGACAACTCTGTTCATCTTGTTTTCTTGTTCTTATTTTTTGCTTTTTTTTTTTTCCCAGTAAAAACAAAAACAGCTGCTTTTCTGTTTCAGAAAGAAATCGGGCCTAATAGTTGCTCACATTATGAACTTGACAAAGAACAGAACACTTCCAAAAGACCAGTTATCAACAAGTCCTAAGGCGCCACCTGCTGGTGTCCTTGAACGCACTCACATTCACACACAAAGCTCCCGTAGGGGTTCTGGAGGCCACCAGAAATGAATGAGGCAAGGAGGAGGGAGAGGAAAGGAGAACCGGAAGTAGGTGGGGGAGAAATGACAGCATTACTTGTACCACTGCCACGAACTCATGCTAATGATAAACACATTTAAACACTGCATGGAGTAAGTTCTTTGGGGGCAATCTGAGTCTCCTGGTTTTAATTCTTGCATCTGAACTGCACTGAGAAGTGTCCACACAATCCCTGTGCCTCTCATCCAGAGTCACACGCTCCTAGAGAGAGGACTACAGGCTCCCTATTCCTCCCCTCCCCTCCACAGGTGTGTTTTGCGCACCCACCGTGGGTTATGCAATGTCCTAGCTGTACACTGATGAACAAGACCCGGGCATGGTTTCTGCTTGTATGGAACTGAGTCCTAGAAATAAACAATCAATTAAGTGAATTAAGGCAAATAATGACCATATCCCGGGGTGATTCCAGAGACCAGAAACACAGACCAGAACGGGGTGCAGCTGGTATTCTGCTTCGCTTGCACCCATTTTGAGGAACAGGATGTCTGAGGCATCCGCTGGAGGCTTCACCCTGACCCCCAGGCTCCGGAAGCGACTTGAATTGGCAGCAACCTCTGTCTACAGGTTTAGGGGAAGCTTCTGGGTGGAAAGGACATTTACACTGAGACCAGAATAATGCAGTAAGGGTTTGCCAGGTTGGGGGGGGGGGCGGTTGCCTGGGGAAGAGTCTGCACAGCAGAGCGTGTTTGAAACAGCCGAGAAACATGGGACCCGAGGGGAGACCCTGGGCACAGGGGTGCTGAGGATGCGTCTAGAAGTGAAGCTGGGGTGGTCCACGGGCCAGCCGGAGAGTGAACCCAGTTGGACGGAATAGTGTGCTATTTAAGAGACAGAGACATTTCATAGAGACTTGATGGTTTGTTTTGGTTTTTTAAAGGGAAATGAGTCAGGCAAAAAAGACCCCCTGTGATGATGCGGAACCGGAGAGTAGGAATGGGTGCTGCAAGGCAGAGGCGAAGGCCTGCTGGCTGCGGAGGGGTGGGCGGGGATGAAGCATGTAAGAGCTATTTAAGAAAGCAGAACTGACGGGACTCCGACTGACAGGATGTGGGGGGAAGGAAAGAGAAAAAATGGCTCTCAGATTCTGGCTGAGGTCACAGGGTGGATGGCGGGGCGGCGGGGGCGGGGGCACGAAGGGAGAGTGAGTTCCGCTGCGAACACCGAGACCTCCGAGTGCTCCGTCCAGGACACAGCTAGGTGTGTGGATCTGGAGCTCCAGAGAGAGGCTGGGTTGGCGATAAAGACCTGGGGGTTGGGGGTTGACGGGAGGAAGCCGACACAAGGGGGGTGAGCAGATCCAGGGACAGGGTGAAGCATGAGAAAAGAAAGCAGCCTAGGACGGAGCCCCAGAGGAACCCCAGCTTCTCAGGGATGGATGAGAGATCTGCCAGGAGGCTCTGCCCGAGTCCAGAGGGCACTGCAGGGCGCGTGGGCCACAGAACGGTGTCAGAGAGAAGCCAAGGAGGACAAGCTCTGAGGACGGAAAGCTGATTCATTTGGCAACAGGGAGGTCGTTGGTGACCTGGGCAAGAACAGTCTGGTGGAGACAAACATGCTAAAATGTTAACAGGAAGAGAGCACACAGAAAAGAGAAGGGTCGAAGACACGGAGGTGAAAAATGGGGATGGGGAGGTCCTTCAAGCAGGGATTGGGGGGAACACAAAGGGGCTCAGCCTTTCTCGCCGGGAGAAGGGGCCTCTTCCCTTTATCCGAAGGGAAGGAAACGGCTGGTGCTGTCGCAGAGACATCTGGGGTCTGGTGGCAGGAAGCTGAGCACGTTTTCCTGCCGGGGCTTCCATTTTCTCTGAAAGTGATGGGGTAGGAGGTGGTAGGGAGAGGGACGCCCTAATTCAGTGCCGGGTAATGACGAACTCAGGGCGAGCTGGCCGTCAGAGTAGATGGCAAGTGGACAGGAGGTGAAACTTCTGGGAGATGAGACAGAATGGGGAGTCAGGTGTGTCTTCTGGGAGGACACGGAAGTTACCTTGGGATAGAGAAGTCCTACCAAAGTCCTGAATGACTACGGGGGTGAGGATACTGTGCTGGGGTCACGTACATCTTGGGAGCCAGGATTCTATAAGAAGTCAGTGCAGCAGGGCCTGGCTGGTGTGGCTCAGTGGTTAAGCACTGACCCATGCACCAAGAGGTTGCCGGTTTGATTCCCGGTCAGGGCACATGCCCAGGTCGTGGGCCCAATCCCCAGTGGGGGGCGTGCAGGAGGTGGCCAATCAGTGTTCTCTCTCATCCATGTCTCTCTCTCTTCCTTCCTCTCTGTCTAAAAACCAATAAAGAAAAAAAATTTTTTTAAAGAAGTGCAGCAGGGGTATGGACTAAAGATAAGGGAAGAGGACACACAGCTTCACGCCCACCCTGACCCGAGGATCTCCTGGGTCAACGGTGGGCTCTGCTGCTGGAGACGGCAGTTCTGCTGGGACAACCTCTGTGTCGAGCTGAGGTTCCCCAACGGGGAACTGTCACCCAGGTAGAGTGCAGAGTTCTGCAGCCACACAAACTAGGCCTGCGCCTTTTCCCACGTAAAGGCATCTGAAATCTGAAGGAGGCCACCTGCTCGCCCACTCTCTGGCCACGGGCCCTCGGACAAGGCAGCGACTGCTGGGGTCCTCGGCGTCCCCTCTGTGAAACGAGAGCCTGGACACGCAGATCTAGATGGCACGAGTCCACTGAATGTGGACGGGCCAAAAGAAAACCAACAGGAACCGTTTTCTAAGCTTGAAAGAAAATCCAGCAGCCCCACACCTGGGTGTCCACTCAAAAGAACTGAAAGTAGGCTCTCACACAGGTGCCTGTACAGCTGCGTTCATGCAGCATTACCCTCAACAGCCAAGAGGTGGAAACAATCCGCGTGCTCACCAGTGGACGAGTGGTGAACGGAGTGTGGCATGTACATATAACGGAGTATTGTTCAGCCTTAAGAAGGAAGGAAACTGATATGCTATGAATGGTGAAACGTGAAATCACTGTGCTAAGTGAAATACACCAGACACCAAAGGACAAATATTATTTAATTCCACTATATGAGGTCCCTAGAGTAGGCAAACTCAGAAAGCAGAATGGTGGTTGCTGGGGGCCGGGGGAGGGGGCGATGCAGAGTAGCATCCAGTGAGTTCAGAGCTTCGGTGTGGGAAGATGAATAAGTTCAGATGGATGGTGATGGTCACACAATGATGTGAATGTACTTAATGTCACTGAACTGCACACCAAAAACTGATCGCAAAGGTACATTATGTGTGGTGTATATTTTGCCGCAACTTTTTTAAAAACTGAAAGAGAGGTCGATGTGAAAATAAAGCCAACATGACTGCAGAATCTGGCCTGGCCGAGAGGCGCAGCACCCGCAGGTCCCGCCAGGCTGGGGCCCATCCTCCGGAAGCCTGCGCTGGTCCCCAGGGCTGCCGGCACCCAGTCCCACCAGCTGGATGCTTAGAACAACAGGATTCTTTTCCTCTCATAGTGCTGAAGGCTAGGAGTCCAAAATCAAGGTGTTTCTTCAAAGCATCTAGAGGAAGACCCTTCCTTGTCTCTCCCAGTGTCTGGTTATCTGACATTATTGTTTTTTTTTTAAATTTTTTTCCCCTTTATTGATTTTACAGAGAGAGAGGGAGAGGGAGAGAGAGACAGAAACATCGATGAGAGAGAACACTGATTGGCCGCCTCCTGCATGCCCCCCGACTGGGGATCGGGCCCACAGCCTGGGCATGTGCCCTGACCAGGAATCGAACCAGCGACTTCTTGGTGTATGGGTCGATGTTCAACCACTGAGCCACGCCAGCCGGGCTCGTCCGACATTCTTGGCTCATGACAGCGTAACTCCCATCTAGGTCTCGGTTACCACATGGCTGTCTCCTCCCGCGTTTTTACATCATCTCCCCTCCGTGTGTCCTGTGTCCAAAGTTCCTTCTTAGAAGGACACCAGTCATACTGGGTCAGGGGCCCATCCTATTCCAGTATTACCTCATCTTAACTAATTACATGTGCATCTGGAGTAATGACATCTGTTTCCAAATAAAGTCACATTCTAGGGTACAGGGGTTAAGGTTTCCGTATATCTTTTAGGGGACACAATGAAACCCATGACACGAGCTGAAGGAAGGGCTCGCTAGCAGCACTTCACGCGGGCAGCACTTCACGCTGTCCTAGTGGCACGGCCTCCTCAGGGCGCCCTGGCCTCCGTGCCTACCGCACACGCGTCTCATGTCCCCGCCCCCCACTCTGTCTCCTCTGCCCACACCTCTCACTCCACCTCTCCGCGCTGGGGCACCCCAAGACCTCATCCCTGTCTACACTCACACCCTAGCGAACCCCATCCGGTCCCACAGCTTTAAACTCCATCTATCCCCTGACCACCTCCGTACAGGGTGGGGCAAAAGGAGGTTTGCAGTCATGAGGACACGAGACGCAGAGTTCATTCTTACATTAGTATTTATTAATTACTGCATTCTTTTCCACAGGAATAACTGCAAACCTACCTTTGCCCTAACCTATTATTTATGCCTCCACCCCACCCCTGGACCTTCAGGACCACAGCCCACTGCCTTCCTGACACCACCCTGGCTACGGAGTATCTCTGACTTCTTGTGTTCAAGCAGAGCTATTTGGTTTTTCTCCTAAACCTTCTTCTTCCCCACACTTCTTTAAAGTAGCAAATGGCCTCACCTACACCCAGCACACCTTGGTCATGTGGTGTCCCTGACTCTGATCTTTCCCTCTTCCTCCCATGTCCAATCAGGACATCTTTGGTGGCTCCTCCTCCTGTGATGCCACGAATCTGCCTCCTTCCCGCCAGCCTTGCTGCTGTTAATCACCCGAGCCCAGGGGAGCGGTTCCTGCTGTCCGTGAGCCAATCCAGCCACAACCAATCGTGCATGCATCATCTATCTCGGCAGAGCTGAGCAGCTGCAACAGTGACCATGACTGGCAATGATGAAAAAAATGTGCCCTCTGGCCCTTCGTAGCAAAGTCTGCCAACCCCTGGTCTGAGCACCTGATAGCACCTTTGACTGTCCTGTCGTGTCATTCTCTTGCTGGCAACGAAAGACCAGAAACAACCACATCCCTTCCTTTGTTTCCTGATCAAAACCCTCACCCAGGGCCTGCCAAGTGGCTCTCTCCCTCCCCTGTTCTCTCCTGCACACCATCACTGAGGATTAACTCCTGGAAATGCCATGTTCGCCCTGCTCAAGGACCTGCAGTAGCTCCCATGGTCCCCACCATTTGGCCTGCACACCTATTTAATTTTCAAAGATCCTCCTCCACAGCCTGGCCCGACCCTCGAAGTTGATCAAGGCCCTACTGCTCCCCAACAGGGTACACCGATGCCTTCCACTCTCCCCAAGGTGCCTGTCGGCCTCTTCGCTACCTTATTTCCATCATCGTTCCACTGTGTTCAAAACTCTCGCATACTAAAACCTTCCTAGACCCCAAATCTCCCCTCTAGTAACCATCTAGCTTGCTGCTTTCCTTTCCAGGACAGAGATTTTCTATAAACGAAAAAAAATCTGAAGCCACTGTCTAGTACTGTCATCTCGACTCCCTCACCTCCCGTTCACCCACTGCCACCGGGAGTCCCCTTCTCCACCGAGATCCCTCCTGCCAGGGTCACCGATATGTCACCGGATCCAGTAAGTTTTGTTTCACTGTCTTCTCCCAGCAGCATTTAACCACACTCTCCTCTTTCCATCTAAGTTTCTCTCTATTCCTGCACAGTATCTCCTTTGTTTGCTTTCCCCACTAAACCGTGAGTTCCTAGAGGAAGGAACCATGTCATGAGTGGTTCTCTGACAGCAAACATACTAGAATGTATCTGGCAGGCCTTCAATCAATGTTCGCAAAAATCAACTCTCTGCCACTTATTGTTTTCAGTTTGAGAAGTTCCATTTCCCTGTGAAATTCTCCCTACTATCTTAATTATTTGAACATTATATTAATAATTATTTTAAATGTATGTCTGATCAATATATTCTCTGGATCTCCTGAGGGTCTGTTTCTAGTTCTGGTTTTTCTCTTGGCTTTCTTACACCCTGCTTACTTTGAATCGAGTGTTAAACATCATATGTGAAAAACTGGAGCCAGAATCTGAGGCTCTGGATGAAGTGACCTTCCTCCAGGGAGACTGACTTATTTTTGCATCTGGTTGGCAGGTAGGCTGGATAGGCTGACAATCCCAAAGCTCCCTCATTCAATTGGTATTGAAATGATTTATCCAGGGATCTAGTCCCTCAGAGGGCTGGTTTAATTTTGGACTAGCCCTTAGTCCTCAGCAATGGCCTTTCAAGCCTGGGGTGTTGACCAGAGTCCTTCCAACTTGGCAGGTCCCGACTTCAATTTCTGTGTCCAGCTCTTTGAATCTGGCAAGAGCTCTGCTAAGACCCTGAGCCAAACTTCCATCCAAACAATCTAGACTATTACCGCCAGGAGAGGAGAGCTCCTTAATCTCTCACTAATACACGAAACCCAAGGCTTGCCTGCCCACACTGCTCTGGAATATCTCCCCTCTTCCCTGCAGGAGCAACAGGAGCCCAGAGACCTGATTCTAGACCCAGAGCTGGCACTAATCCTGTGACTCCTAGGCTTGGCCTTTCAAGGGGCCCTTATCCTTATGGGTAAAATGCACCTGGATCAAAATCTTTGAATTTCTTCCTGCTCTAGGAGTTTTGGAACCTCTTACCTTTCTGATGTAAGGGCAATCCCAGGCTATACATCTCTCTTGTGTGGATCCATCAATGCCCAGCCCAGTGACTGATTACAACTTTCCATTCTCCTAAGAACAGTGTAACAAATGGACTTCAACTACAACAGTGTGGATTTAGATTTGCAAATAACATTGTTCAGTTTCTGGAACTGTGCCCTTTCATGCTGAGAAGCCCTATTATTTCTCGCCCTGGCTACTGAGTCATGCAAAGTTGATGAGGACCCAGCCGACGCTAGGGCTGAAAGTCAGAGAGAAAAGCCCCAACCCCAAGAAGAGAGTCACTGTAGGGCATCACTATGCCTAAGGACACGCAATAAATAAACATGAGGGGAACAGGCCCAAGTCAGAGCCAAAGACTTATTGTTCTTTTTAAAAAAGACAGATGCTGACTGTGTTCGGCAACAGGCCAAGGCAGGAGAGAGTCAAACAAACTCCATTCTTTGGCTTTTCAGAAACTAAAATACTACGCCTTCCTCAGTGGAGAACAGCAGAAGATACGCAAACATTCTGTGTTTTCATGACGGACAAAAGAACCAGTGGTGGAAACAATGACAGGCCAAAACAAAGTCCTACTTTCATAAATGCAGAGCAGATAATGGAGCCTCTTCACTATGCAGAGAATGTCGTCTGCACAGACGTGGCCCCGGCTCCGCCCTGCACAGCCTCTGTGCACCACCCCGTTCCCACCACCTCCACCACTGCCTGACCACAGAGCTCTTGGCCTGCACCTCTCCCCTCTAGGACAGGTGTCTCCTGCATAGTGTTCCCCCTTCCTTGCAGTATCTGCACCCATCAGAAAGCAAAGGAATCTATTCCAAAAGCTGGGCAGCAGCCCAGACCCCCTGAGGGAGTCATCCCTGGGCTTCTCCATGCTTCGTCACACACTAGCTAGAGGCAAAGGAACTCGATGTTGGTCCTTACTGTTTCAAACAGACTCAATGCTGTGTTTGAGTCCTCATCCTGCACTATCTGACAATGTTCAGTCAAGCATTCAAAACGTACTGAGAACCCACTATGGGCCAGACACTCCGCCGGGCGTTAAGGATAGCTAGGTGACTGGGATACGTGAGGTGCCTGCTGTTACGGAGCTAAAATGCACAAAGCGCCTCAGGTTCCCCATCTTCTAAACAAAGGTGCTGTGTGGGAGACTGTTTGCATGGCATCTATTTTGCTAAAATCTGCTCTGCCATCTCCTGGCCCAAGGCAGGATATCTCTGTTTGTTCCACCTGTGATATTTACGTGATATTTACTTGAAATTGCTTCAGGGTGGTTACCACAAACATGCTTGGCAACAAATGTTCTTGTTTTTCTGCTTCTTGCCATATATATACTGTGGATCTCCCCAGAATAAAGGAGACTTGATCAGAGCCCTGTCTTGTCTCCATTTCTTGTGTCTCTTGTCCCTCCTCATCCTCACTCCCCCTCTAGAGTCCTCGTTGCTGGACCTGCGGGACGGGTCAGTGCTGGACCAAGTATCTCTGAGGCTCCCTCTGATTTTAGAGTGCTATGGTTGTATAATCAGTCACAGCCCTGGTTGGCCACGTGCATCTGTGTGGTGTGGACTGGCCCAGCTCTCTGGGCCTCGGTTCCCACGTCGATAACGCACACAGGTGACAGGTGAACACGTCCCAGTTACCTTATGCAGGCACAGGGGAAGGTTCCCAGGGTTCTCCTGCAAGGAGTCCATCCGCTGCACAGCCGCCCAGCAGTAAGAATCCACGAAGGCAGCCTGACGCCAGGAGAACGAGCTTGGGGAGAAACAGCTGATTTGTGTACCTAAGAAACAGAAGCAGATTGTTCCAGATGAATGGAAGTGCAGTGCCTGGACCCCCGCCGCCACCGCTCCCTCCCTGCCTCCGGTTTTCAAGGATGAGCTAAGGCAAGGAGCTCCGGCAGGACAGGACAGAACTGAACCAACCCGCCCAGCTCTGCAGTAAAGCCGAGTGTTAGAGCGTTTGGGGCCAACACTGGTCATGACAGCAGCTTGAGCTCTGGTGGGGAAAAACTCTTAAACAAAGTGAAATTACCATTAAAAAAAAGAAAGAAAGAAAAAGTGAACAAGAATAGAACCAGAGCCAAAATGAATGAAGGGAACCTGTTCCCTTTGGGGTGAGGGCTGAGAAGGAAGGGGGATTACAGGGTGGGGACGGGGCAGGGGGCAGTGAGTCAGTGCAGATAACCAGACTAGATAAAAAGGCCTATTAGGACAGAGAAACAAAGAACTTTTAGCCTGAGGAGGCAAAGGCTGATGGAGTATTTGGTAATATCCACTTGATGACAAATCCGTCCTTTTCCATCTCCTCTAACAAAAAAGGCACAGGCTGAAACTGCAGCCCGAATGGCTTACATTTGGAACAAAGTGTCCATCAGTAGATGAGTGGATGGGAGGCAGATGCTCCAGATGGCAAACCTCCAGAGAGGGAGATGGGCGCTGGGCGGGGCATCAGGAGAGCTGGGCCGTGTTTGAGGCTCTGCCATTAACATGCTCTCCTGGGAGCTCAGAACTTGGTTTTCTCTTCTGCAAACCGGGGACCACATCACTCTGCAAATGCTACCATCACCTACCCCCTGGAAGGCTCTTCATGCTCTCAAGTGCCTGTGTGCTCCTCACTCACACAGGCCATGTGGGGAATTGACCAAAGAGACTTTTGGGGTGCAGGTAGAGCACCTGGCACTGAGCCCCTCCTGGCAGCCCCTAGCCCAGCCCTGCTTCCCTGTCCCATCAAGCATACATAGGGGCCTGGGTGTGTCACGGGCACAGGGACCAGCTGCTGAGACCAGGAGCAGGCACACTCTCTTCCACACCCTGTGCAGCGTAAGTATGCTAAATGCTTGGGCTCTGATGTTAGTTGTATTGACACTGAACTCTGCCACTCTCAGCTGGGTGACCTCAGGTCACCTAACCTTTCAAAGCCAAGGATCTCCAAAAGGGCGAAGACATCAATGTTACAGTCTTAGTATAGTGCCTGGTCCCCAGTAGTTGCGTAATAAGCATTACATTCTTCTATACAAAGTAACTCATTGCAGCTTTAAAGATGAGGGGCATGCCCACCTTTCTCACTTCCCTCCCTACAGAGTGGGGACAAGGATGGTAGGAAGACACTGAATTGGATTTCCCTACTCCCCAGGACATAAAATGCCTTGAAAAGGTCACCTTTCCCTGGGGAGGGGATGACCTTTATACTTACAACAGGAGAGGGCAGTGATGGGGATGTTGTCCAGAGAGTAGATTTGCATGGTGGTGGTGGGGACAATGGGCAAGGCCCTGAGCACCCCCTCTTTTTCACTGGATGCCTTTATGTCCACAGGCACCAGGAAGGACTTCTCCGGAAGAGCCCTTGGAGGAGCTCATTGTGAAAAGTCATGTGCCATTAGAACGTGTCCTATAATACCCACTAGAAATGGTCTAAATAGGAGTTGGAAGAACATAAGGTATTTCAAGCTCCCTTCCAGCTCTCTCATCCCATCTAACTTCAGTTCTTACATTTTATAAAAATAGAGCAGTCAGGATAGCATAGGACCATGGGGCTGATGTCACACTGCTCTCCCATCAGCAGGACTTTGTCAAATGCTTTCCATGTGGTCCTACCCACCAAGACTTACTGAGCACGGTGACAGAGACACAAGAGGGACTGGCAGGCTCAGGCCATAAAGGATGGTCCCTGGAAAGTTGCTTGCTTGGCAACATGTCCAAATACCTTTCATAAAAATGGACAATGTGCCGTGGCCGGTTTGGCTCAGCGGTTGGAGCATTGGCCTGCGGACCAGAGAGTCCTGGGTTCGGTTCCCGCTAAGGGCACATACCCCCTCCCTCCCCCCCTAAAAAGAACAATGCTGTTAGGATTTTATGGGAACCTGCCTGGCCCATATGTTCCCCAAGTATAGTCCTCTTAGTGCATGTAGCCAACATGTAGTAACATTCTTTCCACAGGAAAATGTGCTTCAAGTTCTGTCTTAGGACCTCAGGGACCTCGGCCAAGGCAGTGGTAGAAACTGTTGCAGCATAAAGAACTAAATGTTTTATACCAAAGCTTTTGAAAAGAATCAAGAAAGAAAATATAACTGTGTGTAGAGAGACAGAGACTGAGGATGTGCTGAGCCCACAAGTAAATGTCCTTCACCTGGAATGGAAGGTCAGAATAAAAGACAGCAGACAACCAGTATTCATGGGACACTCAGCAGCTCTTAAGTCATTCCCTCATTTAAACCTCACAACCAATTTGAGAGGGAAAAGAAGAGAGAGGGAGGAAGAGAGATAGAGAGAGAAACGGAGAAAAAGAGAGAAAGAGATAGATAAAGAGATCCATGCTATCTTCATTTTATCCTGGAGGAAAACAAAACTCCAAGTTGTTCGGTAATCCACCACCCAAACTAGAAAATGAAAGCACAAGAATTTGAATCTATGTCCAACTCTCATTCTCTTAAAACACTTTCCTCTGGGCCAGTCACTCCAGCAAGGCCACGCTGGAGGAGGTCCTAGGAGCCAGGGCTCAGTCGGAGTTGGGGTGGTTTGAACCAGCACTTCTTCCAAGATCAGAATGTTGTAGCTCACTGTCCTTAGAATCCAACTTGTCTTTAAGCTGCCCTAATTAACAACCTCAGGGACAGCAAGATGAACAATGGGGAATATTATAGAGGGCTTTAGCCCCATAAAAATTAACTAGAGTTTGACCTTCACTGGGAATTTGAAAAGCAACATCCTTCAAGAAAAAGGAGGACAGAAATGGCCCCAAGGCCAGAGTGTCCTGCATGCTCTGTAAAGAAACTGATAGGGAGAAACTGAAGCTCCCTTTACCCCATAAAACTGTAACTGTTCAACATGTGTGTATTGCACCTGACTGACCGCTGATATCTGTCTCGAATTTGTTAGTTTTTAAAACCTGGATAATGAAATGAATAGCAGAATAGATGTATGCTGACCCAGTTCACCCAGTTCCCTTTCGCCTCAGCTCCCTCCCCCCTCCGTTCCCTCCTGCTTATCGCTAACTGCCTCCGCTTCTGTACAAGCAGCTTGCTTGCTCTGCTAAACTCTTGAATGACCCCTGCCCTATATAAGCAACCCTCCCCCTGAGCTCGGGGCTGCAGTTCTCCTCTGTGTAGGTTGGCTGCAGTCCCTGCGCAGGTAATAAAACATCCCCAAAAACTGAAAAATGGAGTCTGAGTGTGGTCGATCTCCTGGGTTACAACAAGAATAGGCAGAGCTTCCTAGGAAGGGTCAAGGACAAATCTGGGGAAACAGATCAAGCCCCAGGAGTTGGCTATCCCCAGGCCAGAAATGGGAAACAAAGAAGGTCAAGAACCAGGCAGGGGCCAAAGCCAAACTGGGAGTGAAGAACAGGAGTAAAGAAGGAGCAAAGCAAAGGGTGCAGGGGCACCTTCACCCAAGGCATGACAACTCAGCCTGGTTTAAAAGGCACCTGTGTCGGGATGCTCAGCTGTCGCCATGGGGTTAGGATGCTTGGGTCCAGACCATCCTGATCCATCTCCAAGTGCACTCCCACATCCTTTGTCTCACTTACTCTTCAAAATAATATTGAAAGGTGAGCAGATGCTCTATGTACATTCCTAATAATCTTCTCATAAGAAAAGCTTCCAGTTTCTCCCTAGATTATTCGTCCTAAATCTCAGTTTTGGTTTTGACATTCCCTTGGCTCAACATTTTTCACGGATTCTCCATTGCACAGCGTACAAATCCAAACTAATGCTCCAGTCCAACCTAATTATTGCTGTGGCCTGCAGAGGCCTAATTCATTCCTAATCGGTGTCTTTCCTCAGACTATTCCCTTTGCCTGGGGGCCCTCTCTCCACTGTTTGTTAAGTCAGTGCCCCTCCACGCCCACCTCCATGGCCCATCTTTCAAAACCCAGCTCAGATGGTCACCTTCCCCATGAAGTTCTTTCCCAATGAGCTCCCAGAGCAGATAATCACCTCCAACCACACTGTACAACATGCAGGTTTGTGTCATCTCCTCTAGTAAGATCCCAACTCTTGACCAGTAGGGTAGACAGAGAATGGGTCTTTCTCTCTTTCTCTCTCCCCCTCACACAGGGCCCTGATCACATAAATAACACCTGTCTGGTGTTTTACCCATTGGAAAGTACGATGATAAATACGGTCTCAGTGTTGAAGTATCTGTTCGACAGCCGAGAAGACGGCCTCAGTCCGACGCTGTCGCTCCACCCTGCAGCCGCTGGCTGAGTGAGCACTGCCCCTCCCCGCTGGACAGAAGGCACAAACGAGCCTCAGGTCTGTGCGGAGGACAGCGAGCGCACTGCTTTCCACTGGCGGGGAGTGCAGAGGGAGCTGCGCTTTACCTTCATGTGTCTGGCCAGACATAGTGAAACCCCGCAAGGAGGAAACTTGTGTTCTGGTCACTGTGGAAGCAATGACATTGTCTGCTAAGTGGGTAACCCAACCACAGACATCCTCCCTATATCCCCTGCCCCCAGCCCTGGCCTGGAGCCCCGGGAGCCCGGGGCGAGGGTCTTTGAGTGGCAGCCCAGGCAGCCCTTGGTACAGCTTACACCTGTACATGTGGCTGCCACAGAAGCAGCTGGTGGAGAACCAAAGGGCAACACGGCCTGAGGGTAGACAGGACCAGAGCCAGGCAGGGCACACCTGCCCAGGGGTTTCTCAACGGCACCCACACAGCTTGTGCAAGGTCCTCTGTTTCCAGTCCAACCTCGCAAAGGGGGACTTTGGCTTGATTTCCTGTTGCCCCCTTCTCTCTAACAAGCTTTCTTTTCATTCCTGACCCCATCTGAAGGGCTGTGAGTCCTGAGCAAGCCCCGTGCCTCCGGACAGACACCTGTCCTTCCCCGCAGGGTGCTGTGCGGGAATGGTCCCGGCATTGCTTCTGCATTCACACGCCACCTGCACCTGGGAGCACGGGAATCAGGCCTCCTGAGGAGTTAAAAAACCCACTGAAACCACAAGTTCAGCAAAAATAAAAACACGAATAGCAGGATCTAGTAAACTGGCTGGGAGACCGTTAGAGGAACTTTCAAGTGGAAGAGAGTCTAAGCTGAAATAGCCCCACACCGGAGGGGCGAGGGGCGGGGGGCAAGCACAGGAACCAGCCCTCGTGTGCGCTTTCACCCCCATTCTAAAGACAGGAAAGCGCGGCGCTGAGGTCACGTGGCTCGTGTGCTGTAGAGCTGGCCTGTCACCGGGGTCTCCACCTTCACCTTCCAAAAGGAGGAAGAGGAGGCACACAGCACAAGCTACTGATGAAGGCTAGGTCAAAGAAGATGGCATGAGAAAGGAGGAGACAGGGGAGTTTCTTTGGGAGAACAATTGATCCTGGAGCTGCTGTTCTAAGGTACAAAGTGAAAATAGAGTATAATAATGATGATATCAATTATAATCATCACTATCTACATAGCTTTTTAAAATTTACAAAATAGTTTATTTTTAATTTTTTTTTCTTTATTGATTTTAGAGAGAGAGGGAGAGAGAGAGAGAAACATTGATGAGAGAGAACACTGATTGGCCGCCTCCTGCATGCCCCCCACTGGGGATTTGGCCCACAACCTGGGCATGTGCCCTCACCAGGAATCGAACCAGTGACCTCTTGGTACATGGGTCAATGCTCAACCACTGAGCCACAATGGCCGTGCTACAAAATAGTTTTAGTTTTATTATTATTTTTTTTTATCCTCACCCGAAGACATTTTTGCATTTATCTTCAGACAGAGCGGGAGGGAGAGAGGGGGAAGAGGGAGAGAGAGAAACATCAATGTGAGAGAGACACATGGACTGGTTGCCACCCACACAGCCCCAACTAGGGCCGGGGACAAACTGCACCGAGGTACATGCCCTTAGTGGGAAAGGAATCCAGGACTTAATAGTCCGCGGGCCGATGCCCTAACTGCTGAGCCAAACTGGCCAGGGCTACAAAATAGTTTTATTCTGCAAAACAAAAATTTAGTTTAAATTCAAATGAATGTAAATGATAGACACACACACAACTCACACATATACACACATATGGGATCTCGATAGATCATAATACAACCTATACAGCACCAAACTTGAAAGCTCTGGCTCGTTTTAAGGCCAAAACACTTGAAAACTATTGTAAACTCTCAAGTTTGAAGAGAATACTCACATAAAGAGGACCATGAATGTGCAGAACAGAGAAAGAGATGGGAAGGGGTCACATCTTAAAAATAACTCGCCCTGGCAGGTTTGTTCAGTGGTTAGAGCGTCGGCCCAAGGACCAATGAGTCGCAGGTTTGATTCCAGTCAAGGGCACGCACCTCAGTTGCAGTTCTTCCCCGGCCCTGCTTGGGGTCGTGCAGGAGCCAACCAGTCGATGTGGCTCTATCACATCGATGTTTCTCTCTGTCTCTCTCTCTCCTTCCCTCCCACTCTGATGATAAATAGAAAAGTATCCTTGGGTGAGGAATAAAAAAATAAATAAACATAGAACAGTAAAAAGCACTCATAAGGACGAAACAGGTCTGAATCTGTTTAAAGTGCCTTTGATCCCAACATGATAAAACCAGATGACTCAAAGGGTCTGCCCCAAAGCATCCTACCTTGCCAAATACTCAGAGCCCCCAAACATCATAAAATACAGTACAACTCAAAGAATCTCAGAATAACTTCTCTTTCTTAAAGAGAACCAAGGAACATCTTTCTATTTTCTAGAGGGGATGCTGCCTTATTCAGTTCAATAAAGCCAATTAGATCTTTAAATAGCAAAAAAAGAGCCAAATTCCTCCCCTTTTACCTCTTCATCAGACTTCCACCCAGACCAGCTCTAAACACAAGCAAATAAATATGTCCTGAAAGCCCCAAATTGTTCATTACTGCCTTCATTGTTGCAGAAACTGATCCCAAGGCACACATGAGTTTTAGACCAGTACAAACATATAAGCACCCTCTGTAGCCCAAACAAAACAAAACTAAATGAAACTGAACTGAAATGACAACTCTCTTTTCCTTTAAGCCATGTTGATTCACCAGGTCTCTTCCGTCCACAGCCAAGCCCGGCTTTTAAAGAGAAGCCAACCAGGGCTAGCATCTGTTCCTTTGCCAACATGGACATAGTCAAATGTAAACCTCTTAACAAGTTCCAAGAAGCCCCCAGACACTTCACTACTGCTCGTCATTTCAAAACTAATGTTTTCCCCTCTGGGTCTAACCCATCAGACAAAGCCCCCCTCAGTGCACAATGCTCTCACTACTGGGGCGATATAAGCCTGTTGCTACCGACCACATGGTCCAGGACGTATCACAGGGGATCACACGGCCACAGGGAACACACAACCAAACTGGAGAGCCTTAGATGGAACCTACAAGGCTCCTTTAATTTAATCAAGAATGATGGCATAGCCCAGCCAGTGTGGCTCAGTGGATTGAACATCATCTCACGCACTAAGAGGTCACCAGTTTGATTCTGGGTCAGGGCACATGCCTGGGTTGCGGGCTTGACTCCCAGTAGGGGGCGTGTAGGAAGCAGCTGATCAAAGTTTCTCCTTCATTAATGTTTCTATCTCTCTCTCTAAAATCAATACACACACACACACACACACACACACTTTTTAATTCTCACCTGAGATTTTTCTACTTATCTTCAGATAAAGTGGGAGGGAGAGAGAGAGAAACACTGATGTGAGAGAGACACATCAACTGGCTGCCTCCTGCACGACCCCGACCAGGGCCGGGGATGAACTGCAACCGAGGTAGGTGCCCTTGACCAGAATCGAACCCGTGACTCATTGGTCTACAGGCTGACGCTTTACCACTGAGCCAAACTGGCCAGGGCAATAAAAACATATTTTTAAAAATAGAATGAGATGGCAGAAACAATATACTATATAGCCTGCTAAGTGCGAGAGGAGAAAGCGAAAAGGAAGCTGGACTAAGACGACAGCCCCAGAAACCATGAATCCAGATTACACCCAGAGAACTGAGAACTGAGTAATGGTCTGAGGGGTTTCTTTCCTGTGGTGAGCCCAGTCCTTCAGCATGCCCAGGCGTCTAAACCACAAAAAATAAGAACTTGTATAAATCCACCGTAAAACCTAACAACCTAACAGTTGTCCAGTAAATAAAATGTTCATAACCTGGGTACCCGGGGAAGAAAGGCATACAAAACCTCAATGTCTGGTAAACATGCAAAACAATTCCTTGATGTACCTAAATATTATTTTATTAAAAAAATGTTGTCCTCTGAGATGAACTAACTTGAACATACATAAAATTACAGAAAGTAACATAACAGATACCTGGGGGTTAAGGTTTTGCTATTGGTTCCCTCATCTCTTTTTTAAACATGTTACTTTGAAATTTTTTCCACTCACAAAAATGTTACAAGAATATTACGATACTCAGCCATAATAAAGAAGGAGAGCATGCCATTTGCATCAACATGGATAGACCATTATGGTAAGTGAAAGGCAGACAGAGCAAAACAAATACTGTATGATCTTAGTCATATGTTTTAGCTAATGAAACAGAACTCAGAGAAACAAAGAACAGACTGGTGGTTGTTGGGTTGGGGAGTGGCGGGGGGTGGGGGGGGTGAGTGAAGGTGGTCAAAAGTCACAAACGTCCTGTTCTAAGAAAAACTTTATGGGGTCCTGGCTGGTTTTGCTCAGCAGTAGAGCATCGGCCCTCAGACCAATGAGTCGTGGGTTCAATTCTGATCAAGGGCACGTAGCTCTGTTGCGGTTCATCCCCGGCCCTGGTAGGGGTCGTGCGGGCGGCAACCAGTTGATGTGTCCCTCTCACATCAACGTTTCTCTCCCTCTCTCTTTCTCCTTCTATTTCCCTCCCACTCTATCTGCAAATAAATAGAAAAATATCCTCAGGTGAAGATTAGAAGAAAAGAAAACATCATGGGGATATAATGTACAGCATGGTGACTATAAGTTAACAACACTGGATTGTATATCTGGAAGCTACTAAGACAATAGATCTTAAAAGTGCTCATCACACAAAAACATTGTAACTATGTGAGGTGATAGGGGTTAATTAGAATTACTGTGGCAATCATTTCATAATAAATACATATGTCAAATCATTACATTGTACACCTTAAACTTATACAATATTATGTCAATTATATCTCAGTAAAACTGAAAGAAAGAAAAAAATAAAATTTGTAAACCCGTGTAAAATACAGTATCATTAAAAAAGACTATTTCAATGAAATGCCACACACTCTGGAATTTAGATTCAACCACTGTCAGTATTCTGCCACATGTCCTCTCTCTATACATATGCATATGTAAAATATACATTCTTTATTTTTCTGAACCGCTTGAGAGTAAGTTGCAGAGATCATGACCCTTTACTCTCAGAAGTGTGTATCTTCTAAGAACAAGACATTCTCTTATATAACCCAATGCAATTACAAAATTAGAATATCTGTAATCCATATTCAGATTTCCCAAACTATCTTTTTTGTTGTTGTTGTTAATCCTCAACCAAGGATATTTTTCCACTGATTTATTTTTTAGAGTGGAAGGGGGGTAGGGGGAAGAGAGAGAGACACAGACATCAATAGGTTGATTCCTACATCAGGCTGGGGATCGAACCTGCAACTCAGGTACATGCCCTTGACAGGGCATCGAACCCTTGACCCTTTGGTCCACAGGCCTACATTCTAACTACTGAGCCAAACCATCCAGGGTCCCAAACTATCTTTTGAAGCAACTCCCCCCACCTCCAATCCTGCACCATCCTCTACATATGGTTGTCCTGTCTCTGGAGTCACCTGATCCTGGAAGGGTTCCACAGCCTTTGTCACTCTCCACAGGCCCCATGCTGGTGCTGGTCTGACTGTTTCTCGACGCTCCGATCCAGGTTCTGCATTACCGCAGGAATCCCATGGAAGGGTGTAGGTCCTCCACAGGACACCCTGGAGCCAACCGTGCCCAAGACTGGTGACGTCATCTACGACGATCACTTGATTAAGGTGTTGTCTGCCACGTCTCTGCTGTGAAATGGGCTTTCTCCTGCAAAATGAGGGGTCTACAGAGAGACCCTCTAAGACTGTAAGTACTCATTCCCCAGTCACCTCTCACTCAGCAGGAAATCAAATACTTCAACTGCGGTTGCAAAATGAAGACTTTCCAACTTTATCCTCCCCTGTACATTTATTAGTTGGCATTTTACTATAAAGAGGAACTTCCCCTTCCCTGCATTTGCTTTTTAGTTTCAATATGGACTCTGTTGTTTCTGTTTTTCAGTATTTTATAATCCATCACTGTTATGCATCACACTAGCTCCTTCTGACATGCTCCCCTCGTCCATACTTCCTGGCACAGATGTTCTTGGCTGATCGTGTACTCTCTCTCTCGGGCCCTGCAGTCTGCCACTTCTCCAAAAAGCCTTGGTTCCCTTTAGTGGGTAATAAAATTTTAACACCAAGGTGTTAGATGTACTCATTACTACTAGGGAGTCACTGCTCCTGGGCCTTTCAGCAGACACTGCTAGGAAATCAGTGTGTGTGTGTGTGTGTGTGTGTGTGAGAGAGAGAGAGTGTGTGTGTGTGTGTGAGAGAGAGAGAGAGTGTGTGTGTGTGTGAGAGAGTGTGTGTGTGAGAGTGTGTGTGTGTGTGAGAGAGAGTGTGTGTGTGAGAGAGAGAGAGTGTGTGTGTGTGTGAGAGAGTGTGTGTGTGAGAGAGTGTGTGTGTGTGTGTGTGTGAGAGAGAGAGAGTGTGTGTGTGTTTATACTGAAACTTCTCATTCCAATCCAACACCACTGGTTTCTTCCTTGCTGTCTCCGTTCCATGCCTATATCTTCCTTCTTTTATAGCGAGAACCCTGGTTCCCAATTGTATCAACATAGTTCCTCATTTGCTAAATCCTAAAATCCACAAGAAATAATTTCAGAAATTTCAAAGCAAAGACATATTCTGATTTTCGTTGTAAAAGATTTACACTGACGACCTACAACCAAGATTACTCTCTCCTGCAAAGCTATCATTTAGAATCGATGGACATATCAAGAATTTCCCAAACAAGAAAAAGTTAAAGGAGTTCATCACCACCAAACCAGTATTGTGTGAAATGTTGAAGGGTCTTCTTGAAGGAGAAGAAGAAAAAAATATGAACAATAAAATGGCAATTAATGCATATCTATGAACAACTGAATCTACAAACAAGATGAGCAAGCAGAACAGAAACAGACTCATAGATACAGAGAATTTTTGTTGGTTGCCAGATGGGCAGGGGCTGGAGGGATGGGTGAAAAGATGAAGGAATTAAGAAGTACAAACTGGTTGTTAGACTGATGAACCTTAAAGGGAAGGGGGAGGGAGGGCGGGATGAGATACTTCTATGCATATGTGCATAACCAATGGACACAAACAATAGTGTGGGGAAGGCAGGAGGAGGACACGATTAGGGAGGGAAGGGTCAATTGGGAAAATAAGAGGGGAACATCTGTAATACATTCAACAATAAAAATGTCAAAAAAAATAAAAGGTTTACACTGGTGCCCTGGCTGGTGTGGTGCAGTGGTTAGAGTGTCGGCCCATAGACCAAAGGCTGCAATTTTGATTCCCAGTTAAGGGCACGTACCTATGTTGCAGGTTCTATCCCTGATCCCAGTCCGGGAGCGTGCAGGAAGCAACCAGTCGATGTGTCTCTCTCACATTGATGTTTCTCTCTCTCTCCCCCTCCCTCCCATCTTCCCTTCCACTCTCTCTAAGAATATCCTCAGTGAGGATTAACCAAAAAAAAAAAGTGTACACTGGGGCTTCTGTGAAGAAACAGTGAATAGCAGATGACCTGGGTGCTGTGGAGGGCGCAAGGCCCTGGGGCCCTGGAGTGGGAGGCTAGCCGTGTGGCCTCCATGGAGGATTTGGCAGTGGCATGGGCTGAGGTCGAGGCTGGGGTCGGGGCCAGGGCTGAGACCACAGAGCTCACAGAGACAAGGTCAAGGACAAGGAGTGGATCTTCATCACCAAGCTGGGCCACCTGGTCAAGGACATGAAGATGGAGTCCATGGAGAAGACCTATCTCTTCTCCCTGCCCATCAAAGAATCTGGGATCACTGACTTTTTCCTGGGGGCATCCCTCAAGGACCAGGTTTTGAATATTATGCTGGTGCAAAAGCAGACCCGCGCTGATGAGAGGACCTGCTTCAAGGCATTGTCGTCACTGGGGACTACACTGGACATGTGGTCTGGGTGTTAGCTGCTCCAAGAAAGTAGCCACTGCCATCCGTGGGGCCATCATCCTGGCCTAGCTCTCTGGACCACAGGCCGATGCCCTAACCACTGAGCCAAACCGGCCAGGGCTCTGGCCTAGCTCTCTACTGTTCCTGTGCAGCAAGGCTACTAGGGGAACAAGACCGGCAAGCCCCACACCGTCCCTTGCAAGGTGACCGGCCACTGTGGCTCTGTGCTGGTGCACCTCATCTCCGCCCCCGGGGCCACTGGCATCATCTCAGCCCCTGTGCTCAAGATGCTGCTGCTGATGGTCGGTACCTACAGCTGCTACACCTCTGCCAGGGGCTGCACTGCCCCCCTGGGCAACTTCACCAAGGCCACCTTTGATGCCTCCAAGACCTACAGCTATCTCACTCATGACCTCTCACTCGTGACCTCTGGAAAGAGACTGTGTTCACCAAGTCTCCCTCTCAGGAATTCACCGATCATCTTATAGAGACCCACACCAGAGTTTCTGCCAGAGGACCCAGGCTCCAGCTGTGGCCACCACATAATTTTATACAAGAAAAATAAAGTGAATTAAGCCTGTTAATAAAATAAAATAAATAAAAGGTTTACACTGGATGTTATGTCAATAACTGGCCACTCAGGGTCAAGAATAGAAGCAAAGACCAGTCAAGAATCTATTGTGCAAGACAGTGTGAAGAAACAGTCACAGCACGTGTCCGCCTGCAGTCTCTCCCATTACCTCTAGGTCCTCGCCTGGTCCAGGCCAAAGCCTTGGGTTCCATGAAATGAAGATTAAGGCAAAAGGTCAGATGGAAGGTAGAAGTAAAATCAATACAAACATCTCTGCTATAATACTATTCACGTGTTTAAAAAAATAGTTGTGTTCTGCAAAATCACCGAAATGAACAGACTTAATGGAGCATGTAGGATTGGGGCAGATCATTCAAAATCTCTACAGATTTTTTATTAAAACGTTTTAATGTTGACATTATTGCAGGTGTCCCTGTCACCTCCCCTTCTGCAGATTTTGTACCTAGAACACTAACCTGATAAAAGCATACTAATGGGATAAAGGGTGTGATAAGGAAAGGGTTGAAGCTGCTGTGTTACATACAAAAAACAAAACATACAAAGACCAGAAGGCACTTCTGAAACGAGGCACGTGACCAAACGGAGCCGAGAGGAAGAGCCTGGGGTGAGGGGGCACGGTGCGCACACAACTCTCCTCTGCAGCCTGCTCCATCCAGACCCTCTTCCTTGGTGGCACAAATCGTGTCCATGCTGAAGAAAAAGGGCATGTGACCAATGTGACTCCCACCTGATACTGGTGTTCCCCTATGTGCTGATCACACAGAATCACCTGCTGAAGGAGGACTCATGTCATTTACTACCACCAGTAGATAAGAATTAAATGCTCTCACTCAATCCAATAACTGAACCTGTGAACTAGTCATCATATTTAGTCCCATTTGTCAGCTGAGGAAACAGAGTCTCAGATTAACTTCCAAAGTGGGACAGATAACACTCGGTATAGCTGTGAAACAATCGCACATGTGTGGCCCTCTCTCTCCCCAACACAGTGACGCCCTGGGAACAAGTGAGGGGGACGGGGGCAGTTTAAGAAAAATGTTAAAGGAATAGATCATGTAATGGCAAGAGGCAACTTAATAAATGTGTTTAAGTATAAAAAAGCTTAGAAAAAATTACTGTCCAGCTGGTCTTCACGGACACAGAGGCCTAATCTGTGTGAAAAAATATAAATGTCCAATTAGATATGGAGAAGAAATTTTAGCCTAAAGGGAAAAAATTAGGTAAATCTATAAAAAGAGGTTCTAGAATCTTTAGTCCTGTTTAAAAATGATCCCATTGCCCTAACCAGTTTGGCTCAGCAGTTGGAGCATCAGCCCATGGATCAAAGGGTTGCAGGTTCAATTCCCAGTGAAAGGCACATACCTGGGTTGCAGGTTCTATCACTGGCCTGGTTGGGGTCGTTCAAGAGGCAATTAATCAATGTGTCTCTCTCACATCAATGTTTCTCTCTCTCTCTCTCCCCCTCCCCTTCCCCTCTAATAAAATCAATGGAAAAATAACCTCGGGTGAGATTTAACAACAAAAGATCCCATTATAGTGAATAGGCATTTTGTTTTCTCTTTCATCTACTAGCAAGCTACTTAACCTCTTTGAACATAATTTTCTCATTTGCAAAACTTCATAGAATTCCAATAAGGATTAAAAGAAATGTCGGCCACAGTGTCAGCACGCAGCATCATCTCTCCCTCAAAAATGTCTTTTGTGGACAAAAAAAGGGGACACATACTAATCCTGACAAGCTTAGGGGAGACGTGTACAGGGCCTTACAAACCCAGAGACTGAAAGTAACCATGTAGAATGGTATGAACATAAAAACTCCTGACTAAAAGCCAGTCATGGCCAGTAGGCCAACAAAGGCCGGCATCTTCCTTGACAAAGGTCAATCTTTATCTTAATTGACTGTCTATTATTTTTTTTGCATCTAAGATAACATACCTTCGAAATGTCAGAGTAATCTCCTTCTCTGTATCCCAAGGCACAGTTTCTGAAAAGAGTAGCAGAACACAGAATCCTTCCCAAATACCAGCTCGTTCCCAAATACCAGCTCTGTGCTGTAATTCATCACTAATTATCCTACACCCACCAATGTAAAAGAAGTACGTGTCTGTTTTACTTTTTATTCAATCTCAGAGATTCCCCTCTCTACTTTCCCCCGCCTCCCTGATCTACCATCAGTGAAGTTCATGCAGTCCCTGCCCCTATGTCTCCTATATTGATTCTAATGTATAAAATAAACTGAAAAACTGCCATTCTCAGGAGCATTTTCTCAATCCATTGAGATTTTGCCTGGTCAATTTGGCTCAAATGAAACCTTATGAGACTTATTCTTAGGTTGGATGACACTCTTAACAGCTAGCTTTTGTAGTTCCTGCAACAAAGAAACCCTATTGTGTAGGAGGTCTTGAGCATCTAAATTCAGTACTGAATCACTGATTAGTGACTCCAAGAAAATGAAAAGAACTTAAAAATGACTGTTAACATTATTTAGACTGGTCAGGCAGATACAAAGGCATTCTAACTAGACCATGAGGGTTTCATGTGGCAAATGCAGAACCTTGAAAAGAAAAGAGGCACCCAAGTTCATCAGAGCTGGGCATTCAATGCCACAGAGCCTCTGTGCCAACAGAATACCAGAGGGTCCCAAGATCCTGCCCTCCCCAAGGGCTCTGTTTTTCTGTCTCTATTATGGTGCAACAAAGCACAGATGTCTGCCCTAATGCACTCAGAACTCAATGGTGTTGAACTCAACCCCAAGAGCATTCACTGGGCACCTCCTATGTGTATGGTGGCACATGGGAACTGGGAGATTCAAAGGGAAAGAAAGCATGGTCCCTGTCCTCTGAGCACTTACTGTCCAGTGGAAGCCAAGAAATGAACCATCAATGTTACAGACAAACAAATTACCTGGGGGTAATTGCTGAGCCAAGGTGTTCATATTCAAAGGGAGGAAAGAACCCAGGATAGGGAAACAGCACAAATAAAAGCTAGGAGTCTTTAAAGCCCACAGCATGTTATGAAGGGGAGAAGACCTTTGTGCCTAGAACACAGAGTCCAGCTAGAAATCAGATAAAAGACGTCTTGGGACAACATGCGGGGAAGTCCACACTGGGTGTGGCGCAAGAGCTGTGGCTGAACGCCCCGAGTCTGGAACCCTTGCACCGCTGGTCCTGATCACCTGCTGAGAGGAGACTGCAGCACTGAACTGAGCCAGGGCTGGCCACAGGGCTGGCCGCGACCCTAACGGAGCAGGCCCCCTCTTCGGGTGGGGGAGGAATAGGCAGAGCGCAGAGGATTTAGGGCAGTGAAAATACTCTGACCATGTATGAGACCATGCATCCATCGATACATGTCATTATACATTTTTCCAACCCCCAGAATAGGTGACTCTGGCAGGGGATGTGGATAATGGAGAAGACTATGCTGTGTGGGGGCGGGGAGTATATGCCAAATCTCTGTACCTTCCCCTCAATTTTGCTGTGGACCTAAAACTGCTCTAAAAGTAAAGTCTTTCTACACACGCGTGCACGCACACACACACACACACACACACTCTCTCTCTCTCTCTCTCTCTCTCTGTCTGTCTCACAGAGTAGCTGTTAACATTGGTCCTGAGAGGAAGGCCCTGGAATGGCTCCCTAAGTGCAGAGCTGAGGGAGGTGAGTGGCAACACTTCCCTCAGGGCAGTGAGCCCTCGGCTGTTCCCCTCCGGGCCCGGGTCGGGGCCCCAGAGCTGCAGCTCCTCACAGCCCTGAACAGACAGGGCTTCTTGCTCTGCCTGATGAGAGCCACCTGCTACCCCACCCAGGCCCGAGCTTCCACCCAGGCCCGGGCTCACCCCCGCCAGGCACAGCCTTCTTCCTCACCTTCCACTGCGCCAGGCCAGGCGTCGAAGGTGGCCGTGGAGCCCCAGAGCAGAGCTACCGAATGTGATCAGCTCGGGTCCTTCCCAAGTCGGCCCTAGCATCCTGGGACAAACAGGGGGCACCAGGCATTCCCACAGGGCTCCCAGCAACAGCTCCTGAGGAACTCTGAGGCAATACTTGCCCCGTACACAGTACCACGGTGGAGTCCGAGATATATGACGTCCTGTCCTCAAAGTGTGAGTTAATAAGCCTGAAATTAATGGCAGGAGCCCCTAACTAGTCTCTCCACATCTCTAACCCATTGTCACAAAGTGTCTGGGATGAGACTGTAAAATGCCTATCTGATTATGTCACTTATAGCCCAAAGCCCTCTGACTGCTTCGGATAAATTCTAAAATCCAGATCCCATAGGATTCTGCATGATCCGACCCCTGCCCATGTCTCCAGTTTCTTTATACCACTCACTCTTCCCCCTGCCCAACAGGTCCCAGTAACATGGATCCTTTTCTATTTCTCCGAGAAACAACGTCTAAGCCTTCACAAATGCTGACCCAAGTGTTGCTTCCTCAGAGAGGCACCCCCACGGCCCCCGACTGGGCAAGCTCCCTGCCAAGGCACTTGTTCCAAAGCACTGGTACAGCCAGAATGCTGCAATTAGGAGAAGCCACCTCCCCTGCCGGGCTGCAAACTCCAGGACACGTCTGCCTTCCTCACTGACAGGGCCTGGTGCACACAGTGTTCAATGAGTAACTATCAAATGAATGAGAACATGAATGAATGGAGACCAAAGGTGAACAAGAGTAATTACCATAAGGCAGGGTACTGGAGTGCATCTAATAACTAATTTTAGTCCAATGTCCTCACGTTACAAAGGGTGAAACTGATTCTAAGGTGAGATGGCTTCTCGTCACACATGCTCCACACAGTTGTTCCACACTGTTTAATAAGTGTCATTAGCGTGTTCCTATAATTCTTCAAAGTGCATCCTTTTTCTGTTCTGGTATTTATTCAATGTGTGCAACAAAGAAAACACACTACTAACATAAAGGCTTAGAGTGTTTAGAGACTTAAAAGGAATGAAGCCTTATGAAGACTGTCAAGACCATCAGCCCCTGGATGCTCCTCCCTCTAAGGGACACGAGAAAGGAAGGGCAGCAAGTCACAGTCACCATCACCCAGACTCATCCCGGCTGGGTCTCCCAGTGCCCAAGAGAAGGACTCCTGAATCCAAGTGAGAAGTGGGGAGAAGCCTGAGCCTGTCCCAGCTTGGCTGGCGGCTCACAATACTACAAAGTACCTTCAGACTGTAGAAGCTCCACGCATGCTGGTGTCAGAGCTCACCAACATGTATGGACTACAGACCATGTGTCAGGTCTCTTTCCAGGTGTTATCACATTTAACAGGTATCATTAACTGTTTTGCAAAAGAAAACCTGGTGCTGTCCGAGAGGAGAGGTGAAACTCGGCAGCAAGGTCAGCTGAGTAAAAACTTTTCTCTCTCTCTGAAAGGTGCCTTTCCACACCGGAGCAAGTGTTTTTTGTAAACGTTGAAAACCCTTACATTCAATCATGAATTGTGAAGCAGATGTTAACATTGAAAAGGGAAAAAAAAGATACTTTTAAAAAGACATCTTTACACTTCCTAATAAATGATATTTGCTAGTTTTGCTTGTTGACTACACTTTAACAGAAAACGGGGCTCAGAGTGAAACAACTTTTTTAACCTGTAGTTTTAAAAAAAGGTGGAACTAGAGAGGTAAGATATATTTGGGCAGGGGTAGATTTCATAAGCCAATGATAACCAGCTAAGACTGACAGCCTCTCTGGGATCAAATAGCCCAGGCCAAAGGCAACAAACAGTAAGCAGCCTGGAGAGAATGAGCGGTCCCCAGAACACTACACCGTGTGAAATCCCATGCCAACAGGGAACTACAAACATCTCGCTAACACAGTGCGATGCCACTTGCATGGTAAGAACGATGCTGACTGCTGACAGCAGTGTAAACTGGTAATCTGGAGGGCAATGAGAAGTACCTGTTAAATCTGAAGTGTGCACACCTTTTGACCCTCTAACTGTAAACTCCACTCTCAAGTCTGACCCCAGAGCAATGGTTCTCAAAGTGTGGTCTGGAACCTGAGACTCTTTCAAGAGATTCGTGACATCAAACCTATTTTCCCAATAACATTAGGTTGTTATTTGCCTTTTTCTTTTTTGGTTAATCCTCATCAGAGGATATTTTTTCCAGTGATTTTTTTTTTTTTTTTTAGAGAAAATAGAAGAGAGGGAGGGAGGGAAGGGGGGAGAGAGAGAGAGAGAAACATTGATGTGAGACACATCGATTGGTTGCCTCCCACATGCACTCTGACTGGGGCTGGGGGTGAAACCTGCAACACAGGTACAAGCCCTTGACTAGGAATTGAACCCGTGACCCTTTGGTGCATGGGCCGACGCTCTAACCACTTAGCAACACTGGCCAGGACAGATATCTACCTTCTTATTTTCATTCTGTCATTAGTGTATACAGTGGAGTTTCTGGAGGCTACTGACATGAGTTATAGCCACATAATGAATGAGAAGCAAACAGGAGAAGGCAGTGGTCTTCTACTACGCTAGACGTGAAGGAGATTTGTGAAACTGGAAAACAATGCCACTCTTCTTACTAGGTCTTATTTCTGAAGTTATTTTTCTTTTCATCAGAATGTATTATACATGTTAACATGTGATGGGCTTATTTCAAATTAACAAAAAATGTTGAATATTTCTCATTTTTAATTTCTAATTTGATAACTACCTACAGATATAGCCCACAAAAACTCTTTGGAATACACAATAAAATTTAAGAGTGTAAAGTGGTCCTGAGACCAAAGAGTTTGAGACCCACTACATTCTGAATGAGGAAGCACGTGCAGGGATGTTCACGAACCATTGTCTGCAGTAAGAAAACGTGGAATGAACCTGCGTGTCCCTTAATAGAAGGGCTCCACTTTCCGTAATCATATTACAGAAAATGATGCCACATCTCAACAAAGTGAAGCAGATTTACACACACTGACAAGAAAATATCTCCACATATTACAGTAAATGAACAACCTACAAATTTTTAATACACGGCATAATATCTGTTAAAAATGTAATAATGGTAAAATGTTAATAAAATCCATTTTTTCCTTGGGAACCTAGATCAGTGTAAAAGGAAACACACAAAATCAATAACAGTAGTTATTTCTGAGAAACCAAGATTGGGGTATGTAAAAAGACAAACAAAAAAACCCACAGGGCTTTAATTTCTTCTCACTGTCCGATCTTGACCACAAAGACAAAGACATGCAGACATTTATCAAATTAAAAGTATCTGGAAGCTCCCCTCTGCTACCCTCAGTAACCCCTGACATGCAGCTGTGCCATGCTCCACCAGAGCCCAGAGCTCCCAGACTGCGTCCCCTTCCTTCTCCATCTGCCCAAACTCTCATTGCCTGGGTCCGGGGTTTGAGAAGAAAGCAGACCAAGGACACAGTCTACAGGGGAAGGATGGTGTTTGTGTGGTTTTTGGAAAGGAGGTCACTAATCCAAACCTAGTTTTTGCAAAGCTCCTGAGACTTCCGTTCGGTTTCTGCTGGAATGGGAATTCCATCTATTTTGCAATAACATTATTTTCCAGTCTCATTTTTTTTCTTCCGTTTTTCTTGAGGTGGTGGGGTGGGGTGACAAAAAAGGAAGCAATAAAGAATTAAATAGGATCTTGTAATTCACTGTGTCTTTTTTTTAAGGGAGAAGGGAGGGAGGCGGCCTGCGGCCCCGACCCCAACAAGAGGGGCCCCAGGCCAAGAGGCCTGAGATCCACTGCCACCCACACCGGTTCCAGTCCCAGCCCAGCCCTGGTGGTGGGAGAGGAGGCAGCACTGGCGAGGACTGACTCCACACCTCCGGGGCACCCTGCCTCCCCTCTTTCCCTCCCAACGTGGGAAGGACCGGGACAAACCCCTGTGTGGAGGGCTGACTTTCACTAGATGGCAGCGAGGGAGCTGCTCTGCTGTGTACAAAACCAATTCCCTGGGTCTGTTCAAGTCAGGGAACAGTATGCACTGAATCAGAACAAATGCTTTTTGGGTAAGTTCTAGTACATATTTAAAGTCAATCTCATCATTACTAAATGTTTGCTACTATTTCCCAATTCATATTTCTTGCTCTATTAATTACATCTTATAGGTAATATAATAACACTTGGATCCCCAAATGCTAAAACACATGGACACCTCTGATCATTCTTGTCATTTACACCCTCTATTGAATGTCTATTATGTATCAAGTTTTCTGCTGGAAGCTGTGGACAGAGCAGTCAACTCAACCCAATGAAAGTCCAGTCTGGTGGGGAGACTAGTCAACAAATAATACCAATAATTACCTAACTGCAACTTGCGGTAAGTGTTAGGAAGGAAATTTATAGTGTGCTCCAAAGTTGCCCAAAGTTGCTCCAAAGAACCCAAAGGGGTTCTGCTTTCTTAAAACCAGGAGCACATCAAAATGCCCCCTCCAATCTTCTGATAGAGTCACATTTAGAGGAAGTGAGGGGTGTGGGGCGTACGGGCAACATTTTCCCTACTTATCTGAAATCAGAACTCAGGAATGCAAACTATCCTGGAAGATGATTTCATCCTTCTGGGAAGTGATAGTGTGCTCTCTTCTCTTTTCCTTCCAATATTGGGAGGAGGGAACATTTACAAAGATTTATGCAGACACAAGCTTCATGTGTCATAGTAGAAATTTTGAAGAACCTAAATGTACATTACTAGAGGAGTGCTTAGAGGAATTATGATAAGAATATACTAGGTGCCCTGGCCAGTTTGGCTCAGCAGTTGGGGTGTCCGTCCACAGACTGAAGGGTCTCGGGTTGGATTCCCGGTCAAGGGCATGTACCTGGGTTGCAGGTTCAATCCCTGGCCCGGGTTGGAGTCATGTGGGAGGCAACCAGTCAATGTGTCTTTCTCACATCAATGTTTCTCTCTCTCTCCCTCCCTTCCACTTTGGCTAAAAATCAATGCAAAAATATCCTCGGGTGAGGAGTAACAACAACAACAAAAGAATACGGAATATGCTCCCTGCCTACTAAAAAATAATGAGTTGACTCTTATGTACTGACACAGAATGCTGCCCAAAACACTAAGTGAGAAAAAGCAAACCACTGTGGTATGACTCAGTTTGTTTTAAAAGATGGGCACACATGTTCCATCAGTGCAGACCAAGGGGCCCTGACGGCTGCACAAATGCCCACACAGTGGTCCCCTCCACCACACAATGAAGGAGGTTTATGACTCCTTTAGCATGAAAATATATTTAGTGCAACATATTCTGTACAATATATTTAGGTGCTATTCGTTCAATAAAAACACAACAAGAATGTTAACAAAGAGAACCAGTTGCACGTCAGCAGCCACTCCAGACAGCAGGCATTTTTCTGGAAGGGGCCAGGAGGCTTTCTGGACTCTTCCGTTTCAAGTATGAATTGAGAGGTGCTATACACTGAGACGCTAAATATTACCCCTTCTTACAGAAATCCTGAAAAGAATCAACCAGCTCTGCCGTTTAGTACATGATGAAAAGAAACTTCAACATATTCCCAAAGATGTGACTAAATTCAGCCACAACAGAGCAGATGACTTAAGCCACCCAGCTGCTGACTCAGATGGAGAAAACACAAGGGAAACTGTAAGCAAGTACGTAGTATCAGAAGCAGCTGCAGTTATATCTGTCCTTTGGCTCTCTGGGGCTGGCCCGACGCCTGCCTGTGATGATAGCAGCAGAGCGCAGTTAACTCGAAGGGACCAACCCTCTGTCCAGAATTGGGGCTGCCCGCTGGGAGGGCAGCAGGAAGAGAGCTCCCTGGGCAGACCAGACTCCCTTTCCCAGGGGGGCCCTAGCTGCCTCCACTGCTCATCTGGTCCAGCCGGCCAGGCTCAGGGCAAGAAGCATCCTGGCAGGAGACCAGGGCTCTCCTTTCCTGAGGTCTCCTAATACTTCTGGTTAGGGCCCCAGAGAATCAAAGCAGCCTCTGAGGAGGCCCTGCATAACCCTACGCCTAGGGCACTACAAACCTTCTCCAAGTCCCCAAGAACATGGACCTTGTTCAGAGTCTGAGCCACGGAAAGGGAGCGGCACACTCAGGGAATTCACTTCTTCAATAGTTCGTATGAATACTGCTAGAATTTCAGAGCTTGACGGCCACATGGTCCAATTATGCTAGTATCCACACGGCTATTTCCTAAATCTCTCTCTCCCTCCCAGGGTGAGATGTGCTACACCTCCAGAGGCCTCTGGGGACAGCTGTGTTAGAAAGGGGGGTCCTAGAGCTCTGTTTTCCTGCAGCTTCCACACTGGGCCACGCAGGAAGCAAAGGGCCAGAACCTCCACGGAGTGGACTCTACCTGCGGCCACCCTGCTGGTACCCAGCAGAGCCTAATGGTCAGTTTGCTGCTCTGCCCGGCAGTCTCTATGGCCTGGGAAGGTTCTGTCCCTCTTTTCTAAAAGGAACCCAGGGGGCTGAAGTACTGAGAAAATGAGCCAAAGGCTGAGAAGCCTTTAATATGACACCCAGTATGTTTTCTCATGTGAAGACAATCTCTCTCTAACCTTCAACAGTCCCCTCCCCTCATTGGCAAGATTTAGGTACCGAGAGAAGATAATGAAGTATCTTGTAGGTGAGGCAGCCATAGGGACAGGTTATAATGCAGTGGGCAATGCATGGCAATAAAAGACTCCCCCAGGTGCCAGAGAGGCAGGGAGCTCATCTCATGAGGGAGGATGAAACAGGTTTCAAGTCTGCAGACCTATTTTACTCTGGGCCGGTGCTCATTCACCAAAGTGGTGGGCAAGAGTGCCTGCTCCATTGAAGGTACTCTTCTTTCTGTTGTTGCTGTTCTCCTTTATTGCTTTGTTTTTGTACAAAAGCTGAATTTGCACAAAACAAAATGCTGCACGACATGACCCCCCGTCAAACTCCAGGTACTACTTTATGTACCACTCCTCTCCTCTCTAGAGTCTTTCTTCTGGCTTTATCTAATGCGTCTGAACCTGGTAGGTCTTCCCTTGTTCTGATGGCTTCATCCCATGTGCCTGTCCTCAGCTTGGAGGTCTTGAGCATTTGAGCAGACATGGGAGTCTGCTCTTCAGCCAAGTCCCGGGCAACCTTCAGCAACCTGGTGCTCAGAGCTCTACACCATCTTGTCAGTGAATCACACACAACTGAAGGATGTTATCTGTCAGCATGTCTGTTCTAGTGCCCCGCTGGGTGGGAAACTCCCGCAGGGTGGGGAGAGGGCCGTGCCTCAACGTCCTTTCATGTCCCCAACACCCAGCATTGCATTGCCGACAGCATAAGGGCATGTCCTTGCTGCATAAACCCACTCCCAATGCCAACTAAATGCCTCTCAGACAACTCATCAATTTGGATGAGTCTATAGTATTACCGGTGCAAGTGCCTCAGGTGTTCCTCTAATATGTGACCCGAGGTGAAGTTTGACCATGGATGGTAATCAAATCCTCCTTCCTGGCATCAGGTGCCCAAGACTTGTTCCTCCATGACAGTGACCATGCCTCATTTATGCCTGGGTCCTCCATGCCCAGCACTGGGCCCAGTCCATAGTTTATACTCAAGGGACATTTGCTGAAGGGAGAGACTATCTCCAGGACCCATGCTACTTGGTGGTTTTCCTTCCTACTGGAAACCTCAACACCCGGCCATCTAGAAGGTGGAAGAAAACCCCATAGCTATGCCTACTCAGAGACAAGGAAAACCGAACACTTAATTTTTCCACAACAAATTTGGCAACTTCCTGAGAAGATGAACAACGTAGTGCCACAAATCACAAAATCAAACTCACTGTAACCTTTTTCTAACCAACTCTTCCCTCAATTCGCGGTTTCTATCAACACCACATTTCCCCACTCACCCAGGCCTGCAGCCTTCCCAAAACTTTCACCTGTCTCTGCCCTTCATGGCCTATTAAAAACACAAGGTACCCAAGTGCTGCCTGTTGCTCCCCAATCTCTCAGAAATCAGCCCTTCCCATCCTTTCCCTTCCATTCCTGGCCCCCATGCATGCACAAGACCTCAACCGATGCCCCATCTTGCAGCCTCCCGCCTCCCTAACTCCTCTCCCTTCCTTCACAGACTCTACATGCCACCATCAGGCTACTACTTATTTACTGCTGTTTTCAACCGGTCCACACTTTGCTCAAATAAGAACTCTGTAGTTTTTAAACCATCAAGTCTGTAAGCTTCTGGTCTAAGTGACCCGGGCCCACATTCACTCTCTGTCCCAGGAGCCCCGATTAATCCTCCTGCCTCAGCTTGGCCCATCACTGTCTCTCCCCTTGCAGGAAGATGTAACATTTTTTGCCATCTCAAAATCTTGGCAAAGGTCTCACTTCTGCTTATCCAATCCCACCCACGCTCCAAGACTCAGGGCCAGCCCAAGTGCTCACAAAGGTCCAGCCCCGCCAGCTTCTCCCTTTCCCTCCCCACAGAACTGTCTCTAGCTGTCTGCCCTACATCGCCTTCCTGTTGACTCAAATGCTCTCTCCTGTGCCGAAAGTCAGAAGAGCTGAGGAGAAAGACCATACACTTTTCTAGCCACGTGATCCTGCCCAAACCACCAGACTTTCTCACAGCACTGTTATGATCAAGCGAGAATTTACATGAAGGGGGCTCATTCATCTCACATTCATAATAAGAACGTCCAGGTGGAAAATGTTGGTATCTCTCTATAATCTGCCAAGTACAGGTATTTCCCTTCATTCACAATCCTGCGGCGCTCAGGTTTCAGTAAATATCAATTAAAATAAGATAACAAAGGGAGAGCATACTCTTCATGGAGAACGTGTCTGCATATCTAACGTTTAACCACTCAGGAACTTCTCTGGTACACAATTTTAGGTGAGGGCACAAATGTGTGTAGGGTTAAAGAGGGGAGACCGTTGTTCTGGGCAAATCTGGTGGCAAGGGTGCCGTTCGTAAGAGTGGGGCATGAACACTAAGCCGCCGTTGGGATTGTGGGGCGCAGGAAACAACCGAGGAATAGGGTTGTGAGCAGAGTCCACGGGGTTATCAATGAAGCACGTGGACAAAGAATGCAGGATACCGTAACACGGGGGCTACCTTTCTCCCCACGGCTCGGCCCGTCTCAGCACCGAGCACTGCCGGGGCACACGGCAGAATCGCGCTCAGACCCGGGCGCTCCCACGGAGCCGGCCCGGCCCGCCCTCCTCCGCCCGCCACGCCCCTGCCGCCCGCGGCCCTACCGATGGAGATTTCCTGCGCGTAGGCCAGCGAGATGAGCAGCAGCGGCAGCCCCACCGCGATGTACGTGACCATCTTGTCCACGGCCAGCTCCAGCCGCAGCCCCTTGAACTTGGGCTCCGAGGGCTCCTTCAGCAAGAAGTCCGAGAACACGTACTCGGTGGCCAGGTGGGCGATGGCCATGGCTGCGGCGCGCCGGGCTCGGCCTGGCACGCCCGGGGACAGCCCGGCAACTGCCGGTGTCGGGAGCGCTGCGTGGCTCCTTCACCCCGTCGCCGGCCCCGCCCGAGGCTTTCGCTTTCCCTTTGCTGGCTCCCGGGTTGCTCCCACAGCCCCCCGCCTTTGTGCCGCCGCGCTCCCCGCTGGGCGCACGAGCTCGCGCGCTCGCCCTCGGCCGCCGGCGCAGACCCGCCCCCGCGCGCTCGCCCCGCGCAGGTTCCTGCGGCGCGCGCGCCACCGGCTTCGCGCCTACCGGAGAGGCGTGGGCGCCAACCCGGGAACAAAGTGCTTCCCTCTCCCTCGGCCCCTCCGCTCAGCCCGCTCGGCCGCGCTCTTCCGGAACCGGGAGGGAGACCGAGGACCCCGGGGCGTGGAGTTTCCGGAAACCGCGGTGACGCGGGGCGGAGGGGCTCGGCAGCATCCCGCGACCCTCGCATCTACTTCCCCGTGGAGAGAATTCCCTCACTCTGCTCGTTCTCGCGCTCCTCCCATCCTCATTCCCCCACTGCCATGGCACCCTCACGGGACTTTGGAAACATCTCTAAAAGCAACCTCATAGCCGGTGGACAGAATGGCCCCTTTTTAGGCCCCACCCACAACATTTCCACTTGGTGAATCAGGTTAAAAGGAGCTGCGGATGCTCCAAAGACCAATGGGTACCACAAAAGCCAATCGCGCGGCGTAGGCCCTTCCAGGAGCTCTGAGTGAAGGGAAGAGCTGGTCAGCGGTGGTGAGCCCTGAGTGTGACTGGGCCTCAGGCCTCAATTCTCCCTGCTCAGTCCGAGCTTCTCCTCCTGCTTTCCCTGTCGGTCTTGGTCTGGGAGCCTGCAGAGGGGTGGCCAAGGATGAGTGCATGTTGGGGGAGAGCATCTTCTGAATCACTTACAGAAAGGGGATGTTGAGAAAATAAACAGGAGATGCTCTAATCAGCAACATAAGGAGCAGATGGAACCTTTAAACACGAGGCCTCCTTGGAGCCAGGCTGGGCTGCCTTCTCTGCTGTGTGTGTGTGGTGGTGGTGGTGGTGGGGGGGTTCATGTTCACAAGCCTCTTCTATATGCTTTCAACTCCCACATGTACGTCTCCATCCTGGCCTATCCTCTGAGCCCTGGTCCAACAGCCTGCACAACTCTCCACTTCGATGGCTCCCTGGACTTCAAATTCATAATGGCCAGAACTGCAGTCCTCATCTTCTCCTCAACCTGAACTCCAATCTTCTACATCTTGCTAAATGCATCACCATCCACCCATCTGTCCAACATTTCCATTTCTCCCAGCTGCCATAACCAACTTCCAATTCTCTTGCTTCTCTCTCCTAAATATAGAAAATCTGGCCGTTCTCTCCTTGTACTTCCAACACACCAATTCAGGCCACCAGTCTCTCTCCTAACCAAATATAGGAATATATCCCCTAGGCCTGCAAGTCAGTCTCTCCCACAGCTGCCAGAGGGAGCTTTTAAAAGCTCCAGTCTGGTTATGTCACCTCCCCCTTCTTAAAGTGTTCATTACTTTTAGGATAAAATCCAAAAGGCTTAGCATGGTCACTGCCTGCCTCACCAGCTTCACTATACAGTTCTTCAAGTTTATCAGGCTCCTCGGCTCCCCCAGCCCCTCCTTTGCCCAAAACATTCCCGTAGTAGCCTTTTCCCTGGCCAACTCTTATTCACCCTCTTGATTTCAGATAGATGTCTCGTCCCCAGGAAAGTCTTCTCCGAGTACACTAAACTAGATAAGGTCACTTTGTTGTATATTCTTACAATATTGTCACTACTAGTTACTAGCTGTGGGCCTTGGAAAAGTTACTTGACCCTCCTGTGCCTGTGTTCTCATCTCCAAAGTGGTTATACGTCTTATGATTGTGATAAGGATCAAATGACTTAACCTATATAAAGCGACTAGAACAGCTGATGAGTTCTATTGCAACTGATGAGTGCTATATAAGTTATGTTATTGTTGCCTTCAATTTTTTCTTAATAATAATCATAACTGTAATTCAACAAGTGTTTGTTTGTTTATTTAATGTTTGTTTCCCCCTTTATATGGTAAGCTACACGAGGGCAGGTTCATATCTATGTATACAACTCATATCTAACACGTAACACAAATACCTTGTATATAGTGGGTCTTTTAATAAATATTAAGTGTCTGAAGGAATCTGAAAATGTTTCACCTTGAAAATTGTTTCAAAACAAGTAGCCCAACTTATACTCCTTTATCCACACACTCAAGGCATATGTTGTAGGCCAGAGATGGGCCAGTTCTGGGCTTGCTGGATGGGGAAGCAAAGATGACGTGGACACATTCCGTTTCCTCAAAGACCTCATGGCTTAGTAAGAGGAATAAAGCATTATTGTGGTGTGACAGAGTCAAAGAAAGACTACTAGAGAATTGAGGTCCAAATAAGAGCCATTTATTAGCCAGCCGGTGTCTGATTCCGAACACCTCTGTGACAGTCTTTAGAGACCAGCCTCGATATGCTTTATTACATGCCTTTTATACCTTACAGCAAAAGTTTAATGATAGAAGAAAATAGGATCTTCTTGATATAATGCCCAGGGCTACAACAATGCTGTATAGAATTAGTTTGCCTTGTGGATAACAGGTACACCCAGGCACACCCAGGGACACCCAGGCACACACAAGAACCCAGGAACACCCAGGCATTTCAAGGTAGCCCTGAGCTGCACAAACACAATGCAAGCCAATTCCTTGAGATTGTGGGGGAGGTCGAATCTCTGGTTCAAGACCTCTAGGCTCTGTGGACTCTGTCAGACACGTAGCCGGCTCCTAACAATTTCTTGGTTCAGGGGGTCTTTACAAAACAGATTCAGCTAGATGGCACACAGTGACTTTTCTAATCAAAAATTATGGAGCTATAAACATGTCAGCACAATAATTTACCAATCATCAATGAACATGTCAGCACAACATGTGCACAATTAACCATATGCAAGTTGGAAAGGGTGATTTGTGAAAGATGTGGTATGCCAAGCAGGGTGTGTAAAAGAGCGGGGCCTAGATGGATCTGCCTTTTTGTGTCAGGCAGAGCTGAGATGGGAGCTTTCTAGGAGCAAATGAAAGCATGGATGCTGTGATGCTTCTCTCCTTGTCAAAATCTGCACATCTAACAGGCTCAAATGTCCCTTCTTCTGGAAGCCTTCCTGATCCCTCAGTTGTGATGAATCACTCTCTCCCTACTACTTTCTTCTTCTGGTCCAGCACTTAGCTCATTTTGCCGGATGTGATGGTGTATTGCATCTCTGCTTTCTCATTACATATAGAATTCCTCTGCGGATCTGGGCAGAATCTGCAGTCTTGTGAATTGCTCTCAACCCTGGCAGAGTTTTTTTTTACATTTAGCAGGAAGTCAGTCCACGTGTGTTGAATTTACAATAGAAGCAAGAAAGAGAACTTGCTGGGAAATAGGAAGTAGAGACATCTAACACTGCTAAAGGAAAGATGAAGAGGGTGGGGCCAGAGAAGTAGTCTGGCCCTTTTTCCATCAAGTATTAGGAAGTGTTTGTAGAGAAGTAATGTAAGTAGAGTTGTGCTTTTGAAAGATGAATCTTTCGGCCACCTGGAGAGTGGATTGGAGCGCGGATTGGAGCGCAGAGTGGAGGTGGAGAGGCCAGGTAAGAGGCTGTCGAAATTTTGCACATGGGAAGTAATGAGAGCCCAAATTGGTGCCCTGCCTTTGAGGATAGAGATGAATGGCACAAAAGAAAGTGCTAGTTAAGGGAGACATTTTTCCTACTATAAAAATCAAATCAAACAATCTGACATGTGCCAAGGGTCTTTGGAAGGAAAAAGAGAAAGCAGCTTCAACTCCTAGATTTGCCACTGAATGCTGGGTGATTAAGAATGTGTCACTGAAAATCTCTGAGCCTCAGTTCCCTCATTCACCAATTAAGGATGATACTGCCTACCTGATCAAGTTGTTCTGAGCATTACTTGTGATAATATATTTAACAGTGCCTGCCTCATCATGGGTGCTTAGCATTTGATAGTTGTCATTACCAACCTCAGGAATTTAAGGTGTCACACATTGCTTTTTTTTAAAAAAGATGCCCACTCTCAACACTTTTATTTATTATTATTTTTTCCACCACTTTTATTTATTTATTTTTTTAATATGTTTTTTGCACCTGGCTGGTGTGGCTCAGTGGTTGAGTATCCACCCATGCACCAAGAGGTCACCAGTTCAATTCCCAGTCAGGACACATGCCCAGGTTGTGGGCCAATCCCCAGTGGGAGCATGCAGGAGGCGGCCAATCAGTGTTCTCTCTCAGCGATGTTTCTATCTCTCTCTCTCCTTCCTCTCTCTCTCTAAAATCAATAAAGAAAAATATATTTTAGCGAGAGAGGAAGGGAGAGATAGAGAGATTTGAGAGAGAGAGGAAGGGAGAGGGAGAAGGAGAACCTCTATGAGAGAGAACATTGATCGGCTGCCTCCTACACAGCTCCTACTGGGGATCAAACCCACAACCTGGGCATGTGCCTTGACCGGGAATCAAACCAACAGCCTCTTGGTGCATGGGTTGACGCTCAACCAGTGAGTCATACTGGCTGTGCAACATTTCTTTTTTTAGTAGACTTTCATTTCTAGAGCCATTTTATAGTTACAGAAAAATTGAGCAGATGTATGGGTACAAAGAGTTCCCATACACCCCCACTTCTGTACCCATTCCCCCTAATATTAACATCTTATATTGCTATGGTACATTTGTTACAATTAATGAACCGATATTGATACATTAATATTAATTAAAGTCTACATTATCCAGGTTTCCTTAACTTTTACTTTGTATCGTTTTTCTGTTCTAGGATTCTATCCAGGATACCACATTATGTTTAGTTGTGTGGATGAAAAAGGGGCCACATACTAAACCTGACAAGCTCAGGGGAGACCTGCATGATGGGCCTTATAAACTCACAGACTGAAAGTAACCACACAGGATGATCTGAACATAAAAATTCCCAACTGAAAACAAGTCATGGCAGGTAGTCACATCCTAGGCCGATATTTTCCTTGACAAAGGTCAATCTTTAAGTGTGCCTGTCAATTTTGCATAAGATAACATACCTTTGGAATGTCAGAGTGATCCTCTTTTTCCAGACTCCTCAGGGCACAATCTCCCATCAGTGCAAGAGACCACAGAAACCCTCATTGTTATCTTATTGCCCAAATACCATCTCTGTGCTGTAAATGTTAATTGTAAACTATCCTATTTGTACCAATGTAAAAGAAGTACGTCTCTTTGTTTTACTGTTTATCCAATCTCAGAGATTTCTCTGCTTGGCTTTGTCCCGCCTCCCTAATCTACCACCAATGGATTTCACATAACCCTGCTAACGTCTTCTCCTTTGATTCTAGTGTATAAAATAAGCTGTAAAACTGCCATTCTCAGGAGCATTTTCTCAATCTGTTGAGATTTTGCTTCCCAACATTGTTGTTAGTTTGGCTCATATAAACTCTTGTAAGACTTTCTTAGGCTGGACAGTCTTTTCTCAACATTTACCTAATGCAGTCGGCAGGATTCTGAAGAAACTCATCCAGGACCACCCCAGAGACCCAGACCTGGTGCTAGGTACCAGCAGGGGCCCATTGAGCCCCTCCAGATCCCTGCTTCACATCAGATGAACTTGGGTGAGTTACCTCTTGGAATCCAGGACTTTCCCTTTGCTTGTGGGAGGGGGTCTAACTTTATTTGAGTTGTTCTTAGAAAATCCTTGAGGTGGTACTAAAGGCTAGGAGTTGAAATTATTGGCTAGTCTTAATTTCAGCTTTTCAATTGGAACTACTTACTGCGAGTCTGAACAAAATTTTTTTGCTAGATAAATGAGAACTTGAATTCATTCAGCTTTCAAGAAAGAGGGAATACAAATCAACCTTGCTAAAAGGAGACATTCTACACTATTTTCAAGGGCTTATTAACCAGCTTAAAGGAATTGATAGTAACTGATTCATTTCACAGTGTGTGCTCCCAGAAGATAAAGACTTCAAAGACCATGGCTTACAATCAGGAAATTTAGTCTATTGGAAAAGACATCAAATAAAAGGTATTACAAACAGGTATTACTAACTAATCCAGGTGCAGCCAAACCTAACAGAGTTGACTTATGGGTTCACATTTCTCATTTTAAAAAGGTGCCTAACTGCAAATGGACATCTACTCCTGTCTCTGACCCTTACTTCTACCTACGGTGGAGATCCAAGACTCTCCCAGGACGAAAAGCTACGGACATCAAAGGCAGACTGCTATCCCAAGACATGGACAAGGCTTGTACGCCTACAAATTAATATTGAACTGAGGGACATTTGTTTCATCACTTTTTTGCCCACTAATAATAGTTCAATTTGTTCTTTGAACTTTTCTTGAACCTTGTTCTTATATCATTATTGTTCATGATTGATGAAGATACATGTATAAAATGATTCTTATATTGCTATTATCCTTCTTGTGGGTTTCTAATGGAAACAATATCTCTCTCTTCAGACTTCCTCCCTTATTGAATATGAGAAGTTTAACTTGGGTACCTGCAAATCTTTCCCATCTACTAGAAAATAATACTCTGATCATCGTTTATCTTAATGAGATTAATACCTTGTTAGCCACGCATTGGTCTTCTCCTACTGTTAATGTAAACTTTGGTACATCTTTTTCTGGATATATCTATTATAAAGGACCCATCTTGGGAAAATACCTTCAAGAACACCTCCCTGATAATTCTTCTGGTAGAATTCTATATGAATCTAATTTAGATGAGTATTGTGTAGCTGTAGGAATGGATGATAAAAATCTAAGAAAAATACCTGGATATGATGGAAGAAGACTTGCGGCAGCTTGCCCTGTCTGTTATAGTACATTTTGTCCTCAGACTCACCAGCCATGCTCTTGTGGCTGGGTGCCTATAGAACAGAAAAGGAATCAATGGGTCCCCTTTTCAGAAATTATTGGGATTACTTGGTGGTAGATATGTCTGTAACTACCTCACCCTCCTTGCATCCTGGATGCTTGTAAGGAGCCCTATGGAATATTCAAACTCTAACTCACTTTGGGGTTACTTCTACTCATTTAATGATGGCATAAAAAACTCAACATTTTGGGGTCTATTTCAAATACCCCAATAGCTCCCAAGCCATAGCCATCCAATGGCAACAAGATTCCTGGTGGATCCAACAACATTGACCCACTATAAGAAACAAAAGGGGAATATTTAGAGGATTAGGGGCAGGCCTTGGTATTCTGGGACAAGCTAAATTTGCAGTTAATAAAGAACATCATTTATTAGAAAAAAGACTCTTTATCTAAAATAGGTCATGTAGAGGAAATGTTGTTTCACAAAGAAGGAAAGAGATGGGAAACAGCATGGAAAGATCATGAGAACTTAGCTCACTGGATAAAATGTACTCAACAGACTATATAAATTCCTTTTATTCTAGTGTATAAAATAAGCTGTAAGTTACAAAAATGTCTAATCACTATGTTGCACCCGAAACTAATATAATATTGTATGTCAATTGTAAGTAAAAAAAATCTTTTGTTATTAAAAAATAAAAATAATTCAAAAAAATAAGTTGTCACACTGCCATCCTTGGGAGCATTTTCTTAATTCATTGAGATTTTGCTTCCTAATAATTATTGTCAGTTTGGCTCAAATAAACTGTTATAAGACTTTTTCTTAGGCGTTCTTTCGTTAATAGTTGTCATGTCTCCTGGCCATGAGCAACTCTTGGCCATGAGAGTTTTTTAGACTTTCCTTGTTTTTGATATTGCTTTTTAAAAATCACTGGAAGGTACATTTTGGGGTTACATAACCCTCCCTGCCCTCACCCCCTGCCACAGTGTTATTTGTTAGAAGGAGGCCAATGCAGTTGTGGGCCTCAAAGCTACTGTCCGAGAACTGTTTTGTTTGTTTGGGACCCTTAACTTTTGACACTTAAGTATGAGACCCTTTGCAACCAAAATAGTCAAAATCAAAATAGTCGAGCTCACTACACTGTCTGTTCTGTTTATATATTCATTCGTTCATTTATTCAAGTAATATTTGCTGAGCAACTATTATGTATCTGTACTATGGTCCATGCTGGGGATACAGCAGTGAACTAAATAGGTCAGGCGTCCTTGCTTCCATAGGGCTACATTCCACTCAAAGAGGCAGACGACAATGAAACTAACAGACCGATAAAATGTTTATGTCTTGTGATAAATGCTACAGAGGAAAACAAGAGAGATAGGCAATAATAGAAAGATGGACCCACTTTATAGAGGGTATTCTGGGAAGCTCACTGCTGAATGACAAAAGGGAGGGAAGGGTATGACAGTGCTGGAGAGGAAGATCATTCCTGGCATAGAAAGCAGGACATGCAAAGGCCCTGAGGCAAGATGGAACTAGCAGGGCAGGAGAACTGAAAAAAGCTAGAACAGAGTCAAAGTTAGAGAGGTGGGAATGGATCCATCAGAATGGGCCTTATAGACCAGGCTAAGGCATTTGAATATTATTAAAATTGAAATGAAAATGTTGGTAAGAACAAAGCCAAGATCCAAAACAGGGTTATTAACTCTGAAGCCCTTGATGTTTCTGCAGTGTTGTAGTATCCACCCCTGAAGAAAATCCATAATTCTACAATGGCTTAGATGGGTGGGGACTGCCCAGAATGGATAGACATGTACATTAGAAACAGACTGTCTAGATAGTAGAGAAAAGGAATGATTAGTGAGGGGACTACTGACTTAATGAACAAGATAAATGTGCTAAAAAAAAAGTTGACCAATGTTTGTGCATTTTTCTTGTTTACATTAGCATTTCCATTCTCAGTAACCGGGGGAATATGGGGTCTTTGCAGAAAGGGAAAAGGAAAGTGAAATGGAAAGACAGTAAAGGGTGTTTTCCAGGAAGTGATGTGATTAGATTTGGAAAGAACCCTGCTGCAGCTGTGTGGAGTGGCGGAAGGAGCAAGAGTGACTTGCAGAGGCTGGTCAGGAGACTGCTGCAGTGATCCTGTTGGAGCAGGATTTATGGTCTGCAGCCTGACGAGAAACATACTTTGAATGTATTAGCATAAAGATGGTTTTCAGCCCTGGCCAGTTTGGCTCAGCGGTTGGAGCATTGGCCTGCGGACCAGAGAGTCCTGGGTTCGGTTCCCGCTAGGGCCATGTACCAAAAAAAAAAAAAAAAAGATGGTTTTCAGATCCATGAAGATGGATGAAATAATCTACGGAGATGGCCGTCAAATTACCACCAAGTTGGTGGCATCCATTTATTCTCTCTGAGTTCTGGAAGTCTGAAGTTTGAAATCAGTTTCACAGGAATAAAATCAAGATGTCAGTGGGCCATGCTCCCTCCATAGGCTATGGTGAAGAATCTGTTCCCTTGCCTTTTCCAGCTTTTTTTATTTTTTAAATTTTCACCCGAGGATATTTTTCTGTTTATCTTTAGATAGAGTAGGAGGGAGATAGAGGTAGAAAGTGAGAGAGAGAGAAACATTGATGTGAGAGGGACATGTCGACTGGTTGCCTCCCACACGACCCCGACCAGGGCCGGGGATGAACCGCAACCAAGTTACGTGCCCTTGATCAGAATCAAACCCATGACTCTGGTCAGCAGGCCAGCGCTCTCACCGCTGAGCCAAACCGGCCAGGGTGCCTTTTCCAGCTTTTGAAGCGGCATTCCTTGGCTTGTGGCCCCTTCCAGCATCCCCGGCAGCACATCATCTTGCTTCAGTCATCACAACGCTTTCCTCTGTAGTCAAATCTCCCTGTGCCTTTCTTCTAGAAGGACACTTGTGATTATACTTACGGCCAATTGGGTAACCCAATATCAACTTCTCATATTAAAATCTATGACTTAATCATACCTGCAAAGTCCTTTTTGCCATATAAAGTAACATTCACAGGTTTGGGGATTAGGACATAAAATCTTTGGGGCCATTATTCAGCCTACCCCAGAGAATAAAAGAGACAGGCCCTGGCTGGTGTAGTTCAGTGGTTGGAGTGTCAGCCCGAGCACTGAAAGGTTGTGTGTTCATTTCTCAGTCAAGGGCATATACCTGGGTTGCAGGTTCAGGGCACCTGCAGGGGGAACGAACTGATGTGTTTCTCTCACATGGATGTTTTTTTCTCTCTCTCTCCCTCCTTTCTTGCCTCCGTCTCCAAAAACCAATGGAAATATTTGGGTGAGGTCATGTTGCAGAACCAAAAAACTAGAGGATGTTTTTTTCTTTCTTTTTTTATTTATTGATTTTAGAAAGAGAGGAAGGGAGAGGGAGAGAAATAGAAACATCGATGAGTGAGAATATCGATGGGCTGCCTCTTGTATGTTCCCCACTGGGGACCTGGCCCACAACCTGGGCAGGTGCCCTGACTGGGAATCAAACCAGCGACCTCCTAGTGCATAGGTCCACACTCAACCACTGAGCCACACCAGCCGGGCTTAGAGGACGTTTATAAGGAAGGAGCTCTCAATTGTTGCTGACAGGTTCACTGAGATACAGATGGAGAAGAAGCCAGTGGGAATGGCATGATGGTTACTGATTTTGGCAACAGTAGTTTGGGTTGTGGGGGAGCAGGGGACAGGGGACAGGGCACAGTGTGTTGGAAGCCATTGGAATGGGTTGAGGAAGGCTGGGGTGAGATGGTTCGGACAGCAAGCGTGGGCAGTGCTGTAAGTTCTGCTATCAAGGGAACAGAGAAACTGGGTTGGAGGGGTTCTGGAGTTAAGGACAACGGCTCTTGTTTTGCTTCCTGTTTTTAATGGAGGGTATTGCTGTTGACTTCACGCAGGAGGAAAAACTGATAACTGAGGGAATGAGTCCTTGAGAAAGCAAGAAGGAGGTGAGGCCCACAGCTGAGTGAGACACTGGCCCTTCTAAGAATAGGGGCGCTTCCAGTGTATCAGGAGAAACAGATCGTGAAATGGTATTGATTTTCTCAAAGGAGTGAAGCTGAGAATGAAGACATGTGGTATGTTTGAGGAAATAATGTTTGGAGAGAGTCATGTTATTTGTGAAGATATATTGTTATTTGGCTTTATTTCCTTTAGCAAGTATAACTAGGATAGCTGCTTAATATCTAAAATACATTTTCTGTTAGCCAATCCCCCATCCCAGGTTTAATGATGGGTAATTTTTAGTTAAAAACAAAATACCATGCAAATAGCCATCTTATGTGAAACTTTATTAAAAAGAGAAATGGTATACTCATACTACTTTGTGGTTTCACGTTCATTAAAAAAATAAACTAAGAGAAAAGGGAAAAAACTTACAACTAAATAATTTGTTGTCTAAGTGAGTTATAAATAAGGCATTTCTCATAATGATTATTATGAGATTTTACAGTCTACACATGTATGAAAACTGTGGAACACCTACTACAAAATCACATTATCAGTGGTTAGCAGGGGGGAGTTCAAAAGCCTTTGGGGACCCTGCTTGATAGGACATTCAACCAAGCTATGAACAGAACTATTAGCATTCACACCCTGTTTTATGTAAAACTAGCTTCTATCAAATTACCCGTTTCCCCTCACCAAGATGAAGACAGCAAGTATGAAAGGTCCCTCCACCAGAGTATTTATTAGGTCCTACTCATTCATCTGGACACCCAACTGATCCATGGCTTAGGCAGATGTACCACTATCACTCGTCTGGCATGGGCATTGGCATCTTGCCCTGAGCAAAGGACAATATCTCCGTCTAGTAGTACACAATATTGCTTTTATCAATCTTACACCTAACGTTTAGACATGCACACAGACATGATTGCCTCCTAGTGGGTTGGCGTAGTTGTTCAATATTTTACTTTTGCATCTGAGCCTTGAAAACTGTAATACTTATTTGAAAGCTGATTTAAAGGTGTTAAAATTGCCACTGGGACTCTCTTTTTCTAGCCTTTCTTTTCTTTCTTGCTTTTTTTTTTTTTTATCTTCCCACAAAGGGCTATGTCTCAAAGAGGCATGGAATCAAGCATTTTGTGAGATTCCCTTCTCCTCCCAACCAGCCAGCTGCACTGCTGAATTCTTCCTGGTATTTCTCACACGATGAGATTGTTTTTATTTCCTAGAAGATGGAGACTTGGAAAAGAACCCTGAGGTGAATAAAAAATCAGTCTGGAGACTCAAGCCCAGACTCGCCTCCTGCAAAGATTCCCTCCATCTTAGAAGCTCCCACGACTCTCAGGGAGCCTGAGTCATCGTGGAAGAACCTGGCCTGCTGCTCACAGACCCCAGCCCTCCACCTTCCGACACACAGAGACAAGTTCTCTTGTTGATTCTTGAAAACGTTGCCACAGAAATATATTGTAAAAACTAATAACATGAAGTGGGTCATAAACATTCAAGTATCTCTCTGAGTTTGCATGAAGAAAGTAGCAATATTTTAAATGTGCTTATAACTTTGCCTTTTGTAACAAATAGCTTGCAGGCTATTTATGTTAAAGTGCAAAAGGCCAGGAGAGCTGGCCAAAGCCTCTAAACTATTCACTTGATCAGATTCTATCAGCGGATACTGGTGTAGACATGTCCATGGACTCCTCAGAAAGTTATTTTCCCTGAAACAGCTATGGGAAGCGTCTTACGTAACAAGGTTGAAAAATCTGTGCTATTTCAGTTAGAGGCCTGACTGTTAGACCTCTTTCCAGAAGTTGTCCATCTAAAAACTTTGACCGCTAGCTAAGGAAGCACTCACTGTCTAATCTAAGAATTATGAAATATGGAAAACAAAGATATCCTTCAAAGGGAATCCACACTTCAGCAAATTCATTCCGAGAACAGACTGGGACTTGTCAGCCACACCCATTCTCCTCTCTCTGTGTTTTATACCCGAGGATTATTCACAGCCCATTTAAAAATAAATAAATAAAAGCACATTGCTTTGATTGTGTTCCAGAGGCTCAGAGCCTGATGAGGATACAGTGTCGACCTTCCTGGGTGAACAACGCCTTGTCCAGTTTCCCTGCCGCCAGTTCACAGAGCGTCCGTGGGGAGCACGCAGGACTGGACGGCCTGGTACGCCACCTGCTTCCTGGCAGAGCACAGTCTGAGCGAGACAACCACCGTGCTGATCAGGAGCAGGAGTCCGATGATGAAAAGGATGACCAAGGCGGCTTTAGCTCCTCTAGGACCCAGGTTCTTGCCGAAGAAATAGAGTTGCTCCTTGACATGCTCTTCTGTGAAAAAAATAAATAAATAAAAGTGAGGTGTCAGGCCTCTGCCTTTCCCTGGAGAGTGAGCACTGACCATTCGGGATTCAGGGAGGGGTGGGTCATTACCGTCGGAAGGCACGATGGTGGCGGCCGGGTGGGAGGCTCCTCCAGGAGGAGACTTGGTGGAGTAAGGAATCCTGTTATCTGGACAAAGAAGACAAGATTGTTTTATAAACAGAAGTAGGTCCTTTTCGTGACATAAGTTGTTTCAAGAGTTATTTTGTTTCACCAACAAGGACTTGATCCCCTCAGTATCTGTAAGTCTTTCTTGGATTCTTGCTGTGTTACTCTTCATTCCACTATACATGCTGTTCCTACCCCAATCACCTTTCAAGTGTCTGCTCATCTGTTAAGAGCCATCTGAAGCATTATGGCCTCTGTGGAACCTTGACTCATATCCCCAAACTCTTAACCATTGCTTTCTACTGCTATCACCGAACCCTGTACTCTGCACTCTACTGTGGCATGCTTCAGATTCTACTGTGGTTACTGTATACATGTCTGTCTCTCTTGCTTGATTCTGAGCTCCTTGGGGGTCTCATGCCTCCTGTTTTCAGGGTCTACAGGAAGCTTGGCATCACTGACAGACAGCTGTATACCTATATTCCGAAGGACCGTGTAGGTTGTTTCCATGCCAGCATGGATGTGATCAGATACATGACAGTGTAACAGCCATGTCCCGGGGTGATCTGCAAACAGTTCAATAGTTTGGAATGTCCCAGGAAAGAGATCATACACATCTTCTCGGTAAGATTTATCTATCTGCAGAAAGAAGTAAATAATAAAGGTAAGAGCAGAAATCAATAAAATTGAGAATAGAAATAGAGATAATCAAAGGAGCCAAAAGCTGGTTCTTTGAACAGATCAATAAAATTGATAAACTTGTGGTAGCCAGCCTCCACAATGGCCCCCAATGCTCCCCACCTCCTTCATTGTAGTCCCCTCCTACAATGCATGAGAATTGGTCTGTGAGACCAATAACATATGGCAGAAGTGATGGCATTCTACTTCCAAGAATAGGTTATAAAAGACAGTGGCTTCTGTCTTATACCCTCTCTCTTGCTTTCTCCTCTTAGATGGCTCATTCTGGAGGAAGCCAGCTCCCGTGCCATATCCACATGGTGAGGAACTGAAGCCTGTGGTCAACAGCCACGTGAGTGAGTTTCGATGTGGATCCTCCAGCCCCAGTCAAGCCTGAGGACTAAAGTTCCAGCTCACATCTGATTGCAGCCTCATGAAAGTTGCTACATCAGAACCAACTAGCTAAACAATTCCCAAATTCCTGACCCAGAGAAATTATGAGATGAGTGTTCATTGCTTTAGACCACTAAGTTTTGGAGTCACTTGTTATGTGGCAATAGATAAACTAATACAAACCTCTAGACAAATTGACCAAGTGGGAAATAAAGAAGAAGAAGAAAGATACAAGTCACAAATATCAGGAATGAAAGAGGAGACATCACTGAGATCTTGTAGACATTAAAAAGGATATTAAAGGAATATTATGAACAAGCTGTTCAAAACTTAGATGGCATGGACAAATTCCCTAAGGTGAAAACTGATAAATATCATCATTTAGGAAATCTATTAAACAAGCTAAAATTATATTAAGGCCTTCCATCAAATAAATTCCAGGTCCACAGGTCTTCACTAGAAAATGTTATCAAACATTTAGAGAAGAAACAATACCAATTCTAAACAAAACTTCCAGAAAATAGAAGAGGGAACACTCTAAACTCATTTTATAAGGCTGGCATTACCCTGATACCAAAACCAGACAAATAATTTACATGAAAAGAAAGCTACTACCAATATTCTTCATGAAAATAGATGCAAAAATCTTTAAGAAAACACTAGCGAATTGAGTCCAGAAATATATAAAAAGGATACTGCATTATGACAAAGTGAAGTTTATCTTGGGAATGAAAGCTGGTTCAACACTGAAAAGCAATCAATGTAATTTACCAATATACTAAAGAAAATCATCAATACACTAAAAATGATCATCTTAATAAATGTAGAAAAAGCATTTGATAGACTTTAACAACTGTCCATGATAAAAACTTACAGCAAACTAAGAATAGAACAATCTACATAAAACAAACAAACAAACAAAAAAAAACCCCCTACAGCTTACTTTATATTCAATGATGAATGACTGAATTTCCCCCAAGATTAAAAATAAGTCAAAGATGTACACTCACACCATTTATATTCAGCATTATAGTAGAGCTTCTAGCCAGCGCAATAAGGTAAGAAAATAAATAAAAGGCATACAGATTGGAAATACATAAATAAGACTGTTTTTATTCACAGATAACATGATTTATCTATGTAGAAAGCCATTACCCTCCCCCCTCCCTCTACTCCCAAATCTACAAATAGCTACTAGAACTAGTTTAGCAAAGTTGCAGGATACACAGTTAATTGTTAAAAAAAATCAATTGTATTTCTACATATTGGCAATGAACAATTAGAAATTGAAATAAAAACAACATTTATACTATCACTAAAATCCATGATATACTTAGGTGATAATCTAACAAAATATATGCAAGATCTACATGTGGAAAACTACAAAAGACTGATGGAAGAAATCAAACAAGATCTAAATAAATAAAGATATATGCCATGTTCATGGATTGGAAGACTAGATATTAAGAGAGTTATTTTCCCTCGAACCAATGTATAGATTCAATGCAATTCTAATAAAAATCTCAGAGGATGTTATTTTATTTTATTTTTTATTGTTTTGTGAAACTTTTATTCAATTACTTTTATTTATTAATTTGTTTTTGTTACAGATGTTTCTCATTTCCCCCCCATTGACACCCTCCTCCCCTTACCCCCCACTCCATCCCCAGCTTTGTTGTCTATGTTCATTGGTCATGCATATATGCATGTAAGTTTTGTAGTTTATCTCTTCTCTCCCAACACCCCCTTCTCTGAGGCTTGTCAGTCTCTACCCCACCTCTATGTCTCTGGGTTAATTTTGTTCAGCAGTTTGTTTAGTTCATTATATTCCACAAATAAGTGAGATCATGTGATATTTGTCTTTCTCTGCTTGGCTTGTTTCGCTTACCATAATACTCTCCAGGTCCTTCGATGCCATCTCAAAGGATAAGAGATCTTTCTTTCTTACAGCTGCATAATATTCCATTGTGTACATGTACCACAGCTTTTTAATCCACTCATCTACTGATAGACATTTGGGTTGTTTCCAGATCTCAGCTATTGTAAATAGTGCTGCTATGAACATAGGGGTACATATATTCTTTCTGATGGGTGTTTCTGGTTTCTTAGGGTATATTCCTAAAAGTGGGGTCACTGGGTCAAATGTCAGTTCAATTTTTAACTTTTTGAGGTAACACCATAGTGTTTTTCACAGTGGCTGCACCAGTCTGCATTCCCACCAGCAGTGTACTAGAGTCCCCTTTTCTCCACACCCTCGCCAGCACTTTTTGTTTGATGATTTGTTGATGGTGGCCATTCTGACAGGTGTGAGGTGATATCTCATTGTTGTTTTAATTTGCATCTCTCTGATGATTAGTGATGTTGAACATTTCTTCATATGTCTCTTGGCCATTTGTATGTCCTTTTTGGAGAGGTGTCTAGATCCTCTGCCTATTTTTAATTGGGTTCTTTGTCTTCCTTTTGTTGAGTTGTATGAGCACTCTATATATTTTGGAAATTAATCCCTTATCTGATGCATCATTGGCAATTATGGTCTCCCGTATAGTGAGATCCCTTTCCGTTTTGATGGTTGTTTCTTTCACTGTGCAGAAGCTTTTGAGTTTGATGTAGTCCCATGTGTTCATTTTTTCCTTTGTTTCTCTTGCCTTAGGTGATGTGTCAGTGAAAATTCTGCTGCGTATGATGTCTGAGATTTTGTTGCCTACATTTTCTTCTAGAATTTTTATAGATTCACGAGTTACATTTAAGTCTTTTATCCATTTTGTTTATTCTTGTGTATGGTGTAAGTTGGTGTTCTAGCTTCATTTTTTTGCAGGTAGCTTTCCAAGTTTCCCAACACCATTTATTGAAGAGGCTGTCTTGACTCCACTGTATGCTCTTGCCACCTTTGTCAAATATTAATTGAGCATATTGTCTTGGGTCCATTTCTGGGTTTTCTATTATGTTCCATTGATCTATCTGCCTGTTTTTGTGCCAGTACCAGGCTATTTTGATTACAGTGGCTTTGTAGTATAACCTGAAATCCGGTAATGTGATCCTTCCTACTTTGTTCTTCTTTTTCAAGATTGCTGTGGCTATTTGGGGTCTTTTTTGGTTCCATATAAACTTTTGGAGTGTTTGTTCTAGTTCTGTGAACTATGTCATTGGTATTTTGATGGGGATTGCATTGAACCTATAGATTGCTTTGGGTAGTATGGACATTTTAATGATGTTAATTCTTCCAATTCATGAACAAGGTTAATGCTTCCACTTTTTTATATCTTCTTCTATTGCTTTTTTCAATGACCTTTGGTTAAGTTTATTCCTAGGTATCTTAATTTTTTTGCTGCGATGGTAAATGGGATTGTTCTTTTAGTTTCTCTTTCTGTGAGTTCATCATTGGTGTATAAGAATACCATTGATGCCCTGGCCGGTTTGGCTCAGCGGTTAGAGCGTCGGCCTGCGGTCCTGAGAGACCCGGGTTCGGTTCCCGCTAAGGGCACGTACCTCGGTTGCAGTTTGTCCCCAGCCCTGGTTGGTTGTACGGGTGGCAGCCACTCGATGTGTCCCTTTCACATCGATGTTTCTCTCTCTCTCTCTCCCTCCCACTCTATCTGTACAAAAAATGGAGAAATGTCCTCGGGTGAGGATTAAAAAAAAAAAAAGAATATCATTGATTTCTTGACGTGAATTTTGTATCCTGCTACTTTGCCAAATTCATTTATTAAGTCTAGTAGATTTTTGATGGAGTCTTTAGGGTTTTCTATGTACAATATTATGTCATCTGCAAATAATGACAGTTTTACTTCTTCCTTTCCAATTCAGATCCCCTTTATTTTTTCTTCATGTCTAATCGCTGTGGCTAAGACCTCTAGTACTATGTTAAATAAGAGTGGCGAAAGTGTCTCAGCAGGATTTTAAAATAGAAATCAACAAGGTGGTTTTATATTATTTTATTTTTCAATTACTGTTGACATTCAATATTTCTTTATATTAATTTTAAGCTATTTCTAAAATTTACATGGGAAGGCAAAGATCTAGAATAGCTAAAACAATCACTGCCTGGTTTTCAGACTTACTATCACACTAAATTAATCAGGACAGTGGCATTCAAGAAAGGACAGACATATAAATCAATGTAACAGAATAGAGAACCCAGAAATAAAACCACATATATATGATAAATATGATTTTGACACAGTGGAAGAAATGATAGTCTTTTCAATGAATGGTGATGGAACATTTGAATATCTATGTGCAAAAAATAAACCTTGAACCATATATAAAAGTTAACTTAAAATGGATCAGAGCCCTAAATATGAAACCCAAAACTATAAAACTAAGAAAACTCTGTGACCTTGAGTTGGGCAAAGATTTCTTAGATATGATACCAAAATCATGATCCATAAAGAAAAGAAAATGATAAATTGGATTTCATCAAAATTAAAATTTTCTATTCTTTGATAGATAATGTTAAGGGAATGAAAAGATATCAGAGACTGGGAGAAAATATTTACAGATTTCATATCTGGTAAATGATTTGTGTCCAGAACGTATAAAACCCTCAAACTTAACAGCAAGAGAACAAACAACCTAATTAAAAAATGGGGAAAAAATTTGGACATATCACCAAAGAAGATTTCCAGATGACAAAGTAAAATAAACACACAAAAAGCTGTTCAATATCATTAGCCATTAAGAAAATGAAAAGAAGGAACTGTGAGATACTACGACACACTTGATAGGATGGCAAAGAAAACAGGTATGGCACAGATGCTAGAGAGGCAGAGGCAACACATGATCCAGGGCAAAAATCAAGGTAACATTGTGGGCCCCAGCTAAAGCTCAAGATAGCTCCTTTACTAGATAAGACTATTTTGTTGGCTAATCACATAGAAAAGAAATGGGAAAAAGAAAGAAAGAAAAACAGCAAGGATAAAGAAAGGGGACAAAAATACGATAGGTGTTTTCATACACTATTAAGAGCATAATCCAGAGTGGTCAGAATTATTCTCATATAAGTGATGAGAAAATTCATCTGAAGCTCGAAGAGGTTTATTGTTTGTTTGTTTGTTTAACAAGCACAATAGCCCTGACTGGTTTGGCTTAGAGGATAGAGCATGGGCCTGCGAGCCAGAGAGGCCCGGGTTCAGTTCCCTCTAAGGGCACGTTGCTCATTTGCAGTTTGTCCCTGGCCCCGGTTGGGGTCATGTGGGTGGTAGCCACTCAATGTGTCTCTCTCACATCGATGTTTCTCTCTCTCTTCCTCCCTCTCTCCCTCCCCCTCTATCTGAAGGTAAGTGCAAAAAAAAAAAAAAATCCTCAGGTGAGGATAAAAAAACAAACAACAGAAAAAAAACAAGCACAAAAAAATATATGTACATATTAAGAAATTTCTACCAGGAAAAGGGTATAATCACGTTATTCTGTTTTATCTCTAATATTGACCAGCACCCCACCCCAAGTGTTACTGCCAAATAACCCTCTTATTTCACAGTGGAAAGGCACTGAATTTATTAGTTCAAAGTGTCTCCCCAAAGCATTTCTCTTATACTTACTTTGAAAAGAAAGCTCTCAGCGTGATAATGGATGGTATGTATATCCACTTCACTTCCTATTCCTAACAAATACCAGTTTGTCATTGTATCTTCATTCATGATGAGGCCATGGAGATTCCCAAAAATCTTTCCATTAATGGCTAAGGTGGTGAAAAGAAAATAGCTGTTGATTAGTGACAAGATGCTCATGACTTAGTCTGATTCAAGAAGACCTCTAAGTAGCCAGTATTCTCATCTGCCTGATAAAAAAGAGCAATCTGATTTGCACTTACCAATGTCCCCACTATTCTAGACCCCAAGTTCAGATGACCAAGAAATCCTTATACAAAGAGAGCTTGAGAAGAGAAATAGCAGTTTATTTTTGAAAGCTATATCTTGGGAAGCAGTGTGTGCTGGTTATTTGTTTGTTTATTCAGTATATTCTCTTTATGGAGATTACAGCCCCATTTGTGAGGTAGCCAGATTTACACCATCCTACAGTTGAGTGGACTAAAGCACAGAGAATCAAGTTTCCATAAATCACAAGTGAACCAAGTAGAAGCTATTTCCTTAACACGTATCTTTCTGAGAACTACCTTGGGGCAAGTTTCTAAGCCTGGCTGACTCTCCAAACAGCTTCACACAGCCGAGCCCATGACCTCACAGTGACCAAAGCAATTCACAGTGGAAAGGCACTGAATTTATTAGTTTAAAGTGTCTCCCCAAAGCATTTCTGGGCTGACGTGATGGGGGACTCTCACTCCCTCACTTTCTGCTAATTTTTTATTCTGTGCATCATGACACAACCAAATGAGTTATATTAATTAAAAATAGAGAACATTCTAAGAAACTTTGGGGAGAGGAAAGCAAAATTGGTAGGGAAAAGAATATCTGAATCAGAGATCAGGCTAATTCTGATCTATGATAGAAATGAACAAGCTTTGTGACCTTGGGCAAGGCCTATCTTTTTGCACCCTTTTGCTCAAAAGTAGATCTTGGTGAGAGAGTGCAGATGTGTCAACGATGGTATTTTACATTCCAGAAACAGTTCAACCAGGCCCTTAAATTTGATCAGTTCAAAGTTATGATGTATTCTTATAGAAATACACCAATAAGTGATGATTTGTTATTAAAGAATTATTTCACAGTCTTATAATTTAGGGATCCCAGCATTCAGAGGTAGAATTCCCTAGAACAGTGGGTCTACAGTTAAACTTTGCTGACAGCCATCCAATGGCTTGACTGGTTCCCTGTGAAGGAAAACTTTAGAGGACTTGCTTCAGTCCATGTGCCCCTGAGGATGGGGAAGGGATCGGAGAAGGAGGCTGGGGACCTCCTACATTTATGGGAATTTCTGTGAGTTTATCTCACCAAGGGTCTTCTTTTAAAATCTCTGATAGCCCTGGCCGGTTTGGCTCAGCGGTTAGAGCATCAGCCTGCGGTCCACAGAGACCCGGGTTCGGTTCCCGCTCAGGGCATGTACCTTGGCTGCAGTTTGTCCCCGGCCCTGGTTGGGTCATGTGGGTGGCGGCCACTCGATGTGTCCCTTTCACATCGATGTTTCTCTCTCGTCCTCTCTCTCCTTCCCGCTCTATCTGAGTAGAAAATGGAAAAATGTCCTCGGATGAGGGTAAAAAATAAATAAATAAATAAAATAAAATAAAATCTCTGATATACCATGCATTTTGTTGCTCTCCTCAAAATCATCTGTGCGCTCAACATCGCGTGGATCTTTATTGAGATACTTCTTAATATTGTCATCCAGATACCAAGATTCATTCTCATTAAATACCAAAAACAGGAGTGCAAATTCATAATCAACATCACTTCTTCTTCCCTTTTCATTCAACACTCCTTCTCTGCATATAATCAGAGGACCCATCAAACCACTATATGTATCCTGAAAGAAAATAAAACTAAATTAGAAGAGCCTTTAAATAATTTAATAATACAGATTAAGTGCTTGTAAGAAAGTCATTGTAAAAAGACTACTAAACACAAAATAAGTACTAAGAAGCCCCGAAGAAACAGGGTGATCTTTATGAAAATTGAGTTTTCCTAAACATTTTCAACTGATTAAGTAAGCTCTTTGAGGGTTGAGGCTGCCCTCACTTATTACTGAGTTTCCAGAACATAGTCCTATGTCTAGAACATAGAAGGTGCTCAGTAAATATTCAGTGAATATATGAATGCTTATTTCTATTTTTTCTGTTGGCTTTTCAAGTGAGACTGTTGCTATAGCTATATACAGAATCTTATATTCCACTTTCTACGGGTAAAAGTGAACTGGTGATTAGCAAATGGTACAGGACCATGGATAACCTCCATTCAAGTTGTTCAGCCCAAACTTTCTTTTGAGGGAAAACTCCCACATTTCCAACGGCCTCCTTAGATATTCCTCCTGCAACAATTCAATCTGCTAAACATTTCCAAAGTGGATTGCATTCTTTCCCTCAAACCATTTCCCTCTCCTGAGGGAAATTCTTTATTTCTGTCATTTAGATCAGAGAACTTGATTTCAGTGTTTAATTCCTCTTTCTTCCTCACCTTGTCCCATCTCATTTGCTGTCAGATCTTACATTTCCTTCCCTTCACTATGTCTCTCCACTCTGGACTTCCTGTCCATTCCGTCTGCCACCCTTCTCGTGTAGAATCTCAATACTTTATCCTGGACTAGAAATCAGCTCCTCTCTGGTCTCTGGCTCACCTCACCTCTGTCCCATCCTGTTGACTGCCATCAGATTAATCTCATCATTCCCATATCTAGAAGTCCTCAGTGAATCTCCGTGGCCCACTGAATAGAATATAAATCCTCGACAGGTCCTTAAACCCCTCCTGTATGTGCTTCCTCAGTGGATTTCTCTGTCTTAAACTCCTCACTGCTTTCGTCTCCTATTACTTATTTGGCAAAATGGGACTGTCAACATTTTCCAAACACACCTATGTTCCTACTTTTGCTCTTGGTCACAGTGCTCCCTCATCCTAGACTCTCTTTCCCCTGAACACCTTTAAATCCACCAGATCCAGAATTTTGCTATAATTATGGGTGTACACATCTATTATTTCCCCCCCAAAGAGTATAAGTTCCTTTAAGACAAGAATATTTGCATCGCTCCTGCTCCTACAGTCATTTGCAATCACAAGTGCTCAGTAAATATTTGTTGGAATGTACAAAGAAATAAACAAGTGGGCATTTCTCATAATTCCAAAATGTGAGTTTATTTTTTGAAGTGTCTGGTATGTCACTCTGTAACTCCTGCACTGTCCAGTATAACTCAAGGACATTAATGCAGCCATCTGATGTTTAAGAGGAAGATTAAGATGTTCTTTTACTTTCTAAATAATGGGCACTACTTACATTTTCTGTCATATATGACGTTAGTTTGGACTTTGATTTATGACATGTAATTAAAGATTAGTTGTTTGACCATATACATCTCTGACTCAACCAATAGTTACTCTTTGCCTATAATTTCTATACAAAGGTAGCCTGTTTATTATTCAAATAGTTTCAGTTACTATGTTTGGCATTTGGTTTCTTTTCCTGAACCCTGATAGCAATGGTAATGCCTTTAAAAATGACAGATTTCACACATCAAAAACCATGGTATATATTCTATTAAAATACATTTTTATTGTATGGTTATCTATTTACATAACCACTTTGCATCGAACTACCTTGTAAATTCTAAATTTAATAGTCAAAACATTGGGATTCTGTTTGTTCTTTTCCCCCATACTTTAGATTAAGAGTCGACAAACTTATTTTCTGCAAAGTGCCAGACAGTAAATATTTTTTACTTTGTTGGCCATACTGTTTCTTTCACAACTACTCAAGTCAACCATAGCAAATGTAAACAAATGGGCCTGGTCATAGTTAGAGACCCCTGCTCTAAACCATGACACCCTTCCACATATACCCACCAGACTTGTGATAACTTAGTAGTCAACTTAAAGCCATATTACTATGAGCATTTTGGTTGCCCTCTCCACCTTACCTTCACAAAGTTTGCTGTTGAATAATAAACCCACGGAATACAATTTGGGTCAGAAGGGCCTGGACCAGACCTTTTAGGGACATTCCATAAGTACGTTTTTATTTCTCCTGAAACAAATGAGAAGAAAGAGAAAGGATTTACCAGTGCCACCTCTATTCCAGATGGTCTAGCTGGAGAAATATAAACAGATCTTAATATATATTTGTTAATTTTTATTGCTGGGGAGAAGTGCCCCTTCATTAGAACTGTTCCCAGCAAGCTCAGAGCTTGGCCTTCCGCAGTTTCAAAGCGGCAGATGTTTCACATCAGACTAGAGCTTCCCCTCTCGTTTGCTCTTTCTACTATCAACTGACGTTTATTCAGGAAATGAAGACTTATTTTATTCCTCGCTGCTTTTGTTCCCTCAAATTTCATGTCTCTCTCCCAAGAGCTACGTTGAAGCTCACTTGTCTCCTTTTAGATTCTCCAGGAAGCTCTGTAAACCCTCACTGCTCAGGCCTCAACCCAAACCAACAAAACGAGAGTATCTGGGGGCTGGGACTAGGGCTTCAGCTTCTCAGGTGATTTTAATGTGCAGGCAGGTAAAATCTAGTTAGAATCAGAGAGATCTAGTTCCAAATTTCAACCTATGACTTCCTATTTACCCAGCCTTTGACAAATTACTTAACCCCGCTGACCTTTCACTTCCTTATTTATAAAGTGGGTTAGTCATCCCAGTCTTCAGAATGTTGTGAGGATTAAATAAAATAAAATACCTAGTATCTGTGCCTCCCATTGATAACAAATGTCTGTACCTCCTTTTGCCACATCTATGCAACCCCCAAGGCCAATCCAGAGCCTTGCAGAGGAGCCATTGATACACTCATTAATTAGCAAGATACTCACCTTGTGAAAGTCTCAAATAAAAGCTACATTTAAATCATTATCTCCTTTTCAACAGTGTCCCATCCCCACCCCATCAGGACAAATAACCAATAACTGAGTGTGAGCCACAAAGCAAACCAAAAGTAATGCTTACATGTAATTTTGCTCCCTATGTGCTCATACACCAGTGGCTTAGCAATATAACTTTAGGTCTGATTTCCATTGAGTTTCATTATAGCCTGTATGCCTTGTTAGTCGTAAGGTCAAAAGCTGATATTTAGCTTCCTCAGTGCACGTGGCTACAGGGGTGGTATTATCCAAGTTGGAACAATCCAGCAGAAAGCACAGCTCTCAATAAAAAGATGCTCAGGAGCCCTGGCCGGTTTGGCTCAGCAGTTAGAGTGTCGGCCTGCGGTCCGGAGAGACCCGGGTTCAGTTCCCGCTAAGGGCACGTACTTCGGTTGCAGTTTGTCCCCGGCCCTGGTTGGTCGCGGGTGGCAGCCACTCGATGTGTCCCTTCACGTCGATGTTTCTCTCTCTCTCTCCCTTCCTCTCTCTCCCTCCCACTCTATCTGTACAAAAAATGGAAAAATATCCTCGGGTGAGGATTAAAAAAAAAAAAATGCTCAGGAAATGTTTTCTGAGTTATTTAATTTTGAGAGAGAGTAGACCTTAGTTTCCTCGTGATGCTCACGAGCTCCCCTTCCCTCAGGCGCGCCCAGCTCTTTCTTCTCAGCTTGTCTGAACTTCCTGCACGAAGTTAGCTTCTTGCTCCTACCCCGGTCTCTGGGCTCTCCCAAAACTTTCAGCCTATCAGACCCTTGTGGGGGTGATGTCCAGCAAGAAAAATGCCCTTTGTCACTTTGTCACTTTTTAATCATTCTTCTCTCCACTCCCATAGCCCTCACATCAAAGACTCTTTGAAGCCAGCCAACAGAGAGGAGCTGTGTCCCTCGCCCGTCTTCACCATTAGGGCACAGCAGCCTGGGGACGGTCACCCCAGCTTGTCCACAGCCTCCCAGGGCCCCATCAGTGCCCACTTGGCACCTTGCTTTCTCCCCTGGAGAGGCTTTCAACCATCGAAAATGAATAACTTCACTTAATGGCTTTTTTGACCCACTTTCCCCTCTTCATCTAAGTAAGACACGCACATTATAGAAAATCTCAAAAGTATAAAATAATGTGAAGAAGTAGAAAAGAGTATCACTCTGCTACTCAAATACCAGCACAAAGATATAACCATTATTAACATTTTGGCTTATTTCCCTTCTGGCCTTTCCTCTAGACTAGTATTTTCCTTAACATGGCACCACAAGTGTTTCCCATGTCATCCAAACTGTCTTAAATATCATTTAATGGCTGCATAATAGCCCATTGTAAGGATATTCCAAAACTTAACTGTTTTCCTATAGATAGACATTTAGGATGTTCATGAAAAGCTTCTTGAAGCAGGAAAACACAGACTTCTGGTACGGGGGGTGGGGTGGAGTGGGGTGTATCAGAAGCCACTGGAATGGTGGTCAGTGAAAATCTTCTTCCTCTAGTCCCATTCTTGCATAGGTACCTGGCTAAGGTTGTCTAGTGGTGCATGATATTGCTTCCTTTTCTCCTTTTTCATGCATCTTTAATTTTTTTAAGTTCATATGACTTTTATTGTAATTATTGTAGTATGTGTTATAATATTACTATACATAAGAGGTAAAATGGAATATAGCTCCCCTGTAATTATACATGATTGCTGTTAATTTCATAATTGAAGGTCACAGTGGCTCCTCACATTTATTATAACTACACTTCAGTTGTGTAAATGTTATGGGGAGCCACTTAAATGATGAGATTTCTCTCCTTTCGATGCATCTTTTAAAACCCAACTGGAGTTCTACTTCCTTTATAAAGCTTTACTTAATGACTCCTTTTCCTAACTGCTTCTAACTAATCAATCAGTCTTCATTTTCCTTCTCTGACACTTTTATAAACATACCCAGACATATTCGTGAAATTCTTCACTACTTAGAATCTCATTGTGTATAAGCCACACTACTACTGAAATGATTCGTCTTGTTTGCTTTTTTTCTTCCAACGTCACTTGGAACATCTTGAGAAAAATGTGTGGTTATGAGGTCAGGTTCTGATGTCAAATAAATGGTTTTCCCGTTACTGATGTATGACCTAGTCAAGTTCTTTACTTTGTGTTTTGTCTCTGTTGAATGAACATAACCATAGTTCATCAATTATAAGAAAAACATCTTCTACAATTTAATATAACCAAAGCCAAGATGTGTTTTCAGTCAGTGTCAATTAAAATTTAATTGACAGAATGTTTTTTTCCTCTTTTTAGAAACAGATAAAATAATGATGGACATTTTAATCAATGGTATCAAATTTAATGAATTATTATTAGTGTCTACATCACTGGGTTATTATAAGAATAAAAGAATTTTTTAAAATATATAAAGTGTAGTACCTGGTATAAGGTTAACATTTAATATGTGTAAGCTATTCATTTTCAGGTCCCTAATGGACCCTAGAACCTCCATAAACATTTGGTCACTGGCTAATGATGATCTCATATTGGGAGTGACCAGGTGATGGCTGGTCCACATTAACATTAGGATGAGTTCTTCAAGACCATTCAGAGATTGAAAAGATCAGAAAAGAGTTGAGTTTGGTGTCCTCATCAGGATGGAACAGATCTCTGGGGTATCTTACCTGGCTTTGTCGTGGACACTTGGAGTCGCTTCCCACTCTCTGTGTCCTCCACGCCATGGGCTGAGATGGAGTAGGGCCGCTTGGCTTTGTTCTTAAATATGATCAGGATAGAGTCACCCACCTCAGCATGAATCATTGGGCCTAAAGGCAAAACACAGGTCTGTGTGCATTATCATTGTTCTTTTCAATATTGAAGTCATTTACATGTAGGCAGTATTTGGCAAAATAAAACAAAGGTTTGCTTCTTCATTAGTGTATTTCCTTTAAAGGGCCATATATGTAGTATTAAATAGCATGTAGTTTTGGCAACTGGACTGATTTGGGTCCAAATTCTGCCTCCTTCACTTGTGGCCTGCCTGAGTCTCAATGTCCTCTTCCGTAAGATGGGTTTAATTACACCTTCCTCATAGGGTTAAATAAGATAATGTATGTAACACAGTAATAAATGCTTAGATATCTACTACTACTTAGACATAACCCAGGAAAATCCGGGATATGAAGACTTCCCGTCGTAACGCCCGAGTGTAACCTTTGTTAAGTCTGAAATTGCTCGCTCTCTGGTAAATGGATGTAATAATAATAATAATGATGATAATGCAATGAAATGATGTGTATAAAAGGGATTAGAAAGAGAAGAACAAAGTTTAAACATTTATGTGTTGACTTATGATAATACAGTGATTTCACTAATGCCTGGCAAGCGCTGTTCCTCAGTATCTGCATACTTGAGACGTGCGCTCCTCAGCTCCTCAGGTGTGCACACTCCCGTCAGAAGCAACCAGCTTGCATACAGCGGGAACAGGCCACACCCCACTGGAGAAGCCGTGCCAGCGTGACTGTGGATGTGCATCACCAGCTGCCTTTCACCTCTTGGTGCCCAGAATGTGGCACATGCAGTTTGCTCGGCCCACACACCACACTGAGAGGCATGACACACAGTGGCCTTCACGGGGCACTGTTTTGAGGGGATTGAAACAGACTCCCATTTTGGAAGCACCTCAGAACTGTTCTCAATTTGTTCACATTCTTGGCCATTTATTATATTCTACATTCATAGGGAAATACACTCATAAAAGGTCTGATCATACCCAGCCATTTGTTACTGATTCAGAGAGTGGTTTTGTCATTGCTTTTCGGAGAAAGATCACTAAAGGCCTAAAAAGAAAATCTAAAATTTGTTGGACTATTGTTATCTTTGGAAGAAAATAGTGTGAATCAGGAAGTGTCTGGAAATGCTCATTTGAAAAAAATGATAAAGCTAGAAAAGAAATTTCTAGGCATGTTTTAAACAGTAACTTTGCTATAATTACAGGTAGAGGCATGGGTATACATAAACTAAAATCACTATTTGTATATTCATTACCACTTAAATTGCACAGGACTTGCTGTCCTGGGAACAGCAAATGCTTTCGGATCTGTTACCCGGTAGGTCACGAGGAGCAGCAATGAGCAGCAAGGAGCCTGCCTTGTGCCCTTTGTCACTTCAGGAGTTCGGGCCTCTCCCTGAGCTGCAGAAAATTAGCAGCTGGGCTTGCCTCTGAGTCACTCGCTTGTGTCATTTTACTGAGCAGACCCAAACTGGGCTCTTTGAGGGGCAACCCAGCCCCCTTGGCGGAACCAGTACCTTTTCTTAGAGCTTAGTTGACACATACAAGTCTCAAAAGAAGGAATGTTCCCACTGGGGCTGACTTCATTTAGTGTGACAAACAACCTTGTGTGCCAATACTAATAGATGGTGAGGGTATGGTGTAGCTGGGTGGGACTTTTAATAATTTATCAAGCTAGCAGTCGTGGGGCCTTATTTTAATATTGAAAAGCACTGTGTAAAGTCAGACTCTGTACATACGTGACCTCGTGCATTTAAAAATGGGAACGGATTTCAGAAAAGTCACCTAGATTAGTCCTCTGCCTTTAGATCTCATCTTCACGATGGGATCGGGTTTGGTGACTCTCAGATGAAGAAAAGGGGAAGGGAAGGGAGGGAGCGTTTATTCGATCGCAGGGTCAGGCAGCCCAGGGCATCAGACTGGCAGAGCGCATCTGAGAAGCCACGAGTTAGCGCCTCCCAAAGGAGAGCAGGCCTTTCCTCCTTCGCACCCCTCTCACAGAAGGGGTTCCTCTTTGACAGAATTATTTGTATGTGTTGTTACGGTCCTGTGCATGGGTAATCGAGGACCTTGAAGAAGTTATGCAAACACTCTGCACGCTGTTCTGAGCCATCACATTGTTTCAAATTAAAATTTCCCAGCTCAGCAGAGGAGTGGAAAAAACTTCAGGGCAACAGATGGTGGTTAGGCTGCCCTGATGATAGGGATTCCTGCTTGCGCATCATCTGGAAGTCTTATTATAAGACTGTTCTTTGGATGGGCTGAGCACACAGCATGCTCCCTGGAAACGGGAGAGCAGGAAGATGTCGCGCTTGGCTGAATGCAGGTGGGCTACTCTGTTCCTTTCCTCCGTTCTCAGGTTTAAGGCTAATGAACTTGTGTGTGCTCGCGCGCATGCGCGGCCTGCCATCTGTGCCATACCCAGCAGTTCCAAGTGCTCCTCTCGCGGTGGCCGGGCTTTGATCTCCACAAATTCTCCATCGGTATATTCCCTGTACACCACCTTCTTGTACTGAGAGCCAATCCAGTTTTCAGTGTGGTTCATAAATATATCTCCATGTCTGCAAATCAGAAGCAGCAGAAATTAAAGTTGTCAAACGGCGGAAAAAACCTTGAGTGTTTATCTGAGTGATTCAAGGGTACTCTGGGGCAGTGCTTCCCAAACCTGGCTGTGATTAGGGTCTCCCTTTTGCACCAAGCTGTCTGGGAGTCGGGCAAGGAATCTGATTTGAAAGCATGCAGCGGGTACTGCTATGGGCCGCCCAGCACTGGCTCTCGGCCCACTCTCGGGAATCATTGCTCTATAGCCTCGCTGGGTGCCCAACAGGGCCAGCCTTAGTTAGAGACTTCTAAGGGCCCCTTGGGCTGTACTTCTCTTCTGGGGACTACCCTCACAGACATGCCCATGTGCACAAGTGCCCACACACGCACATTCCTCCAGGTTTCATATATTTTCATTCTGTTCCTTGTTAGACATTCCCACTTTGAAAGAGCTCAAGAAAACCTGTGATTTGTGTTTGTGCATATGCCATGCATAGATACAGATACAGTTGATTCTTGTTAATCACAGCAGTGATGTTCTAGAAAGTCACCGCAAATACTGATTTAACAAATACTGAACCACTTTTCCTGGGAGAAATACAGGGCTGGGTTTTGTCTAACCTCTGGCCACAATACTTTTTTGTTTTGTTTTATTGATTTTAGAGAGAGAGGAAGGGAGAGGGAGAGAGATATAGAAACATCAATGAGAGAGAACATCGAATGGCCATCTCCTGTCCCCCACTGGGGATTGGGCCTATAACCTGGACATGTGCCCTGACTGGGAATCGAACAGGGGACCTCTGGGTGCATGGGTCGATGCTCAACCACTGAGCCACACCGGTTTGGCTGGCCACAATACTTTTATCAACAAATTAATGTATAACTTTGTTTTATGTGTGTTTCTGTTTAAAAACATCTTATTTAATATATACTTCTGATTCATTAACATCGAATGCACAGATAACAACCCTATAACTCAGGCCTGAATGAAGCTTGTCTAACACATGTATTTCCTCTGTGAGGCCTCTTGGGCATTCAGAACTAGACAGCACTATATTGGGGGGGAGGCACTTTAAACAACTAAATAACCAAAAAAAAAAGCATTAAAATGAAAAAAAAAAAAAAGTGGCACTAAATAAACCACAAAAAGCACCACAGGAATTGATTTGGGGGTCACAAATAAATTTTAGTGAAGAGGAAGACTCACAAATGTGGAACCCACCAGTAATGAAGACTGACTGTATATTTAATCTATCACCAAGATAGACCATCACAAAAGAGAGAAAAAATCTATCAGTTGTATCTTCAAAATATAGTATGTCTCACATCCTTCCATTTCTCACATGAAATGCCCACACTCCAACCTAAGCCACCTCTATCACTTACCCGTATTCACTGGAATTGCTCCTAATCACTCTCCCTGCCACCCACACTCCTCCCTTATCTCTGTTCTCTACAGTGCAGGCAGTGATCCTACACAATAAGTTTGACCAAGTCGGTTATTGTGGAAAGCCTTTTTATGGCTTCCACAGTCAAATTCCTCCAATTGGCTCTCACGCTATCTGGCTCACGCTATCTGCCATTTCACTCTCTGGCTCTGTCAGCCTCCCAGGTCTAGTTTCCCATCACTGGTCCCCACATACGCTATACTCAGGTCATTCTTAACATTCATTCTTAAAGAAACAAAAATTTTTTAATTGATTTTTTAGAGAGGAAGAGAGAAGGAGAAAGAGAGAGAAACATCGATATGAGAGAGAAACATCAATCAGCTGCCTCCGGCACACCTCCATCTAATGGAGATTGAACTGGCTACCTCTTGGTGCAAATGACGGACACTCAACCAACTGAGCCACACCAGCCAGGGCTAAACATTCACCCTTTTGAACATCACATGTCCTACCCACACCAGGCCCCCCATGTGCTGTTTCCTGTGCCAAAAGCATAATTCCTACCTCTTCAACTAGTTTACTACTAATGTTCCAGGTCAAAGACTCCTAACTTCTGGAAGCTTTCCCCAACCACTTGCACTATCCCCACCTTTCCTTGCTCTGAGTTCTTGTTGCACTCTGCATTTCCCTCTCCTAGTGATTGTCTCACTCAATATACTTGTCCTAACGTCTTACCCACGGACCATGAAGTCTGTGTGGGAAAGGACCTTGTCTGCCTTTTCAGCGCTGTTTCACCAGCACTTTGCACAACGCCTAGCATATGGCAGGTATTTAACAAGTGAACATATACCTTCTACCCTACACTGTATGCTTTCCAAGGGAAGAGAACTTTTCTTCTACTTTTATTTTCCAGGAGTCCCAGTAACACTTGTGCTAGGAATAAGCACAGACTCTGGAGCCATGCTCTGCTGTTTTCAGCTTTCCTTTACTGCAAATGGGGTGATAATAATGCCTCTAGCTCCCAGGATTAATGTGAGGATTATATGAGCTAAGATCTGTAAGGCACTGATCTCTCTAGGATGTCATGTGTGATGCTGGGCCCAGGCTAATTAAATGGGTCAAGTGTTTTGGGAGTGTCATGCCAGATAGATTTTGTAAAAGCCCTAGCAAAATGCCTAGATCATGGTGGGTGCTCATTAGAAGGTGGTTACTAAGTCTAATCCCAGGTTAGTTACATTACCTACATATCAGTCCACAAGCTCAGGAATACTAGGAATTCAACTTTATTTCTCTATAGCCATTGAACTTCTGTTTTCAAATTCCCTCCCATTGCACAAACCCTGGCATTGTGCTGATGGTCCCTTTTATTGCCTTTTGGAAATCCTGGGGCTCTCCCAGTGTGTTCTTAGGAAGTCCCAGGGAAAGACTTCCAGGTCCCAGGTGTGTGGCCAGGACGATAAATGTCACAGAGATCATCTGTACCCAGTGGTGGTTTGAAAACCAGATGTGTCCCATGCTATGGCCTTGGGTCAAAGGGCAGAGGAATAGCAACTGGGGTGTAGAATGGGCATTTGTTCCTGTACCCCCATCTACAGGGGTGCCACAGACATGCCACTAAGGGAACCTGTCATTTCATCATCTACAGATTGGTTGTACTTTCAACATGTGAACTTGCTCTCATTTCACTTTGCATGTATTTATTTATTTATTTATTTATTTATTTATTTATTTATTTATTTATGGACAATACCCAGAGTGGCAGGGGCCGGGAGCAAATACACTCAGCACCTTCTATCTTTCTATATAACTTGGGAGACAATCCCAGGAGACTGAAGCTAGAGCTTCCTGCCAGCCCAGAGGGGTCGGGGGCAGGCAGCTTAATAGTGAAATTACACTGAGTTTCAAGGAAGGCTATGCGTCTTACACACTCACAGGCTAACACTGTACATGCAGCAAAATTATTATGTCTTCAGTTATGGCAGCCTTTTGAAGGAAGAATCATTTTTAAAAAGGCCAAATTAGTATTCGTTTCTTATCCCACTATACCAGTATCAGGCCTTAGCTTGTGTTGGCAGCACTGGTTTTGCAGGAGAGGGGTGTCTGGTTTAGCAAACGGATTGGTGAATAATCTAAAGAATTTTAAGTCATCCTGTCCTCGAGGCAAATCTTTTTAAAATGAAGATTCATTTTGTTTCTTCCTTTTTCCAAAAGGTGGCGCTGTTATACTCCTTTTTTCCAGGAGTCTGAACCCTCAAAACAGGAGCCAACAAGGTAGAAGAGAAACAAACATACTAAGCTCAGGAACAGGTGTGTGTGGAGGAGTTCAAGTGTGGCACAGGCACAGAGGATAAGGGAGGGGTGAGGAGGGTAAGGGAGAATGATAATAAAGAACCAAGAGGACAGAGACACCAAAGTCAACATGTCCTGGTGGAGAGAATACAAATTTGTCCTTGAAAGGGTCTCTGTTCAATTTCAACTCTGCTACTGACCAGCTGGGTTATTTTAACCTCTGCACGGAGTCTCTTAGTCTGTATATGGGGAATTATATGGGGACAGGCAGTGGTACCCGAACACTGGGTAGTTGACGAGTGTGTGTGTGGGGGGGGGGGGGGGCGGCGGGGAGGGAGTAAACTTTGGAGGAGAAAGTCTGCAGGTCTGAGCATGATGGATGCCTCTAGACCTTGGCTGACTACCCCAGTGCTATCCTGAGGGCTTAGGGTGGGTAGAGGACCTGTGCTCACCAGCCTGCAGAGGGCTTGAGCCCAGCTGATTCTTTCCTGCTTCTCATGGCTGACAGCGCTTTCATGGGAAGTTCAGTCTTACGGACTTTCTGGGTACAGGGCCTTGTACAAGAGACCTGCTCCTCTCTCAACTCGGGATCTCTGCGCGCTGCTGGGTTGTCTCCCACCCGGATCAGCGCGTGGCCAGTGGCCCATCCTCAGTTCCCCTTCCCTTCGGTCCTCAATCTACAGCAGTCCATCTTCTCACGGGGATCACTCACTATCTCTGCCGCCTGCTGCGCCCTTTTGTCTTCCCAGTCCCATGGTCACGGTGGCACCTGCCTCTTTCCCTAAATCCTTTCGCTCTAGGCGCTCACTCAGAGGCTCATTCATTCGTCCACCGCCACACTTGGACCAGCACTCCCGGCGGAGGTGTACTCAAAATGCCATTAGATGCCCTTCCCAGGATGGAGATGGGCAGCTTCCCTAGCCTTTTGTGCTCATAATAAAAGCCTCTGCCAGAACTGCGCAGGCAAAACCAGGGCATTCTTAGGTTTCCACATTTGATAAACGTCTACAGTGCATGTGCAATCCCACCCAAGAGACTTGGCGACTTCACCCATGGTACCTTTCCCCTCCTGCGTCCAAGTGCTGCTTTTCGAACTCCCAGTTTTTGTTAGGGGCATAATCCCATTCTACCTCTTCAGCAGCGATGTAAAAGGTTCTTATCATCCCGTATGGCTGCTCTGAAGGGTCCTTGTTGCCACAGCTGTTGACCTCATATATCTGATTCATACCTCTGGCGAAGTGGTGCATGGTGGAGCAAAACACCCTGAAAACACCTGAAAGAGAAACGGCTTGGCATTGGGTGTGCTGGGCGATTGGGGGTTTTGTTGTTCTTGGTTTTGGTATGCTAGCAAACTTACACGTTTTATCCCAAAATAAATAACCGGGAAGGTAGATTTTTTTTTTTTTTTTTTATCCTCACCCGAGGTTATTTTTCCATTTTTTGTACAGATAGAGTGGGAGGGAGAGAGAGGAAGGGAGAGAGAGAGAAACATCGACGTGAAGGGACACATCGAGTGGCTGCCACCCGCACGACCAACCAGGGCCGGGGACAAACTGCAACCGAAGTACGTGCCCTTAGCGGGAACCAAACCCGGGTCTCTCCGGACCGCAGGCCGACGCTCTAACCGCTGAGCCAAACTGGCCAGGGCAAGGTAGATTTTTTTAAACTAAATTTTATATAGTATTTTAAAATCAGACCCCAGCCTGAGTGTGGCTCAGTGGACTGAGCATAGTCCCATGGACTGAGAGGTCCCAGTTGGATTCCCAGTCAGGGCATGTGCCCGGGTTGCCGGCTCAATCCCCAGTAGGGGGTGTGCAGGAGGCAGCCAATGGATGTTTCTCTCTCACAAGGATGATTCTCTCTCCCTCTCTAAATATTCGATAAAAACATATTTTTTTTTTTATAAAAAAACTTTTTTTCTTTATTGATTTTAGAAAAAGAGGAAGGGAGAGAGAGAGAGAGAAACATCGATGAGAGAGAACATCGATTGGCCGCCTCCTCCATGCCCCACACTGGGAAACCGGCCCACAACCTGGGCATGTGCCCTGACCGGGAATTGAACCAGCAACATTTTTTTTTCTATTATAGTCAATTTATTAAATTGGTTATACTTGTTAAGGTACAAGTAGGAAACCACCTGGTTTTCTTCCCATCCATCTTTTTTTTAAAACTCATCTTTATTGTTGAATGTATTACAGATGTCCTCTCATTTTTCCCCCATTGACCCTTTTCTCCCCAATCCTGCCCTGGTCCTGCCTTCCCCACACTATTGTTTGTGTCCACTGGTTATGCATATATGCATAGAAGTTCTTTGGTTTATCTCCTCCCACCCTCCCTTCCCCTTTACCTTTGAAGTTCTTCAGTCTAACAACCAATTTATACTTCTTAATTCCTTCCTCTTTTTCACCCATCCCTCCAGTCCCCACCCATCTGGCAAGCAACAAAAAGTTCTCTGTATCTACGAGTCTGTTTCTGTTCTGCTTGCTCATTTTGTTTGTAGATTCAATTGTTGATAGATATGTATTTATTGCCATTTTATTGTTCATATTTTTGTTCTTCTTCTCCTTCAGAAAGATCCTTCAACATTTCATATACTTGTTTGGCAGTGATGAACTCCTTTAGCTTTTTCTTGTCTGGGAAATTCTTGATATGTCCATTGATTCTAAATGATAGCTTTGCAGGATAGAGTAATCTTTGTTGTAGGTTGTTGCTTTTCATCACATTGAATATCTATTGCTACTCCTTTCTGGCCTGCAAAGTTTCTTTTGAGAAATCAGCTGACAGTCTTATGAGAACTCCTTTGTAGGTAACAAACTGCTTTTCCCTTGCTGCTTTTCTCTTTGTCTTCAACTTTGGCATTTTGATGATCATGTGTCTTGCTGTGGACCTCTTTGGGTTCATCTTGTTTGGACTCTGCGCTTCTTGGACTTATATGTCTGTTTCCTTCACCAAGTTAGGGACATTTTCTGTTATTACTGTTTCAAATAGGTTTTCAATTTCTTGCTCTCTCTCTTCTCCTTCTGGCACCCCTATGATGCAAATGTTGGCATGCCTGAAGTTGTCCCAGAGGCTCCTTACACTACCCCTCGCCCCTTTATTTTTTTATTCTTTTTTCTTTTTGCTGTTCTGATTGGGCGTTTTCTGCTTCCTTATATTCCAAATTGATGGTTTGCTTCTTGGCTTTACCTACTCTATTATTGATTCCCTGTAAATTAGTTTTTATTTCAGTTAGTGCATCTTTCATTTCTGACTGGTCCTTTTTTATGTTGTTGATTTCTCACTAAGTTCCTTGGACGTCTCCTTAAGTTCCTTGAAGGTCTCACCAAATTCCTTAAATGTCTCACTGAATTCCTTGAGTAACTTTATAACCAGTGTTTTGAACTCTGCATTTGATTGATAGTTTATCTCCATTTTTTTTAGTTCTTTTACTGGGATTTTGTTCTTTTCTTTCATTTGGGACATCTTTGTCTCCTCATTTTGCCTGCTTCCCTGTGATTGTTTCTGTGTATTAGGTAGAGTTGCTATGTCTCCTAGGCTTCGTAGGGTGGCCTATTGTTGTAGGTGTTCTATTGGATCCAGTGGCACAGCCTCCCTGATCACCCCTGCTGGGCCCTTGAGGTACACCCTTAGTGTGGACTGTACAGTCGTCTGTTGTAATTGAGTCTTGATTGCTGTTGGCACATCAATGGGAGGGATTTACTCGGGCTGATCAGCTGCAAGGACTGGCTGTACCCACTGACTATTGGTCTCTGACTACCTTGGAGGATCAGCTATGCAGGGGCCCACCACAAAGAGCAAGCCTTACTTCAGCAGGGCTTTGGTACCCTCTGAGTCCACTTGGTGGTTGGGTGGTGGTGTTTTCGATGTGGTCTGAAGCTGTCCACTGGGTGTGCTGGCTGTGGGGCAAGGTTAGCCACTGCCTGTGTTCTATCCAGGGCCACCTGGCATAAGCTACAAAGTGGCCTGCCAATGGCTGCTTCTTGTGCTGGGCTTGGAGGTGCCCAGGAAAAGCCAAGTTGTGAACCAAGGCTGGCTGCTTCTAATGCCAGGCCTGGGCCCACTTAACAAGTGGTATGAGGCTCACTGAGACCAGATGTTGCCTGTTGGAGAGATTCTAGGAAATTCTGAAGCAGGATCCAAGACAGGCCAATCCTAAGGTAAAGCCTTTGGAAACAGCTTGGGTGGGTCTGAAAGTTGGGCGGGGCAGGGCCTAGGAATCACCAGGGTGGGGCAACCAGTGTGAGCCAGGTTGTGGGAGTCCCAGATATGGCCCCTGTCTGCCGCCATGGGGAAGGGCTCACCAAAGGAACAAAGGCTTCCACCAGCACCTGAGTCAGAGAAAGCTGCCTCTCCAGCCTTCCTCCAGAGGCCAAACAGCTCAATTCTTTCCTATATGTTTCTGGTGCCTTTCAAGCTGCCTCTCTTTCGAGCTTAGCAGGAGTAAGTCTGTGCAGGGGACCTTTAAGAGGAGCTGCCTAGGGCTCTGGCAGCCTCAGCCTCCCTCAGCCTCAGTTCCCACTGAACCAGCAACCTCTTGATGCACAGGTCAATGCTCAACTACGGAGCCGCACCGGCCAGGCAATAAAAACATATTTTAAAAAAATTAAAATCAGACCCCAAGGACCTGTCTGGAGTGACTTAGTTGGTTAAGCATTGTCCTGTGCACATGAAAGGTTGCTGGTTCTGGGTTCTGGGTTTGATCGCATTTGGAAGGCAACCGATAGATTTCTCTCTTTCTCTCTCTCCCTCCCTTCCTTCCTCTTTCTAAGTAGGTCCTTGGGTCTAAAAATAAATAAATAAAATCAGACCCCAAGGGGAATAAGAAATTACTTAGAATATATTTACTTGGGGGGGAAAATACCATTTGAAATTCTTTTGTAATGGAAAAATAAAACTTGTAAAGTTGCTCCAAGAAGTTATTTCTCTGGGTCTTCCCTGTTGTGCACACATATTAGAAGACAGTCATTCCTGAAAAATCACGGATAATTATGATTATCATAGCCCAGTCCAGTGGAAACAGAACTAATTACCTGGAAGATTAATATCATAGTTCAAATTAGGGCACATTTCTGAAGTCATGTATTTGCCCTAAAGGATTTCAGAAACTATAAAGCATAATGTACATGTAAGGTATTATTATTACAGCCAAATGTATTACTTCATTAAGCCTTTGAGCATAGGAGAGTCTCATTACCAATGATAGGTCTACATTATGCCAGATGAAAAGTAAAAAAAAAGTCAATTAAATTTCCCCACATAAAGCCAACCAACACTCATGTATGACTGAGAATTACATAATTTAAAAATTATGTAATTTTTAAACTGAATTTTCTAGATGCATTGGCATCAGGTAGATATATCTTTATTGAACTCACCATAAAATCATATAAAATAAAATTTTTGGAAGATATTAACTCTCAGTGAGATTATTGGATAGATAAATCTCTTTCTCTAGTACATTCTATTCTTAGAGGTGAGTAATTACTGCACTCTCATTAACTATCTATGATGCACAGAGATAGCATTTATCATACTACACATGTCTAAATGTGCCAAATTATCCCTTCAGCCTGAGCAAAAATTATTGGTTCAGTGGGTACCCTTGCACCCCCATGCACTGGTGAGGACCCTTGTGAGAAAGGGACTCTGTGAAACCACAGGGACAATACCTCTGAGGACAGACTTGGAAAGAGCTTCTGCATATGTTGTGTTCATGTTCTTTAATAGTCAAGGAATTATCTCTTCTCAGAACAAAGAGAAGCTTAAGGCCTTGTTTGTGGTTATGATTTCAGAGATGTATACTTATCTCCAAACTAGTTTATTTATAGATATTGAATACGTACAGTTTTTTTGTATATCAATCATACCTCAACGGAGTGGTTTTAAAACAAAGAAAAAGAAAATATTTGAGTTGCAGACTATAGTCTACTTTGCCTATGTTTGGGGCCACTCTTTTTGGCTGACAGATAAGAGACAGGAACTGGTGAAATGACCAAGCTTTTAAGCAGTCAGAGATTTATACTTACCACCAAACATAAACCAGAAACCATTGTCATGAAGCTCTTTAGAAGCCTATAGGGCACATGAGTAATACTCATAGCACTGGAATAAGTAGCCAAGTCTCTAAAAGTATTCCAGCCAGTTCTAGCTTTGAATGCGTTTCAGTGGATTAAAACTATTTGGCTATTTCCCTCCCCTTCCCTTTTTGGTTTTGAAGAGTATGTTTAAAAAAAAATTATGAATCCCTTGGTTTGGGTGATTCATAATTAAACAAGTATATTAACATAGAAAGGTTGAATACTAGAAGTTTACAAGGCACAGATTATGGAGCTCCTCCTCTCAGACAGAAGTTTTGAAGCCCAAACCTCAAGTTCTGGACCAATGGCACCTGGAGACATCCAGAATGCAGTTTCAGTGTTCATGAAGGAAGTAAACATCCATTCATGAAGGACGCAGAGTTGGCAAGTACTCATCTTGAGTAGCATATTGGTTTCTTTCTAAAGCTAAAGAACACGTTGGGTGTAGAAGCATGAGAAAGCACATGGCACTTGCTAGCCTTGTTTTTCATGCAGCGGTAAGCATATGCTGCCACGTGTTGCTCTATATCTCTCATAAAAGCGCCCAAGTAGCTAATTGGCTTGGGAATCTCTAAAAGAAGAGACAAGTGCTGGCACTTCAATGGGCCTTCCACACACTCCAGACCCAGTGCAACTTATCCTCTGGGAACACCAAGGGTGCCCAACAGAATGAAAGTAGCGAAGCCCCCAAATAACTCATCAACTGGGCACATCAACCTCTAAAGAAGGCAGACCAGGCCAAGTCCATAACCTAGAAGCATCCACTGGGCTGTCTGTGGCCGGTAAGATGCTTCAGAGCAGCAACCAAAATGATGTTTGGGTGAAAAAGAACAAAAAAATGTCCTCTTTCTTGAAGCTAAATCATTCATGGATATAAGTCAAAAGCATTCTTCTATGATTTGTGTGGCAAGGTCATTTAGAGGATCTTGCTTTTGCTTTGTATTATTTTAGATCCTTCTCCTTAGTCCTTTACACCATGTGTTTGGAATAAAATAGGATTCTCTTATTTTAATGAAGATTGTACCTCTTCCTACATACCCTGAAGTGCCCAAATTGGACTAGTGTCTTCTGAGGGAGGAACCTAAGAGTCTATGTCTGAAGATAGAAATGTGGTCACCTGAGATGGCCTTGGCAAGTTTACCTGCATGGTCTGGCTGCATAAATACTGTTGTAGAGGTATGGGGAAACAGGGCCAGGGTGTCACGGTGAGTCCCTCGTATGTGGATGGTGTTGCCTTGAAAATAAACTCCATGCATGTCGGTGTCAGTGCCCATTCCAATCATATGCCAGGAAACTCTATCCTTTTTGCACATGGTCAGGCCTGGCTGGTTGCCATACATATAGCCATTGATAGCTAAATGGAAGGAAAAACATAGTCAGAGCCCATTATAATTTTGCAGACATACCAAAAACATGTCTTAGTGAAATCTTATCAGTATGTATGGGGGTGGGGTGTTCAAACTCTGTACAGTAGATCCTTATTATCAGAAAATAGATAGTGGGAAAAGTCATGTGGTGAATCAATTTCAAATGGAAACTGAAATTAACATACTAAAATTGTTATATTTAACAACATATACACAAGAGCATACATAAATTCTAAGAATCAGGAATAAATCAAGTTATTTTCTGGCATCATTTTTTCCTGATAAAATTGTTTGATGGTATAATATAATATCCTTCATTTAAGTTTTAGTTTTGCAGACTATAAAGAGGATCATCATTGTAAAAATATTTATGGAATTTACCAATTTCCATAAAGTCTTCTCTAAAATTTGTTTTATTTATTTATTTAAAATTTTTTTTTTCTTTATTGATTTTAGAGGGAGAGAGAGATGGAAACATCAATGAGAGAGAACATTGACTGGCCGTCTCCTGCATGCCCACCATTGGGGATTGTGTCCACAACCTGGGCAAATGCCCTGACCGGGAATCGACTGGCTACCTCTTGGTGCATGGTTCGATGCTCAACCAGTGAGCCGCACTGGCTGGGCTCTAAAACTCTTGATATGAAAATCATTTTCTTTTCAGATTATTATTCTGTCATCTCCTTCATTAAATGTCTTTCTCAGTTATTAATACATTTAATTTTGTCAAACCCTTATCTGTCAATGCTTAGCATTTGATTCTAGAGGTTATCAGACATTCTTTTACTGATTTCATGGATCCTGCATCATTTGAAAGATTCACAATTAATTGACATTATATTGGCTGTTTGATTTGTGGAGAAGAATTTTTTTGCGGGTATGGGAGAGGAACACTAAGTTTATAAGAAGGTAGAGTAAATAATTTTGTCGTGTGATAACTTTTCCTACCTCAGTAAAATAATTGAAAGAACTTAGAATACTGCTTACTTAGATATGAAGAACTTCTGTATCTCCAGAAATGCAAGTTGTTTTAATCTTTCACATCAACCTCAATCTGTTGATAGTGGCTACTTGGAACAGTGCATAGAGAATTTACAGACCACATTCTCACTCTGTGGGGGGATAAATGTCATGACTGAATAGCACAGTCTGAGGGGCACCTGTGTGCATAATTATGTCTCATGCTTGACGTCCATTAGAGAGATAAAGATTCCATCCCTGCCCCACTCCTTACTAATGTTCATTGTAGAAAAGAACAACAAATATCCTGCATGACCCTCTTATAATCCCACTGTCAAACAAAATTACTTCTTATTTCGGTGTCTGCAGGACCGGCGGTGCTTGGTAATTTTTCTCGGATATGTGAGATTATTATTAGAAATTCCAAGAAACACCAGGGCTTCTGAGAAGAACATCTCATCTTCTGAAAAAAGAATCTTTGATAATGCTTTATAAATAAATTATCTAAATACTGTCCATTGAATATTAATGAGATATCATTGTGATAACTTAGTCCTTGGCTGGCTAGTAGAATCTTCTCTTGCCCTGGAACTTTACTTTAAAGCCTCTTTCTGGAACATTCATTGATTCGTTTGTTCATTCCTTCAGCAAACACCTTAGAATATAGACTTTGCAATAGGGGTGATGCAAAGCCTCTTAGACCATGTGAGGCCCTTTCTCTCTGGCACTGTTGCCATCTTTCTTCCTCCCTCTCCATGCAAACAAGACTGGAGAGAGGATTTAATTTATAATTAATGTAAAATTTAAATTAAAATACATTATTTTCCTTGAATTTTGCTTTTAAAATGACTTATTCTGCATGTCCAAAATATAAAAACATTTCACATTGCCAAAATAGGGTGGGCTGGATCTGACATGGTCCATTAGGTTGCTGAACGTTTTCTGTGTACAGGCCTCTCTGATGATAAATTTTTTTTGCAATTTAGTTTTTCCACCAAGGAATTTGCTGTGTTTCCTCGTTCCTAGTTTAGTTTTCTTTTTTTTAATTGGCTATTAGGAAGGTTGCAAACACACTTTGTATTCAGTTATAACAAAACTTTTTGTAGAAGATGATAATGAAAATGCATTACTCTATGCTTCCCATTGTTCCAAGAGGGAACACTGTTGGAATGGAGCAGCTGAGACCACAGGAGTCTACGAGCTGGTTGCTATGAGTTACTTTGAACCTTGGACTTTTTTGGACTTTGTTGTGGGAGAGGGAGATCAAGGGCTGCTTTTTTAGTTTTCTATGTCTTAAAGGCAATAAGTAGATGTTATGCATGGTCCCAAGACAAGCAGTTTAGCACCTGTTATCTATCTTACAGCTTTGTTTTAAGCACTTGTTTTTTTGTCTGTTTGTTTCTTTTATTTTGGCTGCACACTCTTGAAGACATTTGAGTTTGTGCTCTGGCAGGGAAGGAGAATTGAGTAATTAATCCTAAATGAAGATGTGGAATAGTAATGGCTAGTATTTTACAAATTAACCCTTTAGATACTCATACAACTTGATAAGAGCTGTTTGCTGTATAGAGATCACCTCTAATTACCACCACGGATATCAGACTTAGTGATGTCATTGCCAGGAGAGGGCATTTTGTCAGTAATTTTGTACAATTAAGACTACTGCGCCTTGGCTGGTTTGTCTCAGCTGTTGGAGCGTTGGCCCGTGGACCAAAGAGTTTTGGGTTTGATTCCGGTCAAAAGACACGTACCTCAGTTGCAGTTCCATCCCCAGCCCTGGTCAGAGCCATGTGGGAGGCAACCAGTGATCTGTCTCTCTCACGTCAATGTCTGTCTGTCTGTCTCTCTCTCCTTCCCATTCTGTCTGAAAATAAATGGAAAAATATCCTTGGTGAGGATTTAAAAAGATAAAAAAGATTACCGTGATCTTTGCTAGTTGAAATTTTGTGTTGCCTCATCCAATGCTGATCAAGTATTTGAGAAGTAGTAATTCAGGTCACGACCTCTGAGGCAGATAGTGAGATTTCACCACACCTTATGAAGCCATGAACTGATTTTCTCATCCAAGAATAATACCCAAGAAACCAGAGATCAAGATAGCTAAAGCTTTTCAACCATGTTTCACTTCAAACGCAATGACGCCTTTTGCTTACAGGACGAAAAGTCGTTTTTCATACCATGCATCCGGTTGGACTTCACAAACTCTTTGTCCTCTTTGTCAACATTGAAGGGACGCAGGGTAAACTTCTGAATGTTTTCATCAAGATACCTACTCAGGTTCTCATCAAAGACTGTGAATAGCAGGTAAAACTCCTTGTCTATTCCTTTCTACGGAGAAGAAAGAAATGAATATATGAAAAGTGCAGCTTGGAGGAATTCTCAGCTCTGTTTCACTTTCAAACTTAACACAAAGTAAACAAGGATCAGCTTCACCATAGATACACTGGGTGGTTTTGTAAATCAGAATTCCGAGTATGATTCTGATACGTTTATTACACATCTCCAAAATTCATCTTTCTTGTTATATCCTTCTCCTTCCCTATGCGGGAAATAAGTCCCTGCTCAGGAGACTTTCTCCCTGGTGGGGCTGCAGTTTCGGGCTGGTCGTCCCTGTCTCACACTCCTGACTGTGTCCTCCATGTCCTGCCTCGGCCTCTCTCTCCTGGTTTCACGCCCTCGTCCTCACCCCCTGCTTGCTCCAGACACCCTGGCCTTCTGCTCCTCCATGAACACACCAACCTCACTCATTCCTGCCTCGGGGCCTTTTCATGCTTGTTCCCACTGCCTAGAAGGTTCTCCAGGTTTTGCTTGGGCGGATCCCTTACTCCATCAGCTCTCTGCACAAATGTCACTTTCCCTGACCACCCTGTTTAAAACAATCACTTACCTTCCGCCCTGACCGCAAACTCACCCACCTTACCTTACTGTGTTCTTAATAGCACATAGCTCTACCTGAAATTGTATTTTGTTTATAAACTTACATTTTTTTAATTGTTTCCTCACTGCAATGTAGGCTTTGTAGGAACATTTTGGGTTCCTCTATGTATCCCCAGCTCAAAAAAAAAAAGCCTGGAAAAGCAGGCACCCAATACATGTCTGTGAGTGAAATAGCAAATTGAGATAACCCATGAGACTCCAATATATTGTGTTAATTTGAGTTGATATTGAGAGGATTACTTGCCACGGTGTGTATTCCTAATTTGAGCATATCTGACCACACAGCATCTCAAATTGCTGAAATATGCTTTTCTTTAAAGCTGAAACAGAGAAGTGACTGTATTTCCTGTCCCCTCAATGTCTTTTATTTTCTCTAACGTGCTCCTACCTAATCCACCCTTCATCTGCTGCCTGCTCCAGAGAGATCCTCAGCAATGCCATCGGATCACATCTCTCTCACTTCTTAAAGCGGACAATACCATCTAAACTCACAGCGATCTGGTCCCTGCCTGTACAGTCTCATCTCTTGTCTCTTCCCTCCTGGCACTTTGACCAAAGACAGGCCTAGCTCCTTGCAGCAATCTGAACTTGCTGTGTTCTAGGGACCTCTGTCCTTCATGCATGTACCCCTTAACTCTGATGGTCTGCCACCCTAAGCCAGCCTCAAGGGCCAGCCCAGCTGTCCCACCTCTGTGATGCTTTTCTCACGTCTCATCATGGACATGGATGCAGTACCTTTACACGTACTGCTTTTATTGCACAGTGTTTCAGAAGGCAGCAGTTTAAGATCATGGGCTACAGAAAGAAACAATGTAGGTTTGAACATTTTCACAATACCATGTAGAAAACTGAGGGGAGATAAATGGTCACAAATACATTTTTAAAGATTATGGGCTATGGGAGCAGGCAGAGCTAGGTTCTAATGCATCTGTTTTTTTCATGCTTTTATGTAAGTAGACTGACCATAAATGGTAGCTGGCTCAGGTAACAACTCCCAGGGACAATAAGATGCTTCTAGCAAACCTCAACATTGCCAATGAATGGATTCAATAGGGACAAAATCATAAATACCTAACAAAATGTTTCTAGCATTCAATTATTTTGGTTCAGGTATTTAGCTAATAGGAAGCAGGGTAGTGTATTGAAAAATGATCAAAGATGGATGCTCCAAGTTCCATATTCTACTGCCATCACTACTTACTAGGTGTGTTTCCTGGGCTCAATGTCTCTGAGCCTCCGTTTCCTCAGCTTTAAATCAGGGATCATCATTCTGCTTTGCCTTGTATGACTGTTGTGGTACAGTGTGAATATTCAGTCTTATTGCACAAGCATTATTGAAGGCCATTCAGAGGGCCAGGGACACACTGAACCTCTAGTAGACATTTCCAGGTTTGGTCCTTTGTGCAGGGAATGAGACTGAGGTGGACCAAATATACCATTTAAATAAATCATGCTGTTTCGGATTGGTGAAGTAATTTCTAATGGTTAAATGACTGGATTTTCCTCTTTTCATCAAGGTGTTTAATATCATGTCAACATAGCTTGTGATGCTGTGTCTTGCCACACTAACCAGTGAAACCATTTAAGCCTCTGAGATGGGGCATGTAGAAGTTATCCACATGTTTCTTGTTCCTTTGGCCATAATGATTATCTTCCAGTTTGTAGTGAGGAGTTAATAGCTGTCCTCAACCCTGGCTGCACATTGAAATCACCTGGAGTTCTGATGGACTTGGTCTGGAACACCTGAATACAAAGACGCTGAAGAGGTCCCAGGTGATTCTAATGGGTGGCCAAGTTTGAGAAACTTTGTCCAAGAAGAAAGGATCCCAATTTGCATTCCATGTAGATCTTGGAAGATTCCAGAACCAAAGCAATGCACAGGGAGAGACCCACCAAATCCCAGCCAACAAATAAAAATACTGGGTTTCTGGGTGGGCATCAGTAACGCAGCAAAGGCAGATGTGAATTTATCAAAAATAAAACTCCCATTACGTAGAAGTCAATTTCAAGAGGAAGAAGGAGAAATTGCTTTTTGTAACTCTTTTTTTTTTTTTTTCTTATCCTCACCTGAGGACATTTTTTTTTATTTTTTGTTCAGATAGAGTGGGAGGGAGAGAGACAGAGAGAAACATTGGCATGAAAGGGACACAGTGAGTGGCTGCCACTTGTACAACCCAATAACCGCTGAGCCAAACTGGCCAGGGCTCTTTTTGTAACTCTTTATTATGATCTAATCTCTAGCCATTTTAGTGATTTTTTTTTTTTTTTTTTTTTTTACACACAACCCTGAGAAGAACTTGGTAACATTGGGTGACTTACTTGTGTCCCATCAGCATTGAGAACACCTTCTTTACAGACTAGCAAAGGTCCTAAAAGGCCAGAGCTGGTGTCCCTGATTGGCTCAACTGCTGAGAAGTAAAGGTAGGTCAGACAGGCAGGATCATCGGCTGTTGGGCTCACGCTGTCAGGCACTGTCCATCTGTATGTGAAGATTTCACCTGGCTTCACATGGGCTCCTGGTTTCACAAACCCTGAGACATAAAGGAAACAAATACTTGAAGCAACAGCCAAGAACATTATTAAACTTGTCAGATTGGGTCTTCTGGCCCTGGGTGTCGCTCTCTGATATACCTTGCAGAAGGATAGTTGATTTTGCTTGTGTATCTACCAAGGGAAGCCACTGGCACAGTCTGCTGGTTCATGAGCTGGGGCTTCTATCAAAGGATTGTCTTCTTTATATATACTATTTCTTACTCAAATACAAGGCTTAGCAAATATTAAAAGCATAACAGTTGTCCATTTAGCAGTTACGTCTAAAGTCATAAAATATTATTGAGTGACTTCTTTGTGGACTATATTATACTTGGCCCTGTGAGGGATACCCCAAAAAGTTAAGCAAAGGACCTATCTTTAAAGAGTTTAAAATCTTGAAGCTTACACTAGGAAATAACCCAAATAAGTACAAGATAGAGGAGGTAAGAAAAGTTCACGGTTACAAGGCTGATCTGGGATCCAAATTCAGGGCTGTTAAACTCCAAAGACTTAGTCCTCACTTTATATCGCAAATGAACACATTGAATCTCTCTTGCTAGACTGAGGCTCTCTGCATCTTGTCCAGAGCTTTGCAAAAAGGTGCCCAATAAGTTGGCTGAGTTCAACAATAGAAAATATAGACATTTGCATTGTCACTGGTGTTCTTTCTGCATACATAAAAAAAAGTCATTGTTGTGCCCAGCTGGTATGACTCAGTGGTTGAGCTTTGATCCATGCACCAAGAGGTGGCTGGTTCGATTCCCAGTCAGGCACATGCCCAGGTTATGGGCCAAATCCCCAGGGGGGCGGGGCATGAAGGAGGCAGCCAGTCAATGTTCTCTCTCATCAATGTCTCTCTCTCTCTCTCTTGCTCTCCCTTCCTCTCTCTCTAAAATCAATAAAGAGAAAAAAAATTTTTTTTAAGTCATTGTGAGCATTGTAACCAAGGAAGAGAGTGCAGATCCAGGAGATGCTGCAGCAGGGAGGGTGAGCATGGGCCTGGGGAGGAGGAATTCTCCCTCCATTCCTTCACCCTCTGTCCCCTCACCATCACCACAAAGCCAGCTCTGGATGGGCCTGGCCTTACACTGGGATGTGAAGAAGTAGCCCAGGTAACCATGACGTCAGCTGCAACGATGAAGAAGTCTTCCAAAGAGACCCAGAGCTTCTTCCCAGGAGCAGTATCATGAATGGAAGGGCAGTTCCTGCGGCCACTGGGCAGAAGCTGCCTTTCTTATATGCAGAGAGCCTACGCTACCTGCTCTGTGATGGGAAGAAGCCATAGACGATGATACACACATAACATTGGTTTTGAATAAATATTTGTCAGTAGATATAGAGCAAAGACCATGTACAAGGTTTTGATTCCAACAAAACATTGGAAATTAGATGTTCCCCTCAGCCTTCACCCACAGAATTCCATGTAACCTGCAGCAGAAACATTCTTCATCTTAAAGAATGGGGGTGTCTGGAAAGTGGCTCGCTTTGAGATTTATTGCATTACTGACAGAAAAGGAAAGGAACTGACATTTCCTGAGAACCTACTGTGGGCCAGACCCTGTCCTGAATTCTCTCCTTTGCTCCCCAAAGCCCTGTGAGCTGAGTGCCATTATCTGCATTTGATAGATGAGTAGAATTGGTTTAGAAAGTTAAAATAGTTGTCCAAGGTCACTGAGCTGGTAACTGAAGGGACCAGGATTTGAACCTGGTCTATCCAGTTTTAAGTCCTTTGCACTCTCATCCTGTTTCCTCCCGAAGCTAAGGCTGAGACTTACCATCTATGTTGGGGGCTGCATCAGAGGCCTTGTCATAGACCATGCCATGGGGCAAAATACTGTAGACTTTGTCAGCTTTGTTGGCAAAGGTCACTAATAGGGTATCGCCCACCTCTGCTCTGATGACTGGGCCTGAAAAATATAAAGAAGAGGAGAGAGAAGAGGATGAACATAAAGAGATATAGGCAAGAGGAGAAGAGTCGTTCCAAGTAGAAGTATATGCCCACTGAAACATTTCCCCTCCCCTGTTCAAAACATGCTGGATGGTTTTACTCTACCAAGAATTCCAAGATGAGCTTCTGCCTCAGAGAGTCTCTTTCTTTGAGTAAAAGTTCCATCAACATACTCTACATACTGAGCCTTCCAATATCTTCCTCCTATTCTGTTGTCCCCTTGTGTGAAGTAGAGCTCGGAGTCACTGCGGAGAGAATAGGAACCTGACTGAGAATACATCTCAGCATATCCACCAACTGCCTTAATTACAGAGCTTGGTTTTATGATCTTTAATCCATTCACCCGCCCATCTCCCCAGAAAACACAACACAGGCTTCAACAAAGTTCCCAGGAATCATCAATCAGCCATAAAAGTTGGCAGAAGCTGGAAGATGCACAAGCTTGTCTCTCTTAGCCATTGCACTTTCTTCCCCAGAGGTCTAGCAACAGAAGAAGAAGGCACAGGTTGACTCCTTACTTAGCAATACTGTAGTCTCAGAATGGTGTAGTACAAAGTAACAAAGAGATAACTGTTTTCTTTGCAGAATAAGCAGCCCTCTATCACTTGCTGATGGCAATATGAATAGTCTCTGCATATAGTAAGCTCTTTGCTATCTGGCATGATGAAGGAATGAAGTGTCTAGTTAATCAAATAGTTTAATTAGTGGAGAGTTATCATATAAGTTATATACATAAAATACTCAACTTAAAAGTTTTGAAATATAATACTATAAATTCTGACTAGTACTAACTCTACTATCTTAATTCTGTCAGTGGTACCATCACTCTCACAGTCATGTGACCATCTATTACCTCCTTATGTAACCTTTCAGTTTAACCTTTCTTTTCTGCACCCTTTTTGCATCTTTTCCTTTCCTTTCTTCCACTGCCATGACTCCAGTTCATGTCCTTACCACCTTGTGTTTGGACCATTATATGAACCTCTAACTTCATTCTTTCCATTCTTCATTTCACACTGGCTTAGCTCACTCAGTTTTTTCTCGGAAAACATACTGCTACAACCTTAATCTCCAAAATGGCAATTTTCATTGTCAAATACCAGCTGCAATATCTTTGTTTGCTTCCAATTGCCAATCAAATGAAGATTAAAGAACTTCTGCAATTGATATCCAGTCTATGTTGCCCCAGTTTTCTTCCTATTGCTCTATGCAAATGCCCATTCGTCTATGCAAATCCCCAACTCGTCATTCTGATTGAATCACTCTCTCCTACATGGTAGGTGCTTTTCATTAACACCTGCATCTAAAATGTCCTCTCTTCACTACTGTATAAATTCGATTGTGACCCTGCTCAGGTTCTGCTTCCTCTGTGAAGTGATCCAGCTATCTTAGTTCTCTCTGAATATCCTGAGAGAACTGAACAACACACTCTTATTTGTAACTTGCAAAGTTACTTCTCTTCTGTGCAAACAGGTTCTTTCTCCACCTTAAGATGGGAACTTTGTCATAGATCTTCTTCAGTCCCTCATGTCACTTTAGTATGGTGTGCTTTCATATATTACATTAAATATCTATTGAATATAGCTTAATATACATTCAGATTTTTAAAGGCGTTTCATATTCTGCAAAGCTTCTAAGACATAATTTTCAATGCTGAGTCTCATGATTCTGTTTATGGAGAAATACTGGTCAATAGAGATTGTTGATATCAGAGTTTTTCATATGTGGTTCACACACACTCTTTAAACAAGGATCAAGTGCATCAGTTTGGTGGAAGAATGAATGAATGAATGAATTTCACAGCAAAAGAAACAAAGGGTGTCTTACTGATCACAAAGAGACTTTTAAAAATATTTCCTCAAACATAAAATGAATTATAGGGTAATTGCAATACTTTTTGGTATCACACTGTACATTTTTAAACGCTTTCACAGACATCATGATTATACAGTAAGAAGTAATAGGAGTCCACAACCACTTAATGAATTGTTAAATTCAATGTTAAAAATACTATGTGCTATGGAAGTAAAGAGAGAAAAATGATTAACTATAACTCAGGAGTCAGGGCAGGCCTCACTTAAAAGGTGACATTAGTGTTAGCTTTGGAAGGAAAATGACATTTTACTGTACAGTAAGGAAAGGAATTTTGGGTACAGGGCCATAACTTACATCAGGCTGTCCTTGAACCAAAAAGGGTAACCTTCTTTGGCCAGTTCATCTCCATTGAAAGAGAGTCTTATTCCCTTTTTAAAACTGTCTGCTCCATATGTACAACAACCTTGTTCTGTTCTCTGTCAGTTCAGTATTGCTCATGCACTTAGCACATAGTAGGTGCTCAAGAAATGTTTGATGAATGAATGAATGAATCTAGTGTTTTGATCTAGGCAGCAAATCATGGAGCAATACATAGTCTGCCAATTCTCAGTGGTATACCCAGGGCACAGAACTCCTTAAGCAGTGCCATTGTGTTATCTGCACAGCAGGTGCTCCTAAGAGCAGTGCCTGGAATATGAGCGAGGTCACAAGGAAAAGCCTAACACATGCTGCTTTTATGACAGGCTTAGAAATACCATGAAAAAAAGCTTACCTTCCAGAGACATTTAGGGGAAGACCACTAAATTTGTTATAGCCTTGAGGACCATAATCCCAAAGAATTTTTTCAGCTGCTATAAAGTAACGCCTCTGTTGACCCTTCATCTTGGGATGAGAAATATCATTTTTGCAGTTATCAACATTGTATTGCCCCAGCATACCAGCTGCAGAACAAAGGAAAACCATCAGTCAAGTTATAAATGCTCACAAAAGAAATCATACAAGAAAAGACAAATAGATTTGATTTCAGGAACAAACGTTTAAAACTTTTGTACAGCCCTGGCTGGTTTGGCTCAGCGGTTAGAGCGTCGGCCTGCGGTCCTGAGAGACCCGGGTTCGGTTCCCGCTAAGGGCGCGTACCTCGGTTGCAGTTTGTCCCCGGCCCTGGTCGGTTGTGCGGGTGGCAGCCACTCGATGTGTCCCTTTCACATCGATGTTTCTCTCTCTCTCTGTTTCTCTCTCTCCCTCCCACTCTACCTGAACAAAAAATGGAAAAATGTCCTCGGGTGAGGATTAAAAAAACAAAAAACAAAAAAACTTTTGTACAGAAAATAGGACCATAAATAAAAAATAAAAATAAAGGATAAATAGTAAGATTTTGTTCTTTTTTATTGTTGTGTAATATTCAATTATACATATATAATTGAATACACACACACACACACACACACACACATCTCACACTTAGAGGATATTATGCTAAGTGAAATAAGTCAGACAGAGAAATACAAATGCCATATGGTTTCATTTATATGTGGAATCTAAACAAACAAAAAAACAAAACAAATAAAATAAAGCAAAAACAGACTCATAGAAACAGAGACCAAAGGGATGGTTACCAGATGGGAGAGGGTTGGGAAATGGGTGAAAAGGTTAAGGGGGATAATATAATGAATAATATTGTGATAAGTTTGCACAGTGACAGATGATTACTAGAATTAGTGGAGTGATCACATTGTAATGTATAAAAATGTTGAATCACTATATTGTACACTTGAAACTAATATAACTAATATTATACTAATATTGTATACCAACTATACTTAAATATTTTTTTAAATAAAGGATAAAAAGTTGACAGGAGTATATTCTTACACATATGACAAAAGATTAATGTGTAAATAACATTGATGAATAAGAAAGAAAAAGTAAATCTCCCAATAGAAAATGGGCAAGGAACATAAATAGGTTAATTACAAAAGAAATACTATTGGCTCACAAACAAATGAAAAAAATGTTTAACCTGAATAGTAATCAATGACACTGTTGGTCAGTTATCAGATTGGTAGATTATAAAGGATAATTCCCATTGTTGACATTTGAATGTGGAAAAGGGAATGCTCACACACTATGAGTGAATAGTAACTTTTTTTTTTTTTAAATCCTCACCCGAGGACATTTTTCCATACTTTATTCAGATAGAGTGGGAGGGAGAGAGAGAGAGAAACATCGACATGAAAGGAACACACCAAGTGGCCGCCACCCACACGACCCAACCAGGGCCGGGGACAAACTGCAACCGAGGTACGTGCCCTTAGCGGGAACTGAACCCAGGTCTCTCTGGACTGCAGGCCCATGCTCCAACCACTGAACAAAACCGCCAGGGCAATAGTAACAATTTTAAAAAGGGAATTTAGCAATACATGTCCCTAGCTTTAAAAAAAAAAAAAAAAAAAAAAAAATCAAACTCTTTGACCTAGGAATTCCAAATTCAAGAGTTTTACTAAGGAAATGTCAGATGAAAGTATCTTATCTGTATATTGATGTTTATCAATATTGTTTATAAAAGCAAAAAATGGGGGAAATAGAATATTGGTTAAGTAAATTGTAATCTCCTTATAAAGATTATTGGAAGGGCCCTGGCCAGTTTGGCTCAGCGGTTAGAGCGTCAGCCTGCGGTCCGCAGAGACCCGGGTTCGGTTCCCGCTAAGGGCACGTACTTCGGTTGCAGTTTGTCCCCGGCCCTGGTTGGTCGTGCGGGTGGCAGCCACTCGATGTGTCCCTTCACATCGATGTTTCTCTCTCTCTCTCCCTTCCTCTCTCTCCCTCCCGCTCTATCTGTACAAAAAATGGAAAAATGTCCTCGGGTGAGGATAAAAAAAAAAAAAAAAAAAAAAGATTATTGGAAGGGAAGTAGCTGTATATTCACTGACATGTAAATATATTTTGATATACTAATAAATGGAAAAAGTAAGTTACAGGGCAGTATTTTATTTCATTTTATAAATAACATGCATTTAGTATGAAGGTCTAGAAAATAGTCATGGAGAATATTCATCAAAATGTGACACTATTATCTTTAAATGGGATTACTGATTTTTAAAATTAAATTGTATATATTTTCTAATTTTTCACAATAATTTTTTCTCAAGGTACGGATAATTTAGAAAATGTTATATTTTAGTAATATATAAACACCAATTTATATCCACAACTGCTAGCCAAGCTTAGCAATCTTACTTATCTCAAATAGCTGCTAATGCCCGTTGAAAACTAGTTTCTTCTCAGACTTAACAGCATGAGACCCTTTAAGAGTAGGGATCTTGATCGAAAAATGGCGGCGGAGTGAACGGAAGCTACACAGACCGTCTCCCAGAACCAAACTGGAATTAAAACTACAACACAGACAAATTGATGGGAAAAAGCAACAGAAAAGCAGCTTGGAGGACCATACAATGAGGGACACTGACTCCATCCTGGTAGGCTTGTGAAGGCCCTCGGGTTACACTCCCAGGCGGCTCCACAGCGCAGAGCCGGGACAGAGGCTAAAACAGCCACAGCCACTCACCTTGGGCTCCGGCAGAGGGAGGGCAGACTGGACTGGAGCTGTGTCGGGGCACTCGGGATTTGTGGAGTGCTCAGAGCGTTTGCTGAGTGCAGCCACGCAGGACGGTGGCCACATTGCTCCTTCCCAGGGCTCTGGGGAGAGGCAGCAGCCCCTCCCTCGGAGATCCAACCCCACCCTGGGGGCCATTGAAGTGCTAATTGAAGCTCATTAACAACCAGCTTCTGCCCCACCCTCCTGAAAGCCCCTTGTGCTGAGCATCTGAGGGAGTTTTTCAATCAACTGACAACCCAAAACTCATCAAGTAACCTAGACTACTAGCCTCCAGGCAAAAAGCTAGAGGATAACAGTACCTTTCCTGGGCTGGCAACTTTAACCAGGAAAGTAAGACTTGACAGTGGTGTTTAACGTGGGTCCTCCCTCGCTCATCTAAACCCAGGAGAGGGAGCCACAAACAGCAGAACACCAACACCCAAGGGAAAACTTGACAGGCTCCAAAGCCCACAGTGATAGCCAAAATGGTGAAACACAGAAACAGAAGCCAAATGAAAGAGCAAGAGACCTCCACTGAAGATGAGATCAATGTGGAGCAACTAGGCATGTTAACAGAGCTAGAATTCAGAGCCATGATCTTGAGGAAGCTGAACAGCATGAGTAAGGACATAGAGACACTGAAAATAAGCCAACTGGAAATTAAAAACCATCAAGAAGAGATAAAAAATGACATATCAGAAATGAAAAACACATTGGAAGGTTTAAAAAGCAGAGTAGAGGAAGCTGAGGACCGGATCAGTGAATTAGAAGACAGGGTAGAAAAAATCAACCAATCAGAAAAACAAAAGGAAAAAACTATTAAAAAACAGGAAGACAGCTTAAGAGAACTGTGGGACAACTGGAAACGTAATAATATTCGCATCATAGGAGTCCCCGAAGAAGAAGAAAATGAGCAAGGGATAGAGAATATATTAAAAGAAATAGTGACAGAAAACTTCCCTAATTTGGTGAAGGAAGAAGGCATTCAAGTTCAAGAAGCACAGAGAGTCCCAAGTAAGAAGAACCCAAACAGGCCCACACCAAGACACATACTGTAGTAATTAAAATGCCACAAATTAAAGACAAAGAGAGAATCCTAAAAGCAGCAAGAGATAAGCAACAGGTTACCTACAAAGGAAACCCCATAAGGCTCTCAGCTGACTTCTCACAAGAAACCTACAGGCCAGAAGGGAATGGCAGGAAGTAATCAAAGTCATGAAAAACAAGAATCTGAATCCAAGACTACTCTACGCAGCAAGGCTATCATTCAAAATAGAAGGTCAAATAAAGAGCTTCCCAGACAAAAAAAGGCTAAGGGAATACATTAGCACCAAACCAGCACTGCAAGAAATGTTAAAAGGACTGCTGTAATTAGCAGTAGAAATGGGAAGAAAAATAGAACCACACTAAACAAAAATGGCAATAAATAAGTGCATATCAATAATCACCTTAAATGTAAATGGATTGAATGCTCCCATAAAAAGACACAGAGTAGCTGATTGGGTAAGAAAGCATGACTCATCTATATGTTGTTTGCAAGAGACCCACCTCACAACAAAAGACTCACATAGGTTGAAAGTGAAGGGATGGAAAAAAATTTTCCAAGCAAATGGAAAGCAAAAAAAAGCTGGGGTAGCAATTCTCATATCTGATAAAATAGATTTCAAAATGAAGACCATAACTAGAGACAAAGACGGCCACTACATAATATTGAAAGGATCTATCCAACAGGAAGATATAATCTTGATAAACATATATGCACCCAATATAGGAGCACCAAAATATATTAAAAATCTTCTGGAGGACTTCCAAGGAGAAATCGACAACAATACAATCATAGCAGGGGACTTCAACACCCCGTTGACAGCACTGGAAAGATCCTCTAGGCAAAAAATTAGCAAGGAAACAGAGACTCTAAATGAAGCACTAGACCAAATGGATTTAATAGATATCTACAGAGAATTACACCCCAAAACTACAGAATACACATTCCTCTCAAGTGCACATGGGACATTCTCAAAGATAGACCACATGATAGGACACAAACTAAATCTCTACAAGTTCAAGAAGACTGAAATCATATCAAGCATCTTCTCAGACCACAATGGCATGAAACTAGAAATCAATTGCAACAAGAACATGCAAAGACATTTCAACACATGGAGGCTAAATAGCATGTTATTAAACAATGAATGGGTCACCGAGGAGATCAAGGAAGAAATTAAAAACTTCTTGGAAACCAATGAAAATGAACACACAACAACACAAAATCTATGGGATGCAGCGAAAGCAGTTCTGAGAGGGAAGTTCATAGCACTACAGGCCTACCTCAAAAAACAAGAAAAATTTCTAATTGACTGTCTAGCCTCACAACTTAAAGAATTAGAAAGCAAACAAAAAGAAAACCCCAGAGCAAGTAGAAGGAAGGAAATAGTAAAGATCAGAGCAGAAATAAATGACATAGAGACCAAAAAAACAATTCAAAGGATCAATGAAACAAAGAGCTGGTTTTTTGAAAAGATAAACAAGATTGATGGACCCTTAGCTAGACTCACCAAGAAACAAAGAGAGAGAACCCAAATACACGAAATCAGAAGTGAAAGAGGAGAAGTAACAACCAACACCACGGAAATACAAAAGATCGTTAACAACTACTATGAACAACTATATGGCAACAAATTCTACAATCTAAGCGAAAGAGTAGGAATCTTGTGTTGAGAACACTTAAGATCTACCCTCTTAGGAAATTTCAAGCATATACTCCAGTATTATTGACCGTAGAGACTATGCTGTTATTAGAACTCATTCATCTTTCATTACTGAAACATTGTACTCCTTGGGATCTCAAGTGTTCTTAACACACACACAATAGGTAACTATATGAGGTGATGGTTATGTTAATTAGCTTGAGTGTAGTGATCAGTTCACAATGTATACATATATCAAAACATCCAGTTGTATATCTTAAATATATACAATTCCTATTTGTTGATTATACATCAATGAAACTGGGGGTCAGGGGAGAATCAGAAACTTATCTTGTTCATCGTTGTCTTCCCTGAACAGTATCTGGTACCCATGAACTGATTAACTCAAAATTTGTTGAATTAAATTTAATTGGAATGACCAGCTGACTGATGCTGAGACTGGCTACTTAAAGTTTTGGGACGAAGACTGTGTTTCAAAGCAGGTCTGAAAGGTTGCATCCCTGTGCTATTTGTGACTGTGTGTAGTTAGTCAGTATCCAAATTTAATCATACATTATTTCTTCTGGGTTTATCTCATTGACACATTTTCTTTTTCTAACCTTGTTTTCAAAAGGCCAGACCTTTTACATGTCATAACTCTAATGTTGCCAACATTTCTTAACTAGCATCTAGTGGCCAGAATCTCTCCATTAATCTTTCTGCACACAGATATCATATTTTTCTTCCCAAATTGCTGCTCTGATTATGTCACTAGTGTGTCAAAGGACATAGCATGACTCACTATTACCTTCCAGGCCCACCTCCTCACCCTTGTCATTCAAAACCGCTCCCACTGGGGCCAAACTGTCTCTCTAGGCTTCTCTCATCACTCTTCTAGCATGAGCCTAAGGTCTAGCTCAGTAAAGACCTATTCTATGTGTTCCCGAGGAACCAGGACCAAGTCCTTCAACACGGCATTTAAGACAACAAATGTTTATTGTACACCTTTCTTAGGATTTTGCCCCCATTGGTGGATCTTATCTCAATATAAGGAAAAATGTTCTAACAGAGCAGCCCAGAAATAAAATGGGCTGCACAATTATTTAAAAAGAGATGCTCCAAAGGAAATTGAAGAATTGGATGGGGGATTGGACCAGATTAACTACAAATTCTTTTCTAGTGCTAAACATTTGTTATTCTGCTTACAGTTGCTCACAGAGAACATGTCTTTCCCAGTTCACGTTGCTTCCTCTGCATGGACAGCCTTCCTTCCCTTCTCCATCTATTCAGTTCCTACCCATAAGTCAATGCTCAGAGCAGGAGCCAAGTCCTCAGAACGCCTCTCTGATTGCTCTAGAGAAGTGACTGTGGCACCCAAAGAACATTTATCATTCTGCCTCAAATGTTATTCATTTTGTAAGTGTTTCACTATGTCTAACTACTAGATGTAGTTAACAGCCTTATCATATCTGTCAATCACCTCTTACTTGGTTCACAGAGAGGGGATCAATAAATAGGATGCCAAGTAAGCATTGTACATTTCCTATAATTAATATCTAATTAAATATAACACATACAAGAATCTATCTAGCAGCAGGCACTGAATGAGCACCATTGACGGTGTGATTTAATTGTTCCATTCTAAGCTTCTTTCACTGGTGTTTGTCCTTTTACCTTGTAGGTGATCACTGACTTGGCAGGTTATCATCCACTTCCCAGGATTCTCAGCTATCATTTCTGTTGTCAGAAAGGTGGCTGGGAACAGGTTGACAACATCAGTCCGATGCCCTCGGCTGATGAAGGTGTTACCGTAAAAATAGATGGAGTGGATGTCTATCTCATTCCCCATCCCAAATAGGTGCCAGGACACTGATTCACCAACACACATATCAGGCTCGGGGAAGTTTCCAAAGAGGTATCCATTCAGGGCTGAAAAACAGAAGCACACTTGTGGAACAGACCCCCATGCAGAGGCGAGCAGAACCAGAAACCATGGTAATTCACTCTCTAGCACAACTGGAAGATCAGTGCAGATCATTGACCGTAATGACTTTGTGCACAAAAGCTCCTTTGATAAAATTTAGTCCCAGAAAGAAATGAAAGGTATTGGTCTTTTTGAGATAAAAGCACTCAGTAAAAGTGACAACCAGCACACGTGAAAACAGCCTTGGAGCTGCTGTGTGGGCACAATGAGATTGGAGTGAACAGTGCTGTGCATTGCTCACACTTTCAGGACACATTGCTCATACTTTCAGGACGCATTGCTCATACTTTCAGGACGCATTGCCCACACTTCCAGGACGCATTGCTCACACTTCCAGGGTGCATTACTCACACTTCCAGGACACATTGCTCACACTTCCAGGACACATTGCTCATACTTCCAGGACACATTGCTCACACTCCCAGGACGCATTGCTCACACTTCCAGGGTGCATTACTCACACTTCCAGGACACATTGCTCACACTTTCAGGACACATTGCTCATACTTCCAGGACGCATTGCCCACACATCCAGGATGCATTGCTCACACTTCCAGGGTGCATTACTCACACTTCCAGGACACATTGCTCACACTTCCAGGGTGCATTACTCACACTTCCAGGACACATTGCTCACACTTCCAGGACGCATTGCTCACACTTCCAGGACGCATTGCTCACACTTCCAGGGTGCATTGCCCACACTTCCAGGACACATTGCTCACACTTCCAGGACACATTGCCCACACTTCCAGGATAGGTCAGCCACCTCGTTTCCCAACTCTCCGTTTGCATATCTGCCTTCCCCACTGACTCTGTTCCTTGCAACTAAATACCCTGTCTTACTTATCTTATAGCTATGGGGACCTAGCAGAAAACCTGGCACATAGTAACTGCTTAATTTAAGTGACAAAACACACAAGAAGATGGAGAGAAAAGGTACTGCTTAGAAGGGACTTATGGCACATAGTGAATGCTCCATAAATGTCATTGATCTAAAGAATGTCTGGCAAAACATAAATTCACAAGTGTGTATTTAAACTCTATGCATAGCATAGTCCTTAAAATTTAGCAGCCGCTTAGCAAGTGGTTCCTGGATGGAGCAAGAGGTTGCAAATCACAGGATTGTTATAGAATAATGATTCTCCTTTCTTCTGTCAGTCTAAAGCCACTCATCCTCTTAGGGTCACCTCCTGGCTCTTTCCTGATTATAACATTAACCCTTCCCCGTGCTGTCCCCTAGCTTTGTCATACCCGATTTAGCTTCTCTCTACTGCCTTGCCCCGTCTCGGAGTGTCTCAGGTTCTGACATGTAGTGTGTTAGTGTGTCTCATATCACTTTCTAATCGCTCTCATCACTAAGTTACAAATCCTGGAAAACTAGGTTTGGCGTGTCTGTATTTTTGCATCCCTCACAGTACCAGATACACAGAGACAGTCGGCATGTATTTGGAGACGCTACCATGCATTTTGTTACTCCTCTGGAAAACAGCATCTTTTTTGTCAACCGAATCTGGGTCAGTGCAGAAATGTCTGATATTTTCATCAAGGTACCAGCTTTGATTCTCATCCACCAGAGTAAACATTATGATGAACTCTCGGTCCACATCAGTCCTTGTCCCTGAATATTTGTTCAGGACACCTAGCAAACAATCAAAAGAGAAGGGAAAAAATCCTGAGTGAACTAAATCAAGATCCGCTTTGTTTCCCACCAAGGGTGTCATATAAGTGTGAGGTCTGTCAAGACCTAGATGTACAAGAGTAACTTGCACCATACAAGCAGTGAAGGGCTTTCGTGTCAAGACAAAATTGTAGAAAAGTCATAAAATAGAAATAGTCACAATCGCAGAGTTGGAAATCTGTCTATCACTGAAGGAAGTCAACTTTCTTGACAGAGCACAGACACACCAAATCAATAGGAAATTAAACAGCATTATTATTATGTGGGTGAGATAATGAAGCAAAAGCATTCCTGGTCATTTGACTACATTTTTTCACTTTCCTGTGTGTGGTGTTACCAGCTTTTAATATGGAATGTCCCTATTTTTTTTTAAGCATATACGTTTCAGAGGTTATGATGGTTCTTGGACAGAAGTCTGAATTTTTGCCCCTTTGATGGTATCAGAGTAATCTTCTATGTTAGAAGAATTTCTCTAATCTTACAGAAAGCTTGGAAGAAGAGGCACATTCTGCATAAAGCAAAGGGGAGAGGCAAGATAAGACCTGAAATGTATGCACACTTTTAACACATGTGGCAACAGTGTCCTTGGTGGGGGGAGCACCTCATTACCTTTCTTGCACACCAGCAGTGGGCCAATTAGCCCAGAGCAGATGTCCTTAGGGGCATCGATATGTGAATGGTACACCCAGGTCAGGCAGTTGGCATCCGCTGGAGCAGGGGCATATTCTTCTCTCACCGGCCAGATATAGGTGTAGTTTTTACCAGGAGGAACCATATCATCATTCTTATTCTTTCCAGACGTTCCATCTGGGTACAGGGCTCCTTCCAAGAAAAAATGAAAGATAGTTAAACACAGCGATCACAGGCTATCGTGGTTAGGGCCAGAACTTTGGACTCAAACGCATATGAATTAAAATTTATTTCCTGTGAGACTGAAACAGATTACTTAAATTCTCAATGCCTCAGTTTTCTGTGAGTACAGCTGGAATGTTAATATGTGCCCCACAGGAATGTGAGAACCAGAAGACAATGTGTATGAGTGTCCTGCACAAGACCAGATGCTTAAAAATGTTCTTAAGGACCCATTCTGATGAGCCTTCTGCACCAATCAGGAAAAGTCCAACCCATTCAACTTAACGTCAACTCAAGAAGGAAAGGAGAAGCAGCAAAAGAAAGAATGAACACTTCTTGAGCACATAGAACAGATTCAGCACCTGTAGGAGGTCTCACGAGAGATAGGAAGAGAGTTAAGACATTCTTCCTGCCTCCAGGGACCTTACAGTTCTGTGGGGAGACAAGAATATGGATTATGAGCACATAGGTCAACTGGAGAATAAAGTAGGGTGATATGTTAAATGAAACTTGGGTGGGGGGGCGGTCAATGCAAGGTGGAGGTTCTCTTGTTTTTATTTTATTTTGTTTCATTTTATTTTCTTTTTTCCATTGCCATTTATCCCCTCTATGCCCTCCTCCCCCCCACCCCTCCCCCTTCAGCCTGCAATCACCACACTGGTGTCCACGTCCAGGAGTTCTCTCTTTTTCTTTTTTGCTCAACTCCTACCCCCCCTCCCCCTCCCCAACCCCAACCAGAGCTGTTGGTCTGCTTAAGACTCCACCACAGAGAAGGGTGCAGCACATGGGCATGGCATTTCCTTTCTCTGTTTTATAAACTAAGATTGCACAAGGTTTTTCAATTACGGAAGGCCCACTGCTAAAAAATTGTTTGCAAACCACCTGGACAGAAGGCAGGAGACAAGCCTGTGCAGGTTATAACGACCAGCAACTTCATAACAGAGGTGGGATCTGAGGGGCCACGAAGGCCTTGGAGGAATTGGATGGTACAGAGAAGGCTGGAGGGTGCGGACTGAGAGGAAGATGGGTGTGAAGACACTCCAAGTTCACTCTCCATTCCCTCATCCATTCACTCAACAAGCCTGTATTGGGTATCAACCATATGCCAACAAGTGTGCTGGTGTTAGAAATATACATTCAAATAAGACAGCAAGAACCAGTGTATCCAAGGCAAGCCACAGAGAAGATATAACTAAAAAATCCAACATGACCCTTTTAACAAATTCTACCACAAAATATAATTTTTTTTTTTATCCTCACCTGAGGATATTTTTCCATTTTTTGTTCAGATAGAGTGGGAGGGAGAGAGAGGGAGAGAGAGGGAGAGAAACATCGACATGAAAGGGACACATCGAGTGGCTGCCACCCACACAACCCAACCAAGGCCAGGGACAAACTGCAACTGAGGTACGTGCCTTTAGTGGGAACTGAACCCGGGTCTCTTTGGACCGCAGGCCGACACTCTAACCACTGAGCTAAACTGGCCAGGGCCATGAAATATAATTTGACTTTTGGAGAAGAATACCAAGAGAAAACAACAACAGCTAAGACCCTATTATGTGCCAAGTGTAGTGTGTACTTTGTGTGTATTGCCTCACTCTTCAAAGCAATCCCATGCAGTGTGCATTAATAGCATCTCCTTTTAGATTGAATCAAGGTAACACCACTAGCATGTGGCTTGGCCAGATTTCAATCGAGTTGTATCTGACTTCCCACTACACTATGATACCTCCACACAAATTATTGTGCATATAGTGTATGAACTGTTTTTACATATTTATTCACTTTATAATTTATATACTTTCTTTTAATGTATATGTTTGTGTAAAACTTTCTTTTATATACTATCTTTTAATCTGAAAAAATGAATAATTTTACAAATTACACCCATATACCATATAATACTGAAAAGATAAAGTCAGAGAACAAAACCTATATAAAGGAATCAAGAGATTAATTTACTTAGAGCTCTTCAGTATTAAGTGTTGCTCTTAATTTCTTGGTTATATCAAGGTCATATTATTATATTTAGGTTTAATGTAATTAGGTTGATATAATTAGGTTATATTCTTTCTTTGTCTCATAAAAATAAACTTACCATTTCCTGAAGAGAGAAAAACTTTTGTTGGTACTGAATTCTAAGATAATATTTTCAAGAAAATCATTATATACAAATTATTGAGTCATATAATAAATTATGTCTTTAATGTTTTCTTTTTTTTTTTTTTATCCTCACTCGAGGACATTTTTCCATTTTTTGCACAGATAGAGTGGGAGGGAGAGAGAGGAAGAGAGAGAGGGAAACATCGATGTGAAAGGGACACATCGAGTGGCTGCCACCCGCACGACCAACCAGGGCCGGGGACAAACTGCAACCGAGGTACGTGCCCTTAGCGGGAACCGAACCCGGGTCTCTCCAGACCACAGGCGGATGCTCTAACCGCTGAGCCAAACTGGCCAGGGCTCTTTAATGTTTTCAAGAATGGTTTTCAAAAGTTTCAAAAATATTATTTTAAAAAATAATTTCTTACATTGTCTCTTAATATAGGGTGAGAGTATAATACTGAAAAATATTTGGCAAAACTCTTTTTACTCAAAGTTAAACTAATGTAGTTTACTGCCTTCAAATTTGATAATTGATATAACCTGATAGAAAAAATACAGAGCACTACCCACTATCTATTAAATCCAAATGACATTTTAAAAAATTCTTGTTACCTAACTTCTCAGTGGCATTTTATATTGTTGTCATTTTTCTCCCTCTTAAAAAATTCTCCCTTGTCTCCTGTGACATCATACCACCCTCTTGGGCAACTCTTTTCCAGTGCAGTTTTCTAGTACATTCTCCTCTGTCTATCAAGTCAGTGTCGGAGACCCTCACGTCATAGTGCTGGCTCCGTGCCCAGAGCTCTCTCCCTGGTTGACAGCACACATCCCAAAAGTGCTCCAACAGGCCACATGTCAGTGACTCCCACTGGACCTGACCTCAGAACTTTCCACTGCTATCCTACCGTCCACTGGACATCTCCACTTGTAAATCTTAGAGAGACCTCAAAATCGATACCAACCTTTCCCCAAACACTAGCTCTCCCAAAGCTGGTCCTCAGCCTCTGTCTCCTCTCTCCATGGAAGACACCCCCAGTATTCAATGCCACAAGCTAAAAACAAAGGAAGCATCCTTATCGACTTCCTCTTTCTCCCTAGCCATTTCTAAACCACCACAAAGTCCTGTCCTTGCTTTTGAAAAATGTATCCATTTATGTCCATGTCCACTATCACAGTCCTAGTCCAAACAACATTATCTCTCATCTGGACTTCTGTAGTGACCTTCTAGTTGATTTCACAACATCTCTTGCCTCTTGAATCCACTTTCCAAGCCATAGCAAGAATGTCATTTTAAATCTCAAATCTGATTATACTGTTCTTTACTTAACTCATTCCATAGCTTCCCATCACTCTTGGGTTGAAGGTCAAATGTATTGACATAGATTGCAAGGCCCAGCATAGTCTGGCTCATGCAATCCTGAACTCCCTGGACTAGGTCAGTTTTCGAAAATGCATCAGACAGAGAGAAAAGCAGTAGCAACCATGGTTGAGGTCACAGCCACTGAAGTTAGACTGCTTGGAATCAAATTCTGTCTCCATCACTTGTTAGCTCGTGGCTTTGGACAATTCCCATCTCCTCTATGATTCTTAGTTTCCTGTCTGTGAGATGACAATAATTATAATCCTTACCTCATAGAGTTGTTGAGGCTTACATGACACAATATCTATAAAACACTTATCATAGTGGCTATTATGTAATAAGCATTTAATAAATATTGGTTATTATTTATTAATAGCACTTTCCTAAGTTTTTAATTATCTATGTATACATACAATGTGTGCCATTGCTTGACTAATGTCTGTTTCTCATATTAGACTACACATTTCATAAAATTAGGTTTGTTTTTGCTCAAAATTGTATATGCAAGATCTATCTCAGTGTTCAGTATGTGGGTGCTCAATACATATCTGTTGAATACAATAAGGAATGAGTGACATGACTGTACACCATCTTTATCCAAAGCCCTGTAAATGAAATGCATGGTTTAGAAGCTTCTGAATTTATATATGGAGAGGCTTCAGGTCAGGAGTTAGGGGAGGGTAGGTGGGTAGCAGACTTATCTTGAAGCTTCAACTGAGATCACTTAGTTTGATTTAATTATAATACAGATAGCAATTTTTCTAGAGATTCCTTTAGTTACAATATATCTAATGTGCTTTCTTTTTATTTACTATTATTGAGAGTCATTGATGGTTATTATTAAAAGGTGGAATTAGAGTCGCCAAACAAATCCTTGGTTACACCACTCAAGATGAAGAATATCGTTTGAGATCCAAAATAAACAGTAAATATAAAATAAAAAGTGATTTGGGGGTGGGTAGCATATTAAGTTGTTCTGAAAGTCATTCCCAAGAAGAAGTTTAACAGAGATTTTGAGCAATGGTAACATTGAAAATATAAGTATTTTATTTTTATATTTTTTCTTTATTGATTTTTAGAGAAAAAGGAAGGGAGAGGGAGAGAGAGATAGAAACATTGATGAAAGAGAATATCGACCAGCCGCCTCCTGCATGCCCCTCACTGGGGATTTGGCCCACAACCTGGGCATGTGCCCTGACCAGGAATCAAACAGGCTGTCTCTTGGTGCATGGGTTGATGCTCAATCACTGAGCCACACTAGTCAAGCTAAGAGTATTTTCAAAAATATTCATTTGGTTGCATGTATTCTAGGATGTGTAGGCTTTTAGAAATTATACAAATACATCATATTTGAGAATATTGAGGATTGGTGGGGTTGTAGGAGAAAGAGGTTAGCTTATAAACAAATGGTAGAAGAATAAAATGTGCAATTTTTTCTATGACAATTTGCCAATTTCTATCTAAAAAGAAGAAATGTATATTAATATAACCAGCAATTTCACTTTTAAAATTTACTCTAGAAACATAATTGAAAATGTTTTTTTAAAAAAACACATGAACTGAAATATTCATTGTAGAATTGCTGATATCAACTCAAAACTGAAAGCAATCTAAATAGTCATCAATACCAAAGTTGCATATTCATACTAAGGAGGTCTCTTTATAGGTAATAATATGAGAAAATCTCCAAGATGAAGTAAAAAATAAAAAACAGAAAGTGCTTTGTAGTACAATCTCTTTTGTATAAATGAACAAGTATTCATATACACACACAATAGTATATATTTTAGATTTTCCAAGAGAAATTTACAAAAAAAATTATTAAAGTTGATTGCCTTTTAGGTGAAAGACAAGTAAGAGGGATTTTTACTTTTTATACCTCTCTGTACTCTTTTCTATATTTAAAAAAAAAAAAAAATACATTTTCTTTTAAAATAGTCCAAGTAATTATATTTCACATGGAGATCAAGAAAACATTAGTTAATTCTATTGTTAAATAAGATAATGATTGTAAGCTTATAATATAACTACTCGATTATAATAACTACTTATAATAACTACTCGATTAATGTTAGTCCACTCACCTAACTCTACTAAGTGTCATTTTCTATCTCTCCTCAGATGATCATCTCTGTATCTGCTTATTTTTGCAGCCCCAGTATTCAGCATTGTGCCTAGTTCACAGTAAACACTATGTTGAACTAAGGAGAGTCCAAGACTAGCAAGCTTGCAAATATAGCCAAGACAAAAACTGATTAAAAAAGTGAAGAGGTCAGCAAATTCTCTCCCCCAAAAGAAACTACAAAGTTGGGTGAAATTGATGAAAACAATCATGTTAGTGTTCTGGAAATTAAATAAAGGCATCCAACAATCTTTATGCTTGGGCTATCCACATACTCTTGTCTGACTCTAATGCTGGTATGCATTTAAAGAGGAGGGGCAACAGGCCCAACAAAAGTAAACACCAACTCAGACAAAAAAACACCTAAATTTGAATGTATTTTTTATCCACCCACAGATCTAAAGGCAGAGAACAGAAAGTTTGCTGATGATCAAACACAACCCCTGTCTAATCATTTGCTGTCCTCTAATCTAGGCAGATATAGAGGTGACTAGCAGTAGCCAAGCTTAAAAATAAAAACAAGAGAAAAAAGAGCAGAAACCTTAGTAGTCACACACTATAAGAGAGACAGATTTCACAGATTTATTCCAGGCAAGATACTAAACAAAAAAGCAAACAAACAATGAAAACAACCTTGGATGAGGGAGGACTCAGAATCCAGAGTTACTACAATACATTCTCAATATTGTCCAGTTTTCAACAGCAGCAACAAAGTGAAACATGCAAAAAAACAAGAAAGAGCCCTGGCCAGTTTGGTTCAGTGGTTTGAGCATTGGCCTGCGGTCCAGAGAGTCCCGGGTTCAGTTCCCGCTAAGGGCATGTACCTCGGTTGCAGTTTGTCCCCGTCCCCGGCTGGTCGTGCGGGTGGCAGCCACTCGATGTGTCCCTTTCACGTCAATGTTTCTCTCTCTCTCCCTCTTCCTCTTTCTCCCTCCCACTCTATCTGAACAAAAAAAAATGGAAAAAAATGTCCTCGGGTGAGGATAAAAAAAAAAAAAGAAACAAGTAAGAGTGACCATATTCAGAAAAACCAAGCAGCCAATATAAACTCTAAGTGTCTCTGGATGTAGAATCTAGCAGATAAAGACTTTAAGCAGCTATCATAATCTTTCCAAACAACTAAAATAAACTACGTTAAATTAAAGAAAATAGAGCAAAAATGAATCAACAAATATAGAATCTTAATAAGGAGATAGATTATAAAAAAGGAGCAAATTGGAGTTGCTTGACAACAATTCAAGATGGCAAAAGAAAGAATAAATGAACTTGAAGATTGATCAATAGAATTATCCTACCTGAAAAAGAGGGGGAGAAAAGATTGAAGAAAATAAACAGAACATTGAGTGTATTAACATATGTGTAATCATAGTCTACCAAAGGAAAGGAGAGAGAAAAGGGGGCAGAAAAAAATGTTTGAAGAAATAATGACTGAAAATGTTCCAAATATGATGAAAAACATTAATCTACACATCAAAGAAGCAACATGAATCACAAGTAGGATAAATATAAAGAGTCCATACATAGATACCTGGTTGTCAAGGTAATTTTTTAAAAGGCAAAGAGGGCCCTGGCCGGTTTGGCTCAGCAGTTGGAGCATCGGCCTGCGGACCAGAGAGTCCCGGGTTTGGTTCCCGCTAGGGGCATGTACTAAATAAATAAATAAATAAATAAATAAATAAATAAATAAATAAATGGCAAAGAGGTCATATGAAAACAGAAAGAGAAAAATGACTCATCACATACAGGGGAGCATCAACATGATTAACAGTTGATTTGCCATCTGAACATTGGAGATAAGAAAGTGGGATAATGTACTCAAAGTGATTGGGGGGGAATGCCATCCAAAAATATTATATCCAGCAAAACTTCCTCAAAAAAAAGAAAGAAAAAAAAAAAAACAAGGCAAAATAGGGATGTTCTAGATAAACAAAAACTTAGTGAGTTTGTCGTACAAGGAATACGAAAGGAAGTCCTTGAGACTAAAATGAAACACCACTAGGGAGTCACTTAAACCCACAGGAAGAAATGGAAAATATGTAAGTTACTATAAAAGATTCTATAAACATATTTTCCTTTCTTCTCTTAACTTCTTTCCAAGTCATACAAAGTACTAAGTATAACATCACATTATTGTATTTGTAGAGAGAGGTAATGGCAACACGACAAAAGCAGCAAAAAAGAGGAAAAGCGGATGAAGGCCTATTGGAGCAAAGCTTCTATATCTTGCCAGAACTAGGTCAATAAAAACATGAAGCATATTGTGATATGTTAAAGATGGCATATTACAATTTCTAGGCCAACCAATAAAAAGTAATTCAATATATACAGTTAAAAAATCAACAGAGGAATATAAAGAGTACACTAAAAATATTTGTTTAACACCAAAGAAGGCAATAAGGAGGACTAGAGGAACCAAAAGACAGAATCATGTAGAAAAGAATTAGCAAGATGACAAATGTAGATGAAACCAATCAATAATTACTTTAAATGTGAAATATTCATGTGCAGAAATTGTCAAACTGGACCAAAAGAATGACATCCAACTATATGAGGTCTATTCCTTAGATTCACTGAATAGATTGAAAGTAAAAGAATGCAAATAGTAACAAAAATAAATAAATAAATAAATAAATAAATAAATAAATAAATAAATAAATAAATAAAAGAATGCAAATAGTAACAATATGAGAGCTGAAATGCTGTCAATACAGACCAATTCCATTTTAAGACAAGAAATATTGCTAGAACATAGAAATTTTATAATAAGAGTCATTGTATCAGGAAGATATAACAATTCTAAATGTATTTGTATCTAACAAAAGAGTCTCAAAACACATAAAGCAAAAGTGACATAATTGAAGGAGAAATACACAGCTCAATAAAAATTGCTAGAGATTTCAATGCCCTACTGTTAATAACTTATAGAATGAGGTAGAAGATCAGCAAGAATGTAGAAGACTTTAACAACACTATCAACCAACTCAAACACCAAAGAAGGTCAACCTGACATTTGCATAATATTCCACCCAGTGACTGCAGAATACACCTTCTTTACAAGAGCATATGGAACATTCTTTAGGATAGACAATAGGCTACATATAAAATAAATCTCAATAAATTTAAAAGAACTGACAGGATGCAAAGTACATTCTCCAATCACAGTGAAATTTAATTGGATATCATTAACAAAAAGAAATCTTTCAAATTCTACAAATCTTCGGAAATAAAACAATATACTTCTAGTTAACCTATAGGTCACAAAAGAAATCACAAGATGAATTGCAAAATATTTTGAACTAAATAAAAAATGGAGATAAAGCATACCAAAATGTGTGGTATACAGCTAAAGTAGTATGAAAAAGGAAACTTAAAGCTTTAAATACCTGTGTCAAAAGAGAATAACAGTCTCAGATCAATAACATAAACTTCCACCTTAAGAAATTAGAAAACAAAGGTGAAACTAACCCTAAAACAAGCAGAGAAAAAGAAATGATAAAGATTTGAGCAGAAATCACTGAAGGAGAAAATGAAAACAGTATAAACTAGATAAAGCCAGATGTTGGTTCTTTGAAAAGATCAACAAAATTGAGAAAACATCACTTAGACTAACCAAGAAGAAAGAAGGCACAAATTACCAAAACCAAAAGTGAAAGATGGGACATTACTCTGATCATACAGAAATGAACAGGGTCGTAAGGGACTATTATAAACAACTTTACACCAAAATATTAGATAACTTATGAAATTGATAAATTTTTAGACAGACACAAATTATCAAAACTATTGCAAGAATAATAAAAACTTTAAATAGACCTATAATATGTAAATAAATATAATTAGCAGTTAAAATCCTCCCCCTAAGAACCCAGGCTCAGATAGTTTCAATTATACATTTTATAATATACTGAAAGGAGATATGATACCAATACTTTACAAAATCTTTCAGAAAATAGAGGAAGGAATGGTTCCAAGTTTATCCTCCCAGCAAACATTACCTTGATGCCAAAGCCAGAATAAATATCACAAGCAAAGAAAACACTGAACAATATTCCTCATAAATGTAAAAACAAAAACTCTGACTCCAGCAACTTATAAAGAAAATTATATACCATGACTAAATGTATCCTCTGATTGCAAGATTGGTTTAACATTCAAAAATAAAGTAATACATCATATTAATAGACTAAATGACAAAAACCATATAATCATCTCAATAGGTGCCAAAAAGCAATCAACAAAATTCATGTCAAAGTAAACTTAACAAATTAAAAACTCTCAGCAAGCTAGGAATAAAAAGGAACTTCCTCAACCTGATAAAGGATAATCTAAGTAAAACTCATAGTTAACATGCTTAATGGGAGAGAGAATGCCTTCTTGCTTTCTAAGACTGTCTGCTCTCACCACTATTATTAAATATTGTCCTGAAGCTTCTAGCCAGTGCAATAAAGCAGAAGAAAAGTAAAATATACTGATGGGTAAGAAAGAAATAAAACTGTCTTTATTCACAGTGACATGATTCTGTGTATAGAAAATTCCAAGAAACCCTCTGAACATCAACTAATAAACCAGTTCAACAAGAGAGTAGGATCCAAAATAAATATACAAAAATCAATCATATTCTATACACTAGCAACAAGCAATCAAAAATAAAATTAAGAAAACTATTCTATTTGTAACAGCATTAGAAAGAATAAAATACTTTGGAATGAATTTAACAAAAGAAATGTAAATCATTCCCACCAATAACTAAAACACTGTTGAGGGAACCTGAGGATCTAAATTCCATGTTGATGGATCGGGATACTCAGTATTGTCTAGATTGTAATTCATCTTTAAAATGCATATGGCAATCCCCCCTCCCACCACAAAATGATTGATAAACTCAATGCAATCTTCATCAAAATCCTAGATGGCTTTTTTTTTTTTTAATTAACAAGCTGATCTGAAATTTATATGGAAAAAAAAAAGTCTTGCAAAGAAGAACAAAGTTGGAGTATTTATACTGTCCCATTTTAAAACTTACTATAAATCCATAGTAATCAAGACAGCATGGCTTTGGTGCAAAGATAAGCACATAGATCCATGGAACAGAGTTGAGGTCCCTGAAATAAACCCTTACATTCAGAGCCACTGGTTGTCAAGTATAGCTTGTGATTCATTTTTTTCCCAGGACTCAGTGTCAGTTTCTGGCACCTGGTAGATAGTCAATGGAAGGTTTATGAATGAAAGCAAACCTTTAAAAATATATATTGGTGGTAAGAACAAGTGAATTGAGTGTCTGAAAGCACATTAAGTAAGGACCTGGCCTTGGCTCTGAACTTTTATGGAGAGTCCCTTTGGGAGAACCAGGGAGGTCCGGGTCAGGGCTTCAAAGTAACTAATAAGATTTGTACACAGGAAGGGGAGGTGCTTCCCTGCCTGCAGAGACACAGGAGCAGTGTGGAGCAGTGGGGGAAGGCTTAGAATAGGAGAGAGGAGTCCTTTATCCCAACTTAAGAGAGGGTATAGAGAAGGCTTCTGGGTGTCCTCAACTTCAGGACCCATGGATGGTTTCAGGGGCTCGAGCATCCTCAAAACTGAGTTCCCAACTGTGTGCACATATGTATTTTTCTAATGCATAGGCTCATGGCTTTGATAGAACTCTCAAAGGCTCTGTGATACACCTATGTTCATAGCAGCATGAATCACAGTAGTGAAAGCTGGAAGCAACTCATGCGTTCATCCAAAGACGAGTGGATAAGCAAGCTGTGGTATACACGCACGATGACCTTAAAGGGGACTGAAATTCTGGTACATGTTACAACATGCTGAACCTTGAAAATATTATGCTCAATGAAATAAGCCAGACACAAAAGGACAAATACAGTACAATTCCGCTTATATGAGGTACCTCGAGAAGGCAAATTATAGAAACAGAAAGTAAAATAGAGGATCCCAAAGGCTGGGAGGAGAAGAGAATAGGGGATTATTATTTAGTGAGGGTAAAGTTTCTGTTTGGGGTGCTAAAGAAAGTTCTAGAAATGGAACTTTTGGCGATAGTTGCACAACATTGTGAATGTACTTAATGCCACTAATTGTACACTTAAAATGTGTTTTTACCACAATTTAAAAAATTGGATCTGTGACCTTTTAAAGCTGTAGAATCGCTGGCCTAGAGGATCTACTGGGACACCATCAGCTCTGCCAAGGTGTGCTTCCCAGAAATACATGAAGGAATAAAGACAGAATTAAAGATTCACAGATGCCCGTATTTTTCCTAAATTAAAAAAAACACACACACACACACACAAAAACCAGGCATAGCTGTCATGACACATCTTTACTTTCTAGCTGCAGCATAAATAATATTTTTACCAAACTACACTACAGAAAATGCATCAAGCATTGCCCCTTATAGTTACAGAGCTCTCCTCCAAGTTTACCTGGCACAGTTCTACATGCTCATCTTCAACTCAGAGGTACCGAATCTGGGACCCAGCGCTTCGCTGCACACTTCAAGTGGAGGAAAAGGGCAGAAACTTCTGAAGTCAGAAGTATTTTTATATCAAAAGTCTAAGAATGTTGCTTAAAATAAAAAACAAAACAAAACATAAGAGAGGACTCAGGAAACCGCACTGCTGAAGCCCTTGCAGTGCCCACGAGAAGGTGGGTGTTTCAGAAACGAAGCACCAAAGACAGAAGCCTTCGGAGGAAAGTGAGATCAACTCACCCTGGGTCACCCTCCCCAGAGCCAAGGCTGCTACTGCCGACAGGGCCCTGGAAGCTGTTGGTGTGTGCCCTCTTTATCCAGTGTGCCACCTAGTCACCGTGATTGACAAGGACGAAGTTAGTGTGCAGCTGGGGGCATGGTGGCGCTTGTGCCGAGGGAACCCGTACCCAGCTCTGCATCAACATAAACAAGAGTGAGAAAGGAGGGAGGGTGGAAATCAGGGAGAGGAAAAGGAAGATGAAGAGAAAGGGAACGGATAAAGATGGGGAGAAAAGGAGGCAGGGAGAAGGCAAATGACCTTGGGTAATCATTGTGCTTTGCGAATCCCTTTCACTGTCATGGGCAGTTGCCTTACTTATAAAATAGAGACACAGCACCAATGACACAGGATCGACATTTACCTTCCGAGTCTTTGTTGTAGAAAACACCGTGCGGATGCAAAGAGTATGGGCGGGACGCGAAGTTCTTTAAATGCATGACAATCACGTCCCCCACTTCAGCCCTCAAAATGGGGCCCAGGAAGCCAAGCCAGGGCGGTTTGGGGATCTCCTTGGAATAGGTCTCATCTGTGTAGTGTCTATAAACAGCCTTTTTGTAAAGGTTGCCTATCCTGTTGGGCCCTCTTTCGAGAAATAAGGTTGCAAGTCTAAAAGTAAGAAGAAAAATGGAAATTAAAAAAAAATCATAATGACATATCTTAACAGATCAACATAGAGCACATGCATGTATACCTTCTCGTTTGGTGTTCCCCATAACTCTAACCACTGTAGAGCTGGTAAGATCATCCTCAATTTCCTGATGAGGAAACTGAGGCTACGAGAGTTAAGTGACAACTCAAAAGGCACAAGTAGTAGTCACACCAAATTAAAACAAAACCAGAAGACTCTAAAGTCATGCTGTCCCTCTGCCCCTTTCATTCAACACCTCCCCTCTGCTTTTTCATTTGACCAACACTTAATACACACCTACTGCATCCCTGGCACTTGGCTGGGTACCGTGGAGTGACACAAGAGTTCCTGATCTAATCGTGGAAAAACTAAGGAACCGCATGGAGCAGTATTTGATTAAGTGCCAATTGAGTGGTTGATGCATCGGATATTGGCTCAAATTTTCTAGGAATATATTAGCTCAGATTTTCTAGGAATATATTAGTTCAGAGAAGGAAAAGATTTCTGCCGGTCAGGAAACACCTCATGAAAAATGCAGAAATTACATCTGTAATACTTCCAACAATAAAGATTTTAAAAAAGAAGTGCAGTTAGATAACAAAATGGAAGAGTGAGGACACTAGGCAGAGACAGAGCCTAAGCAACAACAAAGAAGCAGTACACATAGCATGGGGGAGAGGAGGTCATAGATCAGGACCCGCATCTGGAAGGGAGGAGTGGGAAGTATGGATGCATGGAACATCTGGAAAAAGACTGACCATGAGCTTTAATTCCAGGTTGAAGAATTTAGGATTTCTCCTGGAAGCACTGAGGACTCAGGGGGGTTTTCATAAAGAGGCGACACGATAATCAATATGTAAGAACCAGCCTCATGATAGTGGTGTGCAAGTTTTAGAGGAGACGGGCAAAGGGGAGAGCAAAGATGGGGGGCAGGGAGGCCGTGAGGAGACCAGCTGACATGGGGTGGGGTGTAGCGTTGCAAGAGGAAGAAAGGAGCAGATGTGACCAGATGCCCTCCTGGGTCCCCAGGGTGAAGGGGACACTCAGTCCCAGGGTCTGGGAGCTTGAGACAATAGCAGCACTAGTGACACCTCTTCAGAAGTGGCCACACAACCGTCTCCTGGGAAGGTGGAACTCCCTTCCCCTCTCTCAGACTATGCTGAGCACAGGGCTCCAGCCCCAGACTACTGGCTTCTGCGTGAATAAAGGCTCCACCACTCCCAGGTGCAGCCACCCCACTGTAGCTCTGCCCCTCCGAGGCTGAGAGGCAGGTCCCACTCTCATACACGCTCCTGCACATGCATGCATTCCCTCTCACTCATCCAAGCAAACTTTACTCAGGCCTGGGGTACAGAGAAAAAGGCAAAGCCTTGAAGGGGCCTTCATTCTAGAAGAAAAAGTCATGAGAACACAGATTATGTTCTGGAGCATCTAATCTCCAGTGGAAGACAGATCAGGAGAAGTCTCCTGGAGGAAGTAATACCTAAATATGGTCTAAGGATCAAAGAGGAGTTACTTAAGCATTGCTATGGAAGGGCTGATGCAGTAGGCACTTTGGAGTTCTGCCACATCAGTGCCCACACTCCATTCTTTGATCTGCCAGCACACCTTCCCCATTCTCATGCTAAGTATGTGGAGGGGGCTCCACCCTCAGCTCCAGTGAGGGAGCAAGTGACTCAGCCTCACCAATCAGACACCAAGGCCCCTCAGATATTGGTGAAGGGAGGCCCTGTGATCCAGGCTCGGCCAGGTGATGGAACTGGGCGGGGCTGACACGTATGGATGTCTAGGAAGCCTAGTAACCTGGTGTCCTGGGCAGATAATTAATATGTGGCTCCAAATGATATTTGTAAAAAAAATCCCTGTTCAGCTCTTAATTGGAGGAAAAACTGAGTGCTGTGGAGAGGAGGTGTCCCGGTGATGGCACTTCTCACCTTCCCCTTGTGCACAAGGAGGAACCCACCCTACAGTTCCCTGGACCAATCCTCCTTGGAAGGACTTTAGCGACCACCTGTTATTACTTGAACACATACCCTGGGTCACCTTCTTCTACCTCCCAAACCCAAACTCAAGCATGTAATTCTTTCCAACCTCACATAATACTCATCCTAGAGCAGTTCTGGAGGTTGTCATTTTCTCCACCTTCAATGTCATTTCCAGTGAATTTTGTCTTCCCAGCGATGCCTCCAGTGCCTCAGTATGTTCTAGGGCCCTTAGGAGCTGAGGCCCAGCTTCTCCACCTCTTATTCTGGCTCTGCTGAGGACCCGTAGAAGCTCTCCCACCTCTGCAGCCAAGGCCATTCTCATTAAAGGGGGCATTTTGCTGACAAGTTTGACCCTGTCCCATGATCATATTAGATGGCCTGGGGCAAGCCAGATGCCTCTTCCAGCTGGTTAGAGTGAGGAAGTAATAAGGTTGTGAAAAAATCACTTTACAACTTTAAAACCATGCTATGGTCTATTTAAATTCTTTTCTTTTTAATTCTGTTGAGGAACAAGCTTCAGTTTATAAATTACAAACAGGCAAGGTGGTTGCAAACTACTTATAAATAGGTCCCTGGAAGGCAAGCCCAGCAAACCACAGCTTGTAAGGTTACTTGATGGAGTTCTGGAAAGACATTCACTGGATATTTTCTCGTATCCACAAACTACCCTGGACCCAGGCATCATTGGATATATAGCTGACCCTTGAGCAACGTGGGTTTGAACTGTGTGGATCGACTTACACACAGATTGGTTTCAATAAAACAAGTTGGTCCTTTGTATCCTTGGGTTTCACATCCGTAGATTCATCCAACCACAGATAGAAAACGGTATTTTTGCATTCTCAAATGCAGATTCCCAACTGCAGATCAAAAATACTGTTGAACTTCTGATCCCCTCACTTCTCCACTCTGAGCTCCCAAACCGCACACACACACACACACACACACACACACACACACACACACGAGTAAACACACATGCATGCTGAGCATAAATTCCTCATCACGGATTGCCTGGCAGAGCCACCCACCCAAAAGAGAGGCAATCGCCAGAGGGAGGGGAACTGTTTGCTGACTTCCTACAGCACTCATTGCATAGGCTGCATATTTTAGCACTGAGTTGTTTATTGACTTGTTTTGCATGTTCCTTGTTCCTTGTTCCTCAATGTGTATCAATCTTACCACCAATAGTCATCCCAAGAAGGGTTTAGGATTACTCAAACAGTGGCTCCCAAATGTCCACCTATGTATTAACTGTATCAGAATTATCTGGGACATTTGCCAAAACTTAGGTCCCCAGGCCCCATTTCAGGACATTGGAATCAGGCTGTCTGGTGTCAGGACCATGGCCTCTGTGTGTCCTGAGCTCACGGCAGAGCTTTCCAGAGTTTGCCCATTTGGTTCTTTCCCCCCAGCAGAAGGGGAGAGCAAAGAACTTTTGCACTTAGGTGGGGCCATGAGATTTTGGCAACTAGGCTGTGAGTGGAACTGACATGTGCCCCTCTGGGCCAGGACATTTAATTCCAAGACCCCCTCACTTCCTCTGCCGCAGGAGAAGCCTCCAGTGAAGACAGTGAAGCCTCAAGATCTAAGCAGCCTGGCTGGCTGGTTCGCTCAGGTGTCCTGCAGTCATATGGCCCCCGGTGAAACCCCGTGCGTGAGAAATACACCTCCGTGGTGTGAAGCCCCTGAGACTTGGGGGTTATTTGTAACTATAGCACCACCTGACTTATTCTGACTAATACAATTCTGAGGTGAATGCAAGTTGGAAATCACATTTCTATGTACTTAGCACAAAAACATAGGAACTATCTGAAACCATAATAGCTATTTGAAACCACAGAAACTATTGAAAGTGGAGAAGGCAGGGAAGGAATGGAAGTAACAGAAAGCAGTCTTTTTGGTGTCTATGCAGCCAACCCCCCAAGAAGACATTATGCATTTGTAACAGCAGGATAGAAACTGCAGCTCCTATGAATTCTAAAAATGTGGATCTCGCCCCAAAACAAAGCAAGGGGGGATTTCAAGGAAGGTCTCCACAGGAAGCAACCCAAGGTGCAGCCGGAGTGCATGCCTTAGACTGCTTGCCCTGGTGGGCTGCTTACTGTTTATAGTGGAGCCGCAGCCTGGCCGGTGTGGCTCAGTGGTTGAGCATTGACCTATGCACCAAGAGGTGGCTGGTTTGATTCCCAGTCTGGACACACGCCCAGGTTGTGAGCCCAATCTCCAGTGGGGGGCATGCAGGAGGCGGCCAATTGATGTTCTCTCTTATCGATGCTTCCATTTCTCTCTCCCTTTTTCTTCCTCTCTCTCTAAAAATCAATAAAGAAAAAAATGTTTTTATAGTGGAGCTGCAGGATGGCCCCACTGTGACAAATTGGCAGTCCCTCCCTCTCAGGTTCCTCCCCAGAGTACATTCCAACATTCTGGCTCCAACTGAGCAGGTATCTCTTTCCTGCTGTGAAGTTGGGCTGGGAAGTTTTACATCAGCAACTACTTAAGGGACAAAATGAGGTATGAAACATTCACATTGCCAAGGCCAGGGGCAGTTGATGTTGGAGCCCCACATCCACCAACAAGCCAGGCTGCCTTGGCATTTCTGTTAGACCTCTGCTGGGCCACACTTGGCTGGGGAAACCCACCTGGGCCTCCTGGGTCCCCTGACTGGGCAGAAGGTCTACTACTCCTTTTCACGGCATAGAAAGCTTTTATGACAATGCCCGGAACATAGTTAGCACTCAGTGTCAGTTAGCTACTAATGTGGTCTGTGAGTTTTCTAGAACCCCACTAACCAGGCCTTGGGGCCCCACTATCTGGAGGTGGGAAAGAAGAGGGGGGCCAAGAGGGTGTTTGTGAAAGATGGGAAATAGGGAGAACTGAGGTGAGGGAAGGTGGCAGGGGCTGCCAGCAAAACTCATGCCCCTCTTATTAGTAACAGAATTAAATCTTGCTGTTATTCAGGCCAAAAAGCACAAAACTGAAAGACTGTATTTTCAAGCCCCTTTTGTGGCTTGGAGTATCCAACGAGACTTAAGTAGAATTGGTCGGGTGGGCTGCCACAAGAGCCCCTTAAAGGGCTGATGCAGCAGAAATTATGCTCCTTCTACCTTTTCCCTTCCTCTCTTCCTTCCTGGAACATAGACATGAAGGCTGGAGTCCCAGCAGCCGTCTTGTGACCATTAACTTTCTTGAGGAGTAAAAATCACATGCTAAGGATGGTGGGTCAGAAATTTTTAAGGCCCATAAAATCCTATCATAACAGCTGTCCTGCCAACCTTGGACTGCCCACATCTGGATTTCTTTTAGAAGAGAATACAAAACTCTAGCTTGTTGAGGCCACTCTATTCTGGTCACTATTGGTGGCCAAAGCAGTCACTAGCTGACATAAGGAATAATAGAAAAACCAAGAGATTCACATGGTATCAGTCCCAATACAATCTTTTTTTTTCTGCTGATAAGATAAAAATTGAGATTTGAAAGTCACTATCTGTCTAAGACTAAGCCCTAATAAGATGAAATTCTTCCCTTTATTTTAAAGCTTACAAAAGTCTCTCTTCCCCCACCTGCTTCCCCTTGATTAGTTCTTTCCGATGGACATATTGGTCTCTCCTTCACACCTATCCTAGAGCTGCTCCGCCATCAACTGGGCTGACACAGTGATGTGGTTAGGTGAACTCCCTCAACCGACCCTACAAACTTGGGGTTTGGGCAGCTGTCAGCCACACTCGTGTGGCTCTGCCTGTGAGTTAGCGCCCACAAAAACCTCCGAGTTTCACTCAGAAGCAAAAGCCTGCGCATGTTGATTGTCTAATGAGAGCTTTGGTGAGCATTGTGGCTTTAAATAAGGTGACCCCACTCGGGTTCCATGAAAGACCAGGCTTTGCCACTGAAGCACAGTCACACCTTAATTAAGTGCTTTATGAGCTCAGGCAGGGTTGGCACAATGGATCAAATGCTGACACCATCCCCAGACAAATCAAAGGAGCCCTGTGTCCCCATTAAGTACAACAGGAAAGAGGGGGAATGTATTTATCAGGAAAAAATGTTTCTAGATAGAATATAACTCCTATATCCTATACTGCCTAGAAAATACTAGTGCATATAATCTCAATTATATTTTTGAGCGCTGTGATCAAGCAAAGGTACCATGTTGGAAAGTTAAATTACAACATCTTACTGCTATAATGTCTCAGTAAAACATTTCAGTGCATTTCCTATCTTATCTTTGTGAATCAGGACTCATTACACTTTCATCATTGCCTAAATTTGGTTTCCAAGCTTTTTTATGTCACTGAGACTTTGGCACTCACCTTCCCATTCCCCTGATTTTTGCCAACTGACGTTAGGAACTATATTTCAACTTCCTTGTTATACAAATTAAAGAAATGGATGCTCAGAGGAACTATGTAACGTGCTCAAGGGAACAGAGCAGCTGGGGTCAGAGCAAGGGCTAGAGGTGAGGACTTCTGATTCCTATTTCAGGCTCTTTCCGCTCTTAGCAGGATACAGGGAACCTGGCTCTTGGACCTCTATTTATCAGGCATCGGTCTGGTTCTGAAAATCCTAAATAGTAGACTGTCCTCAGAAACGCTACCTACTCATCCTGCGGGAGGCCGAGTAACAGCACGGCCACATCATCCAAGGGGTCTCCCTGCTCCTGGGGAAATGGCACCCCACAGAGCACACACACTGAACTTCATATGTGTCCCATGATCGTGGCATCATGTGACAACTGTGACACCTGTGAACTGTAGCACCTGAGACATGTGTCCTGTGGTCTTCAAACCAGGACCAGCAGCCTACTTAGGGACTTGCCCTGAGCCACCCGCCACACCAGGAGCACTTCCTGAGATAATTGTTGATTAAAACCAATACACGACACACACTCAGCCAGGCTCCCCTTCCCAGAGCCAGGAGCCACCCTGCATTAATCTGTCTCTCTGCGCACCGGGAGGAAGCACGGGGACCTTGGCATCCCAGTATGACATCTAGATGCCAGCTGCTCCTAAAAGGCAGGAGTCCTCTCATATGAAACCACACATGTGTTAAACCACCTCACTCTAGTCTGATACCAAACTGTATTTTAGCCATGGCGCTTTTCTTTTTTTTCCATTTCTTTTTCACCATAGCTATTTTTATACATTTTTTTTTTTAACCCTCACTCGAGGATATGTTTTTATTGATTTTTTTTTTTTTTTTTTTTTTTAGAGAGAGAAACATTAATCAGTTGCCTCCCATATGCTCCCCGACCAGGTATTGAACCCACAACCTAGGTATGTGCCCTGACTGGGAATCAAAGCCGCAACCTTTTGGGGTACAAGATGATGTTTCAACCAGCCGAGCCACCCAGCCAGGGCTATACATCTTTTGTGCTCTCTTCAAAGCACCATCTTACAGCCGAAAAGGGAGCCCCTAGCTCTTTCCTGCACCCAACTTTATGGAAAAAGCATTCTAATGTTGGAATTTTTAAAGTGTTTGGGGTTTCTGAATGAATAGGTAACCAGTTCTAGTCATTGGCTCTAGTGATCATTTACTTTTTTTAAAAATCCTCACCCGAGGACATTTTTTTTCCATTTATCTTCAGATAGAGTGGAAGGCAGGAGAAGAGAGAGAGAGAAACATCAACGTGAGAGAGACACATCATTTGGCTGCCTCCTGTACAACCCCGACCAGGGCCAGGGATGAACCACAACCAAGGTACATGCCGTTGATCAGAATCAACGGGCCTATGGTCTGCGGGCCGATGCTCCAACCGCTGAGCCAGACCATCCAGGGCACTAGTGATCATTTCCAATGTCTCTCTGATAAGAGTGACAAGTGAACTAGACCTGCCTTTGGTAAGAATTGAGTCTTTCTGCCCTGGATGGGGTGGCTCAGTTGGTGGGGTGTTTGTCCTGTGCACCGAAAGGTTGCCGGTTCAATTCCTGGTCAGGGCACATGCTCCGGTTGCAGGTTCGATCCCAGTAGGGGGTATGCAGGAGGCAGCTGATTAATGTTTCTTCCTTTCTCCTTCTCTTAAAAAGAAAAAAAAAAAAAAAGAATTGGGTTTTTGTAGAAATTTCTTATTACTGGAATCCTGGCTTCCTCAAAGCTGAATTTAATTCAGCAGGAAAGGATCAACTTTGCCAAGAAACAAGTTTCATGGTAAAAAAGGGGGGGGGGGCTCCAATGCATGCCGGGTGCTGCCTTTACCCTGTCAAGTACTTAGTGGAACCTCAGTTCCTGGCTTGTAAAACGGGAATAATAACATGTACAAGCAGCAATGAATTAAACGTCTCTAATGGAATTCCTGTGCAAGAACAGAGAACAAAGAATATTGACATGGACATTTTAGGAGAAAGATGGAATTCTTTGTTTACTCAACCATATGGAAAGGTAGTCCGATATCACATTGAGCTTAAGGAATATGCTTACTATACTCCACACACACATCTTGAGTAGTGTTGTGTCCAATAGCTACTCACAATGACTATTTTCTACTGAGCGTTTTTTGAGCACAGCAGAGTTCTGCTTTCAGGAAAGGGCACCATCAGTTACAATACTCTTTCAACCTCATACCCATTTGCCACAGTGAAGACTGCCACCACCAATGGTCAGTACACATGGGCTTCAAAGAAGCCAAGAGCTTTCTTTGGAAATAGCCCCTGGACATTACATTTCTTGGTACAAAGCTTAAGGAAAAGTCTTTCTTGGCAGCCTGTCTGGCACAAGCATAATTCTTTTTTAATTAGACAACAAGAACAAAAAATGAATAAACTACAGCTGTGTCACCTTTGTGGCATAACCTGGAAGTTGTGTGTCCAAGCCAACTGGATCTCTGGTCAGTCCCCAGGGCAGAGGGATTGGGCTCTGGCAGACCTGTCGGCAGACCCTGTGCTGTTTCTGAATCTTAGCAACTAACCTCACCTTTAGAAAATGGAACGTGGGCTCTGGCTACTTTGGCTCAGTGGTTAGAGCTTTGGCCTGCGGACCAGAGAGTCCCGGGTTCAGTTCCCACTAAGGGCACATACCTTGGTTGCAGTTTGTCCCTGGCCCTGGTTGGGGTCATGTAGGTGGCAACCACTCCATGTGTCTCTCTCGCATCGATGTTTCTCTCCCTCTCTCCCTCCCACTCTATCTGAAGATAAATGCAAAAATGTCCTCGGGTGAGAATAAAAAAAGAGAAAATGGAACATAGATGTGAATGCAATGGGCTCTGCCTATCAGAAAAGAAGCAAGTATCTGATAACCAACAGTGGTTGCCAGAACATCTCAAAAGAGGTTCTAAAAAGTGCAAAGTTGAAAATCTGCAAGCTGACTTCTGGAGCCAGGGGGGGGGGGGACTTTAGTGGGAGCTCCAGGGAACACATAAGAGATAGAAGACCCTGACCCGACAAGGGAGACAGGAAGCAAGGGCTATTATCTGCAAAACATAAAAAATCAAGGATATAGAACATTCTAGTACCACCCCACCCAGCTACACCACGGGCTCTGGGGTTAGGCTATGCCCTCAGATTGAATGAGTTAGAGCTGGAACACGCCTCTCACCAGTGGAAAAACCATTTCTAATGGACTCAAGGAAGCTCTTAAAACATTAGCCAAATCGATTGTAACTGTTCCTTTTTTAAACATTGCAAAGCAAAAACAAAACACAACTACCTGTAGTATACTTATTTCCAATGATGTTTCATTCCAAAAATAAAAACTAAGATAATACAGTGAAGAATTTTTTTTTTAATTCTCAAATTTCTACCCCATAAATTGCCATTCTTTTTTTTAAAAAAAAAACTGAGTCTAGGACCTCCACTGAGTTACTGGAGGTATCTAATGAAAACTGTCCGTTTATAGAATGAGCCATTATTCAAGTACCTGGTTGTGTACATGGTGCTTCACAGACAAGGCTGTGAACAGAAAGCTCAACAAATGGAGTCAAGAATGTCTCTTCCAAACTGCATACCCACCCAGGCTAGGCTTTCCAAGCAAACACAAAACCCCTCCTGTTGATATAGATCAACTCACCCCCATTATAACCACCCAAAGAATATGACCTTCCACATATGGAGTGAAAAGGAAACCAAACCTGGGAGTCTCTGGGGACCCCATGTTCACTCACTTGTCTTCTGCGAAACTTTGTCCAGTAATAATGTTCTTTCCTTGGGGTACATAGTCCCAGTATTCTTCCACAATCCCAATGTGGTATGTTCTGGTTACTGCGCCAACCAGCCCAGACACACCCAGGAATGTGATGAGAAGGATGCAGTCAGCCTGCTGCTTCCAAGGCATTTGTGGGTATAACTCAGGCAAGCAGCCTGTACAGAAGGCAACCCTGCCTGTCCCTCCCCCTCACTTTGAGTTAGTTATAAATGAGAAATGGACAAGGCCCAGCTCCTCCTCCTGGGGAGCTTGGGGTTGGGACAAGGCTGACAACTTGTGCAAATACAGCAAGCTGGATGGAGGAGTTGCTATGACGACAAAACCTTTGCCAGCCATCCAAGAAATATGTAACTGGCTTATTTATTTAGTGCCTAAGCCTAACAGGGTTGTTTCTGTAGGTTTGGGGCTCTGCTCTGACATTAATAATTCATAATTACCAGCAATGGCAATACAACTAGTTGGGTTAACAACTGCCTTCTACCTCTTTTTTTTCCCTCCACACCCATTTTAGGAACATATGAAAATCTGAAAACTGGGCTGGCCTGAGTGGAGCATCAGGAAATATCTCAAGCACTAAAGAAGGCTTCATCTCTGACTGGAAAGGGCGTGATGCAATCGCCCTCCACCATCTCCGACTTGTTTTATAAGGCTACATGAAACAATCAACTCACATCATAAAGTTCATAACAACATTGTAAAACCTCACTAATTCTTCATTTGCTCATGAACCATCTCCAAATTCAAATCCCACTAGCAAAAATTAGGAGCTCAATCACCCAGTTCAGCCAAAATTCTAGAGGTTATCACCCCCAACAGTGAGCTGCCTTTCTGAGGATGATTGAAAATGAAACAAAGGAGTACCCTTCAGGTACATGAAGACCAAGTTCTGTAGCAGGTCTTTGGGTCAAAATGGTGAAGGGAGGACCTATTCTTATAATATATATAATTTTTAAAAATTTTTTTTAATTTTATTTTTGTTACAGATGTTTCTCCTTTTTTACCCCATTGACACCCTCCTCCCCATCCCCCCACTCCATCCCCGGCTTTATTTTCCACGTCCATTGGTTATGCGTACATGCATATAAGTTCTGTGGTTTATCTCTTTCCTCCCCCGACCACCCCCTCTTTTGAGGGTTGTCAGTCTGTACCCTACTTCCATGTTTCTGTGTCTACCCAATTCCTCAGACTGTTATAATCATTATATTCCACAAATAAGTGAGATCATGTGGTATTTGTCTTTTTCTGCTTGGCTTGCTTCACTTAGGATAATAACTTTCAAGGTCCCTCTATGTCGTCTCAAAAGATAAGAGATCTTTCTTTCTTACAGCTGCATAGTACTCCATTGTGTATATGTACCATGACTTTTTTATACATTTATCTACTGATGGACACTTGGGCTGTTTCCAGATCTTAGCTATTGTAAATAGTGCTGCTATGAACATGAGGGTACATATATTCTTTCTGATTGGTGTTTCAGTCTTCTTAGGGTATATTCCCAGCAGTGGGATCACTGGGTTGAATGGAAGTTCAATTTTTAATTTTTTGAGGTAACACCATATTGTTTTCCATAGTGGCTGCACCAATCTGCATTCCCACCAGCAGTGTACTAGAGTCCCCTTTTCTCCACACCCTCGCCAATACTTGTTTGATGATTTGTTGACTGTGGCCATTCTGACAGGTGTGAGGTGATACCTCATTGTTGTTTTAATTTGCATCTCTCTGATCATTAGTGATGTTGAACATTTCTTTATATGTCTCTTGACCATTTGCTGTTTGGAGAGGTGTCTATTTAGGTCTTCTGCCCATTTTTTAATTGGATTCTTTGTCTTCCTTTTGTTGAGTTGTGTGAGTACTCTATACATTTTGGAAATTTACCTCTTATCTGATGTATCATTGGCAATGATGTTCTCCCATACAGTGGGTTGCCTTTCCATTTTGATGGTTGTTTCTTTTGCTGTGCAGAAGCTTTTTAGTTTGGCCCTGGCCGGTTTGGCTCAGCGGTTAGAGCGTCGGCCTGTGGTCCTGAGAAGCTTTTTAGTTTGATGTAGTCCCATGTGTTCATTTTCTCTTTTGTTTCTGTTGCCTTAGGTGATGTAGCAGTGAAAATTCTGTTGCGTATGATGTCCGAAATTTTGTTGCGTACATCTTCTTCTAGAACTTTTATGGATTCACGGGGCCCATTTAAGTCTTTTATTCTTTTTGAGTTTATTTTTGTGTATGGTGTAAGTTGATGGTCTAGTTTCATTTTTTTGCATGTAGCTGTCCAATTTTCCCAACACCATTTATTAAAGAGGCTATCTTTACTTCACTGTATGCTCTTGCCACCTTTGTCAAATATTAATTGAGCATATTACCTTGGGTCCATTTCTGGGTTCTCTATTCTGTTCCACTGGTCAAATGCCTATTCTTGTGCCAGTACAAGGCTATTTTGATTACAGTCGCTTTGCAGTATAACTAGATATCTGGTATTGTGATCCTACCTACTTTGTCCTTTTTCAAGATTGCTGTGGCTATTCGAGGTCTTTTTTGGTTTCATATTAACTTTTGGAGTATTTGTTCTAGTTCTTTGAAATACGTCATTGGTATTTTGATGGGGATTGCATTGAATCTATAGATTGCATTGGGTAGTATGGACATTTTAATGATGTTAATTCTTCCAATCCATGAACAAGGTATGTGCTTCCACTTTTTTATATTTTCCTCTATTTCTTTCTTTTCTTTTTTAAATGTCCTATACTTACCTGCAAATAAATCTTTTACTTTTTTGGTTAAGTTTATTTCCAGGTATCTTAATTTTTTTGCCATAATGGTAAATGGGGTTGTTTTCTCCGTTTCTCTTTCTGTGAGTTCATCATTGGTGTATAAGAATGCCACTGATTTCTTGACGTTAATTTTGTATCCTGCTACTTTGCCAAATTCATTTATTAAGTCTAGTAGATTTTCGATGGAGTCTCTAGGGTCTTCTATGTATAATAGCATGTCATCTGCAAATAATGACAGTTTCACTTCCTCCTTTCCAATTTGGATCCCTTTTATTTTTTCTTCATGTCTGATTGCTGTGGCTAAGACTTCCAGTACAATGTTAAATAAGAGTGGCAAAAGTGGGCATCCCTGTCTTGTTCCTGTTCTTAAGGGAAATGCTTTTAGTTTCTACCCACTGAGTTTTATTTTGGCTGTAGGTCTTTCATATATGGCCTTTATTATGTCAAGATATGATCCCTCTATTCCCACATTGCTGAGCATTTTTATCAGAAGTGGATGCTGGATTTTGTTGAATGCTTTTTCAGCATCTATTGATATGATCATGTGGTTTTTATTCTTCATTCTGTTTATGTGGTGTATCACATTTATTGATTTGCAAATATTGTACCAGCCTTGCATCTCTGGGATGAATCCCACTTGGTCATGGTGAATAATTTTTTTGATGTATTGCTGGATCTGATTTGCTAGTATTTTGTTCAGGATTTTGGCGTCTATGTTCATCAGGGATATTGGCCTGTAGTTTTCTTTCTTCGTAGTGTCTTTTTCTGGTTTTGGAATTAGAATTATGCTGACATCATAAACGAGTTTGGAAGTCTACCTTCTTCTTGAATATTTTGAAATAGTTTGAGGAGAATGGGTGTTAATTCTTTTTTGAATGTTCGGTAAAACTCCCCTGTGAAGTCATCCGGGCCTGGGCTTTTGTTTGCTGGGAGAGTCTTGATTACCTCTTTAATTTTCTTAGTTGTTATTGTTCTGTTCAAGTTTTCTCTCTCTTCCCAGTCCAGTTTTGGGAGACTGTGTGTTTTGAAAAATTTGTCCATTTCACTTAGATTGTTGAATTTGTTGCCATATAATTGTTCACAGTAGCGGTTAACAATCTTTTGTATTTCTGAAGTGTCAGAAATACACTTCCTCTTTCATTTATGATTTTGTGTATTTGGGTTCGTTCTCTTTGTTTCTTGGTGAGTCTAGCTAAGGGTCCATCAATCTTGTTTATCTTTTCGAAAAACCAGCTCTTTGTTTCCTTGATCTTTTGAATTGTGTGGGGGGTTTTTTGTCTCTATGTCATTTATTTCTGCTCTGATCTTTACTATTTCCTTCCTTCTACTTGCTCTGGGGTTTTCTTTTTGTTTGCTTTCTAATTCTTTAAGTTGTGAGGTTAGACAATCAATTAGAAACTTTTCCATGTTTCTTGAGGTAGGCCTGTAGTGCTATGAACTTCCCTCTCAGAACAGCTTTTGCTACCTCCCATAGATTTTGTGATGTTGTGTGTTCATTTTCATTGGTTTCCAAGAATTTTTTAATTTTTTCCGAGATCTCCATGGTAACCCATTCATTGTTTAATAACATGCTATTTAGCCTCCATGTGTTCTAATGTCTTTGCATGTTTTTGTTGCTTGATTTCTAGTTTCATGCCATTTTGATCTGAGAAGATGCTTGATATGATTTCAGTCTTCTTGAACTTGTAGAGATTTAGTTTGTGTCCTATCATGTGGTCTATCTTTGAGCATATCCCATGTGCACTTGAGAAGAATGTGAATTCTGTAGTTTTGGGGAGTAATTCTATGTAGATATCTATTAAATCCATTTGGTCTAGTGCTTCATTTAGAGTCTCTGTTTCCTTGCTAATTTTTTTGTCTAGAGGATCTATCCAGTGATGTCAGTGGGGTGTTGAAGTCCCCTGCTATGATTGTATTGCTGTCGATTTCTCCTTCAAAGTCCTCCAGAAGATTTGTAATATATTTTGGTGCTCCTATATTGGGTGCATATATGTTTATCAAGGTTATATCTTCCTGTTGGATAGATCCTTTCAATATTATGTAGTGGCCTCTTTGTCTCTAGTTATGGCCTTCATTTTGAAATCTACTTTATCAGATATGATTATTGCTACCCCAGCTTTTTTTTTTTTCTTTTTTCCATTTTCTTAGAAGATTTTTTCCATCCCTTCACTTTGTGAAGTCTTTAGTGTGAGGTGGGTCTCTTGGAAACAACATATAAATGACTCATGCTTTCTTATCCAATCAGCTACTCTGTGTCTATTTATCAGAACATTCAGTCCATTTACATTTAAGGTGATTATTGATATGTACTTATTTATTGCCATTTTTGTTTAGTGTGATTATATTTTTCTTCCTATTTCTTCTACTAATTACAGCAGTCCTTTTAACATTTCTTGCAGTGTTGGTTTGGTGCTAATGTATTCACTTAGCCTTTTTTTTTTTTTTTTTTTGTCTGGGAAGCTCTTTATTTGACCTTCTATTTTGAATGATAGCCTTGTTGGGTAGAGTAGTCTTGGATTCAGATTCTTGTTTTTCATGACCTTGATTGTTTCATGCCATTCCCTTCTGGCCTGTAGTGTTTCTTGTGAGAAGTCAGCTGAGAGCCTTATGGGGTTTCCTTTGTAGGTAACCTGTTGCTTATCTCTTGCTGCTTTTAGGATTCTCTCTTTGTCTTTAATTTGTGGCATTTTAATTACTATGTGTCTTGGTGTGGGTCTGTTTGGGTTCTTCTTACTTGGGACTCTCTGTGCTTCTTGAACTTGAATGCCTTCTTTCTTCACCAAATTAGGGAAGTTTTCTGTCACTATTTTTTCGAATATGTTCTCTAACCCTTGCTCATTTTTTTCTTCTTCGGGGACTTCTATGATGCAAATATTATTACATTTCCAGTTGTTCCACAGTTCTCTTAATCTGTCTTCCTGTTTTTTAATCATTTTTCCTCATGGTTTTCTGATTGGTTGATTTTTTTCTACCCTGTCTTCTAATTCACTGATCTGGTCCTCAGCTTCCTCTACTCTGCTCTTTAGACCTTCCAATGTGTTCTTTATTTCTAATATGTCATTCTTAGTGGTTTTAAATTTTCAATTGGTTGATTTCCAACATCTCTATGTCCTTACTCATGTTGTTGAGCTTCCTCAAGATCATGGCTCTGAATTCTAGCTCTGTTGACTTGCCTAACTGCTCCACATTTATGTCATCTTTGGTAGAGGTCTCTTGTTCTTTCATTTGGCTTTTGTTTCTGTGTTTCACCATTTTGGCTATCACAGTGGGCTTTGGAGGCTGCCAAATTTTCCCTGTAGGTGTTGGTGTTCTGCTATTTGTGGCTCCTTCTACTGGGTTTGGATGAGCCAGGGAGGACCCACATTAAACACCACTGTCAAGTCTTACTTTCCTGGTTAGAGTTGCTAGCCCAGGAATCCTGGAGGCTATCAGTAGCGGTTACTTGAAGAGTTTTGCATTGTCAGTTGAATGAAAAACTCCCTCAGGTGCTCAGCGTAAGGGGATTTCCCGAGGGTGGGACAGATGCTGCTTGTTAGTGAGCCTCAATTTTCATTTCAATGGCCCACATGGATGGGGTTGAATCTTTGAGGGAGGGGCTGCTGCCTCGCCCCAGAGCCCTGGGAAGGAGCAAGATGGCCACCGTCCTGCATGGCAGCAACTCAGCAAAAACTCTGACTGCCCTCCAAATCCTGAGTGTCCCTACACCGTTCCAGTCCAGTCCGCCACCTCCCCCCCCACCAGAGCCCAAGGTGAGTGACTGTGGCATGTCCCGGCTCTGCACTGTGGAGCCTCTTGGGGGTTTAAACTGAAGGCGCTGCTCACAGCTAAGGCCACTGCTGTCTGTGGGCTCCCAGCCCCCCTCTCATGCCTCTGCAATCCTACCAGGATCAAGTCAGTGTCCCTGGTTATATGAACCTTGCAAGCTGCTTTTCTGTTGCTTTTTCCCATTGATTTGTCTCTTTTATCCTTTGAAATGGCATGGAAGGACCTGGAGAGTATTATGCTAAGCGAAACAAGCCAAGCAGAGAAAGACAATATCACATGATCTCATTTATTTGTGGAATATAATGAACAAAACAAACTAATGAACAAAATAGATCCAGAGACATAGAAATAGAGTATAATCTGACAAACCTCAGAAGAGGGGTGGGGAAGGAAGGGAAGAGATAAACCGAAGAACTTATATGCATGTATGCATAACCAGTGGACATAGACAACAATGCTGGGGATGAAGCAGGGGCAGGGGGGATTAGGAAGAGGGTGTCAATGGGGGAAAAAGGAGAAACATCTGTAACAAGAAAATAAATTAAAACAAATAAAAATAAAATGAATGAGGAAAAAAATAATAATAATATGGTGAGCCCTGGCTGGTTTGGCTCAGCAGTTAGAGTGTCGGCCAGGAGACCAATCTGTCGCCGGTTAAATTCCGGTCAAGGGCACAAAACTCAGTTGTGGTTTGTCCCCGGCCCTGGTGAAGGTCATGTGGGAGGCAACCAGTCGACGTGTCCCTCTCACATCGATGATTCTCTCTCTTTCTCTCCCTTTTCCTCCCTGCCTCCCACTCTATCTGATAATAAATGTAAAAAATATCTTTGAATAATAATAATAATAATAATAATAATAATAATAATATGGTGAAATAACCCATGTCAAGCATCTAAAAGAGTTTGTCACATGATAGTGAACAATAAATGCTAGTTCTTTCCCTTCTACCATCAAAGTCAAATGCAACAAAACTGAGTCCAGAGTTTTTAGCATAGCATATAAAGTCCTGCTGATGGGACCCCTGCCCGCCTCTGAAACTTGCTCCTCTCCCTGTGAAACTTCCTGTTCCAGCAGTATACTCTGCCAGGGCCCATGAGTACACCATGCCATCTTGCCTCTTGGCTCTGCTTTACTGGCTTAGTTCCTTTCTAGGATTGCCTTTGCCCCACTTTAAGTCCTTCCTGTCCTGCTGAACTCAGAGCAGATATCACCTTCTCTGGCAACCCAGCTGGTCCTTGCTGGCTTTGGTGAGCTGCTCTTCCTTGAAACTCCCATGGTACCTGAGGTTGACCTCATTCGGGGTCATTTGACCTTGGGCACAGGACCTAATCTCTCTTATCTCAATTTCCTCTTAGGTAAAATATAATAATAGCTTCAACCTTACAGGGTTATCAGGATAATTACTTGAGATTTATGTAAAGTGCTTAGAATAGTATCTGGAACATATGAATCACCCCCTACATGCTAGCTATTATATTTATTTTTTATAACACTTACCATATTGAAAATATCTGTGCACTTATTTGTGTATCTATGCTTTGTCTTTTTTCCCTGTCTTCAAGAATCTAGCAGACCTCCTGCTTGTTAGCAAGTGTCCTATAAACTGAACTAACTCTTGGTATCACTCAATATTCTATTGTCTATCAATGTACATACGTAGCTTTACAGCATAGTAGTTAGCACAAAACAATACTCCATGTCCTGGTCTCTCCCTTTACACCATCCATACTTTTGTCATTTTAATAGCTATATATATGTTTATTCATTTCCCTTCATATTTTTATAATTGATTTTGTTATAGATAACTTTGCCATTAAAAATGAAATGTTTCCTTGTGGCAACAAGGAATTATTTGGTCAAAACTTATAAACACCTTTACAAGTTTTGAGAGAGATCACTACACTGATCTCCAAAGAGAACAAGCTACTATACAATTTCACATAAACCTATTTCTCCCTCAGACTTGTCATCATTGGATTTTATCACTGATTTTATTACTTTAATGGAAATATAATAGTACCTCCCAGTTGTTCTTATTTACCTGTTTTTAACTACTACCAAGGATGGACATTTTATTACATAATAAGATGCTATTTTTTTTCATCAGCAGCAAAACATCTATTCATTTTTTACTACATTTAAAGTGGAATTCAGAAGGACAGGAAGATAGTGGCAGGCAGAACCAGAGTGAGGGTGAGTGTGAGAGTGTGAGTGAGTGTGATAGAGAGTGTGCATAGACATGAATGTGGACAAGCAACCATGCAGCAGTGTGGAAACTTAGGGTGGATGGTTCCGGTGCTGTGGATCAGGAGCAGCCAGCTACACAGTGTGCAGCTTGTCAGGGCTCTTCTCCCTGCTGGGGCTGGAAGGCCCTGCCATTTTGTAAGATCTACTGGATCTTCTCTGGGAGGAGCCAACAGGCAGTGGCTAGGGCTCAGCGACCTGAGGCCACCAGTGCACCTTGTACCATCAGACCAATGGCCCCCGCACAGTAGCATGCTGTCAAGGTACCTGCTACCAGAAGCAGCAGCAAGGCTTGGGAGCCAAGCACCACCCCCAGCAGCTGCAGCACCAGCCTAGGAGCCAAGCACCATCCCAGACAGCAGCAGTGACTGGCTTGAGAGTGGAGCCCTACCCCCACAGCAGCAGAGGCTCCAGAGCTGAGACCCATCCCCTGATGGGTCCCCTGGAGACAAATCCCCAGATTGGCAGTCGAGACCCACCCCAGCAAGAGCAGCAGTGTCTGATAAAGAGTAGAGCCCCAGCCTCAGCACTAGCAAAGTCCCAAGAGCTGAGCATCGTAGGTTCCCAGCAGCAGAGGATTGGGAGCTGAGACTTCTCCCCCAGCAGCAGAAGCAAAGACTGACCAAGAGCTGAGCCCCACCAGGCAGCAATGGTACCTGAGAACCCATGCACCCCAACAGCACACCAGCTGGACCCATGTACTCCAGAATCGTGGGGTGCCATGACAGACCAACATGAACCACCAGCTGTCAAACCTCCAGGACCTACAGCAGACAAGAGTCACCACACACCAGAACAGTCTGGGAGGTATAGCAGTCTTATCTGATACACACCAACCTGCCTATACATTGCAACATGCCTCATTTGGCCTGGAAGTACCAGACTGCTAAAATGGTGAGACAAAGAAACAACCCCCAAATGAAAGAAAAGGAGGAATCACCAGAAAAGGAACTACATGAAATGGAAACAAGTCATTTGTCAGATAAAGAATTCAAAGCAATGATTTTAAGGGTGCTGAAACAACGTATTAAGAACTACAAGCAACTTAATGAGAATTATAAAGAGCTCAGTGGGAGCTACATCAGCATAAAAAAAGAGATAGAAGCTATGAATAAAAAGCAAGTGGAAATTAAGAATAACATAGCTAATAAAAATAACAATAAAATACCTTGGAAGGATTCAATAGTAAATTAGAAGAAGCTGAAGACTGAATTAATGAGTTAGAAGACAGATAGAAAAAAACACCCAAATAGAGAAGCAAATGGGAAAAAAAATTAAAAAGCAGGAAGAGACTTTAAGGGAGATTTGGGACAATATGAAACATAGCAACATTCGTATCGTAGTAGTATCAGAAGGATAAGAGTCGGAGAAAGGAATAGAGAACCTGTTTGAAGAAATCATGACAAAAAACTTCCCTAATCTGGTGAAGGAAAAATCACACAAGTCCAGGAAACACAGAGAGTCTCAAGCAAGATGAACCCAAAAAGACCCACAGCTAGATACTTCATAATTAAAATGGCAAACGTTAAAGACAAAGAAAGAATCTTAGAGGAAGCAAGAGAGAAACATAAAGTTACCTACAAGGGAGTTCCCATTAGACTCTCAGCTGATTTCTCAATAGAAACACTGCAGGCCAGAATGGAGTGGCATGAAGTACACAAAGTAATGAAAAGCAAGGGTCTGAATCCAAGACTACTCTATCCAGCAAGGCTATCATTCAAAATTAAAGGTGAAATAAAGAGCTTCACAGACAAAAAAAGGCTAAAGAAATTTACTACCACCAAACCAGCACTGCAAGAAATGCTAAAAGAACTGTTGTAACAAGAAATAGAGCACGCACAAGAGAGGGGAACACAGCCATAAAATAAAAATGGCAACAAAGAAATACCTATTAATAATAACCTTAGGTCCGGCCAGTGTGGCTCAGTGGTTGAGCATCGACCCATGCACCAAGAGGTTGCCAGTTTGATTCCCAGTCAGGACACATGCCCTGGTTGTGGACCAGATCCCCAGGGGGGAGCATGGAGGAGGAGACCAATCAATGTTTTTTCTCATTGATGTTTCTGTCTCTCTCTCCCTCTCATTTTTTCTCTCTCTAAAATCAATAAAGGGAAAAAAATTAATAATAACCTTAACCTGACTGGTTTTGCTCAGTGGTTAGAGTGTTGACCAGTGGACCAAAGAAGCCCAGGTTCAATTTCGGCCAAGAGCATATCTCTCAGTTGTGGTTTGTCCCCAGCCTGGTTGGGGTTGTGTGGGTGGCAACCAATTGATGTGTCTCTCTCACATTGATGTTTCTCTCTTTCTCCCTCCCTTCTGCTCTATCTCAAGATAAATGGAAAAAATATCCTTGGGTGAGAATTAAAAATAATAATAATAATAACAACCTTAAATGTAAATGGCTTAACTGCTCCAATCAAAAGACATAGCATAGCTGATTGGATAAGAAAACTCGACCCATATATATGCTGTCTACAAGAGACCCACCTCACAGCAAAACACACAGGATGAAAGTGAAGGGATGGAAAAACTTTTCCAAGCAAATAGAAATTAAAGAAAAAAAAAGCTGGGGTAGCAATACTCATATCTGATAAGATAGACTTCAAAACGAGGGCTATAATAAGAGACAAAGAAGGTCACTACCTAATATTGAAAGGATCAATCCAACAAGGGGATATAACCCTGGCAAACATATATGCACCAAATATAGGAGCACCAAAATATATTAAAAGGACTTCAAGGGAGAGATCGATAGCTATACAATCATAGTAGGTGATTTTAATGCCCCACTGACACCACTGTTAGATCTTGTAGACAAAAAATTAACAAGGAAACAGAGTCTGTAAATGACGCACTAGATCAGTTGGATGTAATTGATATTTACAGAATATTTCACTCCAAAACTGCAGAATATACGTTCTTCTCAAGTGCACACAGGACATTCTCAAAGATAGACCACAGGTTAGGACATAAAGTAAGTCTACAAATTCAAGAAGACTAAAATCATATCAGGCATTTTCTAGGGTCACAGTGGCATGAAACTAGAAATCAATTACAATAAAAATACTAAAAAAACATTCAAACACATGGAGGCTAAATAGCATGTTATTAAACAATGAATGGGTTACCAAGGAGATAAAGAAAGAAATAAAAACTTCCTGGAAACTAATGAAAACGAACACACAAAAACACAAAATCTATGGGACACAGAAACAGCAGTCCTGATTGGAAAGTTCATAGTGCTACAGGCCTACCTCAATAAACAAAAAATATGTCTAATAAACTACCTAACCCTACAACTTAAAAATTTAGAAAGAGAACAAAAAGAAAAACCCAGAGTTAGTAGAAGGAAGGAAATAATAAAGATCAGAGTGGAAATAAATGACGTAAAGACCAAAGTGGAATTCAAAAGGTAGCATTATATATTTCTACTGTCTTTATACTTTTTCAGATATAAAATTTTCTCCAAACTAGTCATTTTCTTTTTATATGTATTTTACAGCATTTTGTGATACCACAGACTTTTGTACGTGAATGGTGCCCCATGAGTTGGGCAACACAGTGATAATGACATTCAAGTTGTCCCAGGACAGTCTTCAATAGTATTTGATTATGCTAATTTGTTTACTGCAAGCTCTTTATTACACAGGTGTTTTTCAAACAGTTCAAATAGAATTTAGGTTACTCACAAAGCACTAGGAAATTTTGTGGTTTAGATATATATTCTACACAATTTCACTAAACTATTTTATGTTTAATTTTTAGATTTTTGGACATTATGGTTCATGTAGTTAATATTTGACTGCTTAGAATTATAACAAAATAAAGGTAATTTAGTTATGGATAAAGTTGTAAAATGATATAAAATATTTAAAAATAATAAATAAGATCAAACATAAAATAGATGGTGATGTTGAAATTCATGTTCAGTAAAGTCTTCCAAATCTTAGGTGTCTAATGTATCCAACTAACAAGTAACACAGTTAGAATATGAGAACATGTCCATTACTTCTCGTTATTCAAGAGGCAGTAATTTATAACATGCTAAAATACTATATCTTACATAATAGTGTTTATATTATGTTGGAACTTATATTCGTGTTAAATAAATAATTTAAAACTATATACTTTTCAAAGGTTTTTAAATGTTAGGGAATATTTTTTGTTAAGATATTAAAGGAATAAAAGAGTTGGAAATAAAAAGAATTAAAATGTAGCACAAAAGGCATAAAGCCACAGATGAAAAGCATGACATACAGAATTTTAAAATTCTATCTCTTGACATATTGTATTGAAACCACAAAACATCAAAGACATAAAAGAAGATTCTGAAAGGATCCAGAGAGAACACACAGATCACTACAAAGAAATAATAATTAGACTGACAGCATACTTTCTAATTGCAACAACAGAGACTGGATGATAATAATTTCAAAACACTGAGAGAAAATAATTGTCAACCTAGAATACTAGCCCCAAACTATCATAAAGAATAAAGTTAAGACATTTTCAGACCAATAAGAATTACTAAAATATGTCTCTCAGCAATAAATAAATTGAATTCAGATGGAAGAAGTGAAATGTAAGAGTAAAATCAAGAGGGAAAAGGATGAATGCATTGATTGAATGAAATAATAATAAGAATAATTTTGGATATATATTTTTGCATATGTCACTAAAACACAGGTAAACAGTAACATGAAATAGAAGTAAGAGATCAGTTAAAGCTACGTAGTGTACTTATATTGTTCAAGAGAAAAAAAGAGATTTTAGATAACTGTAGAATTTGTGTTTAGTATGTATATTAGAATTTTAAGCATATCTACTAAAAGAATAGAAGTATTAAGAGCAATAGAGGAGGGAAAGGAAATAAAGAAAGCTTGATTTATTTAATAGGAGGCAAAAAAGGAGCAAAAGAGAAACTTAGAAGAAGCACAGAAAACAGAAAGAACAAAAAATAATAAAGATCCACACATATTAATAATAAAAATAAACATAATATGGTTAACTTCCAAGTTAAAAGGGAATCCTAGCATATTTTTTAATTTAATTAAATATTGTTAAATATTACATAGCAGTTTAAATGAATGGACTATATGTACCAACGAGGATAAATCCCAAAGTATAATGTTGAGTGGGGGAAAAAAAGAAAGAGGCAAAAGAATATACCATTGTACCATTTGTGCATATTTTAAATACCTCAAGTTATAATGTATATTGTTTTTTACATATACATATATATGTATGTAAACATACAGAGAGAGACATATATAGAGAAAAATTATAAAAATAAGCATTAGAATAATATACAAAAACTGTGAGATAGTATTTAGGGAAGAAAAAGAATGAATAAGGGGTGAAATTTTAGCTATATTTTTAATGTTTTAATTCTTTTAAAATGATCTAAAACTAACATGGAAAACTATTAGTATCTATTTTATCTTCATGGGTGATTTATAATGCCTGTCATTTTTCCTACTCTTCTCTATGTTTGATTTAAAATAAAAATGTCTCATTAAATCTTGTTAGTTTCTGTACATATGTATATATGTATATATATATATATATCCAAAAAGTTTGAAAGCAGGACTTAGAACGATACTTGTATACCAATGATCATTGCAGCTTATTCACAATAGCCAAGAGGTGTAAACAACCTAAGGTTCCATCAACAGAAGAATGAATAAACAAAATATGGTATACATGCACAATATAATAGTATTTAGCCATGAAAAGAAATAAAATTTTGATACACATTGCAACTTGGATAAACCTTGAAAATATTATGCAAGTGAAATAAGCCAGACACAGAAGGACAAATACTATATAATCTATTTATGTAAAACATCTAGAACAGAAACATTCATAGAGACAAAAATTAGAGATCACCAATGCTTGAGGGAGGAGAAATGGGGAGTTATTGCTTAATGGTTATAGAATTTCTGTTTGGGGTGATGAAAATGTTTTGAAAATAGGTAATGTTTATGGTTGCACACGTTGTAAATGTAACTAATGCCACTGAACTGTACAAATGGTTAAAATAATAAATTTTGTTATATATTTACCAAGATTTAAAAAAACTATTTGGATTTTCAAAAACCATTGAATAGTACACTTTAAATAAGTGACTGTATAGTGTGTGAATTATATCTCAATAGAGCTTTTTAAAAAAATCTTGATAGTAAGTAATAGCTCTCATAGAGCAATTAAACTGATTAGAGACAGATATCCCAAGACTGAGTGCCAGTTTGATAACCTTGACCTCTGTTTTCATATTTATAAGATGTCCTAGATGACCCCTAAGATTCTTTTTAACATTAAGGATACAGTAAGTCCTCAATTAATGTCATCACAGGTTCTTGCAAGCTACATCGTTAAGCAAAACATCTAACGAAACCAATTTTACCATAGGCTATGAGCTAAACGAGTTATGTCCCTACAGCATACTTCAGGTCACAAAAACATCACCAAATTTCTAAATAACACCCAAACACTTCTAATATTAAACATTGAAATAAATGTGAACTATGCACACATTTAAGAAAGATCAATAAAAACAAGTAAGATAATTCTTTCCCAGTCTGCTGATTCCAGTTGAGGGTTGAGAGCGGCCCGAGCCCATCCCAGCAGCTCAGGGAACAAGGTAGAACCCAACCAGGACAAGCCACCCTTCCATCCCAGGGCCACTCACACACCCACACGCACTCAGACTGGGACAAGTCAGACATGCCCATTCACCTCACAGGCACATCTTCGGGATGTGGGAGGAAGCCAGGTCCCAGGACAAAACTCACGCAGACGTGGGGAGAATGTGCAAGCTTCACACAGACAGTGACCCTGGCCAGGAATCACTTTTGTTTTTCCTCATCGGTGTTATAATGAAACGACACTGAACAAAACGACATTATTGGAGAAACTGCTGTATGAGGTTCTATAAAAACCAGAGGCGAAAAACATCAAGAGAAATTTCTCTGGGCTGCTTGAAGCTGAAGCTCCCCTTTATGAAAGATCAAGGGTTAGTTGCATCAGGCTTGTGGCAGGTGGTGGGGAAGTTCCTGTGAGAGATCCCTATCAGCCTGCTGGAGAGAGAGATCTAAATCAAGCGGAGGAGGGTGAGGGGAAAACTGGGAGGCCAGGGACTTAACCCTGGCTGTGCTGTGCAGATTTGACCCGAGCCCAGGCAGTCTTCGGGGGCCTGGGCCAGTTTCCAAATCACCACCATGAGCTGCAACCTAGGCTATTGCCATCCACGCACCCCCACTTCTCTAATGCCAGATTCGTATTTCCTAAAGAATGCCTATCTTTATCTACACATAGAACATTCTAGTATATTGATCCTCATTCCATCTAGCTCCAGAATATAGAAGCAGGCCAACGTGTAGGAACTGCTACAGATTTTGGCTCAAAATAAGAAGACTTTTTCTGACAATTAAAATGATGTGACATTGGGATGGACAATCGGATCCTACAGGCACACCTCAAAGCTATTGTGGGTTCGGCTCCAGACCCCCACCTTAAAGTGGGTATTGTAGTAAAGAGACTTGTGACCTTTTTGCTGGGGTAGGTTCTTGCCTTCAACTTGTCAAAAACACAGCATCTGTGAAGCACAAGAAAACTAGGTGTGCCTTCGTGGTGAAACCCATCACTGGCCATGTCCAAGGAAGAGCAAATTTAGACACCCGGACTGCAATCAGGCAGTTCTCAAACTGGCTCTGCATCAGAAACATCTGAAAAGCTTGTTAAATCACAGGTTGCTCAGCCCCATCCCAGAGCTTCTGATTCAGTAAGTCCAGGGTGGGGCCAGATAATTTGCTTTTCTAAGAAATTCCCAGGTGCTGCTGACATTGCGAATCCAGGGATAACTTTGATAACCATTGCTAAAGAAGATGTCCTGCCACTGGGCTGGATGCTTTATTACATAACCTCCAAGGTATGTTCCAACCCTGAGAGTCTCTGAATCCGTGGAAGCCCCATGTAAGACAGACACTCAGGTTCCACAGAAATGTATTTGCTCCAAAAATGATACTCAGTTAAAAAACACAACAACAACAAAAAACAAGTATATATAGAACACATTATAATCTTAACAGCATGCTGGTACTCACAGCACCATTAAAAAATGCATGCAGCTAATGATTCCGGTTCTCAGAGATCCTTCCATTCAACTAGGAAGGGAAACCCTAGCTCCTCCACTTGCTTGCTATGATAATTTTCACTTATTTGACAAATATTTATTATGTTTTACTATTCTTTAATTTATGAGCTAAGCATGGGAGATATATAAGTAAAACAAAACAAAACAATAAAAAAATACAACAATCCAACCTAAGAGGTACTTAAAGTGTTAACTTTTCTAAAACTTAATATATTCATGTATAAAAGAAAAATGATACCTTTTGTGAAGATTAAATTAGATAATGTTTGTCAAAGTTCCTAGAACAGACCTGGCGTATAGAGCAGGTGCTCAGTAAACAATTCTTTTGCCTGGGGTGCTTCATATCAGAAGTATGACTTGATCTGGCTGCTGAGAGTTGAGGAAGTTAGTTCAGAGCCAGCACGGCTCCATGGTGCAGGGGAGCAGAGTATTTTCAAATACTGCTCACGGTATCTGCTTCCTTTCACTGCCATAGATTCGCCTTCTGTACCGACAGCAGCTGAACTAGTCTCAGAGGACCCGAGAGAGGTGTCCTACCTGGAGCTGCCCCTCCCAAACATTCTGGGAGGCGAGGAGCTGAGAAGCAGCTGTGTACAAAACTCAACCTCCGCATCACTGGCATCGGGGTTGGACAGTGTTTTTGTTACCTGCGAAGTCTTGTTCATTGTAAGATGTTTACTGCGTCCCTGGTCCCTTCCATGGATGTTAGTAGCTCTCCTCCCTAGTTGTGATATCCAAAACGTCTCCAGAAGTTTCCAAATGCCCCTGTGGGGAAAATCACCCGTGACTGAGAAGCACTGGTGTGGAGCCACTCTCTCATAGGTAGGATTACCAGATTTAACAAATAAAAACACAGGATCCCTTAAAAGACAGCCCAGGGAGTGGGAGAAAATATTTGCAAATCATATATCTGATATATGGTATCAGGAATTAATTGCTATAATATCTAAAGAACTACAGATCAACAACAGAAAAACAACCCAATTTGAAAATGGGCAAAGGACTAGAATAGACATTTCACAGCAAGACATATATAAATGGCCAATAAATACATTCAAAAACTGTTAAACATTACTACTCATTAGGGATATATAAATCAAAACCACAATGAAGGATAAAAAGGCAACCTATGAAATGGGAGAAAATGTTTGCAAACCATAAATCTGATAAGGGGTTAATATCCAAAATATATAAGGGAAACAATCCAATAAAAAAAAAAACTTAAAAGAACAAGTAACCTTAATTTAAAAATGGGCAAATCCTTGACTAGACATGTCTTCAAAGAAGATATACAAATGACTGACAGGTATGAGAAAAGATACTCAACACTATTAATCATCAAATCAAAACCACAATGAGATATCATCTCACACCTGTTAGGACAACCATTATTTTTAAAAAGGATAAGAGTTGTTAAAGATGTGAAGAAACTGGAGCTCTTGTACACTGTAGTGGGAATGTAAAATGGTACAGCTGCTATGGAAAATAGTACGAAGAATCCTCAAAGGAAAAAAAGTAGAACTACCATTTGATCCAGAAATCCCACTTCTGGATACTTAATCAAAAGAATGTTCACAATAGCCCTGGCCAGTTTGGCTCAGCGATTGAGCATCGGCCTGCGGACCAGAGAGTCCCGGGTTCCGTTCCTGCTGGGGGCATGTACCACCAAAAAAAAAGAAAAAAGAAAAAAAAAAAAGAATGTTCACAATAGTCAAAATGTGGAAACAGCCTAAAAAGCTATGGTAGATAAATGGATAAAGAAATCATATATGTAATGTATATATGTGTGTGTACACACACAATGAAATATTATTCAGTCTTTTTTTAAAAAAAGGATATTTTGCAATATGTGACAACATGGTTGAATCTTGAGGACATCATGTAAAGAGAAATAAGCCCATCACAGAAGGACAAATAATGCATGATAGCACTTCTATCAAGTATCTAAAATAGTCAAACTCATAGCAACAAAGAGCAGAATGGTGGTTGCCAGGGACTAAGAGGAGGGGGAAATGGGGAGTCGCTACTCAACAATACAAGTTTTCTATTACACAAGATGATTGAGTCCTAGAGATCTGCTGTGCAACTTGTGCCTGTAGTCAGCAATACTGTATGTGCACTTAAAAATTGTCTAGAGGGTAGAACTCATGATAAATGTTAATACAATGTAATTGATAATAAAATAAAATAGAAAAAACACACAAGATATTACTTCAAGCTCATTAGGAAAGATATTGTAATTTTTTAAGAACAGAAAATAACAAGTTTTAGTAGAGATGTGGAGAAATTGTAACCCTTGTGAATTGCTGGTGGGACTGTAACCGGATGTGACTGTTGTGGAAACAGCTCGACACTTCCTTAAAGCGTTAAACATAGGATTGCCCTGTGATCCAGCAGTTCTGTTTCTAAATAGAAACACAAAAGAACTCAAACCAGGGACTTAACAGCTAGTTATACACCCACGTTCACAGTAGCAAAAGGTGTAACAACCCAAATATTCACCGACAGATGAATGGGTAAATAAATGTGGTATATACAAACAATGGAATATTTTCAGTCTTAAAAACAAAATGAAATTCTGATGCATGCTGCAATGTGTATGAACCTTGAAAACATTATGCTGACTGAAATAAGCCAGGCCAAAAATAAATAAATAAAAGCATAAATATTGTATGACTCCACTTATATAAGGTGCCTGGAATAAGCAAATTTGTAGAGACAGAAAGTATAATAGATGCTACAAGGGGAGGTGGGGAGGTGGGAGTAGGTGTTATTTTGTAATGAGTACTTTCTCCTTGGGAAGATGAAAAAGTCTGGAAATGCACAGTGGTGGTGGTTGTACAACATCGTGAATGTACTTAATACCACTGAACTGTATATTTGAAAATGGCTAAAAAGGTAAATTTTATGTGTATTTTATCATACTAAAAATTTTAATACATCACCTGTATGTTGTATTACACTTGAAACCTATATAATTTTGTTAACCAATGTCACCCCCATAAATTTAATTTAAATTAAAAAATTTTAAATACAGGATCACTTGATTATATTTGAAATTCATATAAACTGAATAATTTTTAGCATGAGTCTGTCCCAAGCAATATTTGGGACTTACTTATACTAAAATCGTGTGTGTGTGTGTGCGTGTGTGTGTGTATTTCTTGTATTTCTGACATTCAATTGTAACTGAGCATCCCATATTTTATCTGGCAGCCCTGACAAGAGATCAGAGTCTTAACTCAGGTAGGGACAAAGAAATGAAGAGGGTTGCAAAGATGTTTTAGGATAAAAAACAGTTAGGAGTTGATGACCAAATGAAATGAGCACGTGCTGAAGAGGGACGAGGTCAATCAGTCCGAGGCTTCTGTTTTGTAACACAGAGATGCCGCTGATGGAGCCTCCACAACCCTTCACTTCATTTATTCATTCATTCATTCATTCATTCATTCATTTATTCAACTGACCTGTGTACTTCGCCAACATTATTATAGGGGCTGTCCAAACCCCAGTGGGCAAATAAGAAGCCCAGTGGGAGCTATGGATACGTCAGGAGACAGGGACAACAGGTTCCATGATGGGAGGCATACCTGCTGCCAAGGGAGCATGTGGCAGCGGCACTGGAATCTGGAATTGGGAGAAGCAACATCAGGAGAGCTTGGAAGAGAACTGGGGACAGTCCTGGCCTCCTAAACTGTCGCCCGGGGTGGCCCTGTAGACCGTGAGGACTTTCAGTGTATGTCTGCCTTTCAAAGATCAGTGTCTCTCTAAGGAGGAACTTCTCGGCTCCCAAACACAGAACTTGCTGCCAGCAGATCCAGATATAATCTTGCAAACTGGAATGACTACCGTCTACCTGCTGCTTTCCTGGAACAATGATTTTAAAGATAAAATATAAAATAGATTGTTATGTTTCTTCCCAACCACAGGGTTCCCAGGGCCCAACGTGAAGCAGCCAGTGGAGCCTGGGAAATGGACAACTTCTAAATCAAGCTGAGGCCTTGGCTTTGCTCCCGCGCTCCCTAAACTGGCCCCCTCCTGCCTCGTATACCCTGTGCATCCATAAATTATTACTTCATTAGACACATTGTAGCACCACTAAAATTATGTTCACAAAATGCTCTATTAAAGGGCTGGGACGGGCTCAGGAGAAATGAGTCATCAAGATTAAAGAAAAGCCATTGCTAAAATCCTGGCATTTCTTGGGAAAATCCCTGAGGCTGCTCAGCAGGAAACTCAATTGCCCTGGTTAGCCTGCTGAATTCTTGGTAACTCTCTGAGCCTAGAGACACAGTCTCTTCTCATCCACTTTGGATCTTTCCAAATCCACAGGGTGAATTTCCCAAGTTTGGTGGAGATTTAGCGATGTCTGTGCACTAAGTCAGCCAAGATCCCGGGGTGGGGCAGGTAACCTGAATACGTGCTGCACCTTGATGTCAGTCCAGGTGAGTGTGATCTTACCTACTGTGGCAGGCAGGGGAGGCATGGAGGCAGACCCTGAGAACAGCAAGACAGAGGAGCAAAGGGGGCTGCCGACGGGATTTTTAGGGCAATGAAACTGCCATTGAGACCGTAATGGTGGGTCCATGTGCGTATGGTGGGAATATGTCTTCATACATTTGTCCAAACCCATAGAATGTACACCAAGAATGAACCCTAATATAAACCATGGACTTTATTTTAATAATAATATATCAATATTGGCTCATCACTTGTGACAAATGTATCGCACTAATGTAAGATGTTCATAATAGGAGGAACTGGGTGGGGAGCGAGGATGTATATGGGAAATCTCCATATTTTTCACTTCATTTTTCTGTATACCTAAAACTTTTCAAAAAAATAAAATCTACTAAGATATTTAAAGCAGGGGTGTGGGCCCTGGCTGGTTTGGCTCAGTGGTTAGAGCGTTGGCCTGTGGTCTGGAGAGACCCGGGTTCAGTTCCCTCTAAGGGCATGTACCTCGGTTGTGGTTTGTCCCCAGCCCTGGTTGAGCTGTGCAGGTGGCAGCCACTCGATGTGTCTCTTTCATGTCGATGTTTCTCTCTCTCTCCCTCTCTCTTCCTCCCACTCTATCTGAACAAAAAATGGAAAAATATCCTCGGGTGAGGATAAAAAATAAATAAATAAATAAATAAATAAATAAATAAAGCAGGGGTGTGGGACAAACCTCAGAAAAGGGGGTCATGGGGGAGGGAAGAAATAAACCACAGAATTTATATGCATGTATGCGTAACCATGGACATAGAAAACAATGCTGGGGACAGGGCAGGGGGTGGGCATTGGGAGGAGGGTGTCAATGGGGGAAAAAGGAGAAACATCTATAACAAAAATAAATTAATAAAATTTTTTTTAAAATACTTTGCTACGTGGAGAGTTATTGACTGTCATCTTTAGGTAGTTTTAATTGTATGACCTCAAATAGCAAATCATCATTTTCCAATATATTTGTTAACTTTTATATTTTTCCATTGTGTGGTGTATTAATATTCTTTGTTTTTACTTCATGAGATCGCTTTTTTTTTGTTTAGATATTTGAATCAACTATTTTATATAGTCTCCATTCCTTCACAGTAATATCAGAACTCCAGGACTGTAACATCAGAACTCTAATTCAACCCTTCTCCAAGATTAGCTGGAGACAGCAAACACGGTGACCGTACAGCAATATTTTTATCTATAGAACAGAAAATGATTCTTAAAGTATTAAATCACTTTTATTAAGGGTCAAAATAAATAAAAATAAAGCAGGGGTGGGGGGTGGAGAGGGCTGCAGGGTCTTCCCAGGGTAGGAGGGGCCGGACACGCAAGGATTAGACTAACTCAGTGGGTGAAGTCTAAGAAGCACGACTGTAAGCAGCTGGAAGTTGGACACTGCTCTATTAATCTCTGTGTGTGCAGGACATCACGACATGTTTGCTGTGTGAATCAATGAATGAGAGGAACTGATTCGTGTAAGGTAGTTATCCACAGGTAAATGAAGCAGAAATACCAAGGAATCTATCTCAAAATATACAAGCCCATTAGTCCTTCTGCTCAGCCCAGAAAATCGAGAATACACACCCATGTGAATACACACCCACACACACACACAGTTGCCTCACCCCCACGCTGTCCCCTGGGTTGAGAGCTGCAGTTTTTAGAGACCTCCCCACCCTTAATGCACGTAGCCATAGGGTAAATGTAGTATTGCCCTGTGTTGGTTGCGGAAAACCCAGGCTAAGAAAGAACCGTCTTTGCCAAGTGAATTTTGCATGTGACAAAGCCCTGTGTGCAAGCAGAGAACGCAGCTGCCCCAGTAGCACAGGAACAAAATTCTCTGCTTCTCTTCTCACTGCTTCTCTACCTGGACAGAAGCCTTCCTTCAGGGTCTTACTAGACTTTATTAAGGACTCCAGACGCCGCTCTTAACACACCTGAACTACTCTTGTGTTCTCCCCATAGCACCTTACTCCTTGGGGAGAGGGTCAGAGGTCAGTCTAGATCTTAGGGGGGTAGGAGGAGGCTGGCAGTTCAACAGTGGTCATAGCTTCATGTCCTAGAAGGTCTGTCTAGAAGGGTATTGAAGGCCTGGAATAAGTTTTGGATTCAGGGAATCACGGAAGAGTTAGCATTTAAGTTCAGTTTTAAGGCTAAATAGGAATTTTCACACAGGCAGAGAAGGCAAAAAGGAAGAGTTTGACTGTTACAGAGATTGCCAAGCATTGGCCCATTGCTCACAGCCCAAATATGGCCAAGAGACAGGCAGTTGTAAGTTATTTATGCCTAGTTACTTATACATCCTAACTTTAGAGGAAGGGTTGGTCTCAGCTGAGCAGCTACCCAGTGAGTTTTATCCCTGGACAGCTTGGGTATTTCTGGCCCAGAGCCCACTCTAACTAGGTAAGCTTTTCTTCCTTCTTTCCTTCCTTCCTTTTTCCCCTCCCTTCCTCCCTCCCTCCCTCCCTCCCTCCCTCCCTCCCTCTCTCTCTCTTCTCTCTCTCTTTCTCTCTTTCTTTCTTTCTTTCTTTCTTTCTTTCTTTCTTTCTTTCTTTCTTTCTTTCTTTCTTTCTTTCTTTTTTTCCCCAGGGGAGCGTGTGACCACAGTCCCCCACTACCACATATTATACAGTCAACTTTCCCACATTTGGGGAAACCGCAGGGTGCAATGGATAAGCCTCGCCCTGGAAAACCACCTTCCTGCTCATGGTATCTCCCCTGCCAGGTAAGTATTGTCTGTCTTTCTTTTTCATTTCTTTTGTTTCTTCCATTTCTTCTTTCTTTCTGTAGTTCTTTCATTCTTTCTTTCATCTATCTGTGGTTAGAAATACCAAGAACATAGTCCAGATGTTCTTAGCTTGCCTAGAAGGTGGAGCAGAATGAGTTCACGCTATGGAAGCTCAGACAAGATTTCCCTAAGCCAGGAAACAGCTCAGAGAGTCCCACGTAGAAGCCTGTGATACTAGCTGAGCAGAGTATTAACTTTATGAATTACATGAGTGCTTCCCAAACTTTAATTATTTACACAAATCACCTGGGGATCTTATTAAATTGCAGGTTCTGATTCAGTGTAGCTGGGCTGGAGCCTGAAATTCTGCAGTTCTAACAAACTCCCAGATGTTGATGATGTTGCTAATTGATGGGATCCACTCCTTGAGTAGCAAAGGATACACCACATCAATGCATAGGGGAGCAGATTCTTACCTTCGCTAATGGAGCGTATGAACGAATGTTCACCTGTCACATGTCTGCTCATGGCTGCTTTCAGGTACCAACTTCTGGGAGCTGAAGGGGCATGTTGTGGTCTGACTGGAGGGTTAAGAACATATTCCTATACACTTCATCTCTACCTGTAGAGAGTAGGCATTACCTTATACTAGTTTCAAAAAGGGTCTTTCAACTGAACTATGGATGAACAAGGGAAGAGGGGAAGAATGAATGAAATGACAAGGAGTGGAGAGCAATCTATGTACACACAGCCCAACTCGACCGGATTCTAGCACTCCAGTGTCGCAAAGACTGACTAGCTGATTACTGAGCCTATCTCCTTCTCCTGGACCCACAGCAAAAAATACATTTATCAGTCTCCCTTGAGGAATGGACAGTAGTGTTATATGCCACTTCCAAGACTGGCCCATAAAACCTTCTCCACTTCCGGTCAAGATGGCGGCATAGGTAAATGTGGTATCATCTCTTTCCACAACCACATCAAAATTACAACTAAACTACTGAACAACCATCCTTCAAAACCACCTGATATCAAGCTGAATGGAAGTCCTACAACTACGAAATTAAAGAAGCAGCCACATCCCGACTGGTAGGAGGGGCTGAGTCACGGACGGGCTGGTCCCACACCCATTTGTGGTGGGTAAAAATCAGAAGGAATATCTCGGCTAGAAAGGTCCTACCTGAGGAGTGAGGGGTCCCCATCCCACACCAGGCACCCCAGTTCAGGATTCCAGTGCCAGGAAGAAAAGTCCCCATAACTTCTGGCTGGAAAAACCAGCAAGAACTGAGGCTGAAGGAGGCTGAGGCTGCTGAAGTATCAGGCAGCTCCTCTTAAAGGGCCCACACGTGGACTTACTCAGACTTACTCTCTCTGAGCTCCAGCGTGGGGGAGGCAGCTCAAAAGGCACCAGAGTTATATGGGGAAGAACTGAGTTGTTTGGCATTGGGGCAAGGGCTGGAGAGGCAGCTTTCTCCTGGACAGACGTGCTGTCAGAGGCCATTGTTCCTTTGGTGAGCCCTTCCCTGGAGTGGCAGACGGCAGCCATACCTGGGACTCCAGCAACCTGGCTCACAATGGTTGCCTCGCCCCAGTGAATCCCTGAGGCCCTGTCCCACCCTACTTTCAGGCCCACCCAAGCTGTTTCAAGGGCTATACCATAGGATTGGGCTGTCTTGGATCCTGCTTCAGAGTTTCCTAAACTCTCTCAAACAAGCAGCATCTGGTATCAGCAAGCCCTATACCTCTCATTAAGTGACCCCAGACGTGGTACTAGACGCAGCCAGCCTTGGTTCACAACTTGGCTTTTCCTGGGCACCTCCAAGCCCAGCACAAGAAGTAATCATCTGCAGATCACTTTGTAGCTTATGCCTGATGGCCCTGGATAGAAAACAGAGAGTGGCTGACCTTCCCCAGAGCCAGCACACCCAGTGGACAGCTTCAGACCACATCAAAACACCACCACCCAACCACCTCCACAGGTGACACACTCAAGGAATGGACTCAGTGGGTACCAGAGCCCTGCTAAAGTAAGGCTTGCTCTGTGTGGTGGGCCCCTGCACAGCTGATCATCCAAGATAGTCAGAGGTCGGTGGATAGTGGGCACAGCCAGTCCTTGCAGCTGACCAGCCTGAGTAAAACCCTCTCATTGATATGCCAACCGCAGTTAAGACTCAATTACAACAGAAGAGTGTGAAGTCCACATGAGGGGTACATCTCAAGGACCCAGCTGGGAGACCAGGGAGGCTGTGCCACTGGACCCTACAGGACATCTACTACAATAGGCCACTGTAGGAAGCCCAGGAGACATAGCAATTCTACCTAGTACATAGAAAAAAACACAGGGAGGCAGCCTAAATGAGGAGAAAAAGAAACATGTCCCAAATGAAAAAACAGAACAAAACTCCAGGAAAAGAACTAAACGAAAAGGAGATAAACAATTTAACAGATGCAGAGTTCAAAACACTGCTTATAAAGATGCTCAATGAACTTAGTGAGAACTTCAATGAACTTAGTGAGGGCCTCAAGAGCATAAAAAAGAACCAGTCAGAAATAAAGGAGTCACTAACTGAAATAAAGAATAATTTACAGAGATTCAATAGTAGAATAGGTAAAGCCAAGAAGCAAACCATCGATTTGGAATATAAGGAAGCAAAAAACACCCAAGCAGAACAGCAAAAAGAAAAAAGAATTTAAAAAGATGAGGATAGTGTAAGAAGCCTCTGGGACAACTTCAAGCATACCAACATTTGCATCATAGGGGTGCCAGAAGGAGAAGAGAGAGAGCAAGAAATTGAAAACCTATTTGAAAAAATAATGACAGAAAAATTTCCTAACTTGGTGAAGGAAATAGATATACATGTCCAGGAAGCACAGAGAGTCCCAAACAAGATGAACCCAAAGAGGTCCACACCAAGACACATCATCATCAAAATGCAAAAGGTTCAAGACAGAGAGAATCTTAAAAGCAGCAAGAGAAAAGCAGTTAGTTACCTACAAGAGAGCTCCAATAAGACTGTCAGTTGATTTCTCAAAAAAAAAAACTTTGCAGGCCAGAAGTGAGTGGCAAAAAATATTCAGTGATGAAAAGCAAGAACCTACAACCAAGATTACTCTATCCTGCAAACTTATCATTTAGAATTGATGGACATATGAAGAGTTTCCCAGACCAGAAAAAGCTAAAGGAGTTCATCACCACCAAACCATTATTATATAAAATGTTGAAGAGTCTTCTTGAAAAAGAAGATAAAAAATATGAGCAAAAATGGTAATAAATACATATCTATCAACAATTGCATCTACAAACAAAATGAACAAGCAGAACAGAAACATTCTCATAGATATAGAGAACATTTTGTTGGTTGCCATATGGAAGGGGGGTTGGGGGAATGGGTGACAAAGGTTAAGGGATTAAGTAGTACAAATTGGTTGTTAGACTGACAAACCTCAAAGGGAAGGAGGGTGGGGGAAGAAATAAACCAAAGAACTTATATGCATACTTGCATAACCAATGAACACATACGACAGTGTGGGGAAAGGCAGGAGGGGGTGGGAACAGGGAGGAGGGAGTCAATAGGGGGAAAGGAGTAACATCTGTAATACATTCAACAATAAAAATAAGTTAAAAAATAAATAAATAAAAGCTTCTCAAGTGTGATTCTTGACTCTCCCCTCTGCCATCACAGCATCCAAGAGAGGGCTTCAGGGCTCTAGGGAAAGGCAGAGTCACAAAGGAGACCATGGGCCTGAGTCATGTGGAAGGCTGTCCAGTGAACACCTGATTGGACTTTCAGCACACAAAATAACAAATCTGTATTGTTCTAAGACCTTGAAACTTGGGCACTTACCTGCATGTCAGATAGGTCCATCCAGTCAGGGAACAGAGACAATTCTAAATCTTTCAACAGAAAACATTTAATATAAGGAATTGGCTACACCAAAGATGAAAGAGCTTAGAAGTCAAACATGAGATGGAAAACCCTTGCTACTGCTGTCTGGGCAAGTGCCATTTACATTAACGTGGTCTATCTCTGGGGGTAGGAAACCCGTGGATTAATTTACGTCTAATGTTGGACAATTATAAATGTTGGTTGTTAGGCTTTATTTGACTTTATTGTATTTACCCCGTGCCTCTCAGTAGAAATTATATGTTTCAGAGCTGAAAAGTGCCAGTTAGAAAATCTAAATTAGCAACAGCAGGGTGCTGCTGCTCTATCCCCAGGCTCAGCTGGACAACAGAAGGAGCTTTGTCAGAACTCGATACTGCAATGGTCAGGCTGGAGTAGGACCCCATGTGGGTGCTGCCAGTCAGAGGTGGGATCACAAAGTGAGAGGTGATCTTGCAGAAGCTCAAGCTCAAAGGAGACAGCCACTATCGGAAGTGCCACCCAAGGCAGATTAGGAGAGACAGATGATCTTGGCTTCTGCTCTCCTCTTGCAATGCATCCTCTTGGCCTCACCACCCAGAAGCCAACTGACAAGGGAGTTTGTGAAATGGAGTTATAGATAAAAGGGCAGGAGGGAGGCAGAGGATAGATCTGAGAGCAAGTAGGGAATTGGTTAGCTGTGCTACCATCCTTAAGACATGTAGTATCTTTACAAATGGTCCCCATGCAGTGCCCCTGGGCTCAGTGGTGCTACAAAGACTGTTCAACATTTTGACTACTCTCCCTCAGTGTACCTTTGCCTGTCCCTGTCCATTTATCCTCCTGAGCCAGGAAGGGCAAGCCTGTGGAATGCCCACACACCCTAAGTCTCCAGGGTACAGGCAAGAATGACAACTGGCCACCAGAAGATAGAGAGAAGCTGTAGCATAAATTTTACCACCTAAATCTGTTAGTCTCAGCAAGTTATTTAGTATCAGGTAACCCAGCAGGAGGATGAGAGAAATACTCTCATCTTATAGTGAGAAAGATATGAGACAATTCATGTAAAGGGCTTGATAAACGGTCTGTGCTTGGTATATGGTAACTACTATTATTCACTCATTCACATGCACACAGTGCCAATAATGTGCCAAAGTCTATTCAGTATAAATGCTATTAATAAAGTGGTGAACAAAAGACAAAATCTCTATCCTCTGGAGCTTATATTTTAGTGACTTTTAATACCTTTTATTGTCACATGAAAAAAGTGGATTTAAATTTTCTAAGTACTTTTCACCTCTGAAATATATAATATCTGCTGAGAGGCATAGGGTAAATAAAATAAAGTCAAATGAGGCCCCACAACCAACACTTATAATTGTCCAACATTAGACAGAAACCCATCCATGAGTTTCCTATCCCTGGAGATAGACCACATTAACGTCAATGGCACTTGCCAAGATGGCCGTAGGAAGGTTTTCCATCAGATAAGAGGATTACATCGGATGGCCTCAAATATCCCTCCTGTATTTATGATAATTATAAGCTAGACTTAAAGCTTGTTCAGATCTGTCTTGCCCACCATAATATTTCCAACGCCTAACATAGCACCTGGCATTTAGCAGGGACCTAGTAAACATTTGTTGAATAAATGATTGGTGGTTTTTTTTATTCTTGGGCCTGATTCTATTAGTGGTGCCTGAGGCTTATTATAGTACTTACCACACTGTGTTGATGTTATTTTTTTAAATATATATACTTTTATTGTTCAGAGTATTACAGATGTCTCCACACCCCCTCCCCATTCGATTCCCTCCACTCAACCCCTAACCCACCCCGGGCCTTCACCACACTTTTGTCTATATCCATGTACTACGCATATAAGTAAATAAGTTCTTTGGTCAATCTCTTCCCATTCCCCCCTCCTCTCCTCAGAGATCTGTCAGGCAGTTTCATGCCTCCACACCCTGGACTTATTGTGTTGAGGTTATTTTATCTGTCTGTCATCCACACTCATTTCTGACCTCCCTAAAGAATGAAGGAAGCTGCTACTTTCGGTCAAGATGGCAGATAGGTAAACGCAGCCTCGCCTCCTCCCACAACCACATCAAAATACAACTAAACTACAACACAACCATCATTCAGAACCGCCTGAAATCGAGCTGAATAGAAGTCCTACAACTACGAAATTAAAGAAGCAGCCACATCAAGACTGGTAGGAGGGGCAGAGGCAGATGGGCTGGTCTCACACCCACGTGTGGTGGGTAAAAATTAGGAGGACACCTCGCCTGGGAAGGTCCTCCCTGAGTGAGGTGTCCCCGTCCCACACCAGGTGCCGTGCTCAGGGTTCCAGTGCCAGAAAGAGAAGTCCCCATCACTTCTGGCTGGAAAAGCAGTGGGAACTGAGGCTGAGGGAGGTTACGGCTGTGGGAGCCCCAGGCAGCTCCTCTTAAAGGACCTGCGCACAGACTTACTACTCATACTTGTTCCCTGCGAGCTCCAAAGGGAGGCAGCTTGAGGGGTGCCAGAGACATACAGGGAAGAACTGAGCTGTTTGGCTTCAGGATAAGGGCTGGAGAGGTGGCTTTCTCCTGGACAAATGTGCTGGCAGATTTGGTGAGACCTTCCATGGGGCAGCAGACGGCAGCTATACCTGGGACTCCAGCAACCTGGCTCACATGGTTGCCCCACCATAGTGATTTCCTGAGGCCTTGCACCACCCAACTTTTGGGCCCACCCAAGCTGTTTCCAAAGGCTTTACCATAGGAATGGCCTGTCTTGGATCCTGCTTCAGAGTTTCCTAAAATCTCTCAAACAAGCAGCATCTGATCTTGGCGAGCCCTATACTTCTTGTTAAGTGGCCCCCGGCCTGGCACTAGAAGCAGCCAGCCTTGGTTCATTACTTGGCTTTTCCTGGGCACCTCCAAGCCCAGCAAAAGAATCAGCCATCAGCAGACCACTTTGTAGCTTAAGCATGGTGGCCCTGGATAGAAAACAGGCATTGGCTGACCTTGCCCCAGAGCCAGCACATCCAATGGACAGCTTCAGACCACATCAAAACACCACCACCCAACCACCTCCACAAGTGACACACTCAGTGAGTGGATTGAGTGGGTACCAGAGCCCTACTGAAGTAAGTCTTGCTCTGTTGTTGGGCCCCTACACAGATGATCCTCCAAGGGAGTCAGAGGCCAGTGGTCAGAGGGCACAGCCAGTCCTTGCAGCTGATCAGCCTGAGTAAATCCCTTCCATTGATGTGCCAACAGCAATCAAGACTCAATTACAACAGAAGGGTGTACAGTCCACACTAGGAGTGTACCTCGAGGGCCCAGCTGGACTGATCAGGGAGGCTGTGCTACTGGATTCTACAGAACACCTACAACGATAGGCCATCCTACGAAGCCTAGGAGACATAGAAACTCTACCCAATACATAAAAACAATCACAGGGAACCAGCCAAAATGAGGGGACAAAGAAACATGTCCCAAATAAAAGAAAAGAACAAAACTCCAGGAAAAGAACTAAACGAAAATGAAATAAGCAATCCAACAGATGCAGAGTTCAAAACACAGGTTGTAAGATTGCTCAAGAAACTTGGTGAGACATTCAAAGAACTTAGTAAGACCTTCAGGAAACTTATGGAGACCTCTGAGGAACTTAGAATATCAACAACATAAAAAAGGACCAGTCAGAAATGAAGAATGCACTAACTGAAATAAAGAAAAATTTATAGGGAATCAATAGTAGAGTCTGTACAGCCAAAAAGCAAACAATCGATTTGGAATATAAGGAATCAAAAAACACCCAATCCGAACAGCAAAAAGAAAAAAGAATCCAAAAAAATAAGGATAGTGTAAGTAGCCTCTGGGACAACTTGAAGTGTGCCCAATATTCACATCATAGGGGTGCCAGAAGGAGAAGAGAGAGAGCAAGAAATTGAAAACTTATTTGAAACAATAATGACAGAAAAATTCCCTAACTTGGTGAAAGAAACAGACATACAAATCCAGGAAGCACAGAGAGCCCCCAACAAAGATGAACCCCAAGAGGCCCACACCAAGACACATCATCATCAAAATGCAAAAGGTTAAATACAAAGAGAGAATCTTAAATGCAGCAAGAGAAAACCAGTTTGTTACTGACAAAGGAGTTCCCATAAGACTGTCAGCTGATTTCTCAAAAGAAACTTTGCAGGCCAGAAAGGAGTGGCAAAAGATAGTCAAGGTGATGAAAAACAACGACCTGCAACCAAGATCACTCTATCCTGCAAAGCTATCATTTAGAATCAATGGACATATCAAGAATTTCCCAGACAAGAAAAAGCTAAAAGAGTTCATTACCACCAACCCAGTATTATATGAAATGTTGGATTGATTCCTGGACTTGTATGTCTGTTTCTTTCACCAAGTTAGGGAGGTTTTCTGTCATTATTGTTTCAAATGTTGAAGGGTCTTCTTAAAGGAGAAGAAAAAAAATATGAACAATAAAATGGCAATTAATACATATCTATCAACAACTGAATCTACAAATAAAATGAGCAACCAGAACAGAAACAGACTCATAGATACTGAGAACTTTTTGATGGGCAGGAGCTGAGGCGATGGGTGAAAAAGATGAAGGAATTAAGAAGTACAAATTGGTTATTAGACTGGTGAACCTCAAAGGAAAGAGGGGGAGGCCAGGATGAAATAAATCAAAGAACTTTTACTCATATACACATAAACAACGGACACAAATACTAGGATGGGGAAAGTTGGAGGGGTTTGGGATTGAGGAAGAGAGGGTTAGTGGGGGAAAAGGAGGGACATCTGTAATACATTCAACAATAAAGATAAGTTAAAAAAAAGACCTCTGCTCACCAGGGCTATGCACAACAAAAACCAAATACTAAGTGACCATTTGTTAGGGGAGGGTGGGGCAACATATGAACAAATGAATGAATTCTTGGATCCACAGTCTTCTGATTGATGAACATTCCACTGTACACTTCAAGGCAAAAGAATGAAGACCCATCAGCAAAATGGCAGAAGGGATTCTAGAGCCCCAGGAGAAAGATGGCATTCCAGAAAGGACATTTTTTAATCTTAAATCAGTCAGATTAGAGTAGAAACCTACTAGGTTTGTATTCCCTCTCTAAGTGCTGGAACTTTCTGAAATTTGTCATCTGGACTAGGGATCAGCAGCCTTTTGCCAGGAAGGGCCAGGTAGTAGATGTGTTCAGCTTTGCAGGCCAGATGTCCTTGGTACAACCGCTCAACTTTGTTGTAAAGCAAAAGCAGACATAGACAATTTGTAAGAAGACTTGTGACTGTGTCCCAATAAAATGTTATGGAAATTGCTATTTGAATTCACATAATTTTCAAGTCATGAGATATTATTGCCTTGTTGATTTTTTAGCTACATGAGGCACAGGAGACTTTAAGGAATGTGAAATGATTCTGTATGACACTGTCATGGTGGCTAAATGTCATTGTGCATTTGTCAAAATCTGTAAATTGTACAGCACAAAGATTGAACCCTAATGTGAACTATAGAGTTTAATGAATAATAATGTATTTACATTGGCTTATCAATTTTAGCAAATGTACCACACTAATGCAAGAAGTGAAGAGAGGAAACTGTGTTGGGGTGACAGGGTTGGGGGGCAGCGTACATGGAAATCTATGTACTGTCCAATTATTCTGCAAATCCAAATCTATACTAAAAAAAAAAGAAAAAAAATCTTGAAAAAGTGTTAAAAAATATATCTCACACATAAAGGCTGCTTTGTGAGGCCCCAGGTAGCACAGTGATTTAATAAGTCCCAACAGTGAATGGTTGGTGGTGGCAGGGCCACCCACTCACTCTTGTCTTGGCTGAGATGAGAGTCAGGGGCACCTTCTGCAGGGTCCATCTGACCCTTGCCCTTTCACAGAGCAGTGACCACGACTCTGCAGAAACCATAGGTCAAGATGAGAAGGTTCCAGATTTATATAATGCTGTGGAGCAATTTTCTGTGTTTGGCTCAGAGATTTATTCTAATACAAGGGAAGAAGAAACAGGGGTAGAAAGGGACGAAGACTATAAAATAATAAAAAGGAGAGAGGATAAAGGGGGATAAATGGTGATGAAGGAGACTTGACTTCGGGTGGTGAACACAACACAATATACAGATGGTGTATAATAGAATTATACACCTGAAACCTACATAATTTTATTAACCAATGTCACCCCAATCAATTCAATTAAAAATATTTTAAAAGAGCCCTGGCCAGTTTGGCTCAGTAGTAGAGCATCAGCCTGCGCACCAATGAGTCTCCGGTTTCATTCCAGTCAAGGGCACATGCCTTGGTTGTGGTTCATCCCAGGCCCTGGTCAGGGTCATGCAGGAGGCAACAAGTCGATGTGTCCCTCTCACGTTGATGTTTCTCTCTCTCTCCCTTTCTCTTCCTCACACTCTAGCTGAAGATAAATAGAAAAATATCCTCGAGTGAGGATTAAAAATATATATATATACACAACACAATATACAGATAGATACAACAATATAGATAGATAGATAGATAGATAGATAGATAGATAGATAGATAGATGGATTTAAAAAGAAAAAAAGGAGAGAATACTGAGATTAAGTATAGAATACTTAGAATACTCATACTAAGCTTACATGTTGACATGTCATGCTTTTTACATATCAGGATAAATAAATTATATTATTTAAATTATTTTTACTTTTCTTTTTACCTTTTCTATGTGACTATAAGGAAATGTATAATTCCATGTGTGGCTTGCGCTGTGTTTCTGTTGGATGATTATGATTTCCTAGTTGGTCTCCAACTTCCACAGACTCCAAGCTCTGCTCCTTCATCTCTCTGTGCCAGAAAGTCCCTTCTCAAGCTCTTTCATTCACATGGAAGTTTTTCAGTTAGTGCCTCTCAGTTACCTTTCAAATCAAACGATAACCTCTCAGTCTGTAGTCAAGACTTCCCCTCATGTCTCGGCTCCACGGAGCCCCCACCTCCCAAGCCTGCAGCCCTGCAATCTCACCTACTTCTACCATGCCGCCTGTGTTCTAGCTAAACAAATGTTGTGCCAAGTCAATTGCAGTGTTTTTATACTTCCATTCCTCTACCCAACACTCCTTTCCTCAAATCCCATAATGTCTCTTCTCTCACCCACAGCTTCCACCTCCTTCAAGATGCATATCAAAAGCCAGCCCTTCCAGAAATATTTCCCACAGTAATATCAGCTCTGCCCTTTCTCCTCACATCCCACATCACCTGGGCCTTTACCAGCTGTGGCATGATGCCCTTTCCAATGTGTCTGACTGCTGTGCCTCTGTCCTTGTGCCAGCTGCCCTGTGCCCATGACCCACGTCCCCAGCTGTCCAACAGGTTCCCACAAAACAGATGCCATGTCTGCTCAGTTTCATGTCCCCTAGCAATACCTTCTGCAGTGCTTAATTAATGCTTATGAGTGAACAATTGATACTAAAATAAATCCTAATGAAAGAGGTATGTAGACAGAGAATAGGGTTCTCATGTATTGATACTTCTTCCTACACGTGTGTTTCATGTGGTATGAGACCACGTCTGGTATGTCTGTCACCTTCATCAAAGGCCTCATTTGCCCAAAGCATGTTATAATAAAGGAGGTTTCAAAGCGGGCACCTGTAGAGGCAGCGCTGTTAGCATCCTATCTGAAAGATGACTCAGTGCTTCTCTGTGGCAAAAGCAACGCTTTACTAGATAGTCTTAGCACTTTCCCAAAATCTTTGGTTTTCACTAGTGGGACTTTTTGTAATTTGCTTTTTAATGGAGGTATTGAACTAATACAGTCTTAGAAGTAAAGTTACCTATAAATGTCCATCCAAAACATTCTTTCTACACACAGTGAAAACGGCCTTCGAAAATGAGGATGAAATGAAGTCACCTTTCAATAAAAGTTGAAAGCTGAGAGAGTTTGTCACTAGTATACCCACACTAGAAAGAATGATAAAAGATGTTCTTCAGGTCGAGGGACATACTACCAGTTGGAAACGTGATTTGAAATTCAAGGTGTTGACATGGTTGGTTTTTTTCTAATGTTTCTCTCCTTCACTTGTAGATGGCTGTCTTCTCACTTTGCATGGTCTCCTTTCTGTGTGTGTCTGTGTCCTGATCTCTTCTCAAAAGGACACCAGTCTCATTGGATTAGGACCTACCTAAATGACCTCATTTCAACCTAATGACCTCTGTAAAGCCTCTATCTCCAAATGCATTCTGAAATACTGAGAGTTAGAACCTCAACATATGAATTTTGGGGTGATGCAACACATACCATAACAAAAGGCAGAAGCAGACCCATGTCCCGTGAAATCCTCAAGGACCCCAGGCCAGGTAGGGGCAAAGATAGTGTTTTGTCCTCCTTCTGTGTAATTTTTGTCCATATGGATGGGTTCCAAAGGCAATATTGCCGATAAAGGGGATATTTCAGTTTCTACTTGAACCTCCTGCTGGTACCTCTGTATTAGACACAGATTTAGGTCAGAGACAAGACCTCTCTGAGACAAATTCAGATGGCTTGGTAAAAGACCACGAGAGTGTTTGGGGTGTGTGAATCTAATCTTTATGGCTGAATTTCCAGAAGACAAACAAATCATCCATGAATAAAACCTGAGAGCATTGTTTCTCCACGTGGGTCCCACCAGCTAGAGGGGTTGACCAATAGTCTATCAACTTGGCAACAGATGGTTCAATAATTTCTGGAAGAAAGCAATGGAAAAGTTAATTTATATTATTTTGCCGATTTGGAAGTGAGACATTATTAATAACAGAAATGTCATGTCATTTCCAGTAACAGTTACATTTTTAAAGATTGTTGATGCCCTACAAGGACTGGATAGGCTTATTCTGAACAGCATTCAATTAATAGAAAGTGGTTTGTCTTAGTGAAAGTATTTTACCTCATTTGCATGTTATTGTTAATGTTTGTTAAATTAGCATTTTTATGTTAACTATTATATTCATTATATTATGCCACCAATTTGAAAATTGGATCAAGGCCAATTTAATATTATTTATTAAAATATAATAGTCATGTTAAAATATGGAAATACTGCATTTCAAAATAAAATCATAAATATAAAGAGCAAAAAGAGTGCTAGTATAACTATAGACTGAGTTTGTAGAGGAATAAGTGAATCTCTGAATATGATGATTTTCCATAGTGACTGAAAAAGAAAGTGATCTTTCACTATCTGAAAAGTTGTTTTAATGATGGGCAATACATTTACCTCTAGTGCCCAGCACATTGTCTGTGATGAAACTTCTCAAGTACAAAGCCAACTGATACTCTTGTTTCATGTTTAAACAAATCATTGATAATAAATCCCATTGTTTTGAAAGAAGTTGATTAAGTTAGTCTGGCAGAGCAAAAAACCCACAGAGATAACTCAAATTTTTACTTCTTGGGACATAAATAAATAAATAAGTTCCAGAGAGCTTCTAAAACCAGCCTGAAAGTTGTAAACAAACAGTATGCTACTTAATGAGAATATGGAGGAGCTAATGACAAGATTCCCACATCAATGACACTCTTGGTATCAGATGACATCAACGGCACACCCTTTGGAGCAGCAATGAGGAGCCCATGCTAAAGAGTTGGATAAACATACTGGTGTGAAGAGTATGACTCAATACTTGAAGTGGAAAGTCCCCATATCAGAAAGACATGCTTGCAACCGTTCTATTTGTCACTGAAAAACAATGTTAGAGGAGTAGATCATTTTGTTAACTAGAAATTAATGTGTGAGTTCTAATACTGGCTCAGAAAGTATTTGGAAATCATTGATAATAAAGAGGTGCTGTTAGGTATGAACTTGAGTAGGTCACTCAATCTCCTTACAACAACCTCCTCACCTAAGAACTGAGTGTTAGGCTCCATGACCACTAAAGTTCTCTCTAAATCCCCTGAGTAGCTGTAGTTCTCAGGCCACTGAAGTTGGGCAGTCTTAGGCTAGAAGCTGGTGTTGTTCCATAAGCCCTTTGACATGCTGCTGTTCAGGAAGATAGCAGTGTATAATAGTTAAGAATAATGGCTCCATCAAAAGCTTCTGCACAGCGAAAGATACAATCATCAAAACAGAAAGGCTACCCACTGTATGGGAGAGCATAATTGCCAATGATATATCAGATAAGGGGTTAATTTCCAATACATATAGAGTGCTCATACAACTCCACAAAAGGAAGACAAAGAATCCAATTAAAAAATGGGCAGAGGAACTAAATAGACACCTCTCCAAACAGGACATACAAATGGCTAAGAGACATATGAAGACATGTTCATCATCACTAATCATCAGAGAGATGCAAATCAAAACAACAATGAGGTATCGCCTCACACCTGTCAGAATGGCCGCCATCAACAAATCATCAAACAACAAGTGTTAGCGAGGGTGTGGAGAAAAGGGGACTCTAGTACACTGTTGGTGGGAATGCAGACTGGTGCAGCCACTATGGAAAACAATATGGTGTTACCTCAAAAAATTAAAAATTGATCTCCCATTTGACCCAGTGATCCCACTTCTAGGAATATACCCTACGAAGCATAAAACACCAATCAGAAAGAATATATGTACCCCCATCTTTGTAGCAGCACTATTTACAATCGCTAAGATCTGGAAACAGCCCAAGTGCCCATCAGTAGACGAATGGATTAAAAAGCTGTGGTACATATACACAATGGAGTACTACGCAGCGGTAAGAAAGAAAGATCTCTTATCCTTTGAGACTACATGGAGGGACCTGGAAAGTATCATCCTAAGTGAAACAAGCCAAACAGAGAAAGACAAATTTCATATGATCTCACTGATTTGTGGAATATAATGAACATAACAGTTTGAGGACAATCCCCTAAAGAGTGGGGAGGTGAGAGAGGGATGAACCACAGAACTTATATGCATGTATGCATGAACAGTGGACATGGACAACAATCTGGGGAAGGGGCAGGGAGGGAAGGGGGAGGGGGGAATCAGTGGGGGAAAAAAGGAGAATCATTTGTAACAAAAATTAATCAATAAAAAAAAAAAAAAAACAATGAGGTATCACCTCACACCTGTCAGAATGGCCACCATCAACAAATCATCAAACAACAAGTGTTGGCGAGGGTGTGGAGAAAAGGGGACTCTAGTGCACTGCTGGTGGGAATGCAGACTGGTGCAGCCACTATGGAAAACAATATGGTGGTACTTCAAAAAATTAAAAATTGAACTTCCATTTGACCCAGTGATCCCACTTCTAGGAATATACCCTAAGAAGCCTAAAACGCCAGTAAGAAAGAATATATGTACCCCCATGTTTGTAGCAGCACTATTTACAATCACTAAGATCTGGAAACAGCCCAAGTGTCCATCAGTAGACGAATGGATAAAAAAGTTGTGGTGCATATACACAATGGAGTACTACACAACTGTAAGAAAGAAAGATCTCTTATCCTTTGAGACTACATGGAGGGACCTTGAAAGTATCATCCTAAGTGAAACAAGCCAAACAGAGAAAGACAAGTTTCATATGATCTCACTTATTTGTGGAATATAATGAACATAACAGTCTGAGGAATGGGGTAGTCCCAGAGACGTGGAAGTGGGGTACAGACTGACAATCCCCTAAAGTGGGGTGTGGTGGGGGAGAGATAAACCACAGAACTTATATGCATGTATGCATGAACAGTGGACATGGACAACAAACTAGGGAAAGGGCAGGGAGGGAGGAGGAGGGGGGAATCAGTGGGGGGAAAAGGAGAAACATCTGTAACAAAAATTAATTAATAAAAAAATAAAAAATAAAATAAAATAAAAGAATAATGGCTCCAGAATGAGGTAAATCCATATTAACCCCTCTATACCTGGGTTTCTTCATATGTCAAATGGGGATAATGTAATGAGACCACTTACCACAAAGTATTGTTAAAAATAATCACTTAGCAGAGTTCTTGATATGTGGAAAGCACTTAATAGATGTAAGCTATTATTACTGTGGTAGTTATTAGATAATGATGATGATGCATACCACTTCCCTTATAACTGAGATCAGTTGGCAGTGAGGGAAAGTTGTGGGAGAAAATGAATTTAAGAGAGGAAGAAAAGGAAAACTCAAATAAGGCAAGAGCATAAAATGGTATAAAGATAGTCTATTCAATAAATGGTGTTGAGAAAATTGGACAGATACATGCAAAAACAATTAAACTAGACCACCTTCTTACACTATACACAAGAATCTTTCATGGATTAAAGATTTAAATGTAAGACTCAAAAACATAAAAATCCTAGAAGAAAACGTAGGCAGTAACATCTCGGACATTTCTTGTAGCAATATTTTTTTCTGATATATTTCCTTGGGAATGAGAAATAAAAGAAAAAATAAACAAATGGGACTACATCAAACTAAAAAGTTTTTGCACATCTAAGGAAACCATCAACAAAATGAAAAGACAGTCCACTGAATGGGAGAACATATTCACCAATGATACATCTGATAAGGGCATAATATCCAAAATTTATAAAGAACTTATACAACTCAACACCAAGAAAAAAAACAATCGAATTAAACCTGAATAGACACTTCTTCAAAGAGGACATACATATGGCAAATAAACATATGAAAAATGCTCAACATCACTAATCACCAGGGAGATGCAAATTAAAATGACAATGAGATATCCCTTCACACCTGTCAGAATGGCTATCATCAATAAATCAACAAACAACAAGTGTTGGTGAGAATGTGCACTGTTGGTGATAATGCAGATTGGTGCAGCCATTGTGGAAAGCAGTATAGAGTTACCTCAAAAAATTAAAAATTAAACTTTCTTATGATCCAATGATTGCACTTCTGGAGATTAGTGTTAAAGAAATTCGAAACACTAATTTGAAAGAATATATGCACCCCTATGTTTATTGCAGCATTCTTTACTATAGACAAGACTTGAAAGAAGTTCCAGGGCACATCAGTAGATATGTGGATAAAATAGCTGTGGTACATGTACACCATAGAATACTAACTCCACCATAAAAAAAGAAGGAAACCTTACCTTTTGTGACAGCATGAATGGACCTGGAGAGTATTATGTTAAATGAAATAATCCAGGCAGAGAAAGGCAAATGCCATATGATTTCACTTATATGTGGAATCTAATGAACAAAATGAACTAACAAGCAAAATAGAAACAGACTCATAAATACAGAGAACAGACTAACACCTGGTAGAGGGAAGTGGGGGTTGGAGGGCTGGGTGAAGAAGGTGAAGGGATTAAGCAAAAAAAAAAACAACCCACAAAACTCATAGACACAGACAACAGCGTTGTGATTACCAGAGGGAAAGAGGAGTAGGGGGAGGTAGAAGAGGGTACAGGGGGGATAAATGGTGATGGAAGGAGACTTGACTTTGGGTAGTGATCACACAATACAACGTACAGATGATGTATTATAGAATTGTACACCTGAATCCTACATAATTTTATTAACCAATGTCACTTCAATAAATTCAATAAAAATAAAGAAAGAAAAGTAAAATTCTAATTGCATATCACAACATCTTAAAGGAGGAAATAGGTCTGGTTGGAGCTTGTTCTCAAATGGGGAAACTGAGGCCATGAGCTATGAATTGTAGACCAGATGTGATCCAGTGAGTCAGTAATGGGACCTGGAATCAATCCCAGAAATGGGTTTCCTGAGGATAGTTACAAAGCATATTCAGATCTCATTGAGTCTTAGGAGATTTCCTAACAAAAAATGTGCCCACTTTCTCTCCATTAACATCAGCTTGAAGGCCATCTATCAAAGAAAGGTACATGGGCACATCTACTGATGACAGAGGTTAGGACTACAGACGGTAATCCCTCTGAAATAAATTTCTCTTCCCACAGTGCTTTCATGGAACCTTAAGTGCTGATGAATAAGATGAACCACAACTCCCCATCCCACTACAAAGACAGATGCCATGGAAAAGTGCTCAAGGATGACCCACCTGGCTACTAATGGAAACTCTACAACAATCACTGACCACACTCACACTCACTGAAGAGAAAAAGGTTCTTTGTTCTCACCTTCACTTACCTCCCAGACACAAAGTAGATGCTCGCTAAGTACTAATTAGAGCAGATCCTTACTTCCTCTCACCCACTATTCTTCCACCATTAAATACCTCAAATTTATGTTAATAGAATGCAGCTATGCTCCGCTTACCAGACACCTTTAAATCCAAACTCTGCATTTAACCTAGCATATATAAACCGTTGCTGTTATTTAGTACCCTGACATTTATTCCTTCTGATAAGACAATCATCCCACTTCCATTCACACTCATTCAGTTTAGATGGGGATGACCCCACACCCTCAGCTCAAAGGGGGAGTTTGTGATACCAGACTAGATCATCAGAGCACTACTTTTTCTCATCTCAATATTTGACTCAGAACATGTGGCACAAAAGGGACCAATAAAGAAAAAGGAGATGTTTTCTAGAACTGCAGGAAAAAAGGTAGAGATTCTTACCCACTGTCCTTAAACCTTAGAGCATGTGACCCTACTCCCACCCAGGGTCTGTGAATAAAAGCAGAATAAAAGAGTATAGAGCTGAAAGATTAAAGAAATCATATCCTGGTGATATTGCTTGGTCCCCTGAATTCAGTAGTGGTCAAGGCTAACCTGCCACTCTTGACTATTTAGTTATGTGGCCAATAAATGTTCTTTATTAAAAGAAGACTATTAAAGTGTGTTTATTTTCATATTTGTCACTTAAACTTAATCAGTATATTAATTTGCTAAGTACCAAGACTAGGTAGCTTAAACAACAGAAACTTATTGTCCCTCAGTTCTGAAGGCCAGAAGTTCAAGTTCAAGGTCAAGGTGTTGGCAGGTATGGCTTTTTCTGAGGCCTCTCTCCTTGGCTTGCAGATGGCCACCTTCTCATTGTGTCTTCACATGGTCTTTCCCTTATGCATGCATACCTGGTGTCTCTCTGTGTGTCCACATTTCCTCTTCTTAAAAGGACATCAGTTATATTGGATTAGGGCCCACCCTGATGGCCTCATATAAACTTAATCACCTTTTTAAAGGCCCTATCTCCAAATACAGTCACACGTAGAGGTACCAGTGATTAGGGCTTCAACATGTAAATTTTTGCACACGTAACTCAGCCCATGACAACCAGTAAGAGTGAAAAAAAGAGTTCAGAAAAACAGAGAGAAAAAAATTATCAAAGAAACTGTGTGAAAAACTTATCTGAGATAAAAGATAAGTATTTCCAAGTTGAAAGGGCCCACAAAGTCTGCAGCACAGACCCTCATTCAGACACATCCTTGTGAAAGTTCAAGATGATAAGGAAAGAGGAAGACTATGAGATTTTATAGTGAAGAAAACAGGTTAGCAACAAAGGATCAAGAATCAGACTAGCACCAGACTTCTCAGCAATGCTGGGAACTAGAAGACAGTGCAATAAGGCTTTCAAAATTCTAGGAAAATACTATTTCCAACCTTGAATTCTCTCCCCAACAAACTATCACATATGTTGAGGACAGAATAAAAACATACCTAAGCATTCAAAACTAAGCATTTATTTTCAATATGTTTTTTGGGGGAAGCTCTTGAGGATATGCCCCAGCAAAACAAGAGAGTAAACCAAGAACATGAAAAATGTGGGCTCCAAATACCCGAAACAGTGAGGAAGTCCCAGAGTGGCGATTGTGCAGCATCTAGAGAACAGTCAGTCAGAGGATGGAGCCCTGGTTGGTCTGGCTCAGTGGTTAAAGCGTCGGCCCATGGACCAAAGAGTCCCGGGTTTGATTCCAGCAAAAGGCACATACCTCAGTTATGGTTCATCCCCAGCCCCAGTTGGGGTCATGCGGGTGGCAACCAGTCAATGTTTCTCTCTCTCTCTCTCTCTCCCACCTTCTCCCCCCCCCCCACTTTGTCTGAAGATAAATGTAAAAATATCCTCAGGTGAGGATTTAAAAAAAGAAGAAGAAGATGGAGAGCCCCAGGAGCGGGGCATCAAGGGAAATGGATGAAGGATATTTAATATAATGCCTGTTTGGAACAAGTATCTGAAAATAAATTAAGGTTATAATAAAAACAAAGAGTGCCAGAAAAAAAAAAAAAAGAAAGAAATTAGAGACTTAAAAAAACACAAAGCTGCCCTGGCCGGTTTGGCTCAGCGGTTAGAGCGTCGGCCTGCGGTCCTGAGAGACCAGGGTTCGGTTCCCGCTAAGGGCGCGTACCTCGGTTGCAGTTTGTCCCCAGCCCTGGTCGGTTGTGCGGGTGGCAGCCACTCGATGTGTTCCTTTCACATCGGTGTTTCTCTCTCTCTCTCTGTTCCTCTCTCTCCCTCCCACTCTACCTGAACAAAAAATGGAAAGGTGTCCTCGGGTGAGGATAAAAAAAAACCAAAAAAACCCCCCAAAGCTCTGCCAGAGAGGAAATGTAATCATAGTACAAAATGAAGTTCTGCACTAGACAGTTAAAATGAACTTTAGCTCTGAAACTAAACCCATAGACAAAGCACAGAATACAGTTATGGTTTTGGGATGGAATGTAACTATTATTGATCTTGATGGGAAATTCAAATGATAGAAGTTTGGAGATAAGAGGAAGAAAGGGGAGTTGTAAGAAAGGGTAAAGATGCAAATGTTCCCATTGTAAGGTAGAAAGTCAACATGTCTATAGCTGAACAAGAAATAGAGTGGTGCATTTATGGCAAAGTTTCAGAGGAAAGTGGTAAAATGAATAGAATAGTGATATAGCTAAATTAAAAGAGTGAGGGAAAGAGGACAGAGCATGGTAAAATCATAATAGATCAGTAGCAGATTTTCATTCACTAACTTCTAAAACTGATCAATTAAAAAAACAAGAGTATATTGCCCAGCCAGTGTGGCTCAGTGGATTGAGTGTCATCCCATGGACTGAGAGGTCCCAGTTCAATTCCGGGTCAGGGCACATGACTGGATTGCAGGCTCAGTCCCTGGTGGGGGGTGTGCAGGAGGCAGCCAATTGATGTTTCTCTCTCACATCGATGTTTCTCTCTCTCTCTCTCTCTCTCTCTCTCCCTTCCTCTATCTCTAAAAAAAAGAAAAATAGAAACATATTTTTTTTAAAGAAAGAGAACAGGAGTATAAACATTTTATTTAAATACAGGAGGTAACATAAAAAAAAATAGTAAGATTACCAGTGGCTACCTTGGGGAAAAGGACAGGAATTCAAAAAGGATGAAACAAGGAACTTTTATTTCCAGAGTTTTTACTACTTTGATTTGCTAACCATAATCAGTTATTTTAATCTATTTTGCAAATTTTAAAGCATTCTTGGATTACTGCCAAATTATTTTTAGGCGCTTGCTTCATGTACAGATCCTAATTTTCATGGGCATCTGCCAGGTCCCAGCGCCAAGAACTCCTTTTCATCCATCTTGCTGTGAACACCCTAAGCAATGCAACAAAGCCTTCATGGTCTTCCACAGGTCCAGGCCTTTTAATGGCATCGGGTATTTATGTGGTACCTTTCATGTGAGGACTGCAATGCATGTTATGACATTATCTCACCATGTTCCTATGTAGAAGGTAGGAGGCAAGTGTTATTAACCCCATTATACATATGGGAAAACTGAGGCAAAGGGCTCTCATAACCAACCTGCTAGGTTGGTTCTGTCACTCAAAATTAAGGGGGTAACTGCTGAACCTCAGGACACTTGTAAGGGATTGTAGGAGATTTAACTTAGCTTTTTAAAGTCTTGAAGGGAAATTTTTGTGAGGACACTTGTGAGTAGGCTTGATTATGGGCTCCATCCCTTCCCTCTTTGGCTGAGCGATCCAGGGTCAAGGAAGGGTGGAGCCAGGGGGAAAAGGAATAAGTCACAGACTGCAGAGGAGGATGGAGAAAAATTAGAAAGAAAGACCTAGTTAATTTTGAGCAGTCTTATCTATTCACGAAATAGACCAGAAAGTATTTATAACGCCCACACACACCTTCATTAGGTTTTCACTTCTATGCTTGACTGGGAGAATTCAAGGAAAAATAAAATGCATGCCTATTCACCAGTAGCTTAAATTTACTTGAATTCATAAGAAATATACACATTGAAAAATATGGAAACAATACTGCCCTGGAAGGTAGAAACAGAACAAGATTGTAGAAACAGAACCCTGAAATAAGATTGTAGGGAAAAGTAAGGTGAGCAAGGGCTTGAGCGGTCATTTTTCTCAACCTGTAGCTCTTCAGTGAGCACCCACCATAGACCAGGCGCCATGTTAGAGGCGTAAGTGCTGTACCCCATCCCTGCTGTCATGGGCTTATGGGCAGATTATGTGGGGAGAGATGGCTGTGGTACGGGTCAGGAAAGCCTCTCAGAGGAAGTAACATCTATAAAGTAGGACCTGAGTAAAGGATGGACACTGTGCCTTCAAGGCAGAGAGCGCCTCTGGGCGGAGGCAGGGCCATGCGGACAGGGGAGGGCAGGGGGAGGAAGAGGCTTCCAGGAGAAGGAAGGGCTTGGGTTCGAATCCGACAATTCTTTTCTGAAGTCATCCAGCTCTCTTCTCCCAGGCCAGAACTCCTCCCTTCAGTGATACTATTTTTGCCTAATTGAGTTTAAGAAAAATATTCCCTTTTCATTTCCTCCAAATCTCTCTCTCTCTTGCCTAACTTTACCAGTGGCATTGAGATCATGTCTAATACTAAACAACAATAAAAAACCTCCCAATTGCCTGGCAATTTTAATTTTCCAGTAAGAATTTGGTTTTCTAAAAATGTAGTCCTTATTAAGAATGTTTTCGTATTTGTGTGAGTTCGTTGCCCAAGAACTGTTTCTATCACCACAAAGTTGCGTCTTGAACCTGAGGAGGGACACCAATGTCTGCTCAAAGACCAATGTGCAAATGAACATACAGCCTCCAGGTGGACTCCAGCTGAGCCAGCCAGGGGAGCTGGCAGATCACCGTAGATGACTTGGGGGGGAGCGAAAGTCCACGTAGTGTTGGGTTTTGCCACGGAAGGAGTGTACCGTATTCTAAGTCCTGCTTGGGGTCCGTGAAGGAGCCAGGAGTCAGAGGGTGGGGACAGCCACTTACTCTACCAACTTACTAACCAAAGAGAAGTACTCCCTGACTTGCCTGTGACGAGGACTCTGGGCCAGGCAGAGGGAAATCACATGGATTAATGTACAACATCAGCTACAACGCACCTTTTCAACATGTCAAAGGAAATGGGTCCCTAGTCTTTCTTATTCTGGAAGCAGAACAGTTGGTGGCAAACAACAGAGCATACCGCAATGGTTTCTGTGCTGGGCCAGTCCTACAAGCTGTTGTCTTCTCAGCTCTTCGGTGCCCCCTCTGCTGCCCTATCTGCCCATTCCTTGCCTATTCACTCAGTGTAAAGAGCTAAACTCAGGAACACTCTCTGCTCGTCACACGAGATAATGATGACTAAGCAGAAATAAGCAGATCCCCCATGGGGAGCCTTTGCTGAGTGCTGGAGCCCAGCCCCCCACCCTCCCTCAAATCCGAGGGGCCTGGGGAAGGAGGCTGCACCTGGGTTGGCTCAGCTTCTCAGGTTCACCTCTTGTCTACACTAAAAAGCACATCACAATTCTCCTGGTGTCCCCAGGCAGAGCCTGTCACATACACGTGTCTCTCTGCTCTCCAAGAAACAGATGGTTGATATTGTTACTACTAATAATTAAGTTATTATTAGTAAATATTTTATTAGTTATAACTAATGTTATCAAAGTCAGCATAAATACTTATAATTATCACTAATGGTAGTAATTTTAACTATTTGTTTCACAATAACACCTATAGAGTTCATGGATTTGTCCATGAACCCTCAGGAAATACGCATGTTGTTTCCCAGGCCTGATATTTTCTTGATTAGTAAAATTAGTAAAAACTGAATAAGAGAGCCTGGCCAGTGTGGCTCAGTGGATTGAGCGTCATCCCATGGACTGAGAGGTCCCAGTTAGATTCCCGATCAGAGCCCATGCCCGGGTTGCAGGTTCAGTCCCCAATATGGGGTTGTGCAGGAGGCAGCCGATCAATGTTTTTCTCTCACATCTATGTTTCTATCTCTCTCTCTCCCTTCCACTCTCTCTAAAAAAAAATCAATTAAAAAAAAACGAGTAAGAGAATCTATGCTCTGTGGCTCTTTTCATACAGTTCTTACCTCAGCAGGGTTTTCTGCTCTTACGAGGTCTAGGGTCCCTCTCATGGTCATATTTGGTTACAAAGGAGCTCCTCAAGTTCACCCAGAAGCCTGGTCTGATCTCTCCCTTCCAGGGTCGTTTTGAACGGATGAAGAAGACGTGGTTCATCGGACTCTGCGGCACCTTCTGATATTTGCGAGTACTAAAACCCAAAACAGGTCGAGTTCAATGCAAATTTCTCTCATCTGCTCTTTGGAAAAGGAGTCAAAATACATTTTAAAATGTACACGATCCTTGGCCGGTTTTGCTCAGTGGTTAGAGCGTCGGCCCATGGAATAAAGAGTCACAAGTTTGATTTCTGTCACAGGCAGGTACCTCGGTTGCAGTTCAGCCCCCAGCCCTGGTCGGCGTCATGCAGGAGGCAACCAGTCGATATGTCCTTCTCACGTCAATGTTTCTCTCTCCCTCTCTTTCCCTCCCTCCCAGTCTATCTGAAGATAAATAGAAAAATAGCCTCAGGTGAGGATTTAAAAAATAAATAAATAAATAAATAAATAAATAAATAAATAAATAAATAAAAATAAAACGTACGTGAAAGCTGTTCAGTAACTTCAGTCGAGAGGCGGAAGTGATGAGCCTTTGATGCTTGAACCAGAGGAGCAATGGAATTACAGATGGACATTAGACATTAGACACAGTCACGGGACCTCAGACGTTTGAGAGAACCCTACATCCACCTAGTTCAGCCACCCGCCTGACCTTCAGTTCCCTCTACCACATCCCGCCACGGGGCCGCGCCAGCCCCCCTAGCCTGACAGGCCTGAGTCCAAGTCAGAGCTGAATGCAAGCAAGCTCATGTGGCAAAACTGGAGAGAAGCTCCCATTGTCCCCTTTTATTAAAACAACATTATATATGATTTCAATTTCCTATTGAATTAATTATGCAGTTTATTAAAGGTAAATGAATTACACACGTGTAGTTTGTGCTTTAAAATCCCAAACGAGAACTAACGAATGCAAAATCACTACTTCTGAAGTCATTTTGAGATCTGCCTCTCCAGAGTCGATTCTGAAGGTGGTCAAACAGGATTGCTGTTTCATCATGAAGGATTGCACCTGTGTTTTTCTCTGCCCCTCCTGGAAATGCCCTCCAACAACACAGTAAAATAACTGAGAAGACTGAAAGAATAGGAGATGAGATCACAGAATAGGAAATATCAACATAGCAACGCGTGCAGGTGTGGTAGCTGACTTAGTCGGCAGGGAGAAAGCTGACCTCTAAATGCCTGCAGAGGCACCCACAGGGATGCAGTGAGGTCCTTCAACCTGGAAAGGCCCAGGAACTGAAGTTTTCTGGTTTGGAAGGTGGGTGGTTTGGAAAGATCCTGTGGTGTGAGCATCTCCTAGGATCTCTGCATCCAGCCAGCAGGCAAGAAAATGAAAGAGGTGGAGAATCACAGGAGAAATTATTATGGGCAGCATGTCCAGAGACTTTCTGCAGATGACAGGCAGGCAGGGAGGCCTGAGGGCCCTGAACAGACTCTGGTGAGACAGCTGAAGACCAGCAAGTCAGCTCAACGCCATAGGAAGAGCTCAAAAATGAGAACCTTGAACTCTCTTTTGGTTCCACTGATCTTGCAGCTCAGATCTTCTCTGATCCTGTTTCCCCATCTGAATACTGAGCAAAAAACATCTGTCCTGACAGCCCCTCGGGGTTGCTGAGGAACAGTCTAGGCACAGCCTAGGAAGGCACTTTGCTGAAACGTGGGTTATAATTTACAATGCGGTTGGACCTGGGAGCCGGGTATCTGATTATAGAATCACTTGATTCCACTTTCTCAGAGGTTTAGTAACACACTGGTCGTCACTGTGGAGGAAAACTAAAACTTGGTAGATTACTAAAGGGAAATGTGTTCTCATGGGCAGGAAGGAGTGACAGCCAGACCAAAGACAAAGAGGCCATTCTCCCGCAGCCACCGCTGGTCACTGACTGCGAAAGGCGAGAAAGACGCAGAGCAGAGCCATTTGGGGCTCATCTCACCGGGGGATCAGGTAACCAGATTGCTGGCACTGGGCCCCAAGTGGTTACACTTCATCCATCTCTTGCCGCATTCATGTCACAGCCTTGGGGGCCAGAGGAACGGTGAGAAAAGCGGGAGGCCTCCTTGACCATCCATTCCCCTTCCTTAGCTGGCTGACACACCAAGTTCGGCCAGAAATCCAAACACAGCCAGGAGGCCGCACTGCCCATCCAGGTGGGGTGTGATCGGTCAACAGCCCCGGGTCCTCGAGCAAGGGAGCTGCAAGGTGACAGGGGATGCTCCAACCCTCCAGTCAATAACCTGGGCCTTTCCCACGTGCGCTCGCCAGCGCGATCACAGCCCTGCACCCTCCCGGTCCCAGCTCGGTGGAAACACATCCGCCAGGGAAACTTTGCAGAGGTTATCGGGACTGACCCGGGGCGGGGAGCCTTTGCGCTGGGTGGCTGCGCTCCTCCTCCGGGGCTGCCTGGCAGGGAGGCAGTGCCAGCTCTCACTGGGGGAATTTGAGCCACTTTGCCCAGCCTGGGGGCAGCAGGAGAGAGGTGGGGCCAGACAGGAAGCGGGGAGCCCCTGTGCCGCAGAATCCAGCGTGCCACAGTGCTGAGGGCCTCAGAGGGGCCTGGACAGGTTTTGGGCTTCGGCCTCCACAGAGACAAAGGACTTTCTCATTGAGGAGGCTTCGGGAAGAGTAGCTGGCTGTGGCTAGATGCCGGAACTGTCCTGTAAGGTGGGTGCCTGGGACGTGTTGCTTTCCAACATCTATTAGGTGTTCGCCTTGTGCTTCCTGAAAGGTGGAAGGATCCAGAGCCCGATCGGAAACTTCCACCCGCTGAGCTAGAAGATTCTCTGGAACAGCAACTCGGCCTGCACGGGCCCCTCACCGCTGCTGGCCTGGAGGGGCCGGGGGGCTTGCCCAGAAGACCCTAGTGTGCCTGTGCCCCAAGACCCGCTAACCTGACCAGGTACCGGGTTGACAGGTATGTCTGTGCTTCTGCTTAAGGATGGGCAGGACTGGTGTTGAAAGCAAGTGCCACAGCTTGGTACTACATACCTGGCCTAAAAGCCTCCGGCTGTCCAAACCCAAACTTAGGGTACAATTGTCCAACAAGTATGAATATGAGTATTTCGGGAGCATGTGGCAAATGATTTGAAATAAAGTCTGTGATTAAGGAACTCAAGGGCTTGTGCTTGTCCCAGTGGCCAAAAGCTATGAGAACTGGATAGACTCAGAAGACAAACTGCCCATTACAAGCTGTGTGACCTCAGACAAATTCCTTAGCTTCTCTGAGCTTCAGAATGTGTCCAGCAGCAAATGCATAAAATGGGTATAAATAATGATGTCTCTGTAATGGGACTTTTGGAGAATCAAATGAAATCGTGCCTATGAACATGACTGTGACTATTTTTCCTGTGTTTTCTAACTATGTAGCTGTATAACATTGAACAAATAATTTTAATTCCCTGGGGCTGTGCTTCCTAGGAAATGAAGGGATTAGATTTCTAAGAGTTCTTAGTATTTCTCCCATTCTCTGCGATGACCCAAGGGAATGATCAACTTCCTATTGTTTAGTTAAGTGCCATCCTTGGGTGCCACATGGTCCCCCTTTCCCAATGTGGCCCCAGTCTTCACCCACCCTCCCTTTCTCTTAAGAAGATCTGCAGTTTTCCTGGAGCGTGAGCACAACTGTATTCACTGCAGCAAGAGCCGTGGCATCAGGTATGAAGGAGAAATGGCGCTGTTGGGCTGTGCCCTTCTACAGGATGGAAGAAGGCTCAGGGCCCTGGCTTCTCAGTGCTCCCAGTTCCCACTCGTCTGCTCTACCTGAGAATAACTAGAGGTGCAAATGGGCAGACCAGCATTTGAGTATCAGGTTGTCCTGTACTGCTGGGAGACCCTGGACTTTTATTTGACTTCTGTAGTACTGTTTCCTCATGGAGCTGCGGAGCTATTATCTCACCGGGATTGAATGAAATAATGTCTATACTGTGCCTTGAGCAAGTAGCAAGTAGTTGCATGTGTTGTTGCTGCACGTCATCTGGTGTTAGTTCCCCCTAAGTGTTAAATTTTCCTGATCACAGCTGTTAGTGATCATAATGGGGAGTGAGGTCAACGGTTTTCAATCTCCTTCATCCAAGCAAAAGAGCCGGAGGCAGCACCTCATTCAGGTATCGGCTTTCTGCAGCCCTAAACTTAGATAGCAGTTAGAAATAGAACCTAAGCATTATCATCCCGCTTAAGCCATTGTTCATTAATAACTATTTGAATCTTCTCTGGGAGCAGAAAACTAAGGCCAGACATTTCTCAGTTTTGACCCCCCAAAGAGCAGTCCCTGGCCGTGCAAATGACTACAGGTTTCCCCACCCCCACTATGGGAAGGGCCAGTCAGGGCCCCAGGCCTCCATGTCTGGGGAGCAGGGTAGTGAATGAGCTGCTATTCAAGAGCCAGTCAACAGTCTTGGCATGAATCTGAGTCGAGAATGGCACAAAGAGGTGTGAGGAGAGCGCCACCTAACTCGAAACTGGAACACCTCCCTGGGGGTCGCAGGCACATTCCAGAGGCTTCTCTTGCAGCCTTCACCCAGCCAGCAAATTACTGGCTTTAATCCCATGTATGCTTGGGAGCAGCGTGTGCAGGGAAAACAGGTTGCAAGACCTTTCTGTCTCTCTATATGCCTCCACCCTGGCTTCTCTGAAACCTCCAGGCTCAGTAAATTTAATTGACAAAGAAAGTGAGAAAACACGTTTTCCACATTAATAAAACAAGAGGGCAAGATGATTCCAATCCCCCTGATGCTTACTCTCCTGCTACCGTACATTGAGAGCGTTGTATGAGAACATTTGGAATATATCATCTCATTTTCATCCTCTCGCTGATCCCACAAGGGGAGAGCTATTGTCAGCCCCATTTTACAGATGAGGACATTGAGGTGAGACAGGTTAAATAACTTGCCCAAAATCACACAGCTGCTACGTGGTAAAGCCAGGGTTTCGACCAAGGACCTAGTTCACTGGGGGAGTTCCTCTGGGAGTGGATGAAAGAACCAGAACGGGATACCAGCAATTTTCTACATTATTCCAGTCTCTCCAGTCCTTTAAAGCAAGCCGATGGGACGTGTACTATGAGCCAGCTGCTTCCACATGGATTTCACTACTTTTTGTCCATACACCACCATCTAGAGGTGGATATTTTTTCTGCTTTATAGAGGAAACTAAGGTTCAGAGAGTGACATGGCTTCCCAGGTGGGAAGGTGGGCGTGGCACCTTGCTCCTGGTGCTCTTTGTGGGGCACTCTCTCCAGATTCCGCAGGGGAAGGTGGGAAGGTGGGCGTGGCACCTTGCTCCTGGAGCTCTTTGTGGGGCACTCTCTCCAGATTCCGCAGGGGAAGGTGGGAAGGTGGGCGTGGCACCTTGCTCCCGGTGCTCTTTGTGGGGCACTCTCTCCAGATTCCGCAGGGGAAGGTGGGAAGGTGGGCGTGGCACCTTGCTCCTGGTGCTCTTTGTGGGGCACTCTCTCCAGATTCCGCAGAGGCTGGAACGGCAGCTTCCTGCCTGCTTTCTCTCTCTTGCAGGGAAGAGTCACCATGTGCTCTGAGACCGGCTCCAGGTACACGGGCATGCTGCTCTTGCCCTTGGCCACCGCAGCCATCATTGCCAACCTCCTGCTGTATTTCCCCAATGGGCAGGTGCTGGAGCCTGCCAAGATCACAGACCTGGTCTGGTTTTTCCACGGCTTTCTTGGAGCTGGACTCTTGGTAAGAATGAGACTTAGCAAGCTTACCTCCTCCAGGTGCAGGGTGCCCTAAACACCCTGCAAGTCACAGAGCAATCATCTCATCTTGCAGCCACCACCCCCAGGGTCCCCAGAGCATGGCTGGCTGCTCCTCTGTACCCATAACACATGATATATACACAGTTTCCATATTGTGCTGACACAACATATACAAGCATCTTTTTCCATCCTTACTTCCCCCATTAGGCTGTGGGCTCCTCCAGAACAGAGTCCAAGTCTCATTAAGCTATGCCTTCTAGGTGCCTACCTAACAAAGTGCAGGCTGAGACTAGAGCTATTAATTGCATGAAAGATACACTTTATAAAAAGCACAATAATTGAGTATTTGTCAAGTTCATCAGGTTTCAAGATGGCCATCTTGAAATATAAATTGTGTCACTCCTCTCAAGACTTCCCTAGGTGCCCTGGCCGGTTTGGCTCAGCGGTTAGAGCATCGGCCTGCGGTACAGAGAGACCCGGGTTCAGTTCCTGCTAAGGGCACGTACCTCGGTTGCAGTTTGTCCCCGGCCCTGGTTGGTCGTGCGGGTGGCAACCACTCGATGTGTCCCTTCACATCGATGTTTCTCTTCCTCTCTCTCCCTCCCGCTCTGTCTGAACAAAAAATGCAAAAATGTCCTCGGGTGAGGATTTAAAAAAAAAAACTTCCCTAGGCAAAGTTATGGGATTAGCAAACTTCTTCTGTAAAAAGACAGATGGTAAATATTTCCAGTTTTGCAAGCAATGTGGTCTCTTGTTGCAGCTACTCAGCTCTGTCATCATGGGATAAAAGCTGCCATAGACAATACATAGGCAAATGGGTGTGGCTATATTCCAATAAAACTTTATTTATAAAACAGGCAACTTGCTGGATTTAGCCCATCAGTTGTAGTTTGTTACCCCTTGAGGTAGACATTGAGTGTTTTCCTTTCTTTCCTTCTTTGTTTTCATTTGGTTCTTCTTCTCATAGTAGACCCTTTTGAATGATCGTTTGATTATGTGAGACCCCAGTGCCAAGTATTGAGTAGGTGCTCAATAAATGGATGTATGCATGGGGCATAAAGAAGCCTCAGAGAAAGGTGACCACCTCCCTTCTTGCTTCTTCTCTCCACACAGTATTAGATGTGGGGATGTCTCAAGTTGCATCCATTGACCACTCACTCCTCCCATCTGTGACAGAGGCTGGGCCTTCCTGCACAAGAGAACAACCAAACCAGCAATACCTGGACCAAGGTTGTCTGTTTCTTACCTCAGAGCCCTTCCTAAGGGGCAACACAGACCTAGGAGTCTAACAGACCCTGCTCAGAGTATAAGTCTGCCCTGACCTGCTGTGTGAACTCCTGAGTTGCAGTGGAAGGAAAATCGCATCATCTCACAAGAAGGTGGAGACACTAAATGAGATCATGTATACAGAGTGCTTCCACATCCCTGGCAACCAGTAAAATGCAATCTCTCCTCTTTCCTGGCTCAGATTAACAGCTTCTTCACCTTCTCTGTGGATCCACCCAGTGCCTGTCTCCTGTCTTTTACCTTTGCTGTTTATTTCTTCAAGACAATTTGCGTTTCTCAGCTCCACCACCAAGCAAATTCCTTAACTCACTCTCTTCAACTGTAGAATGTATAGGAACATCACCACCCAACTTCTCCTAAAATATAAGTGAGCAAATATAGTGACTATTGAAAGGAACCAAGCAGCTTGAGGCCCAGGTTTCCTAATAACAGAATCTCAGAACATTTATTTGAAGAGAGTAGCACAAAAGAAAAACATTCTCTGATCAGGAGGAAAACAGAGGGAGCCCGGCTCAGTCAGGGACCTGACATCTGTCTCCATAGCACCGCTTAATACCAGCTGGCTTGTCCAACCCTTACTCTGCTTTCCAACAAAACCTCCAGGTCTCCTGGAAAAATGGTTACATTTGTATAATCTCAGTGAAATTGGAATAACAAACAGGACAGAACCAGTCCATGAATCTCCATAAAGTAAAAAACAGAGAGCCAGTCCCTCTTTCTCATCTTTCCTTCCTTTTTCTTCATTTTTGTTCAGTCAGTCGTTAGGGTCTACTCTATGTCTTCCATGTGCCCGGCTCTAGGGCAAACTAAGGCAGTGTCCGTGGGGTTGGAGAGAAGAGGGTGTATTTGAGCCGTGAGATCTTAGGCACTGCACTGCATCTCTGTGAAGTCTCTGTAAAATGGGGATAGCAATAATAGCATCTCCTACAGTTTCGGTGAGCAATGTACGAGATCACGTATGGAGCACCCTGTCCCAAGTCTGGCTCATGGCTAGTGCTCATTCAATGTCAGCTGTAAGACAATAGGAGCCAGGGGAGGTCAAACCATCTGGTGTTATGGAGTCGGATACACCCACTTCCACTATGAAGAGAGAGCTGATCATCAGGCAACTCAGCACACTCTTCTCCAGCTCAGTGGACACACTGCCCAATCCTGTGGTTCTCCCTTCCTAGATGCCATGTGACTACCCCAGCTCTCATCAAGCTGCACGAAATGTGCACACCAGCTGGGACTTCGGTGCAGTGTCTGTGTTTTGTTTCACAGTGTCTTGGATACTCGGGGGAGGGGCATGTGCCCTCCAGTTCTCCACAGTCCCCACCACTCCCTAATTTATTATTATACCAGGACACACTTTTTACTTAGAATTACCTGCAGAGCCTCAAAAGTCATGTGATTTGCACCCTCATTCCCCCCCCACACACACACACACCCAGCCTCAGACTATCATCTTTAGCATCAACCACATACCAATCATATTTCCCCAGCGCGTGTCTTAGTCACCTTGATGAGGACAGGGGACTGGGGATCTCTCAGATGTTTGCATCAGCAAACACATAACCAACCCTTTCTCAGGATGAGATGATTTTTTCCATAAAGTTAAGTTCATCCATCATGTATTTATTTCCTATTTCTGGCTCATGGTCCTATCATGCCAGCACCCTTTCTCCTACCCGACACGGCCGGAAGAAGCAGGGAAATGTCATCACAAATTTTACCACCGTGTCACTGGGTCTGGTTCTGGTCAGGCACTAGGGTGAGAGCTGCTGACCCCCGAGCTCCGAGCCCAGAGGGAAGAGGTTGCAGGTGCCCAGTGCAACAGGACAGAGTGGTGGGAAGGAAGGAACCATTCCCTTCAGCTGGCGGGGGTCACTGAAAACTACCAAGAGGGCATGTGGTGTCTCATGGCTGCTATAATCAGTTACCACAAACTTGGTGGCTTAAAGCATCAGAAATTTATTCTCTCACAGGACACTTTTTGGTATTTTGTTCACATAGAGTGGGAGGGAGAGGGAGAGAGAGAAACATCGACGTGAAAGGGACACATTGAGTGGTTGCCACCCACACGACCCAACCAGGACTGGGGACAAACTGCAACCGAGGTACGCGCCCTTAGTGGGAACCGAAAGAGGGTCTCTCTGGACCGCAGGCCAATGCTCTAACTACCGAGCCAAACCGGCCAGGGCTCTCTCACAATTCTTTTTTTTTTATTATTATTATTAATTAATTTTTGTTACCAGATGTTTCTCCTTTTTCCCCCAGTGATTCCCCCTCCCCCTACCTCCCTGCCCTGTCCCCAGCTTTGTTGTCCATGTCCATTGTTTCTCTCACAATTCTTAAGGCCAGAGTTCTAACTAAATGTGTTGGCAGAGCCCACACTCTGTGCTCCAGGGGAAAACCCATTCCCTGCCTTTGCCAGCTTCTGGGCTGCTGGCATTGCTTGACTCGTGGCTGCATCACTCGGTGTCTGCCTCTGCCCTCTCCTCTGGGCACTGGTCTCTCAAAACTCCCTCTGCAATGATCGGATTTAGAGTCCACCCAGGATAAACTCTTATTAAGACCCCAATTTAACTGCATCATTAGTCATATATGGTAATATTCACAGGTCCCAGGGTTAGGAAGTGAATGTATCTTTGGGGTTGGAAGAGAGCCATCTGTTCAGCCTACACAGGAGATAACATCTGAACTGACCCTTTGAGGGTGAGGAGGAGTTCACCTGATGGCAAAGGGTGGAAGGCACATTCAAGGCCCAGAGGCAGGAAAGTCCTGGGTCTACCCTGGGAGGCCTTGAACAGGTGCGTCAGGAGGGCCGAACGGTGGAGGAGCGAGCAGGAGGGGCTGGTGTACGCGAAGTTCAGGGCCTGCGTTGTCTTCTACAGGCTGTGAGGAATCATTAGACATTTTTAGAAGCTAGAGACATCATCAACACCTTGTTCCAAAAAGGTAACATTCCCTTCATTGCAAGAGTTCTTGTTTTTATTTATTTGCCACAGGTTATGGTGCCGGCAATAACGCTGTTGAGAGGCGGTGGAGAGGGCTGCTGTGCTCACAGGTGTGGGGTAAGTTCTGTGGAGTCTGCAGAACGTGCGACCTCCTACCCACCCCACCCCCAAAGGGCTTATTTCCTAGGCCTGTGCATTGACTCCTTTGAAGAATAAACTATTGACCGATGCTCCTTTTGAACACAGTGGTATCATGCAGGGCTCAGGCCAACACAGATCTCAGGGGAAAAGCGCCTGGAGAGGGTGTGAGGAGAGTCTTCAGTGGACACAAAGCTCTGGTAGACCAGTCTGCTGGGTTTGGCTGTTTGTGCTTCTATCTATCTTTCTGTCTGTCTGTCTGTGGGGAGGTCTAGGACCCTCGTGTCCCTTGGCTTTCCTATTTCCCTGGTAGTCAGTGGGGTAACACATCGTAGACGGGGATTCATGCAAGAAGGGACATTGAAGACTGTACTCCCAAGAACACTTCGCAGGAATTCTCGTAACGTGCCCCGTGAAGAACAAAAAGCAGCCACTCTCACAAGTTCATCCTTCCGTAGTTATTGTTCCTGGTCCCGTCCCTGAGCACAGCAAGCTTTCGCTGCTATTACATTCCTAGTTCACACACCATCTCACTTCTCTTTTCTGCTCCACAAGTTCCCTGTCCCACCCTGGTAGCTTTCCAATCAGACCCTCACGGAGACCTCAGTCCCACGTTGCCCGAGGACCATCTCCAAGGAGCTCCCTGAGTCATTCCATTCAGCTCCAGCTGTCCCCCTGCCTCACTCCCTGTGGTGAGAGGGACACACCACGGACATGTCAGGAATAAAAGCTCACGCTTTGAAGCAAACAAGTCCGTCAGCTTTGCCCCAACTCATTCATGCACTAATATTCCAGGTCACCTTTCCGTGACACTTGCTTCGCCCACCCACCCAGTCGACACAAACTAATGGAGTTTGTACACAGTATAACCCCTCAGTTGGTCACTGACTCAGGCATCAGAAAAACAAGCATTCATTCACTCAGCCAACCATACAACACACATTTACTGAACACCAAACATCCGGATGGCAAATAGCTTTCACTTAGAGCGCCAACGCCCATTGATCAGTCACTCCTGGGTGAGGCCTCTTCCAGGACTGGGGAAGAGTGCAGAGGTCAGTTACTGATGTCCACGAGGAGGGCGGTCGAGGGCACTGACAACACACATACTTTCTGTGCCAGGCAGTGTGTAGGCACAAGGCGTGGGGGAGGCAGTGGAGACTAAGTCACATTTCCCACCCACAACTTTGTAGCAGATTATTTCATTCTTTAGAATTGTAACTGGGGTAGATGAATGGACAGAGGGCATCTCAGCTCTAGCATCCATTTTTTGTACATTTGGGAAGTAGAACAAAGACATCTACCTGGTCCGGCATCTGCAAGAAAACATGTGGACCCTCTTCAATTGCCAGGAAACTCAGGGGATGCATCTTTAAAAGCTGGCTTCCCACCCCTCTCCTTCCCATTGCTGCTCTAAATTTCTGACTCTGTTCCATTGCAGATGCTGTTCCCTGTGCTTCTGGCCATACAGGGCACTATGGGAGCTGTGTACTGTGTGGTCATTTCTTCTCTGGGTTTGCTCAGTGGTCCCTTCTGTGACACAGGCAGTGGAAACTACACCTACCCTTTCAGGAATGACAGCCTGGAGTGAGTAGCATTCATGGTCGTGGGTCAGTGTCCAACATCTAATGACGATATAGCTGATGACCACAAAGAGTATGTGCTCTCAGTATTGACCATCCAGTGATGGGGCCAGGTATTCATTTGTACCCAGTGTCTTGTTCCTCTCTCCTCACCTGCTCCCAAAGCAATAATTTCTAGGAGGTGATTGGCCAAGGCAAGAAGTGCCTGTGAATTAAGCAGCCCACCCATGGTATTCAATATATTACCTGACTTCATTAGCCCCAATTATTAAACTCAACTGAGTATTTGCTGAGGGCTTGCTTAATATTTCCTAGGCACTGTGGTAAGAGAAGAGAGTATAAAGAAAGGATAAGAAAATTTGCCTATTGGCAAGGAGTTCACAATCAACCTGGAAAGATAATTACCAAATTCAGGGTTTCACGAATATCCTGAATGTCTGGACCCTAAGATGATGATGCATACCTGTTTTTCTAAAGGAATACAGAACGAAACCCAACACCAGTTGATTGAGAAAGACCCCACTTCTCTTCCCATTTCCGGTTCTCTCCCTGCAGATCTCCCCTGTCCCATGGCTTTCAGAAGTATCCATCTATCCCGTCAACAATCCCAAATGTCTATCTCGAGCCTAAATCTTTGAATTCTTGACCCAAATATCTAATTGAAAGTTCCTCTTGAATGTCTCACAGTATTTCAATATTAATAAGTCCAAAACTCCATGGCCACAAATCTTCTGTCAGTCATCCCCATCCTAGTAAACCTAAAAGCTGAGTTACCTTTGATTCTTCTCCCTTCTCACCTCCCCTGTTCAATTCATTACCAAATCTTGTCAATTCTACCTTGATAATAAATCTTGAACATACATTGCTTTTCACCTAGTCTGTTATCACCCTGTTCCCCATCTCCAATACCATCAACCTCCACTCCTACAACAGCCGTCCAACCAGCACCTGTTGGGGTGGGGGGTCATCAAAGATGTAACTGCCAGTTGACACTCAAGCTGGACCTGGGCAATTGGAGGCTCCTCAGCCCCTCCCCTGCCCTTGAAATGAGTATCTACTTGCCTTCCCCACTCCCAGAAGCTGTTCCAAGGTTACAGCCTGGGGAGAGCAATGTGATGTTGAGACTATCTGGACAGTATGCGTGACTGAATCCAGTTAGGGCCTCTCTATAAAAACTTTTAAGATGCTGGCAGGTGGGTGTGGAGAACTACTCATCTTGGGGCCATCCAAGTATCGTAACTAAATCCCCTTGCTGATTAAACCTGCCACCTACCACTTGGAGTGGTCTGCCTTTTTCTTCAGCCTCTCCTTACCCTCCCTCTATGGGGGCTGGTTTTTTCAGGTTACAGCTGGGAAGCCCCTGGCCAGGTTTAGGAAACCGCAGTATCCCAGTTCCATTTCGCCCTTCAATCCTTTTTTTTTTATCCTCACCTGAGGACATTTTTGCATTTATCTTCAGATAGAGCGGGAGGGAGAGAGGGAGGAAGAGAGAGAAAGAAACATTGACATGAGAGAGACATGTCACCTGGTTGCCACCCGCATGACCCCAACCGGGCCGGGGACACACTGCAACCGAGGTACGTGCCCTTTGCAGGAACCGAACCCAGGTCTCTCAGGTCCATGGGCCGATGCTGTAACCGCTGAGCCAAACCAGCCAGGGTGCCCTTCAGTCCTTTTGCCATAAATCAGCCAAAGGGGTTTTTGTAAAATGTAAATATGCTGATAAGGCCAAGAAATCTTTACATTTCAGGAACTTGCCGTCTCACTGGTAACTCAATAGATATGGATATGAATATGGGTGAAGGTAGAAATAGAGGCAGAAATGTCAAACAATATACAGCTCTATGAACTATGGCCTGCAAACCTATTCCATTTTCTGTTTATCCAACACTCTGAGTCCAAATTTCCCTTACAGTTTTTGCTCACATGCTATTTCTTTTTACAATTCACTGCTCTCCTCTCTGCTGCTGTCTCCTTCAAGGCCAGGTGACTCCAGCTTCCCCTAGGAAGTCTTCTCCAGCTACTCCAGACCTCTAGGATTCCCCTTTCTATGGTAATAATTATGATATAACTAAAATATATTGCCTACTGCATGGCAGGCAATATGCCTTATCTAATCCTTTCAACCATTCTATGATATTGATGCCATTTTTTAAATTGATATTTTAGAGAAAGAGAGGAAGGGAAAGAGGGAGAGGGAGAGAGACTGAGAGAGGGAGGGAGGGAGGAAGGGAGAGAGAGAGAGAGAGAGAGAGAGAGAGAGAGAGAGAGAGAGAGATTTGTTGTTCCACTGATTTATGCATTCATTGGTTGATTCTTGTTGTGCCTTGACCAGGGACCCAACTGGCAATGAAGGGTGAGGAACCTTTTTCTCCAAGGGCCATTTGGATATTTATAACATCATTTGAGGGCCATACAAAATAATCAACTTAAAAACTAGCCTGCTCTATTTGGTCCGGCTAATTTGGTGAGGCGTGCTATGTTACATGGTATTGACTTGAAGGGCCTCATATGGCCCATGGGCTGGACATTCCCCACCCCTGGACGGATGACAATGTATCCAACTGAGCTACCCAGCCAGGGCCTTGGTCCATTTTAACCCCATTTGCGCGTAATGAATCTGCTAAACAGAAACATTTAGGAAACTTTTGAAGAACTTTTTTGCGAGGAAGCTGGAGTTAGGTCCTGGGTCTGTGAGACATTCATGCCCAAGCTGCTGACCACTCCCACTGCCTCTGAGACTCTTCTTGCAGCTGTTAAAATCTTGTAGCCCAGGATTTCCCACCTTGTCATTTGCTCTCCTGTGTGGCTGTGTCTGCATCTACGTCTTGCTGAGATACTGTGCTGCTGGAGGGAAAGGGGGTGTTCAGCCTTCCCACCAGTGAGCAAAGATAAAGCTGCTGTCTTTGTGAAATGAGAGCAATGAGGGCCCCGAAGCTTTGTAATCTCCTGTATTAAACCAGTGCCTCTCACATGCTTGTAAATAGCAGCTTCCTCCCTTTACTGTCTCTCAAAGCCAAGCTCATTTTCTCCTCTGTCCTGGCAGGGACAACTACTTATTCAACCGGCCCACCTGGGCCACTTGCCAAGAGCCTGAGCATATCGTGCTGTGGAACGTGGTCTTGTTCTCCATCCTCCTAGGGATCGGCGTGGTCGAAGCCGTGCTTTGCCTCAGCCAAGTCGTCAGCGGACTCTGTGACGTCTACTGTGGTACCTGCATCCGAAAAGGACAGGTGAGTGCTTCTAGAACCCAGGAATTTTCAGGTCACTTCTCCCTGCCCTGTCCCACACTGTCCTAACCCCACATCCCCGAGGTAAGCCAGCAGCTAGGAAATGCCTTTTGAAATCAACAACTTCATTTGCCACTTAGGGCTTCATTTTGTTCTTTCAGGTGAACATAACCGGTTTATGAGCAGCCTAAGACATCACAACTGGTTGACAGACGAAGGAGAGTTGCCCAGGTTTCAGAAGGACTGGATTTGGTGAATGTCCTTCTCCGGAGTTCTGAGAAGCTGAGAAAAATAAACAAACAAACAAAAAAAAAAACAACTTTCTTACCAGAGTAGGTTTTTATAAAAGGACAACAGTTTTGTGAACTTCATCTACTTTGCTAGAATAAAGATCGACATTTCCTCCAAATGACCTCTAGGAATGCTATAAAAGTCATAGGAATGTACAATAATAGAAATAAAAAATAATATAATAATAGATACTTACATGTATTCAGTGGTTATTACATTCCAGGCCCTGTGCTAGCACTTTATCTAATTATTTCAGTTAATCCTATAAAGCAAGTGGCATTATAATGAGGAAACTTGCATTCAGAGAAGTTCACTAATTTGTCTGAAGTCAATGAATCTAAGTTTTTAATTTGAGACTGAATTCAACATTTATATTCTAGATCACTCTCCAGTGGATCTCAGAGTTTATCACATAGACACTAACTAGTTCCCAGGATTGTAATAGGTGTTATTTATTCACAAAAAGGGGTGATGGAGACTCTGTGTTCAAATTAATTTGAGATACACTGAATTGAACAAAGTTTAATAGGTTTCTCTACTGCAGGACTTGTCAGAACCTTTACAAAGCCAGTGTGCATTGCTAATCTCCAAGAAGAGAATAGCAAGTGCACAATTTCTCGGTCATATTTGACCTCTAAGCTCTTTTCTTCTGCAACAATTCTTATGGAGCTAATATTCCATTAGAACCTACTTCACTTAACTCATGAGGCTCCAAGAGATTTTCCCAAAACATCAGAGAAGCAGGAAAATACGGGATAAAACAGGTTAAGAACTACTCATCTGTGGGGTGTTTGTTTGTTTTAGTTTAGTGTAATAGTGGGAATCAGAAGCTTTCTTTTCAGGCTTCTTTACTGTCATCACAACAAACACTGTTGAGAACTCAGTATCTACCATACAAGCGGCACAGTTCCCAAAAAGGCACCAGACAGGCTCTCTGGTTAGGAAGCTTGCAAGTGAATGGATCCTGCACAGCTGCCTGCCATACCCAGGGCCCCTGCAAGCCTGTATTGCACCTTTCTCTCTCGCGTAGAGGAAGAGCAGAGGGTACAGCTGCCAGCAGACAAAACGAACGGCACATTTTAAAAAGGTGCCTTATCCCCCAGATTGATGCAGCCTGTACGGGGTTGAATACTGTTCCTTCAAAATTAATATTTATCGGGAACCTCACAATGTGACCTAATTTGGAAATAGGCTCTTTGAAGATGTAGTTAGTTAAAATGAGGTCGCACTGGATTAGGGTGGACCCTAAATCCAATTTGACCAGTATCCTTATAAAAAGAGAAGAAACACATCCAGAGAGAAGACCATGTGAGGATCAAGGCAGAGACTGACACTGCCACAAACCAAGGAATGCCAAAGACTGCTGGCAACCACCAGAAGCTAGAAGAGAGTCATGGGACAGGTTCTCCCTCTGAGCCCCCAGAACCCAGCCGACATCTTGATTTCAGACTCCTAGTCTCCAGAACTGTGAGAAAATAAATTTCTATTGTTTTAAGCCACCCAGCTGGTAGTAGTTTGTTACAGCAGCCTTAGGAAACTCATACACAGTCCCACCCCAGGGTGCAAGGGAGCAGACCTCTCACAGCCCCCCCCCCCCCACACACACACACACACACTCATCTTGACATGCCACCTGTGCAGAAATAACCCACTCACATGAACAGGGGCTGTGCTCATGTCACTAATGCCGAGTGCCCTGCTAACTCAGGCTATCTCTTCAGCATCCCTTTAGCTCTCCCACTGACATGAAGCCAGATACACACACCTGAGATGAGAGATGTCCTAAGTCCGCTGCGCTGCACTGGCTCAGCCCTGACCATGCTGTGAGTGGGTCACCCTGTGAGGAAACTGGGTAGGAAGGGGAAGCCATTGGGAATGGCTGTATATGGCCCAAATGCTGTTTCCCTGGGAAGAAAAATCTAAAGCAAAAAGTTTTATTAGCTATTCCCCATTAAAACGCCCTCTGTGGAAAAGGATGGATTTGAAGCAAGGGAGGAGAAAGGTTTTCTGCCTTTGGCGAAACGTCCTTCTTGTGGTTCTTCCTTTGGTGAGTAAAAGGAACTAGCTGTTAAAGACACCCAAGTACATTCTGTGGCCAATAAAGTGGGCGGAGGAGGCACCCAGCCGCCCTTGGGTGGGGCCCCCGCTGGTGAACACAGCACACTCAGGGCTCAGCTAACTCCCTCCAAAGGGCTTTGGGGGCGGGAAGAGCACCACCAGCACTGGGAACGTGGGGCAGACCATCAGATGATTCGTGACTAACGCACGAAAAACGTGTGTATTGCCAAATAGGAAATAGCTCTCTGAAATTAAGGAGAAACAGTTGATGTTCACGGCTGACTTAGATCTACTCTTCGGCTACATGACAAGTGCTTCTTGAGTTCCCACCATGTGCCTGGAGAAAGGCGGGTCGCGTGTACTGGGAGAAAGGGTTTAAGCAAAGGGGGAAATTGCAGTGCACACCCCCCAGAGGTAGGGTAGACCACAGGGGAGATGGTCACTTCCACTTCAATCTCTGTCTTCAAGCACACCTCTTTTTTTTTTTTATCCTCACCCGAGGACATTTTTTCATTTTTTGTTCAGATAGAGTGGAAGGGAGAGAGACGAAGAGAGAGCGAGAGAGAGAAACATCGATGTGAAAGGGACACATCGAGTAGCTGCCACCCGCATGACCCAAACAGGGCTGGGAACAAACTGCAGCTGAGGTACACACCCTTAGTGGGAACCGAACCCAGGTCTCTCTGGACCCCAGGCCGACGCTCTAACCGCTGAGCCAAACCAGCCAGGGCCAAGCACATCTCATCTTTTTAAATCCCTTCTCGCTTGAGGGAAAGTACATGCTCTCCAGACCACAGTTGACTGACTTTCCCTCAAACTCATTCTACATGTTAAGAAGTGTTTTTAACTGCAAGATACAGGAGCTTATTGGAAATGTGGAGGAAATAGTTCTCCTTACTGAGGTCAGAAAGCCTTTCCATTTCACTCCTTACACTCTGCTATAGCATAATGATGTCCACATTTTTTTTCAGAATAAGCAAGGATGACTTGTATAATTATAAATATATGTGGAAATTTTTTATTTCACCATTTACAAAAACCATCTGGAAGACTCATCTGTTTAGCATGTCTGGTGAAATGCTCTTACAGGTCTACACTGACTTGAGACAAACTTTATGGTTCAAAGGCCCATTGACAAACCAACATTCAGAATTTTTCCCAAGTCAAATGGGTAGAAAATAATTGTAAAAGGGGAGATGCATTAAAGGGAGTGGGGGGAAGACAATGAAATTAACCTAAGTAACTGAAAAAATTGGAAAAAGTTGTTTTGACTAGACACTATAAGGCTAAAGAGAATTGTATGTGCATAAATACTGTACTCTAAGGTTGCTTCTCCCAGGGGTATGAGTTAAGAACTATGAACCTGCTAAGACTGTAAATGGGGTTGAACGCTGGACAGTGGGACCCAGGTTTCTCACTGTTGAAGGAAGAAGTAACTGGTAAGCAAAGAGGGAAGGCTAGAATGATCCCTGTAGCAGTGAATCAGAGTCAAGGACATCAGTATAAACCATGTCTGGCTTAATATAGATACAGATAGATAGATACAGAAATACAGATTTGTGTGCATGCGTGGTTGTTATACATGCATAGAGTTCCTAGCCCTGTCGGCTGAGAGAGCTAGAAGCAATGACATTCCAATAGCTAAAGTTTTATTAGGTCTTCCCCATTAAAATGCCCTCATTGTCCTGGACAAATGATTATCACCATTTAACCAAGGAGGAAACAGGCTCATAAGTAGCTGCCCAAGATGAAGCAGATAGGAGGCTCAGAGCTGAACTTCGGATGCCAAATCCAACGGTTCCTTCCATGGAACCTCATTGCTCATTGCCTGGTTGAAGAGATAAGACCAAGAACACTTTAGAGGAAAGAACCAGAGGGCAGCACGCTGTAGGCTGGAGCAGTAAGAGAGGCCTTGGGATGAGAGGAGCTTGAGCCGGACATGTGGAAAGGAGAGGCCGTTCCTGGCAGAGGGAGCTGCAGCACCAATGGGCGGAAGCAGGACTTCTCAGGGCCTCCAAGAGACACACCACAGAGCCCAGGTGATAGTGGCAGGGGCTTAACACTACACGTACCTGGGAATAGAGAAGCTCTTCTATCTGTGAACTTGTGATATATGTACTTTCACATGAAAACAAAATTGAACTCTGTGACCAGCACTGGATATCAGCAGTCATTCCCCTTTGATAATATTGGTAGGGCACATGGCTATGCTTGAACAGTTTTAGGAAGTTTTTCAGATTATTAAGATGAGCATCTTTACAATGGATACAAAAGTAGAGATTTAAAAAGAGGTTAAGCCCTGGCCAGTTTGGCTCAGCAGTAGAGCATCGGCCCGCAGACCAATGAGTCACGGGTTCAATTCCAACCAAGGACATGTACCTCGGTTGTGGTTTGTTCCGCGGCCCTGGTTGGGGTTGTGTGGGAAGCAACCAGTCGATCTGTCCCTCTCACGTTGATGTTCTTCTCTCTCTTCCTTTCTCCCTCTATCTCCCTCCCAATCTATCTGCAGATAAATAGAAAAAAGTATCCTCAGGTGAGGATTAAAAAAAAAAAAATCAAAAGAGGTTAAAAATGATGAGAAACAGATAATATCGCACATCCGAATGGCTGAGGCCTTTGACAATACAAACGATTCTCAAAGTCAAAGCCAACTCTGCCACATATGAGGGGGCTGTAACAGCAGGTGGGTATCACCAGCAAGAACATGGAAAAGGAGTGGATGAAATGGAAAGCTTTGGAGTATGCAGCTTGGAGATCAATATGAACTTTGAATATGGGTAAGACTAACAGAAGCAGGCTAGGAGTGTATTATATTCAGTATTCCATGAATATGTGTTGAGTTTCCACTATGTGCCAAGAACTGTTCATGATACCGGGAACAGAGTGGTGAACAAAATACAGTCCCTGCCCTTGTGGAGTTTTTATTATTAGGGAGAAATGAATGAGAAACAATATATTTGTGGGTGCTACTAAGTGTTATGGGGGAAATAAATCAGGACAACAAGGTTGGGGGTAACGGTGGGCAAGGCAAAGGATCATTGGTATTTATATTCGAGGGTCAGGAAGATCTCTCAGATAACGTGGCCTTGACCAGAGAACTAAAGCAAGTACGCGATTCTTTGAGAACCACAGGTTTAAAACGATGAGAATGCTAGCAATAAAACTTTTCTATATTAACCACTTAACTTTTCTTTTAACTGTAAAGCCTTGCCCTGGTCGGTCTGGCTCAGCAGTTGGAGCGTCGGCCTGCGGTCCGGAGAGACCCGGGTTCGGTTCCTGCTAAGGGCATGTACCTCGGTTGCAGTTTGTCCCTGGCCCTGGTTGGTCATGCGGGTGGCAGCCACTCGATGTGTCTCTTTCATGTCAATGTTTCTCTCTTTCTCTCCTTCCCACTCTATCTGGAAAAGGGATGGAAAAATGTCCTCAGATGAGGATTTTAAAAAAAGCAAAAAAAAAGTAAAGCCTTTAGCTTATTTCATGTGGGTGTTGAGGACTCTCGCGGTAAGACACAAGGGCAGTAGGCACAAGGCCACCGCGAAGGTGGTCCCGGCAGGGAGACCTGCAGGCAGTTGTGTGGACACCAGAGCGGCTGGAGTTTTCTCAGGCACTTAGAACGTCTGCAAGGAGCAAGGCATCCTGCTTGCTTTGCTTCTGCTTTATCCAACCGCCAATGGAGCACAGCCTAGACTACCTTGGCAAAGGAAGCATGATAATACAGCCATCTCTAATAGATTGCTAATAGAGTGCTTGATTTTTTTAATTGAATTTATTGGGATGACATTGGTTCACCGAACTATACGGGTTTCAAGTGTACAACTCAACAAAACATCATCTGCCCACTGCATCGTGCACCCATCGGCCCACGCAAAGTCCCCTTCTGTCCCCATTTCCCCTCCCTTTGCCCCCTTCCACCTACTCCCATTCCCTTTCCCTCTGCTATCACCACATTTCCCTCTGTGTCTATTTTATATATATATATAATATTATTATATATATTATTATATATATTATTATATATATTATATATAATATATATATTATTTTCCCTTCATCCCTTCACCTTCTGTCACCCAGCCCTCCAACCCCTCCCCTCTGACAGCTGTCAGTCTGTCCCACACATCCATGCCTCTGGTCCTATTTTGTTCGTCAGTTTCTTTTGTTCATTAGATTCCACATATAAGTGACACCACATGGTGTTTGTCTTTCTCTGACTGGCCTATTTCACTTAGCATAACAACTTCTAGGTCCGACCACGCTGTCGCAAAGGTAAGATTTCAGTTTTGTTTTTTTACAGCCGAGTAGTATTCTATTGTGTAAATGTACCACCGCTTTTTAAAAGCTTAAAATGAACTCGCATTCCTATTCGGTAGAAATAAATGACCTGGGAGATACAAACTTAAATACTTTTTCTCACTTTGACCTTCAAAATCTACCTTGTTGATGAGTGGTAAGTGTCGGGAATCCATTCCCTTCTCTGCAGTCCTTCACCGGAAACAGGGCCATCTGCTTTGCCTTACGGAGAGGCTGCGATGCGTCTCTGCACGCAGGCATTTTCTGGACCTACATGTGCCCTACACGTAGCCCATGGGGAACATTCCTTCCAACTGGGAGAGCGTGTGTGCCACGCATCATGCTGGCAGCCTGCCACAGTCATTCTCGTAATTCGAATCCAGTGGCTTGTGGGACGAGGCAGAAGCAAAGCAAGCAAAGTTCAGAGGCAACATGAACCAGCCCAGCCACCAGCCCAGATGGCCTGACTCACGTCCTCCATGCCCAGGGGAAATTGGCTGGCTTCTGGTGACCCTCCCACAAGCCAAATCAAGCACTCTGAGCTCAACTGTTCTGGGAGGAAAATGGGAACTTGTCCCTTAATTACTTAATAATATCCCAAAAGGCTCTAGAGTCCATCCCCTCTGTGGAACATGAGCTCTGGAGCTACGACCAGGGTTTCTCTATCAGCTTTGCCACTGACTGTATGACCCTGGGCAAACTGCCTCAGTTTCCCCACCTCATAGGAATGTTGTTGAGATAAAATGGGAACCTACTATTTGCCTGGAACATACTAAGCTCTGAATCGATGTTAGCTATCTCTTTATCTCTGCCCCTCCTTATCTCTTGCCTGGACTATTGCAGTGGTCTCTTAACTGGTTTCTGGCCTCCTGCCCCCTAAACCCATCATCATTGCTGGCAAAGTCATCTTTCAACACAGAGATCTGATTCTAAAGGCCTCCCATGGTTCCTCTGCCAGGATACATCCATGACATATCACAGCCTTTGTCACCTGACACCTGTGCACCTGTGCCCCAGTGTGTGCTCAGCCCAGAATGCCTTTCTCACCTTGACCACCTGCAGAATACCTACTCATCCCTTGAGATCCAACTCAAGCATCATTTCCTCCAACATGCCCCTCTCCACATTGTCAAGCACCTTTTTCTTTGCTTCCTACGGAAAATTCAGTGTTGGCTTTTATGAGGGCACTTGCTGTATTGAACTGTCATTGTTTGCCTGGCGTCCTTCCCTTCTGGACAGTTTTGTTAAGTCAGACCCCAGGAGTGGGGTCAGGTTCAGGGACTACAGAGGAAGGCAAGTCAAACTCAAGACTTCTTTTACTCTGGCTTTCCAGCACTTTGGCCAGCTAACAATGCAGAGAATACACACAACACAATGCTGTCTTCTGCTTTGAGAGGCTAAGGGCACTGGGCTTTGTTGGGGAGAGAGAATAGTTGTAAGAAAGAGGAGGGGGTGATCAGCTTTGCCCTCGCTAGCTGAATTGTCGAGAAACGAGAAACAATTGTAAGGAGGAAGACCAGAGGCCAGGGATGAGTTACATGACTCCAGGAATTTCTTTCTCTGCTGGCACCCTCCTCCTCATCATCACTCTGCTCTGCACAGTTTAGCTGCCTCAGCCTCCCCAACTCCAATCTCTCCTTAGCTCAGCCAGTCCACATGTTCTGCTCAGCTTCTCCCTGCTCGCACTAGCCTGAAAGTACGTCCGGGCAGCAAGCTGGAGTGAGCAGCGCTCGCCGTGTTTGTTTCCAGTTCCCTGATCTGCAGTTGGAAGCGTCCAGTCTGGCTGTAATGTGGAGAAAAGAATGAAAGATGGCAAGAGTGGGAACAGGAGACCTGTTAGGAGACTGCCGCAGAAGCTGGCTAACGGGAGCGTGGAGTTACGCAGAGAGTGAGAAGAAGTTAGATTCTGGATGTATTTTGAAAGCAGAACCCACAGGGTTAGTCAATCAATTATATGTATAGGTGAAGGAATCAAGGGTGATTCCAAGGCTGTTTGACCTGAGCAGCGAGACGACAGAGTGGAGAACACGGGGAGAAGCAGGCTTAGGGACTGGGGCGAGATAAACAGTTCCGTGTCAGGCATGTGAAGTCTGAGTTTCCTACCAGCATCCCTGGGGAGATGATACATAGGCAGTTGGCTATATGCATCTGGAAATTGGGGCAAGATTGACAATATAAATCTGGAAAACAGATTTAAATAAAAGAACAGGACCATTGTGGAGAAAAGGGGCCTCTGGTGCACTGCTCGTGGGAATGCAGACTGGTGCAGCCACTATGGAAAACAATATGGTATTTCCTCAAAAAAGTAAAAATGGAAATGCCATTTGACCCAGTGATCGCACTTCTAGGGATATATCCTAAGAAGCCTGAAACACCAATCAGAAAGAATATATGTACCCCTATGTTCATAGCAGCACTATTTACAATCGCTAAGATCTGGAAACAGTCCAAATGCCCATCAGCAGATGAGTGGATAAAAAAGCTGTGGTACATGTACACAATGGAGTACTATGCAGCGGTAAGAAAGAAAGATCTCTTATCCTTCGAGATGACATGGAGGGACCTGGAGGGACCTGAAGAGTATTATGCTATGTGAAATAAGCCAGTCAGAGAATGACATGTATCACATGATCTCACTTATCTGTGGAATATAATGAACAAAATTTTTAAAAAAGAAAAGAAAAGAAAAGGTCAGAACCAGATAAGATCACCTAGAGACTGAGTGTAGCTAAGAAAAAGATTCAAAATGCAAGGCTTGGGGGCTTTGACATTCAGAAGGCAACAAATGAAGAGCTTGAACTAAGTAGACCTGGAAGTATCTTCCAGCTCTTTACTTTACAAAGCCTAGAGAACAAATTCTAAACAATGAAAAAGATACATTTGTAAGATCTCCACAGGAAGATCTGCCCCCGAACTCCCAACAATGAGACCTGTCCAAATGTCCTAGAACAGGCAGTTGCCTCTTCGTGTATCCACCTTTTCCACGCTTCCTGTGCCTTCCTTCTAGAAAGGTGCTCACTCCGATGGGACCCAATAACCCTTACACGGGAGCCACTTCCCATTAGAGCTCCCAGGTTTCCAAGACTCGGAGTACTCGTCCCAGTGCAGCTCATGCCACACCAGCCGCCACACCTGTTGTTTGAACACAGGTAATTTAATGTCAAAAGTGATCAGCTAGGTCCGGAGGAAATGACACAGCGAAAAGAGGACTCTAAGGTATCTCAGGGGAACAGAGGCAGGACAAAGTCCCCACCCCTAGCACTGAGGAAACAAAGGGAAGAGGGTGGAGTGATTAAAACCTAGAAGCTTGGAGGAGGAGTCCGATGGGCTGGGACGCAGACCTCTGAGGAGGAGACACTGGCCAAGGGGAGCTGATGGCCCAGGTCAGGCAGGGGAAGAGTGTTGTCACTAGGCTGATTCTGTGACGTCGGGAAAACAGCGAACTGGATTCACCTGCTGCTATTGGAACAAACCGGCCTGCCAGGGTGCGGAGGAAGCATTGCGGGGCGATGCTGAGAGGCACTGGAGTCAAACAGACAGGACTAAGTCCACGTATGTCCCTGTTCCTCTTCCAGCCTTCCTCTAGCGCCCCCTCCTGGCACTACCGGGGAGCAGCTGGCAAAGGCTGTGATGTGATGAGTCCCTGCCCCAGAGCTCAGTGTGGAAGAGCAGATTTGAAGCTGAGAGACACAATGAGTTGTTTTGAAATAACTAGAAACAATACTGGGTTTGTAATCTGTAATACATAATGTAGTATCTTTTTAATTATTTACTGAGAATTCTGAAGCTTCCTTTATTTTTTATGGTGTCTGAGTTCCTATACTGAAAGGTATGCTTTTAAGCCCAGTAAATAAATGCTCCCCACAATGCTCAGAAGGTATACACATAATCACATTCCATGGCGCACCCAGTTATTCTGCCACCCAGTTAACAATGCGTGGGTGCCTCTCAAATGCCACCTGTTATTCTAGGCACTGAGTTCTTAGCTATGTGACTTGAGAGCAGCCTGAAATGGAGTCGCTCTGAGTTTGACAATGAAGGAAACAGTATCTTCTCTGGAAAACATAATTAAAATGTACACGTGCCCTGACATGTTGGTTAACCCTCCAACCCTCTCTGAACACTATTCACACTGTTTCTTCCTCCACACGGCCCCTTACCATTCACGTTCATCATCTCATTTATCCCCCAAACAGCCTGTGGAAACAGAGAGAGAGAGAGATGAAGAAGAAAATGAGGCTCAGAGAGCTGGTCAGTTTATACACATCTTAGCAAGTAGTTGAGCCATTATTTATACCAAGTCTTCTGATTTAAAATGCAGAGCTCTGCCCACCACACCAGCTGTTCCTGCCTGAATTCCTGTATCAGACTGGCCGGCGGCGTAGACCGGGGAATATTCAGAAGCTGTTCCATACTCTCCCCGAGCAGGCACAGCTCGCCCGCAGCCCCAGCTCGCCTGCAGCCCCAGCTCGCCTGCAGCCCCAGCTCGCCCGCAGCCCCACACCATTACACCCAGCCAGCCCAGCCACCTCACTCGCCTGAACACAGACAGCCTCTCCTCTCCTGCAAGGAGCACATGCTGGCAGCTTGACAAACCCAAAAGGCAAACAAAGAATGATGGAGAGTCTCACTGATGTTTGTGATAAAAAAAAAAATCAAAAAAAATCTGAGAACTTCCAGAAATGAAGGCCTGGGACATCTAGGGCTCTTTCTATCAACAACGACATTGCTTAGCCAGTGGAAACAGTAAAATAATTAATTAGTTAATTAATTAATTAATTAATAATCATGATTAATCTAACCTAAGACCTAGCTTTGGGGAATAAGTGCCACGGCTTCTGAAAAGTGAATGGAAGCCTCCTGGGCATTGCTCCTAGGCCTGGTTTCCTGAGAATACAACTTTGGCCCAAATGCCTAGCTCAGCTTCACAGGCTGTTCAGGAAGGCTTTCCCTGTAGACACAAGTTCTGATTTCTTCAGAACTGAGAATTTTATTTTTGCTCTGCATTTGGTTTTCATTGTATGCCCCCAAACCAACACAACACATTGCCCTAGTGCTAAACTCCCATGGGTTGACAATTATGTACTCTGATTGGCATGAAAAAGAAGAAAAAGAAGAATGGGCCATTCCTCTTCCTTTTCCACCTCTATCCCTGCACCACCAGCTATATGAACATGCATGGCAGCTCATATCAACAGGAGAGGGGATCTGCTGAAAGAGACAACCAGAGCCAGTAAGAAAAGCCAGGTGACCCACATCTTCGCTAATGAAAACAGATGTTTATAGAGCTCTCATTGTACACAGGGGACACCCAGTGAAGCAGTGAGGAGGCAAAGTGGCGTAATGCATCTTTGATGTTCACGGATTATTTAACTGCCCTCCATCCCCAATAACAGACAAACAGATCAATGAGAACTAGAAAAGCTCCTTGAACAATGGGATATTGCCTTTCATCTCAGAAATTTCAAAGACCCTTTGTAAACATTCATTAGGCTCAACCCCATTCCACAGGCAGTGGGTGGAAAACCCAGCATTAGCCATAAACTCTACCTCTATCTCTGCCAGCCCAACCTTACACAATCACCTCTCTCTAGTAGGTTCTGATTCATTAACCATTTTGCTTTACTCGTTTACTTCTCTCGGCCCTCCAGGAGTGAGCCAGGTGCAGTCTTTATGAGGAAGCAGCTGTGTTGCTGCATAGTGGCCTTCTCCCTTTCCCAGGAGTGAGGAGGGGGGGCACCAGGAGAGCGGCAGACATAGCGAGAGAGAGTGGCAGGGACTGAGGTGGGCCTCTGGCTTCTCTCTTCAGGGCATTTGGCCATCCCCAAAAGCGAAAGAGGTATCAATCTCACCACAATTCATAAATTCTATTTACCATAGTAAGTAGCTTATTTTGAGCACCTATTGTGTTCTCCGTGCTTTAGACATGTCTTCTCATTATCTGACTAAAAGGTTACCTCTGAGGTTAGAAAGATGTGGGCAATGATCCATCTTTGTTATATAATAACTATGTGACCTTGAACAAGACTAATTACCCTTGGAGCTTCAGTTTCCTCCTCTGTTTAATGGAAATTATTTTTAAAAAATAGCCTCAATTTCCTAGAGTTGTGAGAATTAGATGAGGAAATTTGTGCAAAGCATTTAACATCATGCCCAGCACAAACTTAATAGATATTAATCAATATTAAAGTTCACTACAATCCTCTGAAGCAAGTATTAGATGGCATTCATCCTGTTTTATATGTGCAGAAACAAAGAGTCACAGATAAAGCTATTTATCAAGGTCGCCAACTGTAAGTGACAGCCCATACTGGATGACTGACCGAGCTCCCGTGCTGGTAACCACCACAGCATAAAGACTGGGTCACTGTGCCACGGCCAAGAGACTCGTGGTCACCTCCCAATCTGGCCATGTGCCCCAGTCATCTGGACAGAGAGGTGCAAGGAGCCCTCTGAGGGGAGCAGAGATGGAAAAGGCAAAAGATTGGAAGACTTGGTTGGTCCCGGCATGGAGCTCAAACTCTCATATGTAAGTATATCAAAACAGCAGCAAGCAAAGGAGTGCCTCAGTCTGAGATACTATCATCATTTCTTTTATTAAAATGAGGATACAGAGGCTCAGAGGGTTTAGGTGACCTGTGTTAAGCCACGTGACTAGTAAGTAAAAGAGCCAGGACTGCCCCAGGCTCTCTGGCTCTTCTTGACATGGCCACGCCTGGTTTCATGGCTACAACCCTATAGCTACCATGTGCTGTCAACTCTTTTCTGGGTCTGTAGCTGCAGAACTTGCTCTTGCCTCAACCGAGCACCTCCTGTGTGCCCAGCTTCTTGCTAAATCCCTTGCATACGTTCATCTAATCATCACGGCAACTCAGAGTGGCAAGTTCAATTTCATGGAGAAAGAAACAGAAGTTCTGTCTCTAATTAAGGTAAATCTCCCAAGGTGGCCACCTCGCAAGAGGCAGAACCCTGAAACTCCAGCTTTGCCCACCCTACTTCTTACATCACACTACTCCTGGGCTTTGCAGGTCTTAAACATCCTGTAGCCATTTAGATTTTTTCTTCAAGAACTGGGGCAGGATCGGCTCAGGCTATGGAGGGGAGAAGTGTATTCAAAAAACCATGTTATGCCTGGATGTGACGCTACCTTCAAAGTTCAACAGGGAGACAGATCAAGCCTGCCACCTAACACCAGCCTCTTGGACGCTCCAAGTGGCATGAAGAGACGCCAGAGCTGTCGTGACAGCCTTAAGGCCCATAAATTCCATGGAGGACTCAGGATTTGTATCCTCCTGCCTTGATCTAGCAAATAGCAATAATACATAATAATGGTGCTTAGTGCAGAAAGCCATAAACTCAGAGGACTCAGTTTGATTTAATTCCAAACCTAAAGCTATTTTTCTCCTCTGATTATATCTATAAGTTTGCTTCAAGATGATTTACTGACTATTTTTCCTTTACTGCAGGTACAGTTTTGGCCATGTGCTATAATTAGGGTGCTTAACATGTCGCCAGCTACTGGCTATGACAAATTTTCACCCCTCGGGTTGCACTCTTTTTTCTTGCATTTTTGGTAGTGTTTAAAAAGCAAACAGAACTAAAAAGCAGGACCAAGTAGGAAAATCGAGAATCTGAGGTGGAGGAACATCTGCTTTGAGCCAAGACCTTCCCCATGTTGTAGTCATAGGTGATGGTTCACCGTCCAGAATGGTGCTGTCCTTTGGTCTTGAGATCTGGAAGGCTTGGCTATAATGACAAGCAGAGCCATGCTTCCTAGGCTGAAAGTTTGGACGTGTGATCTGATGCCAGATGGCAAAAATATTTGAAAATAGGATGGTGAGGGGAGACCTGGTACATCAGCTCACTAAGCTTGCGGGCAATTCACCAACATGCCTCTGCCACACACCGGAAGAATAGTAGCAGCAGCCCAGCACTTCCTCTGAGTTGTCCTGTGGCTGGTCTTCAAGCTTCCAGGGTCCCCGAGGAGCCAGCTGAATGGTGCTTGGCATACAGGTAGCATCTGCCATTCAGCAAATGTTTGAGATCAGAGATGAGATCTAGATGTTTGCTTCAAGGAAGAGAAGGGGCCTGTGAGGCGCAGTTGTAGCAGACAAAAGAACACTGGCCAACCCCAGAACCATGGAAAAAAGATTATACACCATCACCAAGGGGGATTTATCCCAGGAATGCAGGGCTGGGTTCACTTTTAAAAATCAATCGATATAATATACTACAATAAAATAAAGGAAAGAAGCTGATGATCATCTCAATAGATAGACTTTGTCATCATTTGTCAAAATCTAACACCCTTTCATTACAAAAACATTCAACAAACTAGAAGTGGAAGAGAACTTCCTCAAACTGATAAAGAGCATCTACACACACACACACACACACACACACACACACACACTTACCACACTTCATGTGAAAGACAAAGCTTTCTGCCTAAGGTAAGGAGCAGGACAGGGGTAGCCACTCTCTACTCTTCTATTCAAGAAGAGCAAGTAGGCAAGAAACAGATCCAAAATACTTCCAGATTAGACAGGAAAATTAAAACCATCTCTATTCAGAGATGACATGCTCTTATATATAGGAAATCATAAAGAATCCACTAATGAACTGTTAGGACTTGTAAGTGAATTCAGCATGGTTTCAGGGTACAAGAACAATAAGCAAAAACCAATTATATTCCTCTACAATAGCACTGAACAATCAAAAATAAAGTGAAGAAAGCAATTTTATTTATAATAGCATCAAAAAACAAAATAGGAATAAATTTAACAAATAAAGTAAAAACATTGTTAAAAGAAATTAAGGGCCTAAATAAGTTTTTTTAAAAAAACCATTTCATGTTCATGGATTAGAAGACTTAATATTATTAAAATGTCAATACAACCATAATTGATTTGCAGATCCAAAACAATACCTATCAAAATGCCAGCTGCATTTTTTGCAAAAATGTATATACGAATACAAGGAGCCCAGAGTACCCAAAACAATCTCAAAGAAGAACAAAGTTGGAGGACTCACAATTTCCAATTTCAAAACTTACTACAAAGCTATAATTATCAAGATGCTGTGGTACTGCCATAAGGATAGATATATAGATCAATGGAAAAGAATTAAGAATTCAGAAATAAACTCTTATATTTATGGTCAATTGATTTTCCACAAGGGTGCCAAATCAGTTCAATGGGGGTAAATATTCTTTTCAATAAATGGTGCTGGACAGCTGGACAGCCACATACAAAAGAAGGACCCCTACCTCACAAAATATACAAAAATAAATCTAAAATGGATCATAGACCTAAAAGTAAGAGATAAAACTAAAAATATTTTTAAAAAATAGAAGTTTTAGTAACCTTGGGTAATGCAATGATTTCCTAGATATGATACCAAAGTAAGTAGCAAAAGAAAACATATATAAATTGGACTTCAACAAAATTAAAAAGTTTAATGCTTCAAAGGACACTGTAAAGAAAGTGAAAAGCCAGCCCACAGAATGGAAGAAGTTATTTGCAAGTTGTACATCTAATAAGGAACTTATATCCATAATATGCAAAGAATTCTTACAACACAACAATAAAGACACAATAGTGTGGTGAAGGCCTGCGGTGGGGCAGGGGCTGGGAGGAACAGGGTAAAGGAGGGTAAAACTGGGGGACATCTGTAATACTGTCAACAATAAAATAATAATAATAAAAAGACACATAAGCTAATTTTAATATGTACAAAGGATTTGATAGACATGACTCTAAAAAAAATATACAAATGACTAATGAGCACATTAAAAGGTATTCGACATGCCTGGTCAGTGTGGCTTTGTGGTTGAGCATCGACTCATGCACCAAGAGGTCGCTGGTTCAATGTCCGGTCAGGGCACATGCCCAGGTTGTGGGCCCGATCCCCAATGGGGGGCATGCAGGAGGCGGCCAGTCGATGTTCTCTCTCATTGATGTTTCCATCTCTCTCTCCCTCTCTCTCTAAAATCAATTAAGAAAAAATATTTATAGCTCTGGCCTATTTGGCTCAACGGTAGAGCATTAGCCCTCTGACCAATAAGTCACAGGTTTGATTCTGGTCAAGGGCACGTACCTCAGTTGCGGTTCATCCCCTACCCTGGGGTTGTGTGAAAGGCAACCAGTTGATGTGTCTCTTTTTTTTTAATCCTTACCCGAGGATATTTTTCTATTTATCTTCAGATGGAGTAGGAGGGAGAGAAAGGGAGAGAGAGAGAAACATAGACGTGAGAGGGACACATCGACTGGTTGCCTACTGCATGACCCCGACCAGAGCCAGGGATGAACCATAACTGAAGTACTTGTCCTTGACCAGAATCGAACCTGAGACTCTTTGGTCCACAGGCCAATGCTCTACCGCTAAGCCAAACCGGCCAGGGCGATGTGTGTCTTTCACATCGATGTTTCTCTCTCTCTCTCTCTCCTTCTCTCTCTGTCTCTTCCCCTCCCACTCTATCTGAAGATAAATAGAAAAATATTCTCAGGTGATGATTTAAAATAAAATAAATAAATAAATAAAAGGTGCTCAACATCTTTAGCTATTCGGAAAATGTGAAACAAAACCACAATGAGATATCACTTCACATCTTCTTGATGGTTAAAATCAAAATGACAGGTAATAACAAGTGGTAGCAAGGATGTGGAGAAACTGGAACCCTCACACACTGCTGGTGGGAAACTTCTTAAACATAGCAATTCCATTCCTAGGTATATGCTCAAGGGAAATGAAAATATGTCCACACACAAACCTGTAAACAAAGGTCCATAGCATTATTTTTAATAGCCAAAAATTAGAAACAACTCATATGCTCATCAATTGATTAATAAAATCTTAATGTGATTATATGCATACAATTAAATATTATACAGCATAAAAAGAAATGAAGTAAAAATGATACATGCAGCAACATGAATAAACCTTGAAAATATGATGTTAACTGAAAGAAGCCATTCACAGCCTGGCCCATGTGACTCAGTGGACTGAGCGTCGTCCCATGGACTGAGAGATCCCTGTTCTATTCCCAGTCAGGGTACATGCCCAGGTTGTGGCTCGATCCCCAGTAGGGGGCGTGCAGGAGGCAGCCGGTCGATGTTTCTCTCTCACATCCATGTTTCTATCTGTCTCTCTCCCTTCCTCTCTCTCTAAAAAAAATCTACAAAAACGTATTTTTTAAAAAAGGAAACCAGTCACAAAAGACCACATAGTGCATGATATCATTCAGATAGAATGTCCGGAATAGGCAAATCTATAGAGACAGAAAGTAGGTCAGTGGTTGGCAGAAGCTAGTGGGGAGAGAGGAATGGGACTCACTATTGATGGACACGGTTTCTTCTTGTCAAGATGAAAATTCTAAAATTAGTTGTGATGTTTGTAAAAGATTGTGAAAATGTAATGTTTTGATTGTCCACTTTAGAGGGTAAATTTTATGCTGGAGAGTAAAACTGTTATTGAAAAAAAGAAAGATAGAAGGGAAACCCCCGGATTAAGAGCCAGACCTGAGTTCCAATCCCGGCTCTGCACTTACAACCTTGGCCGAGTCACACCACCTCCTGAGTCTCGCCCCCCTGTGAGATGAAGATAACAGCAGCCCTTTTGGAGAGGGAGTGTCCAAAGCCTGAGGGAGGTTGCTCCACGTATCCTGTCTTCTCCCTTCTCTCCTCTGCCATCTAGACTCTCTCTTTCCTCCCGGATGACATCCCATGGACGGTCTTTATAACCATTCACCCAGGGCTGAAACTTCCTGGTCTCCTTTCAAAACTAAAAGAGAAAAGACAGACAAAATTAACTACAAGACAAGTTCACAAAGACAGAAAGCAGAATAGTGCCTGCCAGGGGGTTCCGAGAGGAGGTGATTGGGGAGTTATTGTTTAATGAGTCTGAAGTTTCAGTTTGGGGACTGATGAGAAAGGTCTGGAGAGGGATGGTGATGATAGTCACACAATGCGGATGGACTTAATGTCACTGGATTAGACACTTAAAATGATTAAAGTGATAAATTTTTGTTATGTATATTTTGCCACAATAAAAAATATTCATTAATTAAAATATATCATCGATTAAAAATAATTATATTCAACTCAGCCTTACCTAGTAAGATAATATGGTTGAGCCATAACAGGTAGACCTTTTCTCCACCACCTGGGTGCTAGTTAGAAAGGAATGATGTCATGAGAGAGAAGTTTCTGGATTCAAAACTGAGCGAGGAACAAGCCCAGGCCAGTCCTGCTCCCATGGACAGAAGGTGGGGAGAAGCACCGTAGAAAGAGTTCAGGCCCTTGTCACAGATTGCTGCTGGAGTAGACATTGTCCCATCCTGCTGGCGTGACATCCTGAATCTCAACCATTTCTCCAGCTTTGCTGGGAGACAGAATAGGGTAATTCACCCAAACAGAACATGGTCCAGAAGAAGCACTAACACCATAAACCATACCGACAAGTCCTTAGGTACCACACCACTTCCCACACTAGACCTTTATGGATGTCTCTGGGGTTACCAAAATACTGTTTGCAATATCTTACAGAGCTAGAACACACTGCCTTATTTATTTTTAAGACATTGCTCCTGAAAGTTCCCAACGCACTCTACTATTCATTCTTTTTTTCCCCACAAATCTTTACTGAGTACCTACCAGGGATCAGGTCTGTCCTAAGCCCTGGGGCTGCCATATGAACAGCCAGCCCTCGTGCTGTCTACTATCCAATGGTGCTCAGAATCTCCAGTGCTCAGACTCACTGGCCTCCAAGCTCTTTCCCCAGTGGGTCTTCAGGGTTCTTGCAAGGACTTAGGATATGGTGGTGTAGCTGTGGGATTTGGAGAAAATGAGACCTGAGTTCAAACCCTAGTACTCCCACTTCCCAACTGGGGTGCCTTGAATAAATGTCTTAACCTTCTTAAGTCTTTTTTTTTATCCATTAATTAATTTATTTATTTAGGTTACAGATGTTTCTCCTTTTTCCCCCATTGACACCCTCCTCCCCATCCCTCCCCACTCTGTCCCCAACTTTGTTGTCCATGTCCATTGGTTATGCATATATGCATAAAAGTTCTGTGGTTTATCTCTTCCCTCCACCCCCTCTTCTGGGGATTGTCAGTCTGTACCCTACTTCCACGTCTCTGGGAATACCCTGTTCTTCAGACTGTTATGTTCATTATATTCCACAAATAAGTGAGATCATATAATACTTGTCTTTCTCTGCTTGGCTTATAAGCAAACAAAAAGAAAACCCCAGAGCAAGTAGAAGGAAGGAAATAGTAAAGATCAGAGCAGAAATAAATGACATGGAGACCCAAAAAAACAATTCAAAGGAGCAATGAAACAAAGAGTTGTTTCTTTGAAAAGATAAACAAGATTGATGGGCCCTTAGCTAGACTCACCAAGAAATAAAGAGAGAGAACCTAAATACACAAAATCAGAAATGAAAGAGGAAAAATAATAACTGACATCACAGAAATACAAAGTACTGTTAACAAATATTATGAACAATTATATGGCAACAAATTCAACCTTCCTAAGTCTTAATTTCTCATCTGTGAAGTATGAATGGTAATCTCATCAGCTATGTGGGGTTATTGGAGAACTGAATGAGGTGATGTATGCAGAGTATTTTATATAGCACTTGCCACATGGTAGCTGTCGATACATGGTAGCTATTATTATTAATGAAAGTACTTTTGATCCTCCAGTTATTAAATCTTTAGAAGGGAGCAAGGCCTGGTGGAAAACACAGACCTAGGTGCCAGGGAGTCCCAAGTTAGTTCTCAATTCACATCTTCAATGTGACACAGTCTTAGTACCTCGGTCTTACCAGACATAAAATGGAAATAACGCCCACTGCTTCCCAGAGCTGTTGCAAAGATATATTAATTACTTTTTGCAGGACCTTTGAAGCTGAAAGTGCTGAGTCTCCCAAAATAGAAAATAAAAAGGTACATCATGTATTAGAAGAAAAGCACCTAACTAGTGCCTGCCCTTTGGTCACCAGGGATATGCCCCCCCCCCCCCCCCGAGCCACCTTTCTTTCTTTGACTTATGCTGAGTGAGATCAGTTGGAATCACACCACAGTAGATGACACACGCCACCCACCACCCACCTCCAGCTCAGGGCGGGAATGAACATTTCAAACAACTGTGTTGACAAAAGTGCTTTCGAATTTTTGACAATAGTAAGAGATTATATGTGTATTCCTAACATGCCAGTGGGCACATATCCTGTGTGCTGTATTAAGTCGGGTTCTCAGAGAAACAGAACCCACAGGATAAATATGAAAGAGAGAGAATTAGCTCATGCTTGATTGGAAGCTTGGTTAAGTCCAAAATCTGCAGAGTAGGTTGGCAGGCTGGAGACCCCGAGACGAGTTACAGGTCAAGCCCGAAGGCCATCTGCTGACAGAATTCCCCCTTCTCTCAGGGGGATCAGTCTTTTTCTATTAAAACCTTCAACCGCCCAACTGTTGTGGCTCAGTGGATTGAGTGTCCTCCCATGGACTGAGAGGTCCCAGTTAGATTTGCTAGTCCGGGCACATGCCCGGGTTTGTGGGCTCGATCCCCAATAGGGGGAGTACATGAGGCAGCCAATCAATGTCTCTCTCTCACATCAGTATTTCTATCTCTCTCTCCCTTCCTCTCTGACTCAATCAATAAAAACACATTAAACAAGCAAATAAATAAATAAATCCTTCAGCTGATTGGATGAGGCCCACCCATGTTACAGACAGTAATCCGCTTTAATCAACGTCTACTGATTTAAATGTCATCTCATCTTTAAAAGACCTTCACAGAAACATCCAGAATAATCTTTGACCAAATATCTGCATATAATGATTTAGCCAGGTTGACACATAAAAGTAACTTTCACAATTGTGTTTCTCAGATTTGTTACCAGGACTCGCCTTAGATGGTCACCCCTTCCCCTTCTATGGCTGTGTCCATCCCTGGGCCTCTGGGCTGCTTGCTCCAATCTCAGCCACTGGTTATGACTCTAGGAGTTTCTCCCTCTCATCACCTGCCCACCCACAGACTGTGTGTATGGAGAAGAGCCCACCCCCACTCGGCTTCCGGGCCCCTCCCCAGGGAAAATGAGGTGAACTGAAGACCAGATCAGCTTCCTCTGCCCATAGCCGCAAAATAGTGGTGTTCAAAGTGTGGTCCCAGGCCAGCAGCACCACGTCACCTTGTCACTTGTTAGAAAAGCAAATCCATGGGTCCCACCCAGCCCTCCTGAATCAGACGCTCTGGGGTGGGGCTCAGCAGTCTGGTTTTCAGACCGGACCGCAGGCCGACGCTCTAACCGCTGAGCCAAACTGGCCAGGACAGCAGTCTGGTTTTCATAAGCGCTTCAGTGATTCTGACAAACGCTTGGGGACCACCGGCTCCTGGGTCCCCAGTTTTCCCTCCTTCTTCCTCATATACCCTGAAACCATCTAGTAAATGTCTTGCATCTGTGAGATTTCAGGGTTGGCTTCTCAACAAACCATGGATTTCCAACATATGAATTCCACGTATTACCTATCGGGCACTCTGCTAAAATGCTTTCATGGCATTCACTTGAGTTCATTTAAAATGATGTTTTTTTCTAAGTTTACATAATTTATCTGCTGAAGACAGTAAGACTTAAAACTGAACTAAAAGATCTGGACCATCCCCTATCAACTCCTTTTATCCTTACAACCCCATACACCGAGCATTGTCATCATCGCCTCCATTTCGCAGATCTGGAAACAGACAGGAAGAAGTGGCCATTTGCCAGAGAAACGGGCTCCAGAGTCACATCCCCAATTAGCCTACTGCCTGCTGCTTGCACCTTAGTCTTGCAGCGTGACTGGACCCTCCAGTGTCCCCATCGAAGGCCGGGCCCCCACTGGCTTGCGGGGTCCTGAGTGCCCTTTCCAGAGCATTTCCCCGCGGGCCTGGGAGCCCTCAGAGGGGTGTTGCCAGCATCACTAAGCCAAGTCATTGGTCAGACTATCTCAGCATCTCCCACCCACAGTCAAGGGGACTGTGGATTGCTAATAAGAGTTTACATTGCGGCTCCGCTTCCCAACTTTGGAGGGCCTGGTGAAGTAGCTTAATACTAAAATGTATGCTCATATATTTAATAATACTATGTACCTAGCAAAAGCCATGTTCTCAGAACTTAACACAATTATAGCAAACGTTATGTTCCGAAGCAGTGCCAAGGACTGGCACCTCCGCAAGCAACTATTCTGGTTACTAGAAAGCTGCCGTATGTTCTATACACGGACTGTTATATGAACAAATTCTAGAATCATACAGCATGCATTTGGACATTTGAAAGAGACCTAATCTAAGTCAACATGCCTCCCAGTGTCTGGATCCTCTGATCATGGTCTGTCCACTTTTCGTTGAGACATGAATTAGTGGAAATCCATCCGCAAGGCTGTGCGTTCCACACTGGACAGCCAGACAGTTAGAAAGATCTTCATTCTAATGAGCCCAGAGCTGTCTCCCTGTGGCCTTACAGTTCGGCCCCGGGGCTTCATCTGTCTTTCATTTCACCTTCAGACACTTGAAGACAGGGCTCGTGTCTCCCCTGAGCCCTCCTGCCCTCAGCTCTGGTTCCTTTTGCCAGTGGGGTGTCACCTCCAAACCCACAAGCGTGTCTGCGTCCCTCTTGAAGTGCGGTGTCCTGAGTTGAGCCCCGTACTGATCGAGAAAAAAGGAACAACGGCCATTCCCCTCCCCGGAGAGGGTTGGGATACAAACATAGCTAATGCCACCTTGATGTGTCCCTGTAAGCACGCACACGTATGGAGTCCATGTTCAAATACACGTTAGACATACAAGTCTGTTAAATAATAAAAAGCATCCTTTTACAGCTGTATAGTATTCCAGCTGAAGGCCTGGGGTGGGGTAGGAACTGGGTGGAAAGGAGCAATGGGGGACAAAGGGGAGGACATCTGTAATACTCTCAACAATAAAGACTTTTCTGAAAAGTATTTTTAAATACTCAAAAGAGAAATTTTTTAATAATTTAAAAACACATGGCTAGTCCTCACTCCTCCTGAGCTCCTCTGTGCCTTCCTTTTCAATTAGTGTCATGAATGCTCCAGCAGTTTGTGGGAAGATTCTGGAATCAGAGGATCTAAGGGCCACGGCAGGAGCTGCCCCAGGGCCTCCTACCTGAGCACAGGGCCGTTCCTGGGCTACTGGGGGGGAGGTGGGACCGCCCCACTGCAGATCCCCGGTCACGAGGTCGTGTCGAGGGGGCAGCACCAGGCCTCAGCCTGCCTGTGGCCAGACATCCCGGGCGTTGGCCCAGCTGCCTTAGAGAAGCAGACTCAGCCCTCTTCAGGCCCCTGAGGAACAGGGAAGGAACAATGACTTGAGCACCAATTATGCGCCAGGCGTGTCTCCCATAACTTCTCTTCTTTGTCCCCTCATCACCTTATGAAGGACATGTGTTGTCCTCAGGGAGCCCAGAGTGTCTGTGCAACCTGCCCAGGGCCGCGCAGCCAATTACAAGCAAGTAGGAATGAGAACCCTGGCCTGGCTGCCCGGGCTGGTGTGTCCCTCTGACAGGGCACCAGGGATGCCACCACTTTCTGTCGCAGACTGCACGGAGCACTGTGCCCTGCGCGGTGGCGCTGGAGGGGTCTGGGTGGGAATCACAGAGCAACTCCCTTTCCAGGAGCAGGGGTTTCAACTCCCAGGAACCCACGGCTGCAGCAGGGTCTCAGCAGTGCCCCTAGTAAGTCACTTGGGATCCTACCTTGGGAAATGGGTTTCCCACTGGCTCACAGATGCCCATGTTTTCTCTGTGGTCTGGGAAAAGCTTGGGTTGATGCCAAGTTAATCAGTACATATTAATTAACAATGATGAGCATTTTTCCCTTTACACTTGGAGAAATGCTTTGGGTTAAACAGATTGTTCATGATCACATCACTTGGGAGGAATCTCAAAAGGGGGGTGAATAAAAGATATAAATGACCTTCAGGATGTCTCTAGAGTTCCAAACTATTAAAGTTTTCTCATGTGGGCAGCCTGGGGGCTGTACTGCCTCTTGTCTGAACGGGGAGCTGGGATGCAGTTAAATGACTGAAATTAAGAGGGCTGTCTCCAAGTGTGCTCGAGGAAGAAAAATATCATTAATCCTAATAACAATGTGAACTTATTTATATAGGGCCTTTCATCTGTGCCTCTCAAAGTATTTTAACCACCATTAATTATACCTCCCAACGCACCTCTGAGGTAGGTAAAAACTATTACAGCCACTTTATGGGCGAGTAAAGGCCTACGGGGGAGGGGCAAACGATCTGAGGCCGCACGGAAGCCGGCGGCAGAACAACCAGTCCCAGCCCCCAGGTCAGGGCTAGGGCTGCCCATGCTTGGCAGCTCTCCTCCCTGAAGGATGGGGCTCTGGGATCTGGGAGCGCATCAAAGAGGCCACTGTGATGCCACCTCTAAGGGCCAGTGGCACTGATCACTCTCAGCCCAGGCTCTGACAAAGAGAAAAGTGGTCTGTTTATGGAAGGCATAAAAGTCTCATTTGTTGGGCATTGTCCCTTAGGATAGATGTGGCCAGTAATTGAAGGGATGTTCGGAACACACCTTAGGCTATGACTCAGCTGCCCTGGGCCCTGACCAAGATGCTCCTTTCAACAGAGTCGCAGAGTTGGGTTTTCAAGTGTATCCGAGCGACGGATGCTCCGCACACTGCTGGTCCTGATGCCCAGGCCTCTGTCTGCCCCAAAGGCAGCTCTCTGCCTCTCACGTGCCGTCCCCATGCCCACGCCACAGGAGCTCATAGCAGGAATCTCTAACCCAGTCTGGGGGACCCAGGGAGAGCCCAACAGAAGAGCGTGAGAACCCCAGCAGAGGGGTGGGGAACGGAAGCATTGATCAGAGGTAACAGAAGCTTGGGGTGCAGAGGTGAGAGACAGCATGAGTGTGAGGAAGGCAAGGAGTTCTGCATGGATGCCACCCAGTGTGTGGTAAGAGCCGAAATAAGCTTTCCTGACGGACTCATTAGAGAGTGGTGAGTTGTGGCAAAGCACAATCAAGTCTGTATCTTTTGCATCGTTTGTAGTTTGGAAACCTGGGAGGAGGTCCAGGTGTAGATGAGTTCAGTGGGAACATGTTAACTTTGATAGCACCCAAGTGCAGATGCCCAGTGGGCATTGGGTGCGGGGGTCTAGAAGTCAGAGTCTGGGCTAGAGGCAGAGGGAGAGAGACTGGCTGGGATCTCCTCCGCTCCAGCTAGTGTAAGTGGAAAAGGATTTGTTGCAGTCTGACTTACAGAATTGACGGGAGACATGGAATTAAGTTTGGCTGCTACAAATTTAGAGCAAGGCAGCCAAGAGATACACACAAGCACACCCCGGGACTGTTCTAGTTGAAACCCCAGTCCTGCTGTTGGCTGCCACTTGGCATTGACAGAACCAGAACAGGCCTTCACCACAGCATCCAGTAAGATCCCATAGCCACCACCTTATACACTGCCACCCTACATTCCTCACTGCCATCCAAGTCTCCGAAGGTGCACCTAGGTCACATGCAGAACCCTGACTGCAAGGAAGTCTGGGGATTATTATTATTAGGAGGATCTTTACTGCAACACTGAGAACCCGAGCATGTCTGAAGATGTATACGATGATGGGAAACTTCAACAGGCTCAGTGCCCAGAGGCTCCAGGTACCTGAGGCTTTGCGATACTCCAAACAGAACACCTCTGAAACCTAAAGTCAAGAGGCTAGTGAATTAGAATGGCTGGTGTGGCTCAGTGGTTGAGCACCGACCCATGCACCAAGAGGTCACCAGTTTGGTTCCCAGTCAGGACACATGCCCAGGTTGTAGTCCCGATCCCCAGTGGGGAGCATGCAGGAGGCGGCCAATCGATGTTCTCTCTCATCAATGTTTCTATCTCTGTTTCCCTCTCCCTTCCTCTCTCTAAAATCAATAAAGAAAGAAAAAAAATTTTTTTAAAGAATCTCGTGAATGAAACATAGAAGGTGATAGAAAATATTGGGAAACTGGGAAAAGGCAGTAGTTTGAAACAAAGAGAACTGAGGACTCCTTAGTTAAATAGTCTTAGGGTGGCCTATTTATAGAGAAAAGGCTACAAAACCAGAATTTTCTTAATCCTTCCCAATTTCAAATATTCTCTCCCATAGTCAATGTAGGTATACATACTCTTACCAGGTATGCGTCCTTGCTTTCATACTACTTTTATTATTATTATTATTATCGATTTTAGAGAGAAGGGGAAAGGGAGGGAGAGAGAGAGAGAAATATTGATTTGTTGTTCCACTTATTCATGCATTCATTGGTTGTTTCTTGTATGTGCACTGACCAGGGGTTGAACCCACAACCTTGGTGTACTGGGACGATGCTCTAACCCACTAAGCCCTGGCTAGGGCCTCATACTGCTTTTATCCCTTCGTTTTCCATGTGCTAGCCCTGCCATAACTGTGTCTGTTGGAGACTCTCTTCTTTGGCCTCTTCAGAGAATAACTCTCCAATCTTCGACCTCACTTTGTGAGTGAAGGAGGAGAGCTGGGGTCTGACTCCTACTTAAACAGTCTCTCAGCCAGTCCTCCAATGTCAGGCTCTACCTTCACCTCCTCTTTCCAAAAGCACCTGGTGCCGCCCACTTCTGAGTCTGAGGAAGGTCCTGTGGTGGACACAGTCTCCGGAAATCCTCTTCTTCTAGCACAGAAACAGTCTGGTTCCTTCCATCTTTGCAAGTCTTGTTTCTATCATCTCCCCCCCCCCGCCCCCCCATTGAACCCTTATGAGATTTTGCCTTCTTTTAAAAGTCTTCTTACCATTCTTAATTTGGAGAGCAGAAATAAATGTATGTGCTCAACCTGGCTCCTTTAATGAGAAGCCCAGGTCTTAGATTTTGGTCCCCGTTAGGTAAGCTTCAGTCACATTTGTTTGAGCACACTCTTTCTCAGGTCTGTTCTGGAGTCCTTCACATTCTCGACCTGCCTCTGGAGGCAGAACGAATCGTGCTCATCAGCTGGGAAGGATGCTAAATGGTACTTGTCTCCACCACTTTCCATGAGGGTTTTCGGTCCTTTAAGAGCTAAGGTGTTACCCAACAGAAGGACTTGCCTTTAACTGCACACATTTTAGAAAGATTCTTTTTAGCCTAAGTATCTCTCCTATCCATGTTTAATTACATCATTTGTCAATACAATGAATGGATTGGATGAGCAGTTAAGAGTGAGGTTCAGCCCTGGCCAGTTTGGCCCAGCGGTCCCGAGAGACCCGGGTTCGGTTCCCGCTAAGGGCATGTACCTCGGTTGCAGTTTGTCCCCGGCCCTGGTTGGTCATGCGGGTGGCAGCCACTCGATGTGTCCCTTTCACGTCAATGTTTCTCTCTCTCTCTCTCTCTCTCTCTCTTTCTCTCTCTCTCCCTTTCCCTATCCCTCCCACTCTACCTGAACAAAAAAATGGAAAAAATGTCCTCGGGTGAGGATTAAAAAAAAAAAAGAGTGAGGTTCAGTGGTCTTTGTATGGAAAATTATCAAATGCAGAGACTCCCAGACATCCACCCACAGGAGTCTTCACCCATCCACAGCCAAATGAGAAAAACAAGGACACAATTAATATCCATCCAGCTAAATGCATTCAATGTATAAGGCTAGTTTGTTATTAGTCCTTCCACCTATTGGTGTTAAAAGTCAATAATGTGACCTGGCTGGTTTAGCTCAGCAGTTAGAGCATCAGACCAGAGAGACCCGGGTTCGGTTCCCACTAAGGGCGCGTACCTCGGTTGCATTTTGTCCCCGGCCCCGGTTGCATGTGGGTGGCAGCCACTCGATGTGTCTCTCTCACATGGATGTTTCTCTCTTCCTTCCTCTCTCCCTCCCGCTCTATCTGAAGTTAAATGCAAAAATGTCCTTGGGTGAGGATAAAAAAAAAAGTAATTAATGCAATGCTGGTCAGAGTGGATTTAGTTACAGTTTGTTACCTCGCTGTTACTTGTCCTTTCTCAACAAAATAAAATATTGTCGATCCCATGTTACCTAATTCTCTTTTAAATGTTACAGTTCCATGAAATCCGTAAAGCTGGGAGCTAGGGGGTAATAAAAGTTCCCCACAGAGAGAACGTCTGAGTCCGGGAGGCGGCAGGAGCTGGCCAGCCGCGGAGTCAGCACTGTGGTTTGATGCCTTCCCGCATCCACCCCGCATTCTGTCCTTCACGCCGTGCAGCTCTCTGGGGTCACACTAGCTCTGAATGCCTCTCTGTCGGCCACACTCTCCGGACTTGACAGCTGCCTGTCTCCCAGGACGGCTGCTGCATGTTGAGAGGTGTTCAGGGGAAGAAGCTGGAGGTGCCTCACTCATTCACTGTGCGTCAGGTTTTACTATCTGGTCTCCCTCTAGGGTATTTTTGGTACATTGGCCCCATATTCCTTTCTATATGCAATAACTGGGTACATTCTTGTTATAAAGATAATGATACCTCCTTCACAGTATTGTGGGAACCAAATTTTTGAAAGTGTATGTGCTTTAGTCCATTTGGGCTCCTAAAACAAAAGTACCATTGACTGCCCTGGCCAGTTTGGCTCAGCGGTCAGAGCGTCAGCCCTCGGACTGAAGGGTCCCAGGTTCGGTTCCAGTCAAGGGCATGTACCTGGGTTGCAGGTTCGATCCCTGGCTCTGGTCGGGGTTGTGCAGAAGGCAATCAATTGATGTGTCTCTCTCACAACAATGTTTCTCTCTCTCTCCCTCCCTCCCATCTATCTAAAAATCAATGGAAGAATATCCTCAGGTGAGGATTAAAAATAAAAAAAGTACCATGGACTAGCTTGAACAACAAACACTTATTTCTCACAGTTCTGGAGGCTAAGTTAAGTTCAAGATCAAGGAATCGGCAGATTTGCCCGACCCGTGTGGCTCAGTGGTTGAGCATTGACCCATGCACCAAGAGGTCACCGTTTCTATTTCCCATCAGGGCACGTGCCCAGGTTGTGGGCCTGATCCCCAGTAGGGGGCATGCTGGAGGCAGCCAGTCGATGTTCTCTCTCATCGATGTTTCTATCTCTCTCTTCCTCTCCCTTCCTCTCTCTCTAAAATCAATAAAGAAAAAAAAAAGGAATCAGCAGATTGGGTGCCTGGTGAAAGCCCACTTCCTGACTCAGAGACACTGTCCTCCCCTGGTATCCTCGCGTGGCGGAAGGGGTGAGGACACTCTCTGGGGTCTCATTTATAAGGGCACTAATCCCAATCATTAGAGACCTACCTCATGACCTAATCATATCCAGAAGATCCCACCTCCTAACACCAGCACACAGGCTTAGGCTTTAACATGCATTTAGAAGGGAAACAGATTCAGTCTGCAGCAGAATGTGAAAGCAGGCATAGTCTCTGGGGTATCAAAAGTGCTCAGCGGCCCTGGCTGGTGTGGCTCAGTTGGTTGGGTGATGTCCCATGCACAGAAAGGTTGCTGGTTCAATTCCTGGTCAGGGCACGTACCCAACTTATAGGTTCGATCCCCAGTAGGGGGCATGTAGGAGGAAACTGACTGATGTTTGTCTCTCTCTCAACATCCATTTTAAAATATTTTTTAAAAAATAAATTACTTTCATTAAAAAAAAAGAAGTGCCCAGGAAATGTTATTTAAATCTGCTGGTAAGAATATAAGAGGTCAGAGCAGTTCTTCCCCCAGACACCGTTCCCCTCTTGACAGAGGATGAAATGTCGAAGCAGAAGGAGCTAGTGGAGGAGTTGCAGATATGAGTGACAGGTTGCTAGGGAGCTATGCCGCAGATTCTGACTCTGCAACTGAAGCCCTTCGGACAGACCTTGCCTTCCCACTGTCAAAACCTCCGCACACTTGAGTCCCCTCAATCGCTGACTTGCTTGGCTTCATTCTTAACTTACATTCCCGTATCATAACACCTGGAATTTAATAACCTTGGGCATGGACATGGCCCGAATACCCACCAGACCTGCCTCTACTTGTTCCCAGAATCCTCTCTGCTTCTAGCCATATGTGCCACAAGTGTATGCTGCCCCCTCGGGTCCTCCCTCTGCACCCCTCCAATCCATGGGAAGGCGGAACCACAGACATGAGGACAGCATAATGAGAAATCAGAGTCCCCAGCCTGGGGTGGCCTTCCTGCCAGTGCCCAGCAGAGCCCTTCTTTGGGGATCAAGCAGGGCCTCCCCTAGGAGGTGCAGGGGACTGTCAGAGGGAACGGCCTGCCCAGACATGTTTTTTATCCTGATTCCTTAGTCTAAACCTGAGGCACCATAATGGTCTTGTAAGGAAGACATAGTTATAGGAAACTAAAAAGTCATTTTCTTAGCACGAAAATGTTGACCCCACATCATCTACAGGTTGGTGCTTCAATTGATAACCAGCTGTCTCTCCTAAGAGACCTTGTCAGTTTCACTCAACGTTGTATTCCCAGACCTAGCACCTAGTAATAATTGATAAACATTTGAAGAATGTGTATGTAAATGAACAAACAAAAGAGAAAAACAGTGTGGATAGATAGAATTCACCTTGACAAAATAAAAGGTGCTCCTCCAGCATCGTGGGAGGAGAGCAGAGGATAGATGGGAATAGGAGGCAGCTCAAAGGTGCAGAGTTAGGCAGCTGAGGGAGTCTCCACAGATCTCTTTTACTTGATCTGGGAGCTGGGGGCTGGGGGGTTGGTAAGGGGTAATCTCCTGAAAGGCGCGGGTAGCAAAGAAGAGCAGAGAGGGTTGAGGAGAGAACTGCAGGTTTGACACAGTTAACCTCGAAAATGAGACTGGATGCCCACCAGGACTCCTGGAGGGATTGCTGGGCAGCAGGGTGGGCAGCCAATGCCATCAACCAAGAAATGATCAGACGGGGAGGAAGCCTAACTGAGGGCAATGTTATTAGAGGTCAGCTTCCAATGGAGCTAGCCATCTCATGTCTACAAGAATTTATCAGGTTCCTATTATGCACTGGACCTTGTGTTGCGTACAAAGGAAAATAGGAGAGCCCCTGACTTGGAGGAGCTAGAAAATGCATCCCATATGAGGGAGTCGTAAATGCCTAAGTAAAAAAACAGGGAGTCTCATGCTACGGCTCAACTGTGAATGCCAAGAATGCCAAGACCAAAGGTGTTTTCTCTTCTCTGTCTCCCTTTTTCTCTTTTAAACATAAATCACATTTCTGCTCCTTGTCCCTGTGCCCAGAATTCTTTTTCAGGGAGTATCACCTAAACGAGGCAGTCCTGGAATGCCACCTGGTGGCTCTCCAAGGTACTACATATTTCACTTCCAGAGGAAACGTTTCCAGATTGCTAAGAAAAATATTTATATGTATTGCCCAAAACATTGTAATATGTACCAGAAATACAATATATGCCATCACATTTCTTTCAATCTAATAAGAAAAATGTAATGGTTTATTAGGACTTATACTAATTTCTGAATTGAAAGCCCATATAAAAGCAAATTAAATGAGAAATAAGATCTGTTGACTGAATTATGGTTCCTTAAAGAAGAGAAGAGAACTTGTTAAATAAAAAATCCAATCCATGGAAACTGTTTTTCTTCTGGCCTACTCTCACCTTCTCTAGCTCTCCACGGTTTAACCTGACTGGACACTACAGAACACTACACAAAACACTACAGAAACTCCCGTCTTCAAAGTACCAAGGGGGAAGGCAACCATGAGCAGGGGAAAGAGTGTCAGGTTGAATTCAACAGTCTTGAACTCGAGTTCAGTAAAGCAGGTGGACTTGAGCAGGTCCTTTTATGTCTCTGAGCCTGTGTCCAGACTAGTAAAACAGAAATTAAAATGCCCATCCTTTGCCTTGGCTGGTTTGGCTCAGCAGTTAGAGCATTGGCCTTCAGACCAAAGGGTCTCAGGTTTAGTTCCCAGTCAAGGGCACATACCTGGGTTTGCAAGTTCGATCCCTGACCTGAGCCAGGGTCATGTGGGAGGCAACCAATCAATGTGTCTCCCATCCATCTCTCTCTCTCTCTCTCTCTCTCTCTCTCTCCCCCCCCTCCTCCCTCCCTTTCTGTCTGAAAATAAATGAAAAACTATCCTCCAGTGAGGATTAAAAAACAAATGCCCATCCTTCAAGCTGGTTATAAGGATTAAATAAGATAATAAAGTGGGAAACGCTTTCAAAGTGCTGATCAGTTTTGGGTGGGTAGTGTTATGAGCCATAGAAGGGTCCCTTCCAAGGAAGCCTCTCTTTCTCACTGGGAAGCCATCACTGACACAGGCAGGCAGGGAAACCCCTTGCAACAGTGGGGAACGGTAAAAGCAGAGCTGAGAGGTGAAGAGTAAAAGACTGGCCAGGGTCATCCTCGCCAATCTGGCACCTTAGTGTGAACTAGGAAAAAGCACCTCTCCTCAAGTTCAAAGGACTCTGTCAACATATCTCTGTACAACCTGGAAAACCTAAAGTCATAGGCCTTGAAAACAGGAGCAGAGGTGGCTGTGCCCTCTGCCATGTTCAGGGATCCTTCTTTTCTTTAAGCAAGTTTAAAATGGGTTTCCATCACTTGCCATTGGAGAAGGCCCGACTAATAATACAAACTGACCAACAGAGTGAAGGAGGACAGAGATCAGGGCCTGGATTCCAGGTTCTGGGGGCTTCTGTACATATTAAAATGACAGTGGGAAGGAGACTATAAGAACGCTATTTAAGCCCAGCCAGTGTGGCTCAGTGGTTAAGCACTGACCCATGTACCAAGAGGTCGCCAGTTCGATTCCCAGTCAGGGCAGATGCCCAGGCTGTGGGCCAGATCCCCAGGAGGGGACATGCAGGAGGCAGCCAATCGATGTTCTCTCTCATCAATGTTTCTATCTCTCTCTCCCTCTCCCTTCCTCTCTCTAAAATCAATAAAGAAAAAAATATTAATAAATTAAAAAGTAAAAAATAAAATGGAGATAATAACTCCCATCTCATAATGGCACTGTGACAGTTAATTGAAGTAATTTACATAAAGCTTCATTAGTGCCAGCACGTAGTTTCCACCACCAAACTTTCCTCCTAACCCCCCCTCCCCCCACCGTCAGAGCCCCTCCGTTAGCCTTGCTGAGCATGCAGAGGGCTGCAGGGGCTGGTGGACTGAGAACTGGGTTTGCGGGCCAGAGCCTTGCAGGGAGCCTTGCATTCCCGATGTGGCTTCAGCACTTCAACTGGGCCCAACACCCAGCCTGCCTGGCCCTCGATTTCTTCCTCTGTAACTGCAGAGGAAGGTGCCAGCCCTGCTCACCTCACAGGATGGATAGGAGCTTTAAGGGAGTCAATGTGGTTTGTAAATATCTGTAAAAATGAACACCATGAATAGTTCATGGGGAAGTAGCAGAGCAGGGCAGCCACTTAGAGTGCTACTTCCCCGGACAGTATTGCGTTTTTCTTGCAGTGCAAGGTAACCGGCCCAATTAGCCAACTGAATTGCATGAAGCTCATGTATTCAATCCTGTGCAAAGAATTGTTCATAAATAACCCTTCTTCCTCTGTGCTACCAGATACACGGGTTGAACATTTTTTGGTACATTCATTCCATAAATCTTTATCGAGCTCCTGACATTTGAAAGGGGCTCTAGTATTCATCTTTTGTAGGATATATTTTAGTCTCATTAGTAACTTAGTTGACTGTCACCTCCTACTGGCTAGACTGAGCTTTTTGAGGACAAATCGAATCCAGGCAAGGCTCAGTGTCTGTTGACTGAACAAATGACCCCAAACTGAACACTTCTCAAATAACATAGCTGCCAGAAGTTGCTTCTCTCTGACCATTAACTATACTCATAGTGGCTGCTTGTCACCTGGTCAGGCCTAGGCAGGGAACTGGACTCAGCATGTTTCCATCATCCCAAACACACGACTCCTTACCCTCCAGTTGTCTGAGCAGTCTCTAGGCCCTAGCCTGGCACCAGACCCCAGGTGGGCCCAGGGAAGTGCCATCTCTGTAAGCACAGCCTGGCACCTGCCCAACCAACATGTTAGCTCTCCCGTCCCTTTGCAGCCCACAAGGCTCAAGGACCATTAGGGCTGGCTGGGGCCTGTGATATTGATGAGGGATGCTCTCAACACCACTCCGCTTTGCTTCCTGGACATCAGCCTTCCAAGAGCGACACAGATCTCGTGGCAAATGCACTTCCCTCCCATCCTAGGTCATTCCAGGCCTGCCCGCTGGATGGGTAGCATGGGAAGGACTTGGCTTCTCTCCCTTGCTTTCCTCCCCATGCTTCCTTCATCTCCACCTCCATCCTCCCTCCCCCCCCCTTGTCCCCATTTCACTTTCTTTTTTGTCCCCTCCCCACGCACCTCTTCTTCCTCTGTTTCTTTATGACGGTTCCTGCTTTCTCATTGTCCCTCTCCTTTACTCAGCACCTACCCCCTTTCCTTCACTGTCTGTCTATTTCTCTTTGTCTGATTTCGTCTCTCTGCCGCTCGGCCTCTTTCCGTCTGTCTTCCTGTCTCTGTCTCCCTTTCTGTGTCCTCTCTCTGCCCGCCTCCCTCCTTCTCCACTCCTACCTCCTCACCCTGGTCTAGCAGCTATCACTGAGGAAGGAGAGTTCCAGGCACAAGAAAAGTCCGGTTCTAATGGGACACACAGAGCGGGGTAATCGGAGGAGTCTGGGGAGGTATTCGAAATTATCTATTAGACAGGCTTGAAACCAGGCTGAGAGAGTTTTCCCCCCAAAATAAAACACAATAAGGGACCACTTCACACTCAAAAGACCGGCTACCATTCGACTTGACAAATGTTGGCAAGGAAGTACAAACCACTGGCTATTTCATACATTGCTAGTAGGAGTGTAAAATGTCACAAATACTTTAAAAATTGTCCTTTTCTTTTCTCATAAAGTTCAACATACATCTGCCCTATGTCCCTGAAATTCCATTCTTTGGTATTAACCCAAGAGAAGTGAAAACCTGTGATCATGTAAAGACAAAACATGAATATTCATAGTAGCTTTATTCATAATAGCCAAAATCTGGGGAATACTCAAATGCCTGTCAATAAGAAAATGGATAAATAACCATGGTATATTTATACTACTCAGCAAATACTACTCAGCATAAAAAGAAACAAACATGCCTGGCCAGTGTCGCTCAGTGGTTGAGCATCGACCCCTGCACCAAGAGGTGACTGGTTCGATTCCTGGTCAGGGCACATGCCCAAGTTGTGGGCCCGATCCCCAGTGGGGGGCATGCAGGAGACAGCCAGTTGATGTTCTCTCTCATCGATGTTTCTATCTCCCTCTCCCTTCCCTCCTCTCTAAAATTCAATTAAGAAAAAATTTAAAAAGAAACGCATATGCAACGTGATGATGAATCTCTAAAACATTGTGTTGAATGAAAGAAGCCAAACACAAAAGAACATGATTCCATTTATATGAAATTCAAAAATAGATATATTGTCCCAGTTGAACTTGTTGCAACTTTGTGAGGCACCGAAACAGAGGGCCATCTTTCTGTGTCATTAAAACTAATCTACTGTGATAAGAATGAGAGAGGCCATCGTGTGGAACTGGCAGAGAGGCGGGCCGGAGAGAGACTGACTGGAGGGAGGCGTGAAGCAACTTTCTCAGATGATAGAAGTGTGCGATTATTTTGGATGGCAGTCCCAGCAATGTATACATATATCAAATCTTCTTGAACTGGTCCGGCTGGAGCGGCTCAGTGGATTGAGCATCCTCCCTTGGACTGAGAGGTCCCTGTTCTGTTCCCAGGCAGGGCACATGCCAGGGTTGTGGGCTTGATCCTCAGTAGGGGGCATGCAGGAGGCAGCCAATTGATGTTTCTCTCTTGCAACAATATTTCTATCTCTCTCCCTTTCTCTCTCTAAAAAAATCAATAAAAACATTTTTTTAATCCTCACCAGAGGACATTTTTGCATTTATCTTCAGATAGAGTGGGAGGGAGAGAGGGAGAAAGAGAGAGAGAGAAAAACATCAATGCAAGAGAGACACATCAACTGGTTGCCACCCACAGGACTCCAACCAGGGCTGGGGACAGACTGCAACCGAGGTACATGCCCTTATCGAGAACTGAACCTGAGTCTCTCTGGTCCGCAGGCCGACGCTCTAACCGCTGAGCCAAACCGGCCAGGGCTAAAAACATATTTTTTAAAAAATAATTTATTGAACTGGATACTAATAATCTGTGCATTCTATTGTATGTAACTTGTGCTTATAAATAATTTATTGAACTGGATACTTATAATCTGTGCATTCTATTGTATGTAACTTGTGCTTATTTTTTTGAATCACCTGTGATTACATAAACCACAGAAAGATACTACTATACGTCATCTGAAGATGGTGATCAATTTTGCAGAACCAAACACCAGGATATATGGTCTCACAGATTCATATGTACTTAGAGGAACAACGGAGGAGCATATTTAAAGCTAGAACTGTCCTCAAAAATGAGAACTGTATAATGATATATGGTGGTCATAAAGCCAGGACACTAAACACACATCATTTGCTTCTCTTGGAAGAGAAAAATAGCTCTTAAGGTCTTGAGAAAATAGACTGGTGGGTTTTTTCCCGGAGTGACATATGCACTGTCCAGCAACTGCTCATGTTTCCGGCCCCACACTTTGCTAGGATTTCTAAAGAGGTGTCCATATCCAGCTTGTTCATAATAGTATCCCCAGCACTTAGCAGAGTTTCATTCCACCAGTGTTCTCTATCTGCCATGTGTCAGGCCCTGTGCAAATAAGGAGGCTCTCCGTAAACACTTCTTGGATGGATGGATGGATGGATGGATGGATGGATGGATGGATGAATGATGGGTGGTGGATAAATGAATGGTGGTGGGTGGATAGGTGGATGGTGGATAGATGATGGACGGATGATGGAAGGAATATCACTGACACTCAGAGCACTAGCCTGTGGCTTCCCTGTCCCCTCTTCACTCCTCTCCCCTCAGGCTGTCATTTCACTTTCCTAAAGCCTTCTTCTCCTTTCCCGTGGAGTCATTAGATGGTCCCACTTGGTCCTCAGGCAACAGCTAGTACTGTCCCTGGCTCCTGCCACTCAGCATCCAGCTGAATTTTGAGTCAATACAGTAAACTGGGTGTGAACGGAAGGAGGCTGCCTTTGTTGGCCATTATTTACCTCTAAGCGTGTGCACTCCCACTGCCTCTCTCTCTCTCTCTCTCTCTCTCTCTCTCTCTCTCTCCCTCTCTCTCTCTCTCTCTCTCTCCTTCCCTCCCTCCTTCGCTCCCTCCCTCTGTCTGTCTGTCTCTCTCCCTCTCTCTCTTTCCAACTCCTTGGGAACTGGTTCCACCAGAGTGCAGCCAGCCAGCTCCAGGGACTGGCGGGAGCCAGAGGAGGAGGAGAGAGGAGGCTGGCGGCGGGAGCGGCGGCGGCAGCGCCCAGCGGGCCGCGCAGCGGGCAGCCCATGCCCGGCGAGCCGCCCCTGCCCGGGCGCCGCCCGGGGCTTGCTCATGAGGCCTCTACGGAGCCGGAGGAGGCAGCGCCGCGGCATCTCCCTGGGAGTCCTCGCGCTCTGCCTGGCGGCCGCCTGCAGCCTGCAGAGTAAGCTGGGGCGGGGCGGGCGGGGCGGGCGGGTCCCGGGAGGCTGCCGCCGGCCCTCGCCCCCCGCCCCCGCCCCGCGGCGGGCCCTCCGGGCGGGCAGGGAGCGCGGCCCAGGGCCCCAGGCAAAGCGGTGTCCCGGGCCGCCCCCTGGGTGAGCGCCGCCCGGCCGGGCGTTATCGGAGCCGGAAGCCGGAGGTCACCGGCTCCGGGCGGGGCGGCGCCGCCTCTGCCCTGCTTTCCAGTCCTTTTTCCTGGAATCACCAGACTGCACCGAGGTGTCGGAGACCTCAGGGTCACGGCCCCGCCCCTACTGCTGGGCCCCCCTTTTCCCGGGCACCAGCAGGCACCAGCATGTTCCTTACGTCCCTCGGACCACCCAGACAAACCCACAGCAGACTTTCTTTAAAAAGGGTTCTGGGGGCTTGGGTTGGGTGTTGGGGCCTGAATGCAGGGTGGTCCTCCCCTCTGCACCGAGCGGAGGGTCCCCGTGGGAGGTGAAGCTGAATGCGCCGCACAGCCGCACAGACTCCCCTACAGAAGAGACAACAGATTACAATGCAGTCTGACTTTCTGGTTTAATCATCATCGTTATTATCATTTCCATTTTACAGATTAGTCAACTGAAGTTTAAAGAGTGACCAGTGCAGGGCCACTGGAGGTGTGGGGACCACTAGTCAGAGGCAGCACTTGTTAAGCCTCTGCGCCTTCACCATCCCTCAGACTTTACAAGGCTTCTATCATCTAATCCCCTGGTAACCCTGAGAAATAAGTGGTACTCATCCCTGTTCCACAAGTGAGGAAACTGAGGCGCAGAGAGGTTGTTACTTGCACAGTCTCCGGCTAGCCAGGGGTAGAGCTAGGATTAAACCTGGGCAATCTAGCACTTTTGACCTTTATGCCTTCCTGACTCATGCCCAGCTTTGGAGGGTGCAGTCTCAGAAGCCCAGAAAGACTGGCATAAGGCATGTGCATCTGGCTGTCTGTGGGGCAAGAAAGAGGTGTTGCGAGTCCATCAGGTGGGTAGGTGTGTTTGGAGTTGCAGTGACCTTTCCTATTGTTTTTCAACCCTCCAGCACGTATTTCCAACCACCCTTCTCAGGCAACATCTGTACAGATATCCCTGCCTTTCAAGGGCCTGCCATCCACTACTCGCTCGCTCAGGGCACCACCTGCCTGCAAGAAGCAGGCCACGCTGGGTACTGGAGATAGCATGGTTCACAGTCTTGTCCTCAGACAAGCAAACAGCAGAGCCAGCTTGGGGTGATGAGCCCTGAGAGACTCAAAACCAGACGAGGGGAAACAGGGCAAGGCCCCCAGAGGGCCCCACATGTCTCCGGACCTGACGGATGAACAGGAACAACCAGAGAAATGGGACAGAGAAAATACAGGGTGTCCTAGACAGAGGACACATGTGCAAAACCTGGAGGACAGGTAAAAGTTTTGCAATTCACCCCTCAATAGCTGGCTCCTCCACAGCTGTGAGCTCCAGAAAAGCTGGCACTCTTCCAGCGCCGGGCCCCTAGCACTTACCCAGCGCTAGCCAGGCCCCACCCCTTGCAAGACAGTGACTGCATGTGCACCTGCCTGAATGAGGCCCGCATTTCAGGGCCAGCCTTGATGATGCAGAGTGGGCTCCCTCTCACCAGCTCCCTCCATGTTCTGCCTTTTCAGTCTCTGAAAAGCTGCCACCCAGAAAGTCTGATGTTCATTACGAACACTGAAGTTCTGTTAAAGCACACCCCACAAACACGAACACACAAACAGCCTGCATCTGAAGCCTTTTCTCTATAAATAGGACTGTTATGGACTGAATGTTTGTGTCCCCCTGGAATTTATATGTTGAAGCCCTAACCCCTGGGATGTGATGGTGTTTGGAGGTAGGACCTTTGGAAGGTAATTAGGTTTAGATGAGGTCATAGGGATGGGACTTCCATGATAGGATCCGTGTCCTTATAAAAAGAGGAAGATGCCAGAGTTTGCCCCTCCGCCGTGTGATGATACAGCAGGAAGGTGGCTGTCTGCAAGCCAGGAAGAGAGCCCTCACTAAGAACTGAGTCTGTTGGAAGACTTAATCTTAGACTGCTCCAGAACTGTGAGAAATAACTGTCTTGTTAAGCCCGCAGCCTTTGGTGATTTGTTAAGGCTGGCCCCTCAGGAAGCTGGCAGGCCTCCTGCAGCAGGCCAGGCTGCGTGCCTTTCTAGGACCCCTGTTCGTTTCGTTCTCAGCTCTCAGCATGGTAAGTTAGCCATCAGGGCTATGAGTATCTAGTTCTCCTCCTCATTTGGAAGCAGATGATCAGAGACTGAAGTAGGACAGTTTAGTTAATGGTCGGGGCGTTGTCTGCTTATTCTCTGTGTTCCAACCCCAGCTTCTGAGAAGCAGCCTGCTCCCCCAACACACACACACACACACACACACACACACACACACACAAATACACACGTGAATCTCCTCTAACATTCCACTTTACCAGGAGGACCTGGCCTCACTGAGCCACTCCCAGCCCAGTGCCCAAGGGAGCAGAGGAACAGAGCAGGAGCTCAGTCTGGGTCTGAGGGCAGGTTGGGAGCTGCCAGTTCTTAATGGAGCTATGGGTTCTAGACTTAGCTGGGGGTAGGATGGGTGGGGAGGAGAGAGAGGGCCAGTGTCGGAGGAATTCCCTTGTGGCCCCTGGGGAAATGCCCAGATCCATCGCTCCAGGACAAGGCTCCAATGGTCACCCAGTGCTGCACCCATGTGGAACATGTTTACTGAGCCCCTACTGTGCACCCGGCTCTGCACTGGTCCAGATGAAACACAGACAGATGAGGTGTGGTCTGTCTCTGCACTGAACTTGCAGATTTATAGACAATGATCTGCGTACATATAAATGTATCCACCCCAAAAAAGTGGTTTTGGAGTATGTTTTTAAATCATGCAATCATGCTGTAATTGTTATCCAGCAGCTAAACACCAATTGTTTTTAGCTCTATCCTCATTGATAAGCAGAGATCTAGCTCATCCCTCTCAGCCTCTATGTTTATGTCATCATATAAATGTGCTGATTTTTATTTAGCCAGCTTCCTACTCGTAGATATTTAAGATTTACATTTTTAGCCCTCACTCGGGGGAGGGCAGACCCCTAATACATGGTGATGAGTGTAGTGTTAGTGACGTGCACATCGTATGGAGGGTGTGGAAGGCTGGGGCCACCCCCAGGCTGACAGGCACCCCCTGCACCTGCACCTCCTCCCCACAGGGTTAATGTACAAAAAACTGCCTAGAGGATTAAATTGAAGCTATTGAGGGAGATGGCATCAACCAGAGAGTCACCAAATGTCTTCATTCTGATCTCCAAGGGAGTCCTGATGTACTCCCTACTTGTCTGGGAAGGGGCTGCAGTCAGGAGACCCTTCTTTCTCCATTATCCCCAGCACCTAGGACACCCATACATATCATCCGCTGTAAGACTTTAAAAATGTATTTTAATATGTCAGGAAGCATGTTATAAATCAATAGCTTTGCTGTGATCTCCGTCGGCCTGGACTGAAGTTGAGTCCTTTCTGAGAGGACGGGTGCAGCTTCTGCGAGTCACCATGAGGCAGCCCACCTGGGGAGCAGGAAGGGTTTCAGGGAGGTGACGCCGAGTCGTGAAAGATGAGCAAGTGTATACAGCAGGACAGGGTGGAGAAGCAAATTCTCGGCATACTGCTAGTGCTCAAACATCAGGTGCACTGCTCGTCATGGGTCCTGGCTGAGTCTGGATGTGCCAAGCAAAAGAAGTGGAAGTGGGGTGCTGCCTTAGGCACATCCTGGGATTTAGCTGGTACCCCACGACACTGCACCGCCATAGCCCAGTGCTCTCAGGCCTTGGTCTGCCTGTTCATGGCTTTTCCCTGGAAAATGGGCTTGGGCTAGGATTTATTGACTTCTCCAGCAGAAATGGGAGTAGGAGAGAGGCATAATTGGCAAGTTCAAAGTTGGAAAATGATTGTCTCCCATAACTGGTTTGCTGGGCTAGGAAGGAACCAGTCAGCCCTGTGGGCAAAGGGGAGGTGACACACTGAACTGTAGAGAGCACAGGATATCCTTGCCACATGGGGTCCAGGAAGCACAGTGGTCTTTATCCCGGCTGAGGGCACCCCAGAGGAGCCCAGCTGCTCTGGGGCTTCCTGGGGAACCCTCGGCCAGCAGAAGGGGAAGGGCCTGGGGACCGGTCCCAGCCCCAGTGCTGATGGTAAGCCCTGTGTGAGGACACGCCCCTTCTCTGGGCACACAGGACAAGGGCGTGGGCTGGCTTAGTGCTTCTGAGTCGAGGCTGCACCTTGGATCCTCCTGGGGGCTTGTAAGACCCGCAGATGCCCACGACCCACCCAAGACGGTTAAATCGCTGTCTCTGAGGGCAGGCCCTGCTCTCCTGTTTCGCATTTAAGTTCCTGCGGTGAGTGTAACGTGGCCACAGGCCGAGCGCTCCTGGCTGGCCACTTCCACGTCCCTGTGTCAGGCTCGTCCGTCCTGTGAAACTGCGTGTCAGGAAGTAAGCACATTTCTCCCCTTCTCTTCTCAGAACTGCACTGTGTGTAGTGGAGTCTCGCCTGTGTCTTATTTGTTTTGTTTTTTGTTAATCCTCACCTGAGGATATTTTTTCCCATTGATTTTTAAAGAGAGTGGGAGGAAGGTGGAAGGAAGGGAGAGAGGGGGAGACAGAAAATAAAAACAACATCAATGTGAGAGAGACATATCGATCAGTTGCTTGCCTCCCACACACGCCCCACCCGGTGCTGGGGATTGAACCTGAAACCCAGGAACGTGCCCTTGACTGGGAATCAAACCTGCGACCCTTCAGTGCACGGTCCTTTGCTCTAACCGCTGAGCCACATGGGCCAGGGCTTATTTGTGGTTCTACCCTGACAGCTATAGATCCTTTCCTACCAGGCTCAGGGCAGGAGACAGGCTGCTTCTCTTTGAAGTTTGGTTTTGTTCAATAAATGGTTCCTGAGCACCTGCTGTGTGAGGGACACCAAGCCAGGAGCCAGAGCCACTCAGCACGGTCCTGCAGGGGAGGTCACATGGCACAGAGGGGCAGTCAGATGCCCTGGGAGCACCGAGAAGGGCATTTAGCTCAGTTCAGAGTTGGGCAGAGGCTTCTCGAAGAAGAAGCCTTGCAGGCAAAGTAGGAGGTGACCAGGTGTGAAAGAAAAGAGCAGCAAGAAATGAGCCCAGACACAGCGTGGCCATTTCCTCTCCCTCTGGGCCAGCAGCAGGGTGACAATTCTCTGGTAGCAACAGGTTTTTCAACTCTTGCCAGTTCCTTCATATTCAATCTGGTAAGTCCTTTGACAGTCAAAGAAATGGGACTTGGGAAGGTCTTGGTGACAGGTGGAAGGTTCAGGAAGTTTCTCTGATGACCCTTATGCTAGTGCTAAAGAATCAGGAGGAAAATGTAGGTCCCTTGGCACCAGGGCCTGGCCAGGGGATGCAACGCGAGGCTCTTCTGACCTTTGCCCTTGTGCACGGATGTGCCATCCCTGCCCCGCTCCCTGGGGGGCAGGACCACATCTTTTGGAAGCCCACGCCCAGAAGCAGAATACCAGACCTGCTCTTCCTCCCGCCGTCCGCCAACCCTTCCACACTCTTCGGGGTGGGATTCCAGGGACCTTGAAGCAGGACTGTCTCTCTATGTCAGGTAGACTGACATTTCGATCTGACAGCCTCAGTGCGAAGGGGTCATCTGTCATGTCACCCACTGCCGGAGGCTGGCGACTCGGACCTGAGCACGCGACGCGTGCTTGCCTGCTCTCTCTAGTGGGGCAGGTGGGCAGTCACTCGTCTGACACGGGGCAAGGCAGGCTGTGGGCTGTGCTGTGGGAGCCTGGCGGGCCTGGCAGAGGAGGTGACATTGAAAATGGGCCTTGACGAGTGAGCAGAAGCCTGAGAATGAGGAGGGAGAGGGGATAAAGGTCTAGTGGGGGGTGGTCCATAGTGTGGTACAACTGCTCCTGGGGATTGGAGGGGTCTTGGGAGAGGAATATGGAAAAGAAAGTTGAAACCAGATTATCGAGGTCTTTCGGAGCCCAGGGAGACACAGCCAAGTGTATGGTTTGGAAAGATCGCTAATCAGAGCCTGCAGCCAACTGAAGAAAAGAAAAGCCAGTGTGTCTCCTGAGCTTTTAAAATCATTCAAAACAATTTTAGTGCACTTCCCTTTATTGTGCTTCACGGATGTTGTGTTTTTTACAACTTGAAGGCAAGACCCTCCACTAGCATAAAGAGTATGGCTCGCTTTATTGTAACAGTTACTTTATTGCTGTGGTTGGAACCTAACCCACAATGTCCCTGAGGTATGCCTGTTCAAGACAACAATCTCTGTGATTGTTTATTGAGCACCTACTTTGTGCCAGGCACTGTAACGGCTGCTTTCATTCATCTTCACAGCAATCCTGCAGATGGGTGCTCTTAGTCCCCATTTGATAGAGGAGGAAACTGTGGCTCAGAGAAGTTGAGGGACTTGCCTAAAGATATCCATTCATTCAGCAAGTGCCCACAGTGCCCACAGTTGGCTAGGCCCTGGCGATTCGATGGCAAACAAGATGGGCCAGCCCCTGTGTTCACAGCTCACAGTGATTTAGGAGGATGAACCATTAATCAAGAAGAATTACAACGGACTGGGATAAGTATGTTGATAAAGAACAGGGAGCCATGGAAACACAGAGCTGGGCCCCGTTACCTGGTGCTGAGAGGCCGTGGACGGCTTCCTGGAAGAGGTGATGTTTTCACTAAGACCTAGAGGATGAAAATGAATTGGCTCTTGAGTTTCCTTTGAAGGAATAGCTTTGTGCTCTAACCGTGGTACCCAGTTATGTGTGCTTGAAGTATCTTTTGATCACGCTACGCCCCTCTTCCTTCCACGTGCCTTCAGGCATCCTATAAAGTCCTCCCGGAAGAACTGTTGGGAGGTCACGCTACCTCATTTCTTTCTTTGTCCTCCTGTTCCACACACATTTCTGCAGAGGTGTCCGAGGAGGCTCCAGCCTTCCAGTTTCCCAGGCTGGCGACTGGCCCAGGCCTGACTGTAAGTCCTATAGCCCAGCTCTGCAGAGGGCAAACCAGCAGGCCCCACCCCCTGTGCTGTGCAGGGCCAGGCAGCTGCCTGCCATGTATGGCTTCCTTGGCATCTGAAGAGAACAGGGCAGTGACTTCACCGTAGCCCGGGGCCATTCAGAGAGTTCAGCTCTCCAGCAAGGGTGGCTCTTGCTTAAGGTATAAAGATTCGAGAAGGAATTCTGCAGGGAAGAATTTCAGGTTGCTCAGGCTTTGCCACACTTCCAGAAAAGAATAGCAGATTTTCAAATGCTCATTCCAGTCCTCTACCTACTCAGTGCTTTGGGGCTGGAGGAACCAGCCGCCTCCGCCCAACCCTCCATCTCCCAGTCTCAGAGCTACAGCTTCAGTCCCTGGAGCAATTCCAGCTGCTGCGGGCAGCCCCTGGGAATGGGGGTTCGCTACCTCAGTAAGCAACTCGATCAATGCATCTTCAAAGAATTCTTAATAATCGCTAATATTTACAGAGTGATCACCAAGCGTTAGAAACCAATGAGCTCCTCACAGGTATTGTCTCACTTAAACTTTATTCTGGCACCCGTGCCCCTGAACAAGTCAGCAGGCTGGGAAAGACTTGTTTTATTAGTCTTTTCAAACATATGCATAGCTCACATTTATTGTTTACTATTAGAAGAGTTTGGGATCTTTATTTAGAAGTTTGGTGATGTTTTTGTGAAGTAAGCGGTAGGAACTTAACTCTTGTTTATATCAGTTAATTAGCCTATGATAAAATTGGTTTCCTTAAATGTCATTTCAGTTAAAGTCACAATTTCCAAGAGACTATCACTGACATGAAGTAAGGACTTATTATACTTATTTCATAGATCTGGTAACTGAGACTGAAAGAAACTATTTATCCCAGGTCACACAGCTGTCGGACCCAAATTCTGAACACAAGTCTGTCTGAATCCAGGGTCCGTAAATGCATTCGTTGTACATACCCTGTCTCAATTCTGTTCACCGGAACTGTTATCCTTTCCATCTTTACCCACTGGTCCGCATTTGGGCAATGGCCAGGTGTCCCAAGTCTTCCCTTCTCCAAGATGAGAAGTTCTGCAGCTGAGGCCGGTCCCAGCCTAGCAGAAGTGGTGTTAGCAGTGCTGGAGAAGGAGAGGAGGGACCAGCCTGCAGGGATGCTGGGAGCATCCTCAGTGCCCCCTTTTCCGGCAGGTCTTGCAGAATCGTTACTGCTGAGGTTGAAATAGTGTGGTCCTGGGACCAGCAGCAGCATTACCTAGAAACTTGTTACAAATGCAAACTCTGGGCCTCATCTCGGACCTACAGAATTAGAAACTGAGGCTGAGGCCCAGAGATTGTGTTTAGCAAGGGCCCCGGGTGATTCCGATGCAGTTAAATGCTGAGAAGTGCCGTGTCATAGCACGGAGAGGAGGAGAGGCAGATGGAATTACTCAGCTCACCTGTTCCTGGATTCCAGAGGCCACTCTGCAGCGGCTCTGAGGAAAGACTGGGCTGAGCTGGGTGGCGCCCAAGTAACTAATAATGAACTTCCACGGGGAGCAGGTAACGCTGAGTTGGTGCCCTGCAAACGGAGGGCCCCTTTGCCTCCATTCCCAAGTGCTCATCGAAGGGAATGAGACTGGACTCAAATCTCATGGCCTGGAATCAGGGCTTCCTCTGGGTGACAAATCAGGGAAGGGAGTTCCCCTGCCCCCTGGAACTGTTCCTGCTCACACTCTCTCACCCGTATGTGTTTCGGTTTGTTTTTACCGAATCATTGACAGCAAGCCATGATGATTCCTAATTACAAGTGAGAAAACAGTGGGCCAGAGAGGTAAAGGGATTTGAGCGATCACCCCATTCGGGTGTGTGCGGCCAAAATAGAGCCTGGGCCTCTTGGTTCCACGGAGTGTGCATGGGGTGGCCTCCCAGGCCTTCCCCAGACAGCATCTTGCCCTCCTCTGCCACCCTCTGCTCCCACAGGCAGGTAGGGGAAGGGGGATCCGGCTTCTCACCAAGCCTGCTGAGCATCCTCTCTGCTGGCAGAGAAGGCGCTGAGAAGACACCAGGTGAGTGTGGTGACCCAGAAGCCACCAGGGCGTTTCAAGCGGGCGAGATTGGTGAGCAGTGTCCCAGGAGGAGATCATCTACTGAGAAGGAGGAGGAATTTGTAGGTCCAAAGAGATGGAGGGATCTTGTCTTAGTAATTGTAGAAAAAAGAGGAGTAAATGCATGTGGAAACATGGGAAGGTTGGCAGAATGGAGAGCCTCCTTGAATTTGGCGACCTTGAAGGCGCGCTGGAAACAGAGGGCTTCGCTGTTCTGGGGAGCGTCGTGTGGGCCCTTCTTCGGCCGCGTGGACACTCCGGTTTGGGCAGAGAGGAATAGAGAGAGCTTGATCCAGAGGCCACGAAGTTTAAACACTTGAAGGACTGCTTGAGACATGATGGACTTGCAACCAAGGCTGGATAGGGAGAGAGGAGGACTGGGAAATCAGAGAGGATCACTGTGTAGGACGGAGGAGCCAGTGGGAGAGGCTGAGCAGTGAACAGGAGGGAGAGGAGGTTGTGGTCCCAGCGGGCTGCTTCACAGGAGGCCGAGGTAGACGGAGGGAGAGTGTTCTTGTAGAAGAGGGTGCTGGATGGATTGTCCACGGGACGCTGGAGCTAGGAGACAGAACGCCCACATTGTTGAGAAGAGGGGCGTGGAATAACCTCAAGGGAACAGGATATGTATCTCTCTCAAAAGGGTGGAGGACTGAAAGTCTGAGCCAGTGTTATCCAATAGCAATGTAGTGTGAGCTGCACACGCAAGCCACGTATGTAATTTTAAATTTTCTAGTGGCCACATTAATTTCACCTGCTTCTTTTCACTTTTTAATATTAATAATATATTTTGTTTAACCCAATATATCCAAAGTATCACTTCAACATGTAATCAGTGTAAAGATAATGAATGAGCTATTTTACGTTCTAACATACTAAGTACTAAGCCTTCGAAATCTGATGTGTACTCGATACTTAGAGTACAGTCTGGACTGGCCAGTTTCACACGCTCACTAGCTCTGTGTGCTTAGCAGCTACTGTATCGGAAAGCTCAGGTCTAGAGTCTTGCTTTTTGTCCCATCTATCTCCCAAGTCTGTGCCAGCATGGAGCAATGTGCGCGTTTGGGAAACAAAATAAGTGAGAAACTTCACCTCCATACCAGAGTGCCTTATCTTTAAAAAAAAAAAAAAAAAAAAAAATATTTATTTATTTACTTACCTATTTATTTATATCCTCACCTGAGGACATTTTTTGCATTTATCTTAAGATAGGCCCGGAGAGCCCTGGCCGGTTTGGCTCAGCGGTTAGAGCGTTGGCCTGCGGTCCTGAGAGACCCGGGTTCGGTTCCCGCTAAGGGCGCGTACCTCAGTTGCAGTTTGTCCCCGGCCCTGGTTGGTTGTGCGGGTGGCAGCCACTCGATGTGTTCCTTTCACATCGATGTTTCTCTCTCTCTCTCTGTTCCTCTCTGTCCCTCCCACTCTACCTGAACAAAAAATGGAAAAATGTCCTCGGGTGAGGATAAAAAAAAAAAAAAAGATAGGGCCGGAGGGAGAGAGGGAGGAAGAGAGAGAGAGAAACATCAATGTGAGAGAGACACATTGAGTGGCTGCCACCCACACAACCCCAAATGGGGCCAGGGACAAGCTGCAACCAAGGTACATGCCCTTAGTGGGAACTAAACCTGGGACTCTGGTCCACGGGCCAACACTCTAGCTGCTGAGCCAAACCGGCCAGGGCCAGAGTGCCTTATCTTATTGGAGGCAACGGGGGCAGTGAAAAGAGACTTGAGTTCCAGGCTCAGCTCTCATCTTCTACGTGGGCACTTTTATGTTACACCTCTGAGTCTCAGTGGTCTTACTTGCCCTGTGCATCTCTTCCATTTGGCTGTTCCTGAGTTGTATTCTTTTTTTTTTTTTCTTTATTGATTTTAGAGAGAGGAAGGGAGAGAGAGAAATAGAAACATGAATGAGAGAGAACATCAATTGGCTGCCTCCTGCATGCCCCCCGCTGGGGATCGGGCCCACAAACTGGGCATGTGCCCTGACTGGGAATGGAACTAGCGACCTCTTGGTGAATGGGTCGATGCTCAATTACTGAGCCACATCAGCCGGGCCTGCGTTGTATTCTTGATAATAAACTGGTAATAGTTTTCTCAGTGAACAAATAAGCAAGTACTTGTGAAGCAAAATGTATAATTTCTTAACCCAAGGTTTCCTGCTTGCTTCACAGGTCGAAATAATATTTAAATACTTCATCAGTTGTGTGAATATGAATTGATAACATTTTCAAACATGAAGAAACTGGGGCCCAGACCCTGTTTGGGGTTGGCATGCATTTATTTTTAGGATTGCACTATTTTTATTTTTTAAGTCATTCATAAACTTCCTAAAATATTTCAACTGTCCAAAAGGGTCTCTAGAGAAAATGTAAAGCCTTCCTCCACCCCTGACACCCAGTCTCCTCCCCGGAGACAACCACAGCTCCTGGTTTGGGATGTGTCCTTGCAGAAGTGTTCTGTGTGTGTCTATGGGTAAGTGTGTGCATGTATACATTCATTACTCAAATGAAAACATTCTCCACACATCGTTCTGCCTTGTGCTTGTTCATTATTTTTGAGATTATCTCATTCCAATGCATATAGATCTTCCTCATTTTTAATGTCTCTGTAGTATACTGAAGTATGAACATTGATAATTCAAAGTATGACTATTGATCATTTATTTAACTGGTTATGACATAATAAAAAATAGATGGTCTCTGCTTCTGGTTCTTGAGACAGAGCTCCTCAAACCCTAGTAATTTCCTGAGTGATGGGAACATCTTTTGTTACAGTATTTGGTCTGAGTGCCCGGTTTCTGACACACTGCCTTTAAAACCCTTGGAATCAACAGCCTGATAAGTGTGTTTTTGTTTGTTAATGAGGAGACACTGGAAGATGAGGGCCAGTTGGCAGAGGAACTGAGTGTGTGATTAGAGGGTGGAAACTTTGTCTCACTCCCCTGACCTCCTGGTCCCTGAAGGGATAGGGGCTGGGAACCGAGTTAATCATCAATAGCCAATGATCTCATTCAATCATGCCTATGTAATGGAACCTCCCCCTCAACTCTACTCCCCCCCACAACTCCCAAATTAAAGGAGTTCAGAGAGCTGCTGGGTTGGTGAACACATCCAGGTCCTGGGAGGGAGGGGCACCCAGAGAGGGTATGGAGGCTCCCTGCCCTTCCCACATACCTTGCCCTGTGCATCTCTTCCATGTGGCTGTTCCTGGGTTGTGTCCTCCGCAGGAAACTGGTAATAGTAAGTAAAGTGTTTTCCTGAGTTCTGTGAGCTGTTCTAGAAAATTATCAAACCTGAGGAGGGGGTCGTGGGAAACCGTGATGTGTGGCCAGACGGTCAGGTCAGGACTTGTGATTGGCATCTGAAGTGGGGGACAGCCTGGTGGGACAGAGCCCTTACCTGTGGGGTCTGTGCTGACTCCAGGTAGCTGGTATCGTAAGTGTTGTGAGTAGAGTAGGAAACAGTTTTCCTTTACCAGTGAACACATAGGTTGTCTCCAGCCTTTGCTACTACAATGGGCTCTGTCATGCTTCAGTGACAATCCTTACACTTATATCTTTGCATCCATGCACCCTTATTACTAGTAAGATACGTTTCTAAAAGTGGGATTCTGGGTCAAGAGGTATGTGCTATATAAATAATTCTCTAGATTTCATCTTATTGCCCTCTAAGCAGGTTACACCCATTTACAGTCCCCAAGGTAATGTCTGAGTATCACTTCTGCACACTTCCTGACCACACAATGTTATCAAACCTCTTCATCTTGAGCAGTCTGATAGCGGCAAGTCATTCAAATTCTCCAATGGGGCTGTGATAATTCTGTGTGACATCTAGTAGCTAACAGGTGCTACCAATGGGTATGACGGCTTTTGCTATTTTGGATGGATTTTTCTGGTTGAAGTATAAATACAGGAACCTGATGAGAGCAGCCTGCCAGCCTCTATCTAAACCTGCATTTGTCTGTCTTGCTTGGGTTTGGCTGGCATCTGAGTGACTTCCCAAAGCGGCTAAACAGCAAGATGGTGGGGGAGCGCCCTCAGAGACAGCTTTGGTCTCTGAGAAATCAGGCACTGGTTGGGGGGGGGGGGGTTAATACCTGAGCTAACAGGAGGGGTAGGTACCCTGTAAATTATGTGCAAAAGTCAGTCATCAGCACTATTAATGGCATCTAAACCCAAGAGCCATTATTTGGAGTGCTGTGCTGGCTTCCTACACACAACTGTTTCCAGAATTCCAAGCTCGTTGTTTTAAGGATGGTGGAAGTGAGGCAGGGACATGGGTATTTTAGTTGTGTAAAACTATGCCAATTCCACTCCTAGCAATTTAACTCTCAGCAGACTGGGGCTGGGAAAGGGTACTTGCCAGTGCGTCCTTCAGCCAGACCCATTGCTCCTTCATCTCAGTGTAGACCCTCCCTTCCTGATCTCCCCAAAGAGGCAGCAGTTTGACAGGCAGGGCCTTCCTTCCTTCCTTCCTTCCTTCCTTCCTTCCTTCCTTCCTTCCTCCCTCCCTCCCTCCCTCCCTCCCTCCCTCCCTCCCTCCCTACAATTATTCAACACTCAGTCCTGTCAAAAATGTTCACACTTAGAAATGGCCCTGGGTTCAAAGGGCCTATAATGTTGATTTCTATTTTTGGTTTATAAAATTTATAATAAAAAATACTGCCCTGGTCGGTTTGGCTCAGCGGCTAGAGCATCAGCCTACGGACTGGAGAGTCCTGGGTTCGGATCTCCCTAAGGGCACGTACCTCGATTGCGGTTTGTCCCTGCCCCGATCGGGGTCGTGTGGGTGGCAACCACTCGGTGTGTCTCTCTCATGTTGATGTTTCTCTCTCCCTCTTCCCCCCTCTCTCCCTCCTGCTCTATCTGAAGATAAATGCAAAAAAATAAATAAATACTATTATGTTTTATTGCTCCAATAATTGTGCTGTGGCTATATTGCCAATAATAACTCGTCTCACCTTGGTAGCCTAGCTGGTCATGGCTCATGGGTTAGAGTTCAAATCTTGCAGAGGAACAGGATTTAAATGTATATTAACCACAGACCAAATGTCTCCATGCACCTTTTGGTTCAGGATCAAATACCAAGGACCTTTTGGTGTGGACCAGAGGTCTCTGTGGACATTTTGCACAGGACCAAATGCCCCACGAGGATTCATATGGGTGCATTGTGCGCATCTATGAAGTGCCAGGCCCTGCGCTGGGTGCTGGGGTTTCTGAGACAGATCGGAAATGAGCTGTCCCAGCACAGGCTCGCTGTCCACCATGCACCTGTGCCCTTCTTGCTGCTCCCTCTCTGCTCCCCAGATCAGGCCCAGGCAGGGCCACAGCCAGCTGTTCCCAACTGTGAGGGCTCCAGCCAGGGCTTCTCCTGAAGGTACATAGGACACGCACCTGTGGTGGGCCCAGGGCAGCGCAGGTGATGTGTGTAAACCATAACAAATTCTGCTGCCAGACTGACATTCCGGAAGCCAAGTTCCGATCCTGCTTTCTTCTAGTCGAACACCATCCTGTGTCCTCCCTCCCTGAGGGGTAACTCCTTCGGGCAATCCAGGCCTGTCAGAGACTCCTCACGCTACGCCCGTCTGCACGTCCTGGTCACCAGGGCCCAGCCCTGAGGATCCGCATGGCAACCTGGGTAGGTTCACTGTTCTCTCAGCTGGGACTGGGCTACCTCCCTTTCCCATGCTTTTAACATCCTATCCTTGTAGCCTCAGCTTAAATGCATGTCTCTTCCCCAACTCCTGCAAGCCTGAATTTGGTCCTCTGTGAAATAGAGAGAGTAATATTCCCCAGGCCAGCCCCCACAAGCCCATGGCCTGCTGTGGAGGAAGTGTGGCCAGGGCAGGCCAGGTGTGGTGACGGGTGTGAGGTCCCACTTAAACGGGGCGCAGCGGGAGTGCTGACCCACGGCAGGTGTGTTCAGAGCCAGTGGGGGGAAGGGAGGAATGACTTTCACCCACCCTCAGCCTACCCGGAGCTGGCCGTCCTGCACCCACCCATGCTGAGACCGTGGCACCTTTGAAATCAGCTGTTGTACACCTTGGACTTTACTCTTTGCTCTTCGGCATTTCTTTGTGTCTCAGGTAGGGTGGCACTGTCCTGGTTTGCCCGGGACACTCCTAATTTTAGCACTGACACTCCTACCTTCGGGGGAAACCCCTCAGCCCCAGGCAAACCAGGAAGGCTGGTCACCCTGAGGCCAGTGACACCAACTGATGTGAGAGGGGCAAGAGGCGGGGCTGCGGCTGCGGGACCAGCACAGAGTGCTCTGCTGAGCTTTCCTCGGTCCCTCATCCTCGCAGCCTCCCTCCCGAGGTTTTCCTTGTCCAGTGGAAGGCTCTGAGGCTCTGGGAAGTGCAGGCAGTTTCTCCAGGCCTCAGGGCAAGGAGACACCAGGGCGAAGCCCGGATCCTGCTCACAGCAGGTGTGTCCAGCACACCTCCCTGCCGCCGGGAGTGACCCCTCTGCAGGCGAGTCATCAGGCCACCAGCCCTGCTGAGCCCCAGCTTTCTGAGCTGCTTTAGCTGCTGACAGCCTCCATAAACGTGACAATGACGGGTCCTTATTTCCTGATTCTCAGCTGCATCTGATAACCGCAAGGGCTAGATGAAGGGCTTTCCAGATAAGGGTGAAAACGTCCTGATAAGAGGTCGCCTCTGGCTCCTCAAACTCAGAGTCGGCCGGCCAGTATGTGTCTCGCCGTTAGCTGAGGCTCCTGTCCACCGGAACTGTGTTCTGAACACTTGTGGCCTTTGTTGTGATTTCAGGAAATACACCCTCCGTAAATAATATGGTTTTAAAAGCAGCAAAACACTACCTCTGTCATTCATTTGTGAGAAAAGGAATAAGGAACCATTCTGAGTACAAGTTCTCACTTACCATCATTGATAGGTTCTTGGAAACTGAGACTTGAAGAAACCAATTTTTCCTTAGGCGAATTGATATAAATAAGAGTTAGGTTCCTTCAGCATACTTCTGACAAAAACATCTCAAAACTTCTAAATAATAAGCAAGGTAAACGTTTAAACCAGTTTTTTCTTTAAACTTTGCCCACCAGATTGCTTGTTCTAATCAAGAGAACTTTAAAAATACATTTATCTTTTATTAAGTCAATGAATAACTGAAAAATTCAAAATTATATAAATGTATAACTTTGTAAAATAAAATTCTGTTGCCATCTAATCTTTAAGGAGCAATTCCTGTTAACAGTTTAGCATACATTACTCCAACACTTTTCTACATATTAGCACATATTTACACAAATATAAATAAGATTACATTATGCCGTTTTATAAATTTATGTTTTAATTGAGTCACATATCATAGACATCTTTCCTTGTTCTTACAATGCTCCTCCTCGTCAATGGCTTCCTGGCATCCATTGTAGAAGGAGAATCTGATTTATGGTCCCAACTTCTTGAGTGAACTTTTGAGCCAGGTCTGAACATTGGTCTCAGTTTCTCTGGACTTGTTCTGGAGTGATTTTAGCATCAGGTGCAGAGGTGGTTACTCATTAATTCAACTTTTTCAACAGTCGACAAGCAGTTTGCCTTTCAACTCTGGGAACTGTTCATTTTCCATCTTTGCTATAGATCATTGCTTTCTGATTATGTGTGGTAGATTGACAGGAGGAGAAACCCTCTGTTCCTAAACCCAGTTAAATACCCGGCTAGTTTGTCTGGTTAGGAGGAGGTTTTTCTGGTCAAGGGAAAATACAGAAACCAAAACGAACCAGTTGGTCAGCTTACGCTGTGTCAGTGTTAACCTAAAAATAAAAGGCTAGAGTGTAACAAGCAGTTCTTTGAGATCAAAAAAGAATAGCTTCTTGGGAAGCACTGATTCAGGTAGAAATCCAGACAGTGGTCTGATTAGGAGACAATGGCAAGGGGTATGAGAAAGGGAAGGAGAACCGTTATATCAATAGAAGGAAGGCATTTCTATTGGTGCAGATAAACTAACATAGTGATGTTAATTCTAAACAATGTTTTATTTTATTTTTCCTTCCTGCCTTGTTCCTTCATTCTTTCTTTAATCTTTATTATTGAAAGTATTACAGATGTTGCTCCTTTTCCCCCCATTGACACCCTGCTTCCTGCTCCCACCACCCCCAACCCTCACCTTCACCTCTAAAGAATGTTTTAAATTTTCAGTACAGTGGACATCAGTCCATCAGGTAGTCATAATATCTGCCTTCTTGTTGTCCTTACAAATAGTTCTTTAGGGTACAGTATTGCTTTAGGCCCAGTCTGAAGGTTACTTTGCCCTCTTTTAACATCCCAAAGGCTGAGGCCTAAGTTCCTCCGGCATGGCAGCTCAGACTCCATTTTAAAGTGGATGTATTCAGATTATATTGTTTACATCAGCATCTGAGAAACTCGGGCTTGTTATTTTTTATTATTATTTTTTGTTGTTACTCCTCACCCACAGATATTTTTCCATTGATTTTTAGACTGAGTGGAAGGGAGGGAAGGAGAGAGAGAGAGAGAAACATTGATGTAAGAGAGACCCAGGTACATGCCCTTGACCAGGATCCAGCCCGAGACCCTTTGGTCTGCAGGCTTGGGCTTATTATTTTTGTTTGTTTGTTAGTTTTGCTGTTTCTTGGCCTAAAGTAACTGAAAGGCTCAAATGAAGGTCCTTAAGGCTGTCAAAGGGCCGGCAGTCTTCCTTGATCAACATGGTTAACAGGATGTATGTGAAGGACACGTACACGGTGATGCAGATTTGTCACTAGCTCTATACCTGGTTCTCCAGATCTTACAGCAATCACTGTTCCAACTGCTGATATTTGAGGTCAGAGAAATCAGAAACTATAGAGAGATAAACGGTAGCCAGTCGCCAAGTTGAGTGGGAAAAACACAGGTTTACATCAGACAGAGCTGCATTCAAATCCCACCTTTGCCATTTCCTCCCTATGGCCTGTTGATGACTCGCATGTCAAAAATAAGAGATGAGGTTAGAAAGCACATGATAAATTGGTATAAAACAGAGTAACTGGCATAAAAAAGCTTGACTGCAGTTCTTTCATATGTGTTTATTAGCATTTAGATGTGCCTACTTTTTTAAACTACCCAAGCAGCAGCAGTTCTATCAGGAGTGGCTCATCCTCCTCCTTGCTTCTATAAATACTTGGTCTTGCACTGACTCATTCACTCAGCAAACATTATCGATCAGCAACAATGTCAGGCATTGTGCTGGGTTCAGGGGCACAGAGATGAAGAAAGCTCTGCAGGCTGTCCTGGAATTTGACCTCGGTTTTCTTCCTGAGAAAAGATAGAGAAAGCAAATACGGCAAAATGTTAGCAACTGGCGAATCTACAAGAAGGTACATAGATAATGAATTGTATTTGTCTTTCAGCCTTTCTGTGAGTTTAACATTTTGTTTTGTTTGTTTTTGTTTTTATTCCTCACCGGAGAATACTTTTCTATTTTTCATCAGATAGAGTAGGAGGGAGGGAGAGAGAGAGAGACAGAGAGAATCATCGATGTGATAGAGACACATTGACTGGCTGCCTCCTGCATGACCTGACCAGGGCCGGGGACAAACTGCAAATGAGGTACGAGCCCTTGACCAGAATTGAACTCGCGACTCATTGGTCCATGGGCCGACACTCTAACCATTGAGCCAAACTGGCCAGGGTGAGTTTAACATTTTTTAAGGTACAGAGTTGGGGAGAAAATACGTTTCTGTTACTTGGCAGCTGTAACCCGTGAAATTCGTCTCCGTTTTGCAGCATGGAATTTATCTGCAGCCGCCTGGCCAGGTCTCAGGAGAGCAGCACACAGGCACATGCTGGGGAGGCGAGAGGACAAAGAGAAAGGCCTGGAAAAGTAACAAGTGGTTACCTGGAGCCACAGAGCAGGGGCCCCGGGGCAGCAGGGCCACTGAGGGAGAGGGCTAACAGGGAGAGCAGGTGGAAACCCAGGGTGGGCACCACGCTGGAATCCCACCCTATTCGCTCTCTGGTCTCCAGCCAGCCTTGCCCACTCCTCAGCGTGGGGTGTTGCCACCTTCTCTGCTGTCCACCTCCAACCACTGACCTTTGATTTGAACATAGAAGTTAAATAGGTGAGCTTTGGAGTTGGCAGCCCCTGTGTGACTCTCAGCCTTGCAGAGTGAACTCGGACAACCTGGTCCTGTGGAGCCTGAGGATTCTTATAGATAAATTCTTGGTAGCATCGTAATAGGCGGTGTGAGGCTAATGAGATGATGTGTAGAAAGCAGTTAGCACAGGGCCTGTGCCTGGTACCTACTTAACACAGTGTAACAACACGTATGTAACCTTAGTCAAAGGCACTGCTATTCATCTGCCTGTTCCATGCAGAAATCTCTGCTGGATGCCTCTTTGCCTCACCCACCCCACACATCTAGTTTGTCAGCATGTCCTCCCTACTTCCACTCTCTCTCTCTCCTAGGTTACCTCTCCAGCTCTTATCCAGTCCCTGCGGTAGCCACCAGACTGCTCTTCCCACTGCCATTCTGGTCCCTTCGGCCCCAGAATGTTCTCCACAGCAAACAGTCTTTTGTTTTGTTTTGTTTTGTTTTTATCCTCACCGGAGGCCATTTTTGCATTTATCTTGAGATAGAGTAGGAGGGAGAGAGGGAGGAAGAGAGAGAGAGAGAGAAACATCGAGTGGTTGCCACCTACATGACCCCAACTGGGGCCGGGGACAAACTGCAACTGAGGTGTGTGCCCTTAGCAGGAACCGAACCCAGGACTCTCTGGTCCACAGGCCGACGCTCCAATCGCTGAGCCAAACCAGCCAGGGCCACAGCAAACATCCTTAAGCTCAATGGAGACTGTCACCCTCCTGCTTAATTCTTCTAAGGCCTCCCATCACCCTTGAGTAAAAATCTTCACCCCTGACCTTCATCTCATGACCAGAGTCCTGCCCAGCTCTGCAACCTTGTCTTCTAAAGTCTGCCCATGGCCTTCTGTCTGTCCCTCAAATGCAGCAATGTCCAGTCTTTGTAATTGTTCCTGCTGCCTGAAATGCGCTTCCCCCATGCCTTTACCTGGCTGCCCCCCTTCCTCCTTTAGGTCTGATTTCAAAAGTCATTTGTTCAGCAAGAACCTCCATGGCGTCTGTCTAATGGAATGTACCACTTCCATCCCCACTGGTCGCCAGTGTCCTGTTTTATTATCTTTAAAGCACTTGTCATTATCTAAGGTGATCTCAGTGGTTCACTTAGCCCTTGTATACCTCCCTTAAAGAATGACCACTCCAGCCCTGGCCGGTTTGGCTCAGTGGTTAGAGCGTCAGCCTGCGGTCCTGAGAGACCCGGGTTCGGTTCCCGCTAGGGGTGCGTACCTCGGTTGCAGTTTGTCCCCGGCCCTGGTTGGTCGTGCGGGTGGCAGCCACTTGATGTGTTCCTTTCACATCGATGTTTCTCTCTCTCTCTCCCTCCCACTCTATCTGAATAAAAATTGGAAAAGTGTCCTCCGGTGAGGATAAAAAAAAAGAATGACCGCTCCAGGAAACAGTAAACAATAACCTTGTTTCTGTTCACTGTCAGCTCCGCTGCTGGAACACAATGCCACATACTGGGGGAGGGGCGGGGTGGGGCTTAAGCAACGTAAGTTTATTTTCTCACAGCCTGGAGGCTGGACCATCCAAGATCAAGATGCTGACAGGGTTTGGTTTCTGGAGAGGGCTCTCCGAGTCCTGGTTTATAAACAGCTGTCTTCCTGCCGGTTTTCACGTGGTCTTTCCTCCACGTGCGCCTCTGGGGGGAGAGAGCGCGCACTCTCGTGTCTCCTCTTGTGAAGACCTCACTCCTACTGCATCAGGGCCACACCTTTATGACTTCATTTAACCTTATTTACTTCCTTTGAAGCCTCAACTCCAAATACAACCACACTTGGGGTTAGTGTTTCAATACAGAAATTTGTTGGGGGGGATATAAACATTCAGTCCATAACACCCACCATTGTAGCATTAGCAGTGGAACCTGGGAGAGAGCCTGGTGTGTAAAAGACACTCCACACATGTTTGCTGCGTGGATCAGTGAGCTGTAGACGTTCACGCCCTGCACGTTCTATACATCGCCCCACATCTAGCACTCCGTCCTGCAGGTCAGGGCGTGTCGCTGTACATTCCCCAGGCGGCCATCAACGCCACGGTGGAAGAAGACATCCTGCTGTCGGTGGAATACTCCTGCCACGGCGTCCCCACCATCGAATGGAAGTACACGTCCCACTGGGGAGTGCAGAAGATCGTGGAGTGGAGGCCAGGGACTCAGGCCAACATCTCCCAAAGCCACAAGGACAGAGTCTGCACCTTTGACAACGGCTCCATCCAGCTCTTCAGCGTGGGTGTGAGGGACTCCGGCTACTACGTCATCACGGTGACCGAGCACCTGGGGAGCCGTCAGTTTGGCACCATCGTGCTGCATGTGTCGGGTAAGAGCTCGGGGACCTGTGCCCCCTGACTGTGAGCGTGTGGGAGGCCAGGGCATGCCATGAAAGGGACGTGTCTTGCCGCCCCGTAGAGATCCTCTACGAAGACCTCCACTTCGTGGCCGTCTTCCTCGCCTTCCTCGCCGCTGTGGCCGCTGTGTTAATCAGCCTCATGTGGGTTTGTAATAAGTGCGCATATAAATTCCAGAGGAAGAGAAGACACAAGCTCAAAGGTAATTCTCTGGGCCTTGGGAGAGTCAATTCATGCTCTTATGGCTGGAGGGACCCCCAGAAAACCGCCTTATGGCCGATTTGCAGCTCACCGACTTGTCCTTTGCTTCGCAGAGAGCACCACTGAGGAGATCGAGCTCCAAGACGCCGAGTGTTAGCCCAGGCGGAGCCCGGATACCTTTCTACCTCAAGAGGAAAACGTTCTTTCCGACGGAAGGAGCCAGCATACCAATCCACCCTGAGCGCCTCCGGCAGTCCTGCCGCGGCTCCCATTCCTCCGGCGCCGCGGGCTGTGGACCAAGCTGACTGCTCGGAGCTGGGGCTCTGGATGGTCAGCGCCGGTTCCGCAGAGCTCCGGGTTCCCGCAGAGCTCCGGGTTCCCGCAGAGCTCCGGGTTCCCGCAGAGCTCCCGGTTCCCGCTCAGCTCCGGGTTCCCGCTCAGCTCCCGGTTCCCGCTCAGCTCCCGGTTCCCGCAGAGTTCCCGGTTCCCACTCAGCTCCGGGTTCCCGCACGAGCTCCCGGTTCCCGCACAGCTCCCGGTTCCCGCAGAGCTCCCGGTTCCCGCTCAGCTCCGGGTTCCCGCTCAGCTCCCGGTTCCCGCTCAGCTCCCGGTTCCCGCACGAGCTCCCGGTTCCCACTCAGCTCCGGGTTCCCGCACGAGCTCCCGGTTCCCGCACAGCTCCCGGTTCCCGCACGAGCTCCCGGTTCCCGCACAGCTCCCGGTTCCCGCAGAGCTCCCGGTTCCCGCACGAGCTCCCGGTTCCATCAGAGCTCCCGGTTCCCGCACGAGCTCCCGGTTCCCGCACGAGCTCCCGGTTCCATCAGAGCTCCCGGTTCCCGCAGAGCTCTCGGTTCCATCAGAGCTCCCGGTTCCCGCAGAGCTCTCGGTTCCATCAGAGCTCCCGGTTCCCGCAGAGCTCTCGGTTCCATCAGAGCTCCCGGTTCCATCAGAGCTCCCGGTTCCATCAGAGCTCCCGGTTCCCGCAGAGCTCTCGGTTCCATCAGAGCTCCCGGTTCCCGCAGAGCTCTCGGTTCCATCAGAGCTCCCGGTTCCATCAGAGCTCCCGGTTCCATCAGAGTTCCCGGTTCCATCAGAGCTCTCGGTTCCATCAGAGTTCCCGGTTCCATCAGAGCTCCCGGTTCCCGCAGAGCTCCCGGTTCCCGCACGAGCTCCCGGTTCCCGCAGAGCTCCGGGTTCCTGCTCAGCTCCCGGTTCCCGCAGAGCTCTCGGTTCCCGGTTCCCGCAGAGCTCCGGGTTCCCGCAGAGCTCCGGGTTCCCGCATGAGCTCCCGGTTCCCGAGAAGAACGCCTGCGCAGCGGCGGCAGGGCTGTGCGACCCGCTGCGGTGGCCTGGTGCAGGTGCAGGCGCTGGCCGCGGGCTCACCACCTCCGCCGGCTGGGGATGGCCCTGGCGGCCCGTGTCGGGGGCCAGAGTCCTGGAGCGCAGGTGTGCAGCCAGCACTGGGACAGGCTGCCTGTGCTCCCGTCCACTCTGCTTGTGCCCTGCAGCCCTCTGCCGTGGGAGGGTCGGGGGAATGGGAGACTCGCAGGCAGCCCGCTGCCTGAGACAGAGGTAGGACAGGACGAGGGGTGCTGCTGTGCTTTGGTGAGTCGCTCAGAGGACAGCGAGGACCCGCATGGCCGGGACCTTCAGGGAGCAGAGCTTACTTTGTTCTTGAGGGAACATAGGAATGGGGAGAAAATTGCCTTTATTTTCCTGTCTTAGCCCAACATTAACTGAACTGTCCCTCCTGTGGCTCCAACCTCGGCCGGTTTGAGGAGCACAGCTGTGCCCTGTGGGCAGCATCTGGCCCGCAGAGGCCTCCTGACAGCCATGTGGGAGCTGGGCCTGTGTACCAGGCGGTACAACTGGAGAGTCAGCCCGCTCAGCTCCGCATCTGTCCCTTCCGTGACAAGATCTTCATGTCTGGGCAAAGGAGCACTAGGGGCTCACCTACCTCACAGTCACCAAGCGGAGCCCGCAGCATGCATGGAGCTCTCCGAGTGATGCAAGACAAGCACGAGGGTCTCCAGTGATCTGGAAGCAACCGCATTGCTCTGAGGACTGGAAACTGAGAAGATGTCCCGGGGTAACGGGCTCCAGGTGAAACTGGGGGCTGGATCATAGCTGGCCTTGGGCCTTATTCTCTCAGGTGTTGGTTAGCTTGTTTACCTGAAAGTTTCTCCATCCCAGCTTCCATTTGGCAAGCTCTAAAGCAGGTCTGCATTTATTTTCCATGATCTTTTCTCTCTCCAACATTCTTAGTACAGCCCGAAGGTACCACCCCCGTTACTGGTGGAGCCGGAGGTTATTGGCCGAGTCCCCAGCCCTCGGCTGCAGATTCACCTATGCAAAGAAGAAGAGCAAGAATATTTCCTCTGTCTTCCCCCAGTCATGTCCCCAACATCCACACCTCTACCTCCCATGTGGCAGATAAGGAATTGCCTGCAGAAGCTGGTATGCTGTCTTTCTTTGAGGAATGCATCCAGGGTTGCAGGGAGAGAGCTTTTGAAGAATTCAGACAGGAGCTATCAGTGATCTAGAGCAGGTACTTCTGACTCAAAAGGCAAGCGAATAATTGGTCTGCACAACTGAATTTTAGCTCTAGCTCTAGCTCGTGACACAGACGTTCTTACCTCAGGCCACCTCTGTACACACACACACACACACACACACACACACACACACACACACGTAAACATGCACACCTGTGCCCTTTTTCCTGGCAGCAGAGGAGCCAGGCCTGTGCCGGGACAGGTTCCGTGTACTGGTCTCCAGTGCCCTGAAGAAGCAGGGAGGGAAGAACCAGAGAGAAAATGGGGTTTAGGACAACCTGCTTCCGTCTTTCTCCTTTCACACCGAGCCCATCAGCAGGAAACCGGTGTGGATCTGGCAGCTGCTGGAGTCTGTGTGTCCTCTTGTACCACCTGCTTTTCAGAACTCAGCTGGTCAGAAGTCAGGGGTGGAAATCCTCATCACAAAAGGAGAAACGGAAAAGACTACCCAGTGAGAGGCCTCCATGGGCCAACCCAGATGTGCATTAAATTCCCCCCCTCACCGCCCCCAGAACGTCATGAAAGGTTATGCCCTCGGCTTTCCATTTCTTTACTCTGCACTTGTAAATCTCCCTCCATCCTGAACATTCCTGTGGGAAGGTTTTGATTCTAGAGCCTGAGGTTGTTGTCTATTTTTCCAAAAAGGAAAAGATGACATCATAGAGGTGAGCCACTGTAAATGTTAAGCTATAAGTTATTATGTTTCAAACTGTGAACATTGTTTTAAAGAATGAAATAAACCTGAAAGTAAAGCCCTGGTCCTCTGTGTGTGAGCCTGTGGAGAGAGGCCCCGGGCCAGGCTTCCATCCGCTGTAGGCATCAGCCTCAGCCTCAGCCATGGGTCGGCACATTTTGAAAATGACAATACAAGGGATCACATTGATCCTAACAATAAACATTCTTTAGCAGTTCAGAAAAACAACACTTTATTATCACCATCATTCTCCTTCTGTTGTAGCCAGAGGACAAATGGGAAGTTTTTGCTCCCAGACTATGAATCATAACTCAATAGAGTCTTTCTGCTCCTGGAAAGGGCTGAAACGGGGATGTGACCTCGCACCACCTCTTTCAAAGTGCATGAGACACTCAGAACATTCACGCTTTGTCAACAGAATGTGCTCTCAGAGACTGTGATCAACAAACGGAAAAGTTATTGTTAAAGAATTAAATTCCACTGAATAAAATGTGAAGTTCTGACAGGCCTTTTCATAGTAACTAGAAGGGCGCTCAGAGGGGTTGTCCAAAATGGAAGATTTCTACAGGCCAAGGAGAGGGGGCAAGAAAGCTAAAAGGGGATTGTTTCAGGCATGGTTGCCTTCCTGGTGGAAGGCAGGGGTTTATCAGGCACATTGCCCCATTAGTCCTGACCAAGAAATTCCAGACTGATTAGTTTAAAAGTCCACTCCCAGGCCCTGGCCGGGTGGTTCAGTTGGTTGGAGCATCATCCTGTACCCAAAAGGGTGTGGATTCAATTCCTGGTCGGGGCACATACTTAGGTTGCAGGTTCAATCCCTTGTTGGGGCACATAGGGGAGGCAACCGATCTCTCTCTCCCTCTCTTCGTTTCTCCCTCTCTCCCTCCTCCTTCCTCTCTCTCTAAAATCAATAAACATATCCTCAGGTGGGGATTAAAAAAATAAGTCCACTCCTGGCTGAAATTGCAGTTAGGTTAGGTATTGAGTCGGTAGGCTTAGCAAAAGTGACTCCATTTTGGGTTTGCTCTTTCTTTTTAATAGTATACAGTTGATTTTTTTTTTTTTTTAAATTCTCACCTGAGGTCATTTCTGCATTTTATCTTGAGATATAGAGTGGGAAGGAGAAGAGGAGGAAGAGAGAGAGAGAAACATATCAAAGGATTGCCACCTACATGACTCCAACTGGGGCCGGGACAAACTACAACCGAGGCATGTGCCCTCAGCAGGAACCGAACAAGGGCCTCTCTGGGCCGCGGGCCAATGCTCTAACCACTGAACAAAACCGGCCAGGGCTACAGTTGATTCTTGAACAGCAGAGGTTTAAAATCTGCATGTAAGTGGCCCCGTGCATTTCAAACCCGTGATGTTCAAGGGTCAACTATATTCTTCTTTCTCATTTCACGGTGTTCTGGGTATGCAAGGAGAGCTGAAACAGAAAACCTCTGTCCTTTGAAGTCCTCATGAGATGGTTAATACCTGACAGTACATCATGTTCACTGATTTGAAATTATACCACACAAAGGTGAGCAAAGGCAGTGAGAGAGCAGAAGGTCATCAGGACATCTTGTTCAGTGTGGGAATGCAGACAAACCCCGAGTGAGGGTGCAGTTCAGAAGGGTTGGGTGACCGGATCACTGAGGGAGCAGCGGCAGAATAGAATGCTAGGACATGTAACCAAGACCAAGGAACCAAATATTAGGGGGTGAACCCCTAGGGCTGACTCAAAAGCAGTTTCCTTGACAACACTTTGGGAACCCTCTTTTTGTCATTAGCTTTTATATATCCAGCATAGTTTTCTTCTGCCCGTTTTCTAGGGAAACATCAGACATATCTCTAGTGTATTGAAATCAGAGCAAATCCCCGTGGTTATCATCAGCATGTCTATCCATAACTCAGCTTCTACTAAAGAATGGTGTGAGTTGCTGTGTGCTGCTCTCTGCATTCCCAAACCTGTCCCAGCTGTCAGCTTTTCCAGCCCTTGAGAACAAGGTTGCTAAGTTCACTATTTCTACTGCCTTTTAAAAATCAGGTGTGTGCGCCCAGCCGGTGTGGCTCAGTGGACTGAGCATTGTCCCATGGACTAAGAAATCCTGGTTCGATTCCCACTCAGGGCACATGCCAGGTTGCGGGCTCCATCCCCAGTTGGGGGGATAGATGTCTCCATTTCTCTTAAAAAAAACCACAAAACAATAAAAACATTTAAAAAATCAGGTGTGTGTTTTCAGTTTGGTTTAATTACAAAAATGATAAAACCTTCTTTAACATTAAAATGGTACCACCCAGCCGGTGTGGCTCAGTGGTTGAGCATCGACCCATGCACCAGGAGGTTGCCAGTTCAATTCCCAGGCAAGGCACATGCCCAGGTTATGGGCCAAATCCCCACTGTGGGGCACGCAGGAGGCGGCTTATTGATGTTCTCTCTCACCGATGTTTCTATTTCTCCCTCTCCCTTCCTCTCTAAAACCAATACAGAGAAAAAAAAAATTAAAATTAAAATGGTACTGGAGCCTACATATAAAGTAAAAAATAAAAGTTCTTCCTCCTTCAATCTTACCCAGAGGGAACAATAGTAAAATCTGGTGTGTCTCCCTCTAGACTTGCTTATCAATATATGAACATATCTGTCTATATATATACATGCACCCCAATATATATATATATTTAGTCTGCTTTCTTGCTAGGCAAATGGAATTCTATTATACATATTACCTGCAACTTCCTTGTTTTCCCCTTGTTTCTTGGGTGTTATATTGCATCTCTATTCTTTTTTTTTCTTTTCAACTTCTATTATTTTTGTTACAGATGTTTCTCCTTTTTTCCCTAGACACCCTCCTCCCCATCCTGCCCCCCCCCCCCCCCCCGTATTGTTGTCTATGTCCATTGGTTATGCATACATGCATATAAGTTCTTTGGTTTATCTCAACCATCCCCCACCCCCCTCCTCTGAGGTTTGTCAGTCTGAACAGTACTCCTTTCTATGTCTCTCGGTCTATTTCATTCATCAGCCTATGTTCATTATATTCCACAAATCAGTGAGATCATGTGGTATTTGTCTTTCTCTGATTGGCTTATTTTGCTTAGCATAATACTCTCAAGGTCCCTCCATGTCGTCTCAAAGGTTAAGAGATCTTTCTTTCTTACAGCTGCATAGTACTCCATTGTGTACATGTACCACAGCTTTTTTTATCCATTCATCTATTGATGGACACTTGGGCTGTTTCCAGATCTTAGTGATTGTAAATAGTGCTGCTATGAACATAGGGGTACATATATTCTTTCTGATTGGTGTTTCAGGCTTCTTCTCATCTCTACCTATTTTTAAATGTCATTCTTATTGCCTGCATGATGCAACCCATAGTGTGGTTCACTTTTTATTTCAAATGATATATACAAAAATAAATATATTGGGCAATTTATTACATCAAACTTGTTGCTTCAACCAAGATGACTTCCTTTTATTATCTGTCTTAACTCTCTCGCCTATGAATCCCTTCCTCTTTCAGGAAATTCAGAGTCAATGCTTTATAATATTGGCGGATGATATGTAAAGTTTATCGGAGATGGAATGTCTTGGGGAGGGAGAAAGAACGTTGCTAAAGTAGAATAAGTCTGAAGTTTTAACTATGGATTTGATCTTATAAAGGACACACACAGGTAGGTTAAATTCCTTTGCTGCAGCCGACCAGTGATGTTCAGGCCATTCTGTTCCTAAAAATGCCAGAAGTATTATTCCCTCAGGTACCTCATGGTTTGAAAGGACTTTTTCTTACTAAACAAAGTGAACTTATAAAATAATTCAGTTTTGTGCTTATTCATCAACAATACATAAGTGCCAGTTAGAATTTCTGGTCAATATGAGATAATCGGGGGTATCACTTTGATTTGATGGGGTTCTGACAAAGAAATCTGATGGTGACGTTTTAGAGGGTAAACATATGGTTTCCATTAGGTTTTTTCAAAGACCAAACATAGATCACGGACGTCTATTACTGCCTCTCTGGTCCCAAGGGCCTTGGACTGGGAACGCTTGTAAAGAAAGTTAAAGAGAAGCCACGGATAGATGTGGGTTAAAGAGGTTTTGCCACTGGCCTCATCTCCTTGGTATACTCATTAAAATATCAGGATTTTTTTCAGAAGTATGTTCCTTTTATATCTCAAACTTCTCCCTCAGCCCTCAAGTTTCAAGTCAAATAGAGTCTGTTCTACAACAAACGTTTCACGGTTAGCGAATAGGGAAATGAACACAGTGTGACATGGAACTTCTGGTTCCTAAGCAGGGGAAGCCCGAATATCAGGAGTAGGAAAACTCAGCTTTTTAAAGAGAAAATGAGTGCCCGCACCTGGAGCTCCTCTACTATAATTTATTTAATAACTTTCTTACTGAAGGGCATTTCGATTGGACTCAATGATCCTTACACAATGATCTTTGAGAATCTGGACTTTGTGAATGTCTACAGAACACATTCCTACAAGTGGATTGCATGAGGGAACAGCAAGCCAAGTCCAAGCTCCGGTCACTGACTTCATGCAACACTCGCTTTAGGGTGCTGTGTTAAAGAGACAGGGGTTCTCAGTGGTGAACTGCCTGTTACATCAGTAAGGCTTGGAAAAGAGTTCCCATCCTAAAGTGAGATTCAGAGACTCCACGTCAGCCCCAAGTATGTAAGGATCAGCAAAGAACAGGAGTAGGGCAGGGGAAGGGAACAGACTGAAGACAAAGGCAGAGTATGGAGACAGGTCCACCACAGAGTATGGCTTCAAACATAACTGGGGAAAAACTGGTATTGTCCTACCCACAAATACACTCAGTCATTACCATCTATACATCTGAATAACAGGACGATCTGAAATCCTTTCTTCTAATGATAAAAAATAAAGTGGGTGTCTTAACTATTTTTCTAATTGACTTGACTCTTCGATAAGTTGCTCAGTGCTTTATAGTTACACAGCACCTTAGAATTAACATCCTCTCCCAACTGCACTTAAACTTTGAACCACCCTTGAGATTAGCAGCCGCATCCTTGTTGCCATTTTATACATAAGAAACAGGTGCAGAGAGCATGACCTGGTCAAGCCCATCCAGCTAAGCAGTAGTAGGGCCAACATTTCAACCTGTTAAATACTTGGTGAGGGACTAATTGGTTTCCTTCAACCTGTCTCCTAAGTTCCAAAGCACATCCTTCCTACCCCAGGTAATTCAGGTTGAGACATCAGGCGGGACAATGTCAATGCAAGGCCTGGCACAGCCCCACCGGTGTAGCTCAGTGTTTGAGCGTCGACCCATGCACTAAGGTCACCAGTTAAATTCCCAGTCAAGGCACATGCCCAGGCTGTGGGCCCGATTCTCAGTGGGGGCATGCAGGAGGCGGCCAATCTGTTCTCTCTCACAGATGTTTCTTTCTCTCCCTCTCACTTCCTCACTCTCTAAAATCAAAAAAGAAAACAATTTTTTAAAAAGAGTTGCTGGCGCCGCAGCTGAGCCACTTCCCCACATTTGCTTTAGCTTCCACTGTTCTTTAGGCGGGCACTGGCTCTTCACTAAGCTGACTTAAACGCCAGGAAAGCAAGCCATTTGAAGATCAGATTGGTCTTCAGTCCTACTCAGACGAAGCCTAAAGAACAGGCGGTGGCATCTGTGCGTGTATTCTCATGAGTTCTACTCAGTGTGGGCCTGTTACTGCTTCATGACAAGATAATCGTGGAAACAGAAAATAAAGCACTCAGAAACTTTTATATTTGATAGCCATTTTATGTCTTTTATAATAAAAGGGAAGCTTTTATTTTGTATCTTTTTAAAATTTAATTTTCCTCGTGATTCATTTTTATTATATTTTACCAAAGTATCAATTTGCAATGGATGGGAGTTTTGTGTGTTTTTTTTTAAAGCTAGTCCTTTGGTGAAAATCTGAGACTCACTGTAGTACAGAGTGCGCTTCTTGAAATCACACAAGACTCCACCTAAGAACTGCACAGAAGAGCGCAGTAAAATTAGCTAAGGCCGCCACAATTATGAAGCACTGGAGTTTTAAAATAATTAACTGGAGACTCATACCAACTATTTCCATTTCCATGGGTAGAAAGATGCAGTACCTTGATCAGAAGGGGAAAAAAGTAAGCAAGAACATGAAAGTGTTAATGTTTTATGGCTTACAAGGTCTGTTTTTCTTTTAAAAGAAAAAAGGTGGAGAAATACAAAGAACTTTTAACAGTTACTTCGCAGTCATGTTATAATTATTAAAAGGATACCTTTTAATAATTGAAAGCCTTTCAGCTGACTTCTCACAAGAAACACTACAGGCCAGAAGAGAATGGCATGAAGTAATCAAAGTCATGAAAAACAAGAATCTGAATCCAAGACTACTCTACCCAGCAAGGCTATCATTCAAAATAGAAGATCAAATAAAGAGCTTCCCAGACAAAAAAAGGCTAAGGGAATACATTAGCAGAAACCAGCACTGCAAGAAATGTTAAAAGGACTGCTGTAATTAGCAGGAGAAATGGGAAGAAAAATAGAACCACACTTAACAAAAATGGCAATAAATAAGTACATATCAATAATCACCTTAAACGTAAATGGATTGAATGCTCCCATAAAGAGACACAGAGTAGCTGATTGGATAAGAAAGTATGACTCATCTATATGTTGTTTACAAGAGACCCACCTCTCAACAAAAGACTCACATAGGTTGAAAGTGAAGGGATGGAAAAAAATTTTCCAAGCAAATGGAAAGCAAAAAAAAGCTGGGGTAGCAATTCTCATATCTGATAAAATAGATTTCAAAATGAAGACCATAACTAGAGACAAAGACGGCCACTACATAATATTGAAAGGATCTATCCAACAGGAAGATATAACCTTGATAAACATATATGCACCCAATATAGGAGCACCAAAATATATTAAAAATCTTCTGGAGGACTTCCAAGGAGAAATCGACAACAATACAATCATAGCAGGGGACTTCAACACCCCGTTGACAGCACTGGATAGATCCTCTAGGCAAAAAATTAGCAAGGAAACAGAGACTCTAAATGAAGCACTAGACCAAATGGATTTAATAGATATCTACAGAGAATTACACCCCAAAACTACAGAATACACATTCTTCTCAAGTGCACATGGGACATTCTCAAAGATAGACCACATGATAGTTCAAGAAGATTGAAATCATATCAAGCATCTTCTCAGATCACAATGGCATGAAACTAGAAATCAATTGCCACAAGAACATGCAAAGACATTTCAACACATGGAGGCTAAATAGCATGTTATTAAACAATGAATGGGTCACCGAGGAGATCAAGGAAGAAATTAAAAACTTCCTGGAAACCAATGAAAATGAACACACAACAACACAAAATCTATGGGATGCAGCGAAAGCAGTTCTGAGAGGGAAGTTCATAGCACTACAGGCCTACCTCAAAAAACAAGAAAATTTTCTAATTGACTGTCTAACCTCACAACTTAAAGAATTAGAAAGCAAACAAAAAGAAAACCCCAGAGCAAGTAGAAGGAAGGAAATAGTAAAGATCAGAGCAGAAATAAATGACATAGAGACCAAAAAAACAATTCAAAGGATCAATGAAACAAAGAGCTGGTTTTTCGAAAAGATAAACAAGATTGATGGACCCTTAGCTAGACTCACCAAGAAACAAAGAGAGAGAACCCAAATACACAAAATCAGAAATGAAAGAGGAGAAGTAACAACCAACACCACAGAAATACAAAAGATCGTTAACAACTACTATGAACAACTATATGGCAACAAATTCGACAATCTAAGCGAAATGGACAAATTTCTAGAAACACACAGTCTCCCAAAACTACTCCCGGAAGAGATAGAAAACTTGAACAGACCAATAACAACTAAGGAAATTGAAGAGGTAATCAAGACTCTCCCAGCAAACAAAAGCCCAGGCCCAGATGGTTTCACGGGGGAGTTTTACCGAACATTCAAAAAAGAACTAACACCCATTCTCCTCAAACTATTTCAAAAAATTCAAGAAGAAGGAAGACTTCCAAACACGTTCTATGAGGCCAGCATAATTCTAATTCCAAAACCAGAAAAAGACACTACGAAGAAAGAAAACTACAGGCCAATATCCCTGATGAACATAGACGCCAAACTCCTGAACAAAATATTACAAATCGGATCCAGAAATACATCAAAAAAATTATTCACCATGACCAAGTGGGATTCATTCCAGGGATGCAAGGCTGGTACAATATTCGCAAATCAATAAACGTGATACACCACATAAACAAAATGAAGAATAAAAACCACATGATCATATCAATAGATGCTGAAAAAGCATTCGACAAAATTCAGCATCCATTTCTGATAAAAACGCTCAGCAATGTAGGAATAGAGGGATCATATCTCGACATAATAAAGGCCATATATGAAAGACCTACAGCCAACATCATACTCAATGGACAGAAACTAAAAACATTTCCATTAAGAACAGGAACAAGACAGGGATGTCCACTTTCGCCACTCTTATTTAACATTGTACTGGAAGTCTTAGCCACAGCAATGAGACATGAAGAAAAAATAAAAGGGATCCAAATTGGAAAGGAGGAAGTGAAACTGTCATTATTTGCAGATGACATGATATTATACATAGAAAACCCTAAAGACTCCATCAAAAATCTACTAGACTTAATAAATGAATTTGGCAAAGTAGCAGTATACAAAATTAACGTCAAGAAATTGACGGCATTCTTGTACATCAATGATGAACTCACAGAAAGAGAAACTGAAAAAACAATCCCATTTACCATTGCTCCAAAAAAATTACGATACCTAGGAATAAACTTAACCAAAGAAGTAAAGGACCTATTTGCAGAAAACTACAGGTCATTGAAAAAAGAAATAGAGGAAGATATAAAAAAGTGGAAGCACATACCCTGTTCATGGATTGGAAGAATTAACATCATTAAAATGTCCATACTACCCAAAGCAATCTATAGATTTAATGCAATCCCCATCAAAATACCAAAGACATATTTCATAGAACTAGAACAAATACTTCAAGAGTTCATATGGAACCAAAAAAGACCCCGAACAGCCACAGCAATCTTGAAAAAGAAGAACAAAGTAGGTGGGATCACAATACCAGATATCAGGTTATACTACAAAGCGACTGTAACCAAAACAGCCTGGTACTGGCACAAGAACAGGCATATAGACCAGTGGAACAGAACTGAAAACCCAGAAATGGACCCAAGGCAATACGCTCAATTAATATTTGACAAAGGTGGCAAGAGCATACAGTGGAGTCAAGACAGCCTCTTCAATAAATGGTGTTGGGAAAATTGGACAGCTACATGCAAAAAAATGAAACTAGACCATCAACTTACACCATACACAGAAATAAACTCAAAATGGATAAAAGACTTAAATGTGACCCGTGAATCCATAAAAATTCTAGAAGAAAATGTAGGCAACAAAATTTCGGACATCATACGGAGCAGAATTTTCACTGATACATCACCTAAGGCAACAGAAATAAAGGAGAAAATGAACACATGGGACTACATCAAACTCAAAAGCTTCTGCACAGCAAAAGAAACAATCATCAAAATGGAAAGGCAACCCACTGTATGGGAGAACATCATTGCCAATGATGTATCAGATAAGGGGTTAATTTCCAATATATATAGAGTGCTCATACAACTCCACAAAAGGAAGACAAAGAACCCAATTAAAAAATGGGCAGAGGGCCCTGGCCGGTTTGGCTCAGCGTTTAGAGCGTCCGCCTGCGGTCCTGAGAGACCCGGGTTTGGTTCCCGCTAAGGGCATGTACCTCGGTTGCAATTTGTCCCCGGCTCTGGTCGGTTGTGCGGGTGGCAGCCACTCGATGTGTCCCTTTCACGTCGATGTATCTCTCTCTCTCTCTGTTCCTCTCTCTCCCTCCCACTGCACCTGAACAAAAAATGAAAAAAAAAATGTCCTCGGGTGAGGATAAAAAAAAAAAAAAAAAAAAAAAAAAAAGAAAAATAAAAAAAAAAAAAAATGGGCAGAGGAACTAAATAGACACCTCTCCAAACAGGACATACAAATGGCCAAGAGACATATGAAGAAATGCTCAACATCACTCATCATCAGAGAGATGCAAATTAAAACAATGAGGTATCACCTCATACCTGTCAGAATGGCCCCCATCAACAAATCATCAAACAACAAGTGTTGGCAAGGGTGTGGAGAAAAGGGGACTCTAATACACTGCTGGTGGGAATGCAGACTGGTGCAGCCGCTATGGAAAACAATATGGTGCTACCTCAAAAAATTAAAAATTGAACTTCCATTTGACCCAGTGATCCCACTGCTGGGAATAACAGTGATACCTCGGTTCTCGAACATAATTCGTTCCAGGAGGACGGTCGAGAACCGAATTGTTCGAGAACCGAAGCAATGGGAAAGCGTGACTCCACAAAGCGTGACTCTCTCTCTGCACTCACACTGATGACGCAAGCAAGGCGCGCTGGGCCGAATGAACGCCATTCGGCTCAACTCAGCTCATCTCGGAAGTTCGAGTTCCAAATATTTGTTCGGATTCCGAGACAAAAGTTTCTCGAATCTCCTGGTCGAATACAGATTTGGTCGAAAACCGAGGCGTTCGAGAACCGAGGTATCACTGTATACCCTAAGAAGCCTGAAACACCAATCAGGAAGAATATATGTACCCCCATGTTCATAGCAGCACTATTTACAATAGCTAAGATCTGGAAACAGCCCAAGTGTCCACCAGTAGACGAATGGATCAAAAAGCTGTGGTACATATACACAATGGAGTACTATGCCGCGGTAAGAAAGAAAGATCTCTTATCCTTTGAGACGACATGGAGGGACCTGGAAAGTATTATCCTAAGTGAAAGAAGCCAAGCAGAAAAAGACAAATACCACATGATCTCACTTATATACGGAATATAATGAACATAACAGTCTGAGGAATACAGTAGACCCAGACACATAGAAGTAGGGCACAGACTGACATCCCTCAGAAGAGGGGATGGGGGGTGGGGGGGTGGGAAGAGATAAACCACAGAACTTATATGCATGTATGCATGACCAATGGACATGGACAACTAAGCCGGGGATGGGATGCCAATGGGATAAAAAGGTAAAATATCTGTAACAAAAAAATAAATAAAAATTCATAAAAAAAAAAAGTCAATTAAAAAATAATAATAATAATAATTGAAAGCTTTACTCACAAGAAAATCGCTACCTATATATTAATAGTGGTACCAAAAGGTCTGTACTCATAAATCTCTTAAGGGAAGTTTCTCAGGCATTTTAGGTTTGGGGCACTATTTCCAAGAATGCAAACATGGTGTTTGCAAAATGTAATCCATTAATCCATTAGTATTTTCCTTTTAAAAAGTAGAGAGCTGATAGCATAAGGGGGACAAGGCTTTAACTGAAACAGGAACCCAGGGCCAGCGGGTGCAGGCAGGGAGTCCTGGGCAGGGTGAGGCAGGAGTGTGCCCTGTCACAGGGAGTGGAGGTGGCCAAACGGGAGGACACTCCCAAAAGGGATCCGAGGAGGCCCCATAGATACAATCTACCTTCTTCAGCTGGTGCTGAGAAAGTTCTCCAAGCACCTCTCTCTCCCTCCCACTCTATCTGAACGCAGGCATCAGGCCACTGGAGAAAGGTGCTTCAGGAGACCAGAGCACGGTGAGTAGCTTTGGCAGGGGAGGGAGAGGCTCCTCTAATTGGCATGTACTTTGTCACGTTTCAGGGAAAGGGTCTGTCTAGTGAATTACTGTATGAAAGCGAGGTCATATGAGTGTTTATATATTCTTAAGCAATCTTTCAATAGTTGTAGACTGAGACAAGTCGATTAAAAACACAATTCATTTAGGCTGTTAAAGAGTTAAGTATCGCCGGAGCTGGTTTGGTTCAGCGGTTGGAGCATGGGCCTGCGGTCCGGAGAGACCCGGGTTCAGTTCCCGCTAAGGGCACATACCTCGGTTGCAGTTTGTCCCCGGCCCTGGTTGGTCGTGTGGGTGGCAGCCACTCGATGTGTCCCTTCACATCGATGTTTTTCTCTCTCCCTCTGTTCCTCTCTCTCCCTCCCACTCTATCTGAACAAAAAGTGGAAAAATGTCCTCGGGTGAGGATAAAAAAAAAGAGTTAAGCATCTGAAATTTCTAACCATATGTTTTATTTGATGTCAACATCAAAGGAATATTTTAAAAAGCAAATTTAAACCCATAAGTTAGTAACATTTCAAGTTGGCTGCACAGAAAGGTCTGTTTCCATTTCCCCACACTGTACACCCTATAATCAGCTGCACATGAATTTCTGCAGGGCGCTTGTCACTTACAAAGTGAAGGTTCCAGAATGCCAGGTAACTATTTGCCAATTAACATGTTTTTTAAAACAATACTCCTTTGGAAGATTTCTTCCTTTTGCTTGTATTTGGTCTGCAAACACCTCAAGTCAAAGTTTCTAGAAACTTCCCTGGAAAAAAGTCTGGAAACTTCTGGAAGAAAATCATAGTTGGCTAGGGCTAAGTGCAGACATAAGCAGCTCCATTTTATAGACAAAGTTTCGACCTTCCATTTTATTCCACTGAACTTCTTTGAATGGTCCACGAAGATGATTCCATTTGCTGTCCTGTAAAACATCGCTTTTCGGAAGGTCTTTGCACTGGTTACGTGGAAACTGAACCATGATCTTGCTGCCACTTTCGGGGCCGTTGCGCACTGTGGAGCACAACCAAGATATCAGTGCACTTTTTCCAAATAGAAACAGCAAGGGTGGGTCGCACTCCTCATTCTACCACGACTACAAAACCCTTGTCTGCTATCAACTGGAAAGTTCTGTTTAAAAGTGCTTTTCAGTTGCAATATGCTAAAAAAGAATTTACTAATTTATATAAAGCAGGCCGGTGTAAATACTCATAAATTACTATTTGTACTATGAAAATGCGGCAAGATGAATTTTGGCTTAGGAAAGTCAAATGTCCTCTATATTTTCACATAATTGTCAATTGATTTCCTCTAAAACTTTATACAATAATCCAATCACTCAATGAGTTGGTTAATGTGCACCTAATATATAATGAAACTCGAATGTTCAGAATCAGGACAGGGAGAGATGAAGACAGATACTCTGAATTAAGAATTTCATGTTTTACTTATGCTTTAACTATTACTAATTGAAGAAGACTAGTGTACTTGGAAATTCTTTATAATAAAGATCTAGTACCACCAAGCTTGCAGATACACAAGCTATGATCCTGTGGAAGAAAATGTCTACTCACTCTTTCAAATATTTAGAGCAGGCATTAGAAAAGATCTCTTTAAAACCATAAGCTCTCCAAATATAATTTTCAACTAGATAATATGTGTAAGTGTCTATTAAAGTGCCTGATTCATAGTAGGTGCTTAATAAAACCTCTCTTCCTCTTATCCATCCCTTTACCATCTTTAGTGTCAGATATCATTCTTCCCAAATCCGCAGCAGTACATTTTTAAAAAGCTCTTAATCCATTAAAGGTTCCGAACTGCAGGAGTAACAAGGTTGACGGCAGTCCTCAGATGCTCTCCTAGGAAAACGTGCTGCAAGCAGACTATAACTACTAGAAAGGGAAGTCATCATCTTTGCTCTGAATAATAGCGATGACCAGATAAATGTTCAGCATAACTACTACCTGAACTCACTCACTGCAGAGATAAATTACTCTTAGTACATGTACCTATTAAAGCTGATTTAAACCCAAACTGCCAAAGGTCTCTTCTCATTCAAAGAACCTGAAATACCAAGTACCTGAAATAGCATAGTCCCCACTCGGGGAGGCCACTGTTATAGCGGAGGCGTTGCCAATGCTCTCTATGGGCCCAAGTCCCACGTGATTACTGAAGCTCAGCACCTGCCAGCCCATGACCTTGGCGAGCTGCTGGACTGCATGCACCTGATGCTGTGACATCTGTGAATAAGAAAGGAAATTTGAGTGACAACTGGCACAGACATTTACTTTGTAGTGACCTGACGTTACGATCATAAACTTTTCTGTTGGGGGGGTCACTGTCTAGCACACAAACCCTATCTCATGTATGAGGAATCCTCCTCTGTGTGACCACTGAGGGTGGGAGCAGGACCCCACCTTCCACTGCAGAAGTTAAAAAGCCTGGGACTCGCTTTCCCTGTCTACTGGCAGCTTGAGTAGAGGCACATGACCAACTGGAGACTCTCACCTGGATCACTAAGTGTAGGGCAACATCCCAAGTGGCAGGGCATGCTGAATACCCTCCATTCACCCTTCAAGTCCACCCCCACCCTGCCCTGGCAGCCTGACCTGCATGGCTACACTAACAGCTTCCTATGTTCTCTGGTTTCAGGTTGGGCTGATAATGGGAGCCACCCAGGTAATGAGAGCTGGCAGAAAGGCAAGGAGGAGAGTGCAGTCAGGCTATTTATCGCCTGGTACCTTCCCTGTGAGGTTGTCTAGGACTGAAGTATCCAGGGAAAAAGGCTGCTGGTCTTCTCAAGGTGCTCTGTTCTATATGACTGTCCCGCTTCAGGGCTCCTATTACCTGTCCCTCCTCTATCCCTGTGGCCCCGCTGGTCTGCTTACATGATTATTAAGCAGCAGGCTACCACTTTCCCTGGTGGCTCTCCTACAGCCCCACTTTAGTACACAGATCCTTAGTAAACAGACCCTCCTGAGTGTCACATGTTTCCTGTTAGCCGGATGGCAACAGTGGCAATACCCTGGCTGTGGGTCTCACCATCTAGCTTCCTTTGATCCCTATCCATTTGCAAGCTGTTTTCGCTAGACTTCCCATTGACTCTGGGATCTCCCCAGGCCCTTGCAATACATCTGTGTGTGCTCAAGTTGGCCAAAGCCATTTTAGATGTCATCACCCAAGGGCTGCCAGACGTCACAAATGCATTCCGTTTACTTGGCACCAAAGAAGCAAGGCAGAGCCACATACTGCTTCAAGGATGGAGAGTCAGAATTTTTTGGAATTTTGTGTGGAAACATAATCTCTTACATTTGCATCTCAAAAACTACCCTTTCTCCCGTAAGTCAGTATTTCACTGGATCATCACAACTCCAGGAAGGTTAAGAAAAATACTGCTGTTACTTTACAATCGTTAAAAGTCCAGAAATTTGTCATGTCACAGAGCAAACTGTGGCAGAGCTGCGATTAGAATCTAGCACTTTCCACACTGCCCCTTAATGTGGAGAACTTTCATACGGCTTACAATCAAAATATTCCACTTAATATTATGGCTAATGGTCACTATAGTGCTTTCCATCTCGCTTTCTCTGGGTTTCTTGGGTTAACACTTGTCCGGTATCATGTGGTCCTGTAGCGGTTGTAACCTTATCAAACGTGAGAAATAAGTCTGATAAAGCTGATCCTTTATCTTAAACATAAACTAAGTAGAAGCAAATCGAGGAATTTATCAGTACTTTCAACTACATAGATTGTAAAATATGCACTAGAAATAGGATGGCAGAAAAACATAGTTTTCTTTTTATACCTTCCTGTACCTTACTTCCTACCCACTGTGCTCTCTGAATGGCTCCGAGAGGAGGGGCTCAAGCCTTGCAGTGTGCAGCTCTCACCTGAGACAGGAGGAAGTCCTGCAGCTCCTGCTCCTGATGAGACAGCGTGATCACCCTCCCATCTCGGTGCACCACGCGGAGCTGCTCCACTCCGATGTTCAACTGCAGCTGAATGGACCTTCAGACACATATACGAAAAATCAAAATGTCCCCAATTACCTTCTAAGGGCCACGCACATTAAACATTTAATGGCAAAGAAAAAGAAATCGCTTTTTGATAACCTACACCAGCACCCATGGGGTGGGGGTTTTCTTAGGTTCAACTAGACCAGCAGTCACACCACAGGCCACACCGAGCGCCAGGCCACCGGAAGGACACAGGAGAGGAAGCAGGCTTGCCAGCGGGGCGGCAGCAGCTGCCCCTCTTCTGTGCAGTCCTTGCAGCAGGACAGGCTGCTTCAGCACAGCGGCAGCACCCTTGCCGAATGCGACGAGATCCACAGGGCATGCGGAGCATCTGCCGACTCAGAAACCTCACACCCAACAGGGGCCACACTCTTGTGACAATGCCACAGGCATGGTTTCCAGGGTCCTCACAAGAGACACTGCCCAGTTTCAGAAGTCACCCCATCCACGGAAATCCAAAGGCATTCCCGTCAGGTATTTATAATTCCTCCCAGTCCAGGTCCATTTTATTAGATGGAAATCGTTTTTGCCATAAGCAGGGTTGCCTAGTGCACAGACGGCATCGTTCCTTTTCAGGTTACCAGGGGACCAGAGCTACAGAATTGACCAAAGGTCAAATTCTCACACAGAAACGGAAAAGGTTTTGTTAACTCTTCACCCTCTTCTGAAATAATCAGTAACAAGTCCGTTTATGGACACTATTAACTTGGCTTAGAAAGAAACTCATAAAATAGCCAACGAATAACATGCAGATCATGGTACTTTACCAAGCCAATATATGTTTTTAGCATATGATATATACAAGAAACCCCAAATTCCTCAAGTCAAATAATATAGATGAACAAATGTACAAAGAGTAGCACTATATATTTCCACATTTGATAGTACCCATTTTCCGACTATATTTAATTTAAATATTTAAGAATAAAACATTTTGCCAATCGTCTACATAAAACTGTAGTTTTTATTATTTAAAACTTACCACATTTCTTTCCAAGAAAAACACTAAATTCAGAAGGCTTAAAAGACTTATAAATGTAACCAAAGTTTTAAATTCCTTTAAAAAAAAACAAAGGTGTGGGAGAAGAGGAATTCTTATCACTGTTGGTAGAAGCATGCTCGTGGCAACCATTTTGAAAAGCAATTTGGTAACATTAATATAAATTTTATATTTATATTATTATAAATAAAAAATTCTTTATATAAATATAAAATTCTTTTGGCCCAGCAATTACATTTGTAGGACTTTATCCTACAGATATATTATACAATTACAAAATATTTTGCTGGCACCCAACTAAAATGTTCATCAATTGAAAGCTGATTAAAAGTCTCAGTACACAGAATGGAACACAAGAAAGCTGTAAAAAAGAATGAAGCACCTGGCCAGTGTGGCTCAGCTGACTGAGCATCGCCCCATGCACCGAGAGTTCATCGGTTCGATTCCTGGCCAGGCCAGGATACAAGCCTGGGTTGTGGGCTCGATCCCCAGTAGGGAGCATATAGGAGGGAACCAACTGATGTTTCTCACATCGATGTTTCTCTCTCTCTTCCCCTCTCCCTGCCTCTCTCTCTCTCTAAAATCAATAAGAAAACATATTTTAAAAATAGCATTCTAAATATATTATACTCCCCTACTTCTGAGGGGGGTGATTGTTTTAAAGTGTGCTTGTGCTCACTGGACAAACCACTATGGCCAATTAGGTCTAATGTGGCAATTTTCTGCTCAATGCTGAGGTTCATTTTTTACCACAGCCCAACTATGTGACATTTACCTAATAGAGACTGTTTTAGACATTCTTACCTCTCACTCTTACAAATACTCTATGGTTGATATAATTTACTGGAATGTTATGCCATCCTAGCAAATAAAACTGAAAATCTTTAATAATCACCCAGCAAACATCAATACATAAGAAACAATTTACCATATTAAATGAATAGCTTATTTTTGACACTTACTTGCATATTTGTTCATAACCTTGTGACGTGATTAACACTTTCACACTAGATTCATAAACATCATTGATATTTGACCAGTGAGCCTGTATCTGAGGGTCCTCAATGCGACTTGCTAAGCTGTCAATGGTTGCAGCAGTTCTTTTAAAGAAAAGAAGTGACAATTTTGTTAAAGCCACCATATAAAATAGTAAGATTATAAACCACTTATCAATTTTATGGAGATCTAAAACCCAGATGACGACATTTTAAAATACCACCATTAGAAAAGCACAGCCGTTAGTTACAGCAGGGTCGGCCGCCGTGCGGCCCTCCTTCTCCCGCCGTGCAGCCCTCCTTCTCCCGCCCACAGCGGTTCTCGGCCGCACGCACGTCACCACACACGCTGCCCACAGGCTCATTCCCTTTAACTCCATTTGTTTTCTCCCACCCAGGAAGTCTTATCAGAACACAACGAGGCGGCTACTTCTGGGTATGAACCTCTGTTCCTAAAAGAATATCATCATTCATAAATATCAATACCTGATCCCTGGTAAGACACACCCACACTGTAATGAAATTATAATTATTTTCAGGAGAAGCTAGAAAGACATTGTGCACAATTAAAACCTTATACTCCAGGAAAGGTATAATACAAATGAATGAGAACAAAGATTCATCAAGTGCTAATTATGTACCAAATATTATAGTGCTTTCATGAATTATATAACTCAATCTTACCAACAACTCTGTGAAGTAGGTACTATTATTAGCTCCATTGTCTAGAAGAGAAAAGGCAGTGTAGCAATGTTAAGTGATTTGCCCATGCGTGGTTAGAGCTGTGAGCCAGGCTACAAATCCTGGAGTTGAATTCCAGAGCCACTAATCTTCCCTTTATATCTTATACACACTCATCAACCGCCACTACCTAGAACCAGAGCATAAACCACGTAAGTGAACCAAACTCCTGGAGGGCCTCAGTTTCTAATGACCCGATTCTAGAGCACTTGATGCAAAGAGAAGGGGAAGCCGAGAGGAAATGAGAACAACCCCTGAGGACAAGGGGCTTTTACTAAACAGGCTTGGGGTTTGCTCTTTTACTGCTTCTGCTCTGGGACCGTTTCTCTCACTGCATCCGTAGCCTTCTCGTCCTTTTCTGCAATTTGTTTCCTCATCAGTGTTTCAAATATTCCTACAGCAGGTAACTGTCTAAGTGAGAGTGTTTGTCTCAGTGTTATACATAACAAACTGAAAATGAGTAATATCCAGCAACTGAGAAATGCTAAAAGAAATCATGAAACATTCACACGATAGGCTATATTAAAATGTCTTTGAAGGCAGGGTATAAAATTTTATGATCCCAGATGATTTGTTTAAAACAAACAAACAAAAAGATACACAAGCCCTGTGCATTTATAGGGTGGAGCAAATGTAGGTTTACAGTTGTGAGTACATGAAACGGAGTTTATTCTTATATTATTATTAATTATTAAATTCTTTTTCATACAAACAACTGTGAACCTACTTTTACCCCACCTTGTACATCAAAATATATGACCATGCTAATAGGTCTTGCTGTATGTGGTATTACACACATGTGGTTGATACACTGGAAGATTACTTCTTCCAATGTATCCATGGGAAAGGGGAACATTTTTAAAGCTTTGCTGCTTCCAAGACTATAACTACTACTCTGAAACATATAATGGTTCTAATATAGCTATTTCCATGCCATTTATTTACTTCAAGGAACATTTAACTTTATGGTCAATCAGAAATTTGTAAGATTAACAATATAATCAAATTAATAGCTTTTATAATTAAAATGTACAAAGGAAAAGTAACAATAACCTACCATATAACTACAAGCTAACATGCTAATAAAACCAGGACTGTATTAACAGAAAAAAAAACTGATAATCAAAAATAATAAAATATCCAAAGAACAAGAGTGGGTCCACACCCAAAATTCTGAATATTATCAAGGCAATTATGAATGAAGTAAAATTGACCTCTTGTAAGTACCAATAACAAAATAGAAGAGCATCCTTTAGCATCTGAAAGAAATATATTTAGGTCTAATCATGCCAAGTTTGTTTGTATGGAAGAAAGAAAATAAGCTTTGGAGTTACCCAGACCTAGACATAAATCCTGACTTTGTACCTTTTAGCTATGAAGCCTTGAGCAAGTTGTATCATTTATCTAAGCCTCAACTGTCTCATCAGTAAAAATGGATTAACTCTATCTACCTCAGAGAACAAGGATTAAATCAAATCAACATATGGAAAAGTGCTTACCACAGTCCTAAAATGTGCGACAACCAAAAATATAGCAAGTTTCACAAAAAGATTTAAAGATGAAAGTACGGTGTTCGAAAGCACACTCCTAGTCAGTCATCTTTCAATATTTTAACGCCATGTTAGAAATAATATATTACTTACATGGGCCATTTATGACCCAAACCTGACAGGACCTTTTATGATCCTAAACTGTTCCACTGCGGCCACCTTCCTCTCCCTGGAAAAAAAGGTTAAAGCAGGCCCCAAACAGCACACATCAGGTAACCCATAAAGGATAAAAAGGCTGCAGTTCCCCAGAAACACACACAACGAAGCAGTAACTTTGCTCATCCTTACCTACTCCTCAGAAAAATATGCTTTGCTTGTTTAATGATTTTTTCCAGAAGCCCTTCACTGGACTGTAATGAATTAATTTCATTTTTATCAAAAGCTTGGGGACCTGAAAGTCTCATTCTCTTGTGGCCAAAAGGTGCACTTGCTGGATGAGGCATCATGATGGAACTCAAGGTCTGTTTGTGGAACTGTAACAAGGACAGTTGTTATAAACGACCAATACCCACACATTAAATACTACACGATGCTCAGTCAAAGAACAGCTCACATTTTGGAAACCTGAAAGCAACGCATCCGAACCACATGAAAAGGCAGCCTTGGTGCAGAGATAAATGTTAGCACCTAGGCTGTGCATAACGCGAGTCTGTAAAGAGAAGGGACCCTCTCAAGCTGTCGTTTTTATTTTAGAAAATTTAAAGTACCAAACCAAATATTCTTCATTGAGTCTCAGGACAGAACACATGCAATCAGCAGTAGTTAGTCCACTACACCGTAGATTGGAGGTTTCCAAACCTGGCTGCCTACAGGACCTCACGGACCTTGGAAAGAAGACCGATTCTTGTACCATCACAAACAACTGAACCAGGTTTGGGGATGAGGCAGAAAGGCTGGAATTTATACTTCTACTAAAATTTTCTCAGGGGTTCTTTTGAAATTAGCCTAAACTGTGAACCAGCACTTTGGAAAATCAGTTCTAAATGACCTGTAAGTAGAATATGTCCCAAGATAACAGGACTATCCTGTTCACAGGCTCTGGCTAGACACTTTCCCTATCAGAATCAGAATCACTCTTCCCTCCTCAACCTCTCACATGTGTTTCTGATACCTCTCTATAAAACTTGTGGTATCTTTCTAGAAGCTAAGCTAGGGCACAGAGATTGTATTCTGCTAATCTGTGTGTTCCCTGAGCATACAGCAAAAATCCATCTCATCGCAGACAGGGAATGTCACTGTTCCATGAATAACGAGCACTCGGCAGAGGGGAGCTTCTGCAGTCACTGCCCTAAACATGCTTACCACAGTGCTACAAAATACATTCATTTCATTACCTCTCTAATCAGTAGATGCAAATTATGCTCTAGGACATAAAGGTGGTCTTCCGGGCTTTGCTTCTCAGTAGCAGATTTTTGGGATTTCTTATCATTTGAGGAATGGCACAAAGAAATAGACAACTGTAAGCCTATTTATAAAAAGAAGTTGAACAGATATAAATAACCCAAAATATGAAAGGCATAACCTGTCTTTATAAAGTATAATCAGTTAATTCATAGAAGACACATTCTAAACTTGAGCAGTAGGCTTCATGATTAACATTTTTACACCAAAATAACTATTCATGAATGCAATAAACTACCAGGTATTTTTTTTTTTTTTTAATCCTCACCCGAGGACACTTTTGCATGTATCTTAAGATAGAGTGGGAGGGAGAGAGAGAGGAAGAGAGAGAGAAAAACATCGATGTGAAAGAGACACATCGAGTGGTTGCCACCCACACAACCCCAACCGGCGCAGGGACAAACTGCAACCGAGGTACGTGCCCTTAGCGGGAACTGAACCCGGGACTCTCCGGTCTGCGGGCTGAGGCTCTAACCGCTGAGCCAAACCAGCCAGGGCCCACCAGGTATTTTAACAATTCAAATTCTGTTGACCTTGAGCTGTGGCTAAAGACAGGTGAACAGAAGTTATATATTAATCAATTTGTTTCTTCTTTCCTTTAAAGTAAATAAACCTTTTAAAAAATAGCACAACCCTGGCTGGTTTGGCTCTGTGGTTGGAGCCTCAGCCTGTGGACCAGAGAGTCCTGGGTTTGGTTCCTGCTAGGGGCACGTACCAAAAAAAAAGCACAGAGTTGGTAGGTATCTGGTCTTACTAACTAGGAGAGCGATACTCTCCCCTGCTCCCATAAGAACCAGGCTGAAAATTTTCATTCCTAAAACCTATTCCCTTGACAAGATCTAAGAAGATACTCCTCCAAACTTAAGTAAACAACAAGTGCACAGCTAACTACACATTGATCTCCGGGGGAAGTCTAACTGCTTTTAAAAGATAAAATTAAAACTGAATTTCCACAAATTTAGAAATAGTATGGGTACTTAATAAATTAAGCATTTTCTAATTGACATCTCATTCAGATAGTAAGGCAGGTTCCCTTAAAAATCTTCCACAAACGACGTTAGCATCTACACCTTAAAACAGCTGTTGTTGAATAATGGCTTTGCTAGCGCAAACTTTGACACGTACTGTTCAAAACCTGGAGTTCCCCTGTGTAGGACAGAGCTAGAGTGCAGTGGCCCCTGCTTCCCCAGCGGGCTTGTGGACAGCACACTGCCTCTTGGCTCTTACTGAACCTTCGACACGTCCAAATAGCCACCCACTCTGGCCTGTTCCCCAAACCACAAAGTCCTATTTATAAATCTCAAAAGGGTTGACTGCTCATACTTGGAAAGGGCTGAGAGATAATCTGGTTTTTCACCACAATGTGAGGGATCTGTGATTTAATTTGAACAGCTTCTCGAGAGAGTTGTGCAAAAATTTCTTTACACAAGAGCACGTTTTGTGCTGCTTCTAATTTTGTCTGCCAGTGTGGGGAACCTGAAAGACATAAGACATATATATATATATAAGTTATCTAAGTATATTCTGCATTAACTAGCAATCTGAATACATGCAACAGAAAACATTATATTACAGCATGTCCTTTCCAAAATATAAAAATTACTTATTTTACACAAAGAAAACTGGTAAACAAGGTCAATCTTTAAAAAAGATTGCACATGCTTGGCCTGTGTGGCTCAGTGGTTGAGTGTCGACCCATGCACCAAGAGGTTGCCAGTTCGATTCCCGGTCAGGGCACATGCCCAGGTTGTGGGCCAGATCCTCTTTGGGGGGCATGCAGGAGGCAGCCAATCGATGTTCCCTCTCATCGATGTTTCTATCTCTTTCTCCCTCTCCCTTCCTCTCTCTCTAAAATAATAAAGAAAAAATATTTTAAAAAAAAGATTGCACAGCTATTTACTAATGGTTAATTAACAAATTGTCGATAGTACATTTCTCATTATTCTTACTCCAAAATTCCTATTTTTCCTATCTATGTTTATCTTGAGTTTATTTGTATGTGTAAGCTCAGTTAAGACTAAAAGTCAGAGGATAGAACATATCCATAACATAACTATACCTGGTTTAGATTTGGGCAGAGGTCGTCTGAAGAGGTTTACTGTGCCAAGATCACCTATGTCTGGAGCCTGCTTTTGAATGGAAACCTATGTGACAATAAAAACACACACACAAATGTTAGCAAATCAGCTTCTGGACTCTTAATAAGAAATTACTTGAAAAATACTCTGACAAATACCTTAATGTATGCAGATCCCTCTAAATCACTAGGAATCTGAACATCAAGAGGGCAGTAATCTTCAGGTATCTTCTTATCCAGATCAATGTCTGTATTCTTTATCACTTCAAATGTACCATGATGGGGAAAGAGAGACCCTGGTAGCAAACACAGAAAAATAAAAAGCCATTAACACATTTAACATACATTAAGTATATGATATTTTACATCCACATCATTGGATCATAAATTAAGTTCCCACCAAAACATGTGTTTTAGGGAGAAAGGGGAAGGGATAGTGAGCAAAAGGAAGAAAGGAAGCAGATAAAAGTTTTATTTACCTTAAAAAAAGTAATACTCCTTAGTCTAATGTTATCATTATAACATCAACTCCATGAGCTATATAAATTGTTTTATTCCAATGGAGTTTCAATAAAATAAATGTACTTCTAGAAAACACTTCCTCAGATTTCAATCTTGGAGATTAGCCTCTATATTAAGGTTGCAATTGAAATGTTCTTAATCCAGCAAGAGAAAGACAAAGGGTAGTGCACACACCACCCTTTTTTCAATCAGTTCCTGGATTTTTATGTGATGTCTTTTTGTTCAGTGCAAAAGTTTCGCTAAGTAGTGTTGGCTGCTGAATCATATGAGGAGTGGGTGGTTAAAAGTACTGCTGTTTTATAACAAGGGAAGATGATCTATTAGATTGTAATTAGAAACAAATGTAATCAAATCTTTTTTCTAATCATGGGTGACTGTCCCCTAGAGAGAAATAAGGTAAAGAACTTGCAAATTATTGTTGGAAAGAATTTATAATGTCCAGAGCCGGAAAGTGCACTTCTACAGACCACCTAATATATGTAAAAATGTCTTTGTCATCTTGAATTCATCTTTGTAATCGAATTATGCCTTCAGAATTTAAAATTTCCCAATTCACACAACCCAGAGGCACACAAGTCTTCTAATATATGACTTAACTACCTCAAACTACCTTCCTTTAATTGTAGAATAACAATGGCTTGCTCTGGCAAATGAATCCTTTTAAAATACTGGTCTCCTGTTATTATCTCAACAGTCACAGCCAGGGCTCCTTGCTTTATCCCTTGGCCTTTACCCCACTGAGCTGTGAATCTTATAAACTTTTACTGTGTAGTTCCTCTGCACACACACTTCAGCAGCCTAAAGACACTACCATAAATACCTCGAGAAACCTGCTTTTATAGCTCAACAAAGGACGTACACCAAAAGATGTGAATTCAAGATCATCAAACTTTGGTATATTCCAACAAAGTATATTCCCCGCAGCGTTGGTTGAATGGGAAAAAGGTAGGCAAGGTGTTTTCACCGTCCTCTCTTCACCCACAATGTGAAAACAGCTTAGTAGACTAAAGGGAGAAAAAAAGAATAAGGAACAGTAGACGTGTTTCTTTTTTCTTTTTATGCCAAATTTCCTACCTCCCTTCTGACAAAAATGTTAATTATGGTTCAGGTGTGCTAGCACATAAACCCTATCTTTGAACTTTCTGTTAAATGTATCCAAAGGTTTTCAAAATGAATCTAAAGTATTTATATAAGGCTATAAGAGTAATTTTAGCTTCTTCAGGCTTATGTGTACAGAAATTAAAACTTCAACATGTAACATGTAACTGAGAGACAATATATTAAAGAAGAATACATGATGTTACCATAAACTCTATATAATTTTTTGAAATAAACTATAGTTTAAAAGCACAGTTTTTAACAATAATCCATACCTGCACTTCTATAGCTGAGATCTCCAAGAATTTTATCTCCAACTTTTCTAAGTTTCCAGTGTTGCCTTAATCGCAAAAGCTCAGAGTTGAAGTCTCTTTGCAGCTTATTTTCCTGATTTTCAGTGACTGATTTAGTCAATCTTTCCGCCCCCTTCAAAAGGATTTGTGCCGCTCCAGCAAGTGACTTCTTTTTAGATATCAACTGCAACGTCTGAGGATTCTATCAAAAACAATCCAAAAGTGTAGTTCTATATTATTTTTAAATAATTTAAAAATTATATATTTTTCCAATAACAACATATCTACTCCAGAAGATTTCAAAATTAACGTAGAGGGGGAAAGTACACATAATAACATTAAAAAAATAATAATAAACTTTACCTCTTTCATTGGACAACTCAAGTAAAGACCAAAAACAACACAGTGCGCTACCAATCACAAGTGACCACTGCATCCACTCTGCCCAGCCCCGGTTAGGCCCCTCCCCTCCTGTGGACTGCCATTCCTCTCCATGAACTGACACCCCCCACTCACGTGCATACCCTTTCGTGGTACTCATTAAACTTCTGATTAAAGTCTATAATCTCTACATGAATGTAACCTGTATGGTGGCAGAAACCACTATATCCATAGACCCTCGAAAAATGCCTGGCTCATTATATTTGATTTAATGAATAAACTAATGACTCCACCGAGTACAGCTGTAAAACTATCTTGTATTACAGCAAACTACCTAAATGCCTTTCAAATTAACAATGAAACCAGGCAGCGTTAATAGTAAATGAACTTCACTGAATGCTGCTTTTGGAAACTGACGAGAAATTAAAATTTATGTGTTGTAAATACATACATAAATATCCATAGTCAACACCAATTTGTGTATCGCATTAACCAGACATACTTCCAAACAGAGCATTTTCTGGCTATGTAAGAATCAAAATCATAAAGTTTCATAACAATGTCACAATAATCTTTTTTTTTATTCCTCACCCAAAGACATTTTTTTTTTTTGCATTTATCTTCAGATAGCATGAGAAGGAGAGCAGGAGGAAGAGAGAGAGAGAGAAACATCAATGCGAGAGAGACACACTGAGTGGCTGCCACCCACACAACTCCAACCCGGGTCAGGGACAAACTGTAACCAAGGTATGTGCCTTTAGCGGGAACCAAACCAAGAACTCTTTGGTCTGCGGGTCGACGCTCTAACCGCTGAGCCAAACCAGCCAGGGCTGTCACAATAATCTTTTGATCATATCAAGGAACCTAATTCTAAGTTCTTGAAGAGCTCAAGAAATTTTTCAGACTTATTTCTGAGAGAAGCACAGAGGTGGAAAAGGCAGTGGATGCTGGGGGGCTTGGCTTGGCTCTCTAACCACTGGCTTTACTGCAACCTGAACACATCACTGATCTCTCTGGGCCTTAGTTTTCTCTCTGTAGGATGAATGAAGCAGATTTCATGATCTCTTCTTCCAGAGTAATGTTTCTAGGTTTTGAAACTATTACCATGTAAATGATTATATTCAGTTAGTTTTATTTACAAATGGGTTCTTACAACCATTACTTCCTCTCCATGCCACTAACTTGGTCATGGTCCTGATGCTTGTTTTCCTTAAAAACCTTCTCAGTTGGTCTCCCTGACTTCAAACTCTTCATCTTCCAATTCACCCTCCTGCCACCTCCCTTTCATCTTCTAATGTTCAAAACTTGAATAAACTCTTCATCAGATCGCAGTAAATGTACCTGGCCTTTCTAATTTTTCTAACCAGGCCATAAAAAGAAGGGGAAGGGATCAGAGGGAAAAACTGAGAAAATAACTTATTCAAGGTCACAGGGCTAGTGAGGGCAGAGACAGGATTTGAACTCAGGTCTATCTGACACCAAAGCCATTTTGTCATCACATTTTTGTATAATATATTATAGACCAAGGAAGCAGGCTATAAGAATTTGTAAGATTTGGGAAACTTTAAAGTATTATGTTATTAATGAGACAACTCTTCTGAGGGTCACAGTTATATTAATAAAATAATAAATAAGAGATACAGTTTTATGCCTTTGTTTTGAACTAGTTAATCTTTAAATCTTCATCTTGACTTAATTTTGCATGAAAAGAAAAGAGAGCAGTAGACACACGGCCTAAAAAATGATCCTGGGACTTAACAAAATTAAGTTTTCATTACTTTATTCACCTAAATTACATTATTCAGCTAAAGCCCACAAATACCTGCTTTGGAGGAAGTCCATCCTGAGAAACGGGATCAAGAGTCATAAATTTCTTATCCCTAACAATACTGAGAACATCATAGAGAACACACATCTCCGTCAGGGCGCTTCTCAAATTGTTCCTCACTGAGTCCCAAGGCCAAAGGGAAGGTTGAAATTTTACTAACCCTGAAAAGAGAAAGAAAAAAAGAAATACATGAAAATTAGTTACAATGAATAGAAGATAGAAAGCTCATTCAGAGGTTTAAAGAACTAAAAGAAAAAAAGCAGTAACTTTTACTTCAAAATTATATCCTCTTTTATCCTGTGCCCTCCACCCTTTCTTGAATCTTTGTTAACACTGAAGTTAGCATTCCTACAATGGCAAAACAAATGATACCTAACTTCCATAGGTTAAATCTAACATTACAACATGATAGGTAGGCATTCAAATATCTTTTTGAATTTATGCAGACCTTTTTAATAACCTTTTTTTACTTCCAGCTTTTAAAACGTGACTTAAGTAATTATAGAGAATTTCCAAAATACAGAAAAGCACAAAAATAAAAATGACCTATAATGGTAGCATTCAGATATTAAACACTATTAACCTATCTTCCAACTTCCCAATCATCTTTATAACGTTATTTTTAAAATTAAAAAACATGAATACATGTTTACTGTACACAGTTCAAACAACAGAAAGTGACAGTGTAAAAAATTAATGTTTTCCTTTATTCCCCACCCCTAATTCTCTCCCTTCCTGAAAGGTAATCACTACTAACAGTTGGGGTATACCTGTCCACATGGGTTTCTATATGCATTTACAAACATATCCTCCAATATCTCTATTACTTGCTTTCCCCCCACTTAAAATGTTTCAGTGACATTTCCATATCAGCACATATAGATCTACTTCATTCTTTTAACACAGCATGATATTCTGAAGTATGGCTATACAGTAAGTTTAACCATTCCTATTTATTGGACATGTAGATTGGTTCCCACAGTGCTAGTACTGGTAAGCATCTTGAATACACATTTGTGTATATGTACAATGTTTTCTGTAGGTTGTTTTAGCTGTAATATTAGTAGGTCAAAAGAGATGCACACTTAAAAATTCTAACACATACTGAACTGCCAAAGTGTCTTCCAAAAAAGACTATCAATTCACATTCCCAACCCTGGATATTAATAATCTTTTAAATTTCTGCTAATCGTATGCATGAAAATAGTATCTTAATGATGTTTTAGTTTGCCTCTCCCTACTAGTGAGATCTGAAATCTTTCCCCTGTAAGCCGACTGTATATATCATTGGCCTATTTTTCCAATGAGTTGCTTTTTCCTTTGGAGGTTGAAGGGACTCTGTGAGGTATATCAATCACTTATGTGCCATATATGTTGCAAATATTTTCCCCAATCTTTCACTTACCTTTTTATTTTGTTTATGGCCTCTTTTTCCATTATTTTAAAATTTTATGTAACTAATATATGTCTTTTCCTTTATAATTTGCATTTCCTATCTTGCTTAAGAAGGTTTCTCCTACTCTCAAAGTTATGATTGTAACTTCCCTCCAATATTTTGTTTTATTCTCTTCATTTACATTTCAGTCCCTGTGGAAATAATTTTTGTGTGAGGTATGAGGTGATACTTTTGATTACCGAATGGACCCACAATCGTCTTAAGACCACTGGCTTGAAATTCCATCCTAAAATGCCAATTTACACAGGGCCTCCTGCTTATAACTAAATCAATCATTGTTAATATTTTTTATCCTTAACAATGAGAACCCCAAAACCATTCATACTTTTTCTACAATTCTCCAACTAGCCTGCCTCCTTAAGGTTTGTTTTCCATTTACGACATAGTGAAAGAGTTAATAACATTTTAAAGGGTAAAAGCAAACGCTTACAAAAGGTGGAAACTGTGAAAAATGCAATGCTTGCATGACCTTTGCTCAGCCTTCTGTTGAGTACAGATTATCCAATTATCCGGATTATCCGCAAGACAATGAATCACCCAGCAGATGCAGGTGGAGATACCAGACCAGTCCAACTACAAAGTGGACAACGGGCCATGCAAAGTAAGTCAACAGGAACTGCTGGAAGCTAGAAGCAGAGTATATAACCTACACCCCAACTGTTGTTTGAGGCTGACTCCTTTTTGGGGCTCAACCTGCCTGTACCCAGGCACATGCAATAAAATCGTTTTGCTCTACGTTGGCCTTGCGTTGTGGATGTGAACTCCCCCTGGCTCAGACCTTTTACATAGCATCCTAAGTAATCTTGTAAAACAAAATCACCTACTTAACATCCTTCAAAAGCTTTCAGTTGTCCTGATAAAAGCCAAATGCTTAACCTGGCCTACTAGATTTGGACCCTGCCTACCCCCCCCCCCCAAACTATAAGGGGGGACATTTATTTATGAAATCACAGAGGTAGAAGAAGTAATACATAGAAGAAATGAGTTAAGGAAATGGGTTATAGAGGTAAAGGAAGGGCCCTTGGAGCTTGGTAATGTGCAGGGTGGGGGGCGGGGACGCGGAGAGGGGTGGGGAGAGGAAAGGCTGCAGTGAGCTCTTGGGAGGGAGAGCTCACCCTGCCCGCCTCTTTTTTTTTTTTTTATTTTATTTTTTTATACTATTCTTCACCCAAGGATACTTTTTTTGTTTGTTTATCATCAGATAGAGTGGGAGGGAGGGAGGAGGAAACAGAGAGAGACAGACAGACAGAAATATCGATGTGATAGAGCCACATCGACTGGTTGCCTCCCTAACGACCCGAACCGGGGCCGGGATGAACCGCAACCCAGGACCGGAATCGAACCCGCGACTCATTGGTCCGCGGACAGAAGCTCTTACGGCCGAGCCAAACCGGCCAGGGCCACGCCGCCTACCTCTTAAACCTTATCTCAAACTCCAGTCAATACAGACTTCTTTGACTAGGTGTTATTGTCAACATTCACACTGCACAGAGAAACAAAGTAACTCGCTCAAGCTCACACAGCTGAAAGCCAGGTAACCAGAGTGCCACGAGACAAAAGCTCTCTTAGAAACACACACACTTCCCCAGTAGCAGTGTCTCCAACGCTCCCACTCAAGGAAACCTGCAGAAAGATACGGAGTACTGAGTCAAACAGTGCCCTAAATTGTCCAGCTATTTTATTTAAAAAGACACAGCATCTCGCCTAGCACAGAAAAGGCAGGGTGACATTTCCCGGCGGGTCCCAGGACCCCCGGACCGGCCTCACCTTCTTCGTCGTCCTGGTCCGCGCTGGTCCCGGCGCCCGCCCAGTCCTGCGCGTCGCCCTCGGCCCCCGCCGCCTCCTCCTCCTCGGAGCCCGAACCCTGGCTGAAGTCGATCCGCTGTGCCAGGCGCGCCAGGTTCTGGGACATGGACAGCGGCTGCAGGTACGTCTCAGTGCCATCCAGGCCCACCTCTTGGACCTGCTTTTCGCAGGCCGACTCGATGCTGATCCGCACAGCGCGGACCCCAGACATGCTGGCGGCGTGGGCAAGCGGCAGCAGGACCCCGCTGGTACGAGCCAAAACCCGAGAGAGGAAGCAGAAGCGCCTCGGCGGGGAGCCGCGATCTTGGCAACCGCGGTGCCTCTGCGAGCCTTCGGGAAACCCCGCGCAGCTCCTAGGCCGGAAACAAAGCTGAGGGCACAGCCAGTTTCCCAGAATGCACTGCAGGACGCTCTCTGCTCGGAGGCTCCCAGAGCGAAATTGACTAGGAGCGGGCGCTAAGAACTTCCGGGCAAGAACTTCCGGTGAGTTGGCTTGCAGTGGCGGGAGAAACACATGTCTGCTGCCGGCGTGGACCGCGGCGGGAGCTGAGAATCCCGGTGCAAAGGGTGCAGAGAGGGTGATCTCTGGTGTTCGTCTGCATTTTAATTACTTGTTTAAAGGTCGTGGAGGATGGAAAGCTGAAGGAGGCCGAAAAGAGGTAGGGAAAAAATGAATGGGTTTCTGCGTCTTAGTGCGAGACCTCTGGCATACTGAGGATTTGAGGGTTTACACCTAGAGTAGAAACGTGTCTGAAGAGTTACAAAGTAGGCGTACTTTGAGGAAACCAATTAATTGTGCTTATTACTGATTAAAATTATACTTCATAATTAATTTATTCTCTGCTTTCCCGTTAGTTGTAAATTCCATGACTATCTCCAGCAAGCATAATAGACACTGGCATGTAATGTGCACTTAATAAATATTTATTTTATGCCTGAGTAACTGAGAATAAGTAATACTTATAAGATTAAGAGGCAGTGGTATAACTTCAGTCTCTGAGTACCCAAAAAAGTATTTCATTAGTAATAATTCCACTAGGGAAGATAGATTATTTGTCTTACAAAACTCTACTTAATTTAAGAAAGTATGTGTACAATCTTTGAATTTTTCTAAGTTTTGTTCTGACCAAGATAAACTACTTGCCAAAGGTATTTAGGAAAATAAAGATGCCCTGGTGTCAGTCTCTACTGAAACAGAATATATGTAGCAGGGTGTGTTGGGGTGTGTGTGAATTTTTCATAGTCACCTATTTTTGCAAGCATGATGATATTTAAGAGCCACTGTACTTACTTATTATGCCAAAATTTGTAAAAAGTTTTAATACTTTATTTTAAATTTAATATTTTTCATGGGCCCTAGTTGTGTCAGTTACTGTGCTCGGTGTTTTAAACATATTTCTCATTTCATCTTTATAAAGTGCTCATACTTCTGCAGTTTGGCTGAGGTATCTGCAATCTCAGATGGGCTTTTTTACATACTTGAGGGCAGATGACCTAAATTGGGCTCAGCTGGCTGATTGACTTCAAGTTACAGGCCTATAGGTCATTCAGATGACCATGTGTCTCTCATTCTTCTTGTACTAGCAGGTTGGTCAGGGAATATTCTTTTTATGGCAATGGCAGTAGGCAGTAGTACAAGAGGTAAGCCTTGCCTGCATTACATATCTAATATCCATAAGTCCCACAGCCGAACTCAAAAGTCAAGGGTTTGGAGAGGGGATAGACTCAACTTTCTGACTTGCAGAAACTGCAGGATAACATGGAAAGGGGTATGGATGAAGGGAGGAGCAGGGCTAACAATCTGACGTATATGCAAAATAACCTAGTTACACTCCCCTATTTCATACCAAAATAAAAATAAATTCCAGATCTAAGTATAAAATAAGAGTGAAGTCTTCTGTAGACTCAGATACATGCGACTTTTACAGGCAGTTCATTTACTGAAAGAGCAGTTATGCACTGCAGGGGACACCAAAGAGGTCAAGATGAAATAACTAAAGGAAAAAAAAAAAAAGAAAAACCTGATAGAGCTGCAAAAGCAGCCGCCACCTCTAAGGATATATTCTTAGGAGCATTAATTCCATCATTACCTACAGAATTGGCAATACCTAAATGTACTAAAAAATAAATACAATGGATAACCCAACACGGGTACATCAAGGGACCAACAGGATGGTTCCAATCAGAAGGACTCTTTCATGTCCCCTCCGCTTCACAGTGGAAAATCATAAAAGCCCTCCATGACTCTTGTCCCCTAGAGAGAAATAATATGGTCCTATTATGAAAAAACTTTTGCCCTGGCCGGTTTGGCTCAGCAGTTAGAGCGTCCGCCTGCGGTCCGGAGAGACCCGGGTTCGGTTCCCGCTAAGGGCATGTACCTCGGTTGCAGTTTGTCCCCGGCCCTGGTTGGTCGTGCGGGTGGCAGCCACTCGATGTGTCCCTTCACATCGATGTTTCCCTCTCTCTCTCTCTCCCTCCCACTCTATCTGTACAAAAAAATGGAAAAATGTCCTCGGGTGTGGTTAAAAAAAAAAAAAAAAAAAAAAAAAAAAGAAAAAACTTTTCACAAGTAAGGGCTTAAAACAATTTGGCAGGTCTGCCAGGCTTGTGCACTAGGTGCCCAAAATAATCCCCAAGGATCTAATCTCCACCTACACTAGTCCAACCTATACAGAGAAGGGGCACCTATCCAGGAGAAGATTGGCAAATAGATTTTACTCAACTACTATGTCAAGGCTATAAATACCTACTTGTCTTCTTAGATTCTTTCACTGGGTAGATTGAGGCCTATCCCACCAGTACTGAAAAAGCACAGGAGGTAGCAAAAATACTCTTAAAAGAAATTATTCCTTGATTTGGATCCCTCAATCCCTACAAAGTGATAATGGACCTGCGTTTACTTTTCAGGCCACACAATTAGTTAGCAAAGGCCTGGGAATAAAATGGCACCTTGACTCTGCTTAGAGGCCACAGTCCTCCAGAAAGGTCAAAAGGGCAAATCAAATAAGAAAGAAAACCCTTGGCAAACTTTGCTAAGAAACTGCCCTTAAATGGTTAGATCTACTACATATAGCCATCCTCTGAATTCGAGCTGCCCCACAACACAACTACAATTAAGCCCCTTTGAATCATCATATGGGCAACGGTTTCTATACTCTGATCTTATAATGGACCCTGAATCTACTGATCTCCTATCATATGTCACTTCTCTAGCTGAGTTCCAACGAGCAATACAAGTCTTTGGATATAGAAGAACTCCAGGAGCCGGACAGACTACCTCCTGATATTTATATCTACCAGGATCACAAGTATACATTAAAACCTGGAAAGAAGGAACTCCAGGATCCCAGTTAACACCTTTAAGGAAAGGGTCTTTTACTGTCCTGTTCTCTGCTTCCACAGCAGTCAAGGCCACTGGCATCTCGAGTTGGATCATCACACACGACTAAAGCCTTTTTGCAACTCTACTAACCCACTTGAACCTAAGGAATCGAGCAATACATGGGACTACAAACCAAAGAAGATCTTAGGTGTCTCCTCAAGAAAATGACAACACCCAGATAAGTTTATTTCTCAGTTTTTGTTATTTATAAATTTCATATTTTTTGGTTTGGCCTTCGACTCCTCTGCTGTCTTACAATTCCTCCCTCCTCCCCATGAAAACCCTTCTCAGAATTACTCTTTATTAGATCAGTAGTCCTTTAACTCTTCTCCTCGCCTACTTATGCACCACCCAGCACTCCATTAGAGGCTTGCTTAGATCTTTTCTACAGCTTACACAATGAATAATTTCCTTCTAGTCCTATTCCTGGCTTCCCAAGTCCCTTTAGGACTAGGCCTTCTAAAACCAGAACCACAACCATGGGACCAGAACTCACTTATTAAGATTACTAAGGCTATAGCATCGGGGAACGTCACTAATTGCTGGGTCTGTCACAAGTTCCCACAAGCTATAGGCCCCACACAATATTTAGCTAAGCCAGAGAACAAATTTGGTAATGAGACCTGGCGCTCAGAGCTAGCATATATTGCCAAACCAAGTACATATGCTACCCTTTTCACTCTGATTAACATAACCACCTCTCCATCTACCTGCCTATACACCGCGACATCTAAACATAAGCCTGCTCGTCCAGGAAAAGAGTTTCCTGTCTGCAATGAAACTAAGACTGCTCTATGTAAACTTAGAGCCTTGTATTATTCCACATGGTGGCCTGCGAATATTTCCTCGTGTAACACCATTGTTCCTATGGTTTTAACTAGCACCTCCAACACAATCTGTGCTCCTGAGGGAATGGTTTACATATGTGCATATTCCACGAATAGCACAGCAGGCATTGGTCCAGTACACACCACCCCCACTGGATACATGGCCACTTCATGCCTAAATCCCTATCTCATTTATGGGATGTGCACCTTAGGATACCTAACTCCTAGCCTGGCCATTTACAATGCAACAACACCTTCCTGGCATAACAGAAGACTCCTAAACAACACCTTAACTTGGGGAGGGAAGAACTTGACTTCCCTTGTCCCTTGGGCAGGATACATAGAACATGAATTCATCCTTGCTAATCTCACTGCTGAATTAGAAAAGCTCTCAAATGAAACAAGGGGAGCTCTCCGTGAACCACAACAGTCCCTCAACGTATTAACCAATCCACTCTTAGACAGTCGTATTGCCCTGGACTATCTTTCGGCTGCAAAAGGAGGAGTCTGCACTGTTCAAAATACTACATGCTGCACCTACATCAATAACTCCGCTAAAGTAGAAACAAGAATACAAGAGATTTTAACCACCACATGACCTGGCTAAAGAACCTAAAAGAAACCCAACTTTTGCCCAGTATGGCAACCTCACTTGCTTAGAATTGACAAAAGTGATTATGGTTTCTCCTCGGACCCCTTAAAATCCATCTCCTCATCATATTAGGAATACTACTATTTGGTCCCTGTTTGTTTAACCTACTTGTGAAATTTGTTTCTTCCAGATGACAGCTATTCTACCTCCAGATAATGGTTCATTATGGTTTTCAACCCTTCCTTTCCACCACAGAAATAGCTCGACCTCTTGATTGAGCTGGCCAACGACTCTGAGAAAACTACCCTTTGCCCTGACACATAGCAAGAGAATGAGACCCAATCCCCACCTTCGCCCAGTTGTCAGCAGGAAGTAGCCAGATGATTGTCTACGTCCAGAATCCCCCAACAAATTGGGTGTCAAACTCTTGATGGGGGGAATGTTAGAGTAGGCAGTTAGATATGAGCAGGGCAGAGATAAGACAAACTGAACAAAGACCATGCTTGAATAAATGGAGGGGAGCTAAAAACTTTGCAAAGTTAGATAAAGCAAGAAGGAGGAATGTGGCTAAAGGACTCGGCACCAAGAGGGCAAATGTTGCAAAACACCTGCAGACAAAATTCCAGAATGCCCATCAGCTAAGGGACAAATGGTACAATAAGACGGAACAAGGGAGGGGCAAGAATAAAAAACCAGGAACTAGGCCCATTCAGGGCACTGGGACCTCACTTGAGCTGCCTGTCTGTCCCTCAGATGTACTTTTACTTTCAATAAAACTGCCTCTTACTGCAATTTTCCATCTCTCGTGTTGAATTCTTTCCTCTGAGAGGCAAGAACCTGATCTTGCTGATCACCAGCGCTGCTGACAAGACCAAGTCCTGCTTAGCAGGAAGTATTCCATGAAAATATTTGTCAGATTTGAGGCTTCATGGAGCCCATATCCTCCAAAGGAAAGAAATGAGCTCCCTACCATTTTTAGGGCTGAGGAGACAGATCTGCCAGGCTCCAAAACCTCAGAAGAGACACATGGAATAACACAAAGGCTCTAAGCAGAGGTGGCCTGAGCCTTAATTAAATTTACAATGCAATCCAACCCCTACCCAGCTCAATCTCTGATTAAGTTGAAGTACAGTAATTAGGCTCTCATCTAACAAAAGAAGGGTGGACGATATTATCTAGAACACATAATATATAGCATATAATAGTAGATATGTAAAGAGGCAGGAAGAGTGATAATCAGAAGCAAAAACAATAGGAACACATTAATGAAAGATCAAACCACTGCAGGTGGGAGACAAGGGCTTTAAAATAACTAATGTGGCCCGGCTGGTGTGGCTCTGGTTGAGTGTCGACCTGTACACCAAGAGGTTGCTGGTTCAATTCCCAGTCAGGGCGCATGCCCAGGTTGTGGGACATGTAGGAGGTGGCCAATCGATGTTCTCTCATCAATGTTTCTATCTTTCTAAATCAAAGAAAAAATTAACATAATTAATGTGTTGAAGGAAATAGAGGAAAATGGATGAAAACAAAATTTCAATCTATAAAAAATAATTAAATGTATATTCTAGACTAAAAAAAGCTGAAATTAATAACCCATAGGATAGATTTACTAAGAGATTTGACATAGCACAAAATAGGATCGGTGAACTCAAAAGACTGGCCAATAGAAAAATAGAGAAACAAAGAACAGAACAGTGGAAGATAAGTTGGGACACCCATTCAAAATTCGTACAGACATTCAAAAGCTAATAAAGGAATACTATAAATACACTCCTTTTCCTGCTTCCTCTGGCCAGAAATCCCAGTTTTTGTTTAGCCCCTTACACCCCACGCTGCAATGCAGTCCACAGCTGGGGCAGGCCTCCAGATGAAATGCCAAAGGAAAAGAGAAAAATAGGACCATAAGAGGCCCCTTTCCTGATTCCTCTGGAATCATTTTCTGTGCTTTCTCTTGGTGTTATAGGTGTATATCCTTTGGGCATGGCTGAGAGAAAACAGGAAAAAAATAGAGACTGTCACACCGTGACTTGCTGGGGCTCCCTTTCCTGGTTCTCCAGCCAGTAAGGACTGTCTCTTGGGAGTTTTTACTGTCCATGCTGGTTGTATAGTGTGACCTAGGCTACTCCAGGTCAAATTCAGGAGATAAAAAGAAGAAAGAAAAATGAAGAGACTTGTCATTCATTCTTCACGTTCTGATTTCCCTCTTTAGCCTGCCTGCTATGGTTGAATTTTCAAGAGTGTTCTGAGAGTTGTTTTTGCATTTTGTGCAAAGTGGTGTGTTTTGTAATTGTGGTAGAAATAGACTGTTGTTGGCTTATTACATCTTGACCAGTACTAGAAGCTCATGTGTTCTTTTCCGTTTATTTTTGTGTTTGTGATAGGCAGGTTCCTTTAATGTCCAGTACCTTATAGGATAATACTAATAGGACTTACCCTATTTTGTTTTAATTATTGTTCATATGTCAGCCAGTGTCCCCACTAGACTGAGCTCTGCTGGGGCAGGGACCATGTCTTATTCATCTTTGTATATTCACAGTGCCTGGCACATTGATGATGTTCAGTAAATTGCTGTTAAATGATAGAACAGGCCAAACAGAGGCTTCACAGATGACCTAGAAGGAAACTGGGCTCTAAAACCAGAAGCAAATGGGAGTCTGCTTTCAGATGTCTACTGTAGTGGCAAATACTAGGTTTGCTAATCCAACGAATCCTGAGCATTACTCTAAACTTACAGAAGTCAGTCTTCTTTGCTGTGGTTAACACACTTCAGAAAAACAGAATGTTTCAGACTCGCAGGATGTACTAAGAGAAAGGGGGCAGAGATAGGGAGGAGTTCCAGGAACAGACAGCATCCATAGATATGACCAGTGATTATGCGAGATTTTCTGTGGAAAATTCCGTTTTTAATATCGGATCATTGTAGTCACATAATTCCCCTTCTGTCTGTCAGACTGTATTCTCGTCTGAGGTTTGGAAAGACAATGTAAATGTATCTGGTCTTGAAGCATTTTGAACTTGCATCTGTCAGCAAAAAGTATTTTAGCTGACATCCCTAATGTGATGTATTTTAAGAAATGTATGCCAAAATAGAAATTAAAAAGGATGAAATAAAATATGAAGACAGACATTCTGATATTCCTGAACCCCTTGGAATGTCTTGTGCGCTTGCTGTGGTTCGGGCACCCCACTTTGGAGGGAGAAGTGGAAGGGTAAAGGCGGTATTCACACTCTCTCGTCGGGGGAAGTGGCCCTGGGGCTTTTGTTGCTTGGGAGGACGCTCAACCAAATGAGTCACTCTGGCCAGGGCTAAACTTATATTTAAGTTAAAAAGAAGGCAACAGCCCTGGCCGGTTTGGCTCAGCGGTTAGAGCATCAGCCTGTGGTTCAGAGAGACCCGGGTTCGGTTCCCGCTAAGGGCATGTACCTCGGTACCTCGGTTGCAGTTTGTCCCCGGCCCTGGTTGGGTCGTGTGGGTGGGACCACTCGATGTGTCCCTTTTACCTCCATGTTTCTCTGTCTCTCTCTCCCTCCCAGTCTATCTGAATAAAAAATGGAAAAATGTCCTCGAGTGAGGATAAAAAAAAAAGGGCAACAATAAACATCTGTGTATTCACACTCAACTTAGGAAATAAAGCATTGCTGATAGTTAAAGCTGCTTTGTACTCTTCCTAGTTCACATCTCCCGGGGCCCTCCTAGAAATAACCAGGACTTATCCATTCCATGTTTGTTTGTTTGTTTTTTAATACAATTTGTTGTTCCATTTATTTATGTATTCATTGGTTGATTCTTTTTTTTTTTTTTTTTTTATCCTCACCCGAGGATATTTTTCCATTTTTTGTACAGATAGAGAGGGAGGGAGAGAGAGAAAGGGAGAGAGAGAGAAAAACATCGACGTGAAGGGACACATCGAGTGGCTGCCACCCGCACGACCAACCAGGGCCGGGGACAAACTGCAACCGAAGCACGTGCCCTTAGCGGGAACCGAACCCGGGTCTCTCCCGGGACCGCAGGCCGACGCTCCAACCGCTGAGCCAAACCGGCCAGGGCTCATTGGTTGATTCTTGTATGTGCCCTGACCAGGGATCGAACCCACGGCCTTGGTGTACTAAGATGACCTTCCAACTCACTGAGCAAATCCAGTCAGGGTGCCATGTGTTTCTTTTTAAATTAGTCACCTATTGTTGTGAAATAGAACACCCCAAAAGTCACAGGTTTAAAACAGCAATCAGGCATAGAAAGCATGACGCATCAATGGTTCCTGGGGGTTGGCTGACCTACACTGAGCTTCCATTCTCTCCAACACTGATTGGCCAAGTAGTCCTTCACCATCTTGTTAATTCACTAGTACCTTCAAGAAGGCACTTTTAGCCCTGGCCAGTTTGGCTCAGCGGTTAGAGCGTCGACCTGCGGTCCTGAGAGACCCGGGTTCGGTTCCCGCTAAGGGCGCGTACCTCGGTTACAGTTTGTCCCCGGCCCTGGTCGGTCGTGCGGGTGGCAGCCACTCGATGTGTTCCTTTCGCATCGATGTTTCTCTCTCTCTCTGTTCCTCTCTCTCTCTCCCACTCTACCTGAGCAAAAAAATGGGAAAATGTCCTCGGGTGAGGATAAAAAAAAGAAGGCACTTTTATATTTTTCCAGCTTTTAAAATTGCCTTTAGTGAGATGATTTGTCTGAATTGTCTAATCTATTACTGGAAATAGAAATCTTAACATGTAACACTGGCCATTGATTTTTTCTTTTCTCCCAAATGCCAGGTCCTCCTTATTTTTCTATTGGGTGTTTGTCTTTTCCTTATTGGAGATGTTCTTAGTGCATTCTGAATACAAGCTGAATTTCATCAACTATGTCTTGAAAATATATTCTCCCAGACTATGGTCTGCTTTCTTCCTTTTTGAGCCATAGTTTGACATATAGGTTTTACATTTTAATGTTGTCAAATAAGATTTATCTCTCTTTTCTCTAATAGTTTGTGCTTTATGTTCCTTAGGAAATCCTTCTATACACCTAAGTCATAAAGATAGCTCTTTTACTTCTAAAACTTGAAAATGTTTAATCTTCACATTTAAGTCCTTAATTTACCTAGTATTGAGTCCAATCCAATTTTATTTTTCCATATTAATAACTGGTTTTGGCAGCACTATTTGAATATATTTTCCTTTCCTTATTGATCTGTAATGCCACTTGTCAAAAAAAAAAAACCAACAAAAGAAAAAACCAAGAATCTACATATGTGAGGATATGTTTCTGGCCTTGGTTTTCTGTTCTGTTTGTCTGACTGTGCCAAAATTGCAGTCGTAATACATTTTAATATCTTTACATCAAATACCTCTGACCTAGTTGTCTTGAAAATTGTCTTCGCTTTTCTTGGCCCTTTGCTATCTCATATATTTTAGAATCAACTGGTGAGGTTCTGTGGAAAGCTCTACTGGGATTAGATTGGCACTGAGTTGAATTTATAGTTTTGAGAAGAATCGATACTTTTATGAGATTACATCTTCCTGGTTATAACTATTTTTTGGTATTTCTTTTAAGTTTTCAACAGTTTTATGATTTTATCCATAAAGGTTATATATAATTTTTGTTAAATAAAAAATTATGTATTTTTGATAGCTTTGTAATTGATATTTTTTCACATTTACATTTTTAATTGTTTCTTGTTAGTATGTAGAAATACAACCCACTGTATATTGATTTTATATTTAGGAACCTTTTGAACTTAGTTTAATAATTTCACTATAGATTCTGTATGGTTTTCTAAGAGGGCAATCATGGTTTTCTGCTAAAAAACTTATTTTTTTCTTCCTTTTCATTAATTACTCCTAGTATTTCTTTCCTGTCCTTTTTCCTGGTTGAAACTCCGGTGGTTAAGTGCTTACAGCTCTTTTTGAATTTGTCTAGTAGGTCTTCCAGTTTTCACCGCAAGGCCCATAAAAAAAAAAAAAAGAAGAAAGAAACTCCAGTGGTTAATGATATTGTACGTCCTTGTACATTCCTAATTTTAAAGTGCATATCTCATTAACATATTTTTGTGAATATATATATATTCAGAGAATCTTATTGTGTTCACAGTGGCCTCCTTGCTGTTTCTTGAACATTCCAAGTTCCTTTCTGCTTCTGGGGTTTTGAATCTGCCAAGAAGGATGTTTTTCCAAATAACTTCATGGCTCACTCTCTCATTTCTTTTAGGTCTTTGCTCAAATGTCCCTATCAAAGGCTTTCCCTGATCTCTCTCTATAAAATGTGTAATACAGAGTCGGATTCCATTTTTGATGTTTGACTGCTGATAGTTATTAAGTCTTACCCTTTCTGCTCTGAATTTGGGTGTGTGGGTACTTTTTCCTTGGACACCTGTGGAAAATTCAAACTCCATGCAAAACCATCACTCTGGCTCTCCCCATTAATCAGCATAAAATCCCCCAAGCCAGTTTCCTTTCCCTGTTCTCTCAGGCCATTTCTGAACTTGCTTGGGAGTGGCCCTGCTTTCCCCAGAAAGCCTCATTATGCAAACAGTAAACCCTTTCATATCCGTGTGTGCGTGAGACTTCATCTAAGCCAAATTTTGGGTGGGGAGTGCATTCTGTCTCAGTGTAGAATGGCCACAACAAAATAGCATCCACCTTTAGTTTTAGTTTTCTTCATAGCATTTAATACAATCTGACATATTATATACTTGCTTATTATTTGTCTTCTCTAGTATATAAATGATTGGATGATAGATCCCAGCATCTAGTGAAGTGTCTGGCATAACCATCCACCCATTCATTCATTCAACCAATATTTACTTTATGCCTACTTTGGCCAGGCTCTGTTAAAGGCACTAGTGCGACAGAGTGATCAAAGCCCTTGCCCTCACAGGGTTACATTCCAGAGGGCAGAGTAGGTGTTCAATACATATCTGTTGAATGAATGAATACTAATATTTTTGTCTGGAGGTAGAATATTAAAACGAAACACAATATCATATTATGAATGTAAAATTTTTATTCATTTTTCTGTTACAAACTAGTGCTTATTTAAAAATAATATTTGGTAATTTATACTCAAAGGACATGTTACAGCATACATCAAAAGAAGTCAAAAATATTTCTTGAAGATGTATTATGTGCTTAGCACTGAAGAGCTCCTATATCTGCACATTACTGGTATTAATGAGATTAGAGAGTTAATTTCTGGCTAATGATCATAGAAGTACACAGAAGAAATTTCAACCATTATAATCAGTAAGAGTATAATTTTATATTTCATGAAGGATAGTGATCGTGTTTAGCAATCGCCTCACTTATAAATTAAAATATACTCACTTTAATGTTATATTTTTATGGTTTCTTTTCCCTTCTCTTCTTGCAAATAACCAACAAAGCACAAACTGCTTCCAGGTGGCAATCCAAACAAAGGAGGAATCAGTGCTAACCATCTAGCTGCTAATGTTTGTGAAAGGCAAACTGCAAACTCTGAGTATGGTTGAACTTCACCAAAAGGGGTCAAGTTCCTCCATCTGACCACCTTATTCCATGAGAAAAGTGTACTCTGACTTCTAAAATGGATTTTTAAAATTCAATACGAAGATTCAACAACTACCAAAATTTCCAACACTGGCCCTGGCTGGTGTGGCTCAGTTGGTTGGGCACTGTCCGGTGCACCAGAAGGCTGCTGGTTTGCTTCCCAGTCAGGGCATATGCCCGGGTTTCGGTCTCGATCCTGGACTGTGCAGGAGGCAGCCAATCAATGCATTGATGTCTCTCTCTCTTCTCTTTTCCTCTCTCTAAAAATCAATTTAAAAATCTTAAAACAGCCCTGGCCAGTTTGGCTCAGTGGTTAGAGTGTTGGTCTGCGCTCCAGAGAGACCTGGGTTCAGTTCCCGCTAAGGACGCGTAACTCGGTTGCAGTTTGTCCCCGGCCCTGGTTGGTCGTGCGGGTGGCAGCCACTCAATGTGTCCCTTTCACGTTGATGTTTCTCTCTCTCTCTCTTCCTCTCTCTCCCTCCTACTCTTTCTGAACAAAAAAAATGAAAAAATGTCCTCGGGTGAGGATTAAAAAAAGAAAAGAATCTTAAAACATTTTTTCTAACACTGATTTTTCTAATATCAATTAGCAGTTTTGAGACTAATTCGAAAATTTTTAATAATTTAAACAAATATAAGTAATTACTATTTGTAATATTTTACATAAGTTACAAATGTAAGTTATGTAAAAATACCAATCACATGATTCCAGGTCGTGTTTATATTTAAGGTATAAATATAAGACTGATTTTTAGAATAAAAGAATAATGAAGAACGTCTCCATTATGTATCTTTTTTCCCAACAAGCTTTTTCAGACAGATCTATGAAATAACAGCGTAATAATACCTTTCATTTCAAAGGTCAAAAATATAGAGTTTAAGTAGTGAGATCATTTGGATTTGATGTTTGTATCAATTCACATAATCATTTTTCTAAATGAAGTAGCAGTTGATTTAATCTCGCCCAAATGAATGGGTCTCTTTTGGTTGATCAATGCGATAGAGAAACTCTGCAGGTAAGAAGTAGCCAAGATACTCTACTATATCTGGGCTAGTGTCATAATGGTAGTGTCCGCCTTCTCCATGATGACTAAAGCAGTGTGTGTGCTCCAACCGCAAATCAAAGCCCTAGGACAACAGACAAGCTATCTGTTAATATTCAAATTATTGTGGACAGAATTTATTTAAGGGAGAGGGAGACCTTTTTTATTTAATGTTATGGCAGTTTTTATTTTATTGTTTAGGTAATACATTCATATGATTCAAAATTTAAAGGATGCAAAAGGATATATTCAGTAAAATATCTTTCCAATTCTTGCCCTCACCACTCACTTCCTTTCTTTGTAGGCAACTAATGTAAGCAGTTTCTTCCATATCCTTCCGGAAAGATTTATTTTTTTTACTCAAATGATAGCACTGTGTACACATTGTTTTTCTTCATTTAACAATACAGCTTTAAGATCTTTGTATATCAGATCATAAAAGAGCTTCCTTATTCTGCACCTACATGGTATTCCATTGTATGTACATACTGCTTTCCAACTGATGTTTAGATTATTTCCAATTGTTCTGCTGTAACAGCAATTCTGTCATGAATAACCTTTTAACTAATCATTTTACACACTTATGCAAATATTTAAGGATAAATTCCTAGACATGTAACCACTACATCAAAAGATATCACTAGCTAGTATTTTGGTAGATATTTGTTTTGAATTGCTCTATATTATAATATTTTTCCTAGTGTATAGTATTAGAATATAATAAACTGCAAATAAAATAAATCCTGTTGTGATTCTATTTAATAACATGACTTTGGGTATTATTTAAAAGGCCATGCCTTCCTCAAAGGTAAAATCTGCTCTAACTCAGGGCTGTTAGCCACCTGCTCCCTTATCTTTCAAGATAATTCCAGAAACTATCCTACTTCTTAAATAACAACACAAAAAATGTCTAATTCAAAAAAAAAGAAAAGAAAATCCTAAAACTTGAGAATTACCATTGTGGTATACTGCAATATTAAAGGCAGACAAAGACTTACTGGGTCTTTGGAGACAAAAACTGGCAGGCAAATCAAAGGAGCCTTCATCTCATAAAAATGCAACCATTTATTCACCTCTTCATCAGAGTTCAATGGGCAGGAAGAAAATTCTGTAGGCTACAATAAAAGATCATTATTAGACAGGTAAACATATTGAATATTATTGAGAATTAAAATTTTATATTAAGTTAAAACTTTAAGCCTTCTTATACATTCTATTGACTATTTTTGGCATCAAAAGAAGTTATAATACACATTATTTTCAAAAGGATCACCATGGGAGGGAGGAGGTGGGGGAATCAATGGGGGGAAAAGGAGAAACATCTATAACAAAAATAAATTAATTAAATTAAAAAAAAACACACAAAAAAACCCCACAAAATGATCACCAATCAATGTGTACACATTAAAATGTATGAACGAATAAATGAAGGAATGAGTCTATTACTCTATTTTTTTCATAGCCTCTCAGTTTTCCTGTGAGTATATCCTCATACTAATCTTACATGTCATCCTATAGTACACAATACGTTGTTATTAACTATATTTACTATGATGTACATTAGTTTTCTAGAACTTACGCATTTTATAACTGAAAGTTTGTACCCTTTTACCAACATCTCCCCACTTCCTGCTATCATCACTCCCAAATCCCTGACAATCACCATTCTACTCTCTGTTTCTCTAATTTTGACTGTTTTAGATTCTACATACAGGTGATATCATGCAACATTTGTCTTTCTGTGTCTGGTTTATTTCACTTAGTATAATGTCTTGCAAGTTCATCCACAGTATTGCAAAAGGCAGGATTTCATGTATGTATATGTTGTTTTCATAACTTGGCTATTGTGAATAATGCTGAAGTGAACATAGTGCATATCTCTCTTCAAGATACTGAGTTCATTTCCTATCAATATATATATCCAGAAATAGAACTGCTCCATTATATGATAGTTCTATTTAATTGAATTTTTTGAGGAACCTCCATACTGTTTTCCATAATGATGGTGATATCTTATAATCATTTGGTATTTACAAACATACTTATCTATAATTCTGCTGTAAATAATTTGGAAAAGTGATTAAGTCATTTCACAAATGTGTCTTTCTTTGCAGGATCACCTAGCATGCCATTTAAAATTAACATGATAAAAAACATTAAAACAATACATTTTCTAATGGCTTTACTGATAAAATAAAAAAGAAATTAAATTGTAATCACTTTTACACTTCATTCATTGATTCATTCACCTACCAAAAATTATTTTAAAAGTCCTGAAGGCCCTTGATCTGTCTCTCTATAGTATTCCACACTTATTATCTTCTAAACTTACTATATTAAGACCATAGATTGTAATTTTCATGATGAGTTATTTTCCTAAAACCGTAATAGCAAAGTCTATGTATTGAAATGAAAATAATAAGTTTCTCAGGCTTACACACATACCTATCTTGATCTTAAAAACCAAGACACTGAAACGAAAGTTCTAATATATTAACATGAAAAAAAGGACTCGAGCTAGACATCATCGCACATTATGACCTATAGTATCGTTTGTCTTTTAAAATTTTAAAGTAATATAATCTAGTAGAAGGATTTATTCAGGATGTCTTTAAAGGTAGACTTCTCAATGTGCATTAAAAAAAATCCTTAAGATCTTATGTGAACACACACATACCCACAAATGCATTCATTCACACCCCTCAGACCCTTACCATAATGTGAGTCTTCACTTTTCCCTTCTGAATTACGAAAGTACCTCCCATCCCTACAGGCTTATCACCATAATGTTTTTCAAGAGTCTGTCTCATACAAGTCACAAAATTAAGTTTTCCAGTTCTTCTTTTGGCTTTCACCTCAATGACCTAGAGAGGACAAAACATTCGTACCATTGTTCTAGGGTGCAAAATTTTATGTAAATATCTACCAAAGTGAAACATTATACAGTCTAATGCCATCAAGCAAATACTCGCTTTTTTTGCTTAGAGCACCCAAATATGAGTTGGGGTATATCAATCCTTTGTAAATCTTAATAATACATAATATATATAATATATGTGTTATGGATCATTTACTCTAATAATTCGTATTCATGCTTTCTTGGACTGAGAAAGAGTTAAAACTAAATCCTACACTGAACTCGAGATTCTTATCACTATATGTCAAGGTAGTCAAAGGTTGAGAATTCCCTGGGTGAAAGGGTATTGCTTACTACGTATTACCCTTAACTTCAGTTTGAAATGAGACTTTCACTCTGCCTATCGTACTTTCTGAATCTTCTATAATTGGAATATTTGATTACAGGGGAAGGGAAAATGATTACATTTTCTCACTTCCTTTAAAATTCTGGACTTAGGTTACCTTCCCTTTATTCATTATTTTTATTTCACTACTTCATTTCTCAAAGTAACTGAAGTAGCTATCTGTATTTATAAAATCTAAGAGTTTTCACCACTGCTTAAATTGAAACCATCTTTTTGTGTACTAACAGGAAGTAAACCTAAAGTCAGGCATTAATTTTCCTTACCTCCTTCTTACTACAATGTTTTTACTACCATCATTTCTATCTAGTTCAATCAATGTCTGATGAGTCAGGAATGAACAAACTGCATATATTCTAGTTATAGGTAGACATTATCTATTCAACTCACTCACTCTCCATATAAATATCCCGATATCTTTTAGTCCCTCAGAAAAAAAGAGTATTGTTTACTAAATATTATTCTTAACCTCAGTTTTAAATGAGAGTTTCATTCTACCTGTAATGTAGTACTCTGAATCTTCCAAACTGGGTTATTTAAAGAGCTTTGACTTAGACACTTAGATTTTCTTTAGATAACCATACTTGTGACAATAAAAGTTCAGATTTTTAGCTGAGAACTTCTGAAGAACATTGTGTTTTTATGGACAAAATCACCTTTCCAGGTTGGCCCTCACTGGCAAAAAGATTAGCCAGTAGTGCACACCCAAAATCATGATATTTCTCACTGTATTTCTCTAGTAAGCACCCTCCATCTTCAGGGTTAATATAGGCAAAGTAACTTCCATTCACAGGAGGTTTGTGTTCACTTTCTGTTTGAATAACTGGCATAAACTGAAAAGAAAAGCAAGTAAGAAAATTAGCCAATCTTAGTATGTCTCTGCAAATAGGATATCTTGAATAATGTGACAAACTTTTATCCTACATTTTAAGACATTTTATTTCAAGATCTAATAAGAAAACATGAAATATAAACTATTTAGTTTTAGATTCAAAACAAAATGTTAAAGATTTATAAATATAGGCCTGGCCTGTATGGCTCAGTGGTTGAGCACTGACCCATGCACCAAAAGGTCATTGGTTTTATTCCCGGTCAGGGCACATGCCCAGGTTGTGCGTTTGATCCCTGGTAGAGGGTGTGCAGGAGGCAGCCAATCAATGTATCTATCTCTTCCTCTCCCTTCCTCTCTCTCTAAAAATCAATAAAAACATATAAAGAAAAAGATTTACAAATAAAAATCTTAAAAAAACATTTTACAAAATGTTTACAGTATTTCTTATAGTGTTCTTATTACATTATAACATTTGCTTTATTAAAAATGTCTGGTTAAAATTATTTTCTTTCTTAAACACTAGGCAAATTGTATTGATTCTGCAAAAGAACTTGTTTGATTATTAACTACTGGTCACATCTGTAAAGGTTGTGAGAGAATGGGCACACTAAGAGGTCATTCACTCTTCTATTTATGAGATGTGAAGAAACTAGTATTTTTACATTGGAAATATATTAATATTCACAGTAATAGATATTACCTTTTGTAAATAATCATACTACTGGGGTAGGTTCCTATTATTTGGTCCGAGAGGTGGTTGATTAGATCATTAAATATTCCATTCATCTTCTGATTGAAAACTGCTCTCGTACCAAAATCAAAGATTTATGGAAAAGCTAAAAATCCTGATGTATAAGGATTAAAATCTTTCACAATCCAGATCCACACCAGACCACAGTAAGACCTTGCACTCATCTAAGACTGAGTGTATACCCTAAGAAAATCTGCAATTAGAGCTTAGTGTCCCATTACAGTTGCTCCAGCTGGAGCATGTGCTGTAGTCCAAAGCTGTATCAAATAGTAGCAAATCTGTAGAGAGACATGACATCAACCACTTACAATTCATTCAGAAAGTAAGATATCTGATAGGGAGGTAAAAGAAAAAATGCAAACCAAATGTCTATAAAGAAAAATAATTATATTATATATATGCTGACCTCAGAATTGAACCCAAGAGTCTGAAATGGGCCTGCCCCCGCACCAAGAATAAAAGCTCCAGGAAGCTTGATTTCTTTTGCAATCTTATTTAGATCATAAACCTATAAAAGAAGAAAACAATATTATTTGAATCATAAGTTATACAAATTCTCTGGTTTACTTTTATTACTGAGTCCATCAACACTTCCTTGCCACATTGGTCAAAATGATCTTCTAATAAGAGGAATCAACCCAAATTCTACAATCTTCATGGGAATGTGAAGAGTAAAGGTACACTTACTTTTTTTTTATTTACAAGAGGCATTAAGTAAGGCACACCTCCTACTTCTGCAATTCTAGTTTTCCCACAGATGCCTAAAAAAAAAAGCATCTTAAACTTAGGCAAACATCTAATGTAAGTACTATAAAATGCCAGAAGACACTAGTTTAATTTATTAAGAGTAGATAATCCTGACCTGGAATCAAACCTGCAACCTTTTGGTGTAGGGAACAGTGCTTCAATTCACTGAGCCACCTGGTCAGGGCTTTATTTACATTTTTAATTAACATCACAAGTACAATAATTTGGGAGAAGGCATTTTTTTTTAATGTAGAGTGGAAAATAATTACCTTTTGTCTGAAAACAAAACAAAACAAAACACGTAGTCTTCTCAGTTTCAGACTAACATCACTACCCAGTAATATAGGTATAATTGCTCTGTTTCTTCAGCTATGCAGAGGGTAGATGTACACAATTCTGTTAGGTCCCATTTATAATTAGAGATTTTATAAATGTCTTCCATGGGATCAGCAGAAATTGCTCATGGATAAGACTCTTTATCATAACTGACAGTAATGCTTAAGTTTAGAGAAACCACCATTATAGGACTATTTCAGTAGTTCAAGGAAAAAATAAGTAAAGAGCTAAAAATGGTGACTTATAGAAATGGAGAAAAGGAAATTAAGAAAAAGAACAAAGATTAGAAATAAAAAATAAAAATAAATAAAAGAACAAAGAAAGAATAGGCAGCTATGGTGAGTTACATGTTGACCTCAAGCTGTCCTTAGCATCCACAGGTAGAGATGTCCTGTAGACCCCTGTAATTACTGATCTACAGCTAACAAAAAAGAGATCTAGGTGAGATGTACAGATTTCAAAGTTGTTGTAACCAAATAGTAATTAAACCCACTGTGGTAAATGGAAAAGCCCAGAGAGAATGCACAGAGTAAGAAGAGGCTGAGAAAAAAATTCTGGAAAACATTAACATTTGAAAGCCTGCTAGAAAGAGAAAGGAATCAGGAAAGATGAGGAAGAAAGAACATCATGGGGGCAGGAGAGGCAACAAGAAAGAGAGGCAAGCCTTGGCCGGTTTGGCTCAGCAGTTAGAGCGTTGTCTTGTGGACCAGAGTCCTGGGCTCAGTTCCCGCTAAGGGCACGTACCTCGGTTGCAGTTTGCCCCGGCGACTGGGCTTGTGTGGGCGGCAGCCAGTCGATGTGTCTCTCTCACATCGATGTTTCTATCTCTCCCTCCCTCCCTCCCGTTTTCCCTCCCACTCTATCTGAAGATAAATGCAAAAATGTCCTCAGGTGACATACACAAAAAAATAAAATAAATAAAGAGAGGCAAAAGAACAAAGGAGAGAGGAGAACCAAAGGAAGAGAGAATGATGTCAGGTAACAATGGGCAAACAGTATGAAGTATGTAGAGATCAAATAATACTAGTAAACATACTCAGGTCATTGGGGACTTAAAGCAAGACCAGTTCATGTAAAAAGTGCCTATCTGTGTTATATACATATATACATTCATATCTGGTTTCCTCAGTATTGTAATTTAAAAACTCACAAATTATTGACCAGATAACTCTTTCAGAGTATAACCCTTTGATGACAGAATTAAGATTAAACACTTTTTCCTTTTTCCTATACCCTCAGTTTTCAGAATTTTAATTTAATTTTATTATATTTTTTTAGTGGAGGAAAATGTATTATTCTAATAATTGGAAGAAACATGGCTATAAGAACGTATTACGCTAAATACTTTCAAGGTGAAGATAAATTGTGGCAACTTCTAGAATTTACAGGTTTACTTAAAATCAAAGACTGTTTAAATTGGAAAGAAGCCCCCCACCAAAAGAACATTTAACCCCCAACCCCTTTTCCCCAATGAAGTCCAAATACATTAACAAGCTTACCCAGGGTAATCTGAATATGACAGAGAAAGAACCAGAGTTCAGGACTTCCTTGTAAAACTAGTTTTTGACAAAGATGTCAATTGCACACTAAAAGAGTGACTGAGTATTAGTGTTTATCTTCAAATGCTTCATCACAGTAGCATATAGTAGGACAAAGTTGGATTTTAGAAGCAGACCTAGATTTACATCCTGCTTATGTTGAAGGAGTATAAGTATTTAATAGATTATTCAAATACAAAGCTTTTAAATTCTCTTCCCATAAAAACATAAAAATTAAAGTAAGTTTCCATAAAAGTCACTTGAGCAATTAAAAACAAAACTCTCATAAAATATCAAGGATTCTAGCCTACTGAATATTCATTATATAACCTGTGAAAGTTACAAAAGCACATAAAACAAAACATTTTTCCACAAGAGTACAAAATGATATCTGACCAATGTTAGAAAATAGTGAGCACAGAAATTAAGCACAATTTAGTCTAAAAGTTGAAACAATATCCTTATTTGTAGATACTTTAATCCTTAAAAATAATTCTGGTTTCAGAAAAAGATTGGGACTGAAAAAAAAAAAAAAAGCTAATTGCAAAAATTGCTTACCTTTTACAGGAAATGTAAATGGCTCCTTAGTCAAATCAGGGCAATCAACTACAGAGACCTGAACATCAGCAAAGTTATCCTTTAGCCCCTTCTGCAGAACTAATAAAGACATGAAAAACGGTTTTTTAACATTAGATTAAAATTTGCCACTACATATTAAATCTTCCCTCGACTTTTTTGTGCATCACACTTCCAACCTAAACTTGTGAAGTTAAAAAAAGAGGGGGAGCCCAGCCGGTGTGGCTCAGTGGTTGAGCATCGACCCATGTACCAAGCAGTCACCAGTTCGATTCCTGGTCAGTGCATATGCCCAAGTTGTAGGCCCAATCCCTAGTCGGGGGCATGCAGGAGGTGGCCAGTCAATGTTCTCTCTTATTGATGTTTCCTTCTCTTTCTCCCTCTCCTTTCCTCTCTCTCTAGAAAAGTCAATAAAAAATTTTTTTTTTAAAAAAGAGGGGGATGCCCTGGCCGGTTTGGCTCAGCAGTTGGAGTGTCGGCCTGCGGTACAGAGAGACCCGGGTTCGGTTCCCGCTAAGGGCACGTACCTCGGTTGCAGTTTGTCCCCGGCCCTGGTTGGTCGTGCGGGTGGCAGCCACTTGATGTGTCCCTTCACATCGATGTTTCTCTCTCTCTCTTCCTCTCTCTCCCTCCCGCTCTATCTGAACAAAAGATGGAAAAATGTCCTCGGGTGAGGATAAAAAAAAAAAAAAAAAAATAAAATAAAATAAAATAAAAAAGAGGGGGAGCCTGGCTGGTGTGGCTCAGTGGACTGAGTGTAGTTCCGTGGACTGAGAAGTCCCCATTTGATTCCTGGTCAGAATTGCAGGATCGATCCCCAGTGAGGGGCGTGTGGAAGATAGTCCCAATCAATGTTTCTCTCTCACATCGATGTTTCTATCTCTGTCTCCCTTCCTCTCTCTCTAAAATATCAATAACAATTTTTTTTAAAAGAGGGGGAAATGATTAATGAATATAATTTGTCATTAGACACATAATTAATCACAAGCTATCATGTAGACTAAGACACATAAATACCAGAATAAATCATAGTGATTATAAACCACTGAGGAGAAACACTGCACTCAGGTGAGGACTACCTTTCTTTTGGGGAGAGGATTCCAAAGACCTGTTGAAATGTAAATATTAAAACTAATAGAAAGTCTACCATCAACAAATCATCAAACAACAAGTACTGGCGAGGGTGTGGAGAAAAGGGGATTCTAGTACACTGCTGGTGGGAATGCAGACTGGTGCAGCCACTGTGAAAATCAATATGCTGTTTCCTCAAAAAATTAAAAATTGAACTTCCATTTGACCCAGTGATCCCACTTCTAGGAATATACCCTAAGAAGCTTGAAACACCAATCAGAAAGAATATATGTACCCCAAAGTTCACAGCAGCACTATTTACAATAGCAAAGATCTGGAAGCAGCCCAAGTGTCCATCAATAGATGAGTGGATAAAAAAGCAGTGGTACATATACACAATGGAGTACTATGCAGCTGTAAGAAAGAAAGATCTCTTATCCTTTGAGATGACATGGAAGGACCTGGAGAGTATTATCCTAAGCAAAACAAGCCAATCAGAGAAAGACAAGTATCACATGATCTCACTTATTTGTGGAATATAATGAACAAAACAAACCCAGAGACATGGAAGTCGGGTGCAGACTGAAAAACCTCAGAAGGGGTGGATGTTGCCGGGAGGGAAGAGATAAACCACAGAACGTATAGGCATGTATGCATAAACAAGAACACAGACAATAATGCTGGAGGGGGGTGAGATTGGGAGGAGGGTGTCAATGGGGGGAAAAAAAGAAACATCTGTAACAAAAATAAATAAATCTCATAGAAAGTAAGCAGTTACTTTCAACAACCTCCTTGAAGCTTATAGGTTGAGCAAAAAAAGCAAGGCACTAAAGACTACTTACTATATGATATATTTCAAAAACGGGTAACTAAAGTGACAGAAGTCAGAACAGTAGTTACCTCTTGGGTAGAGATACTGACTGGGAAAGTGCATGAAGGAGCCTTCTGGAATGCCGGAAATATTTTATAGCTTGATCTTGATGGGAGTGACATGGTATAAACATGTTAAAATTCACCAAGCTGTATACTTAAGATTAGTGTACTTTACTATAGATTATATTATAATTCAATAAAAAACTAAAAAAGCAAACAGATGTCTCAAAATTATAAATCTAAGAGCAATATACTTTTGTTGTTGTTAATCCTCACCTAAGGATATTTTTTCCATTGATTTTAGAGAGTGGAAGAGGAGAGAGGGAGAAACATCGACGTGAGAGAGACATAATTGGTTGCCTCCCACGCGACCCTGACCAGGGCCAGGGATTGAACCTGCAACCCAGGTACATGCCCTTAACCTAGAATCAAAAACCCTCCAGTGCATGGGCTGATGCTCTAATTGCTGAGCCAAACAAGCTAGGATGCAATATATTTCCAAGGAATAAAAGTTCTTATAAAAATTTCTCTGATAGCAGTGTCAGCCATTAGTTTGAGTCTTGTAGAATCAGAATCTTTGAAAACAAGAAGTCATCCTAGGTCTAGCCTCAGCTGTCCTATTATATCAGGGAAGACAGAAAGACTGATAGAACAGAAATACAAGCAAAGAGTACTAGCAATACAAATTGTTTACAAGCTGCCATTCGATTTCAGAGAAAAATAGGAAGGTATAAGAGGAGAGCTACAGCCAAGTAAAACATGAGTATACTTCTTGATTTCAACCTTATCAGAGGGTCAGGGAAATGACCAGGACAGATACATTGGGAGAAAATAAGGGTAGGTCCCTCAGAATAGAACCTAAAAGCCATAAAACAAATGTTAGCATCCTGACAGGCGCTACAGTTTTGGATTAATACCATCTTGTCTTCATTTTATATTCCTGTTTTCCTTTTCTTTTTATTATCTAGCTCCCCTCCTAATTAATCTTCTGAAGCTGCCTTAATTTCTTATTTGAATAAGGTGAAATACATAAAAATACATGCAGACAGAGAAATATAAGCAAGTAAGTTCGCTGTCGGTCTGTCATATGGAGTTGGGAATAGTATATTGGGAACCTAATTAATGTACCACAATCAGTTATATAGTTAAAGAATACTGTAACTGATAAAAAGTTAAAGCACAATTGTGTAATTATTTGAGCATCACACACCCTTAAATCATAGATTACTATATTTGTTTCACTCTATAAAACTATCAAGAATCTTCAAATAGTGAGTTTAATTTTGGGGGAGGGGCAGAATTTTGGACTCTCAATAAAAGTAGTATAGAACAGATACTGAAAAGGAAAACAAGTTCTGTATTGAAAGTACTATCGCATCCCAGGCCCTGGTCGGGGTTGTGCAGGAGGCAACCAGTCGATGTGTCCCTCTCATGTGGATGTTTCTCTCTGTCTCCCTCTCTCTCCCTGCCCCCGCCCTACTCTATCTGAAGATAAATGGAAAAATATCCTTGGGTGAGGATTTAAAAAAATAAAAAATTAAAAAGAAGAAAGTACTAGTGCATAAATCGTATCTTACAATATTTTTATTTTTTCTTAGAATAGATTTATTTATTTATTTATTTGTTTTAAATCCTCACCCGACGATATCTGTCCATTTATTTTCAGACAGAGTGGGAGGAAGAGAAGGAGAGGGGGAGAGAAGGGGAGAGAGAAAAACATCGATGTGAGAGAGACACATCCATTGGGACTGAACTGCAACTGAGGTATGTACCCTTGACCGGAATTGAACCTGCGACTCACTGTTTGGTCTGAGGCCAATGCTCTAACCACTGAGCCAAACCGGCCAAGGCATAATTTTAAAAGCTTAAAGCTAGTATTGTATTTACCTCCAACAAGTTCCTCTAGACTTGGCACATGAAAAGAATACTCAGCACAGGCCATTTTCTTTCTTCTTTATGTGTGAGGATGTACAGATAAAGCTACCGTGGGCTAATTATCACAGGAGTTCCCAGTGCGCCAAGCACAAACAGCTGCTCTGGAAATGAACATGAAGAGTCCAGTTATATAAAGAAGGTAAAAGAGCGTTCGGTTTCTGTTCTCACAGAAAGGCAGCCACAGCTTCTGGTATTCAGTATTCCCAGTGAGAAAATGCCCAAAGAACCTCTTTTAATACCAATACTTTCAATAACTTCTACAAATAATTATCATTTGAAATTCAAATTACTTTCATTTACAAATAAACGTACTTTCTCAGTAAGCACCTTTCATGTTCGATTATTCTGATAACCTAGCCAATTATAATTAGATATTTTAAAAATATATGCTAAGTATATTTTACAATAAATAGGCATATATACATAGAAATTAGTATCTTACCTCAAATATTCAGTTGATGAAGTGTGTAAGCAGAGGGAGAAAAATAAAATGAAGACAAGAAAAAAAAAAACACCCAATAAAAGTAATACGGTGGGCAGGGAATCCCACTCTAGGCCAATTGCAACAAGGAACATAAGCAAAACTCTTGAGGGTGTCTCTAAGAGCACTGCTGGGACTCATGAAAACTGTTAATGGAAAACCTCATTAATCTGAATGGTCTCTGCAACATGCTTACTCTGCAGCATTGGAAAAATTCTTTCCAAAAAAGCTTCTTTTTGACTTTTCCAAAGAGTCACAAGTTTCTTAGAAACTGGATTTTTGGTTTTGCTGATAATTTCAAACTACACATCCCTTAATGATATCTATGGGATATACTTAGGACTTGACATTTACTTCAGTACTTTATCAAATCCCAACTTTTATTTATATGCATAATCTGGTCTCTCAAATAAAAGATAAATTGTTGATAATGGGCCCCAAATCCTATATACTTATAATTCAGTTATCTCAATCATTTTATATTAAGTAATCTATAATTGTTCAGGAATTAGATATTATAATTTTTTTTTTTTTAGAAATAATTTCAGATGAAAGAAGATGGCGGTGGGCAGGACCGAGGGAGGGTGAGTGTGTGAGAGAGTGAGCTAGTGTGTGAGAGAGTGTGAGTGGACGTGAAGGTGGACGACCAAACTCCTGCAGTGCAGAGACGCAGAGCAGAAGGTTCCTGTGCTGTGGACAGAGCGGCCTGCTCCCGTGGTAAGCAGCCCTTCAGGGCGCTTCGGGGAGGTCACACAATTTTGGAAGATCCCTGGTCTTCCCTGGGAGGAGGCAGTGGGAGCAGCTAGGGCCCAGCAACCTGAGTCCACCAGTGTACCTGGCTCCATCGGACCAGTGGACACTCTTTGTCACACAGACCAGTGCACAGTAGTGGAGCTCCCAAGGTGCCTGTTGCGGAAGCCGCAGACAGCCTGGAGCCCAGCACCATCCCCCACAGTAGCAGCCTGATCAGAGTTGAGACATACCCCCAGCAACAGAGGCTGGGGAGCAGACGTCCATCCCCAGGCAACAGAAGCACAGACCAGCAGCTGAGACCCATTCCCAAAATCTACAGTAAAAGCTGAGCAGGAGTTGAGCCCCACGGGGCAGCAGCACTCCCCAGCCTCCAGTGGCAGGACCTGGGGTTCCACAGAGGCCTGTGCAGTCTAGCAGCTCACAAGAGCAGTGGGAAGCCCGAGCCCAAGAGGGACTGGTGCCATCCAGCTGCCCGTGGGTCCTGCTGGGTGCTGGGGCACCAGAGAAGCCTGTGCGACCCAGCAGCCCATAAGAGCGGTAGAAAGCCAGAGCCTGAGAGGGAATGGTGTGATCCAGCTGCCCACCCATGGGACCTGCAGGGTGCAGGGGCACCAGAGAGGCCTGTGCAACCCAGCAGGGACTGTGCCATCCAGTTACCTGCGGAACCTGCGGGGTGCTGAAGCACCAGAGAGGCCTGTGCGCCCCAGCAGCCCATAACATAGGCATAGAGCCGGGACCCCAGAGGGACTGTGCGATCCAGTTACACAAGGGACCAGCATGGTGCGGGGGCACCAGAGAGGCCTGTGTGACCCAGCTGTGCACAAGGTAGGCTTAGAGGATGTGAAAATGGAGGCGGAGTGAATGGAAGCTACACAGACGATCTCCCAGGACCAAACGGGAATTACAACTAAAATAAAGACAAATCCTCGGAAAAAAGCAACAGAAAAGCAGCAGGACAGGACCATATAACCAGGGACACTGGTAGGATCTGCGGAGGTATGAGAGGGTGGTGGGCTGGGAGCCCACGGACAGCAGCAGTCTTAGCTGTGAGCAGTGCCCTTGGGGAATAAAGACCAAGCCTGCTCCACAGCGCAGAGAGCCGGGACAGAACTCTAAGATAGCCACAGCCACTCACCTAGGGGCTACAGCAGAGGGAGGGAAGACTAGGCTGGAACCCTGTAGGGACAGCCGGGATTTGGAAGGCACTTAGAGTTTTTGCTGGGTTGTGGCCACAAAAGACCGAGGCCAGTGTGCTCCTTCCCAGAGCTGAGGGGAAAAGCAGCCCCCGCCCCCTCGAAGATTCAGGCTTTCCCAGGTGAGGCAAAAAAATGCAAATCAAGGCTTATTAACAATGAGCATCTATCCCACCCTCTGGAAATCCTCTTATGCAGAACACCAGGGCTACATTCCAAGGCACTAAGTAACTGAGACTAGTAGCCTCTAGGAAAAAGCTAGAGGATAACTGAACCATTCCTGGGGTTGCAAATCTACCCAGGAAAGTAAGACTTGACAGTGGTGTTTAACGTGGGCCCACCCTGCCTCATCCAAAACCAGGAGAGGGAGCCACCAACAGCAGAACACCAACACCCACAGGGAAAATTTGGCAGGCTCCAAAACCCACTGAGAGAGCCAAAATGGTGAATCAAAGAAACAAATCCCAAATGAAAGAACAAGAGAACTATATCGAAAATGAGAAAAATGAAATGCAGTTAAGCAAATTATCAGAGGTAGAGTTCAGAGCCATGATCATGAGGAAGCTCAACAGCATGAGCAAGGGCATCAGCACCATGAGAAAAGATATAGAAACATTGAAAACCAACCAAGAGGAAATGAAGAATGACATAGCAGAAATTAAGAACACATTGGAAGGACTAACCAGCAGAGTAGAGAGAGCTGAGGACCAGATCAGTGAATTAAAAGACAGGGTAGAAAAAATCAACCAATCAGAAAACCAAAAGGAAAAAACGATGAAAAAACAGGAAGACAGCTTAAGAGAACTGTGGGACAACTGGAAACGTAATAACATTGGCATCATAGGAGTTCCTGAAGACGAAGAAAATGGGCAAGGGTTAGAGAATATATTTGAAGAAACAGTGACAGAAAACTTTCCTAACTTGGTGAAGGAAGAAGGCATTCAAGTTCAAGAAGCACAGAGAACCCCAAGTAAGAAGAACCCAAACAGTCCCACACCAAGACACACAGTAATTAAAATGCCAAAAATTAAAGACAAAGAGAGAATCCTAAAGGCAGCAAGAGGTAAGAAACAGGTTACCTACAAAGGAAACCCCATAAGGCTATCAGCTGACTTCTCAACAGAAACACTACAGGCCAGAAGGGAGTGGCATGAAGTAATCAAGGTCATGAAAAACAAGGATCTGAATCCAAGACTACTCTACCCAGCAAGGCTATCATTCAAAATAGAAGGTCAAATAAAGAGCTTTCCAGGAAAAAAAAAAAAAAAAAAAAGGCTAAGGGAATATATTAACACCAAACCAGTACTGTAAGATATGCTAAAAGGAATGCTGTAATTAGTAGAAGAAATGGGAAGAGAAATATAACCACACTAAACAAAAATGGCAATAAATAAGTATATATCAATTATCACCTTAAATGTGAATGGTTTGAATGCTCCAATAAAAAGACACAGAAGAGCTGACTGGATAAGAAAGCATGACTCACATATATGTTGTTTATAAGAGACCCACCTCACAAAAGAAGACTGTGAAAGTGAAGGGATGGAAAAAAAATCTCTCAAGCAAACGAAAAGAAAAAAGCTGGGGTAGCAATACTCATATCTGATAAAATAGATTTCAAAATGAAGGCCATAACTAGAGACAAAGAAGGCCACTACATAAACATATATGCACCCAATATAGGAGCACCAAAATATATTAAAAATCTTCTGGAGGACTTCAAAGGAGAAATCAACAGCAATGCAATCATAGCAGGGGACTTCAACACCCCGCTGACATCACTGGATAGATCATATAGACCAAAAATTGACAAGGAAACACAGACTCTAAATGAAGCACTCGATCAAATGGATTTCATAGATATCTACAGAGAATTACACCCCAAAACTGCAGAATTCACAATCTTCTCAAGTGCACATGGGACTTTCTCAAAGATAGACCACATGTTAGGGCACAAACTAAGTCTCTACAAGTTCAAGAAGACTGAAATCATGTCAAGCATTTTCTCAGATCACAATGGCATGAAACTAGAAATCAATTGCAACAAGAACATGCAAAGACATTTGAGAACACAGAGGCTAAATAGCATGTTATTGAACAATGAATGGGTTACCATGGAGATCAAGGAAGAAATTAAAAACCTCCTGGAAACCAATGAAAATGAATACACAACAACACAAAATCTATGGGATGCAGCAAAAGCAGTTCTGAGAGGGAAGTTTATAGCACTACAGGCCTACATCAAGAAACAAGAAAATTTTCTAATAGACTATCTAACCTCACAACTTGAAGAACTAGAGAGCAAACAAAAAGAAAACCCCGGAGCAAATAGAAGGAAGGAAATGGCAAAGGTCAGAGCAGAACTAAATGACATGGAGACCAAAAAACAACTCAAAGGATCAAAGGAATAAAGAGCTGGTTCTTTGAAAAGATAAACTAGATTGATGGACCCTTAGCTAGACTCACCAAGAAACAAAGAGAGAGAACCCAAATACACAAAATCAGAAATGAAAGAGGAGAAATAATAACTGACACCAGAGAAATACAAAGGATCGTTAACAAATATTATGAACAATTATAAGGCAATAAATTCAACAATCTGAGCAAAATGGACAAATTTCCAGAAACACATAGTCTCCCAAAACTGGACCAGGAAGAGATAGAAAACTTGAACAGACCAATAACAACAAAAGACAATGAAGATGTAATCAAGACTCTCCCAGCAAACAAAAGCCCAGGCCTGGACGGCTTCACGGGGAAATTTTACCGAACATTCAAAGAAGAACTAATACTCATTCTCCTAAAACTATTTCAAAAAATCAAGAATAAGGAAGACTTCCAAACTCGTTTTATGAGGCCAGCATAATTCTAATTCCAAAACCAGAAAAAGACACTACAAAGAAAGAAAACTACAGGCCAATATCCCTGATGAACAAAATCCTGAACAAAATACTAGCAAATCGAATCCAGCAATACATTAAAAAAATTATTCACCATGACCAAGTGGGATTCATCCCAGGGATGCAAGGCTGGTACAATATTCACAAATCAATAAATGTGATACACCACATAAACAAAATGAAACATAAAAATTGTATGATCATATCAATAGACGCTGAAAAAGCATTCGACAAAATCCAGCACCCATTTCTGATAAAAACGCTCAGCATCCTGGGAATAGAGGGATCATATCTTGACATAATAAAGGCCATATATGAAAGACCTACAGCCAACATCATACTCAATTGGCAAAAACTAAAAGCATTTCCCTTAAGAACAGGAACAAGACAAGGATGCCCACTTTCGCCACTCTTATTTAACATAGTACTGGAAGTCTTAGCCACAGCAATCAGAGAGGAAGAAAAAATAACAGAGATCCAAATTGGAAAGGAGGAAGTGAAACTGTTATTATTTGCAGATGACATGATATTATATGTAGAAAATCCCAAAGACTCCATCAAAAATCTCCTAGACTTAATAAATGAATTTGGCAAAGTAGCAGGATACAAAATTAACATCAAGAAATCGATGGCATTCTTATACACCAATGATGAACTCACAGAAAGAGAAACTAAAAAAAAATCCTATTTACCAGTGCAGCAAAAAATTAAGATACCTAGGAATAAACTTAACCAAAGAAGTAAAGGACCTATTCACAGAAAACTACAGGTCATTGAAAAAAGAAATAGAGGAAGATATATAAAAGTGGAAGCATATACCTTGTTCATGGATTCGAGGTATTAACATCATTAAAATGTCCATACTACCCAAAGCAATCTATAGATTCAATGCAATCCCCATCAAAATACCAATGACATACTTCACAGAACTAGAACAAATACTTCAAAAGTTCATATGGAACCAAAAAGACCCCGAATAGCCACAGCAATCTTGAAAAAGAAGAACAAAGTTGGAGGGATCACATTAGCAGATTTCAGGGTATACTACAAAGCCACTGTAATCAAAACAGCCTGGTACTGGCACAAGCACAGGCAATGTGGACCAGTGGAACAGAACAGAGAGCCCAGAAATGGACCCAAGGCAATATGCTCAATTAATATTTGACAAAGATGGCAAGAGCATACAATGGAGTCAAGACAGCCTCCTTAGCCCTGGCCGGTTTGGCTCAGCGGTTAGAGCGTCGGCCTGCGGTCCGGAGAGACCCAGGTTCGGTTCCCGCTAAGGGCACGTACTTCGGTTGCGGTTTGTCCCCGGCCCTGGTTGGTCGTGCGGGTGGCAGCCACTCGATGTGTCCCTTCATGTCGATGTTTCTCTCTCTCTCTCCCTTCCTCTCTCTCCCTCCCACTCTATCTGGACAAAAAATGGAAAAATGTCCTCGGGTGAGGATAAAAAAAAAAAAAAAAAAAGACAGCCTCCTTAATAAATGGTATTGGGAAAATTGGACAGCTACATGCAAAAAAATGAAACTAGACCATCAAATTACACCATACACAAGAATAAACTCAAAATGGATAAAAGACTTAAATGAGACTCATGAATCCATAAAAATCCTAGAAGAAAATGTAGGCAACAAAATTTCAGACATCATACGCAGCAGAATTTTCACTGATACGTTACCTAAGGCAACAGAAACAAAGGAGAAAATGAACACATGAGACTACATAACTGAAAAGCTTTTGCACAGCAAAAGAAACAACCACCAAAATGGAAAGGCAACCCACTCTATGGGAGAGCATAATTGCCAACGATATATCAGATAAGGGGTTAATTTCCAAAATATATAGAGTGCTCATACAACTCAACAAAAGGAAGACGAAGAAAAACCCAATTAAAAAATTGGCAGAGGAATTAAATAGACACCTCTCCAAACAGGACATACAAATGGCCAAGAGACATATGAAGAAATGCTCAACGTCACTCATCTTCAGAGAGAAGCAAATTAAAACAACAATGAGGTATCACCTCACACCTGTCAGAATGGCCGCCATCAACAAATCATCAAACAACAAGTGTTGGTGAGGGTGTGGAGAAAAGGGGACTCTAATACACTGCTGGTGGGAATGCAGACTGGTGCAGCCATTATGGAAATCAATATGTTGTTACCTCAAAAAATTAAAAATTGAACTTCCATTTGACCCAGTGATCCCACTTCTAGGAATATACCCTAAAACCCTGAAACACCAATCAGAAAGAATATATGTACCCCCATGTTCGTAGCAGCACTATTTACAATAGCTAAGATCTGGAAACAGCCCAAATATCCATCAGTAGACGAATGGATAAAAAAGCAGTGGTACATATACACAATGGAGTACTATGCAGCTGTAAGAAAGAAAGATCTCTTATCCTTTGAGACGACATGGAGGGACCTGGAAAGTATTATCCTAGGCGAAACAAGCCAAACAGAGAAAGACAAGTATCACATGATCTCACTTATTTGTGGAATATAATGAACATAACAGTCTGAGGAATGGGGTAGTCCCAGAGACGTGGAAATGGGGGATAGACTGAATCTCCAGAAGAGGGGGTGGGCAGGGAGAGATAAACCACAGAAATTATATGCATGTATGCATGAACAGTAGACATGGACAACAAAGCTAGGGACAGGGCGGGAAGGGAGGGGGAGAGGGGAATCAGTGGGGGAATAGGAGAAACATCTGTAACAAAAATAAATCAATTAATTTAAAAAAGGAAATAATTTCAGATGGACAGAAAAATACATACAAATAATTCCTGTATACTCTTCACCTAGATTTTCCAAGTGTTAACACCTTACCCTATTGTCTTTATCATAATCCTAGCAAGTACTAATTAAGAATATGTCAAAATCTGTTCAATGAATACCATATTAATTTATAATGAGGATAATAAAAACATTCTAGATGTTTCTACTTCCAGTAGGAATAATAAAGACTCAAGTTCAAATGTGTCTTAATTTTATACCCTTTACTATCTTTATCTTTATTTTTATCATTTTTATCCTCACAGGAGAACATTTTTCCATTTTTGTTCAGATAAAGTGGGAGGGAGCGAGAGGAACAGAGAGACAAAGAGAAACATCGACGTGAAAGGGACACATTAAGTGGCTGCCTCCTGTAGGACCCCAACTAGGGCCGGGGACGAACCACAACCAAGGTACCTGTCCTTGGCCAGAATCAAACCTGTGATTCATTGGTCTGTGGGCAAACATTCTAACTGCTGAGCCAAACCAGCCACGGCTCTTTACTATCATTAAATGAAATTCATTATTTTTTGTTTGTTTGTTTGTTTTCTTTCTCACCAAAATAAAAAGTCCAACCTTGGCAGAGGCTACAGCTTGAGTAACTGGTTTAGAAATGTACAACTTCAGGGAAACCAACAGTCCGGAAGGCAATGTGGGAGTGTGTGTTTAAGAGTTAAAATGGGAGCCCTGGCTGGTTTGGCTCAGGGGTTAGAGTGTCAGCCTGCGGTCCAGAGAGACCTGGGTTCGGTTCCTGCTAAGAGCACGCACCTCTGTTGCAGTTTGTTCCCGGCCCTGTTTGGGTCTTACAGGTGGCAACCACTCAATGTGTCCCTTTCACACTGATGTTTCTCTCTCTCTTCCTCCCACTCTATCTAAACAAAAAATGGAAAAATGTCCTCAGGTGAGGATAAAAAAAAAGAGGTTAAGTGCGAGTGGGAGGGAGGTTCAAGTTGGAGTGATGAGAGAGAGGGAATGGAAAGGTTCTAACATAAACTCAGAGTGGCTCCAGGGCAGCTTTGGGCCACATGGAGGCACACATTTACCTTTCAGATTCCATTGCTGAAGAGTTAGCGGCCCAGAAATGGGGTCTAGAGATGGGAATAGAAATAGGAGCCAGTTGGATAAGTGGAACTGCAGAAACAATGCCTAAGTGTGTGAAAGAGCTATGGCAACCACATTGGTAACTATGTATTTACTGTATCTTACGTACCAGACATGACGTTAGGGACTTGACAGACATTCTCCCAAAACCTCTCACAACCACATCGATGTTTCCGTTCTCATTTCATAAGAGTTAAAATGTAAAAATACAGTATTTACTTGACACCACACAGCTATTATAAGCGGCAGAAACAGAATTCAAACCAAATCTAACACACTGTAAAGCCAGAACTCATCACATATGAGAGTTAACCAGTGAAGGAACGACACATTTCAGCTAACATTAGGGAAGAATTTGTATAGAGCCATCTTACAGCATTCAGAATATACCTTTGATCATCTGTTTACTTTGTTTCTTCCCCTTAGACTGTGATCTCTTTGAATATCGGACTATGTTTCTCATTGGTATTCTATTAAGGAACACAATTCAACTGAGTCAAGTTGACAATGTAATTGGATTTATTAAGAGATCCATGAATCAGGCAGCATCCCATCCAGCAAGTAGAAGGCACTTCCAGGGGCGGTACAAAAATGGAAGTTTTTTTAATAATCAGAAGGGGGTAGCAGACAAGTTACTAGCAAAAGAAAGGATTATCTTTAGGCCAGGTCTTATTCTTTGGGGATAAAAGGACCTGTGAGGAAGGCTGTTTATCAAGCAGATTACCTTACTAGTTTTGATCTGGATATTCTAGACTGATTGGTTGAAAATTTACCCCTGGGAGAGGCTGAAACTGCAATTAGGTTAGTTAATAAGTTTTGGTTTGGTGAGGAGGCTTAGCAAAAATGACTCCATTCTTCCCTGTTTCTTTCCTTTTTAACACTTCCAAGTACCTAGTAAACAATGAGCATCAGTTCAGTCAAATTTTGTTTTGTTTTGTTAATCCTCACCCATGGATATTTTTTTCCATTGATTTTTAGAGAGAGCTGAAGGGGGTGGGGGAGAAAGAGAGATGGATTGGTTGCCTCCCACATGCACCCTGACAGGGGTGGGGATCAAACCTGCACCCCAGGTACATGCACAGGCTGACACTCTAATCACTGAGCCAGGAGCAGCCTTAATTATTTATTGAACATTTACAATGTACCAGACTCTGGCTTTGGGACAGGGCTGGCTTCATGTACGTGCAACTAGTGCAGCTGCACAAGGCCATATGCTCAGAATGGCACTTGGTTTAATGTCTGCTGTCATCTTGAAATTCTTAACTTTATACTTGAACTTTTGTTTACGACTGATAGATAGGGCAATGGAGCATGCATGGAATGGGAGGACAGAGGTGCAGTGTGCACACCCATCACCTTTCCTAACTACCCCCATTCACATAAAGCATTTGTGAAGCTGGGTAAGCATAGAATTCCGGTGGACCCATGATCCATGGTCTCTGGATTCCATAGTGTTGGTAGAATGTACATCAAGAAGTAAAATAAATATAGTTGAGTTCGTTTTGTGCATTTTCCACTGTTCTAGTAAGTACAGTAGATGCTTGTATAAGTTATGACATACAAATTGTGAAATTTCAATGATTCTGCATATGTATTAAGTGTTCTTATATTTGATTTAAAACTGGCATTGCCCAATATAAAGAATGGAAAAATTCATGCTAATAATTTAAATTTAAAATTTCCTTAGCAAATTAAGAAATTTAGCTAATAAGTATTAGCATAATTAATATTTAATAATAGCATGATTAGTACTGCTATCAATAATAGCAAATTGATGCTATTAATGAAAACACTATGATAAGTCAAAAGAGACACCACAGAAGAAAGGAGACAGCTTATATTTGGGTGTGCTTCAGAGTAACATTTCCAGTACAAAGGTTCCATATTTTGAGTGACAAAATTAGCATGATCCTTTTACAGCTTATATTTTAGTACTGTTAATGGTACTTATCGCCTGATTTTTGAACAAGTGACCCTGCATTTTCATTTTTTGTTGAGCCTAAAAAATTACGTGACCAGGCCTGCTCCCAAATATGGCAGTGGCTAAGATGTGATAACTGTCCTGGAGCTCACAATATTTCATAGATTGGAAATGCCTACAGGATTAGACTTTTTGTGCCTGGAACTGTTCAATATTTGGAGTAAGACTGAGTGAAGAGACTAGATTACCTTCCAGGTCTGTCCAATCCTGAGATGACACTAACTATAAACTAAGACTAGATAGGTTTGCTGGTTTATCATATGATGCAAGAGGTCTTAAAATGGACAAATCAAACCAGCTCCTTCAAATTTGTAACTATCTTGGGGAAGAAGCCCCACCCAAACTAAGCTAGTTGAAACTGTTTTATCTAAGCTAGTTGAAACTGTTTTATCTTAATTCTCAGGGTGTTATAACTCAGTGCCATTGACCTAAAATCCCAGAGGCCTTCACGACAACCAAAGGGGTTGTCAGTTTACTCTTTTACTGAAGAACATTCTTCACTAACTAATCCCTAAGTAATCGCTAACCCTGGGGTAATAACTAACCCTTGAGTAATCCTGGGCGGCACCAGCGATAATCTGTTGAAAACATCTTGACCTTTGAGATGTCTGGGAAACTGAGTAACAGGTAATTAACTAACTGCTAAATTCCGCTTCTGTAACATGCTTGCTTACACGTAGCAACCCCCTTACAAAATCCTATAAAAAGGAGCCATTTTAGCTCTCCGGGGCCACAGTTACTCCTGTGTGGGACATACTGCAGGTGCCTGCGGACTTAGCTCAATAAACTCCTTTTATTAAACCCCATCTCGGCGTCTGAGTTTGGTCGATCTCCTGGGTTACAACAAGGGAACTAAAAGGAGGAAAAAATTGAGGGAATAAAAGATCCCCAGTGACATGTTAACCAACTGCTGGGAGCTGACCCCAGTTTAGAGTTAGAGTGAGCTAACAAGTCCAAAGGTGGAGAGGGGAACTGGGTGTGCTGTGCAGTAACACCGGCTTCCAGGACAAAGGTTCCATATTTTGAGTGACAGTCAAAGCGTGACCCTTTCACAGTTTAACACAGAAAGAGCTTTTCGAAGGCAAACACTGACATACATAATCCGACAAAACACACTTGACACCACATAGACAACCACCACCCTCTGGACGCCAGATCAGCAAATGCGAGGCCACTCACTGGTAACAAATCAGGTTCAGTGGCTGTCTCCTCGCAGTTCACATCCATTCCATTCACTTGACCCCACAATTTCTGTTTGTCATTTGCCCAAACGTTCTCGGCGATAAAACTTACCTAATCGGTTAGGGAAGCCTGCACCTAAATACTGCCTCAGTCAACTCCACCTCCTCTGGGTTAGGGAGCTCAGGCTCCGCCCACCTTTAATCGCTCCTCCCTCCGTGGCGACCAAAATGGCGACCCTATGCTCCCGCCTCTCACGCTCTTTCCGGAGTTAAATCGTTATCGCGAGATTTTGACCCCACTATTAGCTGAGTTGTGCGGTTGCTCAGTCTTTTCTTCCGCGCAGTTGCAGAGGTAGGCGGTTGTTGCCTGTTAGTGCGGAGGTCGAGCGGTTCCTCAACGCAAACCTCCCAGGCCTGGGTTGCGGGCTCGAGCACGTTGCTGAGGCTTTTACTGAGCCGGCGCTGGTTGGTGCAAGCGGTCTGCTGACTTGTATGGGAGAGGAAGAGGACAAGGCTGCCCGGGCCTGGTGCGTGAAGGAGGGGTTGCGCTTTTAGCTTTCCCCGGGATCCCCGCGTTGCTCTGGGGGATCGAGCCGAAGGAGTCAGGCCCTGAGGGTGGAGGGCTCGTGGTTGTTGTGGGCTTCGGGTGTAGTGGTTGGACTGCAGCCACACATAACACGGTTATAATGTGGGCGTCCTCCAGTGTGTCTGAATTGTAGAGGTTATAGACAAGTACAGGTGTTCTGGGTTAACAAGTGCGAGGGAACACTTAGGCCGTTTTCTGTGCGGAAAGTTAGGTGCTTCTGGAGATAGTCGCCCCAAGGTCTCATGGTGGTTAGAGAGGAGGTGTTAGCAGCTGTAGGGGCACCATTAGGCCACGTGGCCTCGCAGAATCTCGGAGTAGGAAGGACGCTTCGGTGGGAATGCTTTCTAAATAAGTTTAAGAAAATGTGATTTTGAGTTAACTACACCTTAACCTGATAATGTTCTAATAATATATTTTTTTAATTTAACCTCAGAATACCACCAGTGCCATTGTACCCAATTTTGTCGAATTTCAGTTTTGAACATTTCATGACTTAGTTTGATCATGACTTAGTTTTAACTACAATAAAACCATGAAATTACTATGTGGGTCCATTGGACATTGAAAATCTAAGATCTCTGTGACCTTACTGATGTCTCACATTTTAAATATTTTGTTAATTCTAAGATATCTTTCATCTTTACTCATTGGTCATTCTCAAGTATGTTAACACTATTAACAATACAAAAATGGAAGAATGGTGACATCCTCCGTAGGGGAGATGCAGTGGAGTTAAATTGTCTTTTTTAGATTATTTCCCCAAACTATTGTAAAATCTTCAAGGAGTTATTTTTTTTTAAAGGAAAATGAAGGACATTGTTGTAGTCCAACAGGCTCATTGAAATATGAGAATAAATTAATAACCATAATGATAAAGACATCTGTAAGAAAGGTTTCACAGTGATTTTGTTGAATCACAGTATGAATGGGAAAAGGCCATAAGTAAAATTCCAGACCAGGAGTTTTAAAATAGTGTATTGGATTGAGATAGTAAATCATGATTATTTTTCCTGATATACTGAGACCAGACTCTGCTTTCTGGTTTTCTATGTAAAACTTCTAGGAGTTCCCATCTGCTCTTGGAACATGGCTTTTGGGTCATTGATTGTACATTATACTTGTAATTGCATATTGCTGTATGGCTAATGATAAAACTATATTCCTGTTATGGAAAGAGGGTTGATATTTTGGAGGGGAATGACATTACTTTTCTAGAATCTTTTCACAGGATAGCTTTAGAGGCACAATTGAAAGATAAAACTAATCAAAATTTTTCGATTTTAGAATTTGATCTGAAATGGATGGTTCCCACATGAAAATTAATGTTAAAGGGCCTTGTAAATGGTTGTGCCTTAATTTACATGTAATGGCATAATCTGACTGCGTCAAATTTTGTATTGCTTGAATATCAGCTGTTTGTGCTGGCATTTATTTGTTAAGGGAAACTACATATGTACTGTTTTATGTTGTCAGAAATTCAGTGAAAGCAAATAAGTGATGAATAACAATTTTGTGAAGGACTTGGAGAAAACATCAGGAATGGATTCTCTGGACTACATTACAGCATCTGACTCAGCTATGGAAATTGAAAATCAAAGGTAAGTGTATTTTTTTATATCAACAGCAACCACCAGCTTTTTACTGGAAAACACTTGATTCGATGATAATGTTTACTGTATTTGAATTACCGGGAAAGCAAGCCATTGTAGATGATGAATGATGGTACAGGTAATTTTCAAGGATTAGAAAAGAAAAAAATGGTTTACATAGACTGGCTTTGGTCTTCGGAAGAAACTTATATTATTGGTAATAAGCATTCAGTTATTTAAAGAGGAAAAAACTAATCCACCTCCCCCCTTTTTTCCCTAGTGATAACTCTTCCTCTGGTAGCAGTTTATTTAAAACTCAGTGTGTTCCTTATTCACCTAAACGGAGGCCAAGAAATCCTATTAGAAAGTGTGTTCGTTCACTTGAAAGTGTTCAAGCAACAGATTCATCCAGTGACTCGTCTTTAGAACCAAGACCATTGACTTTAAAAGCTATTTTTGAAAGACTTAAGAAAAAGAAACGTAAAAAGAGGAAGAAATATAAGCCAACAGGAAGACAAAGGGGAAGACCAAAAGGAAGGAAAAACACGAGGTCACAAATAAATAAGAAACAATTTAAAGATAAAAGACAACAGTTATCATTTTTGGAATCAGAGAATGGAAGAAAACCATTACCTTGGAGAAAAATTTTAACTTTTGAGGTGAGTTAACATATGTGGGTGCCAATAGTTAAAGTGCCTGAAATGGTTTGTTGGTCACTTAGAATTTAGATGTGCCTACTTCAGCTCAAATTTCACTTGGGCTACTGGGTGAAATTTTCACTGGTAAATTCATTGACTATATCTGTATATGTATACCTTCAAAGCTGTTCATATAAAATCCCATGATCTCATCCTATCGGTTTTTTAACATCATCCCTAAAACTCAAATGATTCCCGATTATAACCTAGGTCAAACCCCAACTCCTTCCATGTTCAGTGACTTCAGTAGATTTCATTTTCTCACAAATAGAGTGTTCAGTTTCTAACAGAATTGCCTCATAAATGCCCAGTACTTAGCAGTATACTCTCAAGGACTTGAGTTAATGTTTGCATAGTTAATTTTTAATTCCTTAATTTAGAATCTGATTTATTCGAGGGGATTAATACTAGTTTACCCTATGTTTTTTTTTTTTTTATCCTCACCCCTGGACATTTTTCCATTTTTTATTCAGATAGAGCGGGAGGAAGAGAGAGAGAGAGAAACATCGAAGTGAAAGGGACACATCAAGTGGCTGTCACCCACATGACCCAACCAGGGCCAGGGACAAACTAAAACCGAAGTACGTGCCCTTAGTGGGAACTGAACCCGGTTTCTCTGGGCTGCAGGCCAACGCTCTAACCGCTGGGCCAAACTGGCAGGGGCTAACCCTATGTTTTAAGGTAATTATAATTAGCATCAGAAATGTGTTTATCTACATTTAACTCTTTAGTAATTCTCAACAAAAGATTTGTGCTTGATTCTCTTGGTACCAACTTTGATGAGTCTGGTAACTTTATAGGTAGTAGTGAATTCTTTTTACAACCAGCATTTGCTGTATTGTGAGCTGCATATGGCAGAGTAGTTAAGACAGGATCAGTAAGGGAATCCTTGCCATTTTGGAACACAGGATATCTGGTCAGGGATGGAGAAAATTTTTATTTTGTAAGGCCATGGTTTAATTTTTTTTTTTTTCTTTCTGATGTGTAGCAAGCAGTGGCAAGAGGATTTTTCAACTACCTTGAAAAACTGAAGTATGAATACCACCTCAAGGAATCCTTAAAACAGATGAATGTTGGTGAAGATTTAGAAAAGGATGACCTTGATAGTCGTAGATACAAATACTTGGATGACGATGGATCTCTCTCTCCTATTGAAGAGTCAGCGTAAGTTTAATCATGTCAAATTATGGTCATAAATTTTATCAAATTAAGTGTTTTTACATTTTAATGTTAATTCATCTGTATGCTATTAATTTGTTTGTACTTTAATGGGAAATACAAAAGGCCATTTGCGTTATAACAGTTGAGCTATGAGTCTGGCTCATGAGAGCCAATTTTGGGTGTTTTACATGACAGCATAATTTTTCCCCTTGACTGGCACTGCTATTCAGTTGTGTATCGTGACCATCTACTATCAATTGGCTTATAGAAGATTTAGTCATCTGAGTGGTATTTTTATTAATTTGATGATTTTAGTAGAGTCCATTTATTCAAAATTAAAGTCTGCTACAAAGACAAACAATGTAACATTCCCAGAGAAATTGTACTGCTTCTAGTTAAAACTGAGTCCCATTAGACCCAATTTTAGGTTGTTATAAATAATAAGCTGGCCTCAGCTTTCAAGAACAAAGTGGTTAGGGAATGAGGTTAAGGGAATCTCTCTGAGATACTGGGATGTTAATTATCAAAGGAGCACCCTAGTTTCTCTAAGAGGGTGAGATCTTTGTAACGCTTGGGAGCCCTGGACCCAGGGACAAAATAAATTGGAGGGAGATATGGGATGGGAAACAGCCCAACTATAAAGTATGGTCAGGCTTGGAAGGGAAGCTTCAGTTGGCTCCCCAAGAAACATTTGTTTTCTTCGTACAACTTAAAATCCCTTTTAAAACACTCATAGGGTGTGACCCTATGGAACTAGCTTAAACACAGATGAAAATAATACTGAAAAAATTAAGAGATTGGGCTTCTTTCAGAGCTCAGTAAATAAATAGAAATGGGAGTTGAGGTTTCAGAGGTAATAAATATTTTAGTAGAGAGGTACATTGGTGTCTTCCAAGGAACTGGGTTGGCTGTGGGGTCTTCCAAGGAGCTGGGTGGCTCTCCTAGAACCCTGGATCAGATTTTAGAGATCTCCAATTTATGTCCATAGTCTAGTAGTCATTATCCTGGAGGTTTGGTGGCTTAGGATGTTTCAGTTTTTTATCTTCATTGTCATGTAGGCTTTTATGTAGTTGATGAAGATGTCTAACTCTGATGGTATTTTTAATGTTACAGAGGAGAGGATGAGGCTGCAGCAAATCTTGAACGTGATGATGAATGTGATATTAAGTTGGTGGTAAGTGACATTTTTATCCTAGTTACTTTTGGGAGGGCACCTCGGTTACAGAAAGAATTTTATCCAATAGTTATTGTCTTAACAGTCTGTATTTAATTTTGGAATGGCTTCATTACATTTGGTGTAGGAAATGCAAAAAGAATATATTTGGGGGATAGTGGAGTGTGACATGGACTTTTCAATACTATTGTTAAGTTTTATACGTGCATTGCTACTAGAATATCAAATAAGAGTAAAAGGAGACGTTAATTGGATTTTAACATCTTAGTCTCCAGATTGAAATCACCTAGAGCTCAGTTATGTGAAATTACTAATGCAGTCAAGTATTAGTTATTGCTTAATATTGGTATCTTTTATGCAGGAGAATAATTATTTCATAATAAGTTCTGAGTTACCAAAGAAGAACTGAAGAAGCTGCTTTATCTAAAAATCAAAGTCCAAAAACATGGGACAGAAGACAGAATGGCCTGAAAAGGAGACAGGAATATGAATGCCAAGGTAAAGAGAATGGAGAGAAAAACTTGACAGAAAGATGATGTAAATGTATATGACATTTTCATCTAAGACAAAAATAAAAAGAATCTAAGCAAATTTGTGAAAGAAACTGCTCAAGAATGAAGTGATTATTGGGAAAAAATTTAAAAATGAAATTATGCACGTACAAAAATTTAGGCATTTAATAGTAGAAGTAATATCTTGCAAAATAATAAGGGTCCTTCTGTTTTTGCCTGTACTTGTTTATTTCAGGGAAAGAGTTTAAAGATACAATTTGAGCGCTGAATCAAGTATAGAGATTGTAATCTAAAAAGAAAATCATAGTTACAGTAATCACTAATGAATAGCAACCAGTCACCCTTCTTGGGATATCTGAATCCTTCCTTTAATGTATTTTTATCCAAGTATTATTCCGACAAATGTAACCTTAAGTGTCAAATGTTTAGTGCTGGTAAGAATTTAATAATTTCCCCCTTTTAATAGCCTAGAATATTTCAACCATCATTGTCTTCTAGCACCACTGTTTATTATCGATTGTAGTGGTATATATATTGCATTTTACAAAAGCACTTGTGTTTGTTTTTGTTTGATTTGTGGACAAAGACTACATACAGGTGCAAAAAATAAAGCCTCTTTTGCAACCCAGAACTCATTGTTCAGTATGAGTTTTGATACATATAAGAAGGAACATTATACCTAAAACAAATGTTGGTATCTGGACTGTAGAACTAATAATTTAAAAAGCATAGACTAGCCCTGGCCGGTTTGGCTCAGCGGTTGGAGCGTCGGCCTGCGGTACAGAGAGACCCGGGTTCGGTTCCCGCTAAGGGCACGTACCTCGGTTGCAGTTTGTCCCTGGCCCTGGTTGGTTGTGTGGGTGGCAGCCACTTGATGTGTCCCTTCACATCGATGTTTCTCTCTCTCTCTCTCTCCCTCTGTCTCCCTCCCGCTCTATCTGAACAAAAAATGGAAAATTGTCCTCGGTTGAGGATTAAAAAAATTAAAAAAAAAAAAAAAGCATAGACTAAGCGAAATCTCAATCATACTGATTTGGTATCTTAATTTTAATGTTGATAATGACACAAAGATGACTTTTTTTTTTGTAGGGTTTTACCTTACATGTCTGGACTTAAAAGGTATGTCTTATTCTGTGAGATTTTGGATCAAATTTGTTTAAACATAGCACATTGTCAGATAATCTAAATCTTCACAGGTTTCATTATTAAAGACTTTTTGCCAACTTTTAATTTCTGTTTATGACATAACTTCAGAAAATGAATCTTAGGAAAATCACTGTTTTATAGTGACACTGTGCCAGCTTCACTTGCCTTGCACATAAGGGTCAGAAAACTGTAAACTGGGCTATAGCAATAACTAGAATCTTGGATATTCTCACTTTAAGCATACATAACGTTTAAATTAATGCATGATCTAAAATGAATTAGGTATAATACTGTAATACTAGAAATAACTACACCAAACACAAGATGTCATAAGTTTGGATTGTATGAAGTTCTCAAATGATTAAGAACATAAATACAGCCACATTAACACATTACATTTTTTCCCATTTTTTTTATATATTAAAAAATTTTAAGATATTTTATAGAGATTTTCAATTCTGTGGCAAGTAAATTTTTTGCTTTGTAATCTGGGAATTTTGTAGGCAAAACATTGCAGTATCCAAGTTTATAAAAATCAAGACTTCAAATTATACATGGATATTTTTCCTTTGGATTGTCTAGAATATAGCTGTTTGGCATTTTGCATGTTTTTTGGTGGGGATCAGTATATACCCATTTCTAAGCAGAGTTGTTAAAATCCTTACGTGATTAATTTGATGGGATGATTTCTTTAAATTTATTATAAATGGGAGGATGCTTGACTTCTTACACAGTTTTGAACTCAAAGTGGCTGAGCAGATCAAATCTAGTTGTCCTTCTGTGGAATCTTAGACTTGGTTTTGTCTTTTAAAACGTGTAAATAATGATTGAGGTCTATCCCGATGGGGTTTTTTCTGTAGACCTGCGTCGTTGGAAACGCCTCATAGAGGAAATATGTTGCTTCCTTTATTCACAGAACTAAGTGTTAGATCTGTGGGAAGGAACTACAAGACAAAGCTGCTAAAACTATGAAAGACCTAATCTAATTTTTTTTGGTCTTAGGTATTTGTATCCTGACGATCTACTAATCTAGGGAGTGATAGATAGCTTTGGTAAGTTTTAGTTGGTGACAGTGTAACCTTAGGTACCACTGCAGTTCAGATGATGAATTTAACTGTTCAACTGCTGAATGATACAGACATGAACTAAAACAAAATTCTGACAGCTGAATATAGCTCTGTATAGGTTTTATTATTTTTTTTATCACACACTCTTCAATATTTTATTTGGTGTTTTTATCTGTAGGAGTGAATATGATTTGAACTTACTCATGTTTAGAGGTAAGTGGAACATTTAATTTCTACTCATTTAAGGGTTCAGAGTTGTGAAAAAAAATGCAAGTTGTGAGTAGAGGAAGTCCTCACTTAACACTTTTGATAGGTTCTGTGACTTTAAGTGAAATGGTGTACAGGAAGCCAGTTTGACCACAGGCTAATTGATAACGAGAAGTTCCTATGGCATCTAAAGTTTATAATGACACACTGAACAAAAGGATGTTAGTCAAGGATTAAACAGCATTCCTTTAGTGTTGTGAACAATAGTTGTTTAGGTATAAAACAATTGCAAAGATCTCGATGAAAATATTTGCCATAATTGTATTTATATACAGAATTGGAAAAAGAATGAAGAGACTGCATGTCTAGGGGCACCAAATGAAAATGTCCCTTTTGCACCCTTTTATTAAACTGACAGTTCCATATGGCTCCATCCTAATAAACATGTAGACTTGGATATGTTAAAATCAAGGAATTCCACCTAATAGGTTGAACAACTGTGACCTTTTCTAGTGTAAAGAGAGACAGGATACAGATAAGTGTGACTAGTTTTATAGTTTATTGCATTAATGTAGGTTGCTTCATTGAAATGACAATTAGGAATTTTTCACAATTAGATTTATTCCTCAGATACCGGAAATAGATGTGTTTCTAGTTCAGTCACAATGCACTGCATGGTATCTGCATTCAGCAGTTTATTCCTGCTGGGTGTTCAAAGGACAGTGCAATATAAATTCAGTATCTGGCATCGTTGGTTTTCTTGGCTTTGTGCATGTGAAACCTGGTATTTTTATTGACACATTATAGGAATAGTTTCTTACTGTTCAGTTAGACATAATTCTTCAATAGGAACTAAAGCTTCTCTTTTTCTAGGGTGTGTGAAATTGAGAAGCCAGGCCGATCCATCTACTCTGACCCTAACTGTGTAAGGTGTACTATTTCTATTTCTGTTGTTTCTCGGAGCTTTTACTTTGATATACACAGATGTAGAAACCTTTTGCACAATGTACATATAAGCTTGAGAGAAACTTTTATGAAGCCTCATTCTAGATTAAAACAGGCACTATTTTTGTACATGGTGTCCAGAAATTGTTAATGTGGCTACATTGAGACACAGGTTATGCTTCCATCACGGTACTTTTATTGCAGTGGTGACAATGAGACCTGTGACACTTTGCTAGGCTCAATGAGTAAAAACTGGATGTAATAAGACTTCAATTTTAGAATAACAGATCTTGACTCACTTGCTAAAATAACAATGTGCTTCTTAATGTTTAACTTCCAGGGTTCTAAAAGTAAATTGCATGAAGAAATAGGGTCCCAAAGATACAGGTAAGATTTTAACTTTTCTTCAAACTCCCTCCTAGTTTATAGGAGACTTAAACTCCTTTATACAACTTCAGTATTAATATCCTTGAATTTATTTTATCCTTACAGTAGCCCATCCTGGTGGTTAATTATTAGCACAAGGATTAGACGTTAAAAAAGGCCACCATGTGTTTGTACTGTTCACCAGCATGATGTTATGATGATGAGCAAAATGTTCAACTGCTCTGAATGGGCTGAATGAAAATAGCCATCTGAACATCCGTGAAAGCTCAAGATAAAAAGTTTCCTGAAACATACACATTTCCAAACAGCTGCCTTTGCAGTTTATGATCAGTGTGCATTTCATGAGTTTGGTTGTGAGTGGAAATGGATTATGGCTTAATTTAAAGATTTGTTCAAAATACTGAGTTTAAATGAACTGGATTGAAAAGATGTTTATTCCAACTATTTGCAGTTTCCATACATGTTAGAACTTCCAATACATGCTAGTGAGAACTGGTTTGCAGGATCTTTGGGACTGAAATGAACCCCCATTTTGAAAACTCCAACTTGAAAATCTTTCTCCACAGGTGGGGAATTGTTGAAGTATGTCCATATTCAAGTGTAGCTAAAAGAAGATCAACTGAAAGAACTGTGGCAAGTTATCTGTCTTTATTTTACCAGACCAAATTGTCGATGTATAATGGTCATTACCAAGGCTTTTAGAATGCAGTTTCTCATTTGCTGTGGACATGACCACAAAATATTTTCCCATTAGGTTTTTTTTCCTGCTACATTGGTAGCATTCAGCCTATTGGGAACATTTTCTTAACCCTTGTTTTCATTGTCTAGATTAACACTGTCCAATATAAATACAACACAAGCTATATGTAATTTTGAAATAGGCATTGGTAATTTTTATATAGCTGCCTTAGATCTCTGGAGTCTTGCAGATGTCCTCTGTCTAATCCTTCTAGGTTGCTAGTGACCAGATAGTTTGTGATCACACGATCATCTTTATTGTTATTTAGGACTACTGAAATGACAACTGGATTGAGCCAAAAAAGGTATGTACACATTAGAAAAGATGTTAATTTATAGGTCATTTCAAAGAGAGCTTACGGGACCAAAACCAGGAGCTCTTAACGCTGTGACCTAAGATCAAAGTTCTCCATAGGATGTAATAGACACTCTGTAGTGTTACGTTTTCCTGAGGAGATACAAGATTTCACTACTTGTATCAATGGTTAGTGATGTGGGAAATTAAATAAAAGTTTAACACTGCCTACCCTTCTTTTACAGGGATTAAGGAGTCAAACTCTGGAGAAACTAAGTCAGTGTGTGGAAAGATTCAGAACATGTGGAATTCCTTAAATAAAAATTTATTAACTTTAAATAATTGTGCCTATGTTACAAATAATAAAAACCATTTACACTTTTTGTAAAAAGTCAGCATGTATTTTTGGCTCGGAGTTTCTCTAGTGTTTTCTGTGGAGGGAATAAAGGTAAAATTTAGCAGTTTCAGTTGCGCTCCTATATCTTTGACATGAAAAAGAAATTGGCAACCTGCTCACCTTATGAAATTCTTTTGCCCTTGCTCTGTTTTGGGCATATGCATCTTGCTTTACCTTCTCTTCCTTCTGCTGTTTGACTTCAGCTAACTGATTGTGTAACCTGTAAGGAATTTATATGGAATTCAAGATAGCTAGTTCAGGAATGGGAATATTATTAATAATTATAGTTATTATAAGCACACACATAATATACCTTAGAGCTCTTTGGTGCGTAAGGGCTTGTGCAGTCTTTCTGTCTTCAGGAAGTGACACTCGAACTTTATTCACACCCTTTAGGTGACTTGCAGATAAACCTGAGCAGAAAACAAGTAATTTGAGAGATAAGACAGAATCCCTTTCTGAGAATGGATACAAATGTTTTTGGGAACATACCTGTAGAAGGTCTCCCCTTAATCACTTGGCTTTCTGAATTTTTAAAGACACGTATTTTATTCCTTATTTCTTTCTGTCTCTGGCAGGATCTCTCTATAAATGATTTTTTTCTCTTTACAAATGCTTCTTGTAAGCTTCCTGGTACAGGTGTAAATTTTGGAAGGGTTTCTAAGAGGAAAAAACCACAAACTATTTTCACGTCATTGAACTTTAAAGGCCAGCAACATGCGAGATTGGAGGCTATGAACCTGAATAAGGAACTCCTGCCAGCCCTTGGGTTCACTTGACCATTTCAGATGCTCAAGTCGTACCTGCAGAAACTGCAGTTGGCTTCTCCACAGAAGGATCTGATACAGCTGGATAATCCGAGTTTTGTGTTTCTGACACAGGTGGAAATTCACTCACCTAATTGCAAGAAAAGGCGTAGATGAATTTATCACTTTTACCTCAATGTACAGCAGAGCTTTAGCTAAATCCTGCTGGACTAGACTGTTTTGGCAAGGGAAAGTCTATAATAAACATAAGCAGTTTTATTCATACTAAAGGCTTTATTTGACCAGCAGTACTAGAGAACAATTACTAGCCCTCCATCAAAGCTTATTCCCATCCTGATTACTTCTAAGTATCTTGGAATACTTTCAAGAAGTGAATTCCATTCTAATTTTGTGTCAGGCCACAAAAAAACACTTGCATCAATCAATGAATTTATCTATTAACCTGGAGCCCTTCTAAATTAGAATTAAATTATGAGCCAGGCAAGAAGCAAATAGTTTGCTTGTTGTGGAAGAAAGTGGGAATGTGCAGGCAACAGAATTTGAAATAATCTTTACTTTAAAAACATTGACTCGACATCCTTACCTATCTGGAGCACCTCTGCTACCTCACAGCTTTGAAACACAGTATCTTTCATCGGGAAAGGAAGGCAGGAGTTCCAGCCCAAATCTGAATGAAGTCTATAGCATCAGAAATACATGTATTTAGGAGCATTTGAGATCTTTTTTTCTTGGCATGTGTTGCCAGTTTTGGCTCACATAAACTCCATAAATAACATGTATTTGCCCTGGCTGGTTTGGCTCAGCGGTTGGAACGTCGCCCTACAGTCCCGAGACCTGGGTTTGGTTCCTGCTAAGGGCATGAACCTTGGTTGTGGTTTGTCCCCGGCCCTGGTTGGGTTATGCGGGTGGCAGCCACTCAGTGTGCCCCTTTCACATTGATGTTTCTCTCTTTCCCTCCCACTCTGAACAAAAAAATGTAAAAATGTCCTTGGGTGAGGATAAAAAATAAAAAACTTATTTATGAGAGGCTTTTCTATTTCCTGTCAGTTTCTGGCCTCCTGTTTATAGTTTACTGCACTTGCAGTAAACCTAACGGGGAAAGAAATTCATTTGCAAGTAATTCTAATGGTAGAAAAGCAAAAAACTGACTATCCTATCCTGTTCCCCAATTCTCAGCTATTGGTTGCTGTGGAAATGAGGTGTATTTTTATTAATGAGAACTATAATATTTACCTGAAAACTTTTTGCCTCATTCTTTTCATCTAAGGTTAGGTTTGCAAAATCCACTTCAGCAATACTGTTATCACTGGTGCTTACTAACGAAAGTTCTGGTTCTTCCATTATACCATGGCCAGACTCTGTCTCCTGTGTAGTAAAATTAAAAAGGAAACCATGTCCAAAAATAGCCTCAAACACTCAAGATGTGAAAATAATGCACATTATAGAGGAAGAACAGCATGGCAGTGCACCCCCACTTTCAGAAGTACTGGAGAGACTTGGAGATGGGTGAAGTAACTGAAAATTGTCAAAAAAAATCTACAATGATTACAGACCCAAAGGATCACAGGGCTAGGCAGATAAGTACAGGTTAACTGGGGGCCCTGGAGAACCAGAGCTTTTAGCCTGTCTAAAGGGAGCAGTGCTAATGGGTTGCAGCCAAATGTACGCCACTGCTGACAGACTAGTTTTTAAAGAGAAATACCATCTTTAAACCTTGAACAAGAATTTATCAAAAAAAATCCAAAAGCCAAATTATATCTGTGGTCCAGATGTCACCCTTATTTTCAATCTCTATTATAACAAGCATGTGTGGAAGGGCAAACAATACTATATTTAGGAGTTGAATCGATTGATGCAGCAATTTTCACCTGGTGCACTGTGGCACACTGGTGTGCTTGCAAGAATTTTTAAGACAAGTTTCCCTTCAGTTGTCAAAATGACAACAGCCAACATAGTAGTTATCGAATGTGAATGAATCTAAGTTAGACCTATTTTTTTGGACAGATTGACAAAAAATAAATTTTTCAGTGTGCCGCAGAATTTTAGTAATTAGTTTGTGTGTGCCATGAGATGGAAAAGGTTGAAATCTACTGGTTTAATTCAATGCAGAGCATTGAGGTTGAACACTGAAAATGCTGAAGCATAGGCTGGACACTTCCTCAGGGAAGCCAAGAAGGGATATGTGAACTGGGAGGAAAATATTTTGTGAACTTCAGAGATCTCCAAATTTAGAGATGTCTGATTACAAGACTGACTACCTCAGGTATGGTAACAAGTAGCCTTGTTCTTTCTCTTGAAATTTGTTTTACAAGTACCCCTGGTTCTGGACTTTTTATGCTTTCTGTTTAATTTTTTTGTTGGATATCATTTTGCCTTCCTTCTCTGCCTTTGATTGAATTAAAAATATTTTCTATGACTTCATTTTATTCTCTGCTGGTTAGGAAACTATATTTTTACTCTATTAATAATTACTCTTAAATTTATACCATGCACACTTAACTATATATGTGTATGTGTATATATGTATGTCTTTTACCCATATCTTAACAAAATAAACACACAAATATTAAAAAGAAGACTTGCCTGGCCAGTGTGGCTCAGTGGATTGAGTGTCATCCCATGGACTGAGAGGTCCTGGTTAGATTCCCCATCAAGGCACATGCCCAGGTTGTGGGCTCAATCCCCAGTAGGAGGCGTGCAGAAGGCAACGAATTAATGTTTCTATCTCTCCCTTCCTTTCTCAGAAAATCAATGGAAACATTAAAAAAAAAAAAAGTCTTCCTTGAAAACCACTCTAAATGCTATTTATACAACACAGATTTCACTCACCCAGATGGGAATAGAGCTCTGTAGTGATAATGATCCAGAACTGAAAAAGAACTCTGATTGTGATGGCCGAGACAGGGTTGGTATCATTTTTGGAGTTTCTGCTTTAGCTGAGTTCTCAAAATATTTTTCATTCTGAATAGTTAATGAATATGGTATCTGAACGGAAGTTCCCATCTCCACTGTTCTTATACATAACTGTGAGTCAATTTCGGGTACATGTGGATTTACACGGAAAACTCCACAGGTTCCATTTTTTTCCTCTTCAGTAAGTCCTTGACTTTGTAACACTTCATCAACCCCTCTTTCTGATAGTTCTTCAAAGCCCAGTTTTTCTTTTTGGCCTTCTAATCTGTCTTTCACTGAGTACTCACTAGAAGTAGAACCACATGGAGTGCTATGCTGTAAATTTAACTGATGAAATACATTAGCCTCAGTAGATGGAGTGAAGATTGAACTTTTCAAATTTCCTATAGAGAGCTGGAAATGAACATTTCCCCCCTTATTTTGTAATATTTCAGTTGGGTCAGAGGAGTACTGATTTTCCATGCCTTGGGAAGAATCTCTTGCTTCAATGCTAAAAATAGTTGGTAGATCAGCATGCTGGCTCCCCTCCTGTGAAGAAAATTCTGGCAGAAGCTGTTGAAAAGATTGTTCAGATCCTGCAATAAGAAGTTTAAGAAATCAGTTAATCATCATATGTTAAAAACTTGAATACAGATACAGTCCCAAATATTTTGAATATATTGCAAAGTTTAGTTCCTATAATTTTAGTAGAGAAAGTTGATATATGTAAATATGAAGAGAAACCTAAAAAACCTAAAGTGATTTTCAAGTAACTACTGAGCACATCATGCATTTTCTCCCATTATTATTATTGTTTTTTTTGCAGGAAGAGCTCTCCTAGTATTATTTAATTTAAAAAATACGGCTATTCGACACAGTAAGATTTTCCCTTTGTGTGTATTTCTGTATATATAAAATTTGTACAAAAAGTTTTAGAAGGATACTTAAACTGATGACTATAAGTGTTGAGGTAGGGAAGCTGAGCAAGAAGCAGAACTTTTCTTCTTTGATCAAATTCACTACTGTGAGAATTACCAAATGAGCATACATAATCTCTGTTACTGAAATGAATACGCAAAGAAACAGAACTGTGACACTGGGGGCAGAGGTGTGAAGACAGAAATGGAGACAAACTTCTAGGTACAATTTCCAAGAAAAATGGACGAAAACAATGAAGAAGAAAAACATAGGCAGTGGTTCTCAACCTTCCTAGTTCCCTTTAACACAGTTCCAAATGTTGTGGTAACCCCCAACCATAAAATTATTTTCGTTGCTACTTCATAACTGTAATTTGCTACTGTGATGAATCGCCATCAGAAATACGTGTTTTCCGATGGTCTTAGGTGACCCCTGTTAAAGGATCGTTCGACCCCCAAAGGAGTCGCGACCCACAGTTTGAGAACCGCTGGTACAGGGTTTTAAACTCTTTCTAATTTAATCATACATACCCTCAAAAATATTTTCTGTGCCAAAACTCAGAGCTGCATTGTGAGTCAGGTGCGGGTCAGGCTGCTGATCCAGGCTTGTGTGCAGAGGAGAGTGCAGGCTGGCCCTCCTCAGTGCTGTGAAAGAAACCGTACTTTTGGAGCACACAGTCGCATGGTGGCTTTCACATGAAGCATCTGAGCCCTGATGGAAAACAACAGGGAAATGCTGAAGTGCTGATTATGTGTTACAGGTTGAGTCAATAATCATGTTCCTTTGAATTAGTCTTCCTTAACTGCCATTTTACTGTTACACTAATAATTTGCTCATTCAAACCCAATTCTTCTATATCAATCAATAGAAAAAAGAAGTCTTAAGAGATTATTTAAAGAACAAATTACAGCTCCCCAGGGCTCTGGGGCTCTAAGTAAGATGGCTACTGTCCTATGAGGGAGTGATTCAGCAAAAACTCCCCGTGCCCTCCAAATTCCAAGTCTCTCCGCACAGTTTCAGTCCAGTCTGCCCTCCCTCTGCCGGAGCCCAAGCCATTCATGCATCCATCAGTTGAATGTGACCTGACCAGGGACTGAACCCACAACCCCAGCATATCAGGACAACACTCTAACCAAATGAACTCCAGGGTCTACAGCCACACCACTCCGAACGTGCCCAGTCTCATCTGATCTCAGAAGCTAAGCAGGGCTGGCCTGGTTTCTAGAACCTTAACTTCATTCAAACCAGTGAGCAGACCCTGATGTGGGCAGTGCAGAGGTTATTTTCCTGATAAGGGATATGGGGCTCAGGGAGCTCCAGCAACTTGCTCAAGGTCTCACAGCAAGCTAATGGCCAAGCTGGGACCAAGGATCAAGACTCCTGACTCACATACATACATCCCTAGAAGCAGCAGCCCCCAAGCGCTGGCTCTCTCTAGGCTGACTAGTTGGTAGCTCTCGGATTGGGACTGTACAGCACCCATTCCACTCCTAAAGCACCCCAGTTTCATTAAGGGAAACTACCTCTCCCCAACTGTCTTTGGGGCAAGCAGTCATTCTTGGCTCCTTCCTGGCACTGCTACTTTCATCTGGTTTAAGTCAAGAGGGTCAGCCCCCTCCTCTCCTCACCTGGTGAATCAGTGAAGACACATGACCCAAACTGCTCTTTCCAAGGACACTGACTCTGGCAAGGACAAGGGAATGGATTCTGGCCATTCTTTTTGTGGCAACTGCAGTTGTGGGGTTATTGATATCATCCCCAGCTCTGTCCCTGTTAAATGACTGCTTTGCCTACCCCCTGGTTCTTGGTCCTCAGAGTTCCCTTAATTCTGGCTGACCCAAGCCTGCTCGGTGTGTCTTTCATCAATTACGTAGGCTTCCACTGGCCTTCGAAAAATACTCTTCACTTGAGTTTCTGATGCTCACACCAGAACCTTCTCTGATTATACACCCAAGAGCGGAAACTCTCTCCCCTCCTCTCAATTCCAAGCCTCGCCCCAATTCCTTCCTCAGGAGGATATTTTGGGTCCCCCAGAGCTAATCCCCACCTCACCTGATAATACATTTTTATAGAAAAGCAAACAAAAGAATATGCTCTCTGTAGTACAAGTGGTGAAACTATTGGAGGATTTCATTTTCTCCTTTTTGCTTGTCTTTGTCCCCTGAAATTTTTTTCCATCTCCACCTCTCCATTCTAATTTAAAACATAATTATTTATGGATTAAAAACACACACACACACACACACACACACAGATTACAAATTAACCAGATTGAGTTTAGGACATGATGAGATCAATTTCTGATAAGCAGGAATTATCTTGACATCTGGATATCAGGATATGGAAGTAGAAAGACCCAGGTTTGAATCTTGGGTCTGAGCACTTCTAGAGATTCTGATTTAATTGGTATGGGGTACAGTCTGGGCACTGGGATTTTTAAAAACTTCCCATATGATTCTAATTGGCAACCAACATTAACCACCATTGTGCTATTCTAACAGAAGAAAATTTGACAAACTGTTCTTGGAAATTCAGTGAAATGAAGTATCTACTTTAACATACCTGGTAAAAGTCTCTGCTCTCTTGAGAAATCCCAGAGGATAATGATGACATATCAAAATCTGGCTGTGGTTCTAAGGGTTTAAACAGCTGATGATGCAAGTTTGGAAAAATGTATTCTAGTTCTGGAAAGTCAAGATCAACTGTTGGAATTTTGAGAAAAAAGATGAATTCATTTTAAAAATAAGGTCTAGAAAAGTAGTACTAAGAATATATTTTTAAAAGCTTATTTTTAGGTAAATCCTATTCAACAACATCCCATTTTTTTCATTACTAACAGATGTTTTCAAACTAGGTCCTATCATCACATTATACAAAAAGTGGGTACACTCTCAATGACAAAAACCTTTCACAAATATGTCTTCCTTTCTACCAGGCCCAAAGTTTTATAAGTTTAATTAAGAGTAAGAGTCCAGCCCTGACCGGTTAGGCTCAGCGGTTGGAGCGTCGGCCTGCGGACCAGAGAGTCCTGGGTTCGGTTCCCGCTAGAGGCACGTACCAAAGAAAAAAAAAGAGTAAGAGTCCACTGTGATCACTGCTTTGCTACAAGCTCTGTCATTCTCACCTAGCTCATTTCAGGTCAATGATTAAAAAAAGAAAAGCTGAGTGTTAACTATGGGCCAGATGTTGTATTTATGTACATTATCTCATTTAATCTCTAAGATCCCTCTTCCTGAGTTCTTGTTCTCAATATTGTCAACACGTACTGCCCTCAAGCTGTTATAGATAACTCTGCAAAGGTAAAGGAGGATGTCCTGAACTCATCCTCTACATGTTCATCAGTGAGTCTAAGTGGTTCCAAGTCCCCTCTTCTCACTCAATGCCCTCACAGTTGTCCATCGCATAACTGCGCTGCAGTAGGCCATGAAAAAAAACATGGAATTCAATCACTACTCAAACCTAAAAGGGATGAAAATTTAAAAGTTATAGTTTATATTAAACTGATAAGAACAGATACTATACTTGATCTTAGCCAAAAGGCCAAGAAGCGATAAAAGTTGTAGTTTATATAAAAGTATTTGTCCAAAATAATTTTACCCCGCAAGTCTGTTTTTTGGGTCATCAAATCTGCTTCATTTATGTACTTGTCTATTGTCTGCTCAATGTGTGCTTGACCAGACATAAATTTTTCCACTGCAGGCAACAGAGGTTGATAAGCATCCCAAGAATCCCGCCTTTGATAAATAACGTGTGATGGAGGAAATGTAGAACTTAAACTAACTGCTCTCCTTTGCCAGCAGTAGATTCTTGTTCCCTATGGTTCACAGGCTCTGAAAATGACTCCGGAAGTTGAGATTAATGAAAATATTTAATAGTTTGGTACTTCCTTAGAGACAAATTTTGGTGAGAGGCATAGCAATATATATTGATAAGGGATCAGTGCAACCAAGCAATTTGCTCAGATAACTTCCCACTGAATGGGAAAATGTAACATAGCAGATACTTCTCACAGCATTGTGGGGACCCACAGAGCATCCTAAGTGTCTGCAAACCTGATTTCCAGTCATGTTTAGAATATCATACTGTCCAATATTCCATGAGGCATAACAACTTTTACTTCTGTGACTTAAAAAAATCCCTCTCAGCACAACGTGAAAAGCAATGCTTGCTCCCATCACTGTACTGCAACTGAACTGGTGCTGGGCTTTCAGTTTATTTACAGATAGTTTGACATTATTACCTGGATCTGTAAAGCTCAAATCTGTGTTTTCGTTACTTAAACTCCCAGTAGAAATAGTTATTGAAGATAATGGCTCAGGATAAATCTCTTGTGCTTCAGCCTAAAATTAAGGAAAACATCAGACCACAATGTAGGAAGTAATATCTAGAAAAAACGCAAATCACCAATATCAGCAGTTATCAATTCTGAGCTCAGATCAAGTGTAGAAACCTTCATAATTACAAAGGTCAGTGATTAAAGCTTTTCATCATTGCTCAGAACTGATCAGCCTTTCACACACGTTCCCCACCCCCACAAATATCATTCACCCATCTGCAAGACCTCAGTTATCCACTGTCACCCTTACACACACACACACACACACACACACACACACACACACAATTTTAAATTATTTTATGCTTTTGCTTCTCAGAACTACAGAGATCATGCATCAGGTAGACTGGAAGGTCTTCCGATGCTCAGATTTGGCTATTTTCATCACTGATCCACTTCAGTAGGAGCAGATCTCAGAGAACACACACTTCAATATTTCACAACTGCTGTGAACTACACGAAAGAGCACATAGAGCCCAACAGCTCTAACAATGTAGTGCACACTAAGACATTGCCAACCTCATTCTCTGGCTTCCCAGCTGGACGCAGATACATGTGCTCTTCTTTGTCCACAGCATAACTTAACACGGCAGGGTCCTCAAGCACAGCCTCCTCGATCGTGACTGAAATGGGGAAAAAAGATTTGGATTATGACAAATCAAATTCTTAGCACCAGAGGGTATCATTTCCTGCTTTCCTAAAATTTTCTTTCATGTTTTGCTTCGTGAAATCGCCTTATCTTAGATTAAAAACAAAAACAAAACAGAAAAAGAAAACAACATTTTATTATTCAAACATTTACTAATCAGCATGATATACTTTTTCCCTGGAAAACTGTAGCTGTCATTGTTATTTATGAGTAAAACCTTTTTGAAGAGAGCTCTGCAATCTACCAAGAAGATTCTCCCAGAGGAGAGATGAGAACAAGGGAGCATTTGAGTAGTGGTAAGAAGTTAAAAATAAAAATGAGATAAAGGAGCAAGGTCAGTTATTTAAGACATTGAACAACTCAGTGAACAGGTTCCTGAAAGTAGTTGGAAGAGAAATAACTTTCATAGGTTTGGAAATGGTTCAGTGGGAGTAGAAACCCATTAGGAGGTTCCTAAAAAGGGGAAGTAACATCACGAAAGCAAGGCCTTAAACAGAGCAATCTTTCCATGCTATGAGGAAGGCAACCTTTCTTGCTTTCCTTCAGAAGCAAAGCACCATTTCCTGCCGTTCTACAAAACCAAGGTGTACAGAGCTTGAAGTTAGTGATACCACCTAAAAAGCTACGAAGAAAGAAAGGAGGTGATGAGGACCTGAATAAAGTGGTAGGTAGGGAATGGAGAAGTAACAAAACTTCTAAGACAGAACAATACAAATCTGGGGAAAATTATGAGGAGAAAGGCAGCCTGGGAGCCAGGCACTGATCTGGCACTGTCAGCCAGACCCTGGTGTTCTTCTGTTACACATGAACAATTCCACAGAACATCAACATCAGAAAATGCCACTCTGTGACCATCATGGATCAAGACAAAAATGAGACTGCCCTCACTCATTTCTGAACAGAGATAAAATCATGAATACAGCCCAGACCACAAACATGACCAAGCAACTCATCCTGGCTAATTAGCCTCACTCTGTTAATCATATCTCCTAAATGAGAACTTTTAGGTACCCCAAAATAGAATCATCCTGCTCCCTGATAATACCAATACTAATAATCAAAGCCTTATTTCCTTGACTCCTCCCCATAATCACCTAATAGAAGCTCAAATCTTACAGTAAATCTTTTTTAACTGATTTGAGAGAAGGGAGCAAGGGAAAGTGAAAGAAGGAGGGAGGGGGAAAGAGCAACATCGATTTGTTGTTCCACTTATTTATGCATTTATTGATTGATTCTTGTATGTGTTCTGATGGGGATCAAACCCACACTCTTGGCATATTGGGACGACACTCTTAACTGAGCTACCCAGCCAGGGCCCAGCAAATCCTTTCTAATTTCTTCTTATTGAGACATCTCTACCTTACTTTTTTGGCTCTGGCCGTTTTTCACAGTGGTTAGAGCATCAGCCTGCAGACCAAAGGGTCTCAAGTTTGATTCTGGTCAAGGGCATGTACCTTGGTTGTGGTTAGGTGCCCAGCCCTGGTCGGGGTTTTGTGAGAGGCAACCAATTTATATCTCTCTCATGTTGATGTTTTTCTCTTTCTCCTCCTCCCTCCCAATCTGAAGAAAAATGGAGAAATATCCTCAGGTGAGGATTAAAAAAAACAGAACAAAAAAGCTGTGGTACATTTACACAATGGAAGAAAGAGAGATCTCTCATCCTTTGAGATGACATGTAGGGACCTGGAGAGTATTATGCTAAGCGAAATAAGCCAATCAGATAAAGACAAGTACCACATGATCTCACTTATTTGTGGAACATAATGAACAAAATAAGCTGTCAACCAAAAGAGATCCAAAATCGAAGAAGTAGGGAACAGACTGACAAACCTGAGGGGTGGGGGTGGGGGTGTGTGGGAAGAGATAAACCAAAGAACTTATATGCATATATACACAACCAAATGACATGGACACTAGGCTGGGGAAGGCAGGAAGAGGGTGGGATTGGAAAGGAGGGGGGGGGGGGGTCAATGGGAAAAAAAAAGGGGACATCTGTAATACTTTCGATAATAATAATAATAATCATAAAGATAAATGGAGAAATATTCTCGGGTGAGGATTAAAAACAAACAAAAGAAAACCCAGTTTTGTTCAACTACAGGTGTGCTCCAGGTGGTCTTTGGCTAGAGGGTATCAATGGGTAGAATAAAAAGGAAATACAACTGTCCTTTAGCTAAATCTAAAATAATTGCATAATAAAGTTTTATGTGTCAAAAACTATATACAATTCATGGAAATTATATTCTCTGCAGTTATTTCAATCTCCAATTTAAAAAAAAAAGATGCTAACGACAATTTTTCTATAAACTCTCAAAAAGGAATAGGTCTCTCTCATCTGTTACTCTATTCTATAAATGCAACTAAGATAATCACTCAAGTATATGTGACAGCTAAAACAAAAAGAAATCTGGTTAGAAAAGGCAACAACTTAAAAGGTACTTTAGAACTAATAAAGCAGTACTAGAACTATGCTTTGTATGGTCAGTAAGCATAACATAAATGTAAAACTGCTTGTTACATATGTGCACAAATTCAAAAGCGAGGAAATTAACACTGGCTATCTTTGGGTGGCACAATGAAGTAATTTAATGTTTTTTCCTTATAGCCCTCTTTATTTTCCAAATATTTAAAAGTAAACAAAATAGTTTATTTAGAAAGCCTCATATAGAATTTTTTAAAGATATTATTTAACAGTACTTAATTAAATGTGAATTGTTATTAACAGGGATAAACACAAAATTTGTAGAGGCTGCCAACTATAACAACCTCATATGTTCAAATACTTCCTACTAGCAATTATTTAGTGAAACAACTGAAAAGCAAAATCAGCCCTGGCCGGTTTGGCTCAGCGTTTGGGGCATCGGCCTGCGGACCAGGGTCCCGGGTTTGGTTCCTGCTAGGGGCACGTACAGGAAAAAAAAAAGTAAAATCATTTTTTTTTTTTTAAATTTTTTTCCTTTATTGATTTTAAAGAGAGAGGGAGAGGGAGAGAGAAAAACATTGATGAGAAAGAACATCGAATGGCTGCCTCCTGCATGACCCCAACTGTGGATCGGGTTCACAACCTGGGTATGTGCTCTGACTAGGAATTGAACCAGTGACCTCTTGGTGCATGGGTTGATGCTCAACCAACTGAGCCACACCAGCTGGGCCAAAATCATTCTTTAAATAAACTTCACTTCCCTCAACTTTTTCTGCACAGAATACATATTTCTTATTTTTTAAAAAAAATCTATAGATGAATATATAAAATAGAAAGTGAAACCCAGTCTCTAAAAAAAGTTGCACCAACCCTTTGGTGATTATCATCCAGGCAATTTGCAATGCATGAACACAGATTTTCCCCGTGTCATTTAACATTATTTAACACTACACAGAACCACACAGTATGGGCACACCATAATGATTCTATTCCCAACAGCCACTGAAGTTACTTACCATTTTTCATTACAAATAACACTACAATAAATATATTTTGTCCACACACCCCGGGGCACAGCAACTCCACCTTCAATTTCTTTACCTCTCACCTGCTTTATCAGAATCATCACCACAGGCATTCTCCTGGGCAATCGGATGAGGGTGAGCAAATGAATCATGGTCCAATGGGGTCCCAAGGAAACTTTGTTCTCGACTTACAGAGACCCTCAGGGGGTCTCTGTCTTGATAAAAATCTGGTTTACCTGGAAGGGAAAAACAACGAACTCATTCAACCCCCACTTAAGTTTCTTGTGCTAGCCAAAACTAAAATGGCAATTTAGATTATGGGGCAAAACTCTATAAACAGTTAAAGATTTGATCTATGTAGCAAGAAAATAATAACCAGTTATCATTAACACAGGACTTTAAATTATTTTACTTCAACTTTACCGAGTTTTTAATAATACACCTACTTAATACCAGATAATGCTTTAGCACTGAATCACAAGAAAAATGCCTGGAGACTTTACTAAGCATTAATAGTACTATAAGATAAAATATACTTTCATAATATAAAGTTTAAAAATAGTCACAGCTAATCTGTGGTATATATAAGAAATCAAGACAGAGGCTTAACTGGGGAGAACTGAGAAGACAGTAATTGAGAGGGTACCAAGGAAGGATTTATGGAGTTCTCTAACATTCGAGTTCTTGACCAGGGAGGTGTACATGGGGGTGGTTATTATAGTGATAATCACTGAAATAAACACCTATGATATATGCATTTCTCTGAATTTTATACTTTGATACAAAGATAAAAACAACCAATCAAACAAAGGAATGGGAGAGTCCCAAAAGTGGAAGCTAATTTACTATGAACCTCACAAAATTTGGTAATTAAAGGTACCAGGTATTGCAAAAGGAAAGTATCAGGGAACTAAAAACAGAGAGAATGCTTAAAACTATATACTTGGGCCCTGGCCTGTGTGACTCATTTGGCTGGAGCATTATCCTGTACACAAAACACCGCAGGTTCGATTCCTGGACAGGGAACATACCAGGTTGCGGGTTTGATCCCCAGTCAAGGTACACACGGGAGGCAACTGATTGATGTTTCTCTATTTCCCTTCCTCTCTTTCTCTCTCCCTCTGTCTCTCTCTCTTGCGCTCTCTCCCTTTCTTTCTAAAATCAGTAAGAAACAAAAACTATGTACTTGGAACAGATCACTCCCATCTAGGGACATCCTTGTCCTTCAACATTATCACCAGAGACCACAGTTTATTCTCTGGAGAAACTGAATCCAATATATTCTGAATTCAAGGGGATCGGGCACTGAAAGGCAGAAGGGTGGAAGGAAGAAAACAGAATACCATTACAAAATATAAAGAATTAAAAGAAAGTCTGCATCTTCAACCCAGATCCCCCAGGTAAGCTAGCAGCCAGGCTTGTATCAGGCTTGGAAGATCTTTCTTTGAAGAAACTGAACTATAAACTGACTTAGGGAAAAGAACTACAGATACTAACTTGAGGGTTCCATGTGAAAAGCCACCTTTCCCAATGAAGTTCAACAGTACATAAGGCCACACCTATAGAATTCCCAATTGGCCTTTTAGCATCCCACTCCAATATGCAAGGTTTTAAAGAAAGCCTCTAAAATATGAGACAGAAAAAAACAAAAAACAAAAGAACTCAAACAGAGAAAAATACAGAAACCCAAACATAAATACAAACTATAAATACACAAAGTAATGTTTTGCATCCACAAAAAAATAGAAAAGGGGAGACATCTGTAATACATTCAATAATAAAGATGAATTAAAAAAAATATAGCAGAATGCTATGAAAAAGGAAATAAAAAAGTATCAGGTAAAAGAGCAAGGTTTTACAAACTACAATTTTTTTTTTTTGTCCTCACCCGAGGACATTTTTTTCCATTTTTTTGTTCAGATAGAGTGGGAGGGAGAGAGAGGAGAGAGAGAGAGAGAGAGAGAGAGAGAGAGAGAGAGAGAAACATCGACGTGAAAGGGACACATCGAGTGGCTGCCACCCACATGACCAACCAGGGCCGGGGACAAACTGCAACCGAGGTACATGCCCTTAGCGGGAACCGAACCCGGGTCTCTCTGGACCGCAGGCCGATGCTCTAACCGCTGAGCCAAACCGGCCAGGGCACAAACTACAATTTGATACTCAAAATTTCTTAAGAAATATTAGAAAAAAAGTTAAGGAAATTCTCCCAAAAAGTAGAAGCCAAAAGAAAAAGAAATGAACTACAGAAAATTGGAAGATCAATATAAATCTGTGTTTTTGACATTACTTTTATCATCACCCACCTATAAGGAGCATTTTTTTTTAAGGCTTTTAAAAAAACTGCCTCCTAACTCCATGACCTTTTAATAACTATATATATATATCTTTTTATATATTCCTGTGCTTTGGTATATAAAAGGAGTTAAGACTTTTTCACCTCCCCAAGAACCAATTTTCATCCCTTTTGGGGGCAATAATACTCTTGTTAAAAATGCATGATGTAGGTTGTCCAACTTCTAACTATAAGGTGTTCCACAAGGAGAAAAATGTGTGATCTCAAATTTGTATTACAGGTATTTAATAGAAGTACTAGTGTGGGAAGATAGACATTCAACAGAAGCTTTAGACAATGAAAAAAGGAGACCATTTACTATAGGAAACATTTTACAAATAGGAAATATAATCACAGTATATTAATTTCTCAGCAGTGTAAAATATACATCAGCATGATGATAACTTAGCTTGAATTTTGCTAAAATCCACTGCCAACTATGGAGGTAAATGCAAAAAGAAACGCCTAACAGACTTGTAAAGTGACTGCTTCTGGTGAGTAGACTAGAGGAGAGGGGTGCGTAGGGCAGGAAGAAATGCTGTTCCATGTCATAACTTTCAGTACTCTGCCTTTTTCCCCCCTCACCCGAGGACATTTTTGCATTTATCTTCAGATAGGGTGGGAGGGAGAGAGGGAAGAAGAGAGAGAGAGAAGCATCGATGTGAGAGAGACACATTGGTTGCCACCCACAAGACCCCAAGCGGGGCTGGGGACGAACTGCAACCGAGGTACGTGCCCTTAGTGGGAACCAAACTAGGGCTCTGTTCTGCGGGGCCTACGCTCTAACTGCTGAGCCAAACTAGCCAGGGCCTCTTTGCCTTTTTAAACTCTTTGCTTGTAAGTATTACCTAAAGTGGTGTGATAAAGGCTATTAATGAAAGTTTCCAAAGAACACATGAGAGAAATACTTAACAGTTCAGGAAAAGCTTACTGGACAAGTGGCATAAGCCAACCCCGAAGACAGGAACAAGATCATGAAGGGCCTGGTAGGTGAAGCTAGGGACACAACTTAATTGGAACTTATTCCTTGAATCAAGGTGAAACCACTGATGAGTTTAAATAGGGGGAATACAGGGAGATTACTCTGAATATATCATGGGAAAATGAACTAAAGCTAGACTGGAACCAGGGAGACACTGGGACGTGTGGCAGCCGTTCAAGAAAGAAATGAGGGCCTGAATTAAATGAGTGGCAGTGGGAATGGAAAGAAGTGGACAGGGGCCAGAGCTGACCTAACGGAACTGAGATAAACTGGTGTCAGAGAGGTAGACAGGGGAGTGTCAAAACATACACCTGGGTACTATTCACTGAAAAAAGAAGGCTGAAGGATGAGGAGGTGGAGGTGAGGGAAGAGTAAAAAGCTTTCCCTTTTAGACGTGAAGCCATTACGAAACATGAAACAATAATCAGTTACAGGAGTCAATGGTGAGAATTTCCCAATGTTCATTTTGAATTAGAAAAAGCATCAGTCCCTGAAGTCATGGCTTGCCAAATAGTGCAAAACAGAAGGAAAACTTCCAAAACCTAGTAGTAAATAAAATCATTACTCTATGTTTTAAGTTCCATAAGACATAATAAGAAAGCAGTAAGATTAATGTTTAAGAATTACTCTCAATCTCTACCTTAATTCTTTCAACCAGAAACAAAAATACAATACTTTATGGCTAAAGAGCAAAATAATTAATATTAACATTATACTTCCACATGCCTTTCTTTTGACAAAGCTAATTTCTATCCTAAAAAAGGATCTACTTTAATTTGATCAGGAAAACTATCTGGTGAGTCTGAAATCTAAAAATAATTATGAAATTCAAATAGGGCTATTTACTAAGTATCTCAGAGAGGACTTTTTCTAGATAACTGGTTTTAGGAAGAAGTACAGTGAAGACATATAGCTAACTATCCTTAGAGCCAGGATTTTAAGCATAATACTTATCCTATAAAAGCTAGAGAAAAAGAAAAATGAAGGTACGGAAGTAGAAAAGCAACAAGGGAAGAGAAAAAAACTAAGAAAGAAACAGGTTTAGAAAGCAGACATTAAAGGAAGCAGAGGAAAGTAAGAGTGTCAATATGGGATAGTAAAGAATTTTTGTCTAAAGTAAATTAATTTTAATCCATATATAAGAAAAAATAGTCACCTAATGCCACATTTCTTTAAGTCTAAATTTTATATACTGTTTATATAAATCATTTTTTTTCTTTCCACAAGTACTCACAGCCAGGCTTCTTCAACAACAAATAATTAGCATCCTCAAAAAACTAGCAAATTATTTTTAAAAATGTATTTTTATCAAACCATCTGTTTACCTAGTAATGACGGTCTGCCACTTGCTGCTGGTGATTCTACCTCTTGTATAGCACTAAGTTCATGTTGGTTCAAGTCCAATCCACACTTAACTTTTGCTACAGGTGGCTTTGAGACTCTCCTACCCAGTTGTTTATTCAGATGCTCACCTATCAAGTCAATAATAAAGTTAGGCAGAATATAATCTAATAACATACTACAAATTTCTCTTTAACCAGCAAGTTGCAGGAAGTGGAAGCAAAGAATAATCAGCAGCATAATTACAATAAAATCCAATTATATTAACACTCCTCTTGGTACTACTACCTTCTGAAAGCAGCTGATTATCATCAGAGTTGCTCCTATCCGCAGGACTAATGTTTCCATGATCGTCTCTTCTGTGGCCTTGGAGATGAGGAAGCCACTCTCTGAACATCTGGGGTTTTAAGTCATTTTCAAGACTGGGTTTACTTGTCTGACACAGTGGACAGAAGAGGGTGAGAATGACAGGATAAGGAATCATTAGATTTATATCTCCCTCTTAAACTAGAACCTCAACCAAATAAACAGTTCCATCAACCACACTATTACAACTTTATCCACATACAAAAAATGAGAAAGACCTCTAATACTGAAAGGGTGGTATATTTCCACTGGAAGGTATAACCACTCACAGCCTTCGACCTAAAAACTTAGCCTCCACTGTACATTTCAATAAGAGACTTTGAGTATCCCTCTCTGCTTTCTTTTCCCATTACTTTTCCTTCAGATGACTAGTAAATTCCTAGGACTCAATTTCTCACAGACTCAGCTCAAGCTTTTTCTGAACATCAAAGATTTACAGACTTCTACATAGGCCAAGTCATAAATTTAGAAAATAGCCTTTTAAAGTAAAATGGACACATTCATATTTAGGAGAATATAGTCTTCTCTCCCCCATACAGAGAAACTATGAATGTCTGCATGGCCGTGCCATTCTTCTCTATAATTCAGTGACAAGCTGCAGGTCCAGTTGTCCATCAGCCTGAAATCATGCCAATTTTACAACAGGCGTTAATATTGTCATTTAAGGAAAAAGAGGAACTGATTTTGATTTACATACTAATGTCAAAAACAGTGCTACATAGAAACACAAGGTCTGCTATTTGTAGAAGAGAAAATCTGTTAACCAGTTATTTTACAATTTAATCTTCTGGTAAGCTCAAAATCCTTTATAATAAAACTTTAAATGGCAATCTACATTTTTAAAAGTGTTTGCATTTGGTTGTATCAAACTACTGGCTGAAATTAGTTGGGCTTCAAATAACTATTAACCTTATAAACACCGGGTAAGGCAACATTTATATTTTTATTTCCATATTGTTTAAGGTAGAAAATTAAAGCAGTGAAGGTCAAGCTGCTTATTCTCAATAACAAAGAACTTATTTAGGCCTAAAATGAAAACATTTAGCTTGTCTGACTTGGGTTAACTCCACTGTTTAATTCTTAGACACTCAAGTTTAATACATACCTGACTATCTTTAAAGAAATCCTTCAAAGTCTCTTGGTGTTTCTGTATCTGCTGCTGCAATGCTGTTTGTCTCTGTAGTAGCAGCTCTTCCTGGGCTTTTTGTAGATCCAACGGCTTCTGAAGTCCCAAGTTATCTTGCTGAGCCAAGTTAGGCTGTGAAAAACTCAAAAGTCTATGCTGAAATTCTGGGATCATAGAACTGCTTGAAGGAACTGCATGTTCATTCTTGGATGAATCCAATTCACAAATGTCTTTATATTTAACTTCAGCAAAAGGTAGTGGAATAAATGAAGGCTCTCTTTCCTTGGGTAGTAACAAAGAGGGAACCATGTGCTCAGAAGATTCACTTTCAATCAACTCACTTCTTTTGGTTAAAAGCAGTTCTTCCTGGGCCTTCTCACCAGAGCGCACCACGTCCCTTTGCAAGTCCAAGTGTGCTGTCATATGAACTTGCTGAGGCAGAACAGGCTGTGAGAAACTCAAAAGCCTATCCTGTGATCTGGGGACTACAGGATGACTTAGGGGAGTTGTATTGATACTTTGGGTTGGAAAAGACTTTCGGATTCTTTCAGAGTCAAGAGGCAGTGCTACCTGAGATAAGGCTGAAGAGGAGCTAACCTGTTCAGATGATACCCCTTTCTCCAATTTACTTAGTCTTCGTGAAAGGAATTCTTCTTGGACTTCCTGTCTAAACCGAATGGCTTCCTTCTGCATATCTAACTGCTGCTGAAGTACCACCAAATCATGATGGTGAGGTTGAATAAAATGTTCAGAAGATACCTTTTCCTCAAATTTATTTTGCACGGGCAACATAACTTGTGGAGATAAAACAGGCTGCGATAAGCCCAAAAGACGATCAGGCAATCTTGGTATCTCAGAATGTGAGGAGGCTATATTATCATTCTTAATTGGGCAAGTTTCTTGGATTCTATCAGATTTACTAAGAGGTAATGAAGCAAATGGATGTTGTACACGTAGGGGTAAGAAGGAAGAGGTGCCAATCTGCTCAGGAGATAGTCCTTCCCTTGGCTCACTCTCTTTATGTTCGGTCTGGGCTTCCTGTCTAGACTGAACAATGGCTTCCCTTTGTGCAGCTAACCGTTCTTGAAGTGCCTTCAAATGATCTTGTTGAGGCTGGATAAGTTGTGATATCCTCAAAAGCCTATCCTGCAACTGTGGGATCTGAAAATGGCCTAAAGGAAGTTTACCGTCACTCTCTGTTGAAAGAGGTTCTTGGGTTGTACCAGATTCAAAAGGTAATGGAGTAAATGAAAGCTGTCCTAACTGGGGTACGAATGAGGAGGGACCAGTTTGTTTAGAAGATATATTTCCTTGGGTTTTCTGGCTAAAGCGAAGGGCCTCCTGTGTGTCTAGCCATTCTTGGTGTTCCTCCAAATTTCCTTGTGAAGATCTCAGACATCTTTCATGAAATCTTGGGATATTGGAATGGCTTAAGGGACCCACACTGTCACTTGACAGGAATTCACAGCGTTTTTCAGATTCAGCTACCCGGGATAAGGATAAAGAGGAGCCAGTCTGTTCGGAAGAAATTCCTTTATCTAATTCCCTTTGATTGTGTACAAATTCCTGAGCTTCTTGTTTAGCACCAATTATAGTCCTCTGAATATGTGACTGTTCTTGGAGTGTTGTCAAATTTTCTTGCTGTGGCAAGCTATGCTCTGGAAAACTGAGAGACGCATCCCTAAATGTCGGGATTACTGAGTGATTTGCGGGGATAGCACTCTCCTTGTCAGACAAATAAAGGTTCTGAATTCTTTCAGTCTCTGTTTTAGCAGAAGTTTGCAAAGCAACGGAACGCTGAGCAACTGTTGGTGGGAATGAAAAACTCATCTGTCCCAACTTAGTGCTCCCCAAACCCCTTTGTCTGTGTAAAAGTAACTCCATCTGGGCTTCATGCCTGGCCTGAAGAGCATTCCTCTGTGCAGTCAGCTGCTCCTGGAGCAACTTCAAGCTATCATGTAAAGGTAGGAACTGCTGCAGGAAACTCAACGAGCCATCCTGAGATTTGGGGATTTCAGATTGGCTTGAGAGAAGCCCCTCCTTACTCTTAGATGAATACTGCTCCTGGATTTTTCCAGACTGGGTACCAGCAGAAACTAATGAAGTAAATGTATGCTGAGCTACCTGAGATGGAAGAGAAGGTGGCTCAGTCTGTTCAGCCCATACACTTCCATCCAGCTCACTCTGTTCATCTACACGTAATACTTCCTGGGCTTCCCGCCTGGCCTGAAGGCCGTCCCTCTGAATATTTAACTGTTCCTTAAGAAATTTAAAATGATCTTGCTGTGAAAAACTCAAAGGCCTATCCTGCGGTTGTGGAACCTCAGGATGGCCTGCAGAAACTGTGGTATCATTCTTGGATGAAGAAGATTCCTGGATTCTCCCAGATTGAGCTTTGGCAGAAGGCAGTGAAACAAACGAATCGAGAGGTACTGATGGAAGAAACACAGAGATGCCAGTTTGTCCTTCCAATTCTTTTTGTTTGCCCAAAAGCAACTGTTCCTGGGCTTCCTGTCTGGACCGAAGAACTTCCTTATGTAGGTCTAATTGCTCTTGGAGAACCTTCAAATTACATTGCTGAGCTGTGATGTTCTCTGAGGGTGGCAAAGGCTTAGCGTGCATTTGGCTGATTGCAGAATGGCTTACAGAGACTACACTTTTGCTCATGGCTGAAAAGGGTTCCTGGATTTTTCCAGATTCAACTTTACCAGGCAGAGAACTAAAAGAATGTTTAGCAACCAGTGGTAAGAATGAAGAAGGTTCAGTAGGCTCAGAAAATGTATTTTCATTGTTCTCTAAGAACATCTGCTGGGAGTCTAAAGTTCTAGTTACTTCACTAGCATGCTGCAATACCAGTGGCCTATCATGTGATAAAGCCCTTGAAAATATTTGAGAATCTTTAGGAACAGATGTACAGTCTCTCTGCTGTATTTCAGTCTGTGAAAACAGCTTTGGCTGTTCTTGTGATTCCAAACATTTCTTGGCTAAAACATCTGTTTCTGTTGTTTCTACTTGTCTTTGTGGAAAATGATTTTGTCTTGGAACCTGAAAATATGGCTGTTCTACTCTGGGTATCTGTATGGGTTGTATAGATTGATATTTGTGAGGACTCAACTTGGGTCTCTGACCTTGATGCCAATGTTCTGATATAAAAGTGGGTCTTTCAGATTTCCATGGTGGGACAGATACAACAGAATCAGTTATTAATGATGCAGCTGACATGGATGGGTACTTTCCTTTTAATATAGTCTGATATTCAAGTAATTGTTTCTTGGCTATTTCAACAGACTGTCTATGAAACCTACAAAAAAAATAAACACAAAAACAAAGTCTTATTTTTTAATTAAAAAAAAAAAAAGCCCTATATTCTCAAATATCGATAACATTAAATTCAATAGCAATCTAGGACTGGCCAGAACCACAGTGGAAAAGAAACAATGTTTTCACACTGCCCATAGAGAAATATATATGCCATAACGCTAAGGGAATTCTGATCAGATTTTCATATAAATAATAAACCCTGAAGATGTAGCCACACACTATAACACATGAATTGTACCCTAGCCAATACCTCTTTTGCTGTAAAAGCTGATGCTGATAGTTGCGAATCATCTGTCTATGACTATCTTCATCAGTACTCACGGAGCATGATGCTGGAGCAGTGCCAACCTAATAAGACAAAGCTACTAATTAAAAGGCAAATCCGGAAACAAGTGCTCAAGTATTTAATATGAACTGAAGTTCTATAATTAACTTTCATATAGCTTTATTTATTTTTATAAAAAAGACTGAAACAAAGAAACAAAGCCATCCATCATTCTCTTTTAGTGCCAACCAAGTCCAAGAACTCAACATACCCATTACATGCAAATTATAGTCACATACACTGGCATCTAAAAGATGAAAGCCATTAGGTTTGTATAAACTTGGTGTGTGTGTGTGCACACGTGTGTGCATTATTAAAATAAAAATTACCAAATACGAATTAGAAATGCATTTTACTTTTCTAAATGCTAAGACTGTTTATATTTTCTTATCCCCCAGTGACCTATATAGAGATATTTTCCCATATCCTACCTCAGTTTGTTGAGTTTTTTTCCTTTTTTCTTCTTCCAGCTGAGCCCTGAAGCAATCAGTTTCTAATCTTAACTTCTGTTGTTCAATTTGTTCAAGTAATTCCAATTGCTTTTGCTTCTGCTCTTCTATTTCCATTATCTAAGTAACAAAAAAAACTATCGATCTATTAACAACAAACTCACACAAAAGAAAAGCTTACAGTATCAATTACATTGAAAAGGAACAGGTATTATCATCAACACTACCAATTATCCTAGAAGATTATCTGGTATTGCCTCCTCTCCCAGAAGGAAGAAAGAAGTGAGATGGGGAGAAGAGGCAAGGAGAAAAAGGGAATTTAAAAAGAGGCAGAAAAAAGAAAAAAGAAACACACTATTCTATTTCCTAGGAGTACAGGGAAACCTTGACCACCACTAAAGACCCACCACCAGAGAAGTAGCAAACAATGCTCAGCCAAATTCTGTATTCACATCGTTAACGTGCTCAGTAAGAAATGACAAAGAAATCAAATGTCAAGGCCTCCCCAAATCAACTGTGATTTCTCAAGCATATCCATAAAGGGGTGCAGTTATCTAGAAGCCAAATAGTAATGCAGTGAGAAACAGATGGTCAGACAATGGCACAGGGCTGACACCTAAACTCTAATATTACACCAGCATACACACACATCCAAGTAATAAGAACATATGTCAGTGACTACATTTCATGAGGACAGGGACTGAACTAGTCTGGCTGCCAGCTTAATGTAGCACCCAGTGAAGTCTCTGATACATAATATTTACTGAACAAATAGGAAAACGAATGTATATGAAGTTTTACTAAGAGGAACACTTTTTTTATAAGAGGTAACAAAAGATGATCTTGTTTTCAAAACAAAAATATGACTCAATATGAAGCTGTACCTATTTCTACACAGGCAATAGTTAATATCAACAATTAATCAGGCTATACTGAGTTCCTATTTTCATCTTTCTTTCTTTCCCTCTGATAGGAGCCACAGAATTTAGCTGTTTACAGTTCCGTAGTACCTCCAGAACAGCATTATCAATACAGAAGTCACTAGCTACATGTGACTATGTAAATTAATTCAAATTAAATAGAATTTAAAATTCAGTTCCTTCATTACACCAGTCATATGTCAAGTATTTAACAGCCCATGGAGCTAGCAGCTACCATACTAGACACAGCTATGGAACATTTTCATTACCACAGGAAGTTCTATTGGACAACACTGCTTTAGAATATTGATGAAATAACATTTATCTGAAAAGAAACACTGGCTCATAGAATTTACCTTTCCAGCTATATTTTTTATAAAAATGATTATAAACTGACTGGCTTAGTAATAACCAGCCTCTTTCAATGTAATTTGTATTTAAAAAAATCTTTTACTGAAGTATATGGGACCAAAATCATAGTTAAGGAGGTTGAATTTAAATTTTTCTTCTGAAATACTACTTTTCAAAAAAACTTTAAAGATTACAAAGCCTGGCTGAGTATCCAACATTTTGACAGGGACTCATTTATTCAACAAATAAATGAGTTCAAATAAACTGAACACTTACTATGCATAAGGCATTGCACTAGAAATTATGTAGAATAAATTAAATTTTTTAAAAAGTCTCCAACTTTAAAAGATTGGTAAATTTTATAGGGAAGATAATAAATATATAAAGGTATAAAATACAAAGCAGAAGCTGTAAAAGTCAAATGAGTAGTACATATGAGGATGAGGTGCCTTCTACCAGCTGAATGTGTAAGTCAATATATAGTAAATGGTATCAAATGTAGCCAGACAGTAAGACAAACGTCACTTGCCAAACAAAATTATAGTACCTAGGAGAAGAAAAAAAAAAAACCTTTAAAATAAAAATTTCAAATTACCTGTTTCTGTCTTGCTGCCATTCTAATTCTGGCTGCTTCTTCTTGAGGATGCAGTAGAACTGAACTCTGAGCTACAGCTGTGCAAGGCTGGGTCTCATTTATTTCTAAGAGGGTCCCCAAAACAAAAATTAGTTTTAATAACTTAGAATTTTGACACCACTCTAATGATTCATTCATTACACATAATTTTATTAGGAAAGGATTTGAAGAGCCAAGCAAGTTTAATTTGAGGATGTAAATAAAAAGAAATACCTTGTTCTTTTTTAGAGTCTGCATCACATGAAATTGGTTGATCTTCACTAGTAAGTGGTCCAGAGTCAATTGTCAGCATATCGCTTTCAACTGTAATAGATACATTATTATGAATATATTATCACTGTTAAGCTTAAATCTTAACGAAGTAACAAAAATCTGCCTTCAAATTAACAATTCAATCTTGGTTCACTTGAATGTCTTATTTAAGATCCAGTAACCTTCCAGATGACCATATATTTTATACATTAAACTAGAGCCTAATTTAAGAAGACAGATGGAAGACTAAAATTGTAAACAAAAAGGAAAAAATGAAGGAGAACCATTAAGAAGGCATGCTGACATCTTCAAACACAATGGAAAAGCATAAAAGGAAAATAAGCAAGGCACAAAAGTTTAAAAGAGAAGCTAAAGAAATGTAAATGTATCTTTGACAGATTTAGACATTACAATTTTTATTATTTATGAAACCAGAGCAGAGAAGAAAGTTAAGCAATCATATCACGGTAGCCAGAAACCTGCGTCAAGCATTCATTCATTCACACACTTACTCATTCAGTACCTAATGAAGTGCTGCATGTTGGGGACACTGTGGTAAATAAGAAATGGCCTCAAGGAGGTTTTACAGGGTGAGTGGGGAACATTATAATTATCCTAGAAAAAATACATAAAATTAGAAACTATGATAAGTACTGTATAAGAGAAATAAAAGGTTTTGCAGTACAGTATTACAGGGGAATCTGAATTAGACTAGGGGCTTGAATAAGGTTTCTCTTAGGAAACGACAAGCGGACACCTGAAAGGTAAGGAAGAATCAGCCTGATAAGCAGGTATTAACAGCCTGTGAGGATGAAAACAATTTGTCTCATTCAGGAAACTGAAAGAGGAACAATGTACATGGGTATAAACAAGGAGAAAAAAGAAGCCACAGGAGACTAGAGAAAAGCCTACCCATACGGGGCTTTTTCAAAACCACCTGCTTGTGAATTGAAATGAGAGCCCCCTTCTATTACAACTTTGTTGGCCACTCCTTTGTATTGCCTTTGCTGTTCTCTAGCCATCTTCTAAAAGCTGGAGTCCCTCATGGTCTTATAAGCCCTCTTCTCACTGAATTCTTTTCCTAAGAGTATTTCATACCCGTGGCTTTATTATATATATGTCTGACTTCCAAACTTACCCTTCTTGTTTTAAGCTATTCACTGAACTGAACAAATATTAACTGAGCACCTTTTATGTACAAGGCACTAGTCTAGGCTCTGGGATACAGCAATGAACAAAATCAAGTTCTTACCCTCATGGAGGTTATATTGTGGGATTGGAGGGTACTCAGGATAAGTATCAAGATAAGAAACAAATAAACAAAAAAGTAAACGTATGGTCCATCAGATGTTGATGAGAGATATAGAGAATAAACAGAGTAAAGGAGATAGGGAGTGAAGGAGGGGCAGGTAGAAGCTTGCCGATTTACATAGAGTGGTAATAGAAAGCCATACTGAGAAAGTGGTATCTGAGCCAATATCTGAAGGAAGGGAGAGAGTAAGTCATCAGAATATCCAAGAGTGCTCTAGCCAGAAAGACCAGCAACTGCAAAGACCATGTGAGTCATCTTTGCTGTGTTACGAATACCAAGGAAGCCAGAGCCTCTGGTTGGGGGAGGTATAGCAACAGAAGTCAGAGAGTGAGGGTGAGAGAAATGATGGGGGAGGGACGTGTGTGCAGACTTTGATAAGGCTTTGATGCCACTATAAGCACTTTGGTTTTTACTGAGTGAAACAGGCAGTTGTTGGAAGGCTTCCTGCAGAGGAATAATATGAGCTGATGTGCATTTTAACAGGATGAGCCTGGGAAGAGAACGTAGTAGGGAGGTACAAAAACGGAAAATAAAGGACCAATTGAGAATTCATTACAAGGATCTACACTAGAGAATGAACATGGATTAAAGTAGGATGGTAGGTGGTGAGAAATGGCTGACCTCTGAATACATGTTGAGGGTAGGACCAACAGGATTTGCTAATGGTTCAGATGTAGGATATAAAAGAGAGGGACCAGAATAACTAGCTTTTTGGCTTGAGAAAGACAATTTTACTACCACTTATTGAAATATAGAAGACTGTAGAAAAAGCAGGTGAGGGTGGAAGGGGACATCAAGAGTTCAGGTTTGGGAAAGTTTAAGGTGTGATTAGCTATACACGGAAGATATCAAATAGACATTTAAATGAGTGGAGTTCCAAGGAGAGGCCAAGCCTAGAATGACACCCTTGGAAGCCATCAGTACATAGATGGTAAATCAGGACTTCAGAGATCAACTAGGAAGTGTTGATACAAAGAGAAAAGATTTGAGAAACAAGCTCTGGGGCAATGACTAGTGGTTGTAGGGAGCAGGGTAAGCAGCAAAGGAAACCATGAAGGAGAAGCCAGTGAGATGGAAAAACCAAGAGTGGGCAGGCTCAAGAGGTTAAGTGAAGAAGGCTTCCAGTTGTACTTGAGGCAAAATCCATTGTCATATAAACCCAATCGCATTTTAAAAAAATATCCAGAAGATAAAATTCTAAGTATAAGCCCACAACATGGTACACTCAAAAGCTGTTCAAATGTCCATCTCCTTTAATTCTTTCAGGAGTTGTTCTTAAGGAAACAATTACAAATATGGGTAAAGACTTTGATAAATGCTCAATGCAGCATAAGATGTAACAAGAAAAATTAGAAATAGCCCAAACGTCTCAACAACAGGAAACTGATTAATTTTGGTTCATCAACTACATTGGATTTTATCTATCTATCTATCTATCTATAGATAGATAGATAGATATAGATATAGATGTAATATTACTATAATGAAAGTGGTCTGGAAGGAGAGTCACTAAAGGTCTTTAAATATTCATTGCCTTTAAGTAGCAGCATTATAGGCTCTAAAATGTTTCTTGCTTTTAACCTCTACTCTTTGATTTTTTTCAGGCATGAGCATATTTTTCAGTAACTGAGAAAGGGTGTACCAACTACAGAATGAGACTCCTGGACAGACCCACCTTGCTCCTGCCCAGAGGATAACGTGCCCTCTTCAATAGCCGTGGTTTCTGACTCAGTTGCTGGTGCTTTACTACTCTCAGTTTCACTAACAGTAGTAATCATTTCACTTTCATCCTCAGACGTGGATTTAATTGTCCAGAGAGATTTTTGGTTTCGGATCTTATTTAATAATTTTTTAAAAAGAATTTTTGAAGGAAGCTCCTGGGTCTTCATTGCCAAGGGAACTGAAAAACAAAACAAAACAAAACAAACAAAAAGAACGTATTCAGCACCTATTATATACCTGGTAAATAATTCTATCTGTAGGCATAGTTACGGCTCCAACTACTAGCTAAAACAAACCACAACTTTGTTTTCCTCACTATTTATAACTTAACAGTATGTACAATGTTAGTCAAATCCAATCACAGATTTTTTTAAACTTAAATTTAAATGAAGACACCAAAATTAAAGCATTTCCCAACAATATGCATTCAACACAAATTTGAAGCTTGAAAACATATCAGGAACATGTTTATTCTGCTTACTAAATGGTGATAAAATGCACAGCTCTTAATTTGTGACATTAACATTGAAAATATATGCTGTAAGGTTCTACACTCTCTGCAAAAGAAGGGTCCCAACTATGACTCTGTACTTGGTAGACTACAGCGAAAAACATTACTTGCTATAATCTTAAAAACAAATCAAGTGTTCCCAAATCATTCCTGGTACCATCTGGGAAAAATTCTCCCACATCATCATAAAGAGATCCCTATAGTTAAATTCTTAAGTTGTTTCCTCAAAACATCCTTCTACACGGGCTGATAGTACAATGCCAAAACTCAGTATAATACTAATAGTTCTCTAAAGTGACAGAACTGTGTTTCAAATACAGTTCTCTGACTTAATAAAATTTCAGAAATCTATGGAGGATGAAAACTGGGAGACTGAAGTTTTGTCTGACCCACTTTTTTTTTTTAAACTTTCTGAGTTATAACTTACAAACAATAAAGTATACAAAACCTAAGTGTTCAGCTTGGTGAATTTTACATTTGTCTATGTAACACCATCCAGATAGTTACGTGAAACATTTCTAGCACCTAGAAAACTCCTTCATGCCCCTTCCAGGCAATACACCCCTAAAGATAACCATTATTCTACCCTGAGATCAGATTAGTTTTGCCTATTTTTCCCTTTAACTTCATATACATATGGAATTATACTCAGGCATTCTTTCTGCCTGGCTTCTTTTACTCAGTACTAGTCTGTGACTCACTCACTTTTAAGAAATAAAGTAACTGCCAATATTTAAAAATAAGAACCTTAAAAACAAGAGTATTCCTAGGTTCTTTTGAAAAATCAAGAGTTGGCAACACTAAGCCAGCAATCCCAAATGGAATCAGCAAGAGCTGAAGACAACTGTCCCTTTAGATAAGGCAAGCGTTGCAACCTGAGAAACTACAGACCTGAAGATATTCCCAATGAAAACAACTAAAAGAGGTGGATGAAACAGTAAAGTATCTTCTTAAAGGCACTGCTGATCTGGCAAGGAAATAAAAGATTCTGCAGAGGCCAGAAATGAAGCTTAAGTGGGAATTCTGAAAGGTAAGTACATCCATCCTCTGAAGTTGTGCCAAACTACAATAACCTTACACTTGGTTTGGACAGCAGTGTGGGCCTAGGGGCAGGAATAAAGCCTAGAGTTCTTATGTGGATCTAACAGGAGACCCACATAAAGTTGGAAGCCCAAAGGGCTACCTATCTACAGTGCAGGGTGGAAATGATGAGAAAGTTTAAGTGGTTTTGAACAAAGGCCATACTTGTAGATGTGGGAGGGAGGGTAAACAGAGGTCAAAATGAAGAGGATTTGATCTCTAAGGAGCTATAAAATAAAAAAGAGGAAGGTGTTAAAGGCAATGCATTGGTCTGGTTTGGATAACTGCAGAATGTGGTATCATTTACTAAGGATCAGGAAGACAGGCAGACAAGATTTCAGAAGTCAAGAGAAGATCATTTTACTGTTAAGACACTGAGTTTTAAGTACCCGTGGGGCAGCCCAGTGAAAAGGTTTAGAATGGTAGAGACAGAGATGAAGTTTAGAAGATTGATCTAAGTGTGTGCTATTCATCATTACACATGAAGTGCCTAGCCATAATTAACATGTAGGATCTCTTTGGTGTTTGATGAAAGTATTTAAAAATGACCTTTGAAATGAATTCAGAATTAAGCATCTAAATCAAATAACCTAAAAATCTTCAGACTATATGTACATATGAATAAAAGAATTTTCTTCCTATGTATATGAAAAGGGTCTTCAATAATGGAAATCTGTAACCCTGGCCGGTTTGGCTCAGCGGTTAGAGCATCGGCCTGCGGTCCTGAGAGACCCGGGTTCGGTTCCCGCTAAGGGCACGTACCTCGGTTGCAGTTTGTCCCCGGCCCTGGTCGGTCGTGAGGGTGGCAGCCACTCGATGTGTCCCTTCACATCGATGTTTCTCTCTCTCCCACTCTACCTGAACAAAAAATGGAAAAATGTCCTCGGGTGAGGATAAAAAAAATAAAATAAAATAAAATAAATAATGGAAATCTGTAAATACTGTTCCCTCCTTCCATCACTCCTGTTAGCATTAGTCACTGTTTGCACTTAAATTGGACCAGGCTTTTCTAACTGTTGGTGAATGATTAGCATTTTGTTCTAAGAAACACTATTAATATTTAATTCTGAAGATTTTACCGTCTGCTTCACTAGAACATATTCTTTCAGCTTCTGTCACTGGAGGGTTTTCAGTTTCACCTAAGTTCTCCTGTTCCATTGAAATGTCCAGTTCTTCATCTTGGATCTGATCAGTCACAGTGGGCAAAGGCTCCGGTTCAAGGTGCAAAATCAGGTTTCCTTTCACCTCTCAATAAAGAAATATAGAGACATGTTTCCATTCCAAAATGATTAAAAAGAACTTGAGCATAAAAATTTAAATGCCATACAGTTTCTACATGTAAAATATGAGGTCCTCTTTCAAACAGAAAACTCATTTAAAAATAAAAACTGCTTCATCAATACAAGTGTATTTTCCCACCAAAACATTTAAAAGCATCATTGAAAGTTTATTGAAAATATCTTACTCCTGTCTGCATTGTACATGTCTTCAAAGGCAAATTCTAGCTCTCTCTGCCAGTCTTCCTTCATTTCACTGCGTTTGTAGGGAAGTGCAACTAGTTGTGGTGGCATCTGAGCTACAGTCTGTCTCCTACGTGCCAGGTCCTCTTGCTGTAGCTGTTTGAGTTCTTTCATTAGTTTCTCTTGATTCTTCAAGAATAAAGAGAATTAATTAACAACAGCTGAGTCACAAACTTTGGATAGTAACATTAACAGTGAAGGCAAAGTGGAGAAATCATGAGAAATGGGGCCAGGGGTTCCCTTCCTTCCTCTACCATTTGTTATGCCACTAAAAGACATTAACTAATTCATCCAGCAAAATATTTACTGAATGCCAGATACAATCTCACCCCTAACCCAGACACCAACAAAAGGGAATTAGTACTCTGTTAGTAAGTACTCTAAGATGGTGGGTGGTACTGATCACGGCACGAAGCTCCAAAAGTATCTGCCAGTTACAGTCCTCCTTTCTCGGGATAGTCAAGAAGTTAGGCTCTATATAAGTGCCATGGCTCCTGCAATGTGCTCTGTAATAGTCCTCCGCGTAGACAGCAGTGCAGACCAGTCTCAGGTAAGCACCAGGACCCAGAGCCACTATGGCTTAACTTGTTACTTCATACTCTTAGGAATCACCATGATTAAAGGGGGTGTATATTATCTCTCTAAGCTTAAAGAGTCTTGCTAGCCCTGGTTGGGTGGGTCAGTTGGTTGAAGCATTGTCCTGTACACCTAAATGTTATGGGTTTGATCCCTGGTCCAGCTGCATCAGCAGGCAACTGATCGATGTTTGTTTTCCCCCACATCACTACACCACTCCTCTCTAAAATCAGTAAAAGCATATCAGTGGTGAGAATTAAAAAAAAAAGTCTGGCTGATTTGGAAGCTTAAGCAAGAGTTTCAATGAAGTTATCTAATAAAACTTTGGTGATGGAGGCTAGGGAGAGGGTGTAAGAGAAGACCTCTGATTCCTTGGGATGAGGATACAGCCAGATAAAAGTGGGTGAAAGAGAAGGAATATAAGAAAGAAAGAACAACAAAAGCACAAAGATATGAAATTGAAGGCACGGGGTATTCAAGTAAAAAAAGATAAAGTTGAAGAGGTAAGTAGAGGTCAAACACAAGTTACAATAGACACTAGTGGTAAATAAGGTCCCCGGGCACATTTGGTCTACATCACAAAGGTTCAGACAGGGGAAAGGAAATGCTGTAATAGTAATGAGGTTGCATGGCTTCGATGACATTTTTGTGTAAGAGACACTAAGTCTACAAAAAAGGTGGACAGCCTGTATAACAAAGCATTTGTCAAGTGATCACACACACTACTTGTTCTTATGTAAAGTTTTAAATATCTTCTTACTTAGTGATGATTTTTTTTTTTTTTTGCCATACTTTGAAAAAGAATCAAATTGTGAACAAATTCTTTTCATTTACATTAAGTTTCAAATCATCTCATTTAATTAACTACAGAATTATTCCCGGATCACTGAAAGCTTGGCATATTTTGCTACTTGAATTTTTTATAACAGCAACTACTACTACCAGTGACATTTACTGTGAGCTTATGAAATTCCAGGTACATTCTAGAGGCTTTTAATACTCATAAAGCATGACGAAACAGAGTTCAAAGAGGTTAGATAACCTGCCTGAGATCAAACAGCTAAGGAGTGAGGGGACAAAAATCCTGGCCAACAGTGGAATCCGCATACTTCACTAGACACTACTGATTTGTGGAGAAGTGCCCAGGTTTCTGATGTTTTCACAATTTTTTTCTATAGGTATAAGCCTTAGATGAGAATTACTGATACTAATTCAGACATTTAGTTACTTTAGTCATAGTTTACTCCCAGTTTATAAAGGCTAAACATTTAAGGAAGAAGGTTGTATTTCAGTTCAAACTATACAAATTAACTTTTTAATAAAACAGGCATTTTACCAATGTCTAGTAAAATTAATTTTTAAAAAAGACAGGCGTTTAATTCTCATAGAAAAACTCCCTCAGATGAGCATTTAAAAATTCCAAATGCACACTTCCGGTCAAGATGGCGGATAGGTAAACGCGGTATTGCATCCTCCCACAACCACATCAAAGTTACAACTGAACTACAGAACAACCATCATTCAAAACCGCCTGAAATCAAGCTGAATGGAAGTCCTACAACTACGGAATTAAAGCAGCAGCCACATCCAGACTGGTAGGAGGGGCGGTGGCGAGACGGACTGGTGCCACACCCACGTGTGGCGGATAAAAATCAGGAGGACACCTCGGCTAGGAAGGTCCTCCCTGAGGACTGAGGGGTCCCCGTCCCACACCAGGTGCCCCTCTCAGGGTTCCAGTTCCAGGAAGAGAAGTCCCCATAACTTCTGGCTGGAAAAACCAGCGGGAACTGAGGCTCAGGGAGGCTGAGGCGGCTGGAGCCCCAGGCAGCTCCTTAAAGGGCCCGCGCACGGACTTATCGGACTCTCTCCCTCTAAGCTTGGAGGGGAGGCAGCTCGAGGGGTGCCAGAGACATACAGAGAAGAACTGAGCTGTTTGGCACTGGAGCGAGGGCTGGAGAGGGGGCTTTCTCCGGGACCAATGTGCTGTCAGAGGCCTTTGTTCCATTGGTGAGCCCTTCCCTGGGGCGGCAGACAGTCGCCATATCTGGGAATCCAGCAACCTGGCTCACACTGGTAGCCCCGCCCTGGTGACTCCCTAAGGCCCCGCCCCGCCCCACCCAACTTTCAGACCCACCCAAGCTGTTGCCACTTGCTTAACCATAGGATTGTCCTGTCTTGGATCCTGCTTCAGGTTTTTCCTAAATTATTTCAAAGGAGCAGTATCTGGTCTCAGCCCCATACCGCTCGTTAAGTGATACACAGAAACAAACACAGGGAGGCAGCCAAAATGAGGAGACAAAGAAACAGGTCCCAAAAGAAAGAACAGAATGAAACCCCAGGAAAAGAACTAAGCGAAATGGAGATAAGCAACCTAACAGATGCTGAGTTCAAAATACTGCTTATAAGGTTACTCAATGAACTCAGTGAGAACCTCAGTGAACTTAGGGAGGGCCTCAAGAGCATAAAAAAGGACCATTCAGAAATGATGGATGCACAGTCAGAATTGAAGGAGGCATTAACTGGAATAAAGAATAATTTACACAGCTTCAATAATAGAGTACGTAAATCCAAGAAGCAAACCATCGATTTGGAAAATAAGGAAGCAAAAAACGCTCAATCAGAACAGCAAAAAGAAAAAAGAATCCAAAAAAATGAGGATAGTGTAAGAAGCCTCTAGAACAACTTCAAGCGTGCCAACATTCGCATCTTGGGGGGTGCCAGAAGAAGAGCGAGAACAAGAAATCGAAAACCTGTTTGAAACAATAATGGCAGAAAACTTTCCTAACTTGGTGAAGGAAACAGACATACAAGTCCAGGAAGCACAGAGAGTCCCAAACAAGATGAACCCCAAGAGGCCCACACCAAGACACATCATCATCAAAATGCAAAAGGTTCAAGACAAAGAGAGAATCTTAAAAGCAGCAAGAGAAAGGCAGCTAGTTACCTACAAGGGAGTACCCATTAGGCTGTCAGCTGATTTCTCAAAAGAAACTTTGCAGGCCAGAAGGGAGTGGCAAGAAATATTCAGAGTGATGAAAACCAAGAACCTACAACCAAAATTACTCTATCCTGCAAAGCTGTCATTTAGAATCGATGGCCATATAAAGAGTTTCCCAGACAAGTAAAAGGTAAAGGATTATTATATGAAATGATGAAGGGTCTTTTTGAAGAAAAAGATAAAATATATGAACAAACAAAATGGCAATGAATACATTATCTATCGACAATGGAATCTACAAACAAAATGAACAGGTAGATCAGAAACATTCTCATAGATACAGAGAACATTTTGTTGGTTGCCAGATGGGAGGGGGGGTGGGGTAATGAGTGAAAAAGGTGAAGGGATTAAGAAGTACAAATTCATTGCTAGACTGACAAACCTCAAAGTGAAAGGGGTTGGGGACTGGGAAGAAATAAACTAAAGAACTTATATGCATAACCAATGAACACAGACAATAGTGTGGGAAAAGGTCGGAGGGGGGTGGGAGTGGGGAGGAGGGGGGTCAATGGGGGAAAAATGTGGAATATCTGTAATACATTCTACATTCAACAATAAAGATTTAAAAAAAAAAATTCCAAATGCATGGGGAGGGAGGTGTCAATGGGGGAAAAAAGGAGAAGCATCTGTAATACTTTCAACAATAAAGATAAATTTTTTAAAAAAGAAAAAAAACAAGGATTTGGTCTGGATGTGTGCATACCAAAATGACATGTTATCTGTGGGAGACAAAATGGGAAATCATAATTTTCTTGTTTCTATTTATATGCATTTTCTGTTTTTGATAATGTGGACCTGTTTGGTAATTAAAAAATAAAACAAAATAACAACAAAAAAAACACAACAAATAAACCTAACAAATAAAACCACTTCTAGACAACCCATGGATCAAATTAAAAAACAAAAAATGCAGCCAAATGCATGTGTCAAATTCCGAACATAAAATCTGACTTCTAAAAGGATGAATCATTTTTATGCTGTTTCAAGAAAAAACACTCACTGAATAGACATGACAGAAGTGAAGCTAACACTATAAAGGCAGTTTTCATTATATAAATGTTGCAAGTCTGCAACAGTCACATTTTCAAAGCTCCTTTACAATATAGGACCATAACTCCACCTTTGAAGCAACACTCTGCAAAGCCAACAAGTGCTTTGCTCAATAAATATTTAATGAATTGAATCCTAAAATTTACAGAGCACAAATGCAATTCAAATAATTAGTAATTTCTTCTCAGGCTATTCTTGAACTGATTAAAATATTTAACTTTTAATAAATTCATCAGTAGTAAAAGTTTTAGAACAGCAATATACTGTAACTGAGAACAGCTTCACCCAACCTGAGATTGAAACAAGAGGTAAAAAAAAAGTTCGGAAATTTGAAGTAGTATGACTGAAAGCCCGTATTTTCACATTCTTCATACCTCCTGACTTTGAGCCCACTCACTGATCAGTTCCACAAGGCTATTGGTTAGTCTGTCAGTAGTGGTCACAGCCAGAATATAATTCTTACTTGAGCCAAATGGATCTTTTTCATTGCTTGAAAACCTCGTATGTGTGCCTTTTCACTCTGTTCCATTCTCTCTTTTGCTGCTTGTTTTTGTACTTCTTCCAGTCTTTTAGCTTCTTCTTCAGCAGCCAAATGAGGATCTGGCTAGCAGTTAATCAGTAACATGTTAGGCATTTTAAAAATGTAAACAAAGCGATAACATAAAAAACAAAACAACTTTAAAATAATAGTTTTCTACTTATATAAATTAAAGAATGTTATTTTTAAATGCCCACAATTATCAACAGCATGTATCTATGAAAAAGGTAACATTGTTAGTGAAAGTTTTACAAGCTGTTCATTTCAAATCAGATTACACTATACCAGCGATTTTCAACCAGTGTTTTGCAAGAATTTTTAAAACATGCAATAACTGACCATTTAGTCAGGGACAACGACCTCTTTTCTCTTAGTTTGTCAAATAAAAATGACAGCCAATACAACAACAGCACTCAATGTATATGAATCTAATTTATAAATATTTTTTTTGTCAGATCAGTAAAGAATATTTTTTTCAGTGTGCTGTATGATTTTAGTTTGTGTGTTCCATGAGATGAAAAAGACTGAAAATCGCTGCACTACATTCATCCAAACGCATTCCTTCATTTTTTGTTAAAGAAATCCTAAAAGCTAATGCTGAAAGCTAAACACCCACAAAGAAACCAAATATAGCCCTGGCCAGTTTGGCTCAGCGGTTAGAGCGTTCAGCCTGCGGTCCGGAGAGACCCGGGTTTGGTTCCCGCTAAGGGCATGTACCTCGGTTGCAGTTTGTCCCCGGCCCTGGTTGGTCGTGCGGGTGGCAGCCACTCGATGTGTCCCTTTCACATCGAGATGTTTCTCTCTCTCTCTTCCTCTCTCTCCCTCCCACTCTATCTGAACAACAACAACAAAAAAGAAACCAAATATACAAGTCATTTAGGGAAGCAATGAGATTTGTCTGATTTTCAGCCAATATCTCTGCTACTTGGCTTCAGCCAAAAACACCTACTTCAATATAATTTCTGGCTTCCCAGAACTTGTGCATAACTAATGATTATGTGATTGTACAGTCAGCCATAACATTCATTAACATAACAATAATACTAAAGAGGGGAGGGGCATATAACCTGTATTATTATATCTGAACATTCACTTTCAAATATTTGGTAAACATTCCAAATGTAACTTTAAGTAAAAATCTTCTCAAGTATTTTATATATTAAAATTCTACTAGTTGAAACAATAATTAATGACAACCATGAAAGTTATTAAGTATATATGTAAAATTGCTATTTTAAAATATAACCATCCAGCCCTGGCCGGTTTAGCTCAGTAGTTGAAGCGTAGGCTCACAGACCAGAGAGACCAGGGTTCGGTTCCAACTAAGGGCATGTACCTCAGTTGCAGTTTGTCCCTGGCTCCGGTTGGGGTTGTGTGGGTGGCAACCACTTGATGTGTCTCTCACACATCGATGTTTCTCTCTCTCTCTCCCCTCCTCTCTCTCTCTCAAGATAAATGCAAAAAATGTCCTCAGGTGAGGATAAAAAATATATATATATATAAAACCATCCAAATAGCCAACTCCTTTCATTCATATTAAACCTCATTCATATTAAACGTGACATAATTCAAAGCATATTTGAAAAAATTTTTAATCATTGTTATTCTACGGTTAGTAGAGTTTTTCATATTTCAAGATTTGTGAACAACACACACAGATCCAAGATATGACTCAATTCACTGAACAGAAATAATAAAGTGACAGACATGCACAAACATTAAGTCAATCACCTGTTCAGTGTTTCTCTCTCTATTCACAAAAGTGTCAAGATGATGGTAGGTAGAACTACTGGTTTTCACATTTGAAATTCTCTTTACTTTAATGTTCTGAAAAATGGAACATAGAAAATGGATTAAGTTAAAAGCATTAACTTTCATTTAAAGCTGGATCCAATACAAAAAAAAAGACTATTTTCATCAGTTATCCTTAATCATTTTTTCATATGAGATCATGCCTGTATTTCCATTAAAGTGGAATTTAGGTTTAAAAGCTATATTATATTTAGACAAGAATATTAAAGAGGTGGTGCTATATAATTTAATGCATCCAATCAGAAGGCAAGTAATGATAAGCCACTCCACTATCATTGATTCTGAGTTTGATCATTTGGTTACGGTGGTCCATGCTCAGTGATAAGAGAAAGTTCTTTTTTCTTTTTCCAAGCCCCAGCTAACAAAATATAAAATGCTTCACAAATTTGCAGGTCATCCTTGTGCAGGGGCCATGCTAATCTTCTCTGCATCATTCCAATTTTAGTGTATGTGCTCCCAAAGTGAGCACTCTTTTCTTTTTTTCAAACAGAAGTAAGCCAATGAATAAATGCAGAAGGATGACAAATACCTGTTTGGTGTCAAAGTATCCTCTCAGATTACTTGGTAATTGAAAAGAGAAAAACATACCTTTATGATGGATATCTCTTATAGTTACCACCATAACCAAATCAGATAAATATAGAATATGAGAAACTAGTGTAGTCTCTTCAAACTAGTCCCTTCAAAAAGTCTAAAATAAAAGACTTGTTTAAGGTTGTGGGGAGATATGTTCTACATTAAAGGACACCAAAGAGACAAAGTAAGCAGAAGCAATTGGTGAACCTTGATTTGGATCCTGGTTTAAAAAAAAAAGGCTGTAAGATAAGACAACTTGGGGGCAATTGGAAATTTCTGATTACAGACTAAATATTAAACGAATTTAAGGAATTAATGTTAATTTTCCTAAGGTGTTATTGTAGCCGCATACGAGAATATCCTTATTCTTACAAGAAGTATGCAGAAGTATTTAGGATAAAATGTTATCCCTACAATTTATATTCAAATGTATATACATATATACAACTACTTGAAATCCAATACCTTTTAAAATGAATTTTCACTTTACTAAATAAGTTTTTTCAAAAATAAGCTCCAAATCACAAAAGCACACTTTTTACTACCATAAAGAGATCTCTCATCATTTTACATAATCTTATATAAATTTATCAACTTACATAAACCTAATTTCTTTATCTTATATGGTAATTATTTATAATGGCCAAATTCTGAATGTGGAAAACTCTACAGAGCAAATAATTCAGTTTTTTTTTCTTTACTGATTTTAAACAGAGAGGAAAGGAGGAGAAAGAGACAGAAACATCGATGAGAAAGAACATCGACTGGCCGCCTCCTGCATGCCCCCCACTGGGAATTGGGCCCACAACCTGGGCATGTGCCCTGATTGGAAATCAAACCGGTGACCTCTTGGTGCATGGGTTGACGCTCAACCACTGAGCCACACGGGCAGGGCAGTTATTTTTAAATTTAAATAAATAAAGGGCATTAAAAAAAAACCAAAACACCCAAACTATTCATAGTTTTTAAAAAACCAAAAGTATTAAGGTTTTCAAATAACAAAAAAATATTTTGAGATAACTGAGGAAAATTGAACAGACTATGTTTTAGATGATACTGGGACAATATTAGTACTGTACTAAAAAAAAAAAGTCCTTATATAGTAGATACACATACTAAAGTATTAGTGTAAAATAATACCTAGCATTATCTTTAAATACTCCAGATACACATACGTGTTACTTGTACAATTAAAATTAAATTAGGCCCTGGCCAGGTAGCTCAGGTGGTTAGAGCATCATCCTGATATGCCAAGGTTGCGGGTTTGATTCCCAGTCAAGGCACCATACAAGAATCAACCAATGAATGCATAAGTAGTGGAACAACATATCGATGTTTCTCTCTCTCTCAATCAATAAATTAAAAATAAATAAAGTAAATGACATTTTGACCTGCACTGAATTCTAATAGTAAAGAATTATTATAACCTATTTCTTCTTAACACTCGAAGTAATTCACCTCAAAAAGAGTTGGAGGAGGAGGTGGCAGACTTGCGATCTTGGCAGATCTCTCTTTTTCTGCAAGCAGTGCTTCCTTTCGAGCTTTTATGTGCCTTAAAATCAAGAAATGGCATAAATTACTTTCTAAGGTAATATTACAATATATAACCCTTAAGGTTAAAAATATAAAAGCCATAGGATCTGAAGAAATTCTCCAATCTGATCCCAAAGGTTCAGTGTGTTGTTTAATAAAGAGTCTGTATACAGTAAACATGTAAGAAAATGTCTACCAAGCAAAAAGATGTATCTAAAGACATAAAGCTTTACAATCCAAGGAACATCTAATGTTCCTTAGTTTAGGATAGTTTAGAGTTAAAAAGACAGAGAGAGAGAGAGAAAGAGAAATATTGATAAAAATGGGCCACTGTATAAAATGAATGCTGCTGACTAGAAATAGGCTCTTTCATTTTTACAACATGCAAAAATACTCACTAATGACTTCCAAAGAGGCTACAACATCTTTTAATATTCTTAATTGCACTGATTTTTTTTTTCTTTTCTACATCAAAGGCAGAGATATTTTGGTTGACAAGCATTCTGAACTAGCCATACATTTCTACATAAATTTAGTAATTGTTGCTAAAGTCAGGCTAGAAGAGAAAGTTCATTTGTTCCTATGTTCATCTAAACAAACCACCCCTAGTGCATTACTTTTAAACCAAGTTAACAAACACGATGGGTATACTGTGACTTTTATTTAATAGCTGCTTAAACAATATCCAATGCATGGAGGGTGGGAAGAGATAAACCAAAGAACTTATATATGCATATATGCACAACCAATGGACACAGACATTAGGCTGGGGAAAGCAGGAGGTGGGTGGGAACTGGAAGAAGGGGTCAATGGGGAAAAAAGGGGGACATCTGTAATACTTTCAACAATAAAAAGTAAAAATAAAACAATATCCAATGCAGCTTCTACTTCTAACCCTATCAGTTTCAGTGGAGAATACGGTAGAAAGTATTATTTTACCAGGTTTTTTGTTTCATTAACATTTCTTTTTGATTTTTCTGTACTTTCAGGGCCTCTTTATGCCTCACATCTGCTTTTTTCTTTCTTTCTGCTGCTCGCTGTGCCAGAGCTTTTAAATCAGGTTCCTAAAGGGAAAAAAAAAAAAGTGTGTGTACACACACGTACACACACGACATTCAATCATGTTAAACAAGGTTACAAGGTAATATTATAGAACAACTCTTGGTTGCTTACCCAGTCAGGGCACAAATCATGAAGGTGATATGCAAATGACTGAAGTTTAGGAAACAATGTTTCAGAAATGGCTCAAAGTTAATGGCAGCATAAATGAAGCTACAAATATCTGATGTCAGAACTCAAGGTCATTACTAACAACAAAGACCAGGAAACATATTTGACTGCCCCAGTCTTTAAAGACCTTTCTTTTCCTCACTAGTGGTTTGATATTGAAGACTTGCCTTCTTTGGAACCAGCTTATTTTGTGTGTGTCCCTGGGACTGCAATCTAGAATAGGTACACACTGTTTTGCTTTGTTTCACTTTACTGCACATGATAGTTTTTACAAATTAAAGGTTTGTGGCAACCCTGCCTTGAGCAAGTCGACTGGTGCCATTTTTCTAACAGGCTCAGATGACGGTTAGCATTTTCTGGCATTCAAGTACTTTTTGGTTAAGGTACATACGTTGTTTTTTAGACATAATGTTATTATACACTTATTAGACTACAGTATAGTGTAAACATAACATTTATTAGTACCGGAAAACCAAACAATTCTTGTAACTCACTTTATTGCAGTGGTCTGAGACCAAACCTGCAATATCTCCAAGGTATGCCTCTATTTTCCAACCATAAATCACAATAAACATCAAAATAAGATCCAGAGGGAAGTATTAAATACTGAGTTAAGCTCTACTTTGCCTCTCTGAAAGTCATCAAAGAATTTTTACTCTTTGTGAATGAAATCCAAGTGTACATACATTCAATTATATATGTTTTAGGAGGTATAAAGAATGACAATGAAATGGGAAATTTGAATTCACCCCACTGAATTTGTCCAAAATGATCAAAATAACAACTTCTGATTAAGAAGGTTACTACTTTATTTACCCAGACAGCTAAAGACTGGAAGAGAATGATACTTGAAACATCACAGGAAGACAGATTTTACTTGACATGACTCTTAGTAGAAAATGAACCTAGCAGCATTCTTAAATTATATTAAATTTAAAAAGCTCAGGGTGCCCAAAACAAATTCTACGTATGAAAATATTTTTTTTATCAGACAAGCATTTAACAAGTATAATTTACTTTTTACCAAAATTACTGCCACAGACAGGCAGTCAAATAAGTGTTCACTTACATTTTCTTTGGCTTGTTGGTGTCCCTCTCCCATATTTCTTAAACTGGACAAATACAGTTTTTCCAAGTTGTTTATTTTCTGAGCTTGTGATTCTTCCCATTCTGTCCTCAGTGCCTCTGCCAAACGAGTAAATTGCCGATTTCTCCTCTGTTTTATATCTTCTCTTCTCTGTAAAGCAATATCCCTTTCCTGTTCTCTAACCTGAAGAATGAATATTTAACAGATTATATGAAAAAGAGTATTTAAACTTTTTTGAAAAGCTATTTGGAAACAGAAATTTAAATGAATTCTCTTTAGGTTTATCAATTCTCCTGAATATTCATACTGTATTAGATAAGCTCTATATAAAGCAAAAAACATCTAAGTGATATAGAAAATAACTAAAATTTCAAGACATCTACAGTTTCCTAAATGATTAGCTATTATACCCCCAAGCCCTAATGGTACTGCCATTATCATTCTAGTAATCTAATTTAAGAGGCTAAAATGGTTACGCTTAATTCAACAAAATCTATAGCCCAGGTAAATATAGATAAGAGCTATAGAACTCCCTATCTGTGGTACATAATCCCCAATTCTAGGCAGAATGGCACCTAAAACATGCTCCACAAAGACTTAACTAACCTACTCTAAAGACTTCTAGAAAAAAACTACAACTTAATACATTTGTTCCAGCAGCTAATAATCTTACAGTAAGTCTCCTTCAGAGTCATTCTAATCGTCATCAGTCACACATCCTTTAAAAAATATTTAAAGAACTACCTTCCAATAATTATTGAGTCAAATCACCTCTATCCTGAAACTCTTCTTCAATCTATTTACCACTTCAATCTATTTTTCAAATGTTCCAAAACTAGTTAGTATGCAAGAACCAGGGCTCTTGTACAGACAGAAAAAGGTTTTTAAATGCAACATTTTATTTAGAACACTCTAACGTAAAAAATACTAATAATTTGGGGAAGACAAAGAATTTGAAGCTTGGTTCATAAATCTTACCTGTAGCAATCTTAGTTTTCGTCTTCTTTCATAATCTTCTTTTAAAATGAAGGCTTCCTCATTAGGACTCAATCTCATTTTGCCAGCATTCACTACCTTTCTTTTCATTTCTGTGTTCTTTAAATATAAAGGTTCTGAATTTTTAGAAAGGAAAAATGTCTATTAAAATAGGGTAGCAAAGATAATTTAAAAAATATATATATTAATATATTTGATAGGTAAAGGGCTATATACGTGCAAATAAAATAATCTGGGTAAACAAAGTCCAACTTATTTACAAATATCAATTATTAATTCAGCACTTAAATCAGTGGTTCTCAGATAGATGGGAAGGGGTTAAGTGGAGGATCATCAGAATTACTTGAAAAAAAATATCCCCATCTACAGCAGATTATTGATTACCTAGAATATCTGGGACCGGACTTATTCCTGATTGGGATTTCCAGTTTGCTTAGTTTAAATGTAAAAAAAAAAAAAAAAAGCACAACAATTTAAAAAGACGTGTCAGGCCCTGGCCGATTTGGCTCAGCGGTTGAGCATTGGCCTGCGGTCCAGAGAGACCCGGGTTCAGTTCCCGCTAAGAGCATGTACCACGGTTGCAGCTTGTACCTGGCCCTGGGTGGGTCATGTAGGAGGCAGCCACTCGATGTGTCCCTTTCACGTCGATGTTTTTTTCTCTCTCTCTTTTCCTCTCTCTCCCTCCCACTCTATCTGAACAAGAAATGGAAAAATGTCCTCAAGTGAGGATAAAAATAAATAAAATAAAAAGACGTGTCAGCACAGAATAAATGTTTTCACAATTACAATTTAACACTTCAATAACTTGTTCATAACCAGCAAGACTGCTGGTAACTGCCAAGGGCTCCTGGTCCCTAGGTTCAACTTCCAATCTGTTGTATACAAGTTGATCACCAAGTGTCATTGTATCATGCGGAATCACATCAACCCCTGAATAGTAAACAATTTTTCAACAATTACAATGGTGTGATTTTAAAATAAATAATCATTTAAAAATCCTCTTGGAATAATTCTGTTTTTTGGATAAGCTGATTGTTTAGATTTCCAGTTCTATTTTTCTAGTGGTACTGTTTATACTCAGTGTTCTCACCCTCCTCCCTAGTTTAACATGCCCCGATTTGGGGGAGTCTGCTAGAAAGAAATGGAAAGAACATAAGAATCTGTAAGTTTCTATAACTTGAAAACTCTCCTCAGGTCATTCTGATATGTTCTAGTTCCAAAAATTTTGATATGTCAAAATGATATGTCATTTCCAAAAATTCTGAGTATTCACCATTTCTTCTGCTAGCAGGCTATAGAAAACAAACATACATTTGTTATTTTTACCTAGATGTGATAGAAAAACTGCTTTCTCTTGTATATAACTTTAAATTTTTAAAAACTTATTTGGAAATAATTTCAGACTTAGAATTCCCATACACCCTTTCCCCAGGTTCTCTAAATGTTAACAGCTCACATAATCACAGCACAATAATCAAAACCAGGCAAGTAACACTGGCATGATACTTTTAACTAATCTACAGAAAAAGTTAAAATCTTCAAATTTCATCAATTGTTCCACTAATGACCATTTTCTGGACCAGGACCCAATCCAAGAAAAATACATTACATTTGATTATTGTGGTACTCCACAGATACCAAGGTGGGATTAAACCCACAAAGATTTTATTAGGGGAAGTGCCCTTATCAGGAACAATGGGGAGAGAGCTGGTAAAAGCTGGGAACACTTCAGACTTCCACGCAAATCTGACACTAGTCAAAGATAGAGGTAAGCTGGGTAGATGCCTCCTAAATGGCCATGCAATCTAAGGAAGGTTCACCAAGACCTTTGGGGAATCCTCAGGCTAACGTCCCTTGTTTCTCAGAACAGGCCTGCTATGCTCAGTTATTGGCAAGGCTCTGTCCTTGGCTAGGAGCAGCCCATGGGAAGCATCCACGCAAACTAACTTTAGAATGCAGATGCTTCACATCCTCATGGCTGCGGAGGTTGTCACTTCTCCTTCAACTCCTCTTATCTGGGGCAGTTCTTCAGCCTGTCTTTCTTCTCAAGATATTGACATTTTTGAAGAATACTGGCCAGTTATTTTATAGAACGTCCCTCAATTTAGATTTGTTTGATCTTTTCTTGTGGTCAGTATAACGTTATGCCTTTTTGGCAAGAACAACACAGAAGTGATAATAATGCACCCTTCTCAGTGCATCACATCAGGAGGTAAATGAGGTTAACCGGTCTTACTACAGGCCATGTAAATTTTGAGCAAATGGTTAAGGTGGTATCTACATACCAGGTTTCTACTTTTCCTTTGTAAGTATCTGGTGGAGACATAGTTGAGGCTATGTAAATATCATGTTGCTCATCAAACTTCTGCCCACTAAGTTTAGTATCCATTGATGATTGCTGTCTGAAACAATTACTGTGCTGGTTATGAAAAGGCATTTTCAGTTTCCATTATTCCCGCTACACTCATATTTGGAAACCTACTGTAAGGAAGTGTTTCCCTTGCTCCTTCACGTGTTCATATCAACATGGACTTTTAAATTCTATGTATTATTGTTACCCAATAAGAGAGATTACTGTTTATCTTGCAAGATTTTGTTCAGATTAAATGGCACCTGACACAACATAATTACAAAATTAATTCTAGCCTTAGAAATCTGGGTTCAGGACCCAACACTGCAACTTAAAGCAGGAACACACTGGCCAAGTCACTTTAGTCTGCTTTTCATAAACTATACAGTAGGAGTAGTATCTACCCCAACCGCTTGTTCTGATGATTATGTGACTTAATGAATATGGAACCACCAAATGTTTTCTAAGTATTAAAGACTCGAACGTTCCCCAGCGTTTTAAAAGCTCAGTTTGGGGCAGGACTTAATACCTGAGAAATAAAAGGTGGAGACACCAAAAAAGAGCACGCTTGTCCGCATGAAACGATCCCAGGCGGTGCTCTTAAACGGCTACCAGGTTTCAGGCCGCCAGGCGATCTTGGGGCTACGGCGGGCAGGACGCACGGGAAGAGTGCGTAGCAGCAGCAGGAACTCGGAATTTCCGGGGCGCCGAGCGGCCCGACCCCGGGAGAGGCGCAAAGCCACACGCGACAAGGCCCAGGACAGCCTCGCGCACGAGCGGGCGGGCCTGCTTGGGCCCCGGAGCTCCTTACAGCCGCAAGCCCACCCGAGCCAGGGAAAGCGGCCCGCCGAGGCGTTCGCCCGCTTCCTCCCCAGCACATTCCCAGCTCCCTGGCTTCCGGGAGCCGTGCACGCCCTGGGGCGCGGGGAAGCCGGCGCGTCCGTCACTCACCTGAGAACCGGGAGCCGGAAGCCAAGAAACGCAGTTCAGACGGGGAAGGCCCGGGAGGCCGCCGCCGATCAGCTTCCCAACAGCCGTTCGTGCGCCTGCGGAGCGGCCATCGCCGAGCTGCCGTCATTTCCGTCATTCAAACCGCCCGCCAATGGCGGGGCCAAACCGCGGGAACGTGCCTGGTCCCGCCTCCCCGGGGGCCGCCGGACGGCCGCGCCGGAAGAGCCCGCGCACGCGCACGTTCACAGGCACGCGCCGGCTGCTACGTAGAGCCCCATTATTTCTCATACTGCGGCTCTGAACTTGCCCTTTCTCTCTCTCTCAACATGCTCATTTCACAGGTCGGGAGACAGAGGTCCAGAACGGGGAAGATACTTGTCCAGAGCCATAAGGCCGGCTTTAGTCTTAAGTCACCATCCTGAAGATGCGTTGGGATTTGCATCCTTTTGTGTGCTGACTGCACAATTCGTTTGGTACGATTATGCTAGTTTCCGATTGCTTTCTTTAAAGGCCTCCAGCCCGCACGACAGCGAACCAGAGCCTGATACCCTGTGCCTCCAGAGGTCTGACACACCTAGAATTTGGCAAGGATTTATTTGCTTTAAATAACCTTTAATCACAAAGGGAATGAGTACAGTTTTATATTTATTGAGCATCGATTATGTGCCCAGTACAGTGTGATACGTGCAGGGTAGACAAAGGTATATGAATTATGGCTATTACCCTAGATTTTGTAGTCTGATTAAGCATACTAGGAGTCAAAGGATTAGAAAACGAGGAGTAGGGGAGAGGGAAGTTGCTGGCCTGATCAGATCTGGCTTCCTCCTGCGGAAGAGGCCAGAGGGAGAGAAGACTGAAGGCAGGGGCACCAATTAGGAGACTGCTGCAGGCAGTGAGAGATGATCACCCTGAGAATGGAGACAAGTGGGTAGGTTTAAGAGACAAATAAGATGCCAAACATTAAGAATTGGTAGTTACACAAGCACGAAAGTCAAAGGAAAGAAATCAACCTTAATTCCCAATTCTGTATTTGGCAACTAAGTGGATGGGGATAATATCCTACTAGAACCCAGGAAGAAAAACAGGTTTGGGAGAGGACTTAATTAGTTAAGCTTTGAATATTTTTATTTTGTGCTGTTTATGGGATATTTAGAGAAAGGAATAAATTGCAAAAATAATTAGGAGGCAAAATTAGCATTAGTAACAATGTGACATTGAGGGAAAGGGAGAGTGAAGTTAACCTCACAGGCTTGGGAGTAATGTTGTTGAAGGTACTATCAATCAAGAAAGAAATCAGAAGTGGGAGTCAGTAAAGTGGCAAGGTGATGAGATCAGCTCTGGACATGTTGAACTTCACATGCCTATGGAGTGTCCACTGATGTATAGTAAACAGATAAATATAATGGTAGCCCACATCTTAGTAATACTTGACCTGCCCTCTTCATAGGGTAGTTGTAAGACTCAAGATGCATGAATCATATGAGAGCACTTTGTAAACTCTAAAGAGGTAGTTCAACAACTATTTTATTTTTTCTGTCCAGCACCTTTCTGCCCTTTTCTGGTGCAGACTCAGCCCTCCAGACTACAGGGATAGACATGTGACCCAGACTGGGCAGATCTTAGTTCTCTATATCCCTTGCTACTGGGATGACCAAGGGATGGGTACATAATCACAACTGGGTCAATCAGAATTTTCTTTTCCTGAGCCATGAGGGATAGATATTTTTCTCTTTGGGTTAATATTAAGATATGAAATTGGTGCTTCCCCAAATGATCCACCATGTGGACTCCCATAAACTGATCTGGAAGAGTCTGACATTCAGCAAGGAACACACAGGGAGAATCCCGACAGCATTCAGGTCCCTAAATCTAACTGTCCCTGATGTCAGTTACTGACCGGAGCCATTAAATCACCCCCTTTTACTTAAGCTGCTTTGAATAGAAGTTTCTCTTTTTTGCAAATTAAAAGAAGATGTAGGTTTACATATATATATTTACATATATATTTTTTAACAATTCTTTTTACTGGTTTTAAAGAGAGAGGAAGGGAGACGGAGAGAGAGAGAAAGAAAGAAAGAAACATCTATCAGCTGCCCTGTTCACACCCCTTACTGGAGGATTGAGCCATCAACCCAGGCATGTGTCCTGACTGAGAATCAGCTGGTGACCTCTTGGTGCATGGGATGACTCTCAACCAACTGAGCCACACCAACCAGGACTGTAGGTTTATATTTAAATTCTCACAAACAAACAACATCTGGGCATCTTGGGAAATACTACAGAATAAAAGTTAAGATCTTGGACCTAGAGTCCAACTGCCTGGATTTAAATGTCTGGCTTAGCAACTCTGACCTTGAGCTAGTTCCTGAACCTCCCGAAAAGTCAGTTTTCTCATCTTTAAAGGGGATGTAGTAATAGTACTTGAAAAGTTATTGGGAGGTTTTAAGCTCTTAAGACAGTGTCTGGCATACAGTGTGCAATACATGTTATCTTTTTTGGCTATTGTTTTCACACATTCATATTAGACTACAGGAGGCAAAAAAAACCCAAACCCTTTTAAATGTGTTTATTGGCGTTTTGGGTTTAATTTTTAATTAGGTTCTTTTGTACTTTATAGGCCTAGGGAGAAGTATGTATGTTAATTTTCTAGTACTATTATGACACTAGGAATTAATGTTAATAAACAGTTATCAAGAGGAAGAGTTGGTGTGGCTCACTGGTTGAGTGTTGACACATGCACCAAGAGACCTGCTGGTTTGATTCCCGGCCAGGGCACATGCCCAGGTTGTGGGCCAAAACTCTAGTGGGGGCATGCAGGAGGCAGCCAACTGATGTTCTTTCTCATTGATGTTTCTTTTTTTTTTTTTCTCCTCACCCGAGGATATTTTTATATTTATCTTCAGACAGAGTGGGAGGGAGGGAGAGAGAGAGAGAGAGAGAGAAACATCTATGTGAGGGAGACACGTCAACTGCTTGCCACCCACACTACCCCAACCAGGGCTGGGGACAAACTGCAACCGAGGCTTGTGCCCTTGGCTGGAATTGAACCCGGGATTCTGGTCTGCAGGCCAACACTCTAACCTAAGCTAAGCCAAACCGGCCAGGGCTCTCATCAATGTTCCTCTCTCTAAAATCAATAAAGGGAATAAAAAGAAAAGATGTTTAGTTTAAAAAAAAAAAAAAAAGAGGAAGAGTTGCCCCTAGGCAGTAATGACTTTAGTGTGACTGTTCACCATGTAATGCTGCCTCATCTCAAAATGCAACTGAAGCCATTAAGATTGGAACCTTTAAGATGTTTCTTTGATTGTCACGGTTTCACTGTTTTGAGTCCACTTTCATCTTTATCCATATCTAATAAGAGGAACTGACATTAAAGTGGGGAGAGGGAGGCTCAATAATTCTCACGTATAAAATCCAGAAGAAAGGACATCTCTGCAAGAACGGAAGCAAACTTCCATCTGACCAACTGCCACCGCCCTCTTTCTCTCTGCCATAAACACCACAAGACTTTAAAAGGTGATAGCATCTCAGTAGGATAAGTTAGAGCTGCTACCAAGGGTGAGATAAGAGTGCCCAGCAAGAGCCCTGGCCGGGGGCTAGGTTGGTTGGCGCATTATCCCGTATACAAAAACATTTTGGGTTTGATTCCTGGTCAGGGCACATACTCGGGTTTGATACTGGGTCAGAGCACGTCGGAAAGGCAACCAGTCGATGTTTCTCACATTGATGTTTCTATCTCTCTCCCTTCCTTTCTTTTAAAAAAAACCAAACAATAAAAATATATCCTCGGGTGAGGATTAAAAAATAAAGAGAGTGCCCAGCAGGAGAGAAAAAGGTGCTGGGAAAGGCTTTTAAAGCTATAAATATCTTTTTAAAGGTGTGTGGATAGGTCTGCAGATGGGGTGGAATTAGGCCATTTATTTAAAGACAGTGAGAAATGAGGAAAGAGAATGGGAAAATTAATTGATTTTGTTTCACCTTTTAAATATTTTTCATCACATTGCTAATATGATATTTATTAATATTTATTAAGCCATAATAAGTGACTCTGAGTCACAAACTTAAAAAAACTTAAAAAAAACAAAAAGGAGGGAAAAAGGAAATTATTTACAACCCAGAAAAGTGTGTAGCAGTTGGGAAGGATGGCTGGGGTGGGGAAGAGTTTCACAGCCGTAGTCAGAAGATGTGAATTTGAGCATCTGCTTGATCAAGTTACTTTCTCGGAGGCTCAATCTCTGTCTTTAAAATGGGGATAAAAATACCCCACATTTATTGGGCATTCTATGTGCCAGGAACATTACATACCCATCATATCTTATAGAGCAGTTGTAAAGACCAAACAGAAAAAGTTCTAAGTATCCTACACAGAGGCATATAAATCAGTATAATAGATCGTACTATGATTTGGCCACCAGCACAGACTCTGGGCAGGCAACTCACTGCAGTTTCTCTGTTACTGCCCTTTGACCTGCTTTAACTGATCCAGCTTTTACATAACGTGAAGCAGCACTATGGGGTCAGAGTTCTCATCACCCAGAATGATTTCCATTTACCTGAGAACATAACACGAATCTACATCCTTGCTACCCTAGGTGTGGTTGAGGACCAGATGTGTCCTCAGCACCTGGGAGCTTGTAAGAAATGCACTTTCAGGCCCCACGCAGAGCTGTTGAACCAGTTTGTCTGCGTTTGAAGTAGCTCTGCAGGCAGTTCGTCCACACGTTCAAGTGGGAGAAGAAGCAGACCCACGTGAGGTAAGTTTAGGAGAGGGTAACAGGGTAGAAAAGGGGAGGCATGTGAGTCATAATATGAATAGTAACAGAGGCAGATCATGCCACCATTCAAACAAGGATAGTGCTTTCTTTTATTAAGGTAGACCTTGGCCATTTGTGGTATAGGTGTGAGGTGTGGTAGAAGAGTATACTGGATTTGGAGTTTTATCCCAGCTCTGCCACTTACTAATTTAGAAAACCAGTCACTTTCCTCACCTATAAAATGGGGACTATAATATCTATAATTTACATGAAGCATTGAGCACAGAACAGAGAACCCATTGTTCTTTTCATCTCCCTTGAGGGAGAGTGTCCAGAAGAGTAATAATATGATGGATTGGTGTAATCTTTATGATATATCATATTTCTCTTCTTGGGAGCTCTCACCCAGAGACCTGGGGTGTATCTGTATACTGGGCATTTTAACAAGGTGCTACTTCTCCATTTATAAGTATTTTGGGTGCATTGTGTTCATTCACTGAATATTCAGTGAGCATTTACTAAGTGCCAGTACTTTGGTTGAGAATACAGTGATTAACAAGATGTTGAGGATACAGCAATGTGCATGACAGACATGGTCCTGACCTCAAAAAGGCAGTGCAGATGTGAACGGGCTCTTACAAGATCGAGTGCTAACTGCAGTAGCCTGTTCACGCCTTACACACCTGTGTACTCAGCCCATGCCCTGTTCGAGCCTAAAGTGGGGTTCCCACATAACTGGTGAACTGAGGGCTAGGATTAGAAGGAAGGGGGCAAGGACTATTGAGACAATCGACGGCTCTGCTATAGCAGGGATCCAGACATATGGTAAACACTCTAAGGTTTCCAGAAAGGAGGAATTCCAGGTATAAATCTTTAGCTCCAGGAGGAAGACAGGAGGGGTATTCTAACAATTTCAAAGGCAGCAGTGTCTTGATAATATAATGCACATGGTATTGCGTGTTGATGGTGTAAAATATTTATTTAAATGATTGTAGTTTGGTTAAACAGGCATATTGAAGGGAATTCTGCTCTTCTAGAACACTGCCAAGCACAGCTGACAATACATTTATGTTTGCTTCGGTGTCTGTACGTTTGGACTTTTTTCCCCTCAGCATTTCAGAAAGTGGAGACATAGGACACATCTCTCAGCCAGAGGATCCTCGATAAGCATTCCCACCCTGCTTAAATCTACGGGGCTTCTCTGCTACATAATCCATCAACTCCAAATGTCTCTTAATAGCTTTCCATATCCTCCAGAATACGGCACTAAAAAGAGAAGAGCTCAGGGTTTGAGTTTATTGCTAATAGTTTTGAGCCCTAATTTCTTTATTTGTAACAGGAATAATAATATTCGCCATGCCAAATTCACAGGACTGCATGACAGTCAAACAAAATGATGCCTCTGAAAGCACTTTGTAAACCGCCAAGTACTATGCAAACATTATTATTATCATGGTGCTCTTCCCCAGCCAACCTTATTCCATGACACCCCTTCCACTGCTCTTCAGCAGAGCCACACCTGTGACTGTTCCTTTGCATGTCGGAGTCAGTCAGCCTGGTGGGGAAGAGAGCAGACCCTGAAGCCAGACTGCCTGGGGTCTGGATGACAGCGGTACTCTACAGGGCTGTTGCGAGGATTCAATGAGTTTCTGGTGTCTGGTCTTTAGGATGGTGCAGTAAGTGTTACCTGGTTCCTGGTGCTGCTGTCACACTTGGCGCTGTTGTGGCATGTGCTCCTCATGCCTCCATATCCTAGTTCGGGTTCACATCTGTCTCCTCCCTGAAGTCTTCTCCTACCTATGAAGTGTGACATCTAGAACCCGTATCACACAGGTTAACTATTTGTTTATTATTTGTGAGATAATTGTTCTCCCTGGTTAGATGCATTAATTCAACATTTAATGAACACCTGCTATTACCAGGCTCCTTACTAGACAATGAGAGTAAAGGAATATAAGACATGGAGCCCTCTCTCAAGATGCTCATGGCTAGTGGGAAAGATGATCTCTTTCCCATCTGTGGCCAGATGACTGACAAGACAGGCAGTTCTATAGACCGAATGTTTATGCCCCCCCAAACTCGTATATTAAATTCTAACCTTGCAATGTGATGGTGTTTGGAGGTGGGGCCTTTGGGAATGATTAGGTCATGAGGGTAGAGCCCCCCCTGACTGAATGGTATTAGTGTTCTTATAAAGGACGCCCCAAAGGCCAGGTGAGGACACAGCAGGACAGCCATCGATGAACCAGGAAGAAGGTGCTTACCAGACACCAAATCTGCTGGTGTCTTGATCTTGGACTTCCCAGCATCCAGAACTGAAAAATAAATTTCTGTTGTTTATAAACCACCCAGTTTATGGTGTTTAATACATGAATTCTTGGGGGGCACAATTCAACCCATAACTCTTCCTCTTGAAGCTAGTGCAAAGATTGTGATGTCCACAAAATGACTCTTGTTCATGTGCTCACAACTCAGGACTTCATAACATAAAACTGTAATAATGTGTGAGATTGCAAAGTGTGTGAGATTCCTTGTGTCTGACTAGTGTGGGACCAGTGTTGTGTGACTCTGAGGGTCACTTTCGTCTTCCTAGCATGTTGCTGTGCTGCTTGCTTACAATGGGATCTGGTTGTTCGGACGGATGGATCCTTAGAGTGTCAAGCCAAGTATGTGCTTGACAAGTAATGGGATACAAGTGCCCTCTCTTTATTTCCACATATCTACAACCTACCCATCTTTCAAGGCCAAGGCAGTCTTAAACATTCTAGCATCTACCATTATATTGAGCCCTGATCACCCAGGTGTTACATGGCCCAAGTGACAGAGTGGAGTTTTTACCCAGGTGTTTCTGACACTCAAGTCCATACTCTTTTCATTCCTCTCTGTTCACTTGCTGTTTTCTGCTCCACCCCAATCACTCAATAAATATTTTCTGAGTGCTTGTGGGAACACTGCTCTGGACTTTCTGTGTTTCTCTTTAATCCAGCTGTGAGCAGGCTATACTCTGATCTCTAATCAACATTAATGGCAGCTTCTACCTCGTTTTGTAATTATTTTATAACTATGCCACAACCTCTGGTAGACTGCAAACACCTTGAAGGACACTACCATGTCTAACCTATCTTGCACCCCTATAGGGCTGAGGAGAGCACACAGTGTTTGAGCCTTGTGGGCCTCCATAAATATCTGATTAACAAGTGAGAGAGTATATGCACCCACAAATATTAGATATTAGACTCTTTTCAGGTCTGTGTTCTGATTATTATAATATGATCCAGCTTCAAACATAATTCTGTACTTTACTTTAGAAAAAGTCTTATCCTATTTCTGTGAGTTAAGTCCCTTATCTCCAATTCATTGGTACTCAATCCTCAGGTTTTTGGCCCAAAATATAAGGTTCTTTATACCAGCATAAATATATATAAAAGAAAATCACCTTTCAGGCTAGGAAATTTTTGCATTCCTTTACCCTAAGACCTAATTTACACTCTTACTGTGTCAACTAGTATTTCGAGGTATTACCCCTAGATAGACAATTGCAATTTTTGAGGGGGCAGGGGAAGCATGTTGGGGATTCTCATCTGCTCATCACCTCTGGAATAGCCAGGGCCCCTTTAAGCTCACTTTTATGGCTAACATCCCATGGGCTTGCGGACTCTTATCCCACTGAGTCCCAGGCCGGCTGAGTCCAAGCGAAAGGATTCACAGGCAGACAGTTCCTTCTAGGCATGGGCACAGGTTTGCATTTTAAGGAAGATCTTCACAGTCTTCACACAGGGTAGTGGGCACTGCACCCGTTTTAGTTAGGCATTTTTGCACCTTTACATGGTGGTGGCAGGACCAGTAGTAGGAGGTGAGGCAAACACCTCAAATGCTACTTTTGGGGGGCATTTTCTACATTAACTCTAGCTGGGGGGAAAGAGGTGGTAATTATTATGGATACCACTAGAGGGCAGATCAGTCAAATTTTGGAATGTTAGCTGGCAACTGAGAAGTGCTGGGATTTCTTTTTTATTTTCAGAATCCCCCTGTATTAGACAAGAGATCAGGGTCACCAGAAATAGGAAAAAGCAAAGTCAGTGCCATTGCTAATGATGAGAGTGAGTTCTCTTCCTTATAACCCCCTCCCCCCCCCGCCCCAAGTGGGTATAGCATACTAGGCGTGCTCTAGAGAAGCAAGCAAATAGCACATCCAGGTGGTAACAGCCTAGTATGTAGGACCTGTTATGTGCCAGGCACCATGCTAGGCATGTTACCTGCATTATCTTCTTTATCCTCACAACAGCATTCTGATGCAAATTGTAAAAATAATTATACTACGGATGAAGAAACAGGCTTATGAAGGTTAAATATATTGGTCAAGAAGCTAATTAGTGGCAGACTTGGGATTTGAATGGATGTTTGTAAAGGAGGAGGGGGTAGATGGGAAAAGGGGAGCCTTTAAGGGGTGAATAAATCACCATTCAAAGCCTCTAAGAGGGCTCAGGGCAGGGCATCGTCTGCCTTATGGCAGCAGCTCTAAGTGGAGAAAATACCTTTAAGCAAATTATCTGTATTCAGTGTAAAAAAAAATCAACTTTTTTTTTTTTATTATGAATACATTACTACACAGATAAATACAGAATCTTCACTACCAATTTTTTTTTTTTTATCCTCACCCGAGGATATTTTTCCATTTTTTGTACAGATAGAGTGGGAGGGAGAGAGAGAGAGAGAGAAACATCGACGTGAAGGGACACATCGAGTGGCTGCCACCCGCACGACCAACCAGGGCCGGGGACAAACTGCAACCGAAGTACATGCCCTTAGCGGGAACCGAACCCGGATCTCTCCGGACCGCAGGCCGACGCTCTAACCGCTGAGCCAGACTGGCCAGGGCTTCACTACCAATTTTAATACCCATCCAGTTCCTATTGATAAACTTTCCCTTAATTTCCAGGTTTTTTTTTTGTTTGTTTGTTATTTTGTTTTGTTTTGTTTTGTTTAGAAACAATTGTGTAACAAATTCTTTGTCTGCTTCTATCCAAGTCATCCCTTGTTTTGTGAACTGGATCCCAGCTCATCTCCCTTAATTCCTTTGTCATTATTTCCTTTCCGCCATGCCCCTTCTTTACGAAACAGATATCAAGCAATAGCGCCCATCTTTAAAACTAAATCTTCCTGATGTCTCTCCATCTCCAGCTATAGCCCATGTTCTGTTTTGCTAGCCCCCTTAAATTCTTGAAAGAGGTGTTTATACTTGCCAACCTCTCCTGCTATCTCTTGACTTCACTTCAATCAAGTTTTCATCCATAGCCCTCTACAAACAGCTCTTATCAAAGTCATCAATGACCACCATGTTGTCCAACCCAATGGTTGGTCCTATGTATTCAACCTTCTTGCATCATCTGACACACTGATCATTCCTTTCTTTCTTGGAATTCTTCACTTGCCTTCTATGAAACCACTTTCTTGGGGTTTCTCCTATTTTACTAGCCACTGCTTTCCACTGACCACTGTTTCTCCTTGTCCTCCTCACCTCCAGTTTTGGAGCATTCCAGTGTTCAGATATCAGACCTCTTCTCTTCTCCATCTACATTTGTTCCCTAGGAGATCTCATCTGGTCTCAGGACCAAACACTATCTGGATGCCCAGACCTCTCTCTGAACTCCAGATTCCTAATCCAAGTGCTTACCCAACATCTCTACTTAGATGTCTAACAGCCGACTCAAACTTGACAAGTTGAAAGCCCTTGATTTCTCTAACCTCGTCTCACCCAAGTTCTCTTTCTACAGGCTTCCCATCCCAATAAATGTACTTCTCAGCCAAAAATATTGAGTCAAACTTGACTCCTTTATATCTCTTACAACTCACATGAACTCTGTCAGGAGATCCTCATGGCTCAACTTTCAGACCATATCTAGAATTCATGCACTTTCAACCATCTCCATTGCCACCCTCCCACATCGTGTCTCCATGTCTCATCTGGATTATTGTGGTCACATCCTAAACGGTCTTCCTGCTTACACTCTTGTCCACTTCCAGCCTGTTCTCCACCCAGTAGCCAGAGAGTCCTTACAAACTCAAGTCATAAAGCATCGCTGCTTGGCTCAAAGCCCTCCAGTTCTGCTTGCCCTGTTAATGGTAAAACCCCAATGGCCTTGCCATGGCTCACAAGGCCCTGGGTAGACTCGGAGGACCACCCCCTCAGCTTCCACCACTTTACTCTCCTTCACTTTGCTCCAGACTCACTGGTCCCACCTTTGTACCTGCTCTTCCCTCTGCCTGGAATCATCTTTTGTAGGCATTCCTATGGCCTACTTCCTGACTTCCTTGAAGTCTCCGCCCAGTGTCTCCTTATCAGAGAGGTCTTTCCTGATCGCCCTGTTAGGAGCAGGTCATTCCATTTCTTAATATCCTTATCCTGCTTCATTTTTCTTACTAATATCACCACCACCACCATACACACACACACACACACACACACACACACACACACACACACACGCCCACATGCTTTCGTTGCTCTTTGTCTCCCCTGACTACAATGCACACTCGTTGAGGGCAGGCACTTCGTTTGTCTCACTCAGCTGTACTAATTCCTAGTCCAATGCCTGGCTCATGGAAAAGGGCTCAAACAGATGGACGGACATTCATCTTCTAGTGAAATGATCTCCTCAAGGTGGATTTCTAGGAATGGAATTACTGACGATAAAATCTGAATTTTAAAGACATACTTGACACATTTAACTGATTTATATTCCCACGACAGTGCCATTGACCCAACGCTCAGCAAAAGGCATTTTGTCAATACTTTTCATCTTTAGGAATCTCATAGGCAAAATATTTTTTTATTTGCATTTTAGGATTATTTGAATGTTTATGTATAGATTTATTGACCATGTGTACATGCGTTGTTTGTGTGAATTTCTAGATGCTGTTCTTTGTCTACTTTTCTATTATGATTATTTTCTTTATTGATTTGTTCTTTGGGTATCAAATATTTGTTTAAGTTGATAATTTTCCCAGTTTTCTATTTGTTTTTCAACCTTGTTTTTGCCAAAGAAAAATTAACAATGTATAGTTGCAGTCAAATTTATTTTTCCCTGGTGATCTTTTAATTTCTCCAATAAGAATATAGTATGTAAATATTTGAATATTAAGCTTGCTGAGGCTTTCTTGGAAATGTTTACTAAGGCTATTCTTTTCTTATAGATACATTTCCTGGTAAAAAAAAAAATTGTATCATGAGTCAGGTAAAAGAAGCTGGACTACTGAGTCCATCAAACATATAGTCTCAGGAATCTGGGGGATATGACTGTGATGCCAAGAAAAAATGCCATGAAACCAATTTCCTGGGGAGTTCACGGAAGGGTGAACTTGACACCGCTGTTAGCATCTCTGCCTAAAGAGGTGCCAGAGAAGATGTGGTGTAGCTCCTGGAAAGTGTGCATTTGCATTGTTCTTCTCCAAGGAGATAAATGCAAGTAAACATAACTGCACAGTTCCGGAGGAATGGAAAGGTTTGCCTTGACAGGTTTCCTGGCTCACAGAACCATGTCATCACTAGCTTCCCAATAGTATTGTCTGACAGACATCTTACCACAAGGTGGTGCTATACTTACCCACTAAGGTAGGTGACTTCCCGTCCACCCTCACCCTGTGTGCTAGAGGCACTAAAGATGCCCTCAGGCAGCATAATACTCTCCAGGTCCATCCATGCTGCCTCAAAATGTAACATTTCCTTCATTTTTATGGCCGAGAAATATCCCATTGTGTAAATGCACCACAGCTTTTTAATCCACTTATTCACTGATGGGCACTTGGGCTGCTTCCAAATCCTGGCTATTGTAAGTGAAATAAGCCAGTCAGAGAAAGACAAATACCATATGATTTTATTTATATGTGGAATCTAATGAACAAAATAAACAAACAAAATAAAAACAGACTAATAGATACAGAAACACTGACAGCTGTCAGAGGGGAGGGTGGGGTGTCGGTGAAAAAGGTGAGGGGATTAAGCAAAAAAACAAAACAAAATAAAAACAGAAAATCTCATAAACAGACAACAGTATGGTGATTACCAGAGGGAAGGGGTGTGGGGAGGTAGAAGAGAGTAAAGGGGGATAAATAGTGATGGAAGGAGACTTGACTTGGGGTGGTGAACACACAATACACTCTATAGATGATGTATTATAATTTTTTTTTTTATCCTCACCCGAGGACATTTTTTCTATTTTTTTTTTTGTTCAGGTAGAGTGGGAGGGAGAGACAGAGAAACATCGCCGTGAAAGGGACACATCGAGTGGCTGCCACCCGGGACAACCTGCAACCAAGGTACATGCCCTTTGAGGGAACCAAACCCAGGTCTCTCGGGACCGCAGGCCAATGCTCTAACCACCGAGCAAACCGGCCAGGGCCAGATGATGTATTATAGAATTGTACTCCTGAAACCTATATAATTTAACCAGTGTCACTCCAGTACATCCAATTAAACAAATAAAAATAAATAAAGATGCGCTCAGGTGCAGGAACAACACTTTCTGGTCCCAAGATAAATTATGAGTTAGCTCTAATTAATATGAGTGAGAATAGTGCTTCCCATCCATTGAGCCATAGATAGCAATTTATCTCTGGCCCTCAGGGCTGCTGGTACTGGGCCTGGGGGTCCTGAATCACCAACATTCACCCCTCCAAGTGATGTCCATGGACTACTAGCCTGGACATCTTCTGGGAGCTTATTAGAAAAGCCAAATTTCAGACCTTATCTCAGAACCTGCATTTTCAGAGGCGCATTTAAGTTTCAGAAGCCATGCACAAGACAATTGACTTGGGTCCTGAGCTAACGCATCCTTTTATCCCACTGGGGTGCATAAACATTAGTATTCTTTATTTCTCTATTTGTTCCTTGATTGTGGAGACATTTGGAAAGCACTGATTCTTATAAGCAGAGCTAGAAAGAATGTCAGACAATGTTGTGGTTGCTGCTGTTGTTTTCTAATGGTTTTGGTTTCTGGAAAACATGGACACTTCTTCACACTTGATTTTGTTGGCTTTTTACCCATCTCTAATTGTTCATGTATAATATATGACTTGATTCTTTCTGTAGGACCCTAAGGGACAAGGGCTATTTCATCTTACAACACTTCCTTATAATTTCTTAGTGCCATAAAAGTGATGTTTTGCGAAGGAATCACTGGGTTGGGAGGGAGTGTCTTGTTAAAATGCAGATTCTTATTCAGTAGCTCTGTGGTTCTGTGTTTCAACAAGCTCTCAGGTGATGCTGATATTGCTGGTCCATGGACTGTACTTTAAGTAGCAAGGTTATAGAGTATTCATTTGACTCTCACAGCAAGCTTATGAGATAGGTGGGCTAGATGTCATCCCTCTTTTACAGATGAGGTATTTGAGGAGCAGAGAGTTAGTGTACCACACCCAAGATCCCACAGCTATTAGGTGGAGTTGGATGGATCCTTTATGGTGTTTGCCTCTTGTAACCCTTTCTTCTTTTGTACAGTAAGGAGCAGAAAAGCAACTGAGACTGGCCTGGCCCTATAATGCATCGCTAGAGCAGTCTAGAAGCTAAGACCAAAGTTTTCTCTTTCCTTTGTTGATAGCCACGGCTCAGGCAGTATGCTTTAGACGGGCATCATAGTGTCTTAGTCCGTCTGGATGGCCATAACAAAATACCATAGGCTGCGTAGTTTGTAAACAACAGAAACGAATTTCTCACAGTTCTGGAGGCTGGGAAATCCAAGATCAAGGCACCAGCAGATTTGGTGTCTGGTGAGAGCCCTCCTGGTTCACAGATGGCATCTTTTCATAAGACAGAAGGGACTGGGGAGCCCTCTGGGGCCTCTTTTATGACAACAATCCCATTCACAAGGATTCCACCTTTAAGACCCATTCACCTCCCAGGGGCTCACTTCCAAATACCATCACCTTGGAGATTAGGATTTCAACATATACATTTTGGGGAAGACAAAAACACTCAGTTTATAGCAATGGTAAAAAAAGATTTTGTACTACAAGGATGTTTTGACATCTCTTAGTGGCTGCAAAATAAGTTTCATCTAAGACATTTATTATTTTAAATCTAGTGGTTCTCCATCCTGGCTCACTTGCATTTTAAACAGACTCCTGGATTCCACTGTGAAGACACTGAATCAGAATTTTCAGAGATGGGAGCCCAGGCACCTACAGGTCTTCAAAGTGCCACAGGTGATTATAATGGATGATCATGATTAAAAAAAAAATCACTGCTCTCTGTCTTTCTGCCCTTGCCCAGACAATTCTTATAATGGAATAGCTAGCATTTGTTTAGAATTTACTATGTGTCTGGCAATTACTCAAAGTGTGGACAGGGTACTAAGGAGCTTGCTAGAAAAAGTCAGAATCTCAGACTGAAAGCCACCCCCACTGAATCAGAATTTGCATTTTAACGAGGTCCCCAGGTGATTCCTATGCACATGGAGTTTGAGAAAGCACTGCTTTACAAGTATAATCTCATTTCATTTTCTCTTTCCGACACACTGTGGGGTCGTTTTTCAGATGTGCAGGCGGTGAGGCTTAGGGAAGTTAAGCAACTTGCCTACAGTCACAGAGCTAGTAAGAATTCAGACTGGGTCTCATCCGGCTCTAGAACCCATGCTCTTTTTTTTTTTTTTTTTATCCTCACCTGAGGACATTTTTGCACTTTTTGTTCAGGTAGAGTGGGAGGGAGAGAGAGGAAGAAAGAGAGAGAGAAACATCAATGTGAAAGGGACACATGGAGTGACAGGGCCGGGGACAAACTGCAACCAAGGTACGTGCCCTTAGCGGGAACCGAACCCTGGTCTCCCTGGACTGCAGGCCGATGCTCTAACCGCTGAGCCAAACCAGCCAGGGCTAGAATCCATGCTCTTAATCGATGTGCTAGTGAGTCTCATAATTTGTGTGGGGAAGATTTTCCTAGGGAGCTTATTAAAAATATCAATTCTCATACTTTCTTCCCTAAAATTCTGCTCCAGCCCATGTAGGACAGGGCTCAGAGTCAGCATTTTAACCCTCCCATACTAGGGATTTTGAGGCAAGTGGTCACAGAATGCTATTTGCAAAGCACTGCATTTTAGTGTACTTTCTGAATGTGTTTTGGGGAGGAGAACTACCCTGTATTTACAGAGCACTTCAAAACGTTGGTGTGGTTGATAGTAATAAAGATTTATTTTTTTACCTGGATGGATCCAGATTCCCTGGAAGCCTGTGGAGCCCACCCAGCTTTTGGGAGGAAATGGAGGAGTCCCACTGCAGCTGAACAGGTATACCGAAACAGGGGTTTGGTTGAGTACCAGACAGACGCTGAGGACCAGTCAGGGACGATTGGGATCTATTTAAGAACAAAACCATAAGCTTGTTATTTTTCACAATCTACAAAATTGAACGCAGGCAGGGATTTTTGACTACCTTTTAAAATTGTTATGATTTCATGTATAATTTAAGTCACTGGATGGCTGTAACTCCTGCTAATAAGTTGTGTACACCCTGAACTAGGTAAAAACCAGCCAGCAGAAATGGTCTGTTTATTGCTGAACCCCTTGGGGCATGGCAGTTAAAAAACGATGAATAATAACTAGCCACAGAGGTGCAGAACCTCTCCCCTCCAGTTTGATTTACACAGAATACATTTTTGAACACGTTTTTCTGACACAACACTCCCTTCTAAAGAGCTCGGGGTGGGACACACACATATTCATATCCTCTGCTTTTGAGAGAACTAAGGGGAAAGAAGTAGCAGGAATAAGTAGTGGTAAATTATTTTGTAAGACCTAACCACTTAGAGTCCGTTCATTCATTGTTTTATTTAACAGCCTGTTTGAACATTTATTACACTCCGAGCCATTTGGTAGCTACTTGAGTCTATTACAACCTCAGTCCTCACGGTCTCCTGGAAGTGTGGGGTGGGGCAGGAGCTAACACAGAAATACACTATTTTAACACATTCACTTAATGAAGAAAATGCTTCCCCAAAATATATCTCCCTGGGATTTATCTGTTGACAATAAGGAGGATTTTCGGGGCTCAGAAGTGTGACAGCAGTGAGCAGCACCTTTTTGGGAAAGCCTTGTTCTCAGAGTCATGCGCACCTCACAGCAAGTGGCAGGCTCTGATAGGTACCCCAGACTCACAGCAAGGAGGGGAAGCCCCAGGAGGCTGCCAACACTCCCCAGGTCACACGGGGGAACCTGGCATGGTCAGAACCTATGTCTGTCAGACCCCAGAGCAGCGGTCTTTTGAACTTGCCACCTTATTTTCGTGGTTGAGAAGGCGAATGAAGAGAAGAAAGGAAAATCCACACGTGAAGAAAATTTGACATAAAAAGTAATACCTCTGATGATTACTGCTGGGTTTTTGGAAGTGTAGGTAGTGCTGGACGGAGTCTGGTTTTCCAGGCGAGCAGACGGCCTGGCCCAGGCCCGAGGCTGGTCCCCTCACGCGAGGCCTGAAAGAGGGCCATGGCGGGAGGTGTCCCGGCGGCTTTCCCGGGTGATAATGCTTCGTTTACCCAGGGGGCCGTGCTACTAGGTAGCATTCTAGATTCCGGGATGAGGGTTTGTTCAAAGGCCATAAACCCAGAAAGATGGACGAAATCAAGGGGCTCAGAACATGCCACACCACCTCCCTGGCTGACGGGTCTTCTTTCGGAACATCGAGGTTGTTGGGGCTGGACTTGAGCCTGGCAGTCTGTGTCTGTCTAGTTTGGGTCGGGGGTTGGGATCCAAGGACGTGTGAACCAGTTATGCTATAGTAACAAATAAGACTCCCAAATCTCCATGTTATGATAACAAAGGTTTAGTTCTCACCCCCGTGTCCATCCAGGCTCCCACTCCACCGGAACCTTTCCTGTCACTGAGACAGAAGGAAAAGAAAGATGGCAATTCATGTCACTTCTGCCTGCCTTTTTTTTTTTATCCTCACCTGAGGACATTTTTCCACGTGTGTTCAGATAGAGTGGGAGGGAGGGGGAGAGAGAGAGAGAGAGAGAGAGAGAGACACACACACACACACACATCGACATGAAAGGGACACATCGAGTGGCTGCCTCCTGCACAACCCCAACCAGGGCCAGGGATGAATCGTAACTGAGGTACGTGTCCTTGACCGGAATTGAACCCGCGACTCATTGGTCCACAGGCCGATGCTCTAACCGCTGAGCCAAACCGGCCAGGGCCCCACTTTCTTCCATTAGCCAAGTGAGCCCATGCTACCCTGCAGTCAAACAGAGCTTTTATAACCCTCTCACAGGGAGGAGAATCGGACATTTGGTGATGAGTAAATCCAATCTACTGCAATGAGTAAAGAGCCCTGAGGATCAAGTTTGGAATCTAAATTCAGGGGTCAAGTGCAGGGCCTGCGAGGAAGGCCAGAATGGTAAGGGGAGACCGCTGAGGCTAGAACACATCAGAACCGGAGGAGCTGGGAACGTGGAGCTGGGCTGGAGTCAAGGGTGGCGGCCGTGGGTACTCTGCGCGTTTTGTGTCCACTGACCAGTCGCTGGCTGGGACAAATGTCCAGGCTTGGGAACAGATTCCTCAGGGCCCATCAGGGAACTGTGAGCTATCCATTTGTGTTTGCTTGGATCAGTGCTGTCCTCTCTTTGTCTTGTCTTTAGTTCTCCAGACACTGATCACCCTGGGGAAACTGAGGTAGCATGTCACACCATGAAGGGTTCTAGAACTTCCCTTGTCTACAACCTTAGAGGATTTTTAAAATTATTATTATTTTTTTCAACCCTTACCAGAGGATATTTTTCTATTTATCACCCGACAGAGCGGGAGGGAGGGAGAGAGGAAGACAGAGGCGGGAGGAGACAGAAAAACATCGATGTGAGAGAGACACATTGACTGGTTGCCTCCTGCACAACCCGACCAGGGCCGGGGATGAACTGCAACCAAGGTAGGTGCCCTTGACCGGAATCAAACCCACGACTCGTTGGTCCGAGGGCTGATGCTCTAACCGCTGAGCCAAACCAGCCAGGGCAAGAGGATCTTTTTTAGGACCCTGAATGTATTCGTCTTAAAATAAGTAACTTATATCAGACAAAAGCCTTGCAGCTCACTTGAAAGGACTTTTTATTAAAAGATGGTACATGTAGGAGAGCCTTGCAGATAATTACTTGTCTGGGATAAATAATGATTTACAATGAGCAACAGTCAAGATTGTTAAATTAGCTTTGTTTGTTTTTTCACTGCCTGGAGCACTATCAAACTAAACTTTGCTACAAAGAGGAAAAGGAAAATAATTGGCTCAAAGAGGGAATCAGACTAGGCAAAGCCACGCAGGATTCAGTTCTTCCCCGGAAAGGCTCAAGTCGGTGGTATGGTGCTTGGGCATGCTAAATAGCAATCACAGACAGCGAAAAAAAAGGGGGGATTTATTTAAAGAAAAGGGGGTGGGGGTGGGGATATCCAAAGGGAAGGGCTACACAGCACTGAGCCATGGGGTATTGGGTCGATGATGGCAGCATCTAGGAGCTGGAGTTTCATCCTTATATGTGTCCACTGGCGGGAAGCTTTTGTCATCAGTGGGTTTGGGGTGTTGGCTGGTGGGCTTGGGCATGGGGCTGGGTCCACAGGAATGTGGATGTGTGATCAGGGGCTTCTTTGGTAGTTTTAGTTCCTTATATGGTTTGATTCCTGGTGTCCCGGCATTTCTTGTCCTGCCAGTTCTGTGGCAGGAAGTTTGGTCTTTGTTCTCCCATGGCAGGAAGCTTACAACATGGCCGTTAGCAATTATATTGCCATGTAAGACCTAAAATCCCCTTTTATTTTTATTTAATTTTTTCTCTTTATTGATTTTAGAAAGAGAGGAAGGGAGAGGGAGAGAGAAACATCAATGAGAGAGAACATGGATTGGCCGCCTCCTGCATGCCCCCACTGGGGATCGGGCCCACAACCTGGGCATGTGCCCTGACTGGGAATCGAACCAGCGACCTCTTGGTGCATGGGTCAACGCTCACCCACTGAACCACATGGGCCGGGCCTAAAATCCCCTTTTAGACCTTGAGAAAAAGTAGAAATAAGTTTGATTGGGCCCTCTCTACCTTCCTTTATCCATCGTTCCTCTCACTAGTTCGGGGTTTTATCTCCTGTGCGGCACCCGGGGCCCCCTTGCACCCCACTGTGGCACTCTTCTCAGGTTTGCCCTCAGGGCAGTGTCTCAGTCTCCAAATTCTCTTTTTTCCATTATCGAAATTACCTTTGATTCCCTCGGTTAGGGCCCTTGGCTGGGAGTTTAAGAAATCTGTGGATAGGCTAATTCAGGCTAAAGTGTAAGAGACTGCCAACCAGTTGATACGTTAACCTCTCCTAGAATATTTCATTTCAGAGCTTCCCAAGGACAGTACTTCAACTAAGCAAATACTGCTACAGTGGTGGAATATGAGGCAGTGTGCCACTGGGGAGCTCCTCTGTTACGGGGCCTTTTCTGAATTATTCCTAGTCCCTTTTAAACCACCTGTGTTATTACACCTTCCACAGTTTGTTAGCACCCAGCTTGACACACAATTCAGGCAGCCCAGAAGCTGATGCCTTTGTATAGCACTGGGCCATTTAAAGCAAAATAGTGTAAATTTCAATGGTCTGTGCCAGCTTGGCCAACCCCGCCCCCCAAAAAAAACAACTATTATTCTAACACCATATGTGTCATCAGGCTTCATGATGAGAACATCATGAACTCCCAAGTACTTTCAAATGGATTAATATAGTTAATACTCAAAAAGCCTATGATGGAGGCAGGGCAGGTTTGTTATCCCCCATTTCAGGGATGTGGAAACTGAGACATAGAGACATTAGTGACTTATCTGAGGTCACACGGCTAATTCATCTTTCTATACCTATTCCAGTGCTTTTCCTTCGTGGAGGGCTGATCCTTCAGCCTCTGGGACTCCTGGGACTTCGGGCATTTGGAGTTTGGATCAGGCAGGGCAAAGGTGCAGGATGCTGGGGGCCATGTCATCAGTCAAGGCCCCTGAGGTTTGACCCCACCTAGAACACAGCAGTGTTTTGCTTCAGGAGATGACTTCGGCAGCTGGGATAAGGGGGTACCGGTTGGGGGGGTGTTTTCTATATTGTTATTCTGCATCTGTATGAGTATTGATTTCTTTCTCAAAGGGGGTCCATCTGCCTTCTACCTAATTATGTTACTAATCTTCATCCCAGTCCTTTGAGGATTTTATCTGTGTTCTATAGAGGTGCAGGTTTCCAGGGTTACCAGCAATCCATAGATTGAAGCCTTTCTCTGGCTTTCTTATAAAGGTCCTTATCAGTGAAAATCCTACCCCCCCCCCTTTCTGCTTGTAGTTAATCTGTTAAGAATAACCACTGAGAAACTGCTCTGTGCAGAAGAGGATGCAAAATAAATGATCGGCACCACGTCTTCCATGATCATTCAGAATGAGCAGATCCTACAAGGCCAGCGTCAGGAGGTGGAAAGTGCTCTGCCCTCGGAAGGAGCAGACCTGGACGAGTCTAGGTTTGTCAGTAACTAGCTGTGTGGTCCTGACCTAGTCATGTGATGGCTCCCACCTGAGTCTCATTTGCTTCATCTGTGAAATGGGGAAATGACTGCCACATTGGTTGGTGAGGATTTGATGAGATGACTGTCAGACGGGCTTCTCAGACTTGAATGGGCAAAGCAATCACCTGTACAAAATGCAGGTTAAATGCAGGTTCTGGATCACGAAATCTGAGGTGGGGCCTGAGATTCTGATTTTTATCTAACTCCCAAAAGATGGAACCAAGGGTGAGAACCACTGTCTAAAAAAATGCTGGGACAGCACGTGGTCACAGTCACCACAGTGCCTGAACACCCACAGGGTGGGGAATCAGAGCAGCATTTATAAAACTGCCCAATTCACCTTTCTTGGTATTTAAGAACTGCCACAAAGGAGTGTTTAAGTGCAACTTTACTGTGATTTTCACATTATAGAAGTAATGAGTCGTGCCCGGCCGGTGTGGCTCAGTGGTTGAGCATTGACCCATGCACCAAGAGGTCACCAGTTCAATTCCTAGTCAGGGCACGTGCCCAGGTTGTGGGTCTGATTCCCAGTGGGAGGCATGCAGGAGGCGGCCAATCGATATTCTCTCTCATCAGTGTTTCTCTCCCTCTCCCTTCCTCTCTCTCTCTAACATCAATAAAGAAAAAAAACTTTAAAAAAAAAAAAAGGTAATGAGTGGTATTTGTGGACATGAGGCTAACTAACCTCTCAACACTCTTCCTGGCTGACATTCAGACTGATTTACAGTGCCAAAGGCTAAAGGTTTGGAAATGTCCCAGCAGCCTAGCATACAGGCAGCTAAAATAAACTCAGTACCCAGGACCTGCATGATTAGAATAATGAACTATACCAATCTACCTGTCAGTGGGGGAGTATTGGAGGAGCCAAATTAGGGAAACAGAAACTTTATTACAAAAATAGAAGTCCCACCAACTGCTTATATATTAGATACATCGTTGTTTGGGATGGTGAGAAATGTATTTCAATTTGCCTTGAATTTGATGCATTTTTAATCCAAAGAAAAGCTTTCTCTTTTCCCATTTGGAGAAAGTGGGCAAAGTCTTATAGTCAACATCATGCCCCTCTGCATTTCCACCCCAGCCCCAGGTCCTGGACAGCCTCAGGAAGGCTTGTAGACCAGCCATGCTACTTACAGCCCAAGACCTTGTGATCGTCAGAATTCAGAGCTAAAATTACGCAGTGCTTTATGGTTTTAAAAGCACTTTCACTTACATTATCTTATTTGATCCTATGACTATCCATCCTTTAAGCCAAATAACATTATCTCCATTATCAATTTTGGGGAATGTGCGTGATATATCCACGTTCATACTGAAAATAGAGCTGGAAGGCAAAGTCATCTTTCGACCACTTATTTATTGTTGGTGCCGCAGTAATCTATCTGTCCTTGTTCGAGAGCGGTCCCCTTTTAGGCCTGGACTCACATTAGAAGCTTTTAAAAAATACTGGTGCTCAGTTTCCATCTCACATCAATTAAATCAGAATCTGTGGGATGGAGCCAATATCCACCTGCATTTAAAAGGCTCTGAGAGGGAGTCTACTGTGCACCAGGAAGGGAGCAAGCTCAGCTCCTCGGGAAGTTCGGGGGCTGCCACGGGTTTTTTTCTTTTTTTTTTGGTCAAAAGGAGGTACTTGTTTCCTCAAGGCTAGAAGTTATCTTGGTTCTTTGCATGTGTAATTTCCAGCACCTAACTCAATGCCTGGCAGAGTGGGGTAAAGAAACCAAAGTTACTACCTACTGTTTGAGTCAGGGGCCCTGTTGGTCATTTAACTGGCCGACACCTCAGTGAGATTGATATCACTACCCCATTTTATAGATGAAGGCATTAAAATATGCCAAAGGTAAGTGATTCATTCAAAAGCATGCCCCTCATAAACACCAGGGCTGAGATTTGAATCTACTGCAGCTAGTGCCAAAATCTCAGCTGCGTTCTTTCATGCTGGTGGCTCAGTGGTGGAGTGTCAACCCATGCACCAAGAGGTCGCCGGTTCGATTCCCGGTCAGGACACATGCCCAGGTTGTGGGCCACATCCCCAGTGGGGGGCATGCAGGAGGCAGCTAGTTGGCATTCTCTCTCATCGATGTTTCTATCTCTCTCTCCCTGTTCCTTCCTCTCTCTCTCTCTGAAATTAATAAAGAAAAAATAAATAATAAACCCCGGCTGAGTGCCTGGTCATCTGGACTGGAGTAGGGACCAGCACCTCCCTGGTGACCCTAATGTGTAGTCAAGGTTGAGAACCGCTGCCCCCATACTGTTCTGCCTTTCCAACATGCTTAGAATACATTTAGTGAACTTGAAAGTTATAGGGAAAGGCCTTCCTTAGGCATATAGATGTATATACACATGCACACACATCAACCTACACCTAGTTCTCCCCATCCCTCCACCCAAAAGTAGGAGGGATAAAGGCTTTCATTCCAGAAGGAACACTTTTTAGAATAAGAAATCCAGTTATTTAAATTTACATGCCAAGCCTTTCTTGAGAACTTATGCCTGAAGACCTGGGTGGTTCAAGGGTAGCTGGGCAGTGAGAAGGGGCACAGAGGGGTTAGAGAAGGGTATAGAAAGTTGAGCTGGGGAGGGGGTGTCACAAAGACAAACTTAGACATCTTTACAGGTTTACCTGAAGTTAGTCTACACTAGGAAGCAGCCAATTCTTGGCAAGCAGATGTGATCATTTAGACCAGGCTGTAAAGGGAATGGCCTTGTGACTGGGAGATCATTAAAAGGTTTAGAAAACACCGTATTAAATCCCTGGATCCTGGCAAGATCTCTGGAAGAATTTGCATTGGGTCCTGGCTCCACGAATCTTCAGTAGTTCCCATGTGCACGTACAACACTGGGTTCCATGGAAGAGGGAGCTGCATTTCGGTCTCAGGGAAAGTGATTCTTAAGCACTGCCACTGTTTTCAAAAGCTGCATCTAGGTCACTGTTACTTAGATTCTAATTAAGTGCTTTAGAATTACTCCAGAGAGAGGGAGAGAGAGAGACAGAGAGAGAGAGAGAGAGAGAGAGAGAGAGAGAGAGAGAGACGCATCTCCCCATTAGTATTCCTACAATGTTAGAAGAAATCACAATATAATTTTATTTTTACATCAGTTTTTGAAATTTGTCCAAATGAAAAATTCTTAGTCAGCTGCATTCAATCGACTGCTCTCAACCATAGTTGAAACGGAAATTTCAACCTTTAAATACCAAACTATCAGAATCTGGGGGTCACAGCACAATGACACCACACTTAAGAAAGGATATCTTAAGATGCAACTTAGATTGGCTCTAAATTAATTTGTTTTTGGCCAAAGACTATATCCTGCCTAAGCAGCAGAATCGTTGCTTTAGTGAAACATTTTGGGTCTCCTAAGCCAACATTTTACAAAGGTCCCCAACCTCTATTGATGAAATTTGAATTTAATTCAAGAAGTGTGAATTGAAGGGATACTTCATTGGAAGATTCAAAAAGGAGTCCTAATCATTTGTACATCCAACTGTAATCAAGCTATTACTATGTGCCAGGTACTGGCCTGGGTTGCTACCTCCATCCTCGAGGCTTCCAATCCAGGGGGGGGGGGACCCACAATGTTTCCCCAGCATCTCCCTGCAAAGTATCAGCAGTGTCTTCATATCCGGTGTACAGATCAGGAGAAAGAGAAGGAATCCCTTGCTCCTTCCTCATGCCCACCCGAGCCACACAAGGACGCAGACCTAATAAAGGCAGCATGTTGGTACTTCCTGGACATTTCAGGTGGTTTAACTACAGTACTTTTTGGAGTTCTTCAAGGTAGTGATGAACTTGCCTACTTCCTCTGTGGGGTTAGTTCATTTTATAACTAGGAAAGGGGAAGAGGCTGGCTTTGATATGGTGACCCTCTGCTTGATCTCCGAAAGTCCCAGAGACCTCTTTCTGGATCCCAAACCTTATAGGGACTGGTTGGTTAATTTCATTTAGAAATGAGTAACACAACATTGCAAGGGGAAATCTATCATTTCTGCATCTTTTCCCATTATTATCATATAACTCACTTAACTGAAGCAAGAATACTAGATCTTGACCTTCCACCCAAAAAGACACACAGTAGGACTCCATCAGGCCAAGGGGAGGGTATAGTAGGAGCCTGGTCACTAGGTGGGGTAAACCAAAGACCCATAGGAGTAAGATATCAGTGGACAGAGACAGAGAGAAGTCAGGTATCTCAAAAGTCTAGCCAGGGGCCAAGGAGTGAATGAAAAGTTCTAGTCAGACAGAGGCTAAAAGTAAGAAGCCTTGGGAACCACAAAGGGCCACGGCACTCCTAGCTGCTGGGTCAGGGTCAGACCAGGAGTTCTCAGAGGTGAGGAGTCTTTGCAGCTACCTAGGCAGGAGTGATGTCAGTGTTTGGGGGGTGTATGCCCACGAATGGGAGCCGAGGGGTGAGAAGGGAATGCAGCCGGTTAGGGCAGAAGAAAGTGGAAGCTATTGATTTTTAGTAAGCTGTTTCTTCTCATTAAGGCAGAATAAACTCTTCTATATATAGCCTTAACCTTATTGTTGCATTTACCTTTATATATATTTAAATATTTTTACATGTTACCTCCCCAGCAATCTTTGAGGCTCCCGGGGTAAGAATGCAAGCTTACTCACCTAGGTTTGGCCCCTAGTAGGTGCTATTTGCTTTACTTGCTCTGAATGCAGAGTTATTTGCTTTCAGAATTCTTTGCTCCTTGGATTCCCACGTGGATGCTCAAACCCATAGAAATGATATCTCTAACAATTATCGAGGTTCTTTTTGCCACCGTTATCTTTGATCCAAGGGTCACACTGGCTTGCAGGGCAGTGGTGTCATGTTGGAGACATTGCTTACACGTGTTGCCCAAATAGCTGAGAAATAATACTACTGAGAACTGCTGCAGGTTTGGCCCTGTGCTGACCATGCCAACCTCAGTGAAAGTTGCCATCGACCCCACTGGTTCCCTGGTAGCTTCTGCTGTTCCTCTCCCACATCTCTTATTTGGATTTTCCCCCCCGGGCTGACAGTCATGTAATGAAGGATGGCGTTTATTCTTCACGATTCCCCAAACACTGTGATACAGTTAAAGCAACGTTATTAGCTTCCCCGTCTTGTCCTTTTGTGAAGGAGATAAAAAGGGAGGGAGAATAGAAAAAAAGAAAAGATCAGGGCGCCTCAAGGGAGAAAAACAAAAGGAAAGATAGAAGAAGGGCGAGGAGAAATAGGAAAGAAGATGAATATGAATTTTCTTGACAGTTTGAGTTTTGCCTTATTCAGAAAGCTGTTGAAATTCCTCAGCATTTCTCTTTCAAGCCAGTCCACTGTAAGAACTTGAAACAACATCTTTTCTGCCTGGATGCAAGCTGTGGCAAACCTCAAAGATACAAAGACACCTATCTGGATACGATTTCTATTTAGGGTGTGTGTGTGTGTGTGTGTGTGTGTGTGTGTGGTGTGCTCCTTAATGCATATGGCAACCACTTCTAAGTTTGAGAACCAAGGATGATGTCCCTATGTTTTCCCCCAAACACAGACTCTATAGTTTTTTTGCACTGTGATGGCCTGGTGGGAGGGCTGAGAGGACAGTAATCCAGTCATTTATTTTTAGGCCATTGGTTAGCCAGGGGACAGGGAAGGGAGATGATTAACTTTCTTCTTTCTATGCTTGCTTTGTGAATTTTGCAGAAAGAATGAGAAACTGTCCCTTTCCTCCTCTGTTCTCCTGAAATTTTCAGATCCCTGCTCTTCTCCTCTCTCGGTCCAGCCTGTTGCTGGGGACATTGCCTCCCAGTCCCACGCCCTGTGCCCTTCTGGATTGTGCCTTCCCACTCGAGGCACACTCACCAGGCACCCGCCAGGCAGGTCTTTCCAGCCTCCTTTCCAGCGAGTCTGTTAGTGATACTCCTGATAAGACATGAAATGAAAAGCCAAAGCACCAGACCCTCGGAGGATGAGAAACAAACTTCTCAACAATGAAATTCAGTTATCAGGGCACATGCGTGTGTGTGTGTGTGTGTGCACGTGTGTGTGGTGTGTGTGCATGTGTGTGGTGTGTGTTGCAGGGACAATGTTGTGACAGAGAATAAGAAGGGGCACTGCCTGGGTCTTCCTGGTGGTTATTTTTCCCTGGTTGTTTTCATCCTGCCTCCCCACCCCTCCCCAGAGTGGCCCTCTAAGCTCTTCTGCCTGCCCTTCCATGTTCCCTCCCTGTTCCAGGCTGAAGGTGAGGGAGTGACCTCACCACATGGGAGTGAATGTGGAGGTGACAGGAGGTAATCAAAGTGCACAACACAGGGCGCATCAGGAGGGAGAATTGTGATGGAATTAGGAGTGTGGGTGTAGACACCCCTGAATTTGAATCCCAGTGTTTGCACCCAGTAGCCATAAAATCACTTCACTTCTCTCATTTCAGCTTTCACATACGTAAGTGAGAATACATTAGATTAGGTATTTAGAGCAGTTAGAATGCTGCACATTTAGTAAAAGCTCAAGAAATGTAAGTATTATAGCATGGAATCCCTGGGGGGCCGGAGCGTTGCAGGTGTGGTGTTTACCTGGGACGCTTGAGCAATGACTTTGAGGTGCGCGAGCACCAGCCGCACAAGCCCACCACTCCTGCGACAGTTCTGTGGGCAAACATGGGGAAGGGGTGAGTGGGTGGCCTCCATTTGGGAGATGTCAGGGAGGCCTAGGGGAGGGGCAACTGAGCAGTTGTCAAGGATTCCATTTTTTTAAAATTATGCCTTACATCTCAGATGACCTGAAGGTCTGGTGAAACCTAATATAAAAAAATACACTTGATCCCTGGCCGGTTTTCTCAGTGGTTAGAGCGCTGGTCCATGGACCAATGAGTTGCAGGTTCGATTCTGGTCAAGGGCACATACCTCAGTTGCGGTTCGTCCCCGGCCCTGGTTGGGGTTGTGCAGGAGGCAACCAGTTGATGTGCTCCTCTCACGTGGATGTTTCTCTCTCTCTCTCCCTCCCACTCTATCTGAAGACAAATAGAAAAAAAAATGTCCTAAAAAAATATCCTCGCCCTGGCTGGTTTGGCTCAGCGGTTAGAGCATCGGCCTGTGGTCCCGAGAGACCCAGGTTCGGTTCCCGCTAAGGGCACGTACCTCGGTTGCAGTTTGTCCCCAGCCCTGGTTGGTCGTGGGGGTGGCAGCCACTCGATGTGTCCCTTTCACATCGATGTTTCTCTCTCTCTCTCCCTCCCTCCCTCCCACTCTACCTGAACAAAAAAATGGAAAAAATGTCCTCGGGGAGGATAAAAAAAAATATATCCCCAGGTGAGGATTGGAAAAAAAAATGCATTTGATACAAAATCCACAGTGTGTAAGAGGACCTAAGACCGGTGAAGAGTAAGTCCTCTCCCCACCCAGCCGGGTCTCCAGTTACTTCCTGCCGAGACACCCACGACAGCCCTTCCTTCTCTCTCTAATTCACATGGCTTCCAGGTGTTCTAGTCTCTGACACTCCTGTTCGGACTACCCCACTCCCCTTTAAGCCTGCATTAAAACTAACTTCACACGGTCCCTTTTGTTCTGTTTTTTGAGACCTTCCACAGCTGTTACAGCTGTGGGCATGTCCAGCCAGACAATGTGGAGCGGGTAGGAAGGCACAGAAGGTGCAGGCGAAGCAGGGCAGCAGAGTGCCCTGCACAGGCACCGGAACGGCCCTGCCCACCTGCACCCCCCCAGCTGTCATGGTCATTTGCTTTCTGCTCTCCGACCCCCTGACTCCCTTTGGCCCAGGCCAGCGGGAAAGGAGATAGTGCTCAACTGGGTTAATACAGTTTGATAGGAGAGGAGAGAGAGAAGAGCAAACATGCCCAGGAATTAGTGGGCAGAGGCATGAAAGGGTTGTGTCCTTCTGCCGAAGAGCCTGGAGAGAGGCCCGTAGGGCCAGGAGGAAAAGCTCAACTGGAAACTAAAAGGGAGTGCAGGGGACAGAGTGTGCCCCACATTGGTGACTGCAAAACTGAAAATGTAAGTGCTTTTTCCTTTTCAGTTGCTTCAAGACTGCCTAATCTTACATTCTTGCCAAAGGTGACTTCATTTCTTCGGCTGTGCCACACGACAATGTCAAATAATAATGCAGCATTTGTTGATTCAAGGTTTTGCTGAGAAGCCCTTACAGGGCTGCTCGGCCTGTCTTTACAACATAGTCCTATTTTACTAATTTTATAAGGTCAACTCCTTAGAAGCAAGTTGGGGGGCCCAGAACAGACAAATAAATAGTCTGCTGAGCCATTCTTTTAAAATAACAATAATACAAATAATAGTGAACGTCAACATTTGCACCAGGGTTTAGGATATCTTTTAACAAGTGATTCTGCTGTGATCTTCGAATGATTCACTTTAGTAAATGACTTCCCTGTCGTCAGATTTGATCTTGATTCAATGCGATCATGTTACCCCACCACAAGCACGCTTGAGTTAAAAAGACTCTTGGCTGAGTTCCACACTGAACTCAAGAGTGAGACTCCTCATGGATTTTCAGTAGTGGTGGTCACCTCTCTGCATGATTTGGTATAGAGGTTGTTGCTGATTTAAATTGTAGCATTAAAACCCTTTAGATACATGACTAATTCTGGTCCTCCACAATCCATTTCAAGGCCATGTTTACCGGGTTGCTCTCTGGACAACTACTGAGCAATTACCTAATTTACTTCCAACTTTATATTCTGCTCTTTAGACATTGACTTATTAGGCCACAAAAAGTTATTAAAAACAGATTGGGTTGGGTAATTTGAGATTCAGTTTCTTCATCTGTAAAATGGGGGTGATAATAAACCCTAGTTTTCGGAGTTATATACAACACGTGTGTGTGTGTGTGTGTGTGAATATGCATATGTGCCTAGGTACATGTATCTTATTTAATAAGATAATGTATATTAAATATTCAGTGGTACTGGCATGTTAGCTATCAATATAATCACTGAGCAGTGACCCTCCTTGAAGATTTTCCCAAGTTCATCAGTCAGATGCCTGAAAACAGGAGGCTTGGTTTTGTGTCTCCCTGTTTGGCGTATCTCTTGCATCATTTTGCAGGTACCCATAGATCATGCAGGCTGCAGTTAATCAGTTTGTGTCTACCATCGACCACCAAAGGATATTCCTCCAAGGTGTTCTGTTTCTTAAAGTTCTTTTTTACTTATCCATTCTCATTGACTTGCATCTTTTACATTAAGGGCTTAGATGGAGGGCTTCATTTAATAAAAGTTTAACTTAAAATTAACTCTGAAGCCTATTGGTCCAGATCTTGTAGAAAATATTTCCGAATAAACAAGTCCATTTTCCTGCCCTCAGACAGGTATGTGAACCTAGAAGTTTGTCTTTCTGGGGTGATGGGAGCTCTTGGGGTGCCTGGGTCATCGCTCTGAATGCTGACTTTTATCAAACTGGCCTGAAAATGTAAAAGCTGAATAGCGAGTTGGCTACCTTTGACTTGCGCCAAAATCAGCATCGAGGCTAACTTTTCATTGGGTTTCCTAGGACTGTTTCTTAGACCATTCTGTATCATAGGCACTCAATAAATGTTTGTCAAATAAATGATAATTGCATCTTTGCTCCCCAACATCTTTAGACCCTCATGCTACCTCTTTCTCCCTAATTTTCCTAAAAATAATCTAGCTACAAGGACTCCTAAAATATACAGAATGTCTTAGCCATTTACTTCGTCCCTTTCCCCCTGCTGTGTGGTCAGCTGTGATAGGCCTGGTTCTTCGGGCCCTGCTGATGGCACCAGGAGTCGGGGGTGGGGTAGGAAAGTATTGCAGGGACAGTTCTCAGTGTCAGTGTGATATTTTCTTCCAGAAACACCACTTCTTAGTTTAGTTAGCTCAAGTGGATTTTGTTCTTTACAACAAAGCAATCCCTGACCAAAGCTGGGCCAGAGATTTGGCTCTAAGCTTTCGAAGCCTGGAAATGCACAGTAAGCTTATTTTTGCTCATTATGTTAGTTACATTTTCAAAAGTAAATTGAGGGTCCAACTGTTAATCTGAAAAAGTACAGTATACAACAGTGTGGCAAAAGTAAAATTTCAAAACAAAGACAAGAGTGGATTTATCATTCTCTTATTTTCAGATGAACAATCTGATATACTGTGGCACATTTATTTTGGACACATATCCATAGCAATCAGCATGTTGTCTGAAACAGTAACTAACACTGCATAAAAATAAGTTTATGCTATGTTTTCAGAGTTTTCAGACACCTTGTGGTAGCCAATGCAAACGTGAAAACTTTGTTATTATAGTTGAGAGTGTCATGAGATAAAACAGAATATAACAACTCTAAGTAGTTATATTCTACTTTAAGACGGACATTTATTCTGACTACCCTCAGAAAACCCCACTGTTTAACATAATGAACAACACGCTCAATTACATTTTACTGACACAAAGTTTATAGTACTGTTTATACCATCTTCCAATATGAACAGATGATATTACCTCCAAATGCAATTCAGTAAAAATGCATTTTGGGGCAAGGGGGACAATCATCCTTTGTTGGCCTTGCTTTAGTTCAGCTTTCAATTCTTTATTTGATTCATCTCAAGAAATATTTATTGAACACCTACTATGGGTATTGTGCTCATTGCTAGGGATGCATATGTGAATAAGCTCGAGTTTCTAACCTCATGGAGTTTGCAATTGGCTGAGATTGGAGACATCAACCGAGAGATTACAATCAGGATCCCCCTCCCCACCACCAAAAGCACCTACTAGGTACCAGGCTGTCTCCTAGACACTTTACGTCCATCATCTCTGTTAAATAGATCTTGTTATACCCATTTTAGGGTAGTGGTATTCAGAGAAGTTAGGTCATGCAGATTTGAGATTTGAATCCAAGTTCTCCTGATTCGATAGTCTAGAATCTTGTGCTGTCTAATGTGGCAGCCACTAGCCACGTGTGGTTATTTACATTTATATCTAGAGCAATGCATGTTAGATAAAATATAGTTTCTCAGTCACACTAGCCACATTGAGTGCTCAGTAGCCACATGTGCTCGTGGCCACTTATTGGTCAGTGCAGATATAGGACATTTCCATTATCATAGAAACTGCTATTCGTTAGTACTGGTCTAGAGTCACAAAGTGGGGGACTGACTCAGCTCGGCATCAGTATTCTTTGCCCAGGACAGATCTCCAAAGAGTCGTTATCTTCAGTACCGTTTCTTTTCCCTGAGCTATCAGAATAGGAACCTCCCCTGGCATACTCTTCAAAGTGTTGCTCGCCTTGGATGTGGATGTTTCGAGGTGGAGCGGAGGTGTTGCTTGTTGTGGGATGTGTGGACAATTGAATGAGATAACGAATCATACCCCTCAACGTGAAGCCTGGCACACAGTAGGCACTCAGTACCTGCTAATAGGATATTAGAGAATGTAGAACATGGAATCACAGGGGCTGGGTTTGAGGACCAGTTTATCATTTTCCAACCACATGGCCTGATGCATAAATGAGTCAATTTCTCTGAACCCCAGTTTCCTTAATTATAACATGGAGATAATGTCTGAGCTTCTTACCTTGGAAATCTGTGGTGAAGACTCTGAGCTAACAGAGAGGAAAGCAATCTGTTAAGTAAAGGCTTTGGAAAGTAAGGTATTATTTTTGTCCTCCATGATGACCTAAAAAATGATTAAAATAATACATTCCTGATCTTACCTTGTTTACCTGTAGTTTACCTCTTTTCCCCCCCGAAAGTGGAGTACAGAAAAGATATGGTTTATCAAGGGCCAGAACTAGATAAGATTCTTCAGTAGAAAGAGGAAAGAAAAATGGGGGGGGGGGCAGTGGGAGCCAGAATAAATCTTTGTGAATTCCTTTAGTCAGGGCCAGGGCTGCAGAGACTGCCCAGGTGTGTGTGGAGAAGGTGCTCCCCAGCGTCTTGCAATCCTGAGTCCAGGTAGTTTTCACAGGAGGGCTCCAAATGGACCCCGCTGACTACCTGTGACTGGTCGAGAGTCTCTGCACAGTCCTGGAGAACAATGTGTCCCTGTCCTCTCCTAAGCAGAACTGTCTGCTGAGAACCTGCAGGCATGTGGGAGAAACAGTTCACCTTAAATGTAGTCTTTTCCATTCTGGATAAAAAGCAATGGTCATACCAAAGGGATTGAGGTTAATGATCACTTTAGGAGGAAGTGTCAGCCCACTTTCAAATTGTTAGGGCAATTTCTTTTATCCACATTTGCAACTCACACTTGTAATCTGAACTCAAGCTCCTGCCCTGAAGGGCACTTCCCTCCAGTCATGGTCTTGACTCACCGGGATAATTTCTGTGTTGCCCACCCTTCCTCACTGCTTCCTGGCTCTAATGTAGGTCACCTCTCATTTGTCTCTCTGCCTGCCCTCCACCCCACCCCGGCACAGCCCTCTCAATAGGATGCTGCCCCTTTATGTGGGCATCAGCAGAGAGGTATGAGTGGGCAGTATACACACACCCCACCTCTACTGTCCAAATCCTTTTCTACCCACAATGTCTTTGCCCAAGAGTCAATGAGTGGGTGTATCAGACCTTACCAAAGAGCTAGTATAACTAAAGGGAATTATAATAAATGAGTCGGGGGGGGGGGGCTTCAAGACAAATCTCCAAATGACAGTCCTCAAAGTCAATGGAAAACAAGAGCAAAGTCCACTCCTTCACAGGGGATACCTCAGGAGAACACGCCAATCCCCAGCCAGATCTCTATCCTCAGGGGGACCACATCCCCATGGTGAACACATTCTTCTTCAAAGCTCCGAAATGCAAACAACCATCACCTTTTAGGGCAGTGGTTCCCAACCTTCCCAATGCCGCGACCCTGTAATACAGTTCCTCATGTTGTGGTGACCCCCAACCATAAAGTTATTTTTGTTGCTACTTCATAACTGTAATTTTGCTACTGTTAGGAATCATAATGTAAACATCTCATATGCAGGATGTATTTTCATTGTTACAAATTGTACAGAATTAAAGCATAGTGATTAATCACAAAACAATATGTAATTATATATATTGTGAAATATTTATTTTTAATTACAAATAAATGAAATTTTGTCTTGAAGCATGGTGTAGCATGGGTAACAGTTTTAATATAACAATAGTAAACTACATTGCTACATTTTGCGACAGTATGGGTAAAAAGCCAACGTCAGTGGGAAGGTTGAGATTGCTTCTTTCTCACCAGATCAGAGATTATCGGGGCAGTCTTTGCAAGAGCACAACAAAGATAATCTTCCACAACAAGTCTACTTCTGTATTTAGCCTTGATAACCAACAAACTGGAAAACGCTGTTTCACAAAGGTACGTTGTTGGAAATGGAAAAAGAAGGCACAACACAGTCTCAGACAGAACAGGATATGACTGCAAACACTTGATCCAGAGTTTTGTAACTGGCATTGTAGATAATCAGTTCTCACTGCATTGCTGTTAATAAGTTCAATGAATTCCTCTTGTGCTGTCTCAGGAACATCTTCAACTTAGACTGTGAATGGGCTTCTGGCAAGTGCAAATGGGGTGTCAGGTAGATTTGGAAAGTACGATGAAATTTTGTCTGCAAGCATGTGCAAGTGTTCTTTCGCAGACATTATCATCATAATCCTTTTGTCTGGTTCAATGTCATGTTTCTCAAAGAAAGCAGATAAGGTAGGCAACATGTAAATTTTATTTTCATCCCCGCCTTTCTTTTTTGCCAAAGCTGAAGTTTCATTTGGAATGATCGATCTTTTCAGATAAATTGAGGCATGTTGCATTTGGTCCTTGCAGTGATAAATTTAACTCATTCAAGATGGCAAAGATGGCAACCAAGTAAGCTATTTTCTGCAGTTCACTTTTATCGCTGAAAAGTGCTTTGAACTGCGGTCTTGCTTTCTGATTAAAAAATGATTTGAGTTCATCATGAAGCTCAAAAGTACATTTTAAAACTTTTCCTGTCAACAAGCATCTCACTTCAGTGTGAAATAGAGCACTGTTTGGCGCATCCAAGTCATTGCACAGGTGCGAAAACTGTCGACTGTTTAAAGTGCTCACCTTTACAAAATAGACAGAACTATGACACTTCATTACTTCTTCTAACTCTTGTGGCAGCCTCTTCGTTGCTAATATTTGCCAATGAATTATACAGTGAGTTCCGACGACTTTTGGTGACTCATTCAGTATCAAACGTTGAAATCCAGATTGACATCCTAGCATAGCTGGAGCAGCATCTGTGCAAACACCACAAACCTTTTCCCAAGAGATCTTATGCTCTTTAAGAAATGAACCAACTGCGTCAAATATATCACATGCGGTAACTGTCATTTCAAGGGGTTTGCAAAAAAGAAACTCATTTTTAAAGTTGCCATCATTAATATACCTCACGTAAACCAGTAACTACGAACAGTTTGCAACGTCTGTAGATTCATCAAGCTTTATGCTAAATATTGGAAGTGGAGCAGATTTAATTTTCTGGATTACCTGATCAAGAATATCAGCAAACATGTCATCTATTCTTCTGTCATTAGATAAGGAAATTGCACTCAATTTTGTAACAAATTCATCTCTGATCATAAATTGAACAATGTCTTTGGCTGCTGGCAACAGTAAATCCTCAGCAATTGTGTGAGTTGTCATAGCTCTGGCAATTCTGAGTGCCACCAAATATGAAGCTTCTATGGCTGCTACGTTTTGTTTGTGGTACTTGCCACCAGTGTCAAGTCTGGCTTTCTTGAGTCCATCAGCTTTGCTTCTAAAATAGTTGGTATCTTTGCTGGCAAAGCTCGTATGCTTGCTATCAAAATGGCAGTTTAGTTTGTTCGGCTTCATAGATTTGGCTGATGGAACTTCACAACAAATAACACATTGCAGTTTCTCAATTTCTGCTGTAAATTATTGAGGTAAAACCATATTCTAAAAAATTCTCACTATATTTTCTTTTCTTAACGTTCTTCTCTACACAATCCATTGTCATGAAATGGTTTGCTAATGAAAATAATATATTACAATAGCTTTAATAATATAAAAGATGATACATGTGATACATGGCATAGTTTAGTCAATGCAGTTCATTAAAGTTTCCTATGATTTACCATTCTGTTTTTTGTTTTTGTTTTTTAAATACCTGTTACTATCACAAGGGGGCAGTATTTACATTAACCACAGCTGAATATAAAAAGACTGATCAGCATCCAGATTAAGTTCCCATGGTACAGATATATATATATATATTTGCAGTAGTTGCTGATTTTACAGTACATGATTTTACATTTACCCAGCAATTATAATTCATGAAGTGTCATTTTACTTCCAATACTGCTGCTTTCAACACAGTAGCTTCTTTCTTCACAGTAGCTGCTCTCTACACATGTGTGACTGGTCCGCATAAGTACATTATGGCACCAACTCTGTCTCATACACATGTATTTGTATGGGGTGTATGTGATGGGGTCGGCACAATGATGTCATCATGCCAGGTACTTGTATGTGGGCGTATCTGTATTTGGGTGTATCTGCATGTAGCTGGACCCGCCTGGAGACGATAAAAGAGCAGTGTCTTGGTTCCTAAAACCATTGGAAATATGTGTTTTCCGATGGTCTTAGGTGACCCCTGTGAAAGTGTCGTTCGACCCCCAAAGGGGTCGCAATCCACAGGTTGAGAACCGCTGCTTTAGGAAAATCTTGCTCCCTACCCTATGGGGTTTTCTGGTCTCAATATCTGTCCCACTATCCCTGGGACAAGCTGGGGACACAGAAATCCCATCAGATCATTTTACAAAGTCTGAGTTGTACAGTCTAATCCTGAATTCCACAGAATCATTCAGGATGGGCTTTACCTGTCCCTTTCAGAGTGTCTTAGCCAAGATGAGGTGCACATAGGCCTCCTCAGCCTTCTGAGTGATCCCATTAGGACGCTTGGACATTCCCACATTAACAACACACAATGCAATCTAATTACATAGAGAAAGGAAACATTTCTGTTTTTTCAAGAGAGAGTGGAAGGGAGGGAGAGAGAGACAGAGAGAGAGACATCGGTGTGAGAGAGACACATCAATTGGTTGTTTCCTGCACCACCCTGACTGGGGCTGGGGATCTTACCTGAAACCCAGGAATGTGCCCTTGACCTGAATTGAAACTTCAATCCTTCGGTCTAGAGGCTGATGCTCTAACTGCTGAGCCAAACAGGCCAGGGCAACATTTCTTTTTTTAAAACTTTTATTTACTGACTTTTAGAGAGAGAGAGGAGGGGGGGGGAGGGAGAGAGAGAGAGAGAGACATCAATTTGTTGTTCCACTTATTTATGAATTCATTGGTTGATTCTTGTATATGCCCTGTCCCGGGATCAAACCCGAAAACTTGGTACATCAGGAAGTCACTCTAACCAACTGAGCTACCTGCCAGGGTGAAATGAAACATTTCTAATTGTAACATGGCTTACTGAGATGCTCTTGCCAGGGATGGAGGTGGAACACTATTATCATGCAGATTTTTGTCAGTCTCTGTAAATTCCTTTTCCTATGCCTTGGAGCAGAAAAAACCAGACCCACAGGACCATCTACTGCTTAAAAGCCACCACTTGGCTACTTAAGATACCTTGCCAGAGCTTGAAAATTAAAGTTGTTCGTTCAGTTTTTACCTTGGGCTATATGTTAGTTTGCTAGGACTGCTATAACAAAGTGGCTTAAACAACAGGAATTTATTTCTCATAATTCTGGATGCCAGAATCTGAGGTCAAGGTGTCAGCGGGGCTGGTTTCTTCCGAAGCCTCTCTTGCTGTCTTGTAGACAGCTGTCTTCTCCCTGTGTCTTCACATCATCTTCCTTCTTTGTGTGTGTCCTAATCTCTTTTTTAAAGAACACCAGTTATATTGGATCAGTGTCTGCCCACCCTGACCTCATTTTAACTTAATTACCTCTTTAAAACACTATCCGCAAATGTGGCCACATTCGGAGATACCTGGGGTTAGGATTTCAATATATGAATTCGGGGGAGGGGGGGGACACATACAATTCAGCCTATAAGTGGGGACAAGATTAAATCCGTGAGCTGAGTATTTTTCAGCGAGTTGTGAAATCTTCGCCCTGTGAAGACAGGCAGCAGGAGGCGCTGTTATCCTTCAGGGGCACAGAAGGGTTGGAAAGGAAGCAGAACCGGAAACGGAATGTCTACACCAACAGCTAAGTCATCCCACAGCGTGCAGGATGAACCCCTGTTCTCACCGGCGACGGTCACTGAAAGTCTTCGTCAAGAACGCAGGAGGATTCCCCAGGACCTCTACCATCAACTTAAACTTGGATAACAAGCCCCCACCACCCTCTTTTATTTTATTTTTGCTGAAACAATGTTGCACATACTATCGCTTATTAATAAAAAGTTGTGAACAGAAACTGTTGTGATAAGACGTCTCAGGACAGACTGAGGCAGAAGCTCCGTGTCTTGGTAACTGTAGCCTGGGGCAATTGACCCAGATCATTCCGCAGACATTCCCTAAAGGCCTCCCAGGTGCCGGGTACTGTGCTAAGTTTGAGAGACACAAAGGTGAATAAGATCAGCTTCCTCCCCCCAGGAGTCTAGGAGGCTGACAGAAAGCCACAGGCATCTACTAGGGGCTGTAACAGGTTAGCGCAGGCTGCAGGCTGCTGCGGGAGTTCAGAGGCAAAGGAGGGGCAGTCAGGGAAACGTTCCCAGAGGAGGTGGTAATGACCCAGTGCGTCCTAAAGGAGAAAGAGAAGGCAACCAGATCAAGGGAGCTCGGGCTGCTTGGGGAGGAGAGGGTTCAGGTGGAGGTGGAGGTGAAGTAACCCTCCATAACAGGGGCCAGGAACACCTCACTCAGCAGGCTGTTGTGAAAATTAATGGTGAAAAGGTGTGTGTCTAAATTGCCCAGCCCAGCCCATAATAGGTGCTAACCAAATGTAGTTGAGGAGGTTCATCGACCTCTCAACCCTGGTGTTCCCTCCTCTAGTTTCCTCTTTTCAGTTACACTGAGCTCTGGTCATAACAATCTGTCCATGATCCGTGTGGGTTTAGAGTCTGGCAAAGATCATACTTTCTCCACTGTGTCAAAATGGCCTGTTTTGGTGCATCTGTTTTTAAAAATATGTTTTTTATTGATTTTAGAGAGAGGGAAGGAGAGGGAGGGAGAGAGAGAGAGAGAGAGAGAGACAGAGAGAGAGAGACATTGGTACCAGGCCTGGGGATGGAACCAAAACCTGGGTATGTGCCCTAACCAGGAATCTAATCGGTGACCTTTCAGTGCATGGTCAATGCTCAACAACTGAGCCACACTGGCCAGGGCTAGGCATCATAATTTCAGAGATTGTAAGGGAATTCGGCCACCCTCTTAACTTTTCCCCACAGCACATGGACTAGAAGGGAGTCCAGGATGCAAAGTAAAGCACAGCAAAAAGCGTTGAGTATGCCGGCGCATGCACTGAATTATTCTCTGCGTCTGCAGTTTCAATCACTGCAATTCGACTCTGTAATTAAAAATCACTAATGTCTCATGATGGCCCACAATCGGATTTGGGGCCCAAAGGACACGGTTGGGGCGCGCTGGTATGGGTGGAGACCCCACACGCAGAGATTCTGTGTTGGGAAACGGTGTCATTCCTTTAGGGCCATTCGCTAATAAAAATTCTTCTCATTTATATGCAGACATAATGAGGCAAAGGAACTGCTAATAAAAAAAAAATAGCAAGGGAAGATAAGCAAAAAAATCTCCAGATCACTTAGAGAGCCTCAGTAATGTACCTGCCCGCTTTCTTTTTCTGGGAAGATTTTGATCTCTGTCTGCATTGACGTAAATTACTTCGTAAAGCTGGAGTCAAAACTGGTTTTCAGTTTATTCCACCTCCATTTGACCCCCGTGGACACAGGAAGCCACACTGCGTTTCCTCAGACTTAAGCTGTGTATCAGCCCCCAAGAAACCAGGATTGTCGTTCCAATTGACTGTGACTCGGGGCTAACTGATCAGTGGTGGCGGAATCAGAAGTAGGCTCCGGGCGCAGCGGGCACCCGAGCGCCGGCCTGCTGGGCGCCTGCGCGCTAAGCCGGCCGGTCCTTGGCATCCGCGACACGTGCGAAGTGGCCAGAAGGAAGGAGATGGTGGAAGAAATCTAGTTCCATTCTCACCGTTGTCAGAAAAGGATTTTTCCTCCGGCCTCAGGAAGTTCTGTGTCCTGTGAAAGTAAATTAGGTAGAAAATTACTTTCTGACAAACTTGACTGAAGCTGTGAAAGTCATCCTGCCTAAGTTTGTAAAGTGATTGGAGCTGAAGGTTTTTTTTTTTTTTTTAATTCTTTGTTTCTCCTTTCCTTTTTAAAAAAAAACAGATGGCCCCGGGGGAAGAATAGGAATTCAGGGAGACTGAGTAATTCTCTGATTTTTGTCTGATTTTGATGGGAAGTTCTTATCTTCATACATGTGCCAATACCCAAGGCCCTCTTGGATTTTCTAGGCATTTTGGAAAGTATGTCAAATTTTCTGTTAGTTCATTGCCAATGTATCATGTTTATGGATTAAATAGGCTAGTTCTGGGGAATACAAACATCATATTTGAGCTGTTATATCTATGATTGTTTCTATTATCTATTGCCAAATAAGAAAGCACCCCGACACTTAGTGTCTTAGAACAACAATAAGTTATTTCCTTTAATTCTGTGGGTTGACCGGGCAGTTCTTCTGCCCCATGCAGTGCTGTCTGGAGTCACTCATGAGCTGCCTTTGGCTGGCAGCAGGGTCCATGAGAGCCTCTCACAGGTGGCTGGGGTCTGGGTGCTGACATAGGCTGGGGTTCCTCTGTTCTCCCCGACGGAGTCTGTTTGTCCACACGGGTCTCATCCTCCAGGACCTCTGTGCCACGAGCAGAATAGCCTGGGCTTCCTTACAATATGGCTGCTGGGTTCCAAGAACATGAACCCAGAGAGCCAGACCTCTGCATGTGCAAGGGATAGGCCAGAGCTGCACACTGTCACTCCCACAACATTCTGCTGGCCAGAGAAAGTGACAGAGTCAGCCCAGATTCAAGGGAAAGGGAAAGAGACTCCACTCTTGGGGGGGAAATCAGCATGCACAATTAGGATGGCGGATGGGGGTGTTTTTAGCCATCTTGGAGACATTTACCACAAGGGCACAGTGTATCCTGAGATGATGCATAAAAATTTATTCCAGGAAATTGAGGATCATCAGTATTGCTGAATGAACTCTGGATAAACTGATGATAATTAAGAATGATGAAAGCCACAGCTATTATTTATTAAGCACCTCCTTAATGTGTGCTGATAATGGTGTTAGGTACATAATCACTGTCTTCTGGAAAACCACTCTGAAAGGGTGGTACTGTTATATCCATCTCACATGTGGGGAAACAGGCTTAGAGACCCCGTAATGCAGGGGTTCCCAGCAACAAGTTGTAAAAGAAGCTGAATAGGTTTTCGTCCTTTGCTTTGCTACCTCCACTTCCCCCAAGCACCCCAACTCTCCAGAGTGTCCCACCTGGCTCATCACCAGCCTGGCTACATCCTTCAGACCCCACCTCCTTCCTCTTGCTGAAGGTCTCTTATGTTTAGACTCTTTCCAAGCCTGCTTTCTGCTCAGTGACAAAACGTACTAAAGGGTTTTTAATTAAATGTATTCCATCAGATACATAATTGCTTTAAGTTGTCAGCCTTGACTCATCTAGTTTAATAAAATCTTGTTCTTTAAAAGGCACTTAGCCAAAAAAGTTGAGAGAATTTTGAAGATTTTAGAAGGAAGCTTGCTGAATACCTGTTAAGACATTATAAATCTACATTAGTTTTAAAATGTTATATTAGTGCCAAAGTAGACAAATGGGACAGAACCAAGAGCTCAGGGTTGGTCTCCCACGTAGAACGGTTATTCCAGCAGGATGGAGCGTTAATCAACGGAGAAGGAATGCACTCTTCAAAGAATGCCTCTGGACAACCAGCCATTCATACAGGAAGGTACAAAATTAGATCCCTACTTCATAGCATACCCCAAATAAATTCCAGGCAGATTAAAGGCATACATGTGAAGAAAATATGTGGCTATATCTAGGAACTTACGTGTAGAAAAGGATTTCTTTTTTGTTTTGTTTTGTTTTGTTAATCCTCACCCAAGGATATTTTTCAATTGATTTTTAGATGGAGTAAAAGGGAGAGAGAGAAACATCAATGTGAGAGAGACACATAGATTGGTTGCCTCCCGCATGACCCTGACTAGGGCTGGGGATCGAACCTGCAACCCAGGTATATGCCCTTGACCAGAATCAAACCTGAGACCCTTTGGTATACAGGCTGATGCTCTAATTGCTGAGCCAAATAGGCCAGGGAGAAAAGATTTTCTTAAATAAGACAGTAACATTCAAACCACAGTGAAGAAAATTATTACTTTAAATGACATTAGAATTTACAGCTGCTGTGATACTGAATCAGATGCATAGACCCTATAAGCCAGAATTTGGGTTATGAGTCGATCTAGAGCAATTCTCATACACAGGCACGAGGGGAGACACAAAAGGGTGTTCATTGAAGCATTGCTTCTGATATAAAAACTTGGAAACAGCCTAATCATTCCTCAGTAGGGGAGCAGAAAAAGAAACTGTGGTTTATTCAAATAAGGTAATAGTATTTAGCAGTTAAAATGTATAAACTAGATTTATATGTAGCAACATAGATAAATCTCAAAATTATGGTGAGTGAAAAGCGTAAGTGCAAAAGGATATGTAGAAAATGATGCCTTTGATGAACAATTTTAGAAATGACATTGAACATTGTTATGTAGCTACCCACATATTCAGGCAAACATCAATATAAGCACAGGAGGATATACACCAACTTCAAAACAATGGGAAGGAAGATGGGTTATACATAGGGGACTCGTGTATCTTTCTGCTTTGTTTCTTAAAAAGAATCTGGATTACAAATGGTGAAATGTTGCCCTGGCTGGTTTGGCTCAGCAATTAGAACATTGGCCCACAGACCAAAGAGTCGTGGTTTTGATTCTGGTCAAGGGCACATACCTTGGTTACAGTTTGGTCCCCAGCCCTGGTCAGGTTGTGCAGGAGGCAACCAATTGATGTGTTTCTCTCCCATTGATGTTTCTCTCTCTCTCTCCCTCCCTCCCTCCCTCCCATTCTATCTGAAAAAATAAAAATGGAAAAACATCCTTGGGTGAAGATTAAAAAAAAGAAATGGTGAAATGTTAACATGTGTTAAATCTGGATAAGGGTATAACATGTACTTTTCTTAAATTACTTATTATATTTTTCTTATGTTTTAAAAAGTTAAGGGTTTTGCCTGGCTGGTGTGGCTCACTGGTTGAGCGTCGACCCATGCACTAAGAGGTCGCCAGTTCGATTCCCAGTCAGGGCACATGCCCAGGTTGTGGGCCTGATCCCCAGTTGGGGGTGTGCAGGAGGTGGCCAATCAATGTTCTCTCTCATCGATGTTTCTATCTCTCTCTCTCTTCCTCTCTCTCTAAAATCAATAAAGGCAAAATATTTTTTTAAAAAAAAGTTAAGGGTTTTACTACTCCTAAAGAATAATAGCAAGATGGCCTGCCAGCCTTTCATCCAAGGACAGTTTCCTTCAGGCTCCACCCTGGTCCAACCAAGGCCCAGCTGCTCTCCTGCTTTCCCTGACCCACTCTCCTCAGTTGCCTTTGGGGACGCCCTAGGCAACCAGACAGTGTGTCGAGCCCCTGCTGGGCTGGAGTCATTGATCCCAGCTACCCAAGCTCATTTCTATTGTTCCTTTCGCTCTTAGACATTTGAAAACCAGTAATGAATGATGATCATTTTGTTGAAGAAGGGGGAGGAAGACTAGAAAGTCTTACTCCTTGATAAAGCTTTATTTATTTATTTATTTTGGAGGCTGTGTTATCTACATTATTTCAGCAGCTTTGCCCCTGAAGCTTATAGAGAGAGCAGGTGTTTTTAGTCCCATGTGACTAATAATGAAATGGAGTTATGGAAGAGCTAAAAAACTTGGCCAGGACATCAAAATAATCTGTGAGGTGGCTGAAACCAGAACCTCATCTGAAGTCCCAGCCTAAGGCTCTTTACAGGGTAGGGCAAAAGTAGGTCTACAATTGCTTATGTGGAAAATAATACAATTATTAATAAATAATAATGCAAGAATAAACTTTGTGTTTTGCCTATTCATAACTGCAAACCTGCTTTGCCCCAACCTTTCTAATGAAAGGAGTGTGATGTGTAATACTGTGGGTCCCCATGGGGGCACTAAGATGGCTCCATCATCGTAGGGGACTGAAATGTGTCTCCCAAAATAAATATGTTTGACTCTGAACTCCCAGTACCTGCGAATGTGACCTTATTTAAAAATAAGATCTTTAAAGATGGAATCAAGTTGAGATGAGGTCATACTGGATTAAGGCGGGTCCTATATACAACGCCTGATGTCTTTTTTATTTTTATTTTTTTATTTATTTTTTTCATCCTCACCCGAGGACATTTTTCCATTTTTTGTTCAGGTAGAGTGGGAGGGAGAGAGAGGAACAGAGAGAGAGAGAGAAACATCAATGCGAAAGGAACACATCGAGTGGCTGCCACCCGCACAACCGACCAGGGCCGGGGACAAACTGCAACCGAGGCACGCTCCCTTAGCGGGAACCGAACCCGGGTCTCTCCGGACCGCAGGCCGACGCTCTAACCGCTGAACCAAACCGGCCAGGGCCAAGGCCTGATGTCTTTATAGGAGGAGAAGAGACCCAAAAACACACACAGGAGAGAAGGGCATGTGACGATGGAGGTAGACATCGCACTAATGAAGTTAGAGTCAGAGAACACCGAAGATTGTTGGGAGCTGCCAGAAGGTAGGAAACAGGTATGGGGTTCTCCAAAACTGGGAGAAAATTAATTTATGTTGTTTTAAGCCACTCAGTTCATGGTAATGTGTTGTGGCTGCCCTAGAAAACTAATACACTCACCAGGCTTGGGGTGATCCCGACGGTGGTGATGCCTCAGCTGAAAACTGAAGGGCTAGTATAGGGATGGTGTTGGCAGTGTGTTCAGCCCATCCAACGTGGCTTAAACCAATTGAGTTCATTTATTGTCACATAACAAGAGGTTCAGAAATAAGCAACCCAGGGCATATGTAGAGGACTCAGGACCTCCCCATATTTTCACTCTGCCAGTTCTAGCTTGTTGGCTTCTTTAAATATATTTTTTTCTTTATTGATTTTAGAGAGAGAGAGGAAGGGAGAAGGAGAGAGAGATAGAAACATTGATGAAAGAGACATCGATTGGCTGCCTCCTACATGACCCCCACTGGTGATTTAGCCTACAATCTGGGCATGTTCCCTGACCAGGAATCAAACCAGTGACCTCTTGGTGCATGGGTCGACGCTCAACCACTGAGCCACACCGGCCGGGCTCTTGTTGGCTTCTTTTGTCTTCATGCTTGTAGCTTCCTGGTCATAAGATGGCTGTAACCCACACTTCTGCATTCCAAACAGAAAGAGGAAGGAAGGAAAAAGGGAGAGTTCTTTCCAAAAATTGCCAGCTGACTTCTACAAAGACCTCAATGGCCAGAACTGGCTTACATTTTTATATGGCCATTCTAGCTGCAAGGAAGTGGAGTAGGTATTTGAATTTTCAGCTTTTCCATCTTCATAATAGAATTCAAATAAGAAGACATTGATAATTAGTGTTGAGTAAGCCATTATACAATACCTCTAAAGTACCATCATTTTAGATCAAATTTTAGGTCTGGAAACATATAACAAGAAAACAAAAATAGTAGAAGTCCAAACACATAAGAGTCTGGTTTCAGGCAATCTAGAACTGGTATGGAGGCTTCATAATCATTAAGAGAGCAGATGTCTTCCATATTTTTTCCCCTTCATCCTTAGTGTTAGCTTCTATCATCATTGTGGACTCATAGTCCAAAATGGCTGCTGATGTTCCAGACATCACCATTTCATTCCAGAAAACTGGAAGGATAAAGCAGGAAGGCAAAATAACATACCCTGTTCAACTGTCCTTCTTCTGAGGAGTCTTCCAGTCAATATCTTCCATTATATCTCATTGACCAGTATCAGAGGGGAAAAAGGTGAAAAATGTTGATTTTATTGAATAAAAGCAGAGCTGTCTCAGTAAGGAAGAAAAAGATAGATATTGGATAGGCAAGCAGTAAATTCTGCCTCATAGGGCAAATACGTTTAATCTCAAGTGGCAATTTTGGCTTATTTGTAGTGATTTCCTAGAGCACTGTGTTAAAAGACTCGGAGGCAGTGCTCTGGGTGCGGTGGGTAGAGTGCAGTGGTTGATTATGGGTCTGGATCATGGTCACGAGAGGGGGCATAATGATGTTTATGCATGTGTGTTGAATTTGCTATTCCTGGATAGGAGTATTTTAGCTAGTGAACGTGGGGGCTTAAGGGGGAAATGTCCTTATATTCCTTCCTCTCCCTTTGTAGTTTCCGTGCCTAATGTCTGGTGCCTTGTGGTTACCCTGCAACAACCAGCTGCTGAATGGCTTCCTCTTCCCTTGGAGAGTGGGAGACACTTATTTGATGGTGACGGGGTGACTGTGGGAAGGTGCACTTGTTTGCCAGCACTGCCATAACCAAAGGCCACAAACTGAGTTCCTGCATAGAGGAAACATATTGTCGCATGGTTCTGGAGGCTAGAAGTCTGGGATCGAGGTATCAGCAGGGCTGGTTCCCACTGAGAGCTATGAGGAAAGGCTCTGTTTCAGGTCCCTCTTTGTGGCTCGCAGAGTGTCATTTCCTCCCAGTCTGCACATGGCCTTCCCTCTGTGCCTGTGTCCAATTCTTCCTCTTTTTACAAGGACTCCAGACATACTGGACTAGGCCTCAGCCTAGTGACCCCATTTTAACTTTTAATTGTTGAAAGGCCCTGTCTCTAAATACAGGCTCGTTCAGAGGTATGGGGATTAGAACTTCAACACATGAATTCTGGGGGAGGGGAGGGAAAAGACTTTTCTGGAAGATGGGGGTCCCCTCTGACTGAACCCTGTTTTATCTGACCCTTTGCACTGCAAAATAGGGATGTCTGCCCGTGTGTGTGCAGAGAATGTAATAGGTACCAACTGAGGGAGGGTGATATGCAATGCAGGGCAATTTCCTTGGTGGCTGCGGCTGTGGCTGTAGCTATTCTGTCTTCCCTCATTATTACTATTTATCTATTCACTTATTTAAAAAAATACTCATCATGAGAATAATATAAGCACATGACTCAGGCTGGGTCAGTTACAATATACCATTCCCCCATCCTCAGAGATTGATCCTTATAGAGTCACACAGCTCAAGCTAAACCAACCAGAGACCATCCCTGGAAATTTTCAGCGACATCTAAAAGAGAGAAGTTCTCCTTCCTTTAGGAGCATTAAGCCAGAAGATTGTAAGCACAGAGCAGCCTGTGCTATGTCCCTTGCCATGTGGATAAATTCTACTGGCAATAAAATGAATGAAGGCAAAATGCAGAAAGGAGCAGAAAGAGATTGTAGAGTCCCTGGAGCATTTGAGTTCCTGAATATAGGCATCCCTAAGACCAGCTATCTCCTCATCTCTTCCATGACTATAGAAGCCAATACGTCTCCTAGCTTAGGATGGAGAAGTTGGGCATCTGTCACTGGCAGTCAAAAGAATCTACATAACTCCCCAAATAGATGCAATATAAACGCTTTCAGCGAACTTTCTAATTAATGGGATAACGAATCACAGAGCAAACACAAAGATTTCTAAATTAGTTTCTTGGGGACTCTTTTAATTTATGGTCCCCCAATTTTTATTTTGTTTTAAAAAAATTATTGAATTTATAGGGGTGACATTGGTTAATAAAATTACTTAGGTTTCAGATGTACAATTTTATAATATATCATCTGTATTTTGTATTGTGTGTTCACCACTCAAAGTCAAGTCTCCTTCCATCATCATTATCCCCTCTTTACTCTCTTCTACTCCTCCTCACTCCCCCTTCCTTCTGGTAACCACCATACTATTGTCTGTGGCTGTGAGGTTTTTTCTTCTTTTTTTCTTAATACCTTCACCATTTTTACCCAGCCACCCAACCCCTCTCCCCTCTGACACCCCTCAGTCTATTCTCTTTATCTATGAGTCTGCTCCTATTTTGTTTGTTAGTTTATTTTGTTCATTAGATTTCATATATAAGTGAAATCATATGGTGCTTGTCTTTCTCTGAGTGGCTTATTTCATTTAGTATAATATTCTCCAGGTCCATCCATGCTGTTGCAAAAGGTAAGATTGCCTTACTTTTTAAGGCTGAGTAGTATTCCATTGTGTAAATGCACCACAGCTTTTTTATCCACTCATCTACTGATGGATACTTGGGCTGCTCACATCTTGGCTATTGTAAATAATGCTGCAATGAACATAGGCATGCATATATTTTTTTTGAATTAGTATTTCAGGTTTCTTTGTATATATTCCCGGAAGTGAAATTGCTGTGTTATAAGGCAGTTCCATTTTTAATATCTTGAGGAAACTCCATACTGTTTTCCACAGTGTCTGTATCAATCTGCATTCCCAACCAACAGTGCATGGGGTTCCCTTTTTTTTGGTACGTGCCCCTAGCGGGAACCAAACCCAGGACTCTCTGGCTGCAGGCTGATGCTCTAACCACTGAGCCAAACCAGCCAAGGCATGGGGTTCCCTTTTCTCCACATCCTTGCCAACACCTGTTGTTTGTTGATTAATTGATGGTAGCCATTCTGACAGGTGTGAGGTGATATCTCATAGTGGTTTAAATTTGCATTTCTCTGATGATTAGTGACATTGAGCATCTTTCATATGTCTATTGGCCATCTATATGTTGTCTTTGGAAAAATGTCTGTTCATGTCCTTTGCCCATTTTTAGATTGGATTGTTTGTTTGTTTGTTTTTTTGGTGTTAAGTTGTATAAGTTCTTTATAAATTTTGGATATTAGCTCATCAGATGTTTCATTGGCAAATATGTTGTCCCATTCAGTGAGCTGTCTTTTCATTTTGTTGATGTTTTCCTTTGCTGTGCAAAAACTTTTTAGTTTTATGTAGTCCATTTGTTTATTTATTTATTTTTATTTCCCTTGCCTGAGGAGATATATCAGAAAATATTGCTACAAGAAATGTCCAAGATATTACTGCCTCTGTTTTCTAGGATTTTTATGATTTTGAGTCTTACATTTAAGTCTTTAATCCATTTTGTGTTTATTCTTGTGCATGGTGTAAGAAGGTGGTCTAGTTTCATGTTTTTGTGTGTATCTGTCCAATTTCCCCCACCCCATTTATTGAAGAGGCTGTTTTTACCCCATTGTATGTTCTTGCCTCCTTTGTCAAATACTAATTGACCGTAAAGGCATGGGTTTATTTCTGGGCTCTTTATTCAGTTCCATTGATCTCTGTGTCTGTTTTATGTCAGTTTGGGTTCCCCAATTTTTATCAAGCCTGTTTAGAGCACTAGCTAGCCTACAGCTAATGGCTGATGGTTCTCAGGAGAATATACCATATCCTTCATTGAGAAGATGTGTTAGGGAACAGAATATGGGAAAAAAATACTATGTAAGTGCCATTTAAATATTTCTCTTTAAAGTAGCTTTAGAGCTTTGAACCTTATTTTCTATGCAGATGTGACATTCCTTTGATGGGCTTCTAACAGAGTCCAACTCATGACTTCCCTTTTTGCTTTCAACTATATGATATTTAAAACACTATCAGGCATTTACGTGTGAGGGCTGGTTTTTAGATATGATGCTCACATTATATTGTAAGTGAGGCACATATATCTAAATTAGCACACGTATCTCTGCTCCAAACAGTATTTATAAGAAAACCTTCATATTGTTATAAAACATACAAATTCCATTCTGGTGAGGCAGTGACATTGCTAATAGCAAAGAACAGTGGCCTGACAAGTCTGTTTTCTCACAGGAGCTATGTAGAAACACTTGCCATTGCGGCTTTGTTTGTCCTTTAAAGTTAATGAATTGCATGATCTAATAATAACTAATTGTACCTTCTTTCTGTCATGAAGCTCTTAAAGCACTTCACAATCAATTAGCAGCTCAGGGATGTCATCATGATGGGACATTTTGCAGTATGAATGTATTCAGAGTTAATGCAGAGTTGACTTGACTCCTAAGTAGCTTGGGGGGTGGGGCTGGATTGCAAGCCTAACAGCCAGGCTTTGAAGTTTATAAGGAAAGCCTTCAATGTCTCACCAGCTTGCTGGCAAGTTTTCTTGGTCCCTTGCTTTTATTTTTCACATATTGCTTTTCCCATTACTTAAGCACTGTCCATTAAATCCAGTGCTGGAGCTGAGGTTTGGTGTTTCTACTTTTCTAAGTTGCATCGCTACATTGTTGTTCCTGATTGGATAAGCTAAATGTGTGTACCCAACTGAAGCAAAGTCCAATACTGCATAATTATTCAGCGTACTTGCTTGGCACAGGCCAGCAAGCCGGGTGATTTCCGTCAGAAGAGATTTTAGGTGAGGTCGTGCTAGAAACCATTCAAAATTTATGGACCAAATCTAAGCATTCAAATGCCACTAACCTTGAAGAGCTGTTGAAGCCCTATATAATTAACTATTTGCTGATAACAGTGGGTGACCTGAAAGATGATAAAATGACATGGTACAGTTTCTCTAAAACCTTGAGATGTAGACACCGCTTGAGACTTTTTTATTTTACATGGTATGTTTATCTGAATCACTCACAATCCAAATTTAAATAGCTCTTTATGAATCCTCCTAAGGGGACTTTTAAGGTAGCTTGAAAAACTTTTATATAATTTACTTTGGGAAGCTCTAAACCCGACTGGAAACTGAGTGTTCTCTCTTATTTGGTAGTTTAAATCAGGGAGGACCCTAGGAGTGTAGACACCCTAGAAGGTGTCCCAGGCTGTGATGGACTATTTAGCCCTTTTCTCTTAGCTAACCCCTGCCTTCAAGTGACAGAAAAGTCATGCTTTAGCAAACAGTAACAGTCTGGTAGGCTGAATAACAGTCCCCACCCAACATATCCTCATATCCTTATCTTCTACCTTACATGGCAAACACACACACACACACACACACACACACACACACACACACACACACTTTGCAGATAGGATTAAATTTAGGATTTTGAGATGGTGAGAATATCCTAGATTATCTGGGTAGGGGGTAAATGCGATTATTTGCATCCTTATAAGAGAGAGGCCGAGGAAGATTTGACACAGATAAGAAGACAAAATGGTCACATGGGCAGAGATTAGTGATGCAACCACAAGCCAAGGAATACCAGCAGCCAAGAGAAGCTGGAGAGGCCAGAAATGAATCTTCCTGAGAGCCCTGGAGGGCAGGGCCCTGACAACACCTTGATTTTGGACAGAGCCTCCAGAACTGTACGAATGAATTTCTGCTGTTTTAAGCCACTGAGCTGTGGTGATTGGGCATAGCAGTCCTAGGAAACAAAGACACACAGTGAGGTACAGTGATATAAGGAGACAGCTGTGCCGGGATGTGCCTCTGGTCAGGAGGTCTCGAGAATGCAACCATGGTTCATAGCTGGGCTCCAAAAAGATAGCCCGAGATAGATTGTTTTGGTCCAATAATGTTAATTGCTAAAGAAAATAAGGTGCCCAACTTGGAATATACCCCACATTGCAGCATGTACAATCTGATTCTCCACTCTGCTGGAGTGGGTAGGTGTGTGTGTGTGTGTGTGTGTGTGTGTGTGTGTGTGCGCGCGCGCGCACGCAAAAATGTTAGTTGTTAATGGTCTGTGGGGACATGTATTTAATTTGGTTTTTCTTTATCTCAGCCTTTTTGCCTTTATCTAATGAAACTTTATTCTGAGAGCTATTTTCTCTTTCAGTTAACTCCCTGTCCCTCTCTCTTTAGCCATCTTCTTAGAATTTTTGATCTGGCAGGGAGGGATAGGCAGAGAAAAAATAAATCCATAGCATAAAAAATTGATAAATCATACAGTATGTTAAAGAATAATTAATGATCAGGGCAAAAATAAAAAGTAGAGCAGAGGATTTGAAATTAAACAAGACAAAGGGAATTTCTAGTCATCCTGATCATAAACTATTCCAAAAGGTAGTGGCTTAAAACAATTTATGATTGCCTTCCATAGGACTGTGCTTCACTGGGGCTCAGCTAGTTGGCTTTCACTTGGGTTTCTCATGTGCTTGGGGAAAGATATTAGCCAGGGTTTTTGTCTGGGTTGGAGGTCCAAGATGGCTCACGCACACAGCCAGCAGTTGAAGCTTAGCGGAGGTTATTGACCAAAGTGCTGACAGGTGAAGTCTATGTTATTTGGGCATCACAGCTGGGTTCTGAGTGTTCTGTCAGTGATCATTCTGAGAGCTAGTATTCTAAGAAAACAAGGAGGAAGTTACAAAGCTTTTTTTTTTTTTTTTTTTTTTTTTTTACTTAACCTGGAAGTTCTAGATTTGTCCCATCTGATACATTCTATTGGTTACAAATAAGTAACAGACCAGCTCATATTCAAGAGGCCAAGGCTACATTGAGGGTCATCTTTAGTAACTGTCTATCAAAATAAGTTGTTGCAATTTTAAGTAGGGTAATTAGGACTACTGAGAAGTTTGTATTTTTTTCCAACTTAAAAAATTTCTATTTTTCAATTATAGTTGACATACATTATTACATTAGTTTCAACTGCACAACCAAGTGATTAGACATATAACTTACTAAGGGATCATCCCAATAAATCTTGTACCCATCTGACACCATACATAGTTATTACAATATTATTGACTATCTTCTCTATGCTGTACTTTATATCCCTGTGACTATTCTGTAACTACCAGTTTGTAGTTCTTAATCCTTTCACCTTTTTTTTTTTTTTTACCTGTCCCCTAACCTCCTTCCCATCCGTTAACTATCAAAATGTTCTCTGTATCTATGAATCTGTTTCTATTCTGCTTATTTATTTTGGTTTTTATATTCAATTGTTGATAGATATATATGTATTGCCCTTTTATTCATATTTTTTATCTTTTTCCCCATTGTTCTTCTTAAAGAAGACCCTTTAACATTTCATGTAACACTGGTTTAGTGGTGATAAACTCCTTTAGCTTTTTGTTGTCTGAGAAGCTCTTTTATCTGTCCTTCGATTCTAAAAGATAGCTTTGCTGGGCAGAGTAATCTTGGAGATACACACACACACACACACACACACACACACACACACACACATATACATATGTAATTTTTTATCACTTTGACTATTTTTTGCTAATTCCTTCTCGCTTGTTTCTGTTTCTGTTGAGAAATCAGCTGACAGTCTTATGAGAGCTCCCTTGCAGGTAACTAACTGCTTCTTTCTTGTGCTTTTAAGACTCTCTCTTTGGCCCTGGCCAGTTTAGCTGAGCAGTTAGAGCGTAGGCCAGCGGTCCAGAGAGACCCGGGTTTGGTTCCTGCTAAGGACATGTCCACAGTTGCAGTTTGTCCCCAGCCCTGGTTGGGTTGCGTGGGTGGCAGCCACTTGAAGTGTTTCTTTCACGTCGATGTTTCTCTCTCTCTAAAAAACAAACAAAAAGAAACAAACAAACAAAAAAACAGACTCTCTCTTTGTCTTTAACCTTTGCCATTTTAATTATGAAGTGTCTTGGTGTGGGCCACCATGGATTCATCTTGTTTGGGACTCTCTATGCTTCCTGGACTTGTATGTCTATTTCTTTCACCAGGTTGGGGAAGTTTTCCATCATTATTTTTTTCAAATAGGTTTTCAATTCTTTGCTATCTCTCTTCTCCTTCTGGCACCTCCATGATGTGAATATTTGTATGCCTGAAGTTGTCCCAGAGGCTCCTTATACTATCATTATTTCTTAAAATTCTTTTTTCTTTTTGCTATTCTGATTGGGTGTTTTTTGCTCCCCTGTGTTCCAAATCTCTGATTGGATTCTTTGCTCCATCTATTCTACTGTTGATTCCCTGTATTGTATTCTTCATTTCAGTTAATGTATTCTTCATTTCTAACTGGTTCATTTTTATGCTTTTTGGTTCCATTTTTATGTTTTCTATCTCTTTGTTGAAGTTCTCACTAAGTTCATTGAGCATCCTTATAACCAGTGTTTTGAATTCTGCATCTGATAGATTTCTTGTCTCCCTTTTGTTTAGTTCTTCTTTTGAAGTTTTGTTCTGTTCTTTTGTTTGGGACATATTTCTTTGTCTTCTCATTTTGGCAGCCTCTCTGTGTTTGTTTCTATGTATTAGGTAGAGCTGCTATGTCTCCTGGGCTTGGTATAGTGGCCTTATTTAGTAGGTGTCCTGCAGGGTCCATTAACACAGTCTCCCATTCTCCCTAGTTGGCCACTCCACTTGTGCCCCCCTACCCCCCGTGTGGGCTGTGAATTCCCTCCTATTATAATTGATCCTTGACTGCTATTGACACACAGATGGGAGGGATTTATCCCCAGGCTGACCAGCTGCAAAGACTGTGGAGGATCAGCTGTGCAAGGGCCTACTCCACGAAGCAGGACTTACTTCACTGAGGCTCTGGTACCCATTGAGTCTGCTCCTTATGTGTGTCACTTGTGGAGGTGTGTGGGTGGTGCTTCGATGTGGTCTGAAGCTGCCCACCAGGTGTGCTGGCTCTGGGGTCTCCCTGGAAGTGCAAGTCAAGTTCAGCCGCCACCTCTGTTCCGCCTGGAGCCACCAGGCAGGAGCTACAAAGAGATCTGCAGATGGCTGCTACTTGTGTTGGGCTTGGGGGTGCCCAGGAGAGGCCCAGCTGCTAATCAAGGCCAGCTGCCACCAGGGCCAGGCCTAGGACCATTTCGTGAGAGGTATTGAGCATGCTGAAGCCAGATGCTGATTGTTTGAGAGATTTTAGGAAAGTATGAAGCATTAGCCAAAACAAGCTGTTCATATGAAAAAGCCACTGGGAACAACATTGGGTGGACAGGAAAGTTGGTGGGGCAGAGCCTCAGGGAATCACCAGGGTGGGCGAACAGTGAGAGCCAGGTTGATAGAGACTCACATCTGGCACCCTCCTGCCGGCTCTCTGGGGGTAGGGCTCAGAAAAGGAACAGTGGCCTCTGCCAGCATTCTGTCTAGGAGAAAGATGCCCCTCCAGCTGTCTCCCTGATGTCAGACACTTCAGTTCCTCCACATATGCCCCTGGTGCCTTTCAAGCTGCTGCCCCAGCACTGGAGCTCAGAGGAGTGTCTGAGTAAGTCTGTGTGTGGGCCTTAAAGAGCAACTGCCTGGGACCCCAGCAGCTCTGTTTCCCTCCGCCTCAATCCCTGCTGGTTTTTACAACCATAAGTTATGGGGACTTCTCTTCCTGGCACTGGAACACTGAGTGGGGGGCCTGGCATGGGGCTGGGACCCCTCATTCCTCTGTGGGGAACTCTGCAGCCAAGATATCCCTCCCAATTTTTTTAATCCTTCCCCAAGTATATTTTTCCATTGATTTTCAGATAGAGTAGAAGGAAAGGAGGGAGGGAGGGAGGGAGGGAGAGAGAGAGAGAGAGAGAGAGAGAGACAGACAGACACTGATGTGAGAGAGACACATCGATTGGTTGCTTCCTGCACGACCCTGACCAGGGCCAGGGATCAAACCTGCAACCGAGGTATGTGCCCTTGACTGGGTGGGAATCGAACCCATGACTCTTTGGTCTGTGGGTCAACACTCCAACCTCTGAGCTAAACCAATATTTAACTGCTACATGTGGGTATGGGACCAGCCAGTTCTACATCTCTGCCCTTTCTACCAGTCTCCATGTGGCTTCTTCTTTATATCCTTAATTGTAAGACTTCTATTCAGGTGAATTTCAGGCAGTTCTGAATGATGCTTATTCTGTAGTTTAGTTGTAATTTTGACATGGTTGTGGGAGGATTTGCATACCATACTTACCTACTCCTCCACTTTGACTAGAGGCCTCACTTAACTCTCTTCTTGGTAGAAGACTTTTTACAGGATGGCCCCTCAAGTTGTACATCTGAATTATAAACATTTTTGAAACCCAGCATTTTTTTGGTCCTTCCAGGCAAAAAGCAAAGTCTGACATGCCGAGGGCTTTGCTAGTGGGGTGGACTCCTCTCCTTGGGCTGAGAAGTGTGTGACCGCGGGTCAGCTGGAAGAGTGAGCCTGGCGGGCCCAGAGAGGGAGTCCTGGGCTATGCCTGGGCTACGCGAGTGTGGATATGAAATGACGTATCTATTGCATAGGGGCTCTCCCATCTGACAAGAAACCCTCCCCCCCACTCCCCCCCCAGGAAACACTGGGTGTGCTGCTTACCAGTAGGGGCTGGAGGAAATTCAGCTGAACAGAACAAAGTGGTTCTGAGGACAAAATGGTTCGATCAAATGAAAAGTGATTTCAGAGCTGACATCAGCCTGACATTAACAACCAGGTTCTTATTATTCTCTGCTTTTGAACCTCAGTGGGAGAACTTGCCTACCTTTGATTCTGTAAGCACAATGCTTCATGTTTAAAGATTAAAGCAGCTTTCTGTCTTGTTAGAAAAAAATGTCACATGGGAATGGGTTTCACAGTCAGAAGCTGGGCTCGGTGAAGGATGTCACTCTGCAGCACAGCACAATTATCTCCCCTTTCATGAATATCAAAGAAGTCCACGATTAATTCTCTCCATTAGGAGCCCCATCTCCCACTACTGCTATGTTTAGGATTGAAACAATATAATCTGATTACCACTGTGTCCTGTGCAGTGCAAAATGTGAAATGTAAGAATTTTTTTTTTTAACATCTTGTCACTCCAGGTGAGGTGATACTTTGAAAGTGGAATTAGAAACAATGCAATGGTAATTAAAGACAGGTGTCTTCTCTGGGACTAAAACATGGCCAACAGTGCCAACATTTTGATTGACACTACGTAATTAAAAATTGCTTTAAGTGGTTACTAAATATAACCATTTACAAAAAGTGGACAGAGAAAGATAATTTTAATATAGAAACGTTAAAAAAGTTAGACACATTTGGAATATGTGTAAAACACCTAATTATACTTTTAAAATTAAATCTCTAGGATGCACTAAAATGCTTATGTTGCTGGAGAAATGAGTGGGTCAAATTTCTCTGTCACTAGTGGGAGTGGAGTTCTTGCAATATCTTGAGAAAATAAATATTCTAAGACTTGCACAGGAGAATGAGCGATTTAAAAAAATAGACAACAATGCTTGGGGGTGCAGGTGGGATAGGGAGGAGGGTGTCTGGAAGGGGGAAAGGAGAAACATCTGTAATGAAAATAAATTAATAAAAAAAATAAAAAAAATACATTTTCATTGTTTTTTTAGAGAGAGAGTAAGGGAAAGAGAGATGAAATATTGATGTGAGAAACATCGATTGGCTGTCTCCTGCACACCCCCTACTGGGGATCGAGTCCACACCTGGGCATGTGCCCAGACTGAGAACTGAACTGGGACCTCTCAGTCCATGGAACGATGCTCAGTTCACTGAGGCACACTGGCTGGGCAGAATGAGTGATTTTTATTGGTGTGAAATTGCATTCCTCAGTTTGCAAAGTCCCAATTCCCTTAAGCTAGTCCTGGAAGACATGCAGCTGTGGGTTCAGTAGAGCTAGAAGCAGGGCCAGTGTCCAGAGTTTCCATTTCATGGTGGAGTTGAGTCTGGCAGAGCATCAGGCTAGATTCAGTCTATCAGTCCATCATGTGGGTCTCACTTGGCCATGAGCCATGTGGATGAATGCAGGGGAGCATGCTGCCTGCAACAGGAGTCCCAAGAGAGCAAGAAGGCCAAGAGCCTAGAGAGCAAGAGAGGGAAATTCCTTTATTCAGGAGTTAAGTATCTTAGATTTGGTGCCCCTGCAGTGGCCACACCTATTCTGGCCAATTATCTATTTCCAGGTGTGATTGACAGCTAAACATCTTCCCACATTACCCAGATGTTTCATTTCTCGTTTCCTTCCTCACCCAGAGAGGAAGGGAAAGAAAGATAGAAACATCAGTTGGCTGCCTCCTACACTCTCCCTACTGGGGTTCAAGCCCACAATCTGGGCATGTGCCCTGACTGGGAATCAAACCAGTGACCTCTTGGTGTATGGGGTGATGTTCAACCAACTAAGTCACACTGGCCAGGGCATTAAACATTTTAATTATTAGTTCTAATGTATATAAAATATACCTCAATTAAAAGTTTAAATTATTGGTTAATTCGAGTACATTATTTTGGTGGGGGAGGAGGGAACGTCTAAGGGAGGGGAAGGTGACAGCACAATATGTTTCTCCCTGCTCCCTGGGCAACACTCACATAAAGGCTCATTTGTCTGCAAAACCACCTGAGTGGCAATGTCACTAGGGAGTTACCAAATGCAGAAAAAGCTTGTTTAAAATACTTGGGTGGGGCAAATAAGTTGATTTAATATATTTATTTATTATGAGTTTAAATATATTTATGAGTTTAAAATACTTGACACAATTCTTTTAGTGTTAGTTTTATTTATTTTCACTGGACACTCTGCCTTTGATGGTCAAGCCCAAGGCCAACTGGTTATGTATATCCAAGCCCACAGCTGGGAAAAGGCACCGAGGGAATTAGAGAGCACACATGCCGGTCCAGCAGGTCCTCCAGGGTCCCTTAGGCAACTGGTCATTTTCTCACTTGCAGTGCCGCAGACCCTGTTAACGATCCATATAACCAGCCCTGCACTGTCTTCTTTGTTAATTTAGAACTTAAAACTTACCCGAAGACAATTGAACAGGCATAGACACTCGTGATTAGCATTATTAATCCTCCCTATAAAGAAACAGGGCCCTTCAAGAGCATACAATGGAGTAAACACAGCCTCTTTAATAAATGGTGTTGGGAAAATTGAACAGCTACATGCAAAAAAATGAAACTAGACAATCAACTTACACCATACACAAGAATAATCTCAAAATGAATAAAAAACTTAAATGTGACCCGTGAATCCATAAAAATCCTAGAAGAAAATGTAGGAAACAAAATTTCTGACATCATACGCAGCACAATTTTCACTGATACATCACCTAAGGCAAGAGAAACAAAGGAAAAAAATGAACACATGGGACTACATCAAACTAAAAAGCTTCTGCACAGCAAAAGATACAATCATCAAAATGGCAACCCGCTGTATGGGAGAGCATAATTGCCAATGATACATCAAATAAGGGGTTAATTTTCAAAATATATAGAGTACTCATACAACTGAACAAAAGGAAGACAAAGAACCCAATTAAAAAAGGGCAGAGGAGCTAAATACACACCTCTCCAAGCAGGACATACAAATGACCAAGAGACATATGAAGAAATGCTCAACGTCACTAATCATCTGAGAGATACAAATTAAAACAACTATGAGGTATCACCTCACACCTGCCAGAATGGCTGCCATCAACAAATCATCAAATAACAAGTGCGGGCGAGGGTGTGGAGAAAAGGGGACTCTAGTACACTGCTGGTGGGAATGCAGACTGGTGCAGCCACTATGGAAAACAATATGGTGTTACCTCAGAATATTAAAAATTGAATTGCCATTTGATCCAATGATCCCACTTCTAGGAATATATCCTAAGAAGCCGGAAACACCAATCAGAAAGAATATATGTACCCCATGTTCATAGCAGCACTATTTACAATAGCTAAGATCTGGAAACAGCCCAAGTGTCCATCAGTAGATGAATGGATGCAAAAGGTGTGGTACATATACACAATGGATTACTATGCAGCTGTAAGAAAGAAAGATCTCTTATCCTTTGAGATTACATGAAGGGAGCTGGAAAGTATTATCCTACGCGAAACAAGCCAAGCAGAGAAAGACAAATATCACATGATCTCACTTATTTGTGGAATATAATGAACATAACAGCCTGAGGAATGGGGTAGTCCAAGAGACATGGAAGTAGGGTACAGACTGACAACCCTCAGAAGAGGGGGTGGTTGGGGGAGGGAAGAGATAAACCACAGAACTTATATGCATGTATGCATAACCAATAAACATGGATAACAAAGCTGGGTACGGGCTGGGGGTGATGGGGAGGAGGGTATCAATGGGGAAAAAAAAAGGAGAAACATCTGTAACAAAAATAAATTAATAAAAAATTAAATTAAAAAAAAAGAAACAGGGCCCTTTAAAGTGTCAGGGTGAGCCCTGCCGGTTTTCTCAGTGGTTAGAGCGTTGGCCCATGGACCGGAGAGTTCTGCGTTTGGTTCCTGCTAAGGGCATGTACCTTGGTTGCAGTTAGTCCCTGGTCCTGGTTGGGGTCGTGTGGGTGGCAACCACTCGATATGTCTCTCTCACATTGATGTTTCTCTCTCTTTCTTCCTTTTCCCCTCCTATTCTGTCTGAAGATGAATGCAAAAAAAAAAAAAAAAAAATGGCCTCAGGTGAGGATAAAAATAAATAAATAAATAAATAAATAAATAAATAAATAAATAAAGTGTCAGGGTGAGCTTATTTAAAAAGTCTGAACAGCTTAAGATAAACATATTACTAAATGTTTAGCAGCCCCCTCACATCCCTTCCTTCTACTGTGAACTGCTTTGTTCCATTGGAGAGGACAAGACCTTCATTCTCACTGGAGCAATGTGGGCTGTTTGTTAGGACTTGGTTCCATCCTGACTTTAAGACCAACTATGTGACAATTCAGATTACTGTTCACAAGGTGCTCGCTGTCTTTTTCAGCATTAGCAGTGAATTCTGTTGTCTCATCAAGGAGCCCAGTCACCCATGGGGAACAAAAGTGTAGACCATAAACCCTACTTCAGGGAGCACTGAGTCTGCTTGGGAACATCATACACACACATAGTGCTTATTAGCCATGGAAGGAAAGAAGGGAGGGAGGAAGAAAGGGAAGGAGGCAGGCAGGCAGGCAGGCAGGCAGGCAAGGAAGGAAGGGAGGGAGGGAGGAAGGAAGGAAGGAAGGAAGGAAAGAATAAGTTTGAAATAAAACTCATTGCTCTGTATGCATGAACAGTGGACATGGACAACAATCTGGGGAAGGGGCAGGGAGGGAAGGGGGAGGGGGGAATCAGTGGGGGAAAAAAGGAGAATCATTTGTAACAAAAATTAATCAATAAAAAGACAAACAAAAAAAAAACTCATTGCTCTTCATGTGATCTCTATTCATTATTTTTATTTCCCTGGCCCTGGTTGGGTTGTGTGGGTGGTATTTATTTTATTTTTTTTGTTAATCCTCACCCAAGGATATTTTTTCATGAATTTAAAAATATATATATCTTTTCCGTATTGATTTTAGAGAGAGAGATAGAAACATTCATGAGAGAACATTGATTGGCCGCCTCCTGCATGCCCCCCACCTGGAATTTGGCCCACAACCTGGGCATTGAACCGGTGACCTCTTGGTGCATGGGTTGACACTCAACCAGTGAGCTACACTGGCTGGGCCCCATAAATTTTTAGATAGAGTGGAAGGGAGGGATGAGGGGGGAGAGAGAGGAACATCATTGTGAAAGAGACACATCAATTGGTTGCCTTCTGCATGACCCTAACCAGGGCTGGGGGTCGAACCTGCAACCAAGGTATATGCCCTTGACCGGGAATCAAACCTGAGACCCTTTGGTCTGAGGCTCTAACTGCTGAGCCAAACTGACCAGGGCTCCCTGTTCATTATTTTTTAAATTGAATTACTTAAGATCATATTATTAGAGGTTAGTGCTTAATTTTTAAAATGAACAACTCATTAGCTATAAGAAACAATATTTAAAAGAGCATTTAATAGTAATGAGGGTACAGAACATCACAGTATCAATATCTCAAATCTTATTTTGCTTATAAAAAAACAGCTTTTGTTATAAGCAAAAAAGACTTTTTCCCTTAAAAAACTGTACTTTTCACCATGTTCTCATCCTTATTGCTTGTAATAGTAGATAGTAACATTATTGCAGATTCCATGAATCTTTGAATTTCTGAGGAGAAAAAAAAAAAGGAAAGAAGTGTTCTCACTTCTCCACAGACCCAGGAGGCGGGGCCAACAGCTCAGGGGAGGTTGCATTTACTACACAGTATCTGGAATGGAGACTGGCCACAGTAGTCTCTTATCTGTGGTTTCCATATCTGCAGTTTCAGTTATCTGCTGTCCAAAAATATTAACTGAAACATTCCAGAAATAAACAATTCATAAGTTTTGAATTGTGTGCCATTCTGAGCAGCATAATAAAATCTCAGGTGTCTCGCTCCTTCTGGCCCAGGATGCGAATTATCCCTTTGTCCAGCATCTCCATACTGTATATTCTCCTGACCCTTAATCATGGAGTAGCCACCATCTAGGTTATCAGATGACTGTTGAGGTATCACAGTGCTTGTGTTCAAATCACCCTTATTTTACCTAACAATGAATGGCCCCAAAGCACTGGAGTAGTGGTGCTGGCAATTTGGATATGCCAAAGAGAAGCTGTAGAGTGCTTCCTTTAAGTGAAAAGGTATGTGTGTATAGGAAAAACCATAGTACATATAGGGCTCAGGACTATCTGAGGTTTCAGGCATCCACTGGGGGTCTTGGAACCTATCCCCTGGGGATAAGGGAGGCTACTGTACATTCACCGTTTTCGTTAGTAGTTCGCTAACTCTGTTGAATGTAAAAGGTGCTGAACTCCAGCAGACCCAGCAGAAAAGGAGAGCTACTGATCTACTTGAAAGCATTTGATTGAAATACAATTCCTTAATACACTTTAAAAAAATATTTTCAAATTTACAGAAAAAGGGCAAGAGTAGTACAAAGAACTCCCTTATAGCTTTCATTCCATTCCCTAATCCCCAATTCCCTAACGTGATATTAACATTTTACCACAATTGGCTTGCCATTCTCTCTTTGTGTATGTGTGTGTGTGTGTGTGTGTGTATATATATATATATATATATATATATATATATATATATATATAATTGGCTTGCCATTCTCTCTCTCTCTCTCTCTCTCTCTCTCTCTCTCTCTCTCTCTATATATATATATATATATATATATATATATTTATACATACAGGTGTTTTGGAACCTTTAAGAATAAGTTGCAAATATGATTCCTCATTACTCCCTAATACTTCAATGTATATATCCTAAAAAGAAAAACATTGTCCTCAAAGCCCATTCACATTTCTCTGATAGTCCTAATAATGTCCTTTATAGTTCCAGGGTCAAACCCAGGACCACATGTTGCATGTAGTTGTCTTGTCTCTTTAGTCTCCTTGAATCGGGAACAGTTCCAGTGGTGTACTGCTAAACTGGCTCACTGGAAGAAGAAGAAAAAAGCCCTGATTTGTAGTGGTTGCCAATTTTTATGGTGTAAATATTTCCATTCTGGCCAATTTCATGATACCCACTTGACATCATGATCACTGAACTACAGAGTTAGGAAGAAATGCATACAATTGATTTTCTAGACTGAGTGAGCCAATACCAGACTACCTTGGTCTTTTCTTCTATTTCATGACCACAGTATGATTTTTTTAAGAGACCAGGTGAGCCCAGGCCTGGTTTGGTTCAGCGGTTAGAGCATCCGCCTGCGGTCCAGAGAGACCTGGGTTCGGTTCCCGCTAAGGGAACGTACCTCGGTTGCAGTTTGTCCCCGGTCCTGGTTGGGTTGTGCGGGCGGCAACCTCTCGATGTGTCCCTTTCACATCGATGTTTCTCTCTCTCTCCCTCCCACTCTATCTGAACAAAAAATGGAAAAATGTCCTCAGGTGAGGATAAAAAAAAAAATAGTCCAGGCGAGTCACTTTGTAGAATGTCTTTCATTTTTGGTTTGTTTGATACTTTCTCATATTAAGGTTCAGTTTATCCACTTTAGGGCAGAAATGCCACAGAAGTGATGCTGTGTTTTTCTCGGTGCATCATATCAGAAGTCCCATTACCAGAGGTAATAAAAGAGGTGTGACATTCTTTTATCATGCTGTAAGATAGTGTCTCACTAGTTTTCTCCACTGTAAAGATAAATTGTAAGTATTTTATACCTTACTAAATTAATTATTGAGCATTTTATGCAGTGATACTTTGAGACTTCTTAAATATCTAGTTCCTCCTTAAACATTTACTTGCTAGTTTTAGCATCTATGGGTGATTCTTGCCTGAATCAATTACTCTTATTATGATTGCAAAATAGTAATTATTTAGTTCCATCAAGCCTTTACAATTATTAGTTGTCATTGTACTATCAGGTGGATCTTTCTTTTTTCCCTGATTTCCTTACTTATATTAGTATGGACTCATGGATCCCTGCTTTATTCACTGGGTTTTCATTTGCTACCCTCACTATTTATTTTGATGCTGAAACATTGCATATTTGGTCAGATTGAGCCTCTTCAAGATGGTGCCTATGTTCTTTGGACAGATTCTGATTGTTCTTGGACCAATTTCCTACTTTATGTCACCATATATTTTAGGTGTATCTTGTACTTTCCCTGCATCAGCTCTGGAACTGGTGATTTTCCGAGGAGGCTTGGTTCCTTTGAACAGAGAATGGTATTTAGCAAACAATATATGGGTAGTATATGTGCTTAGTCTACTGGACTTTCATTGCTTCTTGGCCTTCTCAGGGCTAGGAAATATATGTATGTACGTGCACACATATACACACAAGCATTCTCCACCCCAAACTTCATCTCAGCGCTTGCTTCATTGGAGAACCCAATCCACAACACACACACACACACACACACACACACACACACACCTGTTTCTAAATTTATAAATATACAATTTTGAATTGATACTTTGATTTCTAACTAACCACCATGGATTTCTTCTAGTCTTCTCCTCTCCCATAATCATCAGTGTATTTACTTCTTTTCTCCATCCAGCTCCACATGTAAGCAGTCTCCTGAACAGAACATCTCTTCCTCCCCAGCTCTACCAGCCCAACCATGTTGGACCTACTGACCTCACTGGCTGTGTTAGCTGAATCCTCAGCACTGAACAAGGAGAAGGGAAGTCCCATTCATTTTATAGGAGGTTTTGAAACTTTATGTAAATAATACATTTTATTTGGTTTGAATGTACACTTCAACAGTATATGAGGTTTGTTTCCTTTTTACTGGTGACTAAGGTCTATTAAAAATGAAATTCTGTATTATAGTTTCATCTTCTGTCAAATGGAGAGAGTTTTCAGAATCAGCATTCTGGCACATATGATAGAAAAGAAATGTCAAGAGAAGGCCCTAATTAGAAAGTTGCACAGTAAAAATAGCAACCATTTCCAACTGAGAAATAAAAGTCTTTGCACAAGATGGGGAGTTTGAACTGACTTCTCTAGGGCGTATGGGATGTGGATAAATGCCTCAGAAATGGATTAGGGAAACAGAAAGATGAGACATAGTGTTAATGAATAGGTCGAGTGGGTAAGAGCAGGAATATCAAGGGGAAGTGAGCTGATCAATTTGACAGAAGAGAAAGATTTATGTAGAGGGAATGAGGAAGAGAAACCTGGAAAGTTAGCTCGTGGAGGATCCTGACCATACTTCTGATTTTATTTTGTAGATAAGGGAGAGCTGCTGTTTATTTTTTTAGCATAATAATAAAGATGAGTCTAGCAGTGGTGGTCAAGGTGCATTGGAGGGAGAATGTTAGGCCGTTGCTGCGATGGGCTGAGTGCTGATGATAGGGCACTGGTGGATCCATCAGAGTTCAATCAGAGAAGCAAACCCATGATGAGAACTATGGAATATGGATTTAGGAATAGAACTTAACTATAATGAGAGAAGCTGTGGAAGTAAAGGTCTGGAAAAGAGAGTTGGAAGGTCAGAGAAAAGTCACTAGTTAGTCCTAAACTAGGCATGGGTGGGAAAGTTGAAGATTGAGGGGAATCTGGAGGAGAGGTATATGTAGCTTCCAGGGTGGGATCACAAAGGAAAGGTGGTAGAAAAGTTTGTGGGAAATTGTCAACCCTGTGTAGCTCCCGTTCCTGTTGGTCTGCAGCCAGGCATCTGGTAGTGGGTCTGGGCTACCATTAGTCATCAAGGCCAACAGTTTTGAAGGAGAGCTAAACATCGAAAAGGGCAGGGCAAAGGCAGCTGAGGTAAGAAAAAACCCACCTGCATTTCTGCATCAATCTGTCACCACTTCTAATCACTGTGACCTTCAGAGGATAATGACTGCTAATTCATTCCGCCTTCCAAAACTTGCACACCTTCTTTGTGTTACTCTAGATCCTCTGGGAAGAAACAGAAAAAATGGGATTTGCTTTGCAAGAGACTTTTTAAGGGAAACATCTGTGAAGGAAAATGGAGAGAGAGCCAGGGTAAGAGAGAGGCTGAGAAAGCTATCAGACCATGATGCAGGTATGAACCTGGGTGAAAAAGAGAGGGAATGAAGGAAGGTTGGGTGGATCAGTGTCATTCTAGGAGAGTTCAGCAAAGCCACTGGGGTGTCCTCAAGCCAAACCGGAGGACTGTCCATCAGCGGTATCTCCCATCTCCTAGGTGTGAGCTTACCTTAGTATCCCTGCCACGCTTAGCATGCTTAGTCATTGGCTGAGAGTTACCCATGGCAAGTGTGACCTGCGTACTTATGTGGTGATGGATTTCAAAGTACAGCAGCTGGGGCCAGTCAACTGCACTTCTGTAGCTGGAAATCTAAGATTCTTATTCTCTTGACCACCACATTCTTCTCTTGATCAAGTCTTCCTTGGGACCATATAGGTAATGGATTAAATTTCAGCTTGACCAAATTGGCACAGTATAAACCACTACAGGTGGCAATAATGGAGATAAGCAGAGAACTTTGGAAATGCTTCATGAAGGTAGAAAATGATGGGATTTAGTGATTGGATGAATAAAGGGGGAAAATAGAAGGATAAGACCAAGATGTATCTCATCTAGGCTGCTGGATATCCTTACGAGAGAGAGAGAGAAGGAAGTTAGAAGCAAAAGCCTTCTGGAGGGAAGATGATAAATCCAGTTTTAGACATGTTGCAAATAGAACTTTCTAACAAGCAGCTGGAAACACTAGACTGGCTCTTGGGCAGAAGCTCAGGTGGAAAGATTTGATGGCTGTGCCAGTAGAATGATGTATGGAAGGTGTGAGAATAGGTGGATATTGAGAGTCTGCAGAAAGAGAAGAGAATTTAGTCCAGGATTATGTTAATATCTGGGGGACCTGAAGAGGAAAGAGACAAAAGGATCATTCAGAGACAGAAAGAGATCTGAGAATCATGATCACAGAGTGCCACCAAGGCCAGAGAACCTTAAGGAGGAAAACACCAGCGATGTCAGTGCCCCAGAGAGGCCAAGAGGTTGAAGACACACCACAGATGCCACTAGATTCAGGATTAGAAGGGCACGTGTGCTTTTTCACAGTGCAATCTCCAGTGAGAGGTAGAGAGGAAAGCAGACATCGGGACACTAAGAATGAGTGGCAGGTTTAAAATGTCGGCCAGTGGACCACTTTGACCAGCATCAAGAACAAGTGAAAAGCCTGGTGGAGTGGCTCAGTTGGTTGAGCATCATCCCATGAACTGAAAGGTTGCTAGTTTGATTCCTGGTTTGGGCATATGCCTGGGTTGTTGACTCAATCCCCAGTAGGGGGCATGCAGGAGGCAGCTGATCCATGTTTCTCTCTCGCATTGATTTTCCTCTCTCCCTCTCCCTCTGAAATCAATGTTTAAAAATCAATAAAAACATATTTTTAAAAAAAGAACAAGTGAAAGTTTTTTAAGGAGGCAGATTTGAGCAGACTTATATACCAGGAAGGAAGAGCCAGTAAAAAAATGGAGAGACTGACAATATTAGAAAGAACAAAATCCTGAAAGAGCCTAGAAGAGGTGGAATCAAGAGCTCAGAGGAAGGAGTGGTTAGTGTTAGAAAGAAGACAAATGTGTTCTTTTCACAACTACACACCCATCTCCTGGCCCCTTCTATAGAGAGCCTGCACATTATCCTTAGTCTGATTAACACCATGCATTTTACTACCAACAATACCTCATATACCAATCATACATTCACACACTAAAAATATAAGGCACTTCACTTTTTACATAGCATTTGCTTATTAAAAACTCCACTGCCTGGAGCAATTAATAAAGAGAAATATCTTGCAACTCACTGGAGAAGGATCATCCATAGATGTCAGTGTTCTGGTATTTTATTCCTACATTAAATTTAGACATGGGGGCTTGTTAAACTGGCTTTTTATTTGAGGATTTGTGGAGTTAGCATATTCTGAATGTCTTCGGCAAGATAATTTAGGTAAGAAAGTTTGTGCATATCTTTCATGCAGGTGACAACATTCCAATGAAGTATTTCACAGAGTGCAGAACACAGTTATTAATAAAGCAACACCCTCAACAGTCATGCATATTTCTTTTTTATAACAAGCATCTTGGTAAGGGCAGGACAGCAGAGTGAATATCCTGCCACATTGAAATTCATGAAGTACAATCCATTTTATGCAATGCACATATAAAGACTTTCTGCTCTACTCTTTCTAAATTGCTGTCTCTATCCTTATGACTTAGGGATTTGGGAAATATTCTCCTGGTAATAATACTTTAAAATGCATCTCTCCTGCAGTATAGCCATTATGTCTATTGAACTACATAAGAAAGTCTTACAATATAGCCTGCCTTATCTCTATAAGGATAATTATCTGTGGAGGATGCTGTGAGTTGGGGTAGTAGGGGGAAATGACTAATGGCTCTGGTGGAGAACTGGCCTGAGACTCAGCATCTTTATAAGAGCAACTGGGAGTACATGCTGTCAAAATACATCAGGCAAATCAAAAGATTAGGATCCCTCTCCTTTTGTATGATTAAAAGGAGAAATGAATAAAGTGCATACTTGGCATTGCTCTGGCTCGCTCTCTCTCTGGGCTGCTCTGCTGAACCTTGCTTATTGAAACTAACCAGGGAGAGGAAGTGTCTGCTTTATGGAACATTTTCAAAGAGATGCAATTTCAGTACTCCGAAGTACAAATAGCAGCTCAAAGCAGGCAGGAATTTTGCCAGGTGGGTGTTCTGGGAGGGCCAGTGTCATGACTAGAGCTGGCAATGATTTGTAAATAGCACAGGGACTATGTATGCAGTGATACTTGGAAGGCGCTGTCTACACATTTTTTTTTTTTTAACTTTTCAATCTTCAGTATTTTTCTTGCAACTTTGTTTACTCCAATTAGTAAACTTTCAGAAATAACCTTTAGTAGTGTCGCTGTTTCATGAGTTCGAATTGAGTGGAACTTTAGTAAAAGAATTGTGTGTGTGTGTGTGTGTGTGTGTGTGTGTGTTTTAAGCCATTTTATTTTTAACCAAGGAAAGCAAAAAAGAAAACACCAATTTATAGGCCACAATGTCATATTGGTTCTGAGGATGGGGATAAGGACATCATTTCAAAGGAAGTGAATGGATATTGTTAGAATATATGCCATGTTCCAAAAACTGAATTAAGTGATTTTGTACTAGAAGCCAGGATTTCTAAATCCCAGTCTAGAAACTCTTGTAATCTAACCTTCTAATCACACAGTTTTTGAAATACCAAAAAATGCTCCCACAAAAGATACAGAACGGCTTGGGATTAGCCCTTGAGATAGAAGAATAATCGAGGGGTCACTAAGGGAGCAGACTCAACTAGCTGAAACAAAAAAGATGACCTGGAATAAAGCCAAAAGTAAATAAATAAAATCTGCCCCTTTCAAAACAAAAACAAACAAGAAGACTCTGAAGAAAAATCACATACTGAGCAAGTAAAACAGATGGCCTCAAATCAGAAAAAAACTCATGCACTTTTCTTGTAATAAAGCCTCAGGATTCTTCACTCAGAATCGCTTTACCCTTATGTCGGACACAGTTTTAACTGGCTTGAATGACTGGTTTCTTAGCCAGCTGAAGATTAGAAGCAACCTGTCCCATTAAGGTGCTAGTAGTAGCAGCTGCAATTGCTAATAGAAGGAGGACACATAGTCTACCAAGTCTAGCGGACATCCAAACTCAGTGCCTGCTAACCCAGAGTCTCTGGTAGAAAGTGCTTCAATAATCTCCAAGATTGTTTCTATATTACAACATAGAAAAATATGACTCTGAGTAGTCAAGCAAAGATTAATTTATGTCCAGTGGACTCATGCTAAGGTGGGAAAAATACCAAAAGGTTTGGAATAGAGTTTCTGCTACCTTTAAATTTTACTGATAAGGGATATTTCATTTGTGGCAAAGCCAGACAAACAATGTTTTCTTTTACTTGTTCATTATTTTACTCAATCACTTACTTGTTTATTATTTTTAGCCATCCAGCAAAATTTGATGTGGCCAAAGTGTTACTATATTTAAATAAGAAAGAAATACTCTAGTTTCAGATGGCCTGATTAATACGAAATTACTTATACAGGTCTAGAAAAACTTGGGATCTGACTACAACCTGGGGAAATGTTTCTCTGATGAAAGGGGAATGAAGAATTTTTGGAGCGTTAATGAGAACCAAACCACAACTCAAGGCAGTTCCTTTGAAAAGAGTTTGTAAGTGGACGAATGCTCCTTGTCATTAGCATAGATCTTGTGTATATAAATGGAGAAAAATCACTGAGGCGATGTTACATATTCAAAAGAATAAAAGGAACAGGGAGACAAGAAGAAGAAGAAAAAGGAAGAAAACAAGGTTAAAACAAGAGGATGAGGCCCCCACTTGAAAGCAATGCAAGTACTTATCAAGCTACTTCTAAGCTCAGGATGAAATAAACGCAATTGCATCAAAATAATGCACCAAACCAGGAGGCACGGAAGACCAGCTTGAAATATGTCCTAGGGCAAAGTTTAATTTTGCTTGAAAACTCTCCTTTAAAGTTCAGTTCCATATATGCATTCTGTTGTGTTTAGTTAATCTATCAGGCATTTACTGAGCCTTACAATATGGCATTCCTGCTCCCGCTATGCAGTCTATTACAACTGTCCCTTACTAAGTAGTTCCAAAAATCTTTGGACACACACACACACACACACACACACACACACAGAGAAAGAGAGAGAGAGAGAGAGAGAGAGAGAGAGAGAGAGATTCATTACTCTTTCTTTTCCTAAATACTGAAAACCAGAGAAGACAAATCTTACACAACCAAGAGCAATTATAATAAAACTGGTTCAACAATATTATGAAATTGGCTAACCTGATCATCTTTGTCTTCTGGAAGTGCCCTTCCTGTAACATCATTTAATTTCCACATTTCTTGAGCACTTACTAGCTGTTAGATTCTAGAAACCTATTCTCAGACAATATTTTGGTATCAGTTATTTATGTACATTGACTTAAGTACCAGGTTTGGTTCTGGTCTTTCACCAAGTAAACAGGTAGATGTATTTATAGTCCATGAGCATAAGTCAATATGCAGCCTTTCCCAGAGTGTCTGCTTTTATGTTTTCTCAAATTGCACAATAAAATGCTTTGAACGATCTCTCTATCCTTTTCTGTTATATAACTAGGCCTGAGAAATAAACTGACAAAAGGTAGGCTAATATACCTTTAATATATATTTTTGTTGATTTTAGAGGGAGGGAGAGAGAGAAACATTGTTTGCTGCCTTCCTGCATGCCTCCTACTGGGGATCGAGCCTGAAACATGGGCAGCAACATGAGCATGTGCCCTGATAAGAATCGAAACCATGACCTCTCCAGGCATGGGATGATGCTCAACCAACTGAGCCACACCAGCCATGGCATATATACATATATTTTTTTAATCCTCACTTGAGGATATGTTTTTATTGATGTTAGAGAGAGAGAGAGAGAGAGAGAGAGAGAGAGAGAGAAAGAGAGAGAAACATTGATGTGAAAGACACTGTTGCCTCTCTTAAATATCCCAACCAGGGATTGAACTCCCAACCTGGATATTTGCCCTGAACAGGAATCAAACCCACGACCCTTTGGTGCATGGGGCAATGCTCCAGCCAATTGAGCCACACCACCCAGAGCAAGGCTTATACATTTTTATTTGATGTTAACATGTACACATTTGCACTCACAGAAAGGAAATGAAGACCCAAAGAAGCAGTTATACCTGGGGGCTCATACCATTTTAACAAAGGATAATACATTTAAAGAGAAGTGACAAGACAAAGGAAAAGGGTTAGGGGCTTCTGGGGCAGTAAATTGAGGGAAGGTCAATATATGGGGAAAACGAATGAAAGCTAAGGGTTACTTTAATAAGGTTTGTTTGTGCAGACTCATCTTGGTAGTGACTTTCTGTGTCCAATGATAAGGGCTGTTCTCCTATTGGTACTGGGGAAAGGAGGGGCACACCTTCAAAAAGGGAAATTTTTAATCTGCTTTTAGGCAGAAGGGGGAGAGAACAGAACTCTGTGTTTGCTGCTTTTTAACTGCCTTTATCTCAAAATAATCCTTATCACCCCTGAAGGGTGATTCTTATCCCCTTCATTACCTTATTAAGTGCCCTTGGGCAGCAGGCACTCTGGCTGGGACTGGGGTGTTGGGCATGCAGACGGGTGGATGTGGAGCACTTCCCCGTCTGGGTGAAGGACTTAGGAAGGTGGAGGCTTTGGAGGGCTTTCCTCCTGGAACAAGTTACTGCTCATCTGCACAGCACACTCGCCAGGTTTTGCGATGGCTTCATCTAGGCCAGTGAGCATGCCTTCTTATTTTAATCAGGTGTTCATTTGCGCTTCTACTCATCGAACTCCTTTTTTCCAGCCAGTGTTATGCTCTTTCCTCTTCCTTCTACTCTCCTGTCTTCCCCACAACCTGCCCCTGACCTGGCGGAGCAGATGTCCCTGGGCTGTGAGCTTTCTTGATGACCGGTGCAGGTGGAAAGAGGGCCTTGGAGACACTGCGTCTGCACTCCTCAGTCTATAGTCCAGTGACCCTGGGCAAGTTACTTGGTTTCCTAAACTTTAGTTTCTTCAGCTATAAAGGGGCACTAGTGACATATTCAAATGTCTCTGTGAGAATTATATGTATGTGAAACTTTCAAATAATAACTAGTATTTACTGAGCACTTGTAAAATGCCCAGCACTTTTCTCAATACCTGACATGTATTTACCTTCGTAAATCATTAAAAAACAACTGTATAAAGTAGAAACCATTATCATCATCCTCCTTTTATGGATGAAAGATGAAAGATGGCGGGGGGGTGGGGGTGGGGAGGTAGAGATGCTTGAGGTCAATGGCTGTTTAGGTGCTAGAGCTGGGTGTGGGATCCAGTCTGTTAGCTTCCAGAGCGCTGGTTGGTACCCACTCTCCCATTGGCATCAGCACAGGTGAATCTCTGAGTTCCCTGATGCCTGCTTCTCAGCTCCTGTCCCACCAGTCAACAGTCCTCTCTGCCGACCCCTACTGGACACCAACATAACAGCACCAGTATTCCCTTTGAGAGCGGAAGGCTCACTTCATTAAAGCTTCTGGCTCTGCCACTCTCTCTGTCCTATTGCACCACAGAAACAGTTGCCAGTCTGCAGAAAGGCCCCCAAATCTCTGGAAAATAAAATCTAAAGTGCACAGTGGCCTGGCACTCAGATCCTCTGTTCCAATTCTGACCCAACCCACAGAGTAGCCACTTACACGCAGCAAAACTGGTTTGGTGAGTGGTTTCCAGGCTCCAGGTTTGTTATCTCCTGATAGCTGTTCTCAAGTGTTTGAAGGCCCGTGGAGGGGAGGCGCAAGTCATTTTCTCTGTATAGAACAAGGAGAAGAAACCACAGGAGGCAAATTTTGACTCAACATAAAGAAGACTTTTTTTTTTTTTTTTAAGGAATTAAGCTTGTTTCCATTTGTAGAGTGGGCTAGTCTCTTAGAAGGATGAGTTCTCTGTCTGTGGAATTGTTCAGGAAGGAGGACTTCTTTTCAAGGGCACTGGAGTGTCTGGTAAGAGCTCCATGGACTTTGAAATCAAACTGAGTTTGAAGCCCTGCGACACCATAACCATGTGCACTGGGCAAGTTACTTGATCTTGCTGCATTTCTTTATGTAAGAAATGGAGTAAGGGCTGGGGAGAGGGTTAAATGATATGATGTATGAACAGCACCTTGATTGGTGCCCACGCTTAGAGGGCACTCAACGAATGGTGTTTATTTACTTTAATTGACACTCACAAAGGCCTTACTGTGTGTCCAGCACTGTTCCAAGTACTTTGCAGACATTGACTCATTAATTCTCATCAGAACCTCATGAGGTAGTCCTGTTACTGTAACTGGGTGGGATACTGGATGCAGGGATTTCCAGAGCTTTCTGACTCTGATTCTGAGACTGGGCTCCTGTGATAACAGTGCTGATGACAGCCCCAGATGACAGGTCCTGGTGAATGAACTGAGGCTGACGGACTGTGACTGTTAGTCACCAACTTTCCTGAACCTAAGGGTTGGGCGTCTAGATGAATGCATTCTCAAGTCTCATTCAACTCAGGGCCCATGAAAATACCCCCTAATCAAGCGTTTTTCTCCCTTTCAGACATGTCCATTAACAGATTCTTCCATTATCCTTAAAAGCATGCTCTGGCTGCCTGGAAAATGCTCTCCTCTTCCTCTTCCTCCTCCTCCACCTCCTCCTTTTCCTCCTCCTCTTTCCTCTCCTCCTTCTTCTCGCAATTAATTGCTACCATGTATTTAATACTTATTAATGCCAAGATCCATGTTAAATTATACATATATATACACATATTCATACATTTATATATTTATACACATGTATTTGAGCAGGAGAGTGACAGAATTCAGTTATGTTTTGGTAAATTATTAAATATAGGTCCAGCCTGATCTGATTCAGGCCCTTGCTTATTTACATAGCTACTTTAGTGTGCCTGGGATCTCTGTGTGTGAACCTCTGCTACGGCTCAGTAAATATCAGACTGAGGTTTTCCATGACAACAACTTCTCATTACTTAAAAGAAAAAAAATGCTTTAAAATGAAAGGTGGTAAAAACAAGACTGAGGTAAAGGACAAGGAGATCAGAAGACAGAAAATGAACATGGCATGTAAAGAACCAGTAAGGCCACGAGAGACCAGGGCAGCACAAGCTGGTAATTATGTATTAAGACTGTATCTACATTTTTCATAAGCTAACATTTTGGACGACAGATTTTCTGTGAGTAAATGCATACTTTTGTTATTGTTGTTCTACAGTTGTTTTTTTTAAAACCACAGGAACACAGCCCTTTAAAAAGAAGAAACAAAAAGAAAATCATTCCTTCTTTTATTCATGTAATTATTCAATAATTATGTATTAAATTTTTATTATGGCTAGTTTGGGGTTCCATAATACGAGAGAATTTGGAAAACTTTAAAAACAAACAATTGGTAAAGGGGTAAAGAAAGTTGGTTGTTTGTTCAAGAAGAAAAATTGGAAATTCATTAATCAATACCTTTAATTATATGAGAGGTTATTACAAACAATAATGTTCAATTATTTTCCTTTGACAGGCAGAAAGAAAAATAAGGAAAAACTAGTTTCACCAACAGCAAGAGGAGTTTAGAGCCTATGATGGAACCTCATTGAAGAATTACGAGTCCATGTGACTGGGCTGTGTTAGCAAAGGGCATGGCTTGTGCATGCCTACAAGGTAAGAAGCTTCTGGACGGAGACTTGACTTTGGGTGGTGAACGCACAATATAGTGTACAGATAATGTGTTGAAGAATTATGCACCTGAAACCTATAATTTTGAGACCAGAGAGCAAGAGCTATCAATTGAGTGGATCGACTCCAAATATTTTCCCACATTCATGCACCACTTTATTCAATAACTTTCAATATCAGAAGACAGTCTGATTGACCAAACTTTGGTTATGAGCCTACTCTTTAGCCAGGGTGGGCAAGGCACCTTCCTTGATGGATAATATTACCAAGTCTACACACAATGATGTAGAGAGGCTATTTAAAACATATAAAATGAGGAGGAGGAAAAATGGCGGCAGAGTGAACGTAAACTACACAGACTGTCTCCCAGAACCAAACTGGAATTACAACTATAACACAGACAAATTGATGGGAAAAAGCAACAGAAAAGCAGCTTGCGAGGACCATAGAACCAGGGACACTGACTTCATCTCGGTAGGCTTGCGAAGGCGCGAGACGGAGGCTGGGAGCCCATGGTCAGCAGCTCAGCAGCAGCCTTAGCTGGGAGCAGCACCCTCGGGTTACACTCCCAGGCGACTCCACAGCGCAGAGCCGGACAGAGGCTAAAACAGCCACAGCCACTCATCATGGGCTCTGGCAGAGGGAGCGCAGACTGGACTGGAACTGTGTCGGGACACTCGGGATTTGGAGGGCACTCAGAGCTTTTGCTGAGTGCAGCCACGCAGGATGGTGGCCATATTGCTCCATCCCAGCCCCTCCCTCGGAGATCCAACCCCACCCTGTGGGCCATTGAAGTGCTAATTGAGGCTCATTAACAACCAGCATCTGCCCCACCCTCGTGAAATCCTCTTGTGCTGAGCACCTGAGGGAGTTTTACAATCAACTGTCAACCCAAAACTCATCAAGTAACCTTGACTGCTAGCCTCCAGGCACAAAGCTAGAGGATAACAGTAACTTTCCTGGGCTGGCAACTTTAACCAGGAAAGTAAGACTTGACAGTGGTGTTTAATGTGGGTCCTCCCTCGCTCATCTAAACCCAGGAGAGGGAGCCATAAACAGCAGAACACCAACACCCACAGGGAAAACTTGACAGGCTCCAAAGCCCACAGTGATAGCCAAAATGGTGAAACACAGAAACAGAAGCCAAATGAAAGAGCAAGAGACCTCCACTGAAGATGAAATCAATGTGGAGCAATTAGGCATGTTAACAGAGCTAGAATTCAGAGCCATGATCTTGAGGAAACTGAACAGCATGAGTAAGGACATAGAGACACTGAAAATAAGCCAATTGGAAATTAAAAACTATCAAGAAGAGATAAAAAATGACATATCAGAAATGAAAAACACATTGGAAGGTTTAAAAAGCAGAGTACAGGAAGCTGAGGACCGGATCAGTGAATGAGAAGACAGGGTAGAAAAAAATCAACCAATCAGAAAAACAAAAGGAAAAACTATTAAAAAACAGGAAGACAGCTCAAGAGAACTGTGGGACAACTGGAAATGTAATAATATTCGCATCATAGGAGTCCCCGAAGAAGAAGAAAATGAGCAAGGGATAGAGAATATATTCAAAAAAATAGTGACAGAAAACTTCCCTAATATGGTGAAGGAAGAAGGCATTCAAGTTCAAGAAGCACAGAGAGTCCCAAGTAAGAAGAACCCAAACAGGCCCACACCAAGACACATAGTAATTAAAATGCCACAAATTAAAGACAAAGAGAGAATCCTAAAAGCAGCAAGAGATAAGCAACAGGTTACCTACAAAGGAAACCCCATAAGGCTCTCAGCTGACTTCTCACAAGAAACACTACAGGCCAGAAGGGAATGGCATGAAGTAATCAAAGTCATGAAAAACAAGAATCTGAATCCAAGACTACTCTACCCAGCAAGGCTATCATTCAAAAGAGAAGGTCAAATAAAGAGCTTCCCAGACAAAAAAAGGCTAAGGGAATACATTAGCACCAAACCAGCACTGCAAGAAATGTTAAAAGGACTGCTGTAATTAGCAGTAGAAATGGGAAGAAAAAATAGAACCACAATAAACAAAAATGGCAATAAACAAGTACATATCAATAATCACCTTAAATGTAAATGGATTGAATGCTCCCATAAAAAGACACAGAGTAGCTGATTGGATAAGAAAGCATGACTCACTATATGTTGTTTACAAGAGACACCTCACAACAAAAGACTCACATAGGTTGAAAGTGAAGGGATGGAAAAAATTTTTCCAAGCAAATGGAAAGCAAAAAAAAGCTGGGGTAGCAATTCTCATATCTGATAAAATAGATTTCAAAATGAAGACCATAACTAGAGACAAAGAAGGCCACTACATAATATTGAAAGGATCTATCCAACAGGAAGATATAACCTGGATAAACATACATGCACCCAATATAGGAGCGCCAAAATATATTAAAAATCTTCTGGAGGACTTCCAAGGAGAAATAGACAACAGTACAATCATAGCAGGGAACTTCAACACCCCGTTGACGGCACTGGATAGATCCTCTCGGCAAAAAATTAGCAAGGAAACAGAGACTCTAAATGAAGCACTAGACCAAATGGATTTAATAGATATCTACAGAGAATTACACCCAAAAACTACAGAATACACATTCTTCTCAAGTGCACATGGGACATTCTCAAAGATAGACCACATGATAGGACACAAACTAAATCTCTACAAGTTCAAGAAGATTGAAATCATATCAAACATATTCTTAGATCACAATGGCATGAAACTAGAAATCAATTGCAACAAGAACTTGCAAAGACATTTCAACACATGGAGGCTAAATAGCATGTTATTAAACAATGAATGGGTCACCGAGGAGATCAAGGAAGAAATCAAAAACTTCCTGGAAACCAATGAAAATGAACACACAACATCACAAAATCTATGGGATGCAGCGAAAGCAGTTCTGAGAGGGAAGTTCATAGCACTACAGGCCTACCTGAAAAAAACAAGAAAAATTTCTAATTGACTGTCTAACCTCACAACTTAAAGAATTAGAAAGCAAGCAAAAAGAAAACCCCAGAGCAAGTAGAAGGAAGGAAATAGTAAAGATCAGAGCAGAAATAAATGACATAGAGACCAATAAAAACAATTCAAAGGATCATGAAACAAAGAGCTGGTTTTTCGAAAAGATAAACAAGATTGATGGACCCTTAGCTAGACTCACCAAGAAACAAAGAGAGAGAACCCAAATACACAAAATCAGAAATGAAAGAGGAGAAGTAACAACCAATACCACGGAAATAAAAAAGATCATTAACAACTACTATGAACAACTATATGGCAACAAATTTGACAATCTAAGTGAAATGGACAAATTTCTAGAAACACACAGTGTCCCAAAACTGGACCTGGAAGAGATAGAAAACTTGAACAGACCAATAACAACTAAGGAAATTGAAGGGGTAATCAAGACTCTCCCAACAAACAAGCGCCCAGGCCCAGATGGCTTCACAGGGGAGTTTTACCGAACATTCAAAAAAGAACTAACACCCATTCTCCTCAAACTATTTCAAAAAAATCAAGAAGAAAGAAGACTTCCAAACACGTTCTATGAGGCCAACAGAATTCTAATTCCAAAACCAGAAAAAAACACTACGAAGAAAGAAAACTACAGGCCAATATCCCTGATGAACGTAGACGCCAATATCCTGAAGAAAATATTAGCTAATCGGATCCAGAAATACATCAAAAAAATTATTCACCATGACCAAGTGGGATTCATTCCAGGGATGCAAGGTTGGTACAATATTCGCAAATCAATAAATGTGATACACCACATAAACAAAATGAAGAATAAAAACCACATGATCATATCAATAGATGCTGAAAAAGCATTCGACAAAATCCAGCATCCATTTCTGATAAAAATGCTCAGCAATGTGGGAATAGAGGGATCATATCTCTGTATAATAAAGGCCATATATGAAAGACCTACAGCCAACATCATACTCAATGGACAGAAACAAAAAACGTTTCCATTAAGAACAGGAACAAGACAGGGATGTCCACTTTCGCCACTCTTATTTAACATTGTACTGGAAGTCTTAGCCACAGCAATCAGACATGAAGAAAAAATAAAAGGGATCCAAATTGGAAAGGAGGAAGTGAAACTGTCATTATTTGCAGATGACATGATATTATACATAGAAAACCCTAAAGACTCCATCAAAAATCTACTAGACTTAATAAATGAATTTGGCAAAGTAGCAGGATACAAAATTAACGTCAAGAAATCGATGGCATTCTTGTACACCAATGATGAACTCAAAGAAAGAGAAACTAAGAAAACAATCCCATTTACCAGTGCAGCAAAAAAATTAAGATATCTAGGAATAAACTTAACCAAAGAAGTAAAGGACCTATTTGCAGAAAACTACAGGTCATTGAAAAAAGAAATAGAGGAAGATATAAAAAAGTGGAAGCACATACCCTGTTCATGGATTGGAAGAATTAACATAATTAAAATGTCCATACTACCCAAAGCAATCTATAGATTCAATGCAATCCCCATCAAAATACCAACGACATATTTCACAGAACTAGAACAAATACTTCAAAAGTTCATATGTAACCAAAAAAGACCCCGAATAGCCACAGCAATCTTGAAAAAGAAGAACAAAGTAGGTTGTGGGAGACCGTTTGCATGGCATCCATCTTGTTAAAGTCTGCTCTGCTGTCTCCGGCCCCAGTGCCGTGCCTCTCCGCGTGCCGTGCCTCTCCGCGTGCAGTGCCTGCATTCCTCTAGATAATTGTTTGCTCCGTTCTTTGCTTATCATTTGTTCCACCTGGGGTGTTTGCTGGGGTTGGCTTCAGGTGGGATGTTCATTGGCTGTTTCACGTGTTTTCCCCCTATATATAATGTGAACTCCCCCTGAATAAACGAGACTTGATCAGAATCCTGTCTTGTCTCCATTTCTCGTGTCTCTTGTCCCACCTCATCCTCACTCCCCCTCTAGGGTCCTCGTTGATCGACCTGCGGGCCGGGTCAGTAGGTGGTCTCACAATACCAGATATCAGGTTATACTACAAAGCGACTGTAACCAAAACAGCCTGGTACTGGCACAAGGACAGGCATATAGACCAGTAGAACAGAACTGAAAACCCAGAAATGGACCCGAGGCAATACACTCAATTAATATTTGACAAAGGTGGCAAGAGCATACAGTGGAGTAAAGACAGCCTCTTTAATAAATGGTGTTGGGAAAATTGGACAGCTACATGCAAAAAAATGAAACTAGACCATCAATTTACACCATACACAAAAATAAACTCAAAATGGATAAAAGACTTAAATGTGACCTGTGAATCCATAAAAATTCTAGAAGAAAATGTAGGCAACAAAATTTCGGACATCATACACAGCAGAATTTTCACTGATACATCACCTAAGGCAACAGAAACAAAGGAAAAAATGAACACATGGGACTACATCAAACTCAAAAGCTTCTGCACAGCAAAAGAAACAATCATCAAAATGGAAAGGCAACCCACTGCATGGGAGAACATCATTGCCAATGATGTATCAGATAAGGGGTTAATTTCCAATATATATAGAGTGCTCCTACAACTCAACAAAAGGAAGACAAAGAACCCAATTAAAAAATGGGCAGAGGAGCTGAATAGACACCTCTCCAAACAGGACATACAAATGGCCAAGAGACATATGAAGAAATGCTCAACATCACTAATCATCAGAGAGATGCAAATTAAAACAACAATGAGGTATCCCCTCACACCTGTCAGAATGGCCGCCATCAACAAATCATTAAACTACAAGTGCTGGCGAGGGTGTGGAGAAAAGGGGACTCTAGTACACTGCTGGTGGGAATGCAGACTAGTGCAGCCACTATGGAAAACACTATGGTGTTACCTCAAAAAATTAACAATTGAACTTCCATTTGACCCAGTGATCCCACTTCTAGGAATATGCCCTAAGAAGCCTGACACACCAGTCAGAAAGAATATACGTACCCCCATGTTTGTAGCAGCACCATTTACAATAGCTAAGATCTGGAAACAGCCCAAGTGTCCATCAGTAGACGAATGGATAAAAAAGCAGTGGTACTTGTACACAATGGAGTACTATGCAGCTGTAAGAAAGAAAGATCTCTTATCCTTTGAGACGACATGGAGGGACCTGGAAAGTATTATCCTAAGTGAAGTAAGCCAAGCAGAAAAAGACAAATACCACATGATCTCACTTATTGTAGGAATATAATGAACATAACAGTCTGAGGAATACAGTAGACCTAGAAACATGGAAGTAGGGCACAGACTGACATCCCTCAGAAGAGGGGGTGGGGGGGTGGGAAGAGATAAACCACAGAACTTATATGCATGTATGCATGACCAATGGACATGGACAACTAAGCCGGGGACGGGGCGGGGGTGGGGTGGGGAGGGGAGTGCCAATGGGGTAAAAAAGGTAAAATATCTGTAACAAAAAAATAAATAAAAAATTAAATAAATAAATAAATAAATAAATAAAATTGGAAAAAAAAAAAAACATATAAAATGAGAGCTAAGGTCGAAGATGGCAGCGGGCAGGCCTGGAGGGAGGGTGAGTGTGTGAGAGTGAGCGAGTGTGTGAGAGAGTGTGAGTGAACTCGAAGGCGGACGCCCAAACCCGAGCAGTGCAGAGACTCGGAGCAGAAGGTTCCTGGGCTGTGGACGGGAGCTAAGTAGTTTAGAGAGTTAAAACCCATTAAAAGATTAATTTTACTTGATTAATCCAATGATGAATTTTATTCAAAAATTCTTGTTGAATGGCTATTATAAGCAAGACACTGTTATATACACTGAAAATAAAAGAAAAGGTAGTAATTTCTATTTTGGAAATGGAGGTAGATATAGAATAAAATCAATAGGAAAATGAAAAAAAATATATATAAAATGCTAATCTCAGTATGCCCTTCCAGTAATAATGTAATCCACCTGTTTCCATCTAACCCTTTTATCCCCCCTGCCCATAAAATACCATCTAAGGCTTCTATAGCTCTCAGGCGAAAATTCAGTGTCTGATTTGTTGGGTTTTGCCTAACCCTCTAGCTTCATTTCATGTTACTTCCCAGAATACCCCTTATCTTAAAAAAAGGAAAAAGGTAAGAAGCTCCTCAGCTCACTTTCTGTTGATCTCCGTTACCCACCACAGCCGCACACTGTTTCAGTTCCAGCAGGACCGGTCAGTGGAGCTGCCACTGCCAACTGCCTAACCTGCATTGGGGGACAGTCTCTGCTGAGTGTAGATTGGACTCCCAGTAGCCCACTTCCCGGGCCCCCCTGGGACAGCAGATAGAGCAGCGAGCTTGATAGTAGGAGCCTTGGCTGGTGGTGCTGCTCCGCATGTTGCTTTCCTTCTTTGGACCCGTTTTCTCATCTGTAATATGAGCAAGCTGCTCTCAGTGCTAGTGGCTCTCAATCTTCAGTGTAGTTGAGAATCTTTTCAATTGTTTTTATGGGGGAGAGGGTGCTTGTTCAAAATCCAGACTTCTACCCTGTTCTCCACATAATTTTTATTTAGTCTGGAGAGGGCCACAGGGCCCAAGGTTATGTTTATTAATAAGTATGTGATACAATGATCCTGGGCTACTTCTTTAATTGGCCTGGGCTGCCATAACAAAATAACGCAGACAGGTGGCTTAAACAACAGGCATTTATTCTCCCACTTCTTCAGGGTAGAAGTCCAAGATTAAGGTGTTGGCAGGTTTGGTTTCTCCTGAGACCTCTCTCCCTGGCTTGTAGATGGCCACCTTCTTGCTGTGTTCTCACAAGGTCTTTCCTCTGCGTGCAGATCACTGGTGTCTCTTTGTGTGCCCTAGTCTCCTCTCCTTAGAAGGACACCAGCCAGATTGGGTTAGGGTTCACCTGAATGACCTCATTTTAATGTAATCAGTCTTTCAAGGCCCTATTTCTAAATACAGTCACATTCTGAGGTACTGGCGGTTGGAACTTCAATGTGTGAATTTTTAGCCCCTAAAAGCCAGGTAATCTCTGCAATTTTATGACCAATGAGAGATAGATCATACCTCTTTCCAGGCTCAGCCTCCTCTTTGAATCTTTTATTTTATTTTATTCATTTATTTATTTTTTTTGTGGTACGTGCTCCTAGCGGGAACCGAACCCAGGACTCTCTGGTCTGCAGGTCGATGCTCAACTGCTGAGCCAAACCGGCCAGGGCTCTTTGAATCTTTCAATAAAACTATCGTGGGACTGCTAAACTCCTAGTTTTGTAATCTATTCACTTGTCCCTCCAAAGTTCCCACACTAATCTAGTGACACCTGGCCTTAACCTTCTGGTCCTAATTGGTATTACCACCATAGCTAAGGCACCTGCCACCTCCCACTCTCTCCCTCCTACATTTATGTCCGATCTGTTATTGCCTTATTCATTTGTTTCCGGATTTCCTATCGTTCTCCCGGCTAGACTGTAAATTCTGTAGATTAGCCAAACTATATAGTATGTTTTGTTCCCAGCACCAGACAGTGCCTGGCACACTGTAGGCAGTCACTTAGTACTGATGTATGAATAAATGCCGGAACAAATGAGATGAGTTGAGATGACCTTTAAGGTCCTTTCCAGCTGTGGAATTCAATGACCTTTTCTCTCCTATTCTTCCACTGAGACAGTGTTTAAGAGACTTCTTCCTGCCCTGGCTGGTTTGGCTCAGCGTTTGGAGCGTTGGCTTGCAGACCAGAGTCCCGGGTTCGGTTCCCGCTAGGGGCACGTACCAAAAATAAATTAAAAAGAAAAAAGGAGACTTCTTCCCAGCCGGAGAGGAATAAACAAAATATGTAGAATTCTAATATCTACCTAGAAGCCTGGGGCAGGTGAAAATTATGCTCACTTATCATCCTACCAGTGTCTTATAGTGCCCTGACCCTGAGTATCTAGACTGTACTACCCAGAGATAGGTCAGAAATAGAGGGAGACAGTTTATCAGCTAAGAATAAATGTCACACATCACCCATGATGGCTTAAGTCCTGCAGATGAATCTGCATGGGCCCACAACTGAGTCTGAGTGTGAGCATTAGGCTTTCCAATCTTCAAGATAAAAGCCTAAAAACTTGTATTCATAGACTTTGGGCCTGAGACATTTGCTAGGACAACATAAGCAGTTATGCTTTTTAATTTATGTGATTCTTTTAGACTGAAAGAAAGATGCTGGAATGTGTCAACAAAAGCAACAATAATAATGCAAAAAACTAAGAATAATAAAAGTTAAAATATCAATAATAGTTTAAACAGAGAGAGGCTGAGGTACACAGGTGAGTTATAATCTGATTGGGTTGGGTCTACACACAAGAAAGCGAGGTTGTACCTTAAGGCCAAAGAAGGCAATATTTTAAATAGAGCTCATGTATATCCTTTGAAGAAGTCAACCCAGCCTAAGGTGACTGCCTTTTTCTTATATTTATTAAATTTGAGAGCATATATTTGTCTCTATGTCTGTTCCCTCTACTACAGCAATGGCTCCTTGAGAACAATGATCACATCTTATTTATTTCTGCTTCTCATGCACCTGCTCCATGGTCCCCAAAAGTTGTTTATAAGGAGATTTAAATATTATTAACTAGATATTTCCAAAATGTTTAGTGGCAGATCAGAGTTAGACTCATGAATTCTGCTATGATCATCCCAGTAGATTCTGCTCACAATGATTTTATTTATAGAATTCATCAAATCTGGCTCTTAGTCTAAGGCCAAAATTTCTTTGAATAAGGAAAGCCAAGCATGTCTGGAGGAAGAAAGAAACCTGGGGAAGGATGCCTGCATAGCCCACCTCTGGGAATGCAAAATCATTTTCAAATGATCCCAAGTCAGACATAATCAAGAAAGTAAATATATTAATGGGAGTCAAATACCTGTAACACAATGTATAGCATTTAAAAAAATCACAATGTGATTCAAATTATACACATTGTTGCCCCACTCAATAGTGTACATAGTAGTAAATTGACTCTAATTATTAATTCTAATAGTCCCATTCACTGAGAAATCAGTTTATAATAAAGTGTTATTCAGCTTCCAAGCTCCTGGGGCTATAGCCAAGAACCTGCCGGAGAGGCAGTTGTGGGGGATCATTATTAATTACCTGTCCAATTATTCCTCTCTCCCTTAGGAACAGCAATAATATATGCTCCAAAATTAATGAGGGCAAGACGGGTTTACTTGTGCTCACCTTGTGCTACAGGGTCTTTGTAATGGAGAGGCTGTCCTGGGTTGGTACCGAAGACTGCTGAGCAGGTAATACAGCTCCTTAAGACACCTTCAGAGCTGCACAGAAATTCGTGCCAGAGAAGGAGACCGGCAGAAATTTCCTACACAGGAGAAATTGTTCTCCTTTTCCTCAGTCATTCTTCCTCCTTTTGGCTCCCCGTCCCCAGCTACCCAGGAAAACTCTCAGAGAACCTTTCTTCAGCACTGCCACCTTCTTGAGCCAATCTCTCTCACTGTGCTCCCAACCAAACTGGTTTTTTGTTTGTTTGTTTTTTAACAGCTTGGGGGAGATGGGGAAAGGACATTGAAGCATCCTTGAGTTGAACAAGGCCTTCTTAAAAACTGTGGTAAGATACACATAAATTCATTTTACTGTTTTAAAGTGTGCAATTTAATGGCATTTAGTACACTCACAATGTCATGCAACCATACCACTGTCTAGTTCCAGAATATTTTATCACCCCAAAAGGAAACCCATATTCATTAAGCAAGTCACTCCCCATGCCCCCTTCCCCCCAGCCCCTGGAAACCAGTAATAGGTTGTTGTCCCTATGGATTTGCCTATTCTGAACATTTCATATTCAGTCTGTGGCCTTTTGTGACCAGCTTCTGTCACTTAGCCAAGTTTATCCACTTTTTAGCATCTATCAGTACTTCATTCTTTTTTATGACTGAATAATATTTCACTGTATGGATATCCACCTTTACTTTATTAGTTAATAAACATTTGGGTAGTTTTTATCAACCTAACTTTTTTTTTTTTATCCTCACCGGAGGACATTTTTGCATTTATCTTCAGATAGAGCAGGAGGGAGAGAGGGAGGAAGAGAGAGAGAGAAACATTGATGTGAAAGAGACACATCGAGTGGCTGCCACCCACATGACCCCAACCAGAGCTGGGGACAAACTGCAACTGAGGTACATGCCCTTAGCGGGAACTGAACCCGGAACTCTCTGGTCCATGGGCCAACGCTCTAACCGCTGAGCCAAATTGGCCAGCACTCAACCAAACCTTTTAAGGGGAATCCCCTATACATCCTCTCCACTTCCTTAATCCAGTGAGATCTGCATCTGCCCTAACGAGCATGGCGACCAGTAATGCCGACAGCCAGTGCTGATGGAGAGCTCGCCAGGTTCCAGCCATCGTGCACCGTGGTTTACAAGCATAACCTTACTTACCCTCACGGGACAAAGGTTTGTGCAGATTGGTTTGACACCAGGCAACCCAGCAGAGGGCCCGGGGCTGAATCCATCCCAGGCTCCACTGGCTGTCAGTGCTGAGGGAGAGGCACCCGGCTCCAGGGTGCACAGAAGCAGCCCTGTCAGTGGTGCTTTGGGGTCAATGTTATCATCGTTCCCAGTCTACACCTAAGGACAATGAGAAGTAGAACCGTGTAATCTACTCAAGATCATACATCTAACAAAAAGGAAGAAGCTAGGGCTTGAACCCAGATCCAACTGAGCCACTACCCTCCCTACAGGAGGATAACATTGGGAAGGACATCTGTGGCATCCTTTCTTCTCAGAGCCTTTAAAACCGTGATGCAAAGTAAGATATAGTTTACACAGTGACCCAGGACAGAATGCACATACATAACAGAAAAAGTTATGAAACCACTCTTAACCTTAGTACCTTTGATGCAATTTTTTTGTTCTATTTTATTAAAAAAACAAAACCAAACCAGTAAAGCTCCACAAAACTGATTTCTAACAGATTTTCACCCACAGGTAAGAAACCACAGGTGAAATCGACTTTTTCAGACTTTATTTTACTCAACCTTTTTGTGACATTTGACACTGTTGGATGGGTCTCTACTTCTTGAAACTCAACATGTTTTCAGATCAGTCTCTCTTAGGCTCCAGAACACAATTTCCAGCTTTCTTCCTGCGTCTCAACCTAAATGTCTTATATGTGCTTCAGACATACAGGGGCGCAAAGCTGCCCTCATTGTTGCTGCCTTCTTCACCCTTTCATTCATTTATTTATTTTTCTTTATTGATTTTAGAGAGAGAGGTAGGGAGAGGGAGAGAGAGATAGAAACATCAAGGAGAGAAAACATCGATGAGAGAGGACATTGATTGCCGCCTCCTGCATGCCCCACACTGGGGATCGGGCCCACAACCTGCACATGTATTCTGACCAGGAATCGAACCAGTGACCTCTTGATGCATGGGTTGATGCTCAACCACTGAGCCACACTGGCCGGGCTCTTCACCTATTTATTTATTTATTTATTTATTTATTTATTTATTTATTTATATTTTTTATTAAAAAATTTTTTTCCTTTATTGATTTTAGAGAGAAAGAAAGGGAGAGGGAGAGAGAGACAGAAACATTGGTGAGAGAGAACATCGATTGGCTGCCTCCTGCATGCTCCATGGTGGGGATCAGGCCCAAAACCTGGACATGTGTCCTGACCAGGAATCGAACCAGCGACCTCTTGGTGCATGGGCCAATGCTCAACCACTGAGCCACACCAGCAGGACTTTTCATCTTCTTAAACCCTCCCTTTCTCTACTACTCCCTATCTTAGTTAATGTGTTCTCTACCTTTCTAGACTCTCAAGATATGTAAAGAATTTTACAACCAAAAGATTAAAAAAAGAACATATACAAATTGACAAGCACATGAAAAGATGCTCAACACCATTAATCATCAGATAAAAATGGCAATAGAATATCTAAATAAAAAAGACCAGCAATGCAAGTGCTGGCAAGGCTGTGGAACAACATATATTGCTGGTGGAAATATAAAACAGTACAATCGCTTTGAAAAACCGTTTGGCAGTTTCTTGTAAAGTTAAGTCCACATTTACCACATGCTTTAACAATTCTACTGCTAGCTATTTCTCCCATGAGAAATAAAACATATTGCACACAAAGACTTGTTCATAAATGTTCATCACAGCTTCAATCATAATAGCCCCAAATTGAAACCCACGCACACATTCATCAACAGGTGACTGGATAAACAAAATGTGGTACATCCACACACTAGAACACTGCTCAGCAAAACAAAGGCATAACTACTGCTATAGACAACAACCTGGACGTACTTCAAAAATATTATGCTGAGTGAAAGAAGCAAGACAAAGAAAGAGTGCACACTGTATGAGTCTATTTGAATAAAACTCCAGGAAAGGACACACTGATTCATAGGAAGGCTATCAGTAGTATCGGTGTCACCTCCTACAACTAATCAATTATTCATTTCTCTTGACTCAACTTCAAACACATCTCTCAGATGAATCTTTCCCGTCTCTGTATCGCCCAGTCCTTCTTCAGGTCATCAGTGTCTCCTCCCTGCACCAAGGTGAGAGCTGCCTGCTTTTCCTCACGCTCACTCCCCTTAACTCCAGCCAGTGTTTTTCTCCTCACCACTCCTAATCATACCCTGTCACTCCCTTGATGAAATAATTCCACTAGCTGCTTTCTGTCTATAGGCTGAGATGCAGATTCATTTATTGTTTCCTCCCTCCCTCCCTCCCTCCCTCCCTCCCTCCCTCCCTCCCTCCCTTCCTTCCTTCCGCTTCCTCCCTCCCTCCCTCCTTCCCTTTCTTCCTAACTTCCTTCCTTCCTTCCTTTTTCATTCCTTCCTTCCTTCCTTCCTTCCTTCCTTCCTTCCTTCCTTCCACTTCCTCCCTTCCTCCCTTCCTCCCTTCCTCCCTTCCTCCCTTCCTCCCTTCCTCCCTTCCTCCCTTCCTTCCTTCCTTCCTTCCTTCCGCTTCCTCCCTCCCTCCCTCCCTTCCTTCCTAACTTCCTTTCTCCTTTCTTCCCTCCTTTCTTCACTCCCTTCCTCCCTTCCTCCCTTCCTTCCTTCCTTCCTTCCTTCCTTCCTTCCTTCCTTCCTTCCTTCCTTCCTTCCTTTCTTCCTTCCTTCCACCCTTCCTTCCTTCCACAAATGGTAATTGGGAGGGGCAGGCATTTAGCACACATGCAGAACCATTCTTAACTTAACCGGGTCCCTCTCAAGGCTCATCTTCAGTCACTTTGAACTTTCACATTAGCATCTGTAACCTGTTTTGTCTATCCCTCTCTCTCTTCCTATTTATTTCTACTTCTTAGAGATTTTCTCCTCTGTGAAGCTTTTCCCCACTACCCAGGCAGACATAGGTGTCTCAAAAACCTTTTACTTAACTCTTACAGCGCAGGATGGCTGTTACTTCACTGTGTCTGTGAAGTCTGTTCCCCTTTCTAGACTGGCATGATTTGATGTTAGAGACTCTGCCTGTCATACCTGTGCCTCAAACAACTAACACCAAGGGCTTAATAAACATTTATTGGATTAAAAGAAACAGGCACATACATTGGCCACATTTCTGTTGATGATAAAGTTCACAACATAAATTCTTCTGTTAGAATGAAGTTTTTTCTGTCCTACCCTCAAGTGATCTTTTATTAATGTTGCTCTGCTAACCACTTATTATTCCCCTATTAGACTCTAAACTTTAAAACATTTTTGAACTATTTTAAGCACCTAGAAAAGTATAGAGAATAATAAAATAAACCCCCAGGTACACATCTTTGTCAAATCTTAGCATTTTGGCTCTATTTGCTTCAGATGTTTTAAAAAATAAGTAAAAGCCCTGGCAAGCATGGCTTAGTAGTTCTAGTGTCGGCTCACATACTGAAGGGTTTTAGGTTTGATTCCTGGTCAAGAGCATGTACCTGAGTTGCTGGTTCGAATCCTGGCCCCAGCTGGGTCTCCTTCTTGAAGCAACCAGTTGATGTGTCTCTGTCACGTCTCTCTCTCTCCTTCTCTCTCTGCCTCTCTCCCTTCCTCCCTTCTACTCTTTCTAAAAATCAATGGAAAAATATCCTCAGGTGAAAATTAATAAAAACATAAATACATAAAAATAAATAAATAAATAAATAAATAAAACATTTATAGATACAATGGAAGCTCCCAAGTAGCGCTTCACAGTGCCATTCCCCTCCCTTCCTTTCAAAGGCAATAACTCTCTTACAGTTGGTGTTTATTTGCATATGTGTGAGTTCATAAACAATTCATGGTATTGTTTTACATATTTTAAAACTTTATACAAATTATATGCAGATATTATTCTGCAAGTTGTTTTTGGTTTTGCTCAACCTATTTTTAGCTTTATCCATGTTGACACATGAAACTCTACCTTAATGAAGGAGTTAAAGAATAGATACCTACATAAATGCTCACCTAGGGGCAGTCCAACTCTGTAGTCCAAAGTGATTGTGCAATCATGATTCTTATAATTTCCCTGCCACGATACACGGCAGTCCATGACTAGCTTTCCTTCTCTGGCGACTGTACTGGAGGTCATGCCACAGTCCAGTACAGATATCTTTAAAGAAATAAAACACTAAGAATCAGGACTGGGCAACATCTTTCATAAGCTATAGAGATGGGCTAAATCTACAAATTTGAAGTTTAACAAGGACAAATGTAAGGTACTGAATTTGGGTAAACAAAATCTAATGGCACATTTGTAGGATGGGGAGACATGGCTTAGAGGCAGAACATGAATGGAAAATAGGGTGGTTTCATTGACAAGTAAGTAAGACTGTGAACGGAAGCTCCAGGGGAGAACCACCAAGGTGGAGTCTGGAACGAGGAAGATGGGTGGTGGAGCACACTCCCCGGGCTGCTTGGACTACACCTGGAAAAGCCTTCGAGTTCTGAATGTGAATCTTGTTCTAAAGAAAGTAGTGCGAATAGTTGGATGAAAAGGTCTACTTTTCACTTCAGAAAGAGAAGTAGCATCAGGTCTTGGCTGGACCACCACAAGAAAGAGTCTCCTACACGCTATCTGACAATCTCCCCAACCCCTCCTCTACACAACTATTGGGGTATCTTTGCAAAAGGCATATCTGATCACACCAGAGATAAACCTTATTTTATTTTTAAAAATTATTTGATACTACTAACCAGCTCTTAGCTTCCTGAAACACAATTAATCTCAGTTTTCTTTCCTGAGATTATCTAAGTGATACTCAATGTAAATCAGTTCAACATGACAAATGTTTATTGTGTACCTACTACATGTTAGACCTGCCTAAGATTTGTTTTAGGTCATATTAAATTTAGTCTTTTCAATCAAATATAATTTGACAAGTACATATTGAGCTGGGCCCTGTCCTAGGCCCTGGGGTATAATGGTGGATAGTACACACAGTCCTAGTCTGGTAATTTAGATAAACAATCACAGAACAAGGTAGGAGGGTTAAGACAGGAAGTACCAAGTGCCATGGGAGTCATAGGAAAGGGATCTTATCTACATTTAAGGTTTATTCCAGAAGGCTTCCTGGAAGAAGCAGTATCTATTCTGGGGCCTGAAAAATCAATAGGAGTAAGGGGGAAAGTGTGTAATGTGTTTGTGTATGTTTGTGCACATGTGTGTGAGCATGTGTGTGCTTGCGTGTAACAGTGTATGTGTGTGCATGTGTATGGGTGTGCATGTATATGTACATTTGTATGTAGGTGTGCATGTGTGTTTGTGTGTGTGCATGTATATGTGTGCACCTGTATATTTATGTGTATGTGTTTGTGTGTATGCATGTGCATGTGTGTAAGTATGTGTGGTACAGTGGAGATAGGATCAGGAGAGTTATCAGAAGGGGATCAGAAAGTGGGTAGGGACAAGAGACTGCAAGGCCTTGCAGCCTAGTTAGGGAGGTAGGACTTTCGAACCTTATTTTAGAACCCTTGAAGGCACCTACTATTCTTAGGATAAGGATCAAATCCTTAATGAGGCCCTAAAAGCCCTGCCTGGCCTGGTCTTGTCCAGCTCTCAGCTTCCGTCTCAACAAGCTGCTTCTGCTCTCCAGTCTCTCAGTCCCTCCTGCATCCCAGCCTTTGTCTGGAATTCTGTTCCTCACCCTCCTCACTCCTCAGTCTAGGTCACCTTATTATTCACCTTTAAAGAACTGTGTTTCCCTTCTGAGCCTGTTGGTCCCTATAGTATTACACATTCACTAGTGGGATTGATTTTATTGGTTTATGTCTGGCTTGAGCTGGACTCTAACTTCATGCAGGCTTGGAGCATGCATGACTGAGTTTGCTTTTCCATGTTTGTGCACCTTGCTCATAGCAAGTCCTTCAATAAATGTTTGTTAAAGAGCAAATGGACCCCTGGGAAATGAATTACAGAAATAGATCTAGCCCTAGCTGGGTAGCTCAGTTGGTTGAGTGTCATTCTGTGCACCAAAGGGTTGCTGGCTCAATTCCCAGTCAGGGCACATATCTAGGTAGCAGGTTTGGTCCCTGGTAGGGGCACAACCGATCAATGTTTCTCTCTCTCTCCTTCCTCTCTCTCTAGAATCAATTAAAAAATATCATTCTTCTTTTTTTTAAAGGTGAGGGTTAAAAAAAATACATCTAAAGAATGATGCAAGTCTAGTCTGTAAGTCTTGAGTCAGAGAATAATTTTCTTTGAACAAACGAGATTCAAGGACACTAAATTGCAGAGGCACGTGCCCTGTTAGGCCAGGAAATATATTCCTCCCTAAAGGTTAGGACTTGGCAATTGCCGAACCCTATGTTGGAAGCCAGCTGTCTGCCCACACTTTTGACAACACAGTGATACACTAACCCTCAAAGGCAGAGTGCAAGGACACGACCTTGCTGTCAGGCTGTCCGCCTGACTGCAGCTCTAACAGCCTGTTCTCCAAATGTGTGCTGACGTCAGTGGGAGATCCTCGTGCTCAGCACGTCTGACTCAGCCCCAGTGCAATTTGGAGAGAAGGATTTGGCTTGAAGTCATTTCACCTGCTCTCTGTTTGGGGCTTAGAGTGAAATTTAGCCTTTTTACTTTGTATTTGCCCTGATGTAATGTAACCTTCAATTTGCTATTGCATTTGCATATCCTCTTATTTTATTATTTACAAACTATTAAATAAAAATTTGAACGTGGAGCTGGCTGGGGGAGGGGGCCGAATCAAGGTCTTCTTAGTCTTTTGACAAAGTTCCAAACCTGCACAATTAAAGGCAGAAGAAGAAATGTTTTGTCACTTTAGGAGACAATAGGGGCTGCAGGATTTAAAGTATTGTGTGTTTCTTGCCATTGTTGTTATTAAAACATTTCTCAACCTTTAAAATAAAACCATGTTAGCTTATAGGATCCTGGAGAATCCTCGCCAAATGACTGCTCAGAGCATCATATTTAATATGCGGTTTACAGAAAAGATGTCCTACCAAGTGCTCACTGAATGTAGTCAATGAAACCCTAAGATTCATATGGGGTTCTTTAAAAGACAATATCCCAAGATATTACAATGTTGTCAGAAATGCTTGCAAAGGCCTCAGAATAAATTTCCTCCATCCTAGTGCTCTCAGTGTGCCTTAGACACACCTCAGTATGGTGCTTGCCAGAGCATCATGATACGTTGTTTGAGGGTCTCTTTGCTGAGACTGTGAGCCCTTGAGGCCGGAATGCATCTCTCAGCTATTTTTTTAAGTGTACAATTCAGAGGTTTTTGTTTCATTAGCCTAATTGTGCAAACAACTATTACAATGGTTTTAGCAGGATTTTCTGAGTGTCTCTTTTCCAGATTTTTCTCTGAAAGCTGCCTTCTTCTTCTTTTTATTATTATTAATTTGTTTTTGTCACAGATGTTTCTCCTCTTTCCCCATCGACACTCTCCTCCCCATCCCCAGCTTTGTTGTCTATGTCCACTGGTTTTGCATACATGCATATAAGTTCTGTGGTTTATCTCCCCCCCCAACCTCCCCTTCTCTGAGTCTTATCAGTCTGTACCCCACCTCTATGTCTCTGGGTCAATTTTGTTCATCAGTTTGTTTAGTTCATTATATTCTACAAATAAGTGAGATCATGTGATATTTGTCTTTCTCTGCTTGGCTTGTTTCGCTTAGCATAATACTCTACAGGTCCTTCCATGCCATCTCAAAGGATAAGCGATCTTTCTTTCTTATAGCTGCATAGTATTCCATTGTGTACACACAGCTTTTTTTATCCATTCATCTACTGATAGACACTTGGGTTGTTTCCAGATCTTAGCTATTGTAAATAGTGCTGCTATGAACATGGGGTACATATATTCTTTCTGATTGGTGTTTCAGGCTTCTTAGGGTATATTCCTAGATGTGGGATCACTAGGTCACATGGCAGTTCAATTTTTAACTTTTTGAGCTAACACCATATTGTTTTCCAAAGTGGCTGCACCAGTCTGCATTCCCACCAGCAGTGTACTAGAGTCCCCTTTTCTCCACACCCTCGCCAACACTTCTTGTTTGATGATTTGTTGATGGCAGTCATTCTGACAGGTGTGAGGTGATACCTCATAGTTGTTTTAATTTGCATCTCTCTGATGATTAGTGATGTTGAGCATTTCTTCATATGTCTCTTGGCCATTTATATGTCCTTTTTGGAGAGGTGTCTAGTAAGAAACTCTGCCCATTTTTTAATTGGGTTCTTTGTCTTCCTTTTGTTGAGTTCTATGAGTACTTTATTTTGGAAATTAACCCTTTATCTGATGCATCATTGGCGATTATGGTCTCCCATATAGTGGGATCCCTTTCTGTTTTGATGGTTGTTTTGTTTGTTTGTTTGTTTGTTTTTTGCTGTGCAGAAGCCTTTTAATTTGATGTAGACCCATGTGTTCCTTTTTTCCTTTGTTTCTCTTGCCTTAGGTGTTGTATCAGTGAAAATTCTGCTGCATATGATGTCTGCAATTTAGTTGCCTGCATTTTCTTCTAGAATTTTATGGATTCACGAGTTACATTTAAGTCTTTTATTCACTTTGAGTTTATTCTCGTGTATGGTATAAGTTGGTGTCCTAGCTTCATTTTTTTGCAAGTAGCTGTCTAATTTTCCCAACACCCTTTATTGAAGAGACTGTCTTGACTCCACTGTATGCTCTTGCCAACTCTGTCATATATTAATTGAGCATATTGTCTTGGGTCAGTTTCTGGGTTCTCAATTATGTTGCATTAATCTATCTGCCTGTTCTTGTGCCAGTACTAGGCAGTTTTGATTACAGTGGCTTTGTAGTATAACCTGAAATCTGGTAATGTGATCCCTCCTACTTTGTTCTTCTTTTTCAAGGTTGCTGTGGCTATTCAGGGTCTTTTTTGGTTCCATATAAACTTTTGGAGTGGTTGTTCTAGTTCTGTGAAGTATGTCGTTGGTATTTTGATGGGGATTTCATTGAATCTATAGATTGCTTTGGGTAGTATGATCATTTTAATGATGTTAATTCTTCCAATTCATGAACAAGCTATGTGCTTCCACTTTTTAATATCTTTCTCTATTTCTTTTTTTTTTTTTAATGACCTGTAGTTTTTCTAGATATCTTAATTTTTTTGCTGTGATGGTAAATGGGATTGTATTTTTAGTTTCTCTTTCTGTGATTTCATCATTGGTGTATAAGAATGCCGTCGAGCCCTGGCCGGTTTGGCTCAGCAGTTAGAGCATCCGCCTGCGGTCCGGAGAGACCTGGGTTCGGTTCCCGCTAAGGGCATGTACCTCAGTTGCGGTTTGTCCCCGGCCCTGGTTGGTCGTGCGGGTGGCAGCCACTCGATGTGTCCCTTTCACATCGATGTTTCCTTCTCTCTCTCTTCCTCTCTCTCTCTCCCTCTCTCTCTCTCCCACTCTATCTGTACAAAAAATGGAAAAATGTCCTCGGGTGAGGATAAAAAAAAAGAATGCCGTCGATTTCTTGACATTAATTTTTTATCCTGCTACTTTGCCAAATTTATTTATTAAGTCTAGTAGATTTTTGATGGAGTCTTTAGGGTTTTCTATGTATAATATCATGTCATCTGCAAATAATGACAGTTTCACTTCCTCCTTTCCAATTTGGATCCCCTTTATTTTTTCTTTATGTCTAATTGCTGTGGCTAAGACTTCCAGTACTATGTTAAATAAGAGTGGCGAAAGTGGGCATCCCTGTCTTGTTCCCATTCTTAAGGGGAATGCTTTTAGTTTTTGCCTATTAAGTATGATGTTAGCTGTAGGTTTTTCATATATGGCCTTTATTATGTTGTCTTTCAGCTATTTTTGACAGGCCTAGATTCTGGCAGGGTGTCTGGAGCATGGTAGGTACAAAGAGAACAGAAAATGGAATTAGAGAGCTCTGTGCTCCAATCATACTCTCGTATTTTCAGACTCTAGGATTTAGGCAGATACCTATCTTCCCAAGTCCCATTCTGTAAAATGGGGAATCATACTTCCACATAGGGTAGCTATGAGGATGAAATGTGTGACCTGCATGCAGTAGGTTCTCATTAACTGTTATTATATAGAATTTAAGCACTGGCCAGTTTGGCTCAGTGATTAGTGTGTTGGCCCTTGGACCAAAGGGTCGAGGGTTCAGTTCTGGTCAAGGGCACATACCTAGGTTACAGGTTCAATTCCCAGCCCCAGTTGTGGTCAAGTGAGAGGTGACCAATTGATGTGTCTCTCTCACATCGATCTCTCCCCCCCTGCCCCTGCTCCATCTCTTTCACTCTATCTAAACAAACAAACAAAAAAATCAATGGAAAAATATCCTCAGGTGAGGATTAACCAAAAAAATTAAGGGCTAGGATGCCGAGTTCTGCCTTTTGCTGGCTGTGTGACCTTGGGCAAGTCCCATAACCTCTTTGAGCCTTGGCTTCCCATTTGTGAAATGGGAATGACAATATCTCCCCACCAGGGATGTGGTGAGACACAGATTTTAGTCTGTTGGAGTTAGTCGACCAAAAAATAAACAAAGTCTAGTGACTAATACTGAGCTGCCAATCTTTTATTTTTTCAAGTAGAAACATTCCAAAAAAGAAATCATCTTCTACCGTCACAACAGAAAGTGTATTTTAATACCCGCAAAGTAGGAAGGACTCATCTACCTAAATGAATGTATCTTTAAAGAAAAATGCTTTCCAGTGTTTTTATTTAGACTGGTGAAAACTTTAGTCTGTGCCAGCCGAGTCCATGCCCAGCCTCTGGGAACTATTCATTATGAGGATACAATGAGATGATCTGTAAATAGCTGAGCATAGAGCTTGACACTCAAGAAACACTAAATAAATATTAACTGCTGCTCTTTAATATTATTTTTTATCATCATCAATTAAAATACATAACTAGTCTATGAAAAAGCTTAACGAGTGAGCTAAATGCCTGCTTTGTTTGTAATCAGTGGAGCTAAAGAAGGAAGAGCGCTAATCGTAGGAGTAACTGCCCAGAGGCTTTGGAATAGGAATGTTATTGGTAAACATTCACTGAGGGCTTCCTACATTTCAGGTGCTCATCTAAGTGTTTTACATGTATGATCTCATGTGTGCTTCATGAAAACCCCATTTTTATCGAAAAAGCAAGTGATACAAGGAGAGGAACTGGAACTTCCTCCAGGTCACCCATTAGTAAGTGGTGAGGCTGGGATTCCAACACTGGCAGTTAGACTCCATCATCGTGACCTTCTGCCCCCTATAATAAAGATAAAACATGATAAATCCAATGTAAATGAAGATATGGTTTAAACAGAAGTACAAGACAATTGAAAGAAAGAGCAACGGACTGTGTCGTTGAACTAGACATGAGATAGCAAAGCAGAGCATTGAAAGATGGGCACATCTTCCCGTAATCATATCCAATTTTATGTAAAAATGTCATGTTCTGGAAATGTGTCAGATATCATTTTAAGTGCAGTTGAAGAATTCGATGTGTCAGAGGCTTGGCACATCACCTTTATTTTCTGCCGGGCTTCTTCAGTTGGGTTTCCCGAAGTGTGACATGCCTTTGATCGTGATGGCTGGAAGGAGTGAAGGGGACGAATGTCTGGTCCTGAGTGTGTTTTCAGTCCATGGTATTGCCAAGGCAGCAAGGGGACAGTGCAGGGAGGGCACCGGGTTCCGGCCGAACTAGGGGTGAGAGGCCAGTCAATCACCTGTGCGGAACCCAGGTTAATGAATCGATCTCCCCATGAAGCAGCCACTGCCTTATTGCTCGGCACCAGCTCCATGGCAGGGGCCAAAAGCCAGCTCTGGACATGGGCCTGTGCAGAATATAATGAAACAAGGAGTCACATTTTCCCAGAGCCTCATGCCAACACGTGGCCAGCGCCCAGCTGAAATTGGCAGCAGTGGTCACCCAAACTTCCCTCCAGCCAAAAGCAGAGTAACTGACTTCTTGGAGATGATTCAGTCACAGCCATGCCTGGGTTTTTCCCAAGCGGACACTCTGCAACAGGGACCCACCGTGGGTGCAGCCAAGGTCCCGATGTCGTGGAAGAGGCTGCCAATCAAGTTGCTCTTTTGAAGACTGGAGACCTTTCTGCTGGGTTGAGGTGAAGCCTCCAAGGTTCCCAGGACGCCAAATCAGACAGGCTTTCCATCATTTCATTGTTAATTTGTTTCTTATTAGCCCAAACACTTTAGCCTTGACTCCAGTGCACACAATTATGTCCTGTATGGGTTCAAATGGATAGAATTTTTTGTGTTCTGGGCATTGCTCTAAGCACTTTATATAGATTCTCTACTTCTCTCAACCACCCTTTGCAGAAAATGACAGGCAAACAGGGAGAGGTGGAGTAACATTTAGGGGCCACACAGCCCTGGCTGGTGTGGCTCAGTAATTAGAGCATTGGCCCCAACTCCAGCGGGTTGGGCATGCACCTGGGCTGCAGGTTCACTCTCTGGCCCCAGTTGATGTATCTCTCTCACATCAATGTTTCTCTCTCTCTCTCTTTCTCTCTCTCTCTCCTCCTCCCTCTTTCCCTTCCACTCTCTCTCTAAAAAACAAACAAACAAAAAAACAAATCGATGGAAAAAATATCCTTGGGTGAAGATTAACAAAAAAGAGGCCACACCAATGAGTGTGCTTAGAGCCCAGGTTAACTGCAAGGTCTAAGACTTTCTTTGTTGTTATTGTTAATCCTCACCCAAGGATATTTTTCCATTGATTTTTAGGAGAGTGGAAGGGAGGGAGAGAGAGAGAGAGACGTGAGAGAGAGAAATCGATTGATTGCCTCCTGAACAAACAGGGTCGGGGATCAAACCTACAACGCAGGTACGTGCCCTTAATGGGATTGAACCCGAGACCCTTCAGTCTGAGGGCCGATGCTCTAACTGCTGAGCTAAACCGGCCAGGGCCAAGGTCTAACACTTAAAAAAAATGTTTTTATTGTTTTTTTAGAGAGAGAGGAAGGGAGAAAGAGATAGAAACATGGATGTGAGAAACATCGATTGGCTGCCTCCTGTACGCCCCCTACTCGGGATGGAGCAGAACCTTAGGCATGTGCCCTGACGGGGAATGAAACAGGGACCTCTCAGTCTATGGGACTACACTCAATCCACTGAGCCACACTGGCCAGGCCAAGGTCTAAGACTTTTAACTACACATATGAGTCCCTCTTTCCCATGAGTGTGAAAGAAATTATTATTTAAGTGATGATGTCTCTGTTTTCTTCTCCAATGGATTACAAGCTCCCTGAGGGAAGGTGCTTCCACAGTGAGCTCTGGCTGCTACAACAAATACCATTGATCTGATGGTTTCAACAACAGGTTTCTATTTCTCACCATTCTGGAGGCTGGAAGTCCCAGATCAGGGTGCCGGCATGGTCCGGTCCTCGGTAGGGGCTCATGTATTCACTGGACTTCCTTGGTCAGTGCATACAGAAAGAATCTCATTCTCTTCTTATAAGGGCATGTTTTATTTTTAAATTTTTTTCATCCTCACCCGAGGACATTTTTGCATTCATCTTCAGACAGAGAAGGAGGGAGAGAGGGAGGAAGAGAGAGAGAGAGAAACATCAATGTGAGAGAGACACATCCACTGGTTGCCACCCACACAACCCCAACCAGGGCCAGGGACAAACTGCAATCGAGGTACATGCCCTTAGCAGGAACCGAACCCCACTCTCTCTGGTTCTCAGGCTGACGCTCTAACTGCTGAGCCAAACTGGCCAGGGCATATAAGGGCACGTTTTAATCCCACCCACCAGGGTTCCATCCTCATGACCTAAGGCCCCACCTCCTAATACCTGCTATCACATTGGGAGTTAGGATTTCTGCATAGGAATTGGGGAGGGGACACAAACGTTTCGTTTATAACACATAGTATTTCTTCATAAATTTATTCATACACTTACTGAGCCCTTATTATGTGCTAGGAACTGTGCAAAGTATCTGCCAATACAAAGACAAAAAATCATCAAGCCTGTTCTTTGAGAGCTGGTAGTCCTCTAAGGATAGTACCCAGGGAAGTCCATGAGTTACTACAAAATAGCCAAGTCTACCTGGCATGATAAATGCCAGTCTAGCAGATCTAGGTAGTTATGTATAGACCATTAACATTTTATTTTAGACACAATGAATAAGAATGCTATTCTCAGATGAAATACTTAAATTAGTCCAATGGTGGGTGTGGCATAATCAGAAATATATATTTGGTCTCTGTCCCTGGCTCCTGACACGAGCTCCTACATCCTTTGGAAGTTCCTGAGTGACAGGAATGCTAAGAATGTTTTTTGTCCTAATGAATTGTTCTAGGTGGGCCCTCAGACAGCTTCAGGATGGAGCATGTTACCAGAAAGGCCACATCTTGATTAGAAGCCTGGAATTTTAAAACACCCCTCACCCCTCCACCAACCTCCAGGGAGAGGAGAGGGGCTGGAAATTCAGTTAGTAATCAATGATACTTATATGATGAAACTGTCATAAAAAGCCTAAACAACAAGTTTTGGAGACCACATCGAAGCACCAGGAAGGTGGCATGCCCAGAGAGGGCATGGAAATCCACACACTCTCCGCTACCCCACCGCTGCCTTGTTCTATGCATCTCTTCCATGTGGCTGTTCCTGAGTTGTATCCTTTATAATAAACCAATAAAAGTATGTAAAATGTCTTCTTAAATTCTGTGAGTCATTCTAGCAAATTACCAAACCCGAGGAGGGGATTGCGGGACCTCTCAATTCATAGCTGGCCTGTCAGAGGTACAGGTGCCTTGGGACCTGTGACTGACATCTGCAATGAGGCAGTCTTCTGGAACTGAGCCCTTTCACTCACGGGATCTGACACTAACTCCAGGTAGTGTTGGAATTGAATTGAACTGTAGGACCTCCAGTTGGTGCCTGGAGAGTCAGAGAATTGATCAGCGGTGTTAGAAAACACCCCAGTGGCTTCCCTGTGAGAACAACATAAATTTGTTCATCATTAAACATGGACCTCAGAAGATACAAGCATCTTTTGACAAAAGCATGTAGCAGGCTCAAAAGCACATGCAATTTCATTGGTATGTATTGCATTAAGGTCAAAGTAAGAGGTAGGTGCTTAAACATCCTGTGTTGTTAAGTCCCCGTCCAGATTATTGTAAAGGCCTCCTAGCTCATGCCTGCTTCCACTTTTGTAGTACTCAGTCACTCATGTAGGGAGCATCCGTGAAGCACTCGGCATGCTTTCTCTCATTTAATCATTATACAGCCCGGCTCTACTGCTCTCGAATTGCCCAGCCACACTCTGCCCCTTTCTGTTCCACCCACTCACAGAGCCCTTTTCCACCTCTGGACCTTTGCATTTGTTGTGCCCTTGGCCCAGGATGCTCCTGCTCCAGCTCTTCTCACAGTTGGCTGGAGGGTACCCGTCAGGTGAACGTGCAACCAGTCACCTCTTTGGAGAGTCTGTCCTTGACCACCCAGTCTAAACTTCTCCCTCCAATGGTGATACCTTTCCCTACTAATGAGTTCTTGCTGATGAGGACTTCTCAGGGCCTGTTATGCTCATGTTTACTTCTTTTCTTGAGTTGGTCCATTTCCCCACCTAGGATGCTCTGTAGGGCACTTTGCTTGCCAGTCTTGCTTATTTGTCTGTCCCCAGTGCCTAGTGTTTTCAAGGAACCAAGGGAGTGACCAACATGTATTTGGTGAATGAATTGATAAATGTATCTTTTTTTAATTAATTAATTAATTAATTTTTGTTACAGATGTTTCTCCTTTTCCCCCCACTGATTCCCCCCTCTCCCTCCCTCCCTGCCCTGTCCCCAGCTTTGTTGTCCATGTCCATTGTTCATGCATACATGCATATATGTTCTGTGGTTTATCTCTCCCCCACTACACCCTTTTCTGGGGATTGTCAGTCTATACCCCACTTCCATGTCTCTGGGACTACCTCATTCCTTAGATTGTTATGTTCATTATATTCCACATATAAGTGAGATCATATGATACTTGTCTTTCTCTGTTTGGCTTGTTTCGCTTAGGATAATTCTTTCCAGGTCCCTCCATGTAGTCTCAAAGGATAAGAGATCTTTCTTTCTTACAGCTGCATAGCACTCCATTGTGTACAAGTACCACTGCTTTTTTATCCATTCATCTACTGATGGACACTTGGGCTGTTTCCAGATCTTAGCTATTGTAAATAGTGCTGCTACATACATGGGGGTACCTATATTCTTTCTGATTTGGTGTTTCAGGCTTCTTAGGGCATATTCCTAGAAGTGGGATCACTGGGTCAAATGGAAGTTCAATTGTTAATTTTTTGAGGTAACACCATATTGTTTTCCATAGTGGCTGCACCAGTCTGCATTCCCACCAGCAGTGTACAAGAGTCCCCTTTTCTTCACACCCTCTCCAACACTTGTAGTTTAATGATTTGTTGATGGCAGCCATCCTGACAGGTGTGAGGTGATACCTCGTTGTTTTAATTTGCATCTCTCTGATAATTAGTGATGTTGAGCATTTCTTCATATGTCTCTTGGCCATTTGTATGTCCTGCTTGGAGAGGTGTCTATTCAGCTTCTCTGCCCATTTTTTAATTGGGTTCGTTGTCTTCCTTTTGTGGAGTTGTATGAGCACTCTATATATATTGGAAATTAACCCCTTATCTGATATATCATTGGCAATTATGCTCTCCCATAAAGTGGGTAGCCTTTCAGTTTTGATGATTGTATCTTTTGCTGTGCAGAAGCTTTTGAGTTTGATGTAGTCCATGTGTTCATTTTCTCCTTTGTTTCTATTGCCTTAGGTGATGTATCAGTGAAAATTCTGCTGTGTATGATGTCTGAAATTTTGTTGCCTACAGTTTCTTCTAGAATTTTTATGGATTCACGAGTCACATTTAAGACTTTTATCCATTTTGAGTTTATTCTTGTGTAGGGTGTAAGTTGATGGTCTAGCTTCATTTTTTTGCATGTAGCTGTTCAATTTTCCCAGCACCAGTTATTAAAGAGGCTGTTCTTACTCCACTGTATGCTCTTGCCACCTTTGTCAAATATTAATTGAGCGTATTGCCTTGGGTCCATTTCTGGGTTCTCTGTATTGTTCCACTGGTCTATATGCCTGTTCCTGTGCCAGTACCAGGCTGTTTTGATTACAGTGGCTTTGTAGTATAACCTGAAATCTGGTAATGTGATCCTTCCAACTTTGTTCTTCTTTTTCAAGATTGCTGTGGCTATTCAGGGTCTTTTGTGGTTCCATATGAACTTTTGAAGTGTTTGTTCTAATTCTGTGAAGTATACCGTTGGTGCATTGAATCTATAGATTGCTTTGGGTAGTATGGACATTTTAATGATGTTAATTCTTCCAGTCCATGAACAGGGCATGTGCTTCCACTTTTTTATATCTTCCGCTATTTCTTTTTTCAATGACCTGTAGTTTTCTGCGAATAGGTCCTTTATTTCTTTGGTTAAGTTTATTCCTAGGTATCTTAATTTTTTTGTGCAATGGTAAATGGGATTGTTTTCTTAGTTTCTCTTTCTGTGAGTTCATCATTGGTGTATAAGTATGCCATCGATTTCTTGACGTTAATTTTGTATCCTGCTACTTTTCCATATTCATTTATTAAGGGTAGTAAATTTTTGATGGAGTCTTTGGGGTTTTCTACGTATAGTATCATGTCACCTGCGAATAATGACAGTTTTACTTCCTCCTTTCCAATTTGGATCCCTTTTAGTTTTTCTTCCTGTCTGATTGCTGTGGCTAAAACTTCCAGTATTATGTTAAATAAGAGTGGCGAAAGTGGGCATCCTTGCCTTGTTCCTGTTCATAAGGAAAATGCTTTTAGTTTTTGCCCATTGAGTATGATGTTGGCTGTAGGTTTTTCATATATGGCCTTCATTATGTCAAGATATGATCCCTCTATTCCCACATTGCTGAGTGTTTTTATCAGAAATGGATGCTGGATTTTGTCGGCATCTATTGATATGATCATGTGGTTTTTATTCTTCATTTTATTTATGTGGTGTATCATGTTTATTGATTTGCAAATACTGTACCAGCCTTGCATCCCTGGAATGAATCCCACTTGGTCATGGTGAATAATTTTTTTGGTGTATTGCTGGATCCGATTTGCTAGTATTTTGTTCATCAGGGATATTGGCCTGTAGTTTTCTTTCTTTGTAGTGTCTTTTTCTGGTTTTGGAATTAGAATTATGCTGGTTTCATAAAACGAGTTTGGAAGTCTTCCTTCTTCTTGATTTTTTGAAATAGTTTGAGGGGAATGGGTGTCAGTTCTTTGAATGTTTGGTAAAACCCCCCGTGAAGCCATTTGGGCCTGGGCTTTTATTTGCTGGGAGAGTCTTGATTACATCTTCAATTTCCTTGTTGTTATTGGTCTGTTCAAGTTTTCTATCTCTTCCTGGTCCAGTTTTGGGAGACTATGTATTTCTAGAAATGTGTCCATTTCGCTTAGATTGTCGAATTTGTTGCCATATAATTGTTCATAGTAGTTGTTAACGATCTTTTGTATTTCTGTGGTGTCAGTTGTTACTTCTCCTCTTTCATTTCTGATTTTGTGTATTTGGGTTCTCTCTCTTTGTTTCTTGGTGAGTCTAACTAAGGGTCCATCAATCTTATTTATCTTTTTGAAAAACCAGCTCTTTGTTTCATTGATCCTTTGAATTGTTTTTATTGGACTCTATGTCATTTATTTCTGCTCTGATCTTTACTATTTCCTTCCTTCTACTTGCTCTGGAGTTTTCTTTTTGTTTGTTCTCTAGTTCTTTAAGTTGTGAGGTTAGATAGTATATTAGAGATTTTTCTTGTTTTTTGAGGTAGGCCCGTAGTACTATGAACTTCCCTCTCAGAACTGCTTTCACTGCATCCCATAGATTTTGTGTTGTGTGTTCATTTTCATTGGTTTCCAGGAAGTTTTTCATTTCTTCCTTGGTCTCCATGGTAACCCATTCATTATTTAATAACATGCTGTTTAGCTTCCATGTGTTCAAATGTCTTTGCATGTTATTGTTGTAATTGATTTCTAGTTTCATTCCTTTGTGATCTGAGAAGATGCTTGATATGATTTCAATCTTCTTAAACTTGTAGAGACTTAGTTTGTGTCCTAACATGTGGTTTGTCTTTGAGAATGTCCCACATGCACTTGAGAAGAATGTGAACTCTGTAGTTTTGGGGTGTAATTCTCTGTAGATATCTATTAAATCCATTTGGTCTAGTGCTTCATTTAGAGTTTCTGGTTTCCTTGCTAGTTTTTTGTCTAGAGGATCTATCCAGTGATGTCAGCGGGGTGTTGAAGTCCCCTGCTATGATTGTATTGCCGTTTATTTCTTCTTCGATGTTGTCCAGAAGATTTTTAATATATTTTGGTGCTCCTATATTGGGTGCATATATGTTTATCAAGGTTATTTCTTCCTGTTGGATAGATCCTTTCAATATTGTGTAGTGGCCTTCTTTGTCTCTAGTTATGGCCTTCATTTTGAAATCTATTTTATCAGATATGTGTATTGCTACCCCAGCTTTTTTTTGCTTTCCATTTGTTTGGAAATTTTTTTTCCATCCCTTGACTTTCAACCTTTGTGAGTCTTTTGTTGTGAGGTGGGTCTCTTGTAAACAACATGTAGATGAGTCATGCTTTCTTATCCACTCAGCTACTCTGTGTCTTTTTATGGGAGCATTCAGTTTATTTACATTTAAGGTGATTATTGATAAGTACTTATTTATTGCCATTTTTGTTCAGTGTGCTTATATTTTTCTTCCTATTTCTCCTGCTTATTACAGCAGTCCTTTTAACATTTCTTGCAGTGCTGGTTTGGTGCTAATATATTCCCTTAGCCTTTTTTTTGTCTGAGAAGCTCTTTATTTAACCTTCTCTTTTGAATGATAGCCTTGCTCGGTAGAGTAGTCTTGGATTCAGATCCTTGTTTTTCATGACTTTGATTACCTCATGCCATTCCCTTCTGGCCTGTAGTGTTTCTGGTGAAAAGTCAGCTGAGAACCTTATGGAGTTTCCTTTGTAGGTAACCTGTTTCTTATCTCTTGCTGCCTTTAGGATTCTCTCTTTGTCTTTAATTTTTGGCACTTTGATTACTATGTGTCTTGGTGTGGGCCTGTTTGGGTTCCTCTTACTTGGGGCTCTCTGTGCTTCTTGTACTTGAATGCCTTCTTCCTTCACCAAATTGGGGAAGTTTTCTGTCACTATTTCTTCAAATATATTCTCTAACCCTTGCTCATTTTCTTCTTCTTTGGGGACTCATATGATGCAAATGTTATTACGTTTCCAGTTGTCCCACAGTTCTCTTAAGCTGTCTTCCTGCTTTTTAATTGTCTTTTTCTTTTGGTTTTCTCATTAGTTGATTTTTTCTACCCTGTCTTCTAATTCATTGATCTGGTCCTCAGCTTCCTCTACTCTGATATTTAGACTCTCCAATGTGTTTTTTATTTCTGATATGTCATTTTTCATTTCTTCTTGGTGGTTTTTAATTTCCAACTGGTTGATTTTCAACATTTCTATGTCTTTATTCATGGTGCTCATGTACTTACACATGCTGTTGAGCTTTCTCAAGATCATGGCTCTGAATTCTAATTCTGTTAACTTGCTTACATGCTGTTGAGCTTCCTCAAGAGCATGGCTCTGAATTCTAGTTCTGTTAACTTGCTTAACTGCACCTCATTTATCTCATCTTCAGTAGAGGTCTCTTGTTCTTTCATTTGGCTTTTGTTTCTGTGTTTCACCATTTTGGTTATCACAGTGGGCTTTGGAGCCTGCCAAATTTTCCCTGTGGGTGTTGGTGTTCTGCTGTTTGTGGCTCCCTCTCCTGGGTTTGGATGAGGCAGGGAGGACCCACTTTAATCACCACTGTCAAGTCTTACTTTCCTGGTTAGAGTTGCTATCCCAGGGAATGGTAGTTATTCTCTAGCTTTTTTGCCTGGAGGCTCTTAGTAGGGGTCACCTGAAGGACCTTGGTTTCTGAGTTGACTGAATAACTCCTTCAGGTGCTCAGTGTAAGAGGATTTTCTTTCTTTCTTTCTTTCTATCTATTTATTTATTTATTTATTTAGGTTTATGAATTATTTTTAAAAAAATTTTTTTTATTTTTTGGTTACAGATATTTTACCTTTTTACCCCATTGGCACCCCCCACCCCACCCCACCTCCGCCCTGTCCCCGGCTTAGTTGTCCATATCCATTGGTCATGCATACATGCATATAAGTTCTGTGGTTTATCTGTAAGAGGATTTTCTGAGGGTGGGGCAGATGCTGGTTGTTAATGGGCCTCAATTAGCATTTCACTGGCCACTGGGTGGGGTTGAATCTCTGAGGGAGGGGCCGCCGCCTCTCCCCAGGGCCCTGGGAAGATGGAAGATGACCACTGTTCTGCGTGGCTGCAACTTTGCAAAAGCTCTGAGCGCCCTCCAAATCCCGAGTGTCCTCACACAGTTCCAGTCCAGTCTGCCCTCCCTCTGCCGGAGCCCAAGGTGAGTGGCTGCTGCTAATTTAGCCTCTGTCTGGGCTCAGTGCCGTGGAGCCACTTGGGACTTTAACCCGAGGGCACCGCTCCCAGCTAAGGGTGCTGCTCCCAGCTAAGGCTGTCGCTCCAGGCCGAGGCTGTGGCAACTCCCAGCCGAGGGCATAGCACCTAGCCGAGGGCGTAGCTCCTAGCCGAGCCCGCAGGTCCCAGCCAAGGCCGCGTGTCTCAGCCCAGGCCGCTGTGGACCGTGGGCTCCCAGCCCCCTCTTGCATCTTCGCAGTTGAGTCAGTATCCCTGGTTATGTGGTCCTCCAAGCTGCTTTTTGGTTGCCTTTTTCTGATGATTTGTCTTTATTTTCGTTGTAATTACAGTTTGGTCCTGGGAGATGGTCTGTGTAGCTTCCATTCACTCAGCCGCCATTTTTAGCACCTCTGATAAATGTATCTTAACAATATTAAGTTAATTAAGAATATAAAGTAATATATGCTAAAAAAATTCCTATACTTTTTTTTGTAAGTAGTGGCCACCTCACCATGTCAACATTTTCAAATTAACAGGCCTGGTTTTCACATATGGTCACTAGATGGGTGTGCATTTATTGGTTGAGTGATCATGTGAAAAGCCAGTCAGGTGCACTTTGGGGAAATATGCCTATTTCAGATGAAAATGGATAATCAGATGAGTACTGTCACATAGCGAAGAGCAGAGAATTATGGGAGGAAGGAGTGATCCGTGGTCTGGGGCTGTCTGCAAGGCATCAGGTGTGTACTCTTTGGATGGGGAGTGGTTTCATGTGGGCTGGAACTTGAGGTAGATGGAGAGAGGATGGAGGGGTGAGGAGTGGCAGGAGATGAGTTTGAAGATCAGACCACAAATGATGGAGGAAGGTGCTAAATACCGTGTTAAAGACGACAGACTGTGCTGGAAGCCATGCCAGCCGCGAAAGTGGGAGAGCGTAGGACATCAGAGTGATGAGATTGAGGCCACACAGAAGAGGGGACATGCGCTGGGGGAAGCAGAGACTGCAGGGACGACCTGAGGCCCTCCCTCTCCTATAGTGGTGCAATTAGAATGAAGAGGATGCTGTGTAGAGTTAATGCTCCACAGGCTTGCTCAGTAAAGAGCAGATATTAAAAAAAATTGCACAGTGAAATATACAACGCCCATGAACTGGCTGACAGAAATTTAGGTGATGGGTAGAGAGCTATCCTCTACATGAACAACCCCAACGTGACGGTAAATGTGTAGATAAGCACTGAACGTCCTTACATGAAGGATTGTAGATGTAGTGTGCAGGCCAGTCACACGATTACGGGCTAGAGTGGACCTGTGCCCTTATTCTTTATTCTCACCTGAATGGTCTGGCTCTTTCCAGTAGGGGTTCCCTCACATTCCCTGACTGTGCCACACACTCCCCCACCTCCAGAGGTTGGCTCTTGCTGCTCCTCGGTTCTGTTTCTCTCTCCCATCCCTGCTGGGTGAAATCCTACTCATTTTTCTTGGCCAAGATACCTAGTCATGTCTGATGCCTTCCTTAACTTGATTCAGATAAACCAATTGCCTGACTCCGTACTCGTGTTATTCGCATTGAGGTTTATTATGTAAATACATATTGGGGCACAATCGTGTGATGATTAATGGGGCAGACCTAAAGCCAGACTGCCTGGGTTTGTCCTTGACTGGCCACAGATTAATGGAACCACTCTGGGCCTTCGTTTTGTCACCTGTAAAATGAAGATGTTAATAGTATCTCTGATAATTCTGTCAATCTCACAGGGCAGTTGGAAAGATCTAATGAGCTGATATGTGTTTAATGCAAGGACAGTCCCTGGCACGTAGTAGCATTACGTGTGTTAGCAATTTCCCCCTGGATTGTGGCTTTCTGAGGGGAAGATGTAGGTCTGATTCATCTCTGTAAGCCCAGAGTTGGCCCAGTGCCTGACCCACTGTGATCCTCAGAGATGTTGTTGAATGAATGGATCACACCGATGAGGAAGCTGAGGCTTACGGCAGTTGAGGGACATGCCCGTGGCCTCCCAGGAGCACGAGCCCAGGACCTTGTGATCTGCAGGCCAGTGCTGGGGTTGGCCTTGAACTGGTTACCCTGCATGTAGAGTGAGCTGTTCCATGTGTGCCTTCAGCAAAGAAGACTCGGTGCACTTAAACTTGTGTTTCAGGTTGCCTTTTATGACATCGACAAAAGTAACATTTACAGTTACAGAACATGAAAATGATGAAGGTAAGTGTAAACTTCTGAAATTACTGTGATTTAGGGAATGATAGGTGTTATTTTTTCACAAGCTTTCTATAATGTGAGTGCATGCTATGAAATAATGTGAACAAAAGTTGTAAATAAACCTGACAAGTGTGTGTTCCTAAGATGGGGCGTGATGGCAGTGTATGCCTTATCTTTCAATCAGTTTCAAAATGTATGGTATTTCTAACAGTTTAAATGTGAAATATTTCCTCGCAGTATTTATGGGCCGAAGACACTGTGAAACAGAGGCATACTCAGGATTTGGGCCCTGATTTAGAACAATTCCCTAATGTATGTGCTGGGGAGAGGCAGGGCAAGGGTCCAGTTCCCTTCCCTCAGAATGAAGACTTCTTGTCTTCTGCCTGCAGGTGTCCACCCACCTGACTCTGGGCCTCAACTGCAGGTAAGGGAACCAATTTGTTGATTGCCTTCTCTTTGTCAGGCTCTTACATGTTTTATCTCATTAATCCTCATAAGACTTTCATATGTGATGAAACAGACCACCATAGAGTGAATCCTTAACTAGGAGTCAAAACCTGGTGCATGGTGGAAACACACCAGATTGAACGGTGAAGATAAATCAAATGTGTTATATCCACATAATGAAATATTATTCAGTCATTAAAAAGAACAAATTACTGATATATGTAATGTACTAGTCAGAATTCTCCAGAGAAACAGAATTAATAGGATATATATATATATACACACAATATATTAATATGTAAGTATTATATACATGAAGAAGAAGGAATTGACTCACATGATGATGGAGGCTGAGAAGTCTCCAGATCTGCATTCTGCAGGCTGGGGACTCGGGAGAGCCAATGGTAGAGTTCCAGTCCAAGTCTGAGTCCAAAGGCAAGAAAAGACTGACGTCCCAGAAAACAATCAGGCAGAGGGAGGTACAGAACAAATTCTCCTTACTCAGCCTTTTTGTTCTATTTAGCCCTTCAACAGATTAGATGAGACCCATCCACACTGGGGAGGGCAATAAGCTGTGTTCAGTCTATCAACTCACATATTATTAACCTCGTTCAGAAACACCCCACAGGCACAGCCAGAAATAATGTTCAATCAAATATCTGGGCATCACATGGCCCAGTCAAGTGGACAAGCTATAACATGGATGAAGGTCGAAAACATGCTAAGTGAGAGAGGCCAGACACACAAGTTTACATGTCGCATGTTCCCTTTATATAAATCCATAGAAACTGGAAGCAGATCACTTCAGAGGGTGCCAGGCACTGGTGGGAAGGGGGACACAGTGATGGGGTCTCCATCTGGGATGTTGAAGATATTCTGGAACTAGGTAATGATGGCTGCACAGCACTGTGAATATAAGTAACGCTACTGGATTGTACACTTTCAATCAGTTAAAATGGTAAATTGTATGATATATGTATTTTTCCACAATAAATAAACCCTGGTGCATCTTTGAAGACCTTGCTTTTCCCGTACACCCGGATGTACTTCTGCCCGTTCCTGATTCTCCGTCTCTCTCATAACTGGATCGCAGTGGAGAAAGGGCCAGGTCCCCCAGTCCCTCTGCTGCAGGCCGGCTAGCTTATTAAGCCACCTCTCTACTTCTCTTTCCTTTGTCCTACTGCGGGAACCTATGAGTCACTCATTCCGACCTCTGGCTGCTGGGAGCTCTTGGCTGGCTGTTCCTGCGAGCACCTGACTCCAGCTGCTCGTCTAAACTCTCATCTTCAGCCTGGTGCTGGGTCTCATGGCCCGAGGCTGGGCCGGCTTGGGCTTTCCATCTCGGGGAGCTGGTCAAGCTGACCTGTGACCAGTGCTCGTGGTGTTGCCCTCCCTGCTGACCTTCAGTCCTTCCCCCCTGTGGACACTTCCTTACTCTCCTACCCTGCTCCGCACTCACCTGCCCTGCTCTTCGACTCCCTGTCCCTGTCCAAAGTGACGATGAGTCCTCTGCAGAGATTGAGTGAAGGATATTCATTCTAGCCTTCCTTGCCCTTTCCCAGCCGAGTCCATCTTCCCAGAAAATGTGTGGACATTACCCACCGCACCCCTAATTAATCTTTCCAGCCTGTGCGTCTAGGAGAGATGTCCCCATCCCAATGCCTCGTCCTCTCCTGTGGGTGCTTAATACCACTGAACCCCTTCTTCCTGCCAACATGCTCTACAGCGCCCCCCCCCCCCCCAGCAGCCTTCAGATGCCTGGGGCCAGGGCACAGCTGCTCGTTTCCTGAATAAGTAGCCATACTTCGTTTGTCACGACTTTTCCCAAAGTCCCTGCCTGAAAGGGATGATGTCATTAGACCTGTGAAGGGAAAGAGCATCTCTTCTCTTCCAGCTACAGAGGAAGCAGGCTGCATCCAGGAAAGACGGTGCGGCCCCCGTGCGCCGGCTCACCTGGGCAGGGCAGGCTGCGAGCGGCCTCGGACTGCCCCCGGGAGGAAGGGAAGCACAGAAGCTGGAAACAGGCTCCATGCTTGGGTTGTAGAAATCAGTCTCTTGCTTAGGAGCAGTGGTGTCATAAATGGGGAGTCACAGGAGGGGGAGCCCTGGGGCCTGAGAAGGCTTCTTGGAAAAGGGAGAACTTGAGCCAACGTTGACTGGGTGGGATTTGGGTCGTGGAGGGCATTCAAGGTGGAGGCCCTGGTGACAAGTCAGGGGAGGGTGAGTGGAGGAGCCTGGCTGAAGCAGAGTTCGGAATTGCCAGAAAAAAGGCTGGGAAGGAAGGTGAGCCGGGCAATGAGGTGAAGGCTTGACAAGCTGTTTGACTTTGTATGACCTTGTGCCTAGGTTCTTTAACCCCGCTGCAGCCATGATAAGACCTTGTAGAGTTGTTCACAGAGGTCAGTGAGATGCTTGGTAGGAAGCCCTAACCCAGCACTGGGTGCTCTCCGGACCTCAGACAATGTCAGTTCTGGTTCTCCCTTCCTGGGCTGAGCTGATTGGGCATCATCGTCCTGCAGCTGGGCTGGTGAGCAGGAAAGGAACGTCAAGCTCCTGGCAGAGAGAGACAGGAAGGTTGTGAGCGGGCTCCTGCAAGGTTAACCTAAGCCTGACCGAGGTTGGCAGGGACCGAGGTTGGCAGGGACCGAGTGCCCCAATGGGATACTCTGAGGTCCTGGGTGCCGGGCAAGTGGTGGGGATGGGAAGCCTTTCGGTGATCTCCCAGGCCCTGCTTGAGGCAATCGGATCCTGCTGGAAGTCTTTCCCCGAAAGCCCTCTGGAGCTCTCGGGCAGTAGGGCTGTAGAGCCCTCGTACCCAGGCAGAAGCCAATGTGTGGGATAGAATGTGAGAGGCTACCTTCCCCTGTCAATCATCATTTTTCACTCCAGCTAAACTTATATATTGAATGCATCCAGGCAGAATAAAACCTAGTTTGAGGTTTAAAATATAGCTTGTCAGATGAGTATTTAGTGCTGTGGTTTTTTTGTTGTTGTTTGTTTTTATCCTCATTGGAGGATATTTTCCCACTGATTTTAGGTAGAGTGGGAGGGAGGGAGAAGGGGGTGGAGAGAGAGAGAAAGAGAAAGAGAGAGACATTGATGTGAGAGAGACACATGGATTGGCTGCCTCCCCCATGACCCTGACTGGGGCCGGGGATCAAACCTGCAACCCAGGTATGTGCCCTTGACCGGGACTCAAATCTGTGATCCTTCAGTCCATGGGCCAACTCTCCAACCACTGAGCCAAACCGGCCAGGGCTAGTGCTGTGTTTTAATATGCATAAGTGCAAACCAGAATTTAATGTGTAGGCTAAAGTACACATGAGCAATTTTGTAAGTGAGCTAAAATCAAAGTGGACATGAGCAACTCGAGGGGAGGGAGGGGTACTGGGGAGAGAGAATCAAAAAATAAAAAAAGCTTGGGTCTTTTTTCTTTTTTTTTTTTTTATCCTCACCCGAGGATATTTTTTCATTTTTTGTACAGATAGAATGGGAGGGAGAAAGAGGAAGGGAGAGAGAGTGAGAAACATCGACGTGAAGGGACACATCGAGTGGCTGCCACCTGCACGACCAACCGGGGCCGGGGACAAACTGCAACCGAAGTACGTGCCGTTAGCGGGAACCGAACCCGGGTCTCTCCGGACCGCAGGCTGACGCTCTAACCGCTGAGCCAAACTGGCCAGGGCTCGGGTCTTTTTTCTTTATTCCCCTACATAGGGCCTTGAATTCCCAAATGAGTTTATAATGAACTTTCCTCTCACTTATTTACTCTTTTTTGTTTTGTTTTATTGAGATAGAATTCACACAACATAAAATTTGCCCCTTTACAGTGTACAATTCAGTGGCATTTAGTACATTCCCAGTGCTGTGCAACCATCACCTCTATCCAGTTCCAAGGCATTTCCCGCCCCCGAAAGGAAACCCCGCACCCCTTCCCAATCATCCCACCATCAAGCAGCCACCCCTCCTTTCCCTTCCCTCCAGCCCCAGGCCACCACTGATCTACTTTCTCCGTCTCCATGGATTTACCTACTCTGAATATCAATCTCTCACTTTATTTAAAAAATGTATTCATGTATTGCTTTTGTGCCTTTTCCTGTGATTCACAGAAGCGTGTGTGTTTCTCTGGACCACAGGCAGTGCCTGCTACCTTGACAGAATTGAGAGGCTGTGATGCTGGGAGCCAATATGTCAAGTTGTTGAAAGGAGGCCAAGTACAGACAGAGCCTCACTCCGTAGAACCAGTGTAAGCGAGGCTAGGAGACAGCCCCACCAAGGTCTTCCTCATGGGCTAGGGGATGTTTTTGTATTAGAGGCCCCTTGACAGTCTGATGACGCTCTTCAACCTCTTCTCAGAGAAATGATTTAAATTGAATAAAGCATGCAGGATCACAAAGGAAACCAAATATATAGACACTCGGTTGTAAAATATTACTTGGTGATCAAGTAATATATACACTTTTTTTTTTTTATCCTCACCCGAGGACATTTTTCCATTTTTTGTTCAGATAGAGTGGGAGGGAGAGAGAGGAAGAGAGAGAGAGAGAAACATCGATGTGAAGGGACACATCGAGTGGCTGCCACCCGCACGACCAACCAGGGCCGGGGACAAACTGCAACCGAGGTACGTGCCCTTAGTGGGAACCGAACTCGGGTCTCTCCGGTCCGCAGGCCGATGCTCCAACCACTGAGCCAAACTGGCCAGGGCTATACACTTCTTTATTAACACACTGAATAATAGGATTTAGCTGTGGGTCTAACAACATTATAATTTTAAAGCAGTGAGAGGGGTATTTTGAGATATCTACACTACTGTAATGTGATATGAAAATATCTGATTTCTACTGGTGGCAAAGGCAAAGGCATTGCCTTTGTTGATTACATTAATAATGGAAAGGAACATGAATGGAAGTTAGTGAAAACAAAGATAATTTTTCCTCATCCAAGTTCGCCTACAAATCTTGATTAAGGACCTTTGCTCTGGGATCCGTGGTTTTGAACCCCATTTCAGTCATGAATTCAGACGAGAATCTAATAAAAGTTGTCTGTAGACCATCTCGCGTGCAGACACAAAAGTTGTATCACGTTTGTGGACCTCCCAATGCCCATCCATGAATCATTTCCAAGTCCACAGACCCCAGGTTAAGAACCCAGTTCGAGATGTACCAGCAGTCAAAGGCACTGTAGCATTTAGCTTTTTTTTTTTTTTCCTGTAAATAACAAAAACGAACTCTGGAACCAGGCGGTTTTAGAGTGTGTTTGTAGCAGCAGCTTCTGAACAGTCTTGTCTGCACCCCACATCTGCACCCCACATCTGGCTCCCCCTGTGGCCAGCCTTATTCCCTCTGATCATCGTTTCAATGTCGGCACGGCCAGGTTTGGGTCAGGTGCCCCGCTCCTCACTGGGGGAAAGCTGGAGATCTGGATCACATACCTCAACAGGCTATATCTAATGAGAAAGTACAATTTCTCAGAAGAAATTTGAGGTCCTAGTACAAAAAAAGTAAAGAAATGGTGTGGACATGAGACAGGAAAAAGAGAAGACAAAATTTAAGTCCCATGAAAAGTGATGATGAGTACTGATATTTAAATTATCATTATAAGACATACCTTCTGGGAACATTTTCATGTTCCTGAAATCAGGATATGGCTCTCAATATATATATGTATACATTGAAAGCAGCCTTCTACCCTCTCCCCACTCCCAGAAAAACAACTACTGTTGTGAGATCAGTGTTTTATCCTACAGGTGGAGGAGCCTTAGAACCAAAGACCTGTAGCCTTAGAGTCAATCGAAGCTGTACAAGCTGGACTCCTTGAAGCTGCAGGAAGTGCTGCCACATCCATACTCTTCATGGCATTTTCTTTTCTGCACTTGCAAAGCATACTCACTTTGTCTAATTTGGCTCTTATCGCACATCAGATGCTTGACACACTACTAAATGCTGTAGTGAAATTCAATTCCATCCAACAGGTGTTCACTGAACAGCAGCTGCTAGTCAAGCTCTTTTCTAGGCACCGTGAGCCTTACAAAAGTAGAATAAGACAGAGCCAGCTTAGGTGTAGAGACTGCACACCCACAGGCACCATGGAAAATACTCACCTAAGTGCTGTAGCCAAGGGGAGTCAGGAGTTCAGAGAGCAGAGTGTGGGTTGAGCAGTGAGGAAAGAATCTGGGGTATTCCTGGCCTGTGTCTGCACCTGTGGAGGGACAGGGCTCCCAGGACCCCACTCTGAAAGTAATGAGACACTGAGACTTGCATTCCTGGTCATTACTAGAGAGATACAGAAACCTCGGGTGAGAAGGACCACATGCCCATTGGGCTCCTTACTGGGTCAACATTCATTCACCTCTCAGGTCTCTGCTTTAAAGTCACTTCCAGCCCGGCTGGTGTGGCTCAGTGGTTGAGCATCGACCCATGCATCAAAAGGTCACCAGTTCGATTTCTGGTCAGGGCACATGCCCAGGTTGTGGGCCTGATCCCCAGTGGGGTGAGGGGGGGGCATGCAGGAGGCAGCCAATTGATGTTCTCTCATCAATGTTTCTCTCTCTTTCTCCCTTTCCCTTCCTCTTTCTCTAAAATCAATAAAGAAAAATTAGCCCTGGCTGGTTTGGCTCTGCGGACCAGGGAGTCCTTGGTTTGGTTCTCTCTAGGGGCACGTGCCTTGGTTGCAGTTTGTCCCTAGCCCTGGTGGGGTCATGTGGGTGGCAACCACTCAATGTGTCTTTCTCACATCAATGTTTCTCTCTCTGTCTTTGTCCCTCTCTTCCTCCCTCTGTATCTAAAGATAAATGCAAAAAAAAAAAAAAAAAAAAAAAAATGTCCTCAGGTGAGGATAAAAAAAAAGAAAAATTATAACAAAAATAAAATAAAATAAACTCACTTCCAGAAAGGTCTTCCCAAACTTCTCAATTTAAAACTAGGTCCCTTGAAAACTTCTAAATAGCACCTTGTTTTTTTCCCTTCAAAATACTTAACATAATTTGTAATTGTGTGGTTATTTTTCTCTCCACTGGTCTCTGAGCTTCTAGAGGGAGAGGAAGAACTGTATCCTTTTTGCTTGCTTCTGTATCCACAAAACTCAGCACACTGCCTGCACATACAAGGTGCTCAGTAAATATGTGTGAGTGATCGAAGAGTTAAGTTCAGGCTGAAAACCATATTGGTGTTTTCTGATAATGAGGAAGCACAGTTGGGGGCAACACAGTTGATAGGCAACACCTTTTGATCTTAAAAATGTGCCAGACCAAAAGGGACAGCTGGTGTATGAGTCACTGATGAAGATCTTGAGGGTTATGGATCTAAGAGATAAGGCAATTAATGTGTTGTCTTTCTGCTTGGAACTGAAAACCTACAGAGGATTACTTACAGCCTATGGAATAAAGGTGAAGTTTCCCTGCTGTGTTCTATGCATGCTGACCTGCTGCCTTAATGGGACTCAGGGGAATTGTGGTGTTAGTGTGATCTGATTTTTCCAAGCAAAAAAAAAACAAAAACCAAAAACCAGAAACCCTGAAAGGAGTTAGACAAGCATGAAGACAGGCAAGTTAATGAAGCTCTTATTTCTCCTGAAATAGAAACTTAACATTTGCCAGGAGGGAGAAAGATGAAAGATGTGAAGAAATTAAGTTGAAAGAATTCAGTGGTGTTCTTCTTTTTAAAAAATTGATTTTAGAGAGAGAGAAATATCGATTTGTTGTTCTGCTTATTCATTGGTTGATTCTTGTATGTGCCCCGATGAGGGATTGAACCTGCAACCTTGAGGTATTGGGAGGTTGTACTAACCTCCACTGAGCTACCCGGCCAGGGCCTCCACTGGTGTTCTTGGCTTGAGGGTTTGCTCAGGTGCTCCAGTGGGGGTGGAGTGGGTCTTCCTTCCCATCCTTTCACTGAAGACGTGAATTCCACGAAACCAGAGCAAGGAACATGAAGATCCTGGTTGGAGTTTTCATCGGTGCCATTGTGCAAATAAAAGCAGAGATCTTAAAACATTTCCTTATATGGACCTTCACAGCTTTAAGAATGGTCAAGGCTACCTTTACTGCAGCTTTGAGTGGGTATAATTTCGTTAAAAGTATTGTTATAAAAAGATATATATGATATTACTACCAGTGAGAAAGAGACATTTTTATTATAATACTTGATACTTAGCAGTTTTCTCTGAGGAATTCAAATCCCAGCTAAGTGAGTAGGCTAGCTTCTGGTAGAAATGTAAGTGGATGGGACTTCACGCTACACTTTCTCAAATACAAGAAGTTGGATATTGCCCTGGATGGTTCCTCATGGTTAGAGCATTGGCCCATGCATCGTAGAGTCACAGGTTTGATTCCCAGTCGAGGGCATGTACCTGGGTTGCAGGTTCAGTTCCTGGCCCTGGTCAATCAGGGTGCGTGCGGGAGGCAACCAATCGATGTGTCTCTCTCACATTTATTTTTCTCTCTCCCCCTCCCTCCCTTCCTTTCACTTTCTCTAAAAAAAAATCAATGGAAAAGATATTCTCTGGTGAGGACTAACAAAAAAAAAAAACACACCTAAAAATGAAAGTTGGATATGTTCCACTCAGCTTGGGGAAAGTGAATTTTAACCCTTTCTTAGTTCTAGAAGGATTTTTTCCATAATGTCAGCTTCTGGAACTCATATCAGATTTAACTATGATCAATGTCAATTGAGCACCGGTGAGGGAAGCATTGCCAAAGGAGTTCTTTGACCACTGCATCCAGCTAGGCTTTGTATAACTTACTTAAATGTTCTAGGTCTCAGTTTCCTCATTGTGAAACAGGGATTAAAAACAATATCTCCTTGCCCTGGCCAGTGGTTGGAGCATTGTCCCATACACTGAAAGGTGGTGGGTTTGATTCCTGGTCAGGGCACATACAGGAGGCAACCGATTGATGTGTGTGTGTCTCTCTCTAAAATCAATGAAAAACATATCCTTGGGTGAGAATAAAAGAAATCCCACAACAAAACAATATCTCCTCTTAGGGTTAAGTGGCACCTTCTATGGTGGAACCATCTTGGTGACTTAAGAAGGATTTGCCCTGACATAATAACACACACACTTGGTCATCGACCAGACCTCGAGCCCAGAGCTTGGCTTCAATAGGACGTCTCCAGAGCCAGGGCCAGCTCCCTCCTGACCGTCATAAATGCAGTCCTGGGTGAAGACTCTTGAGCCCCACTTCGAACCAGTGGAGCTAAGATGACTGCCAAGCAGGTGCGAGGCAGAAAAGGAAACAGGCTGAATCTACATGACGAAAACCTGCAACAAAAGTTGATTGAGGGACAGTTGACTGAGTCTGAGGAGCCCTAGTAGGGACTCCCCAGGTCTCGGAGACTCCAGGTCAAGTGGTAATTCCTGAGACTTTCAGATTACATAGGCCAGTAACCTGACAAAAACATTTAGGGGTGAAACTGAGGTTGCCAACTAATGACCAAAAACAAATACCCAAGCTACTACAAATGCAATATTCACTGATGCAAAAATGGAACACATTTACCTTACATTGCTCTGATAAGCTCTTGTTTTGGCCCTGACCAGCAGAAACCTCTCCGGGGACCTGTGGCCATTGGCAGATGAGCCTGGTACCTCTGCTGTAGAAAAGGCACAGCCAGGCACAGGTAGCCGGAGGGAGCAGGTTCATGAACATAGGCCGCCGACCTCCGCTCCTGGCAGCTGCAGCCAGGCCACGGACCAGTTTCAGTTTTGAGGATCCTACTTCAGCAAAGGCCCTGAGGCATGCGGCCTTCGCCATTCCAGACCTACCTCTTCTTGCTTACTACTTACATAATTTGTCCCTCAAAACCAGCACAGCAAAGCACCGCACAACTCTGCACATCTCTGACACACAAGGCAGCGTTTTCTTCTTTATCCTGAGTGTGAGTCCTTGTCCTCTTCACAGCATCACACAGGGGCCCAGCGTGGTGTGTCTCCCACAAACCTACACTCATCATCTTCTTTTTGTTTTTCCTCACCCAGTTCTACAAAGCGAATGGCATATGGATGAGTCAGAAGAACCACATGGCCTATATTATTCATTCATTCATGCAATAAATATTTATTGAGAGCCAATTACACACTAGTCTCTATGCCAAGTGACAAGGATATAGCAGTGAGCAAGCAAACACAGTGCCTTCTCTCATGGAGGGAGAATGAGAGAAAGGAACAAATAGACATGTAATTATAAAACGTGACAAGAACAGGGAAAAACAAGGAGTGTCATGACAGTGTAACAGATGGAGTGGTCAAGAAAAGCTTTCCTGAGGAAACTAAGGCCTGAGGGGGGATGTGGACATGCAGTGGTTTTGTCACCTTTAATCCACTTTCTGTTCTTGTATAACGTCCTGATGATTATCTTTGGGGGCTTATGTTCAAGGAGTCTCATTCTTCACAGGCTAGGTAGGACTGGGCATGTGACCAAGCTCGGTCAAGCTGACTTCTTTCAGGGCTTGGAATCTTGGGTGGACGATGAAAGGACAGAAGAAACTGGAGTGGGCAAGGGTGCTGAACGAGGGGTGGAGCCGACCCAGTGCCTCTGGAGGGGCAAGTTGCCCCAGATCTCCTGGGACCAGATTGAGTCTGGCTTTGTCTTGAATGCAAAGGAAAGTTGTAAAGATATTTAAGTATGAGAAGGATATTTTTAGTAACAACACATGTCATAAAGGAAAAGCAGAACCATCTAATGAACGGTGCAAAGAATCTTGACTTGGTCGTTCCAGTTCTGTTCTGAGCCGGCTCCAGGACCCTAGGAGTTTGTCAGTCTCTCTAATCTCTCTTAGTCCCAATTTCCTCATCTATAAAATGAGGCAGTGGATTAGCTGATCTCTAACTTCCCTTCCTTACTTGATGTTTCATATCTATGGTGAAACCTTGTCAAACTGGACAGATGTCTCTCATTAAGAAGTTCATGAAAAAAATGGGAGCGATAAACAACCAACCTCTATAACACCTGTTGTGTTTCAAGGAGTTAAAATATTAAAAGCACTTACAAGCTGATTTTGCCAGCTTGTTGTCATGTTGGTTGCCAAAGGATTTTAAACAGTGCTAGGCTCAGCAACCAAGTCAATAAAAAACTTGAAAAAAGGTATTCTGTCTGGCTGGTGTCGCTCAGTGGATTAAGTGGCATACCATGGACTAAGAGATCCCAGTTCGATTCCTGGTCAGGGCACATGCCCCGGTTGCAGGCTCGATCCCTGGTAGGGGAGTGTGTAGGAGGCAGCCAATCGATGTTTCTCACATGATATTTCTATCTCTCTCTCTCCTTTTCTCTCTCTCTAAAAATCAATGGATATATATATATATATGAAAGAAAAGAAAGAAAGAAGGCATTCCATAAAGTTGGTTACTCTACTAAGCAAAGACTAGTGACTTCAATCGAATGCTTAACAGAAAACACTAAGGAGTGTAATGACTCTTGGGTGAATTTCACTAAAACCTTGTAACTGCCAAAATGTCTTTGTGTAATGTATCAGTTATCTATTGCTGTATAACAAACCATCCACCACCTATGCTTAAAACAACAACCATTTTATTCCTCACAACTCTTGGGCTGGCTGGGTCTGTTTTGGCTGGTCTTGCCTGGGCTCACTCACATGGCTGCATTCAGCGGGTGGGTTGGCTGGTGGCTGCCGTAGGGGATGGCAAGTCTCTCTCTGTCTGGGGTCTTCCATCTTCAAGGAGTTGGACCAAGTTTCCTTACTTTCGTCACAGCATTCCAAGAGATCAGGGAGGACTGCACAAGTGCTCATCAACTGTCCCTGCTTTTGCCATTTTTGCTGATGTCCCAGTGGCCAAAGCATGTCACATGGCCGAGTCCAGTGGCAATATGGTAGGGGCAACCAAGGTATAATTTATTCGAGGCCTTTAATGTAACAATGTTTGAACTTTCCCTCTTAGACATGGATTGCAAAATATGCAACTTTAACTTACAAATGAAAGTACTTTTACAAAGACACAATATACATATTACTATGAGTATGAGGAAGCATTTGAAGTCACCTTATTAAGGGACTGAATCCCACATCAAATGGCTCTGCTTGCCTCATAAAATTATTCATTAACTTTTAGCCGTGGCCTTGGGAAGTTATGTACATAATATTTAGAGGAAACTGGCATTTACAATTAAAATAAATGAAAGCAATTCACGCTGCAATACTGTCCCAATTTGGAACTTGACGTTTGCTAATTTCATATTCAGCAGCATCCATGCACCCCCTCCCCACACCAATCTTTTTGTCCTAGTATGTGCGTGCCTGTCTCCTCCACTAGCCCTCAAACTCCTTTGAGGGTAGAAGTCTTACCTCACCCAGGTTTGTTTCCTCCACTCTCACAACACCTTCAACACTCAGATTTGCCTTAAATGCTTGTTAAGTAAACTAATCAACAGTTGCCTTTTATTAAACACATATACGTTCCAGGGACTTGACTCACAGACTGGATCACCAATTCTTCCCCAATGTCGCAGATGAATGTTATTCACTACAGTTACAACTGAGGGGACTGAGGTGCAGAAAGCTCAAGGCGCAGAAAGCTCAAGGTGCACGGGCTGAGACTCCAGCCAAGTCCCGCCCGATGCCTTTTCACTGCTGCTGTATATGTGGAGCCTGAAGGACACTGTCAGAGGTGAAAAGACAGCCTCCAGGTGATCGAGAAAGGCCAGAAGAAAACAGTAAGAGGCAGTAGTAGCCTGCAGGGGGCCCAAACTGTTCACTGCCTTTGCAATAAAATAAACACTTGTTAATTGAGAGATTGGCCACTGAAACCCAGGAGGAAAACCTGCAGAAGAGCCAGTTCTACAGCTCTTACTAAAACCAAGACCAGTTAATTCTTGGGGGTGGGGGAGAGAGATTTTGCTCCCTAGGCTGGCCCTGTGGGCAGGTGACAATACCACACATACCAGGGTATTACAGTTGTCTTCAGGTGAAAAGGTAGGTAGCCATTATTTTGCATTTTATCTTATTACCTACTAAACCAGTAACATACTAACAATAGCTACCATTTAGTTACTATGGTATATACATACAATGCATGATCTCAGTTAATCCAATAACCCTATGAAGTAGATTTTATTAGTCTTAATTTACAGATACCTTACGGTACCCAGGACATCAGCTTCCCCAGCTTTTAAGTGGTAGATCTAAAACCTAAGTCAGCTTGACTAAAAGCCCTAGATGACATTTAGCTGTGGGCCTCTTTTGGCTTTGGTGCTGGTCAGAGGTGAGGAATTGTGAATCCCATTTGGTCATGCAAAGCTGCGCACGTGTGTGCGTGCATGCGTATGTGTCATTTACCAAAAAAACAAATCCAGGTCAGGATATTTTGAGGTGTGAAAACCTAATTGGGTGGAGAGGCAAAAATCTCTACGCATTCATTCATTCATTCTTTTGCTTCCCCAAAAAAGTATTTCTTGGGCACTCCAGGCAGGGCAATGGCGAACAGGAGGGACATGTGTGCTCCTCTAACCACCATACCCTCCCGATTTTACTATTTCGTGGGCGAGGCACTCGGAGAAGCAGGAAACGGACGTAACCACTCGGGGGATGACTTCTGCCCCGGCGGCGCGGGAGCCAGGGGAAGCGCGGAGCGGCTAGGTGGTCAGGGCAGGCTCCCCGGAGGCAGCGGCGAGCCCGGCCCGGCCCGCGGGACGAGTCTCCCGGGCCCGCGGCCGCTGCTCGGAAGCAGGCGTTGGGCTGGGCCCGGAACGGGGCTGGCCCGGGAAGGGTGGCGGGGCGGAGGCGGAGGGCGGCCGCGGGGTTAGGGTTAGGGTTAGGGCGAGGAGATTCGGCTTCCCGGCGGCAGAGGGCGCCTGGCGCTGCGGTCCGGCGCCGGAGCCACGAGCGCGGGCGCGGGGAGGAGAGGCGAGGCGCGGCGCGCGAGCGGGGCCACTGCCACGTCTTCCCGGCAGTGGCGGCGGCGCGGGAGGTGAGCGGCGCGCGGAGCGGGCGGGCGGGCGGGCGCGGGGACCGGCACTGGGCGGGAGAGCCGGCGCCGGGACAGCGCGGTTCCCGCCACGCCGGCTCCGCCTCCGCCTCCGCGCCGGGCTGACCGCCGAGGCCCGAAAGCCCAGCGGGTCCCGAGCGCAACTCGTGAGGGCTGGGCGCGCAGGGGCCGGGGAGACGCCAGCCCGCCCGGCTGCTGCGGCTCCGGGCGCGGAATCCCCGGCGCTGCGGGGCCCGGGCCGCGGCCGGTAAAAAGTTGGGGCGCACGGCGAGCCTGTGTGGGCCGGGCGGGAAGTGTGGGTGCCGGCGGGCTCGGGGGTCGGAAGGGTGCGTTGACAGGGGCGTCCCGGGCCGGAGGCGGGTTGGCCGCGAGCGCCCGGTTTGGGAAGGCGGGAGACGCGGTCCTCTGCAGGCGGGGAGGAACGTGTGCTCAGGGTCTCGGGCAGCAGTGGACCAGTGTCCGGCCGGGGGCTCTGCTGTGCGGAGGGAGGCCCCACGGGGTACGAGCCCTGGGGACCGTGGGACCAGCTGGCCGTGGGGTAGAGCGCTGGGGAGTGGGCTTTGCCTCCTCCCTGCCTATTTCGGGGCAGACCCAGAGAGAAGGTCAAGCTCAGAGTTGGGGACGCCCCTGGCGTCTGAAGACCCGATGGGGAGTTCCTGTAAGGGGTGGGGGAGGGAGCTAGGCATTGCTTCCTCCACCGCTTGGGTTGAGTACCGCCCCTCCCCATCTGCCACCTTCACCTCTCAGACTGCAGTGCTTTTGTCCTGGGGAAGTTGAGGAGGGACCCTTGAATGGAGGAGATATTTCAGGGTTCCAAGGTGAATAGGAGTGGGCTCCATGAAATCATAACTGGAACCCGGAGCTGCTTGAAAACACAACTCTGACCACCTCCCACACCCACCCAACCCATTCCCTCTCCAGTACCTCCAGGTCTGATTCTCTGGGTTGGGCTAGCCGGTCCCTAAAACCTAGCAGCACATTTGCTCACAGAGTCCTGTGTAGCCTGAAGGGGGTGTAAAACGTGCCTTTTTATTCTTTGGCTGAGGTTGGTTATTTTAGAAACAAGTGGTTCTGGAGATGTTGGATGCTTAATTAGAATAACCTGTATGGTGCCCCTGGAAAATGGAGATGACTCATATGGGCTTAATTTTTTCTTCCCCAGAAAAACTTTGCATTCAAGACACAAGTGTGCCAGGTCATTTGCAACAGTGGTAGAGCTGGAGACCCACACAGTGGGCCTTTTGAGCTCTAGCCCTAGGCATATTAGCAGGGAATATGACCTTGAATGAGTCACCCTTCCTTTCTGGACCTCAGTTTCCTTATCTGTGAAATAGGGTAGAGAGAAAAAGAGAGGGAGAGATACAATCTGTTGGTATCTATCGGTGGCAGGAGCAGGTTTCTGATGGAGACAGATCTTTTTCCTTGTGAGATTAGATTAGCCACACAAAGATAACCTCAGCATGTTCCTAAAAAAAATAGGATGGACTTAAAACAGATGAGAAGCCAGAATGATTGCACAAAGCAAGACAGAACCAAAAACTAATAGTAATTGGTACATACAGTATGGATACTGTTCTCATGCAGGCAATTAGTGTACATGGTTGGCTAGCTATTTTTACTGTAAAGTTGTTTGCTGAAAAATAATGATGTATATTTCACTTGTGGATCTGAATTTTTTTTTTTTTTTTTTTTAACCTTCAAGCCTGGAGTGGATGCTCAGTTGGACTGGTCTGGTACAGCCTTACTAGAAGAAGATCCCCAGGATCTCTCATTGCCATAATACTATAGATTTCCTTCTGTCTGACTGATGCTGGGACCTAGTACCATCGCACTTCTGTCATCTTTTCCATTCTGGCTTAAGAAGTGGTGAGCTGATTACTGTTGCATATGACATTTCTGAACTTCCCAGGCTTCATTTACAGTGATTGTAATTAATAGGCAAACAGTGCATTACATGCAGGACATTAAAAAAAGCTTAAGGTAATTACTGTCCACCCCACCCCTGTTCCCAGACCTTCTGGGCAGCCTCTCGCTAGAACTTCCAGGTCACCTGCTGGGCATCCAGATTTGGATACTAAGAGTCATCACAGAGTTGAAAGGACATGGCCAGGTCAAACAGCACATTAATGATCAAACCATGATGCTGGGAGGAGAGGAGGATTTTTTTGTATTTCATAACTGAATGCTCCTGTCCTTCTGTTTTCTTCCCTTAGTAGCTTTCCAAATCCGTTTGGATTTGACCACATCATTTTCAGTAATCCTTTTTTGTCAGTTTCTTGGAAACTGGTTATATTATCTCTGAGTTTTGAGGTAGTAGTAAAATTACATTCTCTTGAACAAGTAAAGGCTTGATTAATTAGGTTGAATCTTTAAAATAATCTGTTGTGTGTGTGTGTTTAAATTTTGTTTTAACTAAGGGCTGTTAAATCAATAAATGTCGTGATGCTATTAGCAGTTACCATTTGAGCCTCTGCCATTTATCAGGCAGTGTAAAGTGAGAAAACAGCTCTGTGTTACAGATGACGTGCCCAAGTAACTGTTGATCTTTGAAACCAAACAACCTTTTGTAATAGTGAAAGAGGAATTCTTAGCTATCCTACAGGGTTGTGATATTATATGAGGTAATATATATGGAAAGCAACATGTAAACTGTAAAGTACTGTCCAACCCAGAACGGTGTTTAACATAAGCACTGGGGACACTGGGAGCTATGAACCCATGGGTCTTGGTGTCTGATGGGCCTGGGTATACATCCTGATTCCATCACCTGACCCTTCTGAGCCTGGTTTCTGCATCTGTCAAGTCAGGATATTGTCTGCCTTATGTTAAATGAGACATACTTGTGAATTGCAGTGGTGCTCAGTAAAGGTTGATGTCCACCCCCTTTTCTCTCCCTTTGCCCACAGGCACTCGGGATAATGGCATTGATTAAGTCTTCCAGTAGGAATTGTCCTCAGGGGAAAAAGGCTTTTAAAGTACACGTTTTGTACTTACGGATAATTCTTTCTGCTTCTGCCTTCCCATTCCAGTCCCCAACTTGCTGAGTGAATATTGCAAGCCACCTGCCGTCATCTTAAAGGCAGGGTTGACATGAACAAAACCAGAAGTTGGGAAGGACGCGTCTTTGATAGGAAGGTGAAGATGGTTGTAGCTAGTTTCCTTTTGCCCATTTTGTGCTCTTCTCTCCTTTTTTATTCAGTTTATGGACAGGGAAAAGATTCTGAATTTGGGGGGTTTCTAGCTAGAAGGAGGTATTGGAAGAGCTGTAGGGTAAGGGAAGGGGGCAGGGGAGATATGGAATGGGAAATTAATGGAAGAGTTGAATCTGACAGTAAAAGCTGGAAAGTTTGGTGTGGGAGAACCCTGATAGATGTATGATTTGGCTAACGATGGGGCCAAGTTCCATCTAGTCCTATAAGTCTCTCTTGTGGGGCTTTGAAGTTTTCATGCCCCGGGCAGATTTAGACTGGTTGTGGTGGCATCATAAATGAGTTTCCATAGTAAGCTGTGTGCTGAAAAGGAAATGAAATTCCAGGAGGGTGTTTGTTGTGACTGATGCCAGAATTTCTCTGACAATTTTATTAAGATGCAGTCAGTTTATAAATGTACTTCTTAGTTCTCTGAAGATATTAATTAAGCAATAGTTAAAAAACAGAAATGTGTTCTTTGTGAGCTTTTGAAATTTAATCTTCCAAAATCTTTGGAACAGAAGAAGGCCAAACAAAAATCATAGAGCTATATATTTTAAAAGCATTTTCTCCCAAAGGAATGTTTTCCTTCTCCTTCCCTTCCTTTCCTCCCCTTGCATTATTTTGATAATGAGTATATTTTGGTTTCTTTCACATGTTGGAAGCCTAATTTTTATGTTTATGACCCTTAACTTTTAGATCTTGAACGTGCCTTCTTTTCTCTTGAGTTAATTCATACTCATTCATTAGGAAGCAACAGTGTGGCAAGTGATAAAGAGCTCAAACTCCTGCCCAGCTGGTGTGGCTCAGTTGGTGAGCATTGGCCCATGCACCAAGAGGTCGCCAGATCAATTCCTGGTCAGGGCACATACCCAGGCTGTGGGCCTGATCCCCAGTGGGGGACATGCAGGAGGCTGCCAGTCGTTCTCTCTCATCGATGTTTCTGTCTCTTCCTCTCCCTCCCTCTCTCTCTAAAATCAATAAAGAAAAAACATTTAAAAAAAAAAAAAAAAGAGCCCAGACTCCAGAGCCCAGCTGGGGATAGGTAGAGTGGTAATTGCCCTCGGAGAGCCAGGCTCTCTACAACTTGGGTTTAATCCTCACGGAAACTCTGGAGGCTGGTCGTGTTATTCCCAGTGCACAGAAGAGGAAATGGGCACAGAAATAGCCAGCAGGTGGTTCATCTGAGTGTCAGCTGAGATCTGTGTGACTCCGCAACCTGCGCAGGCAGAGGCCTTGCACATTCTGCCAGGGTTGGACTGTCCTGCAGGCTGGGGCTCTTCATTCAGGGAGAGGGTCAGATCTGTATTTTAGACAGGTAGCTCCATGGGCTGTGTGGAGTGTGAAATTAGGAGTAATGAGTCCATTGGCATAATTGGCGTGAGAGATGACAAGGACTTGAGGCAGTCAGAGTGGTGATGGAGAGAGGGTGTGTGTGTCTGGATGGACAGCGCTCACTGTCCCCCCAACCTCCTGAATTGCTGATGCTAACTGTGTAGACTGAAAGCAACTTCTGCAGAAACCAGAGTTGCCTCCTTTGGTTTCTTGTGACAGGTAGAGATGGTGCCTAAGTAAAACCTGAAAGTGCCTTCCCCTCTCTTTGCCCTCCTTGGCCTGATCATTCCTGCCTTTCTAGGAGCATCTCAGAGGGTGGAATTCAGGTTCCTCAGACCCCATTTTGGAAATGCTGGTTTGAACATTCAAACAAAGCAAAAGCATTGAAGGAGAAAAGCCTCCAAAGAGGGAAGCTTCCTTGGGGTGTAGTCTATACCCCACTGTTTCTTGGTGCACCCAGTGGATCCACCAGTGGGTGTGATCTTTGATTTTGCCTGTTCCCCAAGAGTTGATCTGCCTATAGGCAGGGTTGATTTGTAGTCACCAAGCGTGTGGGGCTGGCTGGGAAAGGGGGGGGGTGCTGGCGAAGTCACAGTGGTAGCCAGCCCTTTGAGGAGGAAGTGGGTGCAGGCTCAACAGGGAGCCAGGCCATGCTTGGTGAGCGGGATTCAGAGCAAGGGTAGTTTATTGCTCCTGGTGGCTAATGTCTGTATGCCCCCATCAGGATGTACAGTGGTCATGTCAATAATATGCTGGTCTTGTGCCCTCTACTCTGGTCAGTGCCAGAATTCATAACAAACTTGCTTTGGCTTCTGTTTTCCCAAGGGCATAATACCCATGTCCTTCAGATAGTTTGTTCTTTCTTGGCTTGGGCCCGTTGGTTGGGTTTCGGCTTCATTTGGGCTACATCCTCACTGGGAGGAGGGTTACCTTTATTCTCAGGGTTACCTTATTGGATTGCCTGCTTCCTGGCATCTCAGTCCTGAGCCATCTCTGTGGTGAAGCACTGCAGAAAGCTCAGTTCCCCAACTTTCTGCTTGATGGTACAACTTTCCCTCCAAGATTTGACCTCTTTTCCTTGTCTTGGCAGCCCCCAAGTGCAGAATGTTAAAGTGCCCCGAGTTTGTCTGGTGCTAACAGGGTGCCTGTTTTAATGGAAGGAACATTTTTGCCTGGGAATGTTAGCTGTTAGGTCTGCCTGTTAAACATTATGTCTTAAGCAAAGCCCCTTGGATTTTTTTTCCCTTTTGCTTCATGTTTAGCTCTCTGTGTGTGTGTGTGTGTGTGTGTGTGTGTGCGCGCGCGCGCTTGTTTTAATTATTAGTGGGAAACATAAAAGATACAAATTAAATATTGAAGTCTACAGGAGTGCCTCAATCGGCAAGCAGGGAAAATAGATGTGTATTTAGCCAGGATACAATTGATTTATCTCTCCTTTTCCCACATTGTTGCTGTTTTGTTGGCAGAACTGTCTGATTTGATCGGTTTGGATTTCAGTGGTGAGTGTGGAAAGATGCCTGGGCTGTCTGCCCAAGTGGAGGGTCTCAAATGAGTGGGTTTCGGGGCTGCCAGTCTTGGCTGTCCCCACAGTCTGAAGATCCTGGCACACGGGCCTTTGTTGGGAAGGTGGGGTTTGGCTGGGCATTTTCCTGGACTTTGCTGGGAGCATCTCCGCTGGTGACAGTGGGTGGCTTTCCCTCTGCTGTGGGAAAGGAAGTTCTCTCTCACTGCTGCTCGCTGCGTTTTTCTCATTCCGTGGGCTGAGAGGTGGAAGCCCCAGGACAGGGCTTTGGAGCCGGCAGGTCCAGCGTAGGGCAGGTTTGTAACTTGCACAGAGCTTTTCCAGAAGTTTTCCGTACACCCCACGTTTTCCTTCTTCCCTGTTGAGCCCCATCCCATCTGTTCTCAGTGGCTTAGAAGTTGGACTCGAGCATTATCAGTCACTCTTGGGAAGACGCGGGAGCGTGGCACCAAGCTTGTTCAGGTTGGCGTGGCAATTTCACACCAGAACAAGAGCCCTGCTGTGGTGGTGGTGGTGATGGTGGTGTTTTGTATCCAGTTCAGTTGTTTTTTCAAAAAATGAAATAAGTAATACATGAATATATTATGCTCTCAAGCCCCACACACCCATTCAAAGAGTACATAGTGGTACACAGCAGAAAATGTCAACTCCTCCTTCATCCAGCACCCCTCCCCCCGCACTGCCTCCTTGCTGGGTTCTCAGAGATAACTAGCTTTAGCAGTGTGATGCTTATCCTGAAATTGTTCATCAGCCTGTATAGACACAAAGTTTCGTTTTATTCGTAAGCATCAATCTGGTTGCATCATATATATCATTTTGTTATTTTCTCTTTTCCTGTAATGTGTCTTGTAGATCTTTTCATGCATGGAGCTCTTCTTTCTTCTTTTAATTATTTTTTGTCTACAAAATGTTTTATAGTGTAGATAGCTCATAATTTATGAGGCAGCCCCATTGATAGACAGCTGAACTAACTCATTGGCTTTGCTATTATATCTTCATATATACATATCGTTATGCACATATGCACATGTTTCTCAGCAGTGGAACTGGTGTGTGTCAAATGTTGACGTATTTAAGCTCTTACAGCAATACCCATGCGGGGCTCTCAAGGCTGTTCTGGTTCAAATGACCAGGACTGTGTGAGGCTGCCATTCTTCTAGGTGAAAGAAGCGCATTGTGCTGCCCTGCTGGCCGGTGTGTCTCAGTGGATTGAGCATCGTCCCACTGACTGAGGTCCCTGTTCAATTGCCCATCAGGACACATACCCAGGTTGCAGGCTGGATCCTCAGTAGGGGGCGTGCAGGAGGCAGCTGATCAGTGTTTCTCACATTGATGTTTCTACCTCTCTCCCCCTTCCTCTCTCTAAAAAAAGTCAATAAAAACATATTTAAAAAGTAGATATGCATTGTGTTGAGAAAGCATTTCATCAGTTCCAGGTGAGGCTGTGAGACTGTTCCTTTGGCCTGTCCATCATAGTGGCCGTGTCCATAGTAACCACAGAAAATGACCAAGGTGGGAGCGTCCCGTTGCTGGGGTGGCGCTCCAGAAGCAAGCACTCCTGGTTTCACGTTCTCTCCACTTGTCCCAGAGGCCAGGTACTAGAACAGAGCTCTGTAATTTTGGTGCAGCCTGCTGGAGTGTTTCAGCCAAGCTCTCCCCTGAGGAAGCAAGCGTACATAGGCAGCACATCGAGACCAGTCTGTTCTGCCCTGCTGAGGCGGCAGAGATTTGAGACTGGGGAGCTGAGCTGGGAGAACATTTCAAGATTGCTGACCGGAGACCAGGCACCGTGCCTTCTGGAATAGCCTCCATGACTGAGCGCAGCAAGATTCTGTGTGCGGTGGGCCCTTCCTTCCAGTGCTGTGGTGATCAGTCTCTCTCTTGGCTTGTTGGAATCCTGTGATGGTTGCCTCTTAGCCAGGATGCTTTGGGGAGAAGCCATGGTTTCCTAGAAGGTGTTCCAAGGGCCTGACCTGGTCGAGGAGGCATCTGGCCCTCATGAATAACCCCTTTCCCCACTGACCCTGCCGGCTGGGCTGCCCAGTGGGTTTTGGGAAGCTCTGGCCAACTGACTGACTGTGTCCTTTGCCTGCCATTCAAAGGGGGCCAGAGAGAAGAGTGAGCGATGGAAGAGGAAGCCTGGGGTGGCGAAGAGGCTCCAGGGTCCGGCCAGAGCGGTTCAGCTCCCACTGAGCACCTTGCGGCTGTGGGGCTTGAGCAGAGTTATCTTGTCTCCCTGCGTCTCAGCGTCCTAGTCCGAAAGCCAGGGATAATGTTAGTACCTGCCTCACAGGGCTCTTGTGAGGAGTCAGAGAGTAATGTTTGTCAAGTTCTTAGTAGGGACTCAGTAATTATAAGTCATGACTACTCTTATTTGCGTTCCTTTTTCCTTAATACATAAAACTGCCCGTAATGGAGTAAGGCTTGGGTGAGGAGGCTGGGAGGCCGGGAGCTCATGGGAGGCAGGTTTGGATGCTGTGGGCTGTGGGATAGAGGAGGGGGCAGGGAGGAGGGCAGGCTGTGAAACACCAGGAACCCAAATGTTTATTTTCTGGTGGGGGGGGGGGTGCAGATAGTAAATTATTCTACGTCATGGTAGGCATTTCCTAGGGCTCCTGTGACAAGGGACCACACCCTGGGTGGCTTAGCAACAGGCTCCTTCTCCCAGCTCTGGAGGCTCTGAGGGGGAACCGTCCCACCTCTTGCCTCACTCCCGGGGCTGCGGCAGGCCTCGTGTTCTTGCTTGTGGCCGCCTGGCTCTGCTGCCTGCCTCCGTCACCACATGGCCTTCTCCCTCTGTCTCTCGCTCTCCTGTTTCCTATAAGCACCCTGGTCCTTGGATTAGGCCAGCGGTTCTCAACCTGTGGGTCGCGACCCCTTTCACAGGGGTTGCCTAAGCCCATCAGAAAACACATATTTCCGACTGTCTTAGGAACCGAGACACGGCTCCTCTATCCGTCTCCAGGCAGGTCCGCCCACGTGCAGATACGCCTACACACAACACGAGGAACTGTATTAAAGGGTTGCGGCATTAGGAAGGTTGAGAACCACTGGATTAGGCCCGCTGTGCTCCAGTGTGTCTTCATCTTGACTGATAATATCTGCAAAGACCATGTTTCCAGATGAGGTCACATTCGAGGTTGCAGGTGGATGTGGCTTTCTGGGGGACACTGTTCAACCCAGAACCGTATGTGAAGTGGTGATTGATGGAAAGCAGGGGGCGTGTGGGGCAGAGGTGGGGTGGGAGGTGTTGGCAGGTGGTCAGGGCAGGCCTTGCTGAGAATGAGTGTGTGAGCTCCCATCTGGAGGAGGGGACTAGGGCTGGAGCCGATGTGGAGGGAGAGCAGAGGGAACAGCAAGGGCAGAGGCCTTGAGGTGGGCATGTGCCTCTTCTGGGATGGGGTAGGAACAGCGTGTTTGAAGAATGTGTGTGTGTGTGAGACAGAGAAGGGGGGAGGAGGGAGAGATCTATCAAGATCAAGAGGATGTGAGGTCCCAGAGGTGTGAGGGGATCAGGGATCAAATAAGTTCCTGCCAGTCTTTGAGAGGACTCAGATGGGAGTTTCAGGTGTTTATCACCTTGCCACATTTAGAAAAGCTGGTCCGTGGGCGAACTCTGTGTGCTCAGCTCTCCAGGTCCTGCTGTGGATAAAGTCACTATGCCATGAAAAGAGCTGAGTCAGCTCCCGTGGGCAGCAGGCCACATTTGGCCTTGAAACTACAGGGCCCAGAGGGATGTCCAAAAACACCTGTGCAGAGACCGAGGGCGCAGTGGTGTGGTCACTGTGCCCGGGCCCGGGGCCCTCTCTCCCCTGCCCACATTGTAATTGACCTGCAGAGTTTTGTGCAGTGTTGTTCTCTTTTACTTAAAAACAATTAGGCCTGCAAGCCAGGTATCATTCCCTGAAAAGAAGAAGCAACTCCAGGCGGTGGCTCGCCCTTAGCACGCCCGGCCCGAGGATCTGAAGTCTGTGCCGGTTTGGTTTGCATGGTTGCTGTGGGAATCATAATTTCAGATTCCTTGGCTTCTGAGCTGAAGGGAAATCTCCTTATCCGGCTGACATTTAATTTCCTCTTTGGGCCTCAAAGGGAAAGGGCCTGACATGTTTGTGATTAGAACTTCAGAGAAGTGGGCCGTGGGTGGGCCTGCTTTCAGGCCCTCTCCTCTGCTCCCACCTGCCAGCCTAGTGCCAGGGGCAGCCCGCTGAGCGAGGTTATCTGGGAGGCCACTGGCACTGTCAGCCCTCTGGGGAGCACCGCTTTGGAAGATAATTATGTGTAAGCGGAGATGGAAATAGAATTCCCCGGCGCCAGGAGCCAGGAGCAGCTGCTCTTCTGAAGGATTTCAGGAATTGCCTTTGGGAGCCACTCACTCACTCCCCACCCTCCCCCAACAAAACGCAAGTTGTGAAGACTAGTCCTAGCTAGGAAATGAGCATTAAAAACATGTTTTGTGAGATTGTAATTCCTTCTCCGGAGTGACGTCTGGGTGTGCTTCCCCCAGCACATCAGAAATGCTTCCTGAGAGGGGCTCCCTTGACACTCTGCAGCCCCTCTGCCAGATGATACAGGAGTTTTGTTGGGGAGCATCCCCAGGAGTCTGTGGAGTCTGGTCTTATTAGAGGCAGAGAGGCCTCGCCCAAGAGTGGGAGCCAGACAGGGCGCCAAGTGTTCCCATAAAACACCTCCACACTTATGCTCAGGGTGGCCTTTGTTTCTAACACATCCAAGTGCTTAATAAATACATACTTGTTGATGGGCAGGGTCTACTGGCTGTGGGCCCTGGCCGTGTTTCGCTCGGCTTCCAGCAGGCAGCATGCGGTGAGCTAGCTCGAGCCCGAGAGCTCAGTCTTCTGGCCCACGTGGGGACTGGTCGCATCGCCGTGGCCTTGGGGAAGTCATTTGCCTCCCTGGGCCTCAGTTGTCACCTCGTCTTTAATCTGGGGGTTGGATGAGAAGGTCCCTGCCCCCTGCACCCCTTTCCCTGGTCACAGTGGAATCTCCTTGAGGGCAGTAGGAACATGACTGTCCTGTGAGCCTGACGTGTGCAGAGCTCCCCCTGTGGCCTTTGTCCTGCTGGACCAGACCCCCAGAGTGCCTGCCTTCTGGGCAAGGAGGAACAGGTGGCAGGGGATTGGGCCTAAATCTCCGCCCTGGCTCTGGAGGCCTCCAGTTGTTCAGCGTGAGCCCTGGGTCCCGTCTCAGGTTTCATGCAACTTTTATTCTTGCCTTGAACAGAGTCCCTTTATATCTGGTGAGGCAGAAAAGAATGGATCATCACTGCAAAATTGTATATATATTACATTCCAAGTTTTAAAAATGTCTGTGCATGGGAAAAATACTATAAAGAATTTAATTTCAGTGGTTAGCTCTGGATTCTGGTATCACAGGAGGTTTTCTTTCTTTTTTTTAATTTAATTTTTAATTCTAGAGAGAAAGGAAGAGGGGGGCGAGAGAGAGAAACATTAGTGTGAGAGAAAAACATCAGTTGATTGCCTCCCACATGCACCCTGACCAGGGATCAAGTCCACAACCTGGGCATGTTCCCTGACTGGGAATCGAACCAGCGACCTTTCGGCGCATGGGATGACACTCAACCAACTGAGCCACGCCAGCCAGGGCGAGAGATTTTTTTTTTGGTACCTGCCCCTAGCGGGAACTGAACCCTGCCCCTAGCGGGAACTGAACCCAGGACTCTCTGGTCTGCAGCCCGACGCTCCAACCCCTGAGCCAAACCGTCCAGGGCTGATTTTTTTATCTTCATATTTTATAGTATTTTCTACATTGATCATTATCTTTATATTAAAAACGATTAAAGTCACCTTAAATAATAAATAGCTACTTATTAAGATTTAATATGTGTTAGATGATGTTAAGAACTTGCCATTACAATATCTTATTTAATCCTTACTATGAATCTGAGGTCCTTTATTTAAAATAGATGTTAACTTATTTTTTATTGTGGTAAAATATACATAATATAAAAGTTACCTTTTTAACCATTTATTTTATGTTTTTAAATTTATCTTTATTGTTGAAAGTATTATAGATGCCCCTCCTTTTTTCCCCATTTACACTCTCCTCCCCACCCCCCCTCCCCCTTCCTTCACCGCACTGTGGTCTGTGTCCCTTGGTTAAGCATATATGCATATCAGTTCTTTGGTTTATCTCTTTCCGCCCACCTTCCCTCTGAGGTTTGTCAGTGTGTTCCCTCCTTCCATGTCTCTGGATCTGTTTTGTTCGTCAGCTTTTTAACCATTTTATATAGTTCTGTGCATTAGGCACATTCACTATGAAATCCTTTTTTTTTTAAACTTCTTATTTTATAAATGAGGAAGCTGAGACTTAGAAAAACAAAGCCAAAGGTCACCAAGAGTACGTAGTTTCAGAGACAGGATTTGAACCCCAGATGCAGAGACTCAGAGATCTGGCTTCTCTGGTTTGTGGTGGTTGGAGTCCATGGTGACGTCCCCTGCCCTGTGCTCACCACTTGACTGCAGAAAGCCAGTCGCTAGTGTGTGTCTCCTTTGAGAGTTGCAGGGTTGGGCTCTGTGTGTGTGTCAGGGAGGTGGGTGAGCAGCCCAGCTCAGGGTGCGTGCAGCCCACGTGGGTCTGCCTGCCGATGGACACCAGGGTTTGACTGCTGTGCTCCGCTTTCTGTTACGGCGAGTGAAGTGTGTGGGCTGCTGTGTTGGGAAGGCTGTGTGTTAGGATTGTCTCTAGAAGGGGGGCAGTGGGGTGCAGTGGAAAGAGCAGTGGCCTAGAGCTCAGAGACCTGGCTGCAGGGGGTCTGGGCGCACCAGGCTGGGTAATTTTAGGGAAAGGGCATGAGTTAGAAGGTCTGTGCTACAGTCCTGATTTTACCACGCGGTAGACATGATTTGGCCGCAATTTCCTCATCCCTAAATGGGTGATAAAAATGCTTGTTCTACCTGCCCTCCACAGTTGTAGATGATTACATGCCACGACGCGGGAGAAAGGTGCCAAGTAAACCAAAGTGCTGTCAAGTAAATTTCTGCGACGGGAATTTTGAGTGAGTAGTGGGAGGGTGGAGCATCTGGGCTGACCTCAGAGACTTGCTGAGGATGGTGTAGATGTGAAGAGTAGCAGGTCTGCTTAGTTGGTCAAGTGTAGTGTTCCCCGGTCTACTGATGGGCATGCTCGGGGGGTTACTGCAACGTGTTCCTGCCAAGGTCCTTGGAGTCCCGCTCCCGGAGACAGGCATCGCCCTGGTGAAATGATTCGTAATGTGGGGGAGCTTCTTACCCTGGTCTTATCTCTTCCTTGTCTGTACAGCAGATATCAGTCTCATCTCTTTCTGGTCTTTGATTTTGAGTAGCCAAGCATGTGAGTGGTCTGGGATCTGGAGAGCTCACTGGTGAGGGCAGGAGCTCACCTTCGCACAGCAGACATAACTAGTGATGGCCGCTCGTTGCACCAAGATACTGTGGAATATCAAGATCAAGAAGACAGGGGAAGATGCATGGACGCAGGAAACAGTTATGAGGGTGAGCGATAGGGCTGGAAAAGTGACTGCCTGAGAGCTGGAACTTTCAATCGAAGGGAATGAAAATGCATCTTGGGGCGAGTCAGAGGTAATGAATTGTTAGCGTGGCTTCTGTGACTCTTTGCTTGTAAAAAAGAAACTGTTGGAATCAGCTGTTTTAAAGCTAGGGTGTCTGTCTAGCTACCCCCAGGATAATTTTTTGAGTCATCATTGTTTCAGTACCCGTTTCACCTGGTCAAGAAGGCCGGGGGTTCTGTGCCTGCTGAGACCAGCGGCCCTGCCTCCCTGTCCGCTGGCTTTTGGCGTTGAGAACAGTACTTGAGGACTAAGTAGGTCATGGATGTCTATTTTGAACCTTGGCTGGGCTGCATGGACATTTAATTTCCGGATCAAATCCTGTTGGACTTGTTTGCCCAGAAGGTTGGCAGCCAGTGCACTCCGATTGGTCGTGTGGTGTATTTATAAAGTGTGAAGAGTGTGGAGGTAATGAGACAACTCCTCTGTTCCTGCATGAGGACTGGAGAGCTTTCAGAATCCTGCAGGAAGTCGCGGAGTGGAGTTTTCTACCCTGCCTCCTTGGATTTTCTGAAAAGTATTCATCCCCACTAACGTCATGAAACCTTTTTCTTTTAAGGAATCAAACGTAATTTTTACCCAGTAGTAGTTGGCTTCTGCTTACATTGGTAATAGATGCTGGTGGCTGATTTACTGTGTTGATCCTTTTATGTACATTTTCTCATTTAATCCTCACAATCTTGGAAATGAGATTATTGTCTGCATTTCACAGGTGAAGAAACTGAGTCAGAATGTGCAGTAATTTGCCCATAGACCGAGTGTGCCAGTAGCAGCGCCAGAGATTTGAACACAGGTCCTTTGCACCACATCTTACGGGTCTTAGGAGCCCTGGGAATGGATGCCAGCCCTGGCTGGAACTGGGGACATGATCGCAGCTCCTGGGCCTGTTCTGAGGAGAGGTGTCACCTTCCTCTCCGAGGCAGCCAGCTGTGGGTGTTGGGGATGCAGGTCCCCAGCTCACGGGACTTCTGTGTGGAGCTGGGGTTGCGTTTCAGGCTCTCACTCTGAGATAACTGGACACAGGATTCTCAGATGTCACTCTGCTGGATTTTCCTGTTCGCTCTTTTTTTCTAGGTGTCCTCGCCTAAGTGCTTGGGTGAGATCCACGAGCAAGCCTGGCGACAGTCATTTTAACCACCTTCTCTGTGTGCACTGGCTGTGGACCCGAATGTCCCTCCATCTTCGGTACTCCGTGCTTGCCCTACATTTTTTAGTGAACGCGAGCTCTTGGGTGGGTGTTTGCTTTGTCTTTCTCAGCAGTTCCTCCCTCTCAGCTCCTCGCAGTGTCGGCGGAAGGCGGCTGCTTGGAGTCCTTTATATCCGCTGGCGTGGGTTTGAGGTCCTTGCACCGGGAGTGCCTCGCCCCCGCTCCCAGCAAGCCAGTGTCACCCCCGCGTCCCAGGTGGGGATTTAAGGGACGTCACAGACCTGAAACTTTTAGGTTCTTCTGAGAGTTTCATGAAAAACGTTGGAGCAGAGGTTTACTTAAAATCAGTTGTATTCTGAAAGTGAAAGCACACCCTCTGAAGTCATTGCCTGTGCCGCTGGTGTGCAGGGGGGTTCGGGTCAGGAGTGCGGGGGCCCGTCCTCCTTTCCCTTCCGGCCGTTTCCTCTCAGAGTCTGCACCCGAGAAACTCGGGGTAACAATAATATCTAAAAGAGCTGTGGTAGGATGTAAAGGAGACCATGTATATAAAATTACCCAGGGCGACGAATGGGTTATTACTTTCTGTGTTTATTTTAAAACACCTGACTGGGAGACCATGGGTCTCAGCTGCAGAAGCAGAGGCCTGAGAAACCCCCTCTTCCCGAAGGGCCTTGGTGACTTCAGACCTCTCCTGCAAACGCAAGTGGAAGCCCACAGACCATAAAGAACTGTAGAGGACCCTTTTTTGGCTAGAATCTTTCCCAGGTTTCCCACTCTTTTTGGTTTGGGGGTGGAGGAGCTGTATTTGCTCCCTTTGCTGGGAACCAGAGCTCAGGATGTCCATGTTAACCACATGGCCACCCAAGTGTCCAGGCCTCATATTTAAAAAAAATGAAGACATGCTAAAATAGGTCTTGAGAAACAGAGGTATTTTGAATGTGCACATTGGACACATTCCTACTTTTAGCACATATGTACAGTGACTATATCATTATCTGGAGACAACTTTAAAGTCTGAATTTAAAGACAACTTTGAGGTCGTCAGGCCTCGCCTCTCGGAAGCCTGCTCAAGCATGTGACAGAGTCAGTCTTACGTTTCTGACCCCCTGGTGGGAGGCCTTCTGCCCCACCCTGGCTCCCTCTCTTGTAAGATTGAGTCTAGACAACCAAAGGGCAAGTCCCAAAGGGACCAGCAAAGTGACCCGTGATTTTTGATCTTTGGGGATTTTAATTTTATGCATATTTGCCATGTGATTTTGGACAATTAGCTTCACTTCTGGCCTCGAGGAACTTGCAGTCTTGTCAGGGAAGTGGACCTGGAGTTGTGGGAGTCCTAATATTGATGTGGGTGCAGACAAGGATGCTTTTCTTCACCAGGGCTTGAGGCTTGACATAGTGGTGGTCTCCAAATCTTAAAGCATTATAGGTTAGAAATTTGTAAGCTGTGGCTTTTTCTACTAAGAGTACTGCAAATAAGATTAAGGACTAGACTTTCCAGAGTGAGCTGCTCGTTCCTTGGGCTCCCAGAGCTCAGCTACACGACCTGGCACTGTGAGTTACAGGCACCTGTTTACCTGCCCATTTGCCCAGCTTGCTGGCAAGCTCTGCAGGCGCAGGGACTTGGCCGAGGGCTTGTTTCCGCGTGGGCATCTTTTGTGTTGTACTTTCGCGTGGAACATAGCTGATACCTACATAAAACATTTCAAGGAGTTGGGATCACGTAACATGGTGGAAAGAAGGTTGTGGTGGATTGTGATGGCAACTACAGCCGTTTTCTTTTCCCAGAATAGGCTCTTAACCACCAGGGGGCATTAGGAGCTGTGTAGGGTCAGGGGGGCTGAAAGTCCCCTCACTGAGGGCCTGTCCGGCAAACCATGCTTGGTTCCTTTCCTTACCCCATGCCCACAGCGCCTCTGTTGAGGAAAACGAACATAGGTACCAGGTAGGCGCTTTGTAATGAGCCCAAGGGGTGAGTTGTGTTATCTCCTATTTTACAGGCCAAGATCTGGAGCTGTCACCCGCTAACATGCAGGTGAGCCAGTCAGCATTTGAGCACGGGTCTGCAGTTCCGTCCGAGGGCCTTAACTAATCCCATGCGCCGCTGCTCTGCCCTGAGGACGTGCCCAGCTGTACAAGCTTAATTAACCTGACAGCCCAAGAAACTTACATTAGATTCAAAGATGAACTTCCTGACATTTAAATTTTTTTTTTTTTTTATCCTCACCCGAGGACATTTTTGCAATTTTTGTACAGATAGAGTGGGAGGGAGAGAGAGAGAGAGAGAAACATCGACGCGAAAGGGACACATCGAGTGGCTGCCACCCACACGACCGACCAGGGCCGGGGACAAACTGCAACCGAAGTACGTGCCCTTAGCGGAACCGAACCCGGGTCTCTCCAGACCGCAGGCCAACGCTCTAATCGCTGAGCCAAACCGGCCAGGGCCTTCCCTACATTTAAAAAAAAATTAGAGCTAAAAGTATTCTATGCAGCTGTAAGAAAGAAAGATCTCTTATCTTTTGAGACGACATGGAGGGACCTGGAGAATATTATCCTAAGCAAAACAAACCAATCAGAGAAAGACAAATGTCACATGATCTCACCTATTTGTGGAATATAACGAACAAAACAAACTGATTAACAGAATAGACCCAGAGACATAGAAGTAGGGTACAGACTGACAAACCTCAGAAAAGGGGGGTGGGGAGAGGGGAGAGATTAAACCACAGAACTTATATGCAGGTATGCGTAACCATGGGCATAACAACAATGCTGGGGACGGGGGTGGGGGGGGGATCAGGAGGAGGGTGTCAATGGGGGGAAAAGGAGAAACATCTGTAACAAAGATAAATTAATAAAAACAAAAAAATAAATAAATAAAAGGGCTATTCTAGAGCAAGGCTCTTTAAGCTGTCATCCACAGTCCGTAGTTACGGAACTATTTTCATGAGCTGATACGTTAGGAAAAAGTGGAGGACAAAATAAAGAATATTAGTGCATCACACGTAGTAAGATGTGTGTGTGTCCTGGATCATGATGGAAATATATTTGGGACTGTGGGTCACGGACAAAAATGTCCTAGAAAGAAAGATGATATGATTTAAATCAATATAGATTAGATTATAAAATCCTTGGAGGCAGGGTTCTGTTTTCTCTTTCTCTTTATGTTCCCTCCACCCTTAATCCATGGTTCTTCAGACTGGAAGTCAGAACACATCCTGCATTGTCCTCATGAAGAAGTGAGAGTGATGGTCTCTCACGTGCTTTGTGAGGGAGAGAGACAGCCCGCTGAAGAGCTTGGGCTTTGAGGTCTGAGGTCCCAGGTTTGAACTCTGTGCAGCATCCAGGTGTGTGGCTTTGGGTAACGTCCTAGCCCTACTCAGCTTCCCCCTCTCCCCCTGGCAGTGGGTGTACAAGGGCTCCCACCTCAAGGCTACTGTGAGGATTAGCAGGGATAACTCCAGTTAAGTGCATTTAGCACAGTGCTGGGCATTTGATAAGCTGTTAAGAAGCATTATCTGCTGCTCTTGTTATTATGATTAATATTAAGAGCAATTAAGTGACTCATGCCGGGTCCGTGGTGGGAAGCACCTTCTAGAGCCCCAGTTCTGTGATGGTTGTAGAACTTGAACTGCACTAGAAGCTTGAACCTGTGGTTTGGCTGTGCAGGGAAAGGAAGTGGTGTTGTAGTGGAGCAGGTTGTCTGTGCGTTCAGGGAGATGTTCTGGTTTTGTAGGTTAGAGACGCAAAGCTGCTTTTGTACACAGTGAGCGCTAGGACGACCAGGTGTTTTTCTTTTATCAGAAAGCAATGGTTTCAGTTTATTGTTAACGTAGTTTTTTGTTGTGTATGTGTGTTTTTTTAAACCATAATTTAAAACAAAGCACAACTGTGTCCTGAAACTGCACATAACTATGTGTATGATTAAACTGGTGATTTTGTGTCCAGCACAGTAATAATTTTAGTAGAGGCTCCAATGTCTGGAAAATACTGTTTTCTGAAACCACCATTATCCAGCGAGAATGAACTATGTGAACATAAATATGTGACAGGTTGATGGTGCAAGACCCTGGACGCCAGTGACTAGACACTGGACAGAATCTCAGAGGGACTGGGCTTTGGCCTGAGCGCCTGGTTTGTCAAGTCTGGCTGTTTGCTTCTGTTGTCCAGGCCAGACAGTCTTGAGCCTTCTTTGTCCCCTGTTAGCAAAGTTCTTGTTCTCTATGTCCCTTAGTGCTGATTGTTTTTGTATCTCGGGAGGGAAAGGGGGTCGACACTAATGATGGTCCCATGATAGAAAGTTTCTGCTTTCCACTCCGGTGGAAACTGTGACTTCCTCCCTCGTTTGTGTAGTGGTTAAGAGCACAGACTTCAGCTAGACTTAGCTTTCCACTGCCCATGCTGCCCCTTTCCCCCTTTTAGTTATTTTTTAAGCTTTATTGAGGTATAATTATCAAATAAAAACTGTATACGTTGAAAGACTGTAATGTGATGATTGATGTAGGTATATATTGTAAAATGATTACCACAGTCAAATTAACATGTGCATCACCTCACATAGTTACTTACCACTTTGTGTGGTGAGAAGGCTGAAGATCTACTGTCTTAGCAAATTGCAGTATGCAATCCAGTGTTCTTAACTACAGTCACCACCTGTACAGTACATCCTCAGAACGTGTTCATCGTGCGGCTGAGAACTTCCTCATCTTCTGACTGAACGTTTGTGCTTTAGGTCCATCATCTGGCTATTCCTCTCCACCCTGTACCCCTGAACCCCTGGCAACCATCGTTCTATTCTCTGCTTCTGTGAGTTTGACTTTCTTAGATTCCGCCTCTTAGTGAGATCACACAGTATTTGTTTTTTGTCCCTGGCATATTTTTGAAGCGTAATGCTTTCCAGGTCCATCTATGTTGCAAATCTGCTTGTGCTTCTAACAAGCCATGTTACTCTGGGCAAGTGGCTTAGCCTCTCTGCACCCCAGTCTGTGAAATGGGCTAATAATAGTATTACTATTTACTTCCTTATAGATTTCTGAGGATTAAATGGGGTAATATAGGTAAAACCCTCATTGTAATTTCTGCTCATGAGCTCTTCAGCACATGGGAGCTATCATCATCATCATCATCATCATCATCATCATCATCATCATTATCATCCATGTTATTAGTGGAAGGCTTTCCAGGAGACCAGGATTATAGACCTGGCTTTGTCATTGGTAACAGTTGGTCCTGGATATATTGCTGAACCTCCCTGAACCTCAGTATTATTTTTTGTAAAACAAGGGAGTCACCCAGATGCTTAGCCTTCCTAGTAGAAGGATCTGCTTTGCGGCTGAGCATTCAGTTTATGATCAGGCCCGAGGGAGGTGATGCTGGCTGCCAGGAGGGTGAGCTCCCCCTTCTGTTAAGGACCTGTAGCCCTCTGCCGGATGTTGATCCTGACAACCTTTGTTTTTCTTTCCTTGAGTTTATATTCTCTGCATATGTCCCTTTGCTTAGCCTCTGCCAAATGATTCCATGCTTTTGCGTATTTTCCTAGTGTATTCAGACCATAGGTTGGCGGGCTGGACTTAAATCTCAGTTGGACAGAGCCTTGCATGTAGGGGATGTTACAAAAAAGGAAGATACCATCACTTTGCTGTTGGTTTTTAAATCATGTCTGTGTTGGTCCTTACGTTCAGCTCCAGCAAGGCGAGCTGCCTGCATCTGAGGCTGACCAGGGAGAATCACCCAGGAGGAAGGCGAGACTTTTGGGATTCATAATAAGCTGCCTTCTCACTTTGTTTTCGTTCTGGCCTTTGGTTTTAGTTTGAACGTTAAAGGGCTTACCAGAGTTAGTCTCAGTGCAATTTTACACTTTGCATATGCATTTTTACTAGCCACCACTTTCCAAAAAGTGAGGTGTGAGTTCATGTCTGGCCTGCTGCTGGTATTTCAGGTTATCATCTTGTTCTTTGGGACAGACATGCAGAATGAATTAATTGAGTTGTTTTCAGCCCTCTTCCTGCCTAATTGAACACCTGCCTGGTGAATGCTGCCAGCACGCCTGCCTGTTACCTGACTTGCCAGCCGTCCCTGTCATGTGGGTGTCTGGCTTGTATCAGAAGAGTCAGTTTTGTCATTTGTAGTTAGCTTACTATGTCCTTCAGAGAAATGTTTTATTCGTCACTTAATTTAAAGGTGCTGATGTGTCCTTTTTGGTAGTCCCTCTGCATTCCCATCTTGTCACTGTCCTCCCAGTTAACTTCATTGGTGATTGGCAGCCTCATAAAAGCTGCTGGAAGACCAGATGCAGAGAGAAAGGGTGTATGTGCACCCCGGATTGATTGTCATGCTTGCCTCGCTCTCCCTTGGACCAGACTAAGTTTCTGGCAAGTCCTTCTTAAAGTAATGGTCATGGTTTAGGGCTGATTAGACATATTCTTTAAGGGATGAGGCATACATTTTATTTTAGTAAGACCTTGCTTATTTTGCGTTCATATTAGAGGGTACAGAGATTTCCAATGTATCCCCTGTCTCTTCCCCCTCCCACCTGCCTTCTCCATTATCAACATCCCCCACCCTGGTGGCACAGTTGTTACAATTGATGAACCCACACTGACACATCATTATCATCCAGAGTCCACAGTTTACATTAGGGTTCACTCTTGGTGTTGTACAGTGTATAGGTTTGGATAAATGTGACATGTGTCCATCCGTATGGAATCATACATAGTGTTTTCACTGCCCTGAAAATCCTCTGTGCTCTGCCTGTTCATCCCTCCCACCCCTAACGCCTGGCAGCCTCGGATATTTTTACTGTCTTCTTAGTTTCCCTTTTCCAGAATATCATGTAGTTGGAATCATACAATATGTAGCCTTCTCAGATTGGCTTCTTTCACTTAATATATATTTAAGGTTCTTCCATGTCTTTTTATGACGTGATAGCTCATTACTATTTAGTGCAGAATAATATTCTATTTCTGGATGGACCACAGTTTCTTTATCCATTCACCTACTGAAGGACATCTTAATTGCTTCCAAGTTTTGACAATTATGGGTAAAGCTGCTGTAAACGTGTCCATGTGCAGGATTTTGTGTGGACATGTTTTCAAATCTTTTGGGTACATACCAAGAAGCATGGCTGCTGGGTCATATAGTAAGAGTATGTTTAGTTTTGTAAGAAACAGCCTAATTGTCTTCCGAAGTGTCTGTACCATTTTGCATTCCCACCAGCAATGAATGAGGTCCTTGCTGCTCCACATCCTCACTGGCATTTGGTGTTGTCAGTGTTCTGGGCTGTGGCCATTCTTACAGGTATGTAGTAGTATCTCATTTTAATTTGCATTTTTCTGATGACATATGTTTTGTGGCAAGATGGTTATTTATTTATTTATTTAATTTATATTTTATTTTTTTGGTACGTGCCCTTAGCGGGAACCAAACCCAGGACTCTCTGGTCCACAGGCCGACACTCCATCCGCTGAACCAAACCGGCCAGGGTGCAAGATTGCTTTTGTGTTTTTTTTTGTTTTTGTTTTTTAATGAATTTTTATTTATTTTTTTGTTACAGATATTTTACCTTTTTACCCCATTGGCACCCCCCACCCCACCCCCCCCTCCACCCTGTCCCTGGCTTAGTTGTCCATGTCCATTGGTCATGCATACATGCATATAAGTTCTGTGGTTTATCTCTTCCCACCCCCCCCACCCCCATCCCCTCTTCAGAGGGATGTCAGTCTGTGGCCTACTTCCATGTGTCTGGGTCTACTGTATTCCTCAGACTGTTATGTTCATTATATTCCGTATATAAGTGAGATCATGTGGTATTTGTCTTTTTCTGCTTGGCTTCTTTCACTTAGGATAATACTTTCCAGGTCCCTCCATGTCGTCTCAAAGGATAAGAGATCTTTCTTTCTTACCGCTGCATAGTACTCCATTGTGTATATGTACCACAGCTTTTTTATCCATTCGTCTACTGGTGGACACTTGGGCTGTTTCCAGATCTTAGCTATTGTAAATAGTGCTGCTATGAACATGGGGGTACATATATTCTTCCTGATTGGTGTTTCAGGCTTCTTAGGGTATATTCCCAACAGTGGGATCACTGGGTCAAATGGAAGTTCAATTTTTAATTTTTTGAGGTAGCACCATATTGTTTTCCATAGCGGCTGCACCAGTCTGCATTCCCACCAGCAGTGTATTAGAGTCCCCTTTTCTCCACACCCTCGCCAACACTTGTTGCTTGATGATTTGTTGACTGTGGCCATTCTGACAGGTGTGAGGTGATACCTCATTATTGTTTTAATTTGCATCTCTCTGATGATTAGTGATGTTGAGCATTTCTTCATATGTCTCTTAGCCATTTGTATGTCCTGTTTGGAGAGGTGTCTATTCAGCTCCTCTGCCCATTTTTTAATTGGGTTCTTTGTCTTCCTTTTGTGGAGTTGTATGAGCACTCTATATATATTGGAAATTAACCCCTTATCTGATACATCATTGGCAATGATGTTCTCCCATACAGTGGGTTGCCTTTCCATTTTGATGATTGTTTCTTTTGCTGTGCAGAAGCTTTTTAGTTTGATGTAGTCCCATGTGTTCATTTTTTCCTTTATTTCTGTTGCCTTAGGTGATGTATCAGTGAAAATTCTGCTCTGTATGATGTCTGAAATTTTGTTGCCTACATTTTCTTCTAGAATTTTTATGGATTCACGGGTCACATTTAAGTCTTTTATCCATTTTGAGTTTATTTTGGTGTATGGTGTAAGTTGATGGTCTAGTTTCATTTTTTTGCATTTAGCTGTCCAATTTTCCCAACACCATTTATTAAAGAGGCTGTCTTGACTCCACTGTATGCTCTTGCCACCTTTGTCAAATATTAATTGAGCGTATTGCCTTGGGTCCATGTCTGGGTTTTCAGTTCTGTTCCACTGGTCTATATGCCTGTTCTTGTGCCAGTACCAGGTTGTTTTGGTTACAGTCGCTTTGTAGTATAACCTGATATCTGGTATTGTGATCCCACCTACTTTGTTCTTCTTTTTCAAGATTGCTGTGGCTATTCGAGGTCTTTTTTGGTTCCATATGAACTTTTGAAGTATTTGTTCTAGTTCTATGAAATATGTCGTTGGTATTTTGATGGGGATTGCATTGAATCTATAGATTGCTTTGGGTAGTATGGACATTTTAATTATGTTAATTCTTCCAATCCATGAACAGGGTATGTGCTTCCACTTTTTTATATCTTCCTCTATTTCTTTTTTCAATGACCTGTAGTTTTCTGCAAATAGGTCCTTCTTTGGTTAAGTTTATTCCTAGGTATCGTAATTTTTTTGCTGCGCTGGTAAATGGGATTGTTTTCTTAGTTTCTCTTTCTGTGAGTTCATCATTGATGTACAAGAATGCCGTCGATTTCTTGACGTTAATTTTGTATCCTGCTACTTTGCCAAATTCATTTATTAAGTCTAATAGATTTTTGATGGAGTCTTTAGGGTTTTCTATGTACAATATCATGTCATCTGCAAATAATGACAGTTTCACTTCCTCCTTTCCAATTTGGATCCCTTTAATTTTTTCTTCATGTCTGATTGCTGTGGTTAAGACTTCCAGTACAATGTTAAATAAGAGTGGCGAAAGTGGACATCCCTGTCTTGTTCCTGTTCTTAATGGAAATGTTTTTAGTTTCTGCCCATTGAGTATGATGTTGGCTGTAGGTCTTTCATATATGGCCTTTATTATGTCGAGATATGATCCCTCTATTCCTACATTGCTGAGTGTTTTTATCAGAAATGGATGCTGGATTTTGTCGAATGCTTTTTCAGCATCTATTGATATGATCATGTGGTTTTTATTCTTCATTTTGTTTATGTGGTGTATCACGTTTATTGATTTGCGAATATTGTACCAGCCTTGCATCCCTGGAATGAATCCCACTTGGTCATGGTGAATAATTTTCTTGATGTATTTCTGGATCCGATTTGCTAATATTTTGTTCAGGATTTTGGCGTCTATGTTCATCAGGGATATTGGCCTGTAGTTTTCTTTCTTCGTAGTGTCTTTTTCTGGTTTTGGAATTAGAATTATGCTGGCCTCATAGAACGTGTTTGGAAGTCTTCCTTCTTCTTGAATTTTTTGAAATAGTTTGAGGAGAATGGGTGTTAGTTCTTTTTTGAATGTTCGGTAAAACTCCCCTGTGAAACCATCTGGGCCTGGGCTTTTGTTTGCTGGGAGAGTCTTGATTACCTCTTCAATTTCCTTAGTTGTTATTGGTCTGTTCAAGTTTTCTATCTCTTCCGGGAATAGTTTTGGGAGACTGTGTGTTTCTAGAAATTTGTCCATTTCGCTGAGATTGTCGAATTTGTTGCCATATAGTTGTTCATAGTAGTTGTTAACGATCTTTTGTATTTCCGTGGTGTTGGTTGTTACTTCTCCTCTTTCATTTCTGATTTTGTGTATTTGGGTTCTCTCTCTTTGTTTCTTGGTGAGTCTAGCTAAGGGTCCATCAATCTTGTTTATCTTTTCGAAAAACCAGCTCTTTGTTTCATTGATCCTTTGAATTGTTTTTTTGGTCTCTATGTCATTTATTTCTGCTCTGATCTTTACTATTTCCTTCCTTCTACTTACTCTGGGGTTTTCTTTTTGTTTGCTTTCTAATTCTTTAAGTTGTGAGGTTAGACAGTCTATTAGAAATTTTTCTTGTTTTTTTAGGTAGGCCTGTAGTGCTATGAACTTCCCTCTCAGAACTGCTTTCGCTACATCCCATAGATTTTGTGTTGTTGTGTGTTCATTTTCATTGGTTTCCAGGAAGTTTTTAATTTCTTCCTTGATCTCCTCGGTGACCCATTCATTGTTTAATAACATGCTATTTAGCCTCCATGTGTTGAAATGTCTTTGCATGTTCTTGTTGCAATTGATTTCTAGTTTTATGCCATTGTGATCTGAGAAGATGCTGGATATGATTTCAATCTTCTTGAACTTGTAGAGATTTAGTTTGTGTCCTATCATGTGGTCTATCTTTGAGAATGTCCCATGTGCACTTGAGAAGAATGTGTATTCTGTAGTTTTGGGGTGTAATTCTCTGTAGATATCTATTAAATCCATTTGGTCTAGTGCTTCATTTAGAGTTTCTGTTTCCTTGCTAATTTTTTGCCTAGAGGATCTATCCAGTGCTGTCAACGGGGTGTTGAAGTCCCCTGCTATGATTGTATTGTTGTCAATTTCTCCTTGGAAGTCCTCCAGAAGATTTTTAATATATTTTGGTGCTCCTATATTGGGTGCATATATGTTTATCAAGGTTATATCTTCCTGTTGGATAGATCCTTTCAATATTATGTAGTGGCCGTCTTTGTCTCTAGTTATGGTCTTCATTTTGAAATCTATTTTATCAGATATGAGAATTGCTACCCCAGCTTTTTTTTGCTTTCCATTTGCTTGGAAAATTTTTTTCCATCCCTTCACTTTCAACCTATGTGAGTCTTTTGTTGAGAGGTGGGTCTCTTGTAAACAACATATAGATGAGTCATGCTTTCTTATCCAATCAGCTACTCTGTGTCTCTTTATGGGAGCATTCAATCCATTTACCTTTAAGGTGATTATTGATATGTACTTATTTATTGCCATTTTTGTTTAGTGTGGTTCTATTTTTCTTCCCATTTCTACTGCTAATTACAGCAGTCCTTTTAACATTTCTTGCAGTGCTGGTTTGGTGCTAATGTATTCCCTTAGCATTTTTTTGTCTGGGAAGCTCTTTATTTGATCTTCTATTTTGAATGATAGCCTTGCTGGGTAGAGTAGTCTTGGATTCAGATTCTTGTTTTTCATGACTTTGATTACTTCATGCCATTCTCTTCTGGCCTGTAGTGTTTCTTGTGAGAAGTCAGCTGAGAGCCTTATGGGGTTCCCTTTGTAGGTAACCTGTTGCTTATCTCTTGCTGCTTTTAGGATTCTCTCTTTGTCTTTAATTTGTGGCATTTTAATTACTATGTGTCTTGGTTTGGGCCTGTTTGGGTTCTTCTTACTTGGGACTCTCTGTGCTTCTTGAACATGAATGCCTTCTTCCTTCACCAAATTAGGGAAGTTTTCTCTCACTATTTTTTTGAATATATTCTCTATCCCTTGCTCATTTTCTTCTTCTTCGGGGACTCCTATGATGCGAATATTATTACGTTTTCAGTTGTCCCATAGTTCTCTTAAGCTGTCTTCCTGTTTTTTAATCGTTTTTTCCTTTTGTTTTTCTGATTGGTTGATTTTTTCTACCCTGTCTTCTAATTCACTGATCTGGTCCTCAGCTTCCCCTACTCTGCTTTTTAAACCTTCCAATGTGTTTTTCATTTCGGATATGTCATTTTTTATCTCTTCTTGTTGGTTTTTAATTTCCATTTGGCTTATTTTCAGTGTCTCTATGTCCTTACTCATGCTGTTCAGCTTCCTCAAGATCATGGCTCTGAATTCTAGCTCTGTTAACATGCCTAATTGCTCCACATTGATCTCATCTTCGGTGGAGGTGTCTTGCTGTTTCATTTGGCTTCTGTTTCTGTGTTTCACCATTTTGGCAATCACTGTGGGCTTTGGACCCTGTCAAGTTCTCCTGTGGGTGTTGATGTTCTGCTGTTTGTGGCTCCCTCTCCTGTGTTTAGATGAGCGAGGGAGGACCCACGTTGAACACCACTGTCAAGTCTTACTTTCCTGGTTAAAGTTGCCAGCCCAGGAAAGGTACTGTTATCCTCTAGCTTTTTGCCTGGAGGCTAGCAGTCTAGGTTACTTGATGAGTTTTGGGTTGTCAGTTGATTGAAAAACTCCCTCTGGTGCTCAGCCAAGGGGCTTTCACGAGGGTGGGGCAGATGCTGGTTGTTAGTGAGCCTCAGTTAGCACTTCAATGGCCCACAGGGTGGGGTTGGATCTCCGAGGGAGGGGCTGCTGCCTCTCCTCAGAGCTCTGGGAAGGAGCAATGTGGCCACCGTCCTGAGTGGCTGCACTCAGCCAAAGCTCTGAGCACCCTCCAGATCCCGAGTGTCCCGACACAGTTCCAGTCCAGTCTGCCCTCCCTCTGCCGGAGCCCAAGGTGAGTGGCTGTGGCTGTTTCAGCCTCTGTCCCGGCTGCGCTGTGGAGCCTCCTGGGAGTGTGACCCGAGGGCGCCGCTCCCAGCTAAGGCTGCTGCTGAGCTGCCGACCGTGGGCTCCCAGCCCCGTCTCGCGCCTTCGCAAGCCTACCGGGATGGAGTCAGTGTCCCACGTTGTATGGTCCTCCAAGCTGCTTTTCTGTTGGTTTTTCCCGTCGATTTGTCTGTGTTATAGTTGTAATTCCAGTTTGGTTCTGGGAGACGGTCTGTGTAGCTCCGTTCACTCCGCCGCCATTTTTCTTAATCGCAAGATTGGTTTTGAAAGAGTGCTGGCTTTCTTTTGATGCTGGGGGCTTATGTCTCTCCGAAGAGAATACTGGGTTTACTAGAAATGAGAGCCAGAGCAGAGAAGGCAGTCTTTCCTGATAATAGAAAACTGTCCTGATTCAGGGCCTCTTTTGGACCCTCTCAGCTTTCTCTGGTTCAGAAGGCTCGTAGACAATCATGTGGTTTTTAATGGAGCCCTGTTTAGGTATGATTTTGTTATTAAAGATATTGTGGAGTAGCCCTGGGTAGCTCACTTGGCTAGAGCGTTGTCCTGATATGTTAAGGTTTCGGGTTAGATCCCTGGTCAGGCACATACAAGAAGCAACCAACAAATGCATGAAATAAGTGGAACAACAACTGTCTCTCTGTCTGTCTCTCTCTCTCTCTCTGCCACCCCCTCTCTCTCCATCTCTCCCTTCCTCTCTCTGAAATCAATATTAGTACTATTGATTTCAGAGAGAGGAGACACAGAAACCCTTGTTAATTATTTGGTAGAACTGCATGTCTTAATTTTCTCTTTCTAATATTCTTGGCCTTTTAAAAAGAACTATATTTTTGGGTTCCCTCTGCCTAGATTTTAACGTATTCAAATATGAGTGAGACTAGAAAAATTTATTTTTTAATGTATTTGAACTCACTTCAGTTTTATTTATTTTTTTTTCACTTTGGTTTTTAAAAAAATTAATAATTTTTTTCAATTTTTATTAATTTATTTTTGTTACAGGTGTTTTCTCCGCCCCCCCCCCCACTGTCCTCCCCATCCCGCCCCCCCCCACCTCACTTTGGTTTTACATTTTGCTTTCAGTTTCCTTTTGGATTTTCTTTGTAGAGTCTCATATTTTAAAAATATTTTTAAGGGTTCCTCAAAAATTGAAACACAGAATTACTGTAAGAGCTAGCAATTCCATCTTCGGTATATTTGCAAAAGAATTATAAACAGGGACGCTGATCTTTGTGTACAGGTGTTCATAGCAGCACTGTTCACAATACCCAAATGGAAACAACCCAAATGTCCGTCAGTCGATGAATTATGATAAACAAAACATGGTGTATCCATACAATGGAATATTATCATACAAAGAAATGAAGTACAGGTATATGCTACAACCTGGATCAGTCTCGAAAACACTACGCTTTAGGTTAAAGAAGCAAACACGCAGGCCACGTATTGTGTGATTGCATGTTTATGAAATGTCCAGAGTAGACAGATCCAGAGACAGAAAACAGATGAGCGGTTGCCAAGAGGGGAGCATAGGGTTTGGCCACTTTGGAACTAGATAGAGGCAGTAGTTGCACAATATTGTGAATGTCCGAAATACCACCGATTGACTACTTTGCGAATGATTCATTTATGTTATATGAATTTTACCTCAATTGTAATCAGTTTTTGAAGGGGCAGCACATATGTGTTTTTGCCAAGGGTGGCTTTTCTAGGGACACCATAGAAGGGTTATCCTCCAGAGAGGCCCTTTCCCGTGGGTACCAATGGCGTGTGCAGCCCCCTGCTGGGGCTGAGATCCGGACTTGCATTCAGTGCTGCTGGTCCCCAGGCGGAGAGTTAGCCTGGAGAGTTGCCTCCCCTCACTCAGCCTGTGCTTTCTTGTGTGAAGAGGGCTTAAACGTAGGCCTTCCAGGATTGCTATGCAAATGAGATGAGCTCATGGATGGAGAGTGCTTGGCACACTGTAAGTGCTTAATAAATATTAACCTTTATCTCTGGTCTGTGGAAGGAGAAAATGAAATGGGCCCATGGGGAGAAGTAAAATGCTGGAACTAGAGAAATGGGGGTTGATTTCAACCATTTAGGTTTAGGTTGGACCTTTGAGCAAAGGATAAAGAGATTCTGTTTCCTAGATTCCTTGTCGAAGGCACCGTAGCCGTGTGCAGCCGGTGCCGCTGGTGAGAGCTGTCTGTCGCTAGAGCATGGGGTATTTGCAGAGCCCTTAGAACAGTGCCCCAGTGAGGGCCAGGGAAGCGTTTGATTAAATGAAAGAAAAACAACCCAAGTGACTTGCAGCAGTCTCAACAAGGCAGTGCTGGGCAGGTGTCCCCACCCACTTCCCTTCCTGGCCCCTGCTTCCTCACACCTGACGTATGCCTAGATCTTGTCAGCCTCCAGTCTTTGCAAGGAACTGAGCTCCCGGGTTCATCTCGTACACTGAGTTTGTGTCTCTGATTCCTGCTTTCCTCCCCAGAGGAAGGGACTTTAGTCATCACTTGAGCCCGGATGCCCCCCCCGCCCCCCCCGCCCGGCAGCATGGAGGAATAAGAAGATTGGGACCTGGATGCATGGGACAGGATGACAGGTCTCAGAGGGGAGGGCACGGGAAAAGATTATCTCATGGACACAGACAATAGTGTGGGGAGGGATTGGGGTGGGGGAAATTGGGGACGTCTGTACTATTGTCAACAATAAAAATCAAAAGGAAAGAGAAGATGACTAGGACTTAAGGAGAGGCCGCCTCGCTCAGCTGTAAGGGTCTGAGGGGAAGCAGGGAGGCTGAAGAGGCAAGTCTGACTTTCACTGATGAAGAAATAAAAGTTTTCATTTCCAACGCAAAACCGTCGCATGGAGAGACCTAATTTCGGGATATTACTGGGATGTAAATGGGTACATTGATCCCTCTCTTCCCTGTTCTGTTTGCACTCAACATCTTTGCCTTATTACGCACTGGCTGTTCTTGACGGTTGTTCCTACTTCACAATTTAGTGCCCAAATAGTGTCAGCTGTGGTGTAGAAAGAAGCAAGATCGCTGGACTTGGCGTCTGAAGAGCGTGGCTTAGCCTTAGTGTGTACAGAATTTCTACCTACTTTTATTATTTCATCTGCCTGGCCTCTTCCTTCTGGGGCACTGCTTCTCCTCTGATCACTCCTGGGGCCTGCCAGGTGTGGTCCCTGAGCCAGAGGGGGACCCTTCACCCGGCTCAGCTAGTCAGGGCTCTCCCTGAATTATTAAGAGGCCCCAGAGACTCCACGGCGGTAATTGCTGCCATGTAACAGATGTTAAAAGGGGGCTTTTCCCTGCCTGTTTCGGCAGAGCCACAGGCGCAGGGATAGCCTGTGCCTACCAGCGTGAGCGTGAGGCAGCCTCCTCGGGAAGTGAAGAGGAAACGCCCAGAACTGTTTTTCCACTTCTGGATCCCCTCAGCCAGATCAGAGATATTAAAGTGTGTGGCGGTATAGACTGTGGAGAGGGGAGAGGATTTAATGGAGCTACGTCCTTGGAGAAGCTGCCTCTGTCTACCCCGGCGTTCCCACCATTCTGTTACTCAGCAGAGGGCTGGGGTGAAGAGAGGCACAGAGTTCTCATTTCAGGCCCATCTCCCTGCAGTTTTGAACTTGAAGCCTAAGGGCCTTTTGCTCTGAGGTGGTGAACCCAAGGAAGTGGGGGTCCGGAACCCAGGTAGCCCTGGTTTCCTGCTCGGAGGAAAAAGCTGGGCTGCCTTGGGGTAGGTCCCAGGACGCTGCAAGCAGAGAGAAGCCGAGATTTGGAATGTGCTCGTCAGGGAGTCCTCTGCCGCCCACTGCCCTTTCTCGTGGTAGTTTCTCTTAGCCTAGGTTAATTGGAGGGGCTTCGTTGTGTCCCTCGTAACCAAGGGTCCTAAGTAATACATGTGACCTTCAGCGACTCACTAAACTTCTTTGTCCCCCCCCCCCCCAACACACACACGTGTACAATGCTGTAGCAGTGATCACCCCGCCGTTCCTGAGATGCCCGGATGAAGTAATGTATGTGAAAGCTCTCAGAGGACTGTAACATGGGATATGGGGGCTGTTACAAGCTGGGCAGCGATTTTACTAACTACCTGACACTCACAATTTGCTCTGAACATTGTTGTTTCTTAGTTCAACATTCTTACAGAAACAAATGATGTTTTTAGCACCTTCCATTTTTTTTAAAGAGTTAAAATAAGCTTGGCCTGACCTAGGTAATTTATAGGAAATGAATGAATGGATCTTGATAAATTATGGCCCTTTCAAGCCTATAAAAAGCTTTCTCTGTGTTGAACTCTAATTATGTCTTGGTGAGCATCAAGTACAGATTTTATATCATTCGGGCTGCTGTCCATGCCTCTGTGCCAGGGAAATCGTGCTAACATTTTAGAGTGATTGTACATTTATTTGGCTTTGGAGTTAAGTAGCCTTAGGTTTGAGTATCCTGATATTGTCACTTACTAAACTATGTCTTTGAGCCACAATCATGTCATCTGTAAAATGGGAATAATAGTCTCAACCCTGCAGATTGAGGATTAAGATGATATATTTCAAGTCCCTAGCTATGTCTTGTATGTAGTAGGTGCTAAATAAATGTAGCTGCCACTATTAAAAATGATAGCATTAGTTATAGTTGCAACTAAAGGGGGTAAGACTAGACAATATGAACCTGAACTTGGTATTTAATGCCAAAATGAGTCAGTATAAAAATCAGTTAATCAACCACTATTAAGTGCCTCATCTGTGTAAGGGGTGGGGATAGAGTGGATGAGAAGGTAACTCAACCCCATTCCTGTCATTTGGGGCAACAGTCATATATATAGAAGAAACAAGTAACCTACAAGGAGCTGGGCTTTGGAGGACGGCAGAGGATTAGAAACCAGGAGCCATTCCATTCCTGCAGCTGATGGAAAATGTAACGAGGGAAGGGGAAGTGATGTGAAGAATGAAAAGTTTAGGGTGATCTTTGGAAGAGGCCAAGTGATATATACAGATGAAGCCTTCTTTTCCTGTTTTATTTTTCCTCTGTCTTTTTGATTTCATACCATACCTGCTTAGTGTTTCTGACCATTAGGATGAAGATCCATACCCATCATGCATTCCGTGGTTTAAGACTTTTTTGCAGACTCATTTTCTCTGTGAATAGTTGGCTTTTTATTGTCCCGCACACTTAAGTCATCAGGATTCTCCTGGCAGATTTGCCTCCCCCCTCCCATTTGCCCTGCCTTATTTTAGTTTCTTGCACTGTAAGTGGCTTTTTAGGGGAGTTTTATCATGTGGAATCTTGGCTGTCAATTCAGCAGATGTTTGTTGAGCACCTACTACAGGCTGCCGGCAGGGCAGTGGGTTCAGGAGGCCTGAGGAGTAGAAAGATTAGTGAGCCGGGTGGTCCCTGCCCTGCAGCCGCTCGCTTGATAGAGGAAACAGATGAGCAGACGGACTCTAATTAAATGTGATTAGTGCTTTATTGTGGTCGGATAAGGAAAGACATTTGGCAGGAGCCCCAAATCCCGGAGTCCTCCATCCACCACCTGTGCTGTCCGCTTCCCCAGGCCAGTCTGAAGACGTGCATTCTTGATCCGTAGCTGCAGTTCTGATGTGAATTTTTCAGCAGTTTCGAAATGGTAAAGTGAGTACGTTCCTTTTGTCATCCGCCCAAATCCTCCTCCAGGCAGAAAGTCTAGATCTAGAAGTTCGATTTCTTCCTCTCCTCCCCTGGATTCTCCATCTCATCCACTCCGAGGCCTGAGAGTGCCTTTGACACCCCCCCTCTCACCCCTATTCTGATTATTCACCAAGTCCCGTCAGTCCTGTCTCCTGCCTCTTCCCTCGTTGCCATTCCCAGGTCCAAGCCATCATCTCCAGCTGCAGGGAATGACCAAGTTCCTGGATTCTGAAAATAACTTAGAGGATCTTACCAACATTAAAAAGAAGAAAAGAAAAAGAAGTAGAATGAAAACCATTAGAATGGACTGCATGTAGTGAGGTTGAGTTTTATTTTGTGAAACTTGTATTTGTGTACAGTAATAGTTTTTTAGAAAAATGTTAACATTGCTAAGGGTTTTACATGTAATCGACTTATCATCCCCCACAACACTGTAGGCAGTAGGATCATCATTGTTATCCCTGCTTTACAGATGAGGAAACGGAGGCTCAGGGCAGTTGAGAAACTGGTCCGAGTTCACAAAGGGTGCCAGTGTTCAACCCACCCACCAACCCAGGCTGGGAGCCCACCTCTCATAGACTGTGTGTGTGTGTGTGTGTGTGTGTGGTATGTGTACTAGATTGCAAAGTAAAGTGTCTTTCTTATTCTATAAGTTGTGTTAAAAAAATTCGGAAAGTTTCTTTGTGACAGACATCTGTACCTTTACTCTTACCCCATCCAGGTCTCCGAGCAGCAGCCACAACAGCCTTTCACAATGCAGAGTGGATGATGCTTCTCTCCAGCAGGGTCCCTTACTCTTAGAAGAGCATGCGGTCCGTGTGCGACAGGCCTGTGTAGCCTGGTCCTTGCTGGCCACTTGAGTCTGTCCCACAGGCTTTGAGACCCCCGAGTCCTCTGAATGTGCTCCCGTGACCTCAGGCCCTCATGACCTGCTCCCAAGGCACCCTGGACTGCGGTCCCAGCAGTACTGTATCCACAAAGTCATAGCTCCTTGTTCAGCTGATGCCTGTCTGGGGCAGGGCACATCGGCTGGCTCACCCCTAGTCCTGAGGCATGTTGGGCAGTGAATGCTCACTGGATGACCCGTTAACTGTTGTTATCTGGCTAAGGGGGTCCATCTGCCTGCTTGCATCAAAGCCCAATAAGACATGAACAGGGCTTTGCAGCAAGAAAGTCAGGGCTTGTTTTTAGGAAGTGGTCCACACCCAGAGAGAGTCACAGGTGAACTAATGCTCAAAGACCCAGCTCCCAGATGGCCTTCAGGGGTAGGTTATATAGGGGGAAAATCAGTCATGGTGACTAAGGGAGTTAGGGTCATGGTCTGTACTGATTGGTCGATGCTAGGGTAGGAGGTCATTGGTCAGTGGATCTGGTCCTGATGTCAGCCATGGTGTCACTTTGTATGGATTTCCTGCTTCTCTGGGCCAGGAGCTGAAACACAATTGAGGCCTAGACGTTATCTGTAGTTTGACCGAAAGTCTGTGTGGTCAACAGACCTGAGGCTTTGACTCTAAGATTATTTGTTGCTGACGAGAACTTCATTGTCCTGAGGGCTTAATGATGAAGGGAGTGGATGTACGAGGGAGAGGGAGGCAGGTGAATGATGAAGGGAGTGGATGTACGAGGGAGAAGGAGGCAGGTGAATGACGAAGGGAGTGGATGTACGAGGGAGAAGGAGGCAGGTGAAAGATGAAGGGAGTGGATGTACGAGGGAGAAGGAGGCAGGTGAATGACGAAGGGAGTGGATGTACGAGGGAGAAGGAGGCAGGTGAATGATGAAGGGAGTGGATGTACGAGGGAGAAGGAGGCAGGTGAATGACGAAGGGAGTGGATGTACGAGGGAGAAGGAGGCAGGTGAATGACGAAGGGAGTGGATGTACGAGGGAGAAGGAGGCAGGTGAATGACGAAGGGAGTGGATGTACGAGGGAGAAGGAGGCAGGTGAAAGATGAAGGGAGTGGATGTACGAGGGAGAAGGAGGCAGGTGAATGACGAAGGGAGTGGATGTACGAGGGAGAAGGAGGCAGGTGAAAGATGAAGGGAGTGGATGTACGAGGGAGAAGGAGGCAGGTGAATGACGAAGGGAGTGGATGTACGAGGGAGAAGGAGGCAGGTGAATGACGAAGGGAGTGGATGTACGAGGGAGAAGGAGGCAGGTGAATGATGAAGGGAGTGGATGTACGAGGGAGAAGGAGGCAGGTGAATGATGAAGGGAGTGGATGTACGAGGGAGAAGGAGGCAGGTGAATGACGAAGGGAGTGGATGTACGAGGGAGAAGGAGGCAGGTGAATGACGAAGGGAGTGGATGTACGAGGGAGAAGGAGGCAGGTGAATGACGAAGGGAGTGGATGTACGAGGGAGAAGGAGGCAGGTGAATGACGAAGGGAGTGGATGTACAAGGGAGAAGGAGGCAGGTGAATGACGAAGGGAGTGGATGTACATGGGAGAAGGAGGCAGGTGAAAGATGAAGGGAGTGGATGTACAAGGGAGAAGGAGGCAGGTGAATGACGAAGGGAGTGGATGTACAAGGGAGAAGGAGGCAGGTGAATGACGAAGGGAGTGGATGTACGAGGGAGAAGGAGGCAGGTGAATGACGAAGGGAGTGGATGTACGAGGGAGAAGGAGGCAGGTGAATGATGAAGGGAGTGGATGTACGAGGGAGAAGGAGGCAGGTGAATGACGAAGGGAGTGGATGTACATGGGAGAAGGAGGCAGGTGAAAGATGAAGGGAGTGGATGTACGAGGGAGAAGGAGGCAGGTGAATGATGAAGGGAGTGGATGTACGAGGGAGAAGGAGGCAGGTGAATGACGAAGGGAGTGGATGTACATGGGAGAAGGAGGCAGGTGAAAGATGAAGGGAGTGGATGTACGAGGGAGAAGGAGGCAGGTGAATGACGAAGGGAGTGGATGTACATGGGAGAAGGAGGCAGGTGAATGATGAAGGGAGTGGATGTACGAGGGAGAAGGAGGCAGGTGAATGATGAAGGGAGTGGATGTACAAGGGAGAAGGAGGCAGGTGAATGACGGAGGATGTACAGGGAAGGAGGCAGTGAATGGAAGGAGTGGTACGAAGGGAGAAGGAGGCAGGTGAATGACGAAGGGAGTGGATGTACGAGGGAGAAGGAGGCAGGTGAATGACGAAGGGAGTGGATGTACATGGGAGAAGGAGGCAGGTGAATGACGAAGGGAGTGGATGTACGAGGGAGAAGGAGGCAGGTGAATGACGAAGGGAGTGGATGTACGAGGGAGAAGGAGGCAGGTGAATGAGGAAGGGAGTGGATGTACGAGGGAGAAGGAGGCAGGTGAATGAGGAAGGGAGTGGATGTACGAGGGAGAAGGAGGCAGGTGAGTGGATGTACGAGGGAGAAGGAGGCAGGTGAATGACGAAGGGAGTGGATGTACGAGGGAGAAGGAGGCAGGTGAATGACGAAGGGAGTGGATGTAGGAGGGAGAAGGAGGCAGGTGAATGAGGAAGGGAGTGGATGTACGAGGGAGAAGGAGGCAGGTGAATGAGGAAGGGAGTGGATGTACGAGGGAGAAGGAGGCAGGTGAATGAGGAAGGGAGTGGATGTACGAGGGAGAAGGAGGCAGGTGAATGACGAAGGGAGTGGATGTACGAGGGAGAAGGAGGCAGGTGAATGACGAAGGGAGTGGATGTACGAGGGAGAAGGAGGCAGGTGAATGAGGAAGGGAGTGGATGTACGAGGGAGAAGGAGGCAGGTGAATGAGGAAGGGAGTGGATGTACGAGGGAGAAGGAGGCAGGTGAATGACGAAGGGAGTGGATGTACGAGGGAGAAGGAGGCAGGTGAATGACGAAGGGAGTGGATGTACGAGGGAGAAGGAGGCAGGTGAATGACGAAGGGAGTGGATGTACAAGGGAGAGGGAGGCAGGTGAATGACGAAGGGAGTGGATGTACAAGGGAGAAGGAGGCAGGTGAATGATGAAGGGAGTGGATGTACAAGGGAGAGGGAGGCAGGTGAATGATGAAGGGAGTGGATGTACAAGGGAGAAGGAGGCAGGTGAATCAGGGTGCCGGATGAGGTCAATTGGAATCAAAAGGAATGAAAGGAGGAAAGGTCCTATTCAAGGAAGGAAGTTGCTTTGTGGTTACACTACGGATGGTGAAGAAAGTCAGTAGTCTCATTTTTGGCTGAATTGATTATATCAAAATATTCCTTACTCTTTTTTTCTTCCTATCTGACTTTTCTAGAAAGCAGTTCTTTAATTAGCCATGTTTATTTTTATAAATGGGCCAAAATCTTTTGAGTGTGGGTGGGTGTCTGGGTGTATCTTTTAAGCCACTGGATTCCCAGTGGACTGCTCCAGTCGGATGAAAAGCTGCTGGCCATCCTCTGTTGGACAGGCCATCAGATCAAGGGATAAAGGCGCCTGTCTATACACTTCTATGCAGTTCAGCCCTGGGACAGCTCCTGGTCCATAAACTAGGGGTAATTTAGTGTCCCCACCTACCTCTAGGCTGATCGGGACAATCAGAGGAGATAAACTGTGTGAAAGGTACATGACTCAGCAGTGTTCACTGTTCAGGAAAGTGGTGGTTTTGTTTTTTCTTTCTTCTTTGTTTAGGTCTCCTTGTGCGTGACAACGTCCCATAGGCCCAGTGGTATTAGGCCCAACCAAGGTCAAGGGAAGTTCTTTCATCTGTTGAGTGAGTGTAGCCCTGGGGCAAAGCCACTTGAATTTGTTCTCTAAATTCACATATTGGTGATTTTTAAAACCTTGATATTTGACATAGGGGAGCTTTCTGGCCTACATTAGTGCAATGAGGACTCTATATTGCACGTAGGTCTTGAAATTGTAACTACACTGATGATAATTACAGCTTTTGTTTTTTTGGGCATCTGCCATATGCCAGACATGTGCTCAGAGTGTCTGTGATACATTATCTGTCCTTCCACCAACTTTGTGAAGTAGGTGGTGGACTCCACCTTTTGCAGAAGAGGAAACTGAGGTCCAGTAAAACATGCCAACGTCTTCCAGTTTGGCTTTTTTGAAAAAAATTATTGATATTAGAGAGGAAGGGGGAGAGAGGGAGAGAGAAAGAAAGAAAGAAACATTGATGAGAGAGAGAAACATCGATTGGCTGCCACCTGCATGCCCCATCCTGGGGATTGAGCCCGCAACCCGGGCATGTGCCCTGACTGGTGATTTCTCGGTGCACAGGACAATGCTCAGCGAACTGACCCACACTGGCCAGGGCCCAGTTTGACATTCTTTGTAGAACACCTTTATCATTTTAGTTACAACTATCCCACTGATGTTTTTTTTTTTTTTTTTTAATTTAGAAAATAATGACTGTAAGTTTTGTTTTGTTTTGTTTTTTATTCTTACCTGAGGATATTTTTCCATTTTTTGTTCAGACAGAGTGGGAGGGAGAGAGAGAAAGAGAGAGAGAGAGAAACATTGACATGAAAGGGACATATCGAGTGGCTGCCACCCGCACGACCAACTAGGGCCGGGGACAAGCCACACTCGAGGTATGTGCCCTTAGCGGGAACTGAACCCGGGTCTCTCTGGACCAAAGGCTGACGCTCTAACCGCTGAGCCAAACCCGCCAGGACATGACTGTAAGTTTTTTTAGAGCAAGTTTTTATAGGTTTTTTTTTTGTCTATTTTTTTAATAGTCTGTTCTTGATTGGTATAATCCAACTTTTCCTGGGTGAGATACTTTCTCAGGAGGTCTGGTTGTCCAGCCCAAGAGTTCCTGTTCCCATGCTGGACTCTGTAGGGGTGTGTCTGGAAGTGTTTTCTGCTCCATCTACCCCCCCCCCCCCCCCGCCAGTGGCAGAGTGCATGCTGATTGAATGGAGCACATGCTTTAGAATTAGGAGCTGATTTCTTTTCTCTACTTCTTTTTTGTTGTTGAATTTATTGGGGTGACATTGGTTAATAAACTTATATAGGTTTCAGGTGTGCAATTCTGTAATACATCATCTCTATATTGTATTGTATATTCACCACCCCAAGTCAAGTCTCCTTCCTCCTCTGGACTTCTTTTTATTTCTAAATGGTCCTGTTTGTCTTCTCTGGGCTGCTTTGGTTTTCCCTCTTTACTGCTGCAGTTTATTGCTCTGTGCTGGCTCCTTTATTTCTGTTTTCCAGACTTGCCTGAAATGTATCTTGATTTTGGCATCTTTAGATGTTTAAAGGCCTGCACTTTGTTACTGATGACTTCCCCCATTCTGCAGAATTCCATTTGGTTGCAAGTCTGTTTTGCAAGACCCTACTTCTTTCCCTTCCATCATTAAATTTTATTATTTTTCTGTGCCTGCTCCTTTATAGAAATTTATATTGCATTATATAGATTGTAATAATGGACCTTCAATGCCCTATAGTTTGATTTCCAATCATCTGTTCATGGAGCAGAGGGCGCCTTTATGTGTCCTTGCTGTTTCTAAAAGGCAAGACTGCATTATTTTGGTGCTGCACACCCTTCATTGACTATTGAAAGATTGGTTTTGAACACCTCCTTATAGTGGGGGAGACCAATGGTGCCTCTCTCCCTGCTGCCTTCTCACCTCACTTGATCTTCCTCGACTCCCTGCACCCCCGCCCCAGACCAGCAGTTCTCAAACTTTTCATTTCAAGACTCCTTTAAAAATTAGTAAGGTCCCCAAGAAGTTTTAATTATGTGGATTACATCTAGCAATATCTACTATATTAGAAATTGAGATCGAAAAGATTTAAAAATATGTATTGCATTGGTTTAAATAAAGATGATAAACCCATTACATGATAACAGATAACATTTTTAACAAAAAACAACTGTTTCCGAAACAAAAACATCCAAGGAGAAGAGACATTGTTTTACATTTTCCCAGATGTCTTTACTGTCAGCCTTACTGGAAGACAGCTGGGTTCTTCTGAATGCTTTGCATTCACTCTGTTGCAGTACGTTGTGTTGGTTGAACTATATGAAGAAAACACAGCCTAACACAGATAGGTAGTTGGAAAAGGGGAGTATTTTGATAACTTAAAAAAAAAGTTAATTGTGTCTTTGAAACTACATCAGACCCTGACACGTGGTAGTTTCTTTTCTTTTTTTATATCTCAAAATTTATTTCAACTCTAACTAGTATTAATCTGAAAAGAATTTCAGTTTAATCTCCACAGTTAGAGTTGGATGTTATATTTCTCCGTTTTCTAGAAGTTTTCCTGATCCCCAGCCTGTGACTTCCATGGATTTCATTGGTTCCACCTCGTATTTAGTAGATGGACATCTTCAGATCACCTTTCCTCTCTCCCACCTCACTAGGGAAACTGTTAGAGTGTCTGATAATCTGCCCTTTTCCCTTTTTGTTTCTTTAATTAATTTATTTTTGTTACAGATGTTTCTCCTTTTTTCCACATTGACACCTTCCTCCCGGTCCCCCCAACCCCATCCTCAGTTTTGTTGTCCATGTCCATTAGTTATGGGTACATGCATGTAAGTCCTGTGGTTTATCTCTCCCCTCCACCCAAACCCCCTGTTCTGAGGGTTGTCAGTCTGTACCCCACTTCCACGTCTCTGGGACTACCCTATTCTTCAGACTGTTATATCCATTACATTCCACAAATTAATGAGATCATATGATACTTGTCTTTCTCTGTTTGGCTTGTTTTACTTAGGATGATACTTTCCAGGTCCCTCCATGTTGTCTCAAAGGATAAGAGATCTTTCTTTCTTACAGCTGCACAGTACTCCATTGTGTATATGTACCACAGCTTTTTTTATCCATTAGTCTACTGATGGACATTTGGGCTGTTTCCAGATCTTAGCTATTGTAAATAATGCTGCTATGAACATAGGGGTACATATATTCTTTCTGACTGGTGTTTCAGATTTCTTAAGGTATATTCCTAGAAGTGGGATCACTGGGTCAAATGGCAGTTCAAATTTTAATTTTTTGGGTAACACTATATTGTTTCCCATAGTGGCTGCACCAGTCTGCATTCCCACCAGCAGTGTAGTAGAGTCCCCTTTTCTCCACACCCTCACCAACACTTGTTGTTTGATGATTTGTTGATGACAGCCATTCTGACAGGTGTGAGGTGATACCTCATTGTTGTTTTAATTTGCATCTCTCTGATGATTAGTGATGTTGAGCATTTCTACATATGTCTCTTGGCCATTTGTATGTAGAGAGGTGTCTATTAAGCTACTCTGCCCATTTTTTAAATTGGGTTCTTTGTCTTCCTTTTGTTGAGTTGTATGAGCACTCTATATATTTTGGAAATTAACCCCTTATCTGATGTATCATTGGCAGTTATGCTCTTCCATACAGTGGGTTGCCTTTCCATTTTGATGGATGGTTGTTTTAATGTGCAGAAGCTTTTTAGTTTGGTATAGTCCCATGTGTTAATTTTTTCCTTTGTTTCTGTTGCCTTAGGTGATGTATCAGTGAAAATTCTTCTGCATATGATGTCTGAGATTTTGCTGCCTACATTTTCTTCTAGGATTTTTATGAATTCATGAGCCACATTCAAGTCTTTTATCCATTTTGAGTTTATTCTTGTGTATGGTGTAAGTTGATGGTATAGTTTCATTTTTTTTACATGTAGCTGTCCAATTTTTCCAACACCATTTATTAAAGAGGCTGTCTTTACTCCATTGTATGCTCTTGCCACCTTAGCCAAATATTAATTGAGCATAATGTCTTGGGTCAATTTCCAGGTTTTCTGTTCTGTTCCACTGGTCTATATGCCTGTTCTTGTGCCAGTACCAGGCTGTTTTGATTACAGTAGCTTTGTAGTATAACCTGATATTTGGTATTGTGATCTTACCTACTTTGTCCTTCTTTTTCAAGATTGCTGTGGCTATTCGGAGTCTTTTTTGGTTCCATATGAACTTTTGAACTATTGTTCTAGTTCTGTGAAGTATGTCGTTGGTATTTTGATGGGGATTGCATTAAATCTATTGATTGCTTTGGGTAATATGGACATTTTAGTGATGTTAATTCATCCAATCCATGAACAAGTATGTGCTTTCATTTTTCAATATCTTCCTCTATTTCTTCTTTCAATGTCCTGTAGTTTTCTGCAAATAGGTCCTTTACTCTTTGGTTAAGTTTATTCCTAAGTATCTTAATTTTTTTTGCCACGATGGTAAATAGAATTGCTTTTTTAGTTTCTCTTTCTGTGATTTCATCATTGGTGTATAAGAATGCTGTCGATTTCTTGACGTTAATTTTGTATCCTGCTACTTTTCCAAAATCATTTATTAAGTCTAGTAGATTTTTGATGGAGTCTTTAGGGTTTTCTCTGTATAATATCATGTCATCTGCAAATAATGGCAGCTTCACTTCCTTCTTTCCAATTTGGATCCCTTTTATTTTTTCTTCATGTCTGATTGCTGTGGCTAAGACTTCCAAGTACTATGTTAAATAAGAGTGGCAAAAGTGGGCATCCTTGTCTTGTTCCTGTTCTTAAGGGAAATGCTTTTAGTTTCTGCCCATTGAGTATGATGTTGGCTGTAGGTCTTTTATATATGGCCTTTATTATGTCAAGATATGGTCCCTCTATTCCCACATTGCTGAGCTTTTCTATCAGAAATGAGTGCTGGATTTTGTAGAATGCTTTTTCAGTGTCTATTGATATGATCATGTGATTTTTATCTTTCATTTTGTTTATGTGGTGTATCACATTTATTGATTTGCAAATATTGTACCAGGCTTGCATCCTTGTAATGAAACTCACTTGGTCATGGTGAATAATTTCTTTAATGTATTGCTGGATCCAATTTGCTAGTATTTGTTAAGGATTTTGGCATCTATGTTCATCAGCAGTATTGGTCTGTAGTTTTCTTTTTTTTTAGTATCTTTTTCTGGTTTTGGAATTAGAATTATGCTGGCCTCATAAAACGAGTTTGGAAATAGGTTGAAGAGAATGGGTGTTAGTTCTTCTTTGAATGTTCAGTAAAACTCCCCGGTGAAGTTGTCCAGTCTTGGGCTTTTGTTTGCTGGGAGAGTCTTGTTTATTTTTCGCCTAGAGGATCTATCCAGTGATGCCAGTGGGGGGTTGCAGTCCCCTGCTATGATTGTATTGCTATCGATTTCTCCTTTGAAGTCTTCCAGAAGATTTTTAATATATTTTGGTGCTCCTATATTGGGTGCATATATGTTTACCAAGGTTATATCTTCCTGTTGGATACATCCTTTCGATATTATGTAGTGACCTTCTTTGTCTCTAGTTATGTCCTTCATTTTGAAATCTATTTTATCGGGCATGAATATTGCTACCCCAGCTTTTTCTTCCTTTCTGTTTGCTTGGAAGATTTTTTTCCATCCCTTCATTTTCAACCTATGTGAGTCTTTTGTTTTGAGGTGGGTCTCTTGTAAACAACATATACATGAGTCATGCTTTCTTATTCTATTACCTACTCTGTGTCTTTTTATTGGAGCTTTCAATCCATTTACATTTATGGTGATTATAGATATGTACTTATTTATTACCATTTTTGTTTTGTGTGGTTCTATTTTTCTTTCTATTTCTTCTACTAATTACAGCAGTCCTTTTAACATTTCTTGCAGTGCTGGTTTGGTGATAATATATTTCCTTAGCCTTTTTTTTTTTTGGTTTAGGAAGCTCTTTATTTGAACTATTTTGAATCATAGCTTTGCTGGATAGACTAGTCTTGGATTCAGATCCTTGTTTTTCATGACCTTGATTACTTCATGCCATTATTTTCTGGCCTGTAGTGTTTCTGTTGAGAAGTCAGCTGATAGCCTTATGGGGTTTCCTTTGTAGGTAACCTGTTGCTTATCTCTTGCTGCCTTTCGGATTCTTTCTTTGTCTTTAATTTTGGCATTTTAATTACTATGTGTGTTGGTGTGGGCCTGTTTGGGTTCTTCTTATTTGGGGCTCTCTGTGCTTTTTGAACTTGAATGTCTTCTTCCTTCACCAAATTAGGGAAGTTTTCTGTCACTATTTCTTCAAATATATTCTCTAACCCTTCTTCATTTTCTTCTTCTTCGGGGACTCCTATGATGTGAATATTATTATGTTTCTAGTTGTCCCACCGTTCTCTTAAGCTTTCTTCCTGTTTTTTTTTAAATTGTTTTTTCCTTTTGGTTTTCTGATTGGTTGATTTTTCTACCCTGTCTTCTAATTCACTGATCCGGTCCTCAGTTTCCTCTGCTCTGCTGTTTAGTCCTTCCATTGTGTTCTTTATTTCTGCTACATCATTCTTCATTTCTATATCTTCACTCATGGTGTTGAGGTCCTTACTCATACTGTTGTGCTTCCTCAAAATCATGACTCTGAACTCTAGCTGTATTAACTTGCTTAACAGCATTTCATTTATCTCATCTTTGGTAGAGGTCTCTTGTTCTTTCATTTGGGATTTGTTTATTTGTTTGACCATTTTGGCTATCTCAGTGGGTTTTGAAGTGTGCCAAATTTTTCCTTTGGGTGTTGGTGTTCTGCTGTTCTTGGGTTCCTCTACTGGGTTTGGATGAGTGTGGGAGGCCCCATGTTAAACACCACTGTGAAGTCTTACTTTCCTGGGTAGATTTGCAAGCCCAGGAAAGGTTCAGTTATCCTCTAGCTTTTTGCCTGGAGGCTATTAGTCTCAGTTACTTGGTTTCTCAGTTGAATGAAAAACTCCCTCAGGTGTTCAGCATAAGAGGATTTTCTGAGGGTGGAGCAGATACTGGTTGTTAATGAACCTCAATTTTCATTTTTTGGCCCACCTGGGTGGGGTTGAATCTTTGAGGGAGGGGCCACTGCCTCTCCCCAGAGCCCTGTGAAGGAGTAAGATAGTCACTGTCCTGCATGGCCACAACTCAGCAAAAGCTCTGAGCACCCTCCAAATCCCGAGTATCCCCACACAGTTCCAGTCCAGTCCTCCTGCCCTCTGCTGGAGCCCAAGGTGAGTGGCTATGGCTAATTTAGCACTTTGTCCTAGCTCTCTGCAATGTGGAGCCAGCTTGGGATTTGAACCCCGAGGGAGCTGCTCACAGCTAAGACTGCTGCTGTCCATGGGCTCCCAGCCCCTGTCTCACACCTCTGAAATCCTACCAGGATTGATTCAGTGTCCCTGGTGATATGGTTCTCACAAGTGCTTTTCTGTTGCTTTTTCCCAATGATTTGTCTTTATTTTAGTTGTAATTTCAGTTTGGTCCTGGGAGATGGTCTGTGTAGCTTCCATTCACTCCACTTCCATTTTGGAATAATGGTAATTTCTTAAAGGTTTGTTGTAGGCCCACTGGTGTGGCTCAGTCATTGAACGTTGACCTATGCACTATGAGGTTGCTGGTTCAATTTTAGGTCGGGGCATAGGCTGAGGTTTTGGGCTTGATACTCAGTAGGGGTTGTGCAGGAAGTAGCTGATCATTGTTGTTGCTTCTCTCTCTCATCAATGTTTCTCTCTCCCTCTTTCTTCCTCTCTCTCTAAAAAAAATTAATAAAAAAAAGATTTGTTAGCATAAAATCTGAAATCATATCAATGAACTTTTTATACTCTTCTCTGTTACATTAAACCTATTAGTCTGTCTTGCTCTTTGAGAGGTTCCTTTATGCATTTTGAAACATGCATTAGTCATTTGGAAAATACTACATTTATTAATGCCATTACCATGCTCATCTGAAGTCTTAAGTATTGGGATGCTTTTAAGCTCACAGTGGCCAATATAAGTTTGTCAAAATTTTATTTTTTGCTTGAAAGCTCAGATTTTTTTCTTTAGCAACAAATACCATCAATTTTCCTTGAAATAACAAGCTCGCATTATTAATTTTTGAGAAAACGTCTACAACTACCCAGATCTGAATAACTGTGGTTTTCCTGTCCATCATCTTTCAAGTAAAAGTGGTGTTCCATGGAAGAGAGTGGCTGATTCAGCTCCCAGCTCGGTCACTCAAGTGCTTTTCCTTCCAGGCTCCACCACACTTGGGCCCGCGGCAGGAGTGCTTTGTAAGCGCTTCCCATTCTTTCACAAGGGACAGTAAAAAAGATGGGTTCTCAGGGGTTGATAGTTTTTACCTCTTCTTCAAGGACATTCTTAGGTGAAGTTGACTTTGTTTTTTAAACTGTGAATGGGTGGTGGTGGAGCGTATATACAGTGGCTACGAATACAATCCGATGCCTTGGTTCTTGCTAGGGCCCAGCAGTTTGCCCCACAATTGCCTCTCGCTGTCAGTGCAGATTTCAACACAGTTGGAGATGGTTTGACCCCAGAGAGAGTTTTGGACTCTACTTTGAAAACCAATGGATAAGACTACACTGTCTTTAGTCATCTGCCTGGAACACTCATCTTCACCACCTCTCTGTCCTTGTGTGTGAGTGTCCATGTATACATACATGTATATGTGTACATATGTATTTGTTTATATGTACAAGTATACTGTGTGTGTGAGAGTGTCTGTCGCTTCGATTAACACTAGTTGTGCTCATCACGTGGGTCTCATCTAGTAGAGTGGGCACTGTGAGTCAGGTTTCACATTTTTCTTGGTGTTAGTAGCACCAGGCATCATGCCTATTAAATGTTAACTTGTTAAATGTTGGCTGTTTTCATCATCATCAGATCATGGTTGCAAGGGCGCAATAAATGTTTTTTGAACAAATGGAGAGTTCGGGCTACTGTTTTCCTGGGTTTCCTTACTTAGAATGTTGGTTCTTTGTGAGGCCAGTAAACATTGAGCATGAAAGGGGACCTGTGGTTAACTAGATTTGGGAATGTTCAAATAGCTTTTTAATTGAAGTACTTCCCAGATCTTTTATTGTATAATGTGCACTGTGAATCTTCGTGGGGGATGGGAGGCCACAGAGTATAGTATTTCCCAAATTGACTAGCATGTGGACCTTCTTTTCTTGGCATATCTCAGAGGCTGATTGGAATTTCCTTTGGGAAATAATCATGTAGCTTGGCTTTTCCATTCTTATAGATGAGGAAATTGACTACCTGTGTTCATTCATGTATTAATTTATGCCTCAAATATTTAATGAGTATCTCTTATGGTTAGACTCTGGTAGATTTAGGCATACAATGGTGAGCAAAAGAACAAAAAAACTAATGGTGAGCAAAAAAACTCCCCAAACCCCAAAAAACCAGTAATACATTTTTATATGGAGTAGATAGTTAAGTGGAAGGTCCAACTATTCATCCACTGACCACTTGAAATTACAAGTGTTATTTCAGTGGTATGTAGGAAGACACACCACGCTAATCCACTTACATTTTTTTCTTTTCCATTTCCAAAGCTCTGCCAAATTGCTGAGGTATTCTTTTCAATACTTGGCCACCGCTGGCATCTGTGAGCCAAACAACTAACGAAGGTTCGTCAGGGCGTGGGCTGTCTGTCCAATCATATCATCAGAGAGTATCTCATGTTGGAGATAAGATCTTCTAAAATGTGAACCAGCCTCTTCTTAGTGCCTGGCACATAGTAGGTGCTTTGTATATGTTGATTGGCTGAACAAAGGATAAACACATCCAGAATAGTCTTGAGGCTAAAGGACAAACTCCACACCATGGTCTCATCATCCCAATGTCCAAATTCACACTCTGCAGGGTCAGCAGAATAAAACTATGTAACATGCTTTTCTTGCTCTGCTGCTCTGACCTGGCTGATTGGGGAGGGAACCGGGAATTCTCTTCTCCTCCATGCAAAGCGAAACACAAAATACACCCTACTTTCTGTTTCCATCCAATACTGCCCATACATGGGGGTGAAGTAGGAGGGATGTTAATACACTCTTAATATGAATATGTTTAATCGAAGGACATGATGTGGGTACAGTAAATTGGCCTTTGGTTTTCTGACTGGCTGGCTGGATGATAGCAGGAAGGTTTTGCAACAGAATAGCCTTGGAGTCAGGACTTCGGTAAGAAGATTAAGCCAGTGTTTAACTGGATGTTTCATTCTGTGAAGTCACCTACAGAGAAATCAAACATTTGCATGAACCAGTGCTTTATGTTCTTGGCATGTGGCCTGCGCCACTCACTTTGGGCTGGATGAGCTCTGGGAATGCATGAAAACCTCCCATTGCCCCTCCCCCCACTACACATAGATAGATGGGCAGGAAAACATATACCAGCTCAGGTTATCCTCTGTTTTAAAGCCTCAGAATTCTTCGGCCACATCGTGTTCCTGCCAGAGGGTGAAAACTGACAGGCTTGAGAGAGGCCAGGGGTTGAGTGGGGCGTGTATCTGGGTTGCTGAGTTTTCCCGTGTCACTCTGAGGTTGAATTAAGAAAATTCTCAGGGAGTTTTGGTCCTCTTGATTTCTAATTTTTGTGATTGAGTTAGTCACGTAAATATCATGAGTTGCTCATTTAAAAAGAAATAATTTTCTTTGTATAAGTAATTCACACTGATTGTAGACATTTGGAAAATTATCAAAAGCCATAATGCTAAAAATTACCTGTAATTCTAGCATTCAGAGATAATCACTTACAAAACATTTTGTTGTATTTGTATGCATCTCTATATGCATAATTAAGATCATCAGGTAAAAACGGTGATTTCTACTCTCCCCTTTGATGTACTGTAGACATAAATAAAGAATCCTACTTCGCGGAAATTCGTTTATCGCGGTGGAGTCTGGAACTGATTAACTACGATAAACGAGGGCCGACTGTATGAATGTTTTCTCTTGCATTGAGAGCAGTACCATGTGGGAGCCTGTATTAGTTTCCTGTGGCTGCTGTAATAAACTCCCACAAACTGGGTGGCGTAGAGCAACACGCTTATTCTCTCCAGTTCTGAAAGGCCCGATGCCAGAATCAAGGAGAGGCAGGACTTCCTCCTTCTGGAGGCTCTAAGGGACGATTCATTCCTTGCCCCTCCCAGCTCTGGGGCTGTTGGCATTTCTTGACATGTGACCCCATCTCTCTAATATCTGCCTCTGTTTTTACATGCCTTTCTTGTGTGTATGCCTGTGTGTGTGTGTGTGTGTGTGTGTGTGTGTGTGTGAGAAAGAGAGAGAGAGAGAGAGAGAGAGAGAGAGAGAGTGAAATCTCCCTCTGCCTCTTTTTTTTTTGTATGTGCCCCTAGAGGGAACCGAACCTGGGACTCTCTGGTCCACAGGTGGACCCTCCAACCACTGAGCCAAACCGGCCTCTGCCTCTATTATGAGGACACTTGTGGTGGCATCTTGGGCCCACCCAGAAATTCAAGGATATCTATTCATTTTAAGATTCTTGTCTTCATCACATCTGCTGCGCTCCTGCAACATTTTCAGGTTCCAGAGTCAGGGTCTGATATCTTTGTGGTTATTACTCAGCCCGATGTAGGGTTTAAAAGCTTGGACTCTGGAGCCAGACGGGGTGGGCTCAATTTCCAGTGCTGTCTCTTAGTAGCAGTGGCTTTGGGTGGTGTCTTGACTCTTGGTGCTTTCATTTTCTGGTTTGTAAAGTGGGAATAATAGCAACCCTATCTCTCTGAGTTGATATAGGGATTGAAGGTTAATAACATGTAAAGCACCCAATAACCTTAGGATAGTCCTAGCCTATGTAGGAATTAGCTGTTACTATTATAGCTGTTATTTTCATTAAAAATTCTTTGTAAAATATCATTTTAATGGCTGCATAAAACTTTTAAAATCTATCATAATTTACCTAATCATGTTCTTTTCTTGGCTGTTAAGTTTATTTACGGTTTTTATCTCATGTAGAACACTGCCATGGATACCTCTGAGTGTTCAGTGTCCCGTTTCAGATTATTCCCTAGCTGAAGTTTTGAAGATGGAATTACGTCAGAGGGGTGTACCATTGTAAGCCACTTGTAAGGGTTTGACAAATTGCTGTCCAGAAGGACTGCCTGTTCTATTCTTACCAGTAGCTGAATGATGAGAGTGCCCCTTTTACTATGGCTATACCTGTATCGAGTGTTATCATTTTAAACATTCTCACTTTTTTTTTTTTAATTTTATTTTTGTACAGATGTTTCTCCTTTTTTACCCCATTGACACCCTCCTCCCCATCCTCCCCGCCCTGTCCCTGGCTTTGTTGTCCATGTCCATTGGTTATACGTACATGCGTATAAGTTCTGTGGTTTATCTCTTCCCTCCCCCCACCACCCCCTCTTCTGAGGGTTGTTAGTCTGTACCCTACTTCCATGTTTCTGGGTCTACCCTATTTCTCAAACTTTTATGTTCATTATATTCCACAACCCTTTTTTTAAAATTTTTATTTTGTTAATCCTTACCTGAGGATATTTTTTCCATTGATTTTTCTTAGAGAGAGTGGGAGAGAGAGAGAGAGAGAGAGAGAGAGAGAGAGAGAGAGAGAGAGAGAGAAAGAGAAATATTGATGTGAGAGAGACACTTCAATTGGTTGCCTCCTGGACCTGCCTCAACCGGGGCTGGGGATCGAACTCTCAAACCAGATATGTTCCCTTGATTGGGAATCGAACCTGAGACTCGTCAGTTCATGGGCCGGCGCTCTAACCACTAAGCACACCGGCCAGGGTGGCATGGTCTACCCTTTAAGTTTGAAATGTAACAGCAAAGGAACTCAACACAGTGATTCCTTTAGCAAGGACTGTTCATGCCAGGCCAGACAACTTCTAATGAGAAATTAAATCCTTGCTTTACTAAGTCTCCAAGTGTGTCTCCATTCTGTTATGAAGCCTGAAAACTTCCAGAATGTTGGTGAAAGTACAGGGAAGGGTGTTGGGGGAGAGGATATGTTCGTATAGTAACAGGGCATGCTAGGTACACAGGGTTTTAATTAAAAAGTTGTGTGTCTGTTTTCAAACTTGGACATTGAAAACTCTGAGCATTTTAGGGGACGAGCAGGCACACTAGAACAGAAACAGGTCAATGTAATCACTTGACAGCGAGAGCCCCGCGAGGGATGGGAATAGGGGTCAGGAGGGACAACTTCTGTGCTGCCTGCTAGGGAAGGAGGGAGACCAGCCTTGGGCAGGGCTGAGGGCACAACCTGCACTTGCTCTTTGCAACCCTGCGCCCTGTTAGCCTTCTCTCCTTCCTGCCCGTTGCCGTGTGGTCTTGCCCAGCCCTGGCCTCTAGGTCGCAGAGGGCGAGCAGGGACCTAGCTGAAGGAAAGACGGGGTGGGGGTGGGGGAGGAGGGTGTCCCTCAGTGGTGAATTGCTGTCAGTGTACAGTGTGCACCATGTTCAACTGGTCACACACGAGTTCAGCAGTATCCAAACCAGCTGTAGTGGACTAAACGGACACCAAAGATGTGTCCAAATAATGTTATCTTATTTGGAGAAGGGGACTTTAAGGATTTTGAGATGAGATCAACTTGGATTACCCAGGTGGGCCGATCACAAGTGTCCTTATAAGATCTAGGAAGCGGGAGGTCACACTCAGACACACACACTCACTGCAGTGAAGTGGAGGGCCGAGGTGGCCGCCAGCCGAGAAATGCCAGCTGCCACCAGAAGCTGGAAAAGGCAAGGAGCAGGTCTCCCCAGAGCCTCTGAAGGGACTTGGCCCTGCTGACACCTTGATTTGGGGCTTCTGGACGCCAGAACTGTGTGGGAATACATTTATATTGTTTTATACCACCCAGTTTGTGGTAATTTATTACAGCAGCTGCAGGGATCCCTTATACCAGTCTGTGCTCCATTTAATAAGATAGTTCCACTGATTGTGTACTTGACTGTGTGGCAATATCATATGCTATAAAAGCTTCAAAGGCTCTCAGTTCTGTACTTATCCTGTCATGAACCAGCAGCAGAGTTTGCAGACCACCCTTCGAGTACCACTGGCCTCCCCTGTTTTATGAATGAGGCCCGGAGAGGCAGGGGAAGGGCGCAGGTTAGAGCACAGTGTCTGCTTTTTGTAATGGGGAGCGGGATGTGGCACCAGCCCTCCGGGCCAGGTCTGGGGGCGCAGGCTGGAGAGCTGCCCTTCAGCCTGTTCTGTAGGCCAGCTGGTGTCCCTGTCACCCTTCTGTACCCTGATGAGTGAAAGCTGGTGCTCCAGGGAGCCCCTGGAGCACCGAGCTGCTTAGGCGGCCCAGAATCCAGGGGAAACTTGCAGAGCCTTTGCTGCAGCTAATAAGCCGGCACCAGCAGGCGAAGGTCCCTGTCAAAGGTGAAGGTCAGTGCTTGCTGTCCACTTAATTTTCATCTGATTGCTTCAGTCCTTGTACTTTGGGTGTTATTTTCCATCTGCAGCCCAATTTTAACATTCTATATTTCCTGAATGGTAATTATTTGTTAGAGAATATGGGATTAGACTACAGTCACCTTGACTCTTATGCTGGTTGAATAGAGTCCATCCAATTTAACTTGGTATTGAGGGTCCCCTGAAGAACCTTCTCCTTTCCAGTTCTGCTTCCCACCCCTTCCCTTTCACACGCCTTAATCTCTGAACTTGACCCAAACCATCACTTCCTAAAAGAGATTAGATACTTGAAGCCCTATGGTAGGTCAGTTCATGGTTGACCAACTCAAGTACCAATGGAAACATATGGAAAGGAGATAAATCTTTGAAGATCTCAGGAAAGAAATGTTCACATTTACTGAAAAGACTATAAAGGCAACAAGAACAGCTAGTACCCGACACTAGCATCTGGTCTACCATCCCATTCAGTTTCAGTTGAACTACCAGGTGACTGCAGCCAGGTAAGACCAGAAGGAAAACCAACCAGCTGAGCACAGCACTAATTGCTGACTCAGTAAACCATGAGTAAATAAAATATCCATTGTTTAAGACAAAAAAAGAGGCAGCACAATAAACCAAGTCTGCGTTATTACGCTTCTTATTTTAGTAACGAGGGGTATTGTATGGTTATTCGACGATTCCTTGATTGCTGTGGGCACTTTTCAGGCTCACCTGTGTATTTTCAGTGAAATTCTTATTTATCTTGTTTCATAATGGGTAATGCTCATATTAGGAACTCCTTTACTCTTTTATATGGGCTTCCATCTTAATATTTATACCCCTGGGATATTGTGAATTGTCATGTCTATTCTATGGATCTCACACATCTCTCTTCTTTTCCTCTCACATATTATGGGACAGTAGTTCAGAGGCTCGGGTCCCTTTCTCTCATCTTTTATTGTTTTCCAAGACTTTGTTTCAGCAGCCTTTTCCTTAACCCTCTACTTTTGTTTCTTTTTCTTATCCTAGCCCTGGCTCTCTGATTCTTTTTTTTTTTTTTTTTTTTATCCTCACCTGAGGACATTTTTCCATTTTTTGTTCAGATAGAGCAGGAGGGAGAGAGAGGAAGACAGAGAGAGAGAAACATCGATGTGAAGGGACACATCGAGTGGCTGCCACCCGCACGACCAACCAGGGCCGGGGACAAACTGCAACCGAGGTACATGTCCTTAGCGGGAACCGAACCCGGGTCTCTCAGGACCGCAGGCTGACGCTCCAACCGCTGAGCCAAACCGGCCAGGGCTCTGATTCTTAAATCAGTGATTTTTGGTTGCAGGAAACAGAATTGCCCTCCTACCAGCTTGAGTTAGTAGAGGGTTTGTTGTAGGGCGCTCAGGAATTGCAGGGAGCAGAGCTTGACCATCTGCTGGAACTGCAGCGGGAAGGCGCCTGCTCAGGCTGCGTGGTCCTGCCGAGAGAGAGAGAGAGAGAGAGAGAGAGAGAGAGAGAGAGAGAGAGAGAGAGAGAGAGAGAGAGAAAGAGAGAGAGAGAGAGAGAGAGAGAGAGAGATGGAGATGGAGAGAGTGATATCTGTGTGTGTGTGTGTGTGTGTCTGTGTGTGTGTGTGTGTGGTGTGTCTGTTTCTCTGGATCAGGGCTCCCCCTGCCTGCCTAAGTTTGCATGTCTTTATTCTCAAATGAGGGAAGGAGGAAGGCGGGCAGTGCAGCTGATGTGACAAGTGTCTATTCTCAAGTCAGTGGGTTGGGAGAGGGAACCATGTGACTGTCTCTCAGCGTGGACTTGGGGGATGTCCCAAAAAAGGGGTATGTGGAGGGGTAGCCCCCCCAAACCTATTATACCTCTTTTTCTGATTTCTCAACAGAAATTAACTCAAGTCACCTCCAGTGGAAGTCGGTTTGCTGGAATTGTTGAAGCAGCATTCTTGAAGTTGAAGAAAAGGTACGTAGAAGTAAGTTTGTATCGACTCCAGTTCTCTTATAAGGGGAAACCCATGTGTGAGGAGGGAGTACTGTCCCTGTCATTCCCCAGACACACCTAGTTCTAAGTGGAACAGCTCAGCCTCCTCCCTGCCTGGCATGCCCCTCTGCATCCCTCAGGGCCTTTCTCCAGTGCTGCCTCTCTGGAAATGAGGCCTGTTCGATCCCTCCTGCTGGCTGTGGTCTCTCCTGCTTCTGAAACCCCACGACACTGCCTCCTCGTGCCGACACGTGCCATACAGCCTTCACATTTTCATTTGTGCCCTCCTCTGACTGCTCTCCCACGGCTGCGCTGAGCGTGGGGCCCCTCCTCGGGGACCTCCCCATCCTAGCACTTCCACATTCGATTATAGCTGCCTGTTTGTGTGTGTTCCCAGTAAGCTCCTCCAGGCGAACCTGAGTTGTGCCTGGGGCGTAGTGGATGCTCCATAAACGTTTATGAGTAAACATTGTCAGCTCCTGTGGGGGTTCCCTTTGTCCCTGTACCTCTCCGCTCCTCCTCGCATGGGTTCTGTTCTTTGAGCATTCCTCAGAAATTGCTAATCTTCTCTAGTGGTCCTTTGAGTTTTGACTGTTGGTGAAATGAAGCTAATAGCAAAGCTTTTGTATCTGATTTTTCTTTTTCATGGGCAATTAGGGCCCATGTTAAGAGCAATAATCCAGAAGCTGGAAGGGAAGGGAGGTGACAGGCAGGTCAGGAACCAATGACCACAGCAGCCTGTGGCTGGGGCTGACTGGGGGCTGCTCGGGGCTGGGGTTTGGTCAAGCTGTGGTTGGAACCCCTCCTAGCTGCTGGCATCCATCCGCATGATCTTCGAGCTGCTTCAGTCATCGGACAATTGCTTTTTAACCCACCTCCTTGATCCAAACCTTTTTGCTTAAACGCATGGGTCAGCAGTTTCCTTTTTTTCAAACCGTTTGTTGCATTTGTTAACTATCCTAAAGACATCCTGTACCAATTCTACCAGTTTTCTTGGTCAGTGCCCTCTTAGAGGGCTGTCCCGGCCTTTGCCGCCCAACAGGAACCAGCTTGTCTCTTGGTTGGGGAGTTCTTCCCCGTTTACTGGGTGCTTCTGTACATCACCAGGTCTTCCCCCACCGTCCTGGCAGGCAGGGGCGAAGGGTCACTTCTCATCTTCAGGCAGGAAACAGCGCCGCAGCTTCGCGGTTTGCGTGAGGTCACGTGGTAGGTGTGAATGGAGTTGGGTCTTCTCTCCCCTGCACTGTCTTGGTCCTTCCTTTCCCTTGGAAGCCAGTGCTGCTGTCACCAAACCTGAGGACTGTCTCTCACCTGTCCCTGTCCCACCCCCAGCGTTCCGTTTAGGGAGGGGAGCCTTGATCTTCTGTTGGGAGATGCAGTCTGACCCTGGGGTCTCCCCTAACCTCATCCAGGCTGCTTTCTTGAAAAAGTCTGTAGATAGGTTCCCCCAGGATCTTCCCATCGTTCTTGTAAGTTTTGGCTTTTGTCAGGGCTTGTTTAAATGCAGGAAGTTTAATTAATTTACATTGATGCTGCCCGGTTTACTCGATGAGAAGCTGGAAGACGCTGAGAGGGGCCTGACCAGCTTAGTCCGGCTGTACCCCATGAGCTCTCCCTCCTTCCCCTTTCATTGCACGGGTCCCCTCCGTCGGGCGGCGGAGCTCGGGGTTCTGTTGCCATGTGGAATTGTTTAGTTCAGTGTGGTTTTTAAAAAATGGCTTGACTTTTAATTAGAAAGCAGATTGTGGAATGACATTTTGGTTTGTCCTTCGATGGGGGAACTGGAAAATAGACTCATCATGATCGGAAAGCAGGTTCCAGTGCAGAGGGAGGCATATTAACTTAAGAGCAGCACGTGATTTCAGTGATTCATTGTTTTCCTGAAATAGGCTGTCTTCTCGTTGAGAGAGACCTTTCTCTGCATCTGATGCCACTTTATTTTTATTTTTTTAAAAGTTACAGAACAACCATGCTGTAAGGCAGGCACTTTATTTATTTTTTTCTTTATTGATTTTAGAGAGAGAAGAAGGGAGAGATAGAGAGAGATAGAAACATCGATGAGAGAGAACATCAGTTGGCCGCCTCCTGCATGCCCCCACAGGGGATCTGGCCCACAACCTGGGCATGTGCCCTGACCGGGAATCGAACTGGCGACCTCTTGGTGCATGGGTCAGTGCTCAACCACTGAGCCACTTTATTTTTTTTAAATTTTTTTTTTATCTTTATTGCTGAAAATATTACAATGTTGCCTCTCTACTTCCCTATTGCCCCCTCCTTCCCGCTCTTGCCCACACTATCGTCTGTGCCCTTTTCTGATGCCACTTTAGGTGAACAGTTTCCTAGGGGAGACTCTAACTTGGAACCCACCTCCCGCAGCAGGGTGGTACTTGAACTAGGGTACCTGTCAGGGCGTGGAATTAGATACCAAGAACCTTCTGCTGGTGCTCCTTGAAAACATCAGTATCAAGAAATCAGCAAACCTAATATACTTGTAATTGAAGAAAATAGGCTACATTTTTTACTTCCCATTGTGGTGCAATGCAAATACCATTTTACTGTGAGAAATTACTGTTTTCTTAGCCCCAAAGCTGGCATATGCGTTACTACCAAGGGTCATCATAGAGGCAGCGTGTAGGTGTCCTGGCCGAGTGTGGCCCCATAAGCTCCTCATGTGCACCCCACCTTGGCTGGCACAGAGGTGGGTGTCAGAGCAACCCGAGAGGTCAGGAAGGGTCACCAGTGAGAATGGCCTCAGGCATCCATCACTCCACATGTTGCCTCTGTACTTTGCAGCACTTTATGCCTTTTATAGCAGTTAGCAAACTTGTGTATCTCATGGGCACCTCAAGCTTAATGAGTCCATATATTAACTCTTGGTCTCCTCCTACCACAGCCCCTTTCTAGTCCTCCCTTCCCCCATCACAGCTGTTAATTTGCTTTTTCAAGCCAGAAACTGGGCAGCCACCTTTTTCTTCCTCCAAGTTACCATGTCCTAGCGATGCTTCTTGAATTCACTTGCTGCCCTCCACATCTCCCTCCATGTCCCATGACACAGTCATTGCCTCAGTTACTGCAAAGGCCTTTGAACTGGCTGCCCTGCTTCCGCTTCCTCTCTATTCTGTCCATCACTTTGGACCCGGAGAGATCTTTACAATACTTCTCACATCATTTCACTTCCTTTGTTAAACCCATTAGTGACCGCCTCCTGCGCTTGGATGAATCCCATTCTCCCAGCATGGTGCGTGGAGAGACTGCACTCTCTGCCCCAGACCTGGCGAGAGACCCCGCAGCACTGCTGACATCACATGGAGGGGCTTGTCAGACAATGTCTCCCTTTCCCTGTTGACTCCCTTGGCACAGTGCAATGGCTTTGATTTTCCAGATGCAGGAGAATGACTGTCCGGCTCGCAAAGGTATACTGAGAATGGATATTGCATTCTGGGAAATGGTACAGGGAGGGATTTCTTTCTCCAAATCCCAGAATATCAACCCTTACAACACAGAGGTGGGCCACCATTTCATTTGGAACATGAATAAGTAAATAGCCAATACGTAATCAACTAAATTATAATGCCCTTGCTACGACCCAAGTAGCACCCACCAAATATTTTGATACAAAAATGTGTGCAATATTTTAGCTTAGGAAATCATGAATAAAACCTGTTCCAGGCTGGTAGAAGAAAAGACTGACTTTCAAAAGAGAAAAATGACACATATCTCCTATTCTGAAACCTACTTGCTCTTCTTACCTTAGCCTTGAGCTGCACTTTCGTGTGTTTGTGGAATCATATATACACAAACACACACCTGAAACAGAAATTCTTAGTTGTGATAACTCTCCTTTCTCCTCAGGCCTTCATTCAAGGCAATTAATGGGAATACTGAAATTTCAGCTTTATTTTGATGCAGTGTGGCCTCAAATTAAGACAACTTTTCTATGACCTTGAATTTGAAATATTTTATGGTAATGGTTTGGTGGGTCACTGTGATGAGTTACAAGCAAAGACTGTAGTGGGAATACAGGCAAGGCGATCTCGAGTCAGTGTGATGCGCACTGTGGTGGAGTTGGTGACCAGGTGTCATGGAGCCGAGGGATGAGCCCTCACTCACTCTGGGACTGGGAAGTCATGACATGCTTTCATGAATGTGACCTTTGAGATGGGTCTTGAAAGAAGAGTTCGCCAAGTGGGAGTGACTGGGAGAAAGAGTAGAAAGGGGTATTTCAGGCAGCTGCATGGCCAGAGGCCAGAGGTAGCAGGAACGAGGTGTGCCCAGGTCACCACCAGAGGACTGCTGGGGCCACACCACTGAGGCCTGGGCTGGGGTGGGCTGCACGGCCGCAGGGGCCGGCGTGCGCTGCGGAGTGCCCTGAGGAATTTGACACCAGTAGCCACTGGATCAGGTTTGTCTTTTACAGCAGGGTTTCTGTAGGCTCGGTTTTTGCTTCTAAACCTTCTCCCGAATGGCAGGAGATTGGTGACCTGATTCAGACACACGGGTCCTTGTATCGACTTCCATAGGTGTGGACTCAGAATGCACGGGCCACCTACCAGTGATCACAAAGACGTTGCTAAAAGTTCCTGAAATGTGACTGGTGTTAGGTGACTGCCCTGCTGGAGTTTGTGGATGACCCTGCTCCATATATCACGGGATCGGGGGAGTTTTCTCCGTGGCGAGAGTACATGAAGCCGGCCCAGATGAAAGATTTGCTCACAGCCACACGGTGACTTGCTCTGCTGCCACAGAGCCATGGAAGTCCAACTGCTTGATGTGATGTGGGGGACAGGGCTGGGCTGGGCTCCCTGGGCCTGGATGGCCAGGCCAAGTCTGCACTGTGCTTGTTGGCACTGGGGGCCACTGAGGGCTTTTGAATTAGAGGACTAAGATCGAAGCTTGGTTTTGGTGAGGTCATTCTGCCTGAGGACTGAGGAATCAGAAGGTTGGAGGCAGGAAGGTATGTGGATGAGAGACACTGAGGACCTCAGTGAGGGCAGGGAGGACATGCAGGCTTGGGGCTCGGGGTACATGAGCGCCTGTGCAGCATTTATCTCATTTGGAGGTGGGGGGATTGGAATCCAGAGTCAGTGCAGGGAGAGAATGTAGCCCCTTGTAAGCCATTATACCGGAGTGTGTTGGAGGTTGTGGGGGAAGGCCGAGTTGAAGGTGATTTGGAGACCCCTCCTCACAGAGGTTACTGGGTCCACCTTAGCAGCAGCATGGTCGTCGGGGACCTAGCTCATTGCTGACCTGGGGCACTCCATGAGCCTGCAGAATGGGCCACTGGCAAAATCTGTCAACCTTGTCTTGAGTGGTCGAAAGCCATTTTGTTCTATGCCCTTTGCCCAAACTTTCTGCATCGGCTGTTCTGTTTGGTAAACCAGCTTAAGATTTATCAGAAAAGGTGACATTTAGATTAAAGCTCAAATCTTATCACTCCGTGACAGACTCAGCAGCCAGGTTCATTGTGTGTTGGGGTCATTCTCCTCCCCCTCCCCAAAACCACCTTGCGGAGACTCGAGAACATAGACAAGTTGCTATGTAAGTATTTGACAGTAGCTCAGTTTCCTGCCCGCTTTTTGCAGAATATGAGAATTTTGGCAGCAATCAAAGCCTATAGTGAAGCACAGACGATAGGCTTTGAGACGTCACCAGTGGGTTGTAGAGTCCTTTTCCATGGATCTCCTGGCCGCCTGTTTTCTCTCACTCACCGGACATTAGCAGCATACTCCAGTCAGCCTCAGCTCCCGAAAACCTTTCGGGCTTGCTCCCGCCTCGGGGCCTCTGCCCCCCCCAATTCCTTGCTGGGCCACCTCTTGCTCTAGTCTGCCCCAGCTTTCCCTTCAGGCCTCTGCTCTGTCATCAGAGATGTGGTCCCATATGACGCTGTATGCCAGCACGTCCCCTGCTCTCTGTCCCCTTGCACTGCTTTGTCTTTCTTCACCGGTCACACCTTACAGATTTGCTCGTCTGTCTGTCTCCCTCCACTAGGACGTGTGTTCCTTCAGAGCAGGAATGTCGTATTGTTCGCCACCACCAGGACTGTGCCTGGCACGTCGTGGTCGTCCTGTGCTTGGCGAATCAGTGACTGGTCAGTTGGGGTGGTCAGTTCATCAGGCTGCATCGTCCCAGCGGTTCATCTGTGCCTGGCATGTGGCAGGCGCTGAGTAAGTGACGGAATGGATGACCTGGCGAGTGATTGACTGTGACTGGCTAGTCCCCAGGACGGTTGAATACATGAATGGATGAGTGAGCTTGCCCGCCTCTTTCTGAGACTGACCTCGATGGGCGGGCCCCCAACTTCCTTGTTTGAGAGGGCCCAGGTGTATGTTCTTGGTGCGTGAGGTGCTTGCATTTGATAATTCAGTCATTACCACTCTTTCTGTCTCCGTGTGTCTGCCATCAGCCAGGCTCTGTAATTAACTTGCTGTAATTTAGCTTAGGGATGAATTTTTCATTTTAAAGATGCCATAAACGACCACCACTTGTGATGTCTTGGTTGTAATGAAGATCCTGCCAAACAGGACACGAGGACGGTGTGACGTGTCTAGGAGAGAAGGGGCGGTTAGCTCACGCCTAGCCACGGAGCGTGAGGACAGGCCGAGGGGTCCTGGGAGAGTGTGGTTCCCCCTCCCAGGGTGCTTCCCAGGGTGCTCCCCAGCGTGCAGGCAGGGCCCTGCCCGAGTGGGTGTGTCTTCCTCAAGGGTCATGTTTCACCCAAAGATTTGGGGAAAATACCATTTAGAGAATATTAAAACAAATGTGATGTTTGTTAGGAGAATTTCATGAGGCTTAGTGGCTAAGAGCAGGGCTCTGGCCCAGCCGGTCTGGGTTTGAATCCGTCCCACCACGTCTTGCTTTGTGGTCCTGGGGACATTACATAAATTCTTGAAACCTTGTTTCCTGCCTCTAAGCTGGGAACCTGTGATGCAACAGCCCGTGGCACGGGGACCTTGTCAGCACCTAGTGAAAGCCACAGCCATCGGTCACATTGAAAGTAAACAAGGGCTCATGTTACATACCATTGCTTGACATTTTAAGATAAAAGAGGAGGCAAATGAAATTTTATTCTTTTTCTTCTTTTAATTTTTATATAATTTATTTTTGTTACAGATGTTTCTCCTTTTTCCACCATTGACACCCTCCTCCCAGTCCGCCCCCCTCCCCATCCCCAGCATTGTTGTCTGTGTCCATGGTTACTCATACATGCATATAAGTTCTGTGGTTTATTAGTGAATCTGCCTCAGACCTGGCCTCCAGGGATGAATGTTCACTGATTTCTGCCACATCTGATCTGGAAAAGTGAGCAAAGTACCACCTTAAGAAAACCAGCACATGCAATTGGCTGGCATGTTTCCACCAGATTGCATCCAGCCCTGCCTTAGTCTTGAGCTGTCATGGAGTTGAGCTGTTATTAACAACATGATAAATTAACGATGCTTACTTTTAGTACCTGCTGTCTTAAAGTACCTGACTGAATAGCAGGCGAAGTTGAAGGAACCTACAGGTTTGGACAAAGAGTTGCCATTTAGGGAATGACGGTACTTAGAAGAGCCGTAACTTTTCTGAGCGCTTCCGCACACATTCTGTCCACCTCATTCTCCTAACAGCTTGTCATTCATCAAGGTAGACAAGATGCTCAAAGTGGGAAGAAACCAGTAACTCTTGGTCCATCTCTTCCATCTGATTCCTGAATCCCTTTTAGCTGCATCCCATTAGTCTCTTAGTTTCTCCTAGAGATAGGGAGCTCCCTACCCAAAAAGCAGTCCAATCTGGCTTCCTGTAACTCCTATCCACCGGTCCAGGTTCTATCTTCTAGAGCACAACTAATCCTAGCACTTCTTCAACATGTAATTTATGTTCCTTTTGGTATGTAGACCTCATGACCTAGTGTTTCCACAACTTTCCCTGGGAACATGATTTAACCATTTAGCAGCCCTTAATCAGGAGAGGTCTTATTTATTTATTTATTTTTTACATTTATCTTGAGATAGAGCGGGAGGGAAGAAGAGAGAGAGAGAAACATCAAGTGGTTGCCACCCACACAACCCCAACCAGGCCGGGTACAAACTGCAAATGAGATACACGCCCTTAGTGAGAACTGAACCCCAGACTTTCCAGTCTGCAGGCCGATGCTCTAACCGCTGAGCCAAACCAGCTAGGGTAGGGGAGGTCTTCTTAATCCAGTGTTTACCAATTGCAGGTCACAACCCATTAACTGATTATGAAATCTCTTTTAGTGTCCTGCAACTGGCAGTTTTTTTCCCAATGAAATAAAACAAAACAGAAAAGAGGATCAGAGTGTGTTGCACATAGTAAGCTTGCATGTTACCTTGTAAAGCTTTGGTTTCAGTTTGTGTGGTGAGTGTTGCTGTTGCCTATATTTGTGCACTGAAACCATTTTAAAAGCCATTGTTTTGTGCCTTCTTATAGGAATTTCAAGTTCCTTTATTTCTATTTAGTCATCACCTTTGTCCTTTTCCATGGTCAAATTTGCTTCAGGGCAACAAAGTTGCTGTGCTGGAGGTTGGATCATGATTAATTTAACTCCTCTAAAAAGAAGGACATTGGCCCTGGCCGGTTTGGCTCAGCGGTTAGAGCGTCAGCCTGCGGTCCAGAGAGACCCGGATTCGGTTCCCGCTAAGGGCATGTACCTCGGTTTCAGTTTGTCCCCGGCCCTGGTCAGTCGTGCGGGTGGCAGCCACTCGATTTGTCCCTTTCACATCGATGTTTCTCTCTCTCTCTCTCCCGCTCTACCTGAACAACAACAAAAAAATGTCCTCAGGTGAGGATAAAAAAAAAAAGAAAAAAAAAAGAAGGACATTGGGCTGTGGGGGTTGAGTAACAAGGTCTGTCAAAGGCCCTGCTTCTGTCTGTTTCCCCACTGTTCTTCAGTGAGAAGAGTTGGTGGTTGAGCACCTCGGGAGCTTGGTGGAATTGCAGGGCAGGTCTGGAAAGCCGATATTTCCTCAAGGCTGGAAGAGCCTCCTTTGCCCCAGTTCTTAAAAGGAGTGTGGTGTGGGGTCCAGCCTGCACTCACATGGTCGTCTTTGTTCTCCGACACAAGTGAGGAGATGTGTCATCCCATCACATCTTGGCCTGAGAAGTGTGACAGTAACTGGACCTGAAAAGGGAGGGGCGTGGCCTAATGGAAAGAGCAGAATTGAGAGTCCAGCAGGTTTTCCAGATCCCGGTCTGTGTGTTGGGGATGGGGAAGGAGGCTGTGGGGGGAGGGGACAGGCCACTGAACCTCTTGGAACAAATAGCAGCGCTACTGATGTCAGGTCCCATGCCAAGCAGTTTTCTTTTGTAATCTCATGCAATCGTCTCATTGTCTTTCTCTCTCTTTGTTGTACTGGCCTGGAAAACCCCCTGCACTGGTTAGATCCAGCGTCCCCGAGCCCCACCCCCTTGTTCAGGCGGGCCCTGTGCTGCTGGGGTTACACAGGAGTCCTCTAATGAATTTGTTCTTCCCTCCTGCACAGCCATTTTATAGCTGAGTTTCATCTCCTCCCTTGTCTTGCCTCCTTAGCTGATGACATTCTGTTTATTTCCCTGAGAAGGACTGAGAACTTGTACAGACTCCTCCCTCCACATGGGGCCATGTCCAGGGCCAGCCCCAGCTGGTGCTTCTCTCCCCATCAGTTCCTTTTCCTTCCTTCTCCTGGTCCATTTTTCTCTCTAATATGCATATTCTATAACCGCCTAAACAAACGGACAAAACACTTGTCTTCGTGCTCTAATTCTGACCCTATTTTTATAATACAGTCATGCGTTACCTAACAATGTTTTGATCATTGATGGACTGCATATACAGCAGTGGTTCCATAAAATTATAATGGAGCTGAAAATGTCCACTGCCTAGTGACGTCATAGCCATGGTAACGCCACAGTGAACGCATTACAATTGCTTACAGTGTTCAGCACAGTAACGTGCTGCACAGGGCTGTAGGCTGGGAGCCCTGGGCCACACCAGAGAGCCTGGGTGTGCAGTAGGCTGTACCATCTGGGGGTGTGTAAGTGCACTCTGTGATGTTCACACAATGACAGAGTCATTCAATGACACATTTCTCAGCACATATTCCCATCCTTAAGTGAGGCACGACTGTTATGATAGTGACGGCTGATGATGCCAGACAATGCATAGGATTTAATATGTACGTACCAGGCATTATTCTCATGTATCGGTTAATTAAGTGTGAATGTTGTCCCCATTTTTCAGATGAGAAGTCTGAGGCACAGAAAGATGAAGCAACTTGCTCAAGGTCACAGGGCTGATAGATGGCAGAACTGGGATTTCAGTGTAGACTCTCGGCCTCCGAGTCCAGTCTTGAGAGGAGTTGCCTGTTGTGGTGTCCAGGCTGTCTGCTTCTTTCCACTCTAGACCTCCTTGTGTCTTCCCCCTCCCACCTCTCCACCAAGCTGTTCTCTCAAGTCCCGATCACCCAGACATGGCCCGTTCAAATGCTCAGCTCCCTGCTTCCTCAGAACACTTTCCGCATTTGTCTTCGTTTCATATCTTACTAGTCTCTTTCACTGACTCCTCTTCACTTTCCAAGATGTAAACATTAGATTGCACCAGGCTTGGTTCTCAGGCCCCTTCTCAGTGCTCACTTACCAGCCTTGAGGCTTCCCTGACGTGTTGACAGCTCCCACGTCCCATCTGCAGCCCAGCTCTCTCCCTGCACCAGACTCATCCCTCCAACTGCCTGCTTGTGTTGGATGCTCTGCTGAGGACGTCCGACAGGATCTCAAACTTGACATGTCCAAACTTCCCCACCCCCACCCCTTTGCATCTTCCCCACTTCCCTAAATGCACTTGCACACTTCCACTTACTCGGACACAGAGCCTTTAGTCTGTTTTCTTTTTTCACACTCCAGTTATAGTCTGCTGGTAAATCGTGTTGACTCTACCTTCAAAGTGCACTCAGTATCTGACCACTTGTGACCACATCTGCCCCTACCCTGGACCAAGCTATCATGTCGCACGGGGATAATTCATTAACATCTTCACTGATTTCTTGCCTCAGCCCTTGCCCCTCTGACAGTGCTCTCTTTAAACACACAGAGCCCTCTGGTGGCCACCGTGTTGCCCTCTACCTGCTCCCACTCTCACTTCTCTTCCAGATGCTCCCCTCTGGCCTCTCCAGTGCTGCTGCTCAGAGTTGCTGGGAGTGGGGATGAAGGGCTACCCTGCGGCCTTTGCACATGCCACGCCCACCTGGGAGATCTTGCTAGGATTCTGCACCAGTCACTTCCTTCGAGTCTCCAGTCCAGTGCCACTTTCTCATGAAGCCTTCCTTGATCGATTGCTCTAAATTTACTGCCTCTGGAAACTCCCTCCCTTTATTTTCTCTACAACCCGTAGCATCATCTGGTATATATCTATTCACTTGTTAGTTGTCTGTCTCCCCCTGTTCCCTGTAAACTGCATGAAGGCATCCTTTTGCCTGTCTTGCTCACAGCAGCAGCCCCAGCGTGTTCCCTGACATATAGGAGACGCTGAAAAGCATTTGAAGGATAGGTATTTTCACAGACAGCGGAATCGAAGGTCTGAGATTTTGTTTCTTGCTCAGGGCCACAGATCCTAGAAGTGCCAGGAGGGGGGTTGAAGCCCTGACATGAGCTTAATTGCTCTGCATTCTCTTTCTTCCTGTTAAATAAGGACAGGAGCATGGAACGAGCCGAGCTGCTGTGAAGATGAAACGGATGCATGGGAAAGCACTTTGTGAACCCGCAAGCCGAAGGAATGTTATCTAACTGATTGAGAGCCCTAGCTTTTTATGTTATTAGCAACCTACCCAAAGGTTCTTTCATGTTCTCGGGTTTTTACTTAGGAGTAGCTGGTTCTGCTGCCACCAAATTGTCGACTTTCTTCTTCCTTCTGCCCTTGGTGAGAGAAGTAAGTGCGTGTGTGTTTGTGTCTGTCGGCTCCTGTCTGTCTGTAGCTTTGATCCCCACACTAGCCAGCAGGTCGAGCGCCCTCTGACCTCTGTGGCCAGTCCCAGGGGGAGGGGGCCTCTGGAGCTGGCGTGGGTGTGGCTGTCAGTGTTTGTTCATGTCTGTGCTCCTGGAGAAGGCTCACGGCATCAGCAGGTGCTTATCAGTATCAGGAGTCCCATCTTGCACAATTCTCCTGGCATTCTGCCCGACCCCTGCCCCCACTCTCTGCGCAGACTGGAGTGAAGCGATCACAGGCCCATTATGGCTAAATACTGGGGACATAAAATGAAGCCAGCACTCTTGATGAACCGCGGAGCTGCTGCTCTGTCTCAAGCACACAGTTTATATTTCCCTGAACCCAAGGTGCCTTCCCGGGCTCTTAGCACAGTGTGGAGCGGTTCAGCCCTTCTAACGCTCAAGGTATGATAATGACGCAGCTCTGAGAAGAGATGGTGGAGAGCCTCCCACCTAGACTTCCTTGTGTGTGGTTTATTCGTTTGAGTTCCTGATTTTGAAGTAGGAGACAAATGCAGCCGATTTCTTGGAGCACCTTAAACTGCCTTTTCTGAAGACAGGAGAGCTGTGGCACTTTAGAAGTGGACGGTAATGAGAGTTTGTGGGAGCCTTTGGCTCCAGCCCTTGAGTGGTCCTCGGGAGGAGCTGGGCCTGGGCCTGGTGTCTGTACTCCATCGACTGTGTGGGGAGGTGGGGGTGCAGTGACACAGTCCACAGCTGCTTCACCTTGTCGCCAGGTCACACTGTGCTCGGGGGCCACCCCTTCAACAGCTGGTGACGTCTTGGGGCCTTTGCAGCGGCCTGGCGCACCTGGGGAATCAAGCAGGAGGTGGGGCATCTCTAAACCCAGGGCTAATGCCCAGGCTGGGGCAGGCATGTGGGCCGCCTTCCAGGACTCAGGGCAGGTGTGGATGTCAGCACCAGGCTTCATCTCCTGCCGAGACAGACCAGGTCAGGAGCGCCTGGGCTGCCTGTCACCCCCCGTGTCCTCGGCTTCCAGAGCTGATGGGCTGGAACGAGGCATGGACCCTTGATTCTGCGTCCCAGCATTTCCAGGGCCTGTGTTCCCAGGGGCCCCGGCCAGCGGGAGGCTGCTGTGTGGGCGGGAGGAGCACAGCTTCTGTAGGCTTGGATCCCAGCTTCACCGCTTACTTGCCACCTGGGGACTCCCCGTCTGCAAAATGGGATCAAGGCTACAGTCAGGGGGGTGTGTGTTTGTAGAGGGCTTTTGGGTGGTAGCCTGACAGGTAGTGAGCCTTTTGGAAGTGATGGCTGCTGTCCTTAATGGTGGGGTTACTGGAAGGCTCAGTGGGGTCACGCAGAGAGGAATGCTGGGCTTTGGAATTCGGTCTGAGTTCAAATCCTCGTTCTGGTGAGTCATTGATTACTTAATGAGTGCTTATTGTGAATTTTACACTGGGGTCGAGACTGTGTTGCTTTCCTGCTAGTCTCTGATCACGGGCAAGTCACCGTAGTTCTCTGAATCTGTTTCTTCATGTAAATATGGGTAAAAATACCAATCTTGCAAGACTGTGTTGAGAATGAAATGAGCATTTATAAGTGGTAGCTAGCCAGTTTACTTTTTTCTACTATAACTTTTTCTACTCTACTATAGGATTTATAACTCTATGGTTAGTGTGTGAGATTAATTGCTCGTCTTAAATTATTTAAAAAGATATATGCAACCCTGTGTTCATTGCAGCATTACTAGTAATAGCCAAGATATGGCAGCGACCTAAGTGTCCATCAATAATGAATGGATGAAGAAGATATGATACATATATACAATGGAATATTATTCAGCAATAAAAAGAATGAAATCTTGCCATTTGCAACAACATGGATGGACCTAGAGGGTATTATGCTAAGTGAAATAAATCACAGAAAGACAAATACCGTATAATCTCACTTATGTGTGGAATCTAAATAAACACAATAAATAAATAAACAACTCGAAACAGAAACAGACCCACAGGTATAGAGGACAAGTTGATGGTTACCAAAGGGGAGGGGAGAGAGATATGGGCATTTTAAAAATTAGAGTCATCTAATAATCTGACAGTTTTGCTTTGGGGTTCATGCCCCAAAGAAGTGAAAGCAGGGTCTCCATTAAAAAAGGGGGGAACAGGTTTTGTAATAAGATTGTCTAGCTTTTCATTTCAGCTCCATTATTTGCTAGCCTGGTGACTTTGGAAGTTATCTAGACCTTACTGTGCCTCAGTTTCCCTATGCACAAAGTGGGGGGGGGAAACCAGTAAAAATAAAACAGGTGTAATTAATAATATATTTTATCTCACCCATATTATTTCAGTGTGCAATCAGTATAAAAAATGAAATGAGATATTTTGCATTCTTTCTTTTTGTACTAAGTCCTCACAATTTGGTGTGTCTTTTATACTGCAGAACAGCTCAGTTGGGCCCACGACCACATCATAAATGCCACGTGTGGCTTATGGCTGGTGGCTGCCAGGCGGTGCTGGCTTAGCAGGTCTGGGGTGTGGAAGTGGTGTGATCTGTGTAATACTGACCTCTCCTCCATAGCTGGAACCAGCCTTCTCCCGTCAAACCCTTGAACAACCAGCCCAGCAGCAGGTTGGTAACTCTGGTAGTTTTCAGCAGGGAGAGGAGGGAAAACGGAGGGGTTTCCTCATCTATGGGTCCCCTGGTACATCTCCACTGGACACACCTCCCTGGATAGCAAGTTAGTATGTGCCATTTATTTAGCTATTATTTTTAAAAATTAGAATAAAATTTCAGTTATCATTGACATACAGCATTGTATTAGTTTCAGGTAGACAGCAGAGTGATAAGACATTCATATAACTTCTGGAGTGGTCACCCTGATAACTCTAGCACCCATCTGACATCTTCTGTGTGCCTTTGTTGAGCATCTGGTATGGCCTGTTCCACAGATGTACTAGATGCTTCAGATCATGTTTTTTCCTGATTTTTTCAGTTACTCTACAAAGCGGGTTTCCTTATCCCATTTTACAGAGAAGGAAAATCAGGACAGGAGAGAGTAAGGACCTTGCCCAAGGTCATACAACTAGACCTGACAGAGCTGAGGCTCAAACCCAGTAGCAAACCCTTGTTCTTACCTCTGCTCCTGCTGCTTCCCGAATGGGGTCCAACCCTGGATGTACAGTATGGTTTCTGAATTGGAAAATAATGCACATAAGGAATTTAATGTGCGCACACATTTGTGTCTATGTACATACCTTCAGAAAAAAGACCAGAAAGCTATAATTGGAGAAAAAGTATAAACAAAACAGTTCTGTCTGGAAGGATGTGTTCCTCCCTGTTCTCTCTGCCTTCCTGTCCCCTGCCTACACATACTGGGGACCAGCTAGAATGCCCAGAGTCGACCAGTTGCCCTGAGTGTGGGTGGGGGAGGGGCAGAGCAGGTGGAGTTCCATTAGAATCAGGTGGAACTCAGGTGTTTGTGGAGTCTTCCGTTTCCCTGGCTAGGGAGGCTGGGAGCAGTGGGGTGACCAGATGGCAGCTGCCACTGTAAAGCTGGAACTCAAGTGTCTTCTCCAACCCGCCTGGACCGCTTGGCGGGAAAGAAGCCAGACTGCGGTGTGAGCTCGTCTTTGATTTCCTCCCTGCTGGTGGCTGGTGAGCAGTGATGTGGCCCCAGAGTGGGCGAAGTGCCGGAAGATACGTGGGGCGGGCCCGGAAGGATGGGACTGTTTAGGCATTGGGGTCGGGCAGATGTGGGTCTGACCTTTGACACTACCCCCCCAATTTTGTGACAGTGGTAAGGCTTTGGATTTCCCACTTGTAAAACCGGACTGATCACATTAGCCTGGGCTCTTTTTATTGGAAGACAGAGACCCACTGGAACCAGCTCAAGTTAAAAGCAGTGTCTGTCACACGATACAGAAACACGTCAACGTAACGTAAGGACAGCGGCTTTTATAGAGCTGGGCCTTACGGGGCTGCACCCGAAAGACGGGCGCAGTCTCCTCCCTCTGCGTCTTAGGGGTCCTCCCCTCTGCTCCCATTTCCTGTCCCCTGCCTGGCTTCCCGTACTGTCTGATGCACACGGCATCAGGTGGCTTCCTCGGGGCCTGCTCCCTGTGGTTGTGCAACTTCGGTGTCGCCTCGTTTCTTCGTTTAGATTTCTGAAGCAGAGCTGTTGGCCCAGCTCATCTTTTCAAGCAAGCCCCACAGTTGAAAGGCTCTGGCAGAGTCTGGATGTGCCACCCTTGCCCAGCAGGCCCCCTGCTCCAGTGGGCTGAGGCCAGGCCCTTTAGTAGGTGGTCCTCAGCCCCTCCGGAGGAGGTGGGGTCTGGATATTATGCATTTAAGAGCATCAACCACTGGGGCTGGGGCTGCGCTGCTGTGTTGGCTTCTTTACCCACCACAGGGTTTATTTCATGCCTTCTCTTTACTCCGGTCTTTCCCAGCTCCCCAGACTTGAGGCAGAAGCCCTTTCCGTGTCTCTGAGAAAACAGACACCTCTTGTACCCGCCACACAGCACAGACCTGCCCCCTCCTGTACCATCTTCTCCGCCTCACCGCCCGTTGGATTCAGGCTGCCGTGCTGCCCTCAGAGGCGAAGCTGGCCTCCTGCGCCCTCCGCTTCTCCTACAGATATCCCTCCTGTTTGTAGCATCGGGGTTTCTCCCACTCTGTGGCCCCCTCAAGCATCCTCTAGTTTCTCTCTCGGCCCACATGCTCTTCCAGGAAAACTTCAGACCAGTGTCTGATGCTAGTCGGAGCGCTGGCATGCGGACCATTTATCACAAGTCCTGACAAAATGAAGGAGTTCGCTCCAGAATGTGAATAAGCTGTGTACTGTGTGTGACTTAGTTCGGCTGACATTTGTTTTCATGGCGAGTCCTTCTCAGTGGAGGACGTGGTGTGCGCGTCACACGCCGGCACGTGTTCCTCTCCTCCCGGACAAGTCGCAGTGTGTGGTCGCGCTGTCGGTAGCCCTCAGTGAGCCCTCACCGCAGAAATGACTCATGTCACATCTCCACGTGGCAGAATGCAGTGGCTGTTTGTGTAGCTTCACTTCGTCTCTTGGTAGTTTCGAAGCAATGGCTTCACTCTCGGGGCCCCCAGGACTCCCCATTCTCTTCTTCACCTGCCTCTTCTCCCCAGGCTCCTTCGCTCGCTTTCCTCTCCCTGTCCTCTGACGGTCGGGCTGCAGGACCCTTCCCTCCGTGTCCCTGTCCTCTGACGGTCAGGGGCTGCAGGGCCCTTCCCTCCGTGTCCCTGTCCTCTGACGGTCAGGGGCTGCAGGGCCCTTCCCTCCATGTCCCTGTCCTCCGACGGTCAGGGGCTGCAGGGCCCTTCCCTCCATGTCCCTGTCCTCCGACGGTCAGGGGCTGCAGGACCCTTCCCTCCGTGTCCCTGTCCTCTGACGGTCAGGGGCTGCAGGACCCTCGCCGGGCCCTTCCCTGCGTGTCCCTGTCCTCTGACGGTCAGGGGCTGCAGGGCCCTTCCCTCCATGTCCCTGTCCTCCGACGGTCAGGGGCTGCAGGGCCCTTCCCTCCGTGTCCCTGTCCTCTGACGGTCAGGGGCTGCAGGACCCTTCCCTCCGTGTCCCTGTCCTCCGACGGTCAGGGGCTGCAGGGCCCTTCCCTCCGTGTCCCTGTCCTCTGACGGTCAGGGGCTGCAGGACCCTCGCCGGGCCCTTCCCTCCGTGTCCCTGTCCTCTGACGGTCAGGGGCTGCAGGACCCTCGCCGGGCCCTTCCCTCCGTGTGCCTGTCCTCTGACGGTCAGGGGCTGCAGGACCTTCGCCGGGCCCTTTCTCCGTGTCCCTGTCCTCTGACGGTCAGGGGCTGCAGGACCCTCCCCGGGCCCTTTCCTCTGTGTCCCTGTCCTCTGACGGTCAGGGGCTGCAGGACCCTCGCCGGGCCCGTCCCTCCATGTGCCTGTCCTCTGATGGTCAGGGGCTGCAGGACCCTCCCCGGGCCCTTTTCCCCATCTACCTTGCCCTCTCTGAACTCACCTTGCCCAGTAACCGCTGACTTCTAAATATAGATCTTCAGTCCATACTGAGCTCCTGACTCATTTCCTCATTGACTCCTGGGTGTTTCCATGGTGACGTCTAATAGGCGTCCTCACACATGGACAGGTGTAAACAGAGCAAGCACCTCAGGCTCTTTCTCAGACCCACCCCCCGTTCTTCTTCATCTCTTGAGGCAGCATTACCCCCACCCGCTGCTCAAGCTCTGAACCTTAGATCCACTTGTGGGTCACCCCTTTCCTTCATGCGCCAGGTCGATCTGTCTGGTGGTCCTGTCATTTGTACCCCCAGAATATAACCTGACTCCATCCTCCTCTCCATCAACGCTGACCCTCCCCCTGGGGGCCACCCCTTCCCCCATCCCCTGTTCCAAGGGCCTCCCTTTCATTCTGGTGCTCACTCTCCACTGAAGGCCTGGTCCAGCACAGGGAGCTTCGTGCAAACGTGTGCCTGTGGGGGTGAAGCCCTTCCCTGCCTGGAGCCTGGGCTGCTCTGGAGTGAAACCCGACCCCTCACCACGGGCTGGGTGACCTGGGCTCTGCCGCCCTCTCCAGATTGGCCTCCTTCACTCCTCTGCCTGCTGCTCTTCCCCACCGTGTCCTGGCTGGTCCCTTTCCGCTCCTCACCTGTCATCTCAGACAGCTTTCCCTGACTCTGAGCCCACAGCGCAGGTGAGTGAGGGCAGGGAGGCCGCCCACAGTAGCCTGGAGAGGAACCCGGAATTCAGACCAGTGTGTCTGTCCCTCAAATTCTGACCGAATCTGCACTGTCGCCAGCCTTTTCCCAAGCCTCCGGGAACTCCCGAGTGCCTGTCACAGATGTCCAGAGCTGGTCCTCGCCGAGGTGGTGCCTCACTGTGGCGCTCACCTGAGAGAGATGCAGACAGCAGAGGGGCAGGGGCCCCTCGTGCCGGGGTCCCCAGGGCTGCCTGCCTGCGGCCAGTCCTGTGAGGGCCACAGCGAGGCCTCCGCGTTCTCACTGGCCTGGCAGGCCATCGCCTCCAGGGGAAATCGTTACAAACCTGAGCGCGGCTAATGGCTGGTGTCTTTGAAAACTGTTTTGTGAGGATGTCCCAGGGAGAAAATGACCTGTGGCTCAGCTTTGAACAGGGGTGCCGTTCACTGCACTGATAGAAGCCACTGGTACTGTTTACAGACTGGTTGACACAGGCAAAGACGTGCTTCTTCTTGCTTTTCTCCTCTCCAAAGTGGGTAAGATGCCTGCTGTGTCTGCCTCTCAGGCTGTTGGGGGAAGTTCCAGCAGTGTCAGCTGCCGAGGGCTTGTGCCTTCTCTGTGCCAAGCCCCGGTGGCCCAGATTCTTGTCTCATCCTCACCATGGTCCATGAGGAGGGTGGGGCACTGTCATCATTACCTCCTCCCAGGTGGTGGTTGAGGCTTAGAGAGGCTTGGTGGGCACTGCCCAGGGTACAGGAGGGGTGCGGGGTGGGGAGAGGAAGTGGCTTCGTGGGGCTCAGCCACCTGGATGGCTTTTCTGAGGGGGAGTAGAGGGCCCCATCCGGGTCCTCCCAGAGAAGGTGTTCCCATTGTTCAGATGATGACAGTGAGACCTAGGGGTGTTAGGTGACTTGTCCCAAGCCATTCAGCCAGTAAGGGGTACACCCCGAGTTTGAACCCAGGTCTGTCTGAAGTTGGTTGAAAGATCTGAAGAGGAGAATTGGTAAAGCCAGGGGTTTCTACACCTGTCAGGTCTTAAGAAAGTAACAGTAGGTATTTTTAAAGGCCAAATGGAAATTGTACATTTTTCCAAATGGGGTCACCCTGACCTTTAATACTTGCTTTTGGCTGGCATTATGTCATCCCAGAGTAATAATATTAGTCATCTTGTACCATAAGAACCTCTGCCTGATTGTGGGTAATACAGTCATGGGATCCATACGGGATGAGAGGAGTGGGAAGAGATTAGGGTCTTTCTAGCAACAGGAGGGTGTCACGGAAGACCTTTTCCCGCTCAGATTTCACTATGCACATTCTCCACTTACCAACATCACTCCGGTGTGAATGCCACCTTCCTCATCGGTGGTGCGGGCCACGCACCGGCCTAGAGCAGCGGGGCACACAGCGTCCCGGTGCGAAGGCCCGTGTGCTCGAGGAGTGTGGGACCCACTGCGGTCTGCCTGTGAGGACGCGCAGCACCCTGCTCCGCGCCCAGGACCCCGGGATGGACGTTTGTCTTTACTCCCCTGCCCCATACCCAGTGCCCACGCCTCTCTGTGTTTAGAAAACACCCTACCTACTGTGGAGGTTGGAGGCTGGGCCGTGGGCCTTCTGGGCCTCGGCTTGGCCGGTCAGACGCGTGGGAGCTGGTGATGCTGGAGAATTCCTCCCGGGGGCGGGGCGGGGACAGCAGCGCGTCTGGTTTCCAAGGGCAGCGGTGGTGGCCCCAGGGCCTGCGGCTCCAGTGGCCACTGTCCATGTGGTGGTACAACCTGTGGCCTGTGGTGGGAACTGGGCTTCAGTCTTGCTCATTTCCTCAGTCTGGTCCTCTGGCTTTTCTGGGGATCCTGTGACGTGCCAGAGACCTTGGAGGAAACTCCTTCTTGGTTTAAATGAGCCCAAGTGTATTTCTGTTGCTTTTTAAACCTGAGAGTCGAGTTGTATGGGGCTGTTGCTCTGTAGTTGTCCACGGGTTTTACTCCCCCTGGGCCCCTGATGGCATTGCTTCAGCTGGCACCTCTCTGGGCCACAGAATTGATGAGAACCCTAGGTTGGTGGGGGGCAGGCCCGCAGGCTCAGCCTCTCTGCTCATTGCCTGCCACACCCCATCGTGCACCCCTGGACTGTGGGTTTGTGAGGATGGAGCCAAGTCTCCCACCTCTTCCTCGGCTCCTCCAGCAGTGCCCCGCACACAGCGGGTGCTCAGGAAGGTTGGCATGGGTGGGTGAAGGAACTGACGGGAGACGGGAGAAGGTGGTGCCTCTGGGCCCTCTTCGGTCGCAGGGAACCTGCCCTGGCCTGGGAGCAGGCGTCTGGCAGGAGGCTAGCTGCGCGCGGCCTGGAGTCTGCGGGTTGTCTGCGAGCTGATGCTGGAGATCGGCGGGGGAGACTGGAACTGAGAACGGCAGAGTACTGGTAGAGCCATGGGAGGGAGAAGTGTGCCCCTTTCCTGCGTGGAGGCACGGAAGTTAGTGCTTTTCCAGTGATTATGTTTTAATGGAACTCAGGCATGCCCAGCTTCCCATGGAGCGGAGAGGCGCTATCTCAGCACACAGGTGGCCCGTGCGTGGCACACCTGTGCGCGCCACACCTGTGCACGCCGGCTGGGACACGCTGGTGGAGGGTGACCTTGGGGTCTATCCAGCTCCCCACCTCCCACCACCTAGCAGGACTGGCGCTCACCTCTGCTGATCTTCACTCCTTAGAAGCTGCAGATATTTTTCCTAGTTTCGCATTTGCCTTTAGCTTTGCGATTTCTTTTTCCTTTCACTCCCTTCGTTCTTAATTCTTGTTCTCTCTACAGGAGAGTCTGTGCCTTGACCAGAGGAGTGTGGCCCTTTCTTCAAAGCCTTCTCTGGACACACCCTCCTGGCGTCCCCTAGGAAAGATGCGGCAGCTCAAAGGGAAGCCCAAGAAGGAGACGTCCAAGGACAAGAAGGAGCGGAAGCAGGCCATGCAGGAGGCCCGGCAGCAGGTCACCACGGTGGTGCTGCCCACGCTGGCCGTGGTCGTGCTCCTGATTGTGGTGTTTGTGTACGTGGCCACCCGCCCCACCATCACCGTGTGAGCACCAGGAGGGGAAGCAGCAGAAAAAAATGGCTTTTGCTGTCCGAGAGTTTCCTGGTGCTGAGCTCTCAGCTGGAGCACCTGTCTTCTCTGGTCTTTGACTTGATTAAAGTTTTTCCACTTTTCTTGGGAGGGAATAGGGAGCATTTTTTCAGTGAATGTGCCATATATCTTATGGTCCACTTCATGTGCCTTTCAGACTTCAGAGCTGTGTGTGTGTTTCTTTTTCTCTCCTAAAACCCATCCGTGGCTCCACCCGGTGAGAGGCGGCACCTCGGGATCATGAATGGGTTGGAATCAGTGCTCACCCCATCTTCATTGTTTTGAACATGACTTTTCCTACATATGTCCACATTTCCGAAGGGACTGTATTTCTTCTCTGTGCTCAATGTGATTTTAAATATGTCGACTCAAAAGTGAAATATTTATTTTTCGAATAAAGGAGATAATCGCCTTACCTATTGGATGTGTACCTGGTTTTGCCAGCAGGGAGCCTTCTTCTCCCAAAGCGCTGGGAGGTGCCATCTGCCCCAGGGCTCCCTCTCAGGGCAGTGTCTCCCTTTCCTCCCTGCCTCCCCCCAGCATTCTCTACCCACCCCTCACCCCCTGCTGTGCATCACTTCCAGGAAGGTTGTGCTGTTTGGACCACTTTAAGATTGAGAGAATCTTGAGAGGGGCAGAAAGGGTGTGCTAATTGGTCTGTTTTAGCAAAATAAGAGTTCTAATTGGAACGTGCCCACAAGTGCTGTGTACACCACTTAGCAAACAGCAACAAAGAGGTGGTCCTGGAGGGGAAGGTCAGCTTCCCTTCTGTTCCTGCTGAAAGGCTGCTAATTGCTGGCGGTCCAGCTGAGCTTCTGGTGCAGACGGCCCTGCTGGCAGCTTGGCTTCTTGTATTCTGAAGACATTGTGAGCCGGTCCTGATGGAGCAGCCCCTCTTTGGAAGTCAGATCCACAGTGACTGTTCTGAGGGCTCTGTCACTGCTGGTTACAGAGAGATCTGTTGGGGGAGAAGAGCTGTTCTAATCTCGGAGGCTGCAGGATGCGCTCCCCGATGGCCAAGCTGTTCCTGAGGCTGCGGGGCCTCTTGGACTGAGGCTCTCGGGATGACCAGGCAGCTGTTAGGAAGAGTTCAGCTGATGCTCGGAGAGCCTGGGACTGGCAGGGCTGGCAGGCTCCTGGTCTCCGTGAGAGCTGGCCTCCGTGGAAGGCACTGCCCGCGCTATGCTCACTCAAGTGCCCGCGGCCCTGGAAAGAGTTTTACTAAAATATTTTTCAGATGCGGAGACTGCTCACATCAAGTTCCCCTTAACTTTCTATCTTCCTCCCTTTATTTGGTTCTTTTAGGAGCCTCATTGCTTGTTGGTCTCATCCAGCAACATACACAAAGATAGAAGAATACAGTATACCGCATGTCCCCATTGACCAGCTTCAGCAAACCCACGCGGGGCCACCCCTGCTCCCCCATCTCTACTGCCTCCCACACCAGACACCCCCAAGGGCACAGCACACTGGGTTGTTCTGCAGCAAAACAGGAGGCGGGGTTTTAACCCAGACAGTCTGGTGTCACAGTTCAAGCTCTTGATCACTAAGATCTGTTACCTCGTAGTACTCATTTCCTCTATTTCTCCCTCCGGTCTACTGAAACCTTCTCCCAGGTCTGAGTGAACAGTCCTCACCTGGTCACAGCTGATATCAACAACCTTAGACACCATCTTCAGACACGCGGGCTGTGCCTTCAGCCTTGCCCACTGGGTATCTCAACATCCTGCTCAGTCCCTCCTCCGTTGCTCGGAGAGAGAGGAGCCACATCATCATAGCCAGCAAGGAGAAATATCATTCCCCAGGCTTGCGGTTTGGATATTCTTGCTTAGGACATTTTGGGTATGGTGTGAGAAGAGTATAGCTTTGGGAATGAGAGACACAGGTGAATCCTAGCTCAGCCACTTTCCAGCCAGAGGACCTCGGTCAGGTTCCAGAACCTGAGTAGCAATTGCCCTGCATCTATCAAGTCAGGTTCATTTGACTCTCTAAGCAGCGGTTCTCAACCTTCCTAAGCCGCAGTCCTTTAATACAGTTCCTCGTGTGTGCGTATCTGCATGTGGGTGGACCGCCTGGGGACAATAGAGGAGCTGTATCTCGATTCCTAAGACCATTGGAAATGTGTGTTTTCCGATGGCCTTAGGCTGACAGTTCTCAACCTGTGAGCCACGACCCCTTTGGGGGTCGAATGACCCTTTCACAGGGGTCGCCTAAGACCATCAGAAAACACATATTTCCGATGGTCTTAGGAACCAAGACACGGCTGCTCTATCCGTCTCCAGGCGGGCCCGCCCACGTGCAGATACGCCCACACACAACATGAGGAACTGTTTTAAAGGTTTTCAACCTTAGGAAGGTTGAAAACCACTGTCTTAGGCGACCCCCATGTAAAGGTTGTTCGACCCCCAAAGGGGTCGCGACCCACAGGTTGAGAACGACTGCTCTAGAGGATGTTGGGAGGTTACATTTAAATAGGAAAAGCACATGACATTGTTATTGATGGAAGTGGGGTTCTTGGGGTGCTGCCGGAAGAAGAATTTCTGGAGAAGCCCCCAGGAAGGATGAGGTATTGTAGAAAGCTTTGTTTCTGTGGATTTATACCCCTGAGTTTCCAAGGACCCATTTTCCTTTGTCCCACCATAGGAAAAAGTGTAGCTGTGGTTTCAGTAGAGCTAGGATCAGGGTCAGTGTCCAGAGTTTTCGCTCCATATTGGAGCACAGGTCCAGTCCAGCATTAAGCTGGCTTAGCTTGTGTTCCCTGCTATAGTCCATCAGCCCACTGCGTGTGGGGTCCACGGGGCCACCTGGGTATGGAGGGAACACAGAAGAATGCAAGGAAGCTAGAGCAAAGCCAAAGGAACTGGAGAACCAAGAGGGAGAGCGAGCGCCTTTGTTTGGGGAATTATGTATTCCAAAATTTTCCTGGGTTTGACTGGCAGCAAGCATCTTCCTAATGTCACCCGATTTACCGCTCACACATCTTTCTTCCCCTTTGTCCAGTCTCTTCCCCCAGTGATCTGTAGGGAATGGGCCCGTGGCTCCCTGGGGAGTGTGAAATTGCAGCTTCCTGGTGTGTATCTAAATGACATGCCTATAATGTCTCGTCTCCCGCTTTGCTCCTTTCCTATTATTAATAACTAGCTAATTACAATGGTGTCAACATTGTGCCTAGTACATTTTTGGTGCCCAATAAATGGCCATTCCCATCTTCTCAGTGTGATCGGCTCACAGAACACACGTCCAGGCCTGCCTCCCAGGGCTCTACTTGCCAGGCCAATGCTGCACCACACACTGTATAACAGATCCTGTGGGTGCCTCTGGGTCTTATTCCCACCCAGCTTTCCTCTTTGTTGTCCATCAGGAGGCCTAGTGGATTTGAAATAGACTTTCAGGAGAAGGCAATTACTAGAAGGGCTTGGTGAAAGCAGGCTGAAAATGGACGTTTAAAAGTGAAGAAAACTTTGACGTGAGTTGCTTCCTCCTGTCAGGGCAGAAATGCCAGTTTCCTGTGGACTTGCTGGGTGGAGCTTAACCATTCTCAGGGTAAATAGTACTCCCATGTGGGTGACTGGGTAGTTTTTTTGAGAGATCGGCTTCCCAATTATCCCGATTATTCCCAGTTACTCAGTGGCTCAAGGCAGAATGGAATAATTTGCTAGCGGTTTCGCGGACAGTCACGCGGGGTTCTGCAGTAGGAGATGGGGCCCTTGGCTTGCAGAGTTCTCATTACCGAACCTAACACTTCTTGAAGAGCAAATTCCAAAAGAGGCGTCGGGTGAGAAACGGGAATAGAAACCATTGCCATTCATTTAAAAGGCGTCACTTGATGTGTTTTAAAAAAACGTGAGAGCAAGATGTGTTTGTGTATCTGCTGGTGCTGAAGCCACCAGCTTAATGTCTTCCCTGTCAGTTCAAAGACGGGATGGCACCTGTCATTCCTTCCTGCGTCCTTCGCAGGAACCGGAAGGAGCCTGCAGCCAGATTCACCTGTAAACTGGAGATGGTCACACCTTCCTCAGGGTTGTAAAAAACATTAGAGATAATTGTTCTTCTCTTTCCCCGCAAAGATCTCACATCATTATTTACTTACTAGAGATAGAAAAAGAAGGAAATCTCTTGAAATGGTAGCTTTTAGGTGTCTTTGTGCAAGTCTACCATCATAGGTGTATGTATGTATTTGTATGTGTGTGGACACACACACACACACACACACACACCCTTTGTAGCTCTGTATTGAAAATGTCCCACGTGGTCTGCCGCCTGAAGGTGTCTTCCTTACTTTGAATGCAATTATTTTCAGGAACCATGTCTCATTCTGTTCTCTGGATTACTTACCACAGATACAGAATCTTTGGATTAGGGTAATCTGAGTAGCTTCCTCTCAGTCTTCCCAGAACATACTAGAATTGCACAAGGGGTTGCCCACCCTGCGGATTCCTGTCCCACTCTCCCCCACACGTCAAGGTGAGGTTTGCCTCACCCTTTCTATCAGGCCTAATTTTTTCTTTCTGAACCTCAGTAGCGAGTCTGTCCTCTGTTCTGAGTCCTTTCTCATTATTCTGCCAGCCTACGTCTCTGACTTAGTGTGTTTCGGTTGGGTCATCTGTGCCATCTCCCTGCCGGCTTCTTTGGCGGAAAGGAGCCGGTCTTTTCAAAAAGCGTCGAATCCCTTGAGCTCTTGGGAAGTAACTTAAGGAATGGAGACCGGAGTGAGCGTTTGGATGCTCAGTGATGGGGAGGTTAAGGCTCTCTCCTTTGCTGCTCTCTTCCCTGTCCTTCTATGAAGGTTGTCTGTCTCGGAACCCCTCTAGGACTGAAACTTTTCTCCAGCCTCGGAATATTCCTTTAGTCCTTTTCCATTTGATACAAGGCACAGCTGATTCCCCTCAGCTCTTTCAGAAAGCATATTAAACCTTCTGGGATTAGGCCTAACTCCCAAGGCGTAAATAGTTTGGGTTGGAATAAATTCAAGCCTATTATGAACTTCTCTGCCAGCCCTCCCCTTGAAATGCCTCTGTGTCCAGCTGCACTACTAGTTCAGTCGAAGGTCTGCCCACCTATGTTGTCCACCTAGATTCTCCAGAGACACTGAAGCTCCCTGCCTCCCAGGTTGGGTTTTAAAAGATGTAGCAATAGCCCTGGCCGGTTTGGCTCAGTGGTTAGAGCGTCCTCCTGCGGTCCGGAGAGACCCGGGTTCGGTTCCCGCTAAGGGCATGTACCTCGGTTGCAGTTTGTCCCCGGCCCTGGTTGGTCGTGCGGGTGGCAGCCACTCGATGTGTCCCTTTCACATCAATGTTTCCCTCTCTCTCTCTCTTCCTATCTCTCCCTCCCACTCTACCTGTACAAAAAATGGAAAAACGTCCTCGGGTGAGGATATAAATAAATAAATACTTTAAAAGATGTAGCAATAGCTATAAAAGATACGTTTAAAGCAAAAGTATACTTAAAGATTGAAAATTTGAAAGATGGAAAAAGGTACGTGTGGCAAACTGAACAAAAGCCATGGTGGCAATTTAAACATTAGCTAAACAATTATTATAAGATGAACATGCCATCGGGCAAAGGATGACATATGCTAGTAACATGATAGCACGTGATATTGTGGTCATGGATATGTATGTTGCTAACAATATAGCCTCAAAATATGGACTAGAAATAGATCAACAGTTTTAGTTGGAGATTTTAAGATATACCTTTCATAAATGGATAGAACAAATAGCCAAGAAGAGTAAAGATTAGAAGATTTGAATGATAAAATTTATTAACTTGATCTAGAAGATAAATATAGGTTTGTTTTTTTAATCCCCACCTGAGGATATTTTTTCATTACTTTTTAGAGAGAGTAGGAGGGAGGAGGAGGAGAGAGAAACACATTGATGCAAGAGATTGTTGCCTTCCGCACACCCCTGGCCCTGGTCAAACCTGCAACCCAAGTATGTGCCCTTGACTGGGAATCGAACCCACAACCCTTTGGTCCTCAGGATGACACTCTAACCACTGAGCCAAACTGGCCAGGGCTAAATCTAGGTCTTTTTACTCGACAGAATGAACATTTTTTAGGAGCACACATGGAACATTAATAAAAATTGGCTTACAAATTTTTTAATTTGATGAAAACTATAAACCCACAGGTTTAAGAAGTTCAACAAATCCAAGCAAGATAAACATACACACACAAAAACCACATCTAGGTACCTCAAGGTCAAATGGCTGGAAACCAAAAGTAAAATGTAGTGGAGGTAGGCAGGCCTCCAACTTCTCTTATTTAGCATGTAGCACTAGAACAATGCTGACAAAATTCTCAGGAGGGGAAAGCCTGACCCAAGACCTTTTCTTTGATTTTCCTTTGTGTGTTGTTTATTTAAAAAATATTTATAGTGCAGCTGTGTGCCAGATAGTGTTCTTGGCATTGGAGACACGTAAGCAAAACAGGCATATTCTTGTCTATGTAGTGGACATTCTAGTGAGGGATTGTATCACCTCAACTGCCACCTATATGTCAGTGTCCGTTCATAAATATGGAAAAATTAAGGAATATATCTTATGAACATGTTATGAAGAAACTACCAGAGGATAAAGGCTCATCAAGAGATAAATGGAAAAAGTACAGCAAAAGAACTTTCTGGAGGATGAAGACAGGATGAACAGGAAATTCTGGTTTCAGAAATGCTGTGATGTTGGAAGTAAGAAAAGGTCACAGGTGGCATAAGTATTCTGATTTCTTACTCTACCATTTTTAGGGGTGAAAGTGATAGAAAGTTACTATTATGCCTTCTAAGGGTAAGTACTAAAAGGATACATAGAAATAATAGTCAGCTAATGTAGTGGCGGGGAGTATGAAGAAATAAAAGTGTGCTATTTTGTCATTGCTTAAATATGGTGTCAGTAGATAGAAGCTAAAATACTAGAGGATTCCTAGAGAAAGTAACCATTTAAGGTGAGACAAAATAAAAACTTTAAAAATGATCACAACACATACGCGAGAGAAGGAATAAGGTCATGTATCTGAAGCTATTTTGAAGCCTCCATGGAAAGAGTGTGTAATGTAAAATGTGGTGACAGAAACAAGACCAAACAGCTGTCATGTCTATAAATGTGCAAATGGCCTGGATATACTTATTTAGAGAAAAAGACTCACATTGGATTACCAAGGAAAACCCAAGTATATACCATACAAAAAAGATACATCTTAAAGTAATTCCAGACAACTGCAAGTAAAAGGATGGGCAAAGTGTATCAGTGACACATGTGGAAAATAACAGCAGCACTAAAGCAGTGCTGGAGGAAAACTCATAGCTTTCAATGCTTACATCTGTAACTATGAAAAAATGAAATTGTGAGGGAAACAGGAAGGGAGCAGTGTTTCCAACCCACTATTAAAGTTGAAGGGGCCCGGCTGGTGTGGCTCAGTGTTTGAGCATCGACCCATGCACCAAGAGGTCGCCAGTTCGATTCCCGGTCAGGGCACATGCCCAGGTTGTGGGCCCGATCTCCAGTGGGGGGCATGCAGGAGGAGGCCAATCAATGTTCTTTCTCATCGATGTTTCTCTCTCTCTCTTCCTCTCCCTTCCTTTCTCTCTGAAATCAATAAAAAAGAAAAAAAAAGTTGAAGAGGAGCAAAAAGCATAAAAGAGATAAAGAACATATAATAAGAAAGTATATAATTCATGATGAAGGTCTAAAAAATATGAATACATACAAAATGATACATTTTTCTTAACAAATTATAGGAAGTACGAGTGACAGACAGAAACATATTAGTAAATGAAACCTTAGTTCACCATTTTTTAGCCCATGACAGAGCAACTGAATAAGGGATAAACATTTAGAAGACCCAAACTATATTATAAAAGAGATCTAACTCATATATGTTATAGTTTTAAAAACAGGCTATGTTTTTATCAAGATCTAGAAACATTCACAAAAATTATTTATTTATTTAATGTTTGCCTACTTCCTCTAAATCATGAGCTCATAAAGATGGGAAGGGACCTTATCTGTCAACCCTATTTCCCCAGGAACTAACAGAGGTGACCAGTAACTATTTTTTAATAAGTAAAGACACATTCATAAAAGAAAAATACAAATGGCCAATAAACCCATTGGAGGGGGTAGGGGATGGGGGAATGGGGAGGAAGCACAACTTTATAAACAGGTATTTCTGTTCAAATAGTAATAGAATACCATTTACCTATCAAATTGGCAAAACTTTTAAAAAGTAACATGCTCTAAATTCTCGGTTTATAGTGTATATCTAGATAATGTGTCAACTCTGCAAAACGTTAAGCAGCAAAGGGAACCCCAATAGTTCTTCCCAGTTTCTAATCCCCTCATGGAAACATCCAAGGTGAGCCATGGTCTTCAGGAAATGTGCTCAATGTGTATGTCACATCCTAATGTTCTCTTTATTTCAGTGGGTGGCATGGCCACAGGCAGGACGGCATATCGTCCTGATAGACCCACAGCAGAGGCTGACGCACTCGGGAATGGCCCAGGGACTCTCTGCTTAGCTGTTCTTGCCCATCACTGAGAGTCGGCCCCACTCTGGAGCTCTCAGGGGAGTATCTCCTCCAGCCTGGCAGTTGTGAATTTGCTACATAGGACTCAAAGTACATTTTCACATAGCAGTAAAGGTGCATGTTTTATGGTTAGATTTCCAGACGGTTGCACAATTTTAGAACCCTGGAGTTAGTCTATTGATCACGGGTCCAATCTCCTGCCTCTTCCTGGAGCACCCTGATAGATTCTGATTCGGTATCTAGGATTAGGAGAGTCTACAACTCATGAAGATGGACCCTAAATGCTAGTATTAACAAAACAAAATAAAAAGCAGAAGACTCCCCATCCAAAGAAGGATATCTTACTTCCTCTTTCAAGTTAGGTTTGGGATTTGACCCCCTACCCTTTAGTCTAACCACCTGCAGTAATGATAAGAACTTATCTCAGCTACATCCGGAATGGTAATTTGAGTCCCTGTGCATGAAGTAACCATGGTGAGGGGAGAGGGGCCATCCCAACTCTTCACCCGATAAGAACGATGACAAATCCAGATGTCATGTTAAACCCTTGATATTAGTTCCTGATGTGTTGGCTCAGACTATGATTATTTGAATAAGAACCTCTGATTGATGCTGGTGAAATGAACACATGCTCCCTCCTGGTGATAAAACAATAGTAAAGGAAAAGGAACTAAATCCCCACAAGGAAGAGAAAGTGAAGAAAAAGAAGAGCAACAACAAAGGTGGAAAGCAAATGGATGAGGGGTAACTGGATGAGCATACCTGAGAATGCTAAATTGTAAGCTAGCAATGGAGAACCTAAGAGCCAACCCAGCGTGAACTGTAAATCCCCACAAAGCTCAGGAACTGATACAACTAGGTTCTTCTGGAAGTAATTGTGAAGGTGGAACTAGAAAAAAGATTGGTTGAAAATCAATCTAAAAAAAAGAACCCAGACTTTTCTCTCAACCCTGCCAGAAGGCAGAGATTCTTAGAGGGTGTCTTGGCTGAGGCCACCAGGTATAGTTGGAGGGAGAGGTCTAGTACTAAAAATATGGGGTCTTGGTGACATACACATTAAATGCTGAGATCCCAGCCTTTATCCACACCGAGGCCCTGAAGAATTGGTTATACCTTCAGATAGAAAGTAAAGCATCTTCTCCAGGTAGTTTAATAAGCTGAGGAGAAAAGGCCTTGAAGACACTAACATTGTGGGCTACCCAAAGATGATCTGTTTGGATTCACTCTCAATAACGACCGAGGGCAGTAAAACTCAAGCAAGCCTCACCTATGGGCACAAAGCTTTTTAGTGCCTCGCTCATGTACAATCAGCTAAGGATCACAGTACATTTTTTAAAAGAGGCCAAAATAAAGAAATAGTTAAAAAGCAATGCAAAGGAAACAGAGACTATACTGAATGACTGAATAATGCTTGTTGTGTTGGATCAATGTAGGTTTTCTAATATGAATGTGTGAATATAGGTGTTTTAAATATGGTTAAAATTTGTGTGTGTGCTGCACAGTGGACAAAACTGAGATTGTAAATGGAAATACTGAGAAAGTTACAATCAATCTATAAATTCAAACAGAATCCTGTTCCAGAAGCAATCATATTTATGTGAGCCATAACAAGTTGGTTAAAACACCAAATTCCAGGATGCAGTGAGAATCCTGGGTGGAGGACAGTAAGAGCACATACAGCTGGAGAAGGTGAGCTCACGGGCTGAAACCAGAGCAATGAGAAAGAGGATTTTGCAAATTCCAGATGCAGAGGAGGTTAGGTCCTCATGCTCCTGTCCCTTCATGTTAGGATAGGAATGGACACTACCCTCTAGAAAACCACCGCATTATAAGTGCTAATTACTGAAAACACATGTTAAGACCTCTGTGTTTCCATCTCTAAATTTTTAGCTTCTAAAATGCCATTGAGTGAATATATAGTGTTTCTTGGTGTTTGCATTAGACTGTAAAACTACTACAACCTGTGGGCTAAATCCAGCCTGGTACCTGTTTTTGAACAGATGGAGAGCTAAGAAAAGTTATTTTAAAAAATTAAACATTTTATTTTGAGATAATGGTAGATTCTAATGTAGTTGTAAGAAATCATACTGAGAGATCCTGTGGTCCTTTACCTAGTTCCCCCGATATTGACCTCTTTGAACCTATAGTACAGCATCCTAGTGCAAGCGGGGTATTGGCACGGGCACAGTCAGGGGACAGGACAGGTCACCTCAAGGAAGCTCCTGTTTCCCTTTTATGGCCACTCCCTCATTGTCTATGGCAACCATCAATCTGGTGTCCATTCCTATAATTTTGTTATTGTAAGAATGTTGTATAACAAAATATAATCATTTGAGCTTAACTCTGTTCACTCAGCATAGTTCTCTGGAGAATCCTCTAAGTTTCGTGTGAATTAATTGGTTTCTTTATTGTTGAATAATATGATGTACCACTTTTTTTTTTTTTTTTTAAAACCATTCACCTATTGAGGGACATATTTTAGTTTCCAGTTTGGGGCTACTACGAATAAAGCTGCTATGAACATTCATGTGTAGGTTTTTGTGTGTGTGAACATGTCTTCACTTCTCTGGGGTAAATGCTGATTAAAGGTTCTAGGTTGTATGGAAGCTGCCAGACTTCTCCAGAATAGCAGTACCACCTTACATTCCCACCAGCAGTGCAATCCAATTTCTCTGTCTTCTTGCCAGCATTTTGTGTTGTTACTATTTTTAATTTGTAGCTAATCTGATAGCTGTGTAGTGATATCTTATTGTGGTTTTAATTTGCATTTCCCTAATGGCTAATAACGCTGAACATCTTTTCATGTGCTTATTTGCAAGCTGTATAGTCCCCTCAGTGAAATGTGTCTTCGAGTATTTTACCCATACTCTAATTGGATTATTTATTTTTTTCTGTTATGTTTTCAGAGATTTTTATACATTCTAGATACTAGTTCTTTTTTGGATATATAGTTTACAAATATTTTCTCCCAGTATCTTTTATCATTCTGCTGATGGAGTCTTTAGCAGAACAAAAATTTTCCATTTTGATGACTTCCGATTTATCAGATTTTCTTGTTATGAATTGTGCTTTTCGTTTATGTCTAAGAACTCTTAGCCTAGCCTTTGGTGCCATAGCTTTTCTCCAATGTTTTTGTCCTAAACATTTTACAGGTTTACATTTAAGCTCATGATCCGTTTTTGTATAATTGATTTTATCGTTTGTTAATTACCAAGAAAAGTTTTCTATACAGAGTGTGTTGCGTGAAGGGGCTAGGTACGCAGAGCAGCCCCACATGCTGAAGGACAGAGGAGGCCATAGGGCAAAGCGAGTCCCGCTTGTCAGTTTAAGGAGTTCTAATAGGGAACTTACTTGTAGAAACATGTCCTGGGCAGCCACAGAGTAAAATGGACACCTGCACCATTCCCACCATCCCCCAAGTTGTATTTCCCCAATGGACCTACATACTCCTAAGGGAATAAAGGGATGATGGAGAGGAACAAAGGGACAAAATACCAGGGACTCTGGCATCAAGGCACGTTAAAAGATAACATTGAAGGCACCTTTCCCCAGAGCAAGGTCTAAAGGTGAAGAAAGGATTAGTGGGAGTAGTTCGGATTAACATGGAGTCTCTGTACACATTCTAGAGTCTACCTGTGGAAAAGGGGAGGGTGTCAGGGTTCAGGTGGATTAGTTTTAAAATGGAGTCAGTTTTTGACCATGGAGTCAGGTCTATCTGCACAGTATGATACTTACATGTCTTATGTCTTGCTTGCTTTTCCTAAATATAAAGTCTTAAAATTGGGTTGATTGAATCCTTTTATTCTTTTTCAAAATTGTTTTAGCTATTATAGTTCCTTTGCCTTTCCATCTAAACTTTAGAATGATCTTGTTTATGTGTACCAAGAAATGTTGCTGAAATTTTGATAGGAATTGTGTTAAACCTATCTATCGATTTGGGGAGGACTGAGATCTCTATTGTGTCGAGTCTTCTAATTCATGGTATGGCTCTCATTTATTTAAATCTTTGATTTCTTTCATCAGTGTTTTAGCATTCAACTCTGCACATGTTTTGTTAGATTTACACCTAGGTATTTCATTTATTTGAATAATTGTAAATGGAATTGTAGTTTCAACTTCAGAGTCCATGTGTTCAGTCCATCTGCAAATCCATGTCATCTGCAAATAGGGAAAGTTTTATTTCTTTGTTTCTGATCTGGATACTTTTTATTTCTTTTTCTTCACTTATCACCCTGGCTGAAACTTCCCATACTGTGTTGAATAAATGTGGTGAGACTGGACTTCCTTTCCTTGTTCCTGATCTTAGAGAGAGAGCACTCTGTTTTCCACCACTGATTAAAATGTTAGCCCTGGCTGGTTTTGCTCAGGAAAAATATCCTCGGATGAGGATAATAAAAATCAAGGGAAAAAATATCATTGGGTGCAGATTAACAAAAAAAAAAGTTATACATAGGCTTTTTTGGTAAACATTTCTTATCAAATTGAGGAAGTTTCCTTCTATTACTATTTTTCTGACAGTTTTCATGAAAGGGTGTTGAATTTTGTCACATGATTTTTCTTCACTAATTGATATCATAAGGTAATTTTCTTCTTTAGTCTTCTTATGTCTTTAGGTGGATTACATTGATTTTGAATATTGAATTAGTCTTGTATCTATGGAATAAATCTCACTTAATCATGGTTTATAATTCTTCTTCTATATTACTAAATTTGTTCATTAATATTTTGTTAAGGATTTTTACATCTTATGTAAAAATGAGGGATGTTGGTCTACATTTTTGTATTGTCTTTGTCTAAGTTTGGTATCATGGTAATTTAGCTTCATGAAGAGAATGGAGACATCTACTTTTTGGAAGAAATTATATAGAATTTATGTTAATTCTTATTTAAACATCTGGGCCTGGAGATTTTTTTGTTGTTGTTATTTTAAAATTATGAGTTCAATTTCCTCAATAGTTTTAGGACTATCCAAGTGATCTATTCAATATTGAGTGGGTTGTCACCCTGGCCGGTTTGGCTCAGCGGGTAGAGCGTCGGCCTGTGGTCCAGAGAGACCTGGGTTTGGTTCCCGCTAGGGGCACGTGCCTCGGTTGCAGTCTGTCCCCGGTCCTGGTTGGGTTGTGTGGGTGGCAGCCACTCGATGTGTCCCTTTCACGTCGATGTTTCTCTCTCTCTCTGTCCCTCCCACTCTGTCTGAACAAAAAATGGAAAAATGTCCTTGGGTGAGGATAAAAACAAAAACAAAAAAACAAAACAAAACAATATTGAGTAGGTTGTGGTAATTTGTGTTTTTCAAGGACTTGGTCCATTTGAACTGTCTTGTCAAATAAATATTTGTGTTCATAGCCTTCATAATAGCGTTCCCTTATTTTCATTTTGATTCTTTTATTTCTACAGCTTCTACTGTGATATCCCCTATTTCATTCCTAGTATTGGTAATTTGTATTTTTGTTGTTGTTAGTCTTGCTAGAGATTAGTCAATTTAATTGATTTTCAAAGAATCAGCTCTTTGTTTTATCAATTTTCTGCTTTTAATCTCATTTTTTTTATGTTCTTTTTTTTTTTTTTTTTTTTTTTTTTTTTATCTCTTTCCTTATGCTAACTTTGGAGTTATTTTGCTCTTTTTTTTTTTCTTCTAGATGTTTGAGAGAGGAGTTTAGATTATTGATTATTGACTTTTTCTCTATTTTAATGTACATATTTAGTACTATAAAGTTCCCTCTTGTCATTGCTTTAGCTATTCCCCACAAACTTTTATATACTATTTTTAATTTTCATTCAGTTCAGTGTATTTTAAAATTTCATTTGAGATTTCCTCTTTGACGCATTGATTATTTAGAATGTTGTATAGTTTCCAAGTGTTTGGAGATTTTTCTGTTATTGATTTCTAGTTCTTTCTTTTCCTATTTTTGATTTTAGTTTCTGTTATCAATATCTAGTTCAATTCAATTGTAGTGATAGATTTACTCTGCTTTCATGTCTTTTAACTTTGTTGAGATTTGTTTGAATACCTAGGGTATCATATATCTTGGCATATATTCTGAGGGCAGCACTTGGAAAGAATGTATATTCTGCTTTTGTTGGGTGGAATAATCTATACATGTTGATTAGATTTTCTTGGTTGATGGTATTATTGATTTTTCTATATTCTTGCTGATTTCTGTCTAGCTCACTCAATTGATAAGAGAAGGGGTGTTGAAGTTTGCTCTATTTGCTTTATATACTCTGTAGTTCTGTTTTTTGGTGTATATACATTTAGGATTGCTGTCTCTTCTTAGTGGATTGACACTTTTAAAATTATACAGTGTCCCTCTCTGTTTCTAGTCATTTTCTTTGCTCTAAAAAGTCTACTTTATGTGATATTAAAATAGCCATTCCTGCTTTCCTTTCATTAATGTTTGCATAATATAACTTTTCTACCCTTTTACTTTCAACCTCACCATATCATCATATTTGAAATGAGTTTCTTACAGACAGCTTATAGTTGGGTGATGTTTTTAATCCACTTTGCCATTCTCTGTTTTTATTTATTTATTTATTTATTTTTTATCCTCACCTGAGGATATTTTTCCCTTTTTTGTACAGATACAGCGGGAGGGAGAGAGAGGAAGAGAGAGAGAAACATCGATGTGAAGGGACACATCGAGTGGCTGCCACCCGCACGACCCAACCAGGGCCGGGGACAAACTGCAACCGAATTACGTGCCCTTAGCGGGAACCGAACCCGGGTCTCTCCGGACCGCAGGCCGACACTCTAACCGCTGAGCCAAACTGGCCAGGGCTCTGTTTTTATTTTTAATTGGTATATTCAGACAATGTATATTTAATATAATTATTGATATATCAGGGCTTAAGTCTGACATTTTATTTATTTTTATTCTTTTTGTTTTTAATTGTTCAGTTTACTTTTTTCTGTCTTCCTCTTGGTTACTGGAACATTTGTAAAGAATTCTATTTTGTATTATCTATAATATATTTTACTGTATTTTTTGTATACCTTTTTTTATTGGTTGTTCTAGATTACATTATAGATACATAACTTATCACAATCTTCTGTAGTCATTTTACCACTTCTAGTGAGGTATAGTAGTAACCTTACTCCCTTACTATCCTTTGGTCCTGCTGTGTTTATAACTTAATTATAATTTAAAATTATAACATAATTATAAATTAAATATTTATTATACATACTCTTAGAATCACATAATAAAGTGTAATGACTTTTCTTTAACCACAAAACATAATTTAGAAAACAAGAGGAGAAAGACAGTCTACTGTATTTAACCGTATTTTTATTCTTTCTTGTATTTTTTTATTTCTCTTGGTATTTCAAAATTCCTTCTTTTACTTATTTATTATGTTTAGAGAACTCTTAGCAATTCTTTTTTTTTTTTTTTTTTGGTATGTGCCCCTAGTGGGAACCAAACCAGGACTCTCTGGTCTGCAGGCCGACACTCCAACCATTGAGCCAAACCGGCCAGGGCAGCAATTCTTTTAGGGTAGATCTAATGGTGATAAATTCTCTTAGTTTTCCTTCATCTGAGAATGTCTTGACTTTCTCTTCATTCCTGAAGGATATTTTCACTGTGTATAAATTCTGGATTATAGTTCTTTTCTTTCAGCCCTTGAACATATTATACCCTATACTTCTGGTCTCCATGGTTTCTGATGAGAAATCTACTTTAATTAAAAGTGTTTTTTCTCTATCAGTAAGGTATTATTTCTCTCTTGCAGTTTCCAAGATTTTTTTCTTTGTTTTAAGTTTTTAGAAGTTTGACGGTAATATATAATGATGTGGATTTCCTTAGGTTTATGCTATTTAGAATTTGCTTAGCTTCTTGGGAAGTTTTCAGGCATTGTTTCTTTGAGTACTTTTTACCCATGCCCTTTCTTTCTTCTTCTTCCAAGACTCCAATGACACAGTTGTTAGATCTTTTGTTGTAGTTTCATGGGTTCCTGAGATTCTGTTATGCTTTTTTTTTTTCCAATCCATTATCTCTTGGTTGTTCAGATTGAGCAATTTTTTTTTGTTCACTGATTGTTTTCTCTGTCTCCCCCAGTTTATTGTTGAGCCTATCCACTGAGTTTTTATTTGATATTATTGCTTTTAGTTCTAAGATTTCCATTTGGTTTTGTCTTCTATTTCTTTGCTGAAACTTTTCCATGATTTCATTTTGTCAGCTTCGAGTCTGGGACATGTGAATGTATTAGTTTGCTAGGGCTCCTGTAACAAAGTATTACAATCTGGGTGGCTAAAACAACAGACCCAAAATTTGGGGTGCCTTATACATTTAGTGTAGTGTCTTCAATGAAATAAATGCATTTCTCCAAAATGGAGCTATATTTTTGGTCATTAAATCTTATATTTTCTTAAGTGGTTATGTTTTAATATTAAAAATAGTGACTGAACTATGTGTTTATTTTTCAAGCTCTGAGACTACTCTTGACTCATGTTTTTTTCTGTTTGTTTGTTTTGTTTTTCTTTATTAATTTTAGAGAGAGAGGAAGGAAGAGTGAGAGAGAGATAGAAACATTGGATGAGAGAGAACATCGATTGGCTGCCTCCTGCATGCCCCCCACTGGGAATTTGGCCCACAACCTGGGCATGTGCCCTGACCTGGAATTGAACCGATGACCTCTTGGTGCATGGGTCAATGGTCAACTACTGAGCCACACCGGCCGGGCCTGTTTTGTTTTGTTTTTTTTAAATCATTGTATGGTGATATGATTGACATACAAAAGGCTGTACATATTTATGCATACTCCCTGATGAATTTGGACATTAATGAAACTAGCACCACAATCTATGCCACAAACATATCTATTACCTCCACAAGTTCCCTCCCTCTCTCTTTATTATTTTTATTAATGATTATTTCAGAGCTTCATGTGTGTGTGTATATGTATGTATGTATGTGGATATATATATACACACACACAAATATGTGTGTGTATATATATTTTAATTTCTTCTTTAAATTTGTCTTTATTGTTGAAATTATTACAGATGTACCTCCTTTTTTCTCCCATTGACACCTTCTCCCCACTCTCAACCCCTTTGCCTTCACCACACTGTTGTCTGTGTCCACTGGTTATGCATATTGCATATAAGTTCTTTGGTTTATCTTTTGCCACCGCCCACCCTCCCCTTCCCTCTGAGATATGTCAGTCTATATTCTACTTCCATGTCTCTGGCTCTGTTTTGTTCATCAGCTTATTTTGTTCATTATATTCCACAAATAACTGAGATCATGTGGTACTTGTCTTTCTCTGACTGGCTTACTTCACTTAGCATAATACTCTCCAAGTCCCTCCATGTTGTCTCAAAGGGTAAGAGATCTCTTTTTTACAGCTGCATAGTGTTCCAGTGTGTATATGTACCAAAGCTTTTTTATCCACCAATCTACTGATGGGCACTTGGGCTGTTTCCAGATCTTAGCTATTGTAAATAGTGCTGCTATGAATATAGGGCTGCATATTCTTTCTGATTGGCATTTCAGGCATGTTAAGGTGTATTCCTAGAAGTGGGATCACTGGGTCAAATGGCAATTTCAATTTTTAATTTTTTGAGTAAACACCATATTGTTTTCCATAGTGGCTACACCAGTATGCATTCCCACCAGCAGTGTATTAGAGTCCCTTTTTTCTCCACATCCTCACCAGCACTTGTTGTTTGATGATTTGATGATGGTGGCCATTCTGACAGGTGGTGTGAGGTGATAGCTCATAGTCATTTTAATTTGCATCTCTCTGATGATTAGTGACATTGAGCATTTATTTTTATATGTCTCTTGACCATTTGTATGTCCTGTTTAGAGAAGTGTATATTCAGGTCCTCTGCCCGTTTTTTAATTGGGTTGTTTGTCTTCCTTTTGTTGAGTTGTATGAGTACTTTATATATTTTGGAAATTAACCCCTTAGCCAATGTATCATTGGCAAATACGTTCTCCTATACAGTGGGTTTCCTTTTCATTTTGATATGTGGTTGTGTTTTTTGTTTTTTTTTCTGTGCGGAAGCTTTTTAGTTTGCTGTAGTCCCATTTATTGCTTTTTCCCTTTGTTTCTCTTGCCCTAGCGATGTATCAGTGAAACTTCTGCTTTGTGTAATGTCTGAAATTTTGCTGCCTACATTTTCTTCTAGGATTTTTATGGTTTTATGACTTACATTTAAGTCTTTTATCCATTTTGAGTCTATTCTTGTGTATGGTGTAAGTTGGTGGTCTAGTTTCATTGTTTTGCATGTACCTGTTCAATATTCCCAACACCATTTATTGAAGATAATCTGTTTTCTTCATTGCCTCCTTTGTCAAATATATTTTTAAAAATATGATTTTATTGATTTTTTAGTGAGAGAGGAAGGTAGAGAGAGATGGAAACATCCATGTGAGAGAGAAACATCCATCAGCTGCCTCCTGCATGCCCCCTACTGGGGATCAACTGTACAACCTGGGCATGTGCCCTGACCAGCAATTGAAGCTCTCAGTCCATGAGACAATGCTCAATCTACTGAGCCACATCAGCCAGGTTCCTTTGTCAAATATTAATTGAGGATACTCTCTTGGGTCAATTTCTGGGTTCTCTGCTCTGTTCCATTGATCTATATGCCTGTTCTTGTGCCAGTACCAGGCTGTTTTGATTACAGTGGCTTTGTACTATAACCTAATATCCAGTATTGTGATGCCTCCAACTTTGTTATTCTTTTTCAAGATTGCTGTGGCTATTTAGGGTCTTTTTTATATTCCATATAAACTTTTGGAGTTTTTGTTCCAGCTTTGTGAAGTATGCTGTTGGTATTTTAATAGGGATTGCATTGAATCTATATATTGCTTTGGGTAGTATGGACTTTTTAATGAAGTTGATTTTTCTAATCCATGAACATGGTATATGCTTCCATTTATTATATCTTCCTCTATTTATATTTTCAGTGTCCTGTAGTTTTCTGAGAATAGGTCCTTTACCTCCTTGGTTAAGTTTATTCCTAGGTATCTTAATTTTTTTGTTGCAATAGTAAATGGGATTATTTTAAGTTTCTATTTCTTAATGTTCATCATTGGTGTATAAAATACCTCAATTTCTGGATGTTAATTTTGTATTCTGCTAAGTTGCCAAATTCACTTATTAAATCTAGTAGATTTTTGGTGGAGTCTTTAGGGTTATATATGTACAATACCATTTCATCTGTGAATGAGGACAGTTTCACTTCTTCCTTTCCAGTTTGGATACCTTTTATATTTTCTTCTTGTCTGATCACTGTGTCTAAAACTTCCAGTACTATGTTGAAAAAGAGTGGTGAAAGTGGGCATCCCTGTCTTGTTCCTGTTCTTTAGGAAAATGCTTTAGTTTTTACCCATTGAGTAAATGTTGGCTGGAGGTTTGCCATATATAGCCTTTATTATATTGAGGTCTGATCCTTCTATTCCCACTTTGCTGAGAGTTTTCATCGAAAACGGGTACTGGGCCCAGCTGGTGTGGTTCAGTGGTTGAGCATCACCCCATGCACTAACAGGTCGCTGGTTTGATTCCCGGTCAGGGCACATGCCCAGGTTGTGGGCCAAATCCCCAGTGGAGGGGCATGCAGGAGGTGGCCAATCGATGTTCTCTCTCATCAATGTTTCCATCTCTCTCCCTCTTTCTCTAAACAATAAAAAAAGAAAAAATGGATACTGGATTTTGTCAAATGCTTTTTCAGTGTCTATTGCTATGATCATATGATTTTTATATTTTATTTTGTTTATGTGGTATATCACATTTATTGAGTTGCAAATATTATACCAGCCTTGCATCCCTAGGCTAAATCCCACTTGATCATGGTGAATAATTTTTTAAATATATTGCTGGATCTGATCTGCTAATACTTTGTTGAGGATTTCAGCATCGATGTTCATCAAGGATATTTGCCTGTAATTTTCTTTCTTTGTAGTGTCTTTATCTGGTTTTGGAATTAGTATTTTACTGGCCTAATTAAAAGAGCTTGGGAGTCTTTCTTCATCTTGACTTTTTTGGAATAGTTTGAGGAGAATAGGTGTTAGTTCTTCTTTGGATGTTTGGTAAAACTCCCGTATGAAGCCATCTGGACCGGGCTTTTGTTTGCTGGGAGTTTAATTGATGACTCCTTCAGTTTCCTTAGTTGTCATTGGACTGTTCAGGCTTTCTGAGTCTTCCCTGTTGAGTTTTGGAAGCTTGTATGATTCTAGGAATTTGTCTATTTTGCCTAGGTTGTCCAATTTGTTGGCATATAGTTGTTCATAGTATTTTCTTATAATCCTTTGTATTTCTGCAGTGTCAGTTTTTAATTACCTCTTTAATTTCTGATTTTATTTATTTGGGTCCTCTCTTTTTGCTTCTTGGTGAGTCTGGCTAAAAGTTGGTTGATCTTGTTTATCTTTTCATTTATTGATTTTTAGAGAGAGAGGAAGGGAGGGGGAGAGTTAGAAACATCGATGAGAAAGAATATCAATTGGCCACTTTCTGCATGCCCCCAACTGGGGATCAGGCCCACAACTGGGGCAGGTGCTCTGACTGGGAATCGAATCAGTGACCTCTTAGAATTGAACAAGCGACCGTTTTGTGCATGGGTTGACGCTCAACCACTGAGCCACACCGGCCAGACTTGTTTATCTTTTCAAAGTACCAGCTCTTTGTTTCATTGATCTTTTGTATTTTTTTAGTCTTTATGTTATTCATTTCCACTGTGATCTTTGTTACTTCCTTCTACTAACTCTGGGTGTTTCTTTTTGTTCTCTTTCTAATTCTTTAAGTTGTAGTAGATAGTTTATTAGAAATTATTCAAAAGAAGGGGGAAAGATGGCGGCAGGCAAGACCGGAGGGAGGGTGAGTGTGTGAGAGAGTGAATTAGTGTGTGAGAGTGTGTGAGTGAAAATGAAAGTGAATGACCAAACCTGAGCAGTGCAGAGACATGGAGCAGAAGGTTCCTGTGCTGTGGATGGGAGCAGCCGGCTACTGTGGTAAGTGGCTCTTCAGGATGCTTCTCCTTACACCGTGGGGAGGTCCCACCATTTTGGAAGATCCCAAGTCTTCCCTGGGAGGAGGCAGTGGGAGTGGCTAGGGCCCAGCAGCCTGAGCCCACCAGTACACCTGGCACCATCGGACCAGTGAACATTCTGTGTCAACATAGACCAGTGCAAAGTAGTGGAGTTGCCAAGGTGCTGGTTGCGGAAGCTGCAGACGGCCAGGAACCCAGCACCATCTCCCACAGTAGCAGCCTGATCAGAGATCAGATACACCCCCAGCAACAGAGGCTGGGGAGCAGACATCTATCCCCAGGCAACAGAAACACAGAGCAGCTGAGACCCATCCCCAAAACTACAGAAAAGGCTGAGCAGGAGTTGAACCCCATAGGGCAGCAGCACTCCCCAGCTGCCAGCAATGGGACCTGGGGCTCCACAGAGGCCTGTGTGACCCAGTGGCCCACAAGAGTGGTGGGAAGCTGGGGCTTGAGAGGGCCCGGTGCAATCCAGCTGCTTGTGGGTCCTGCAGGGTGCTGGGGCACCAGAGAGGCCTGTGTGACTCAGAAGCCCACAAGATAGGCATAGAGCCGGGTCTCCAAAGGGACTGTGCGATCTTGTTACCCGTGGTAGGGGCAGGGAGTGCGGCTCCAACAGGGCCTGAGGTATACAGCTACAGGTGGCACCAGCTACCAGCTGGGAACACAGCTCCAGAGGGGCCAATGTGATCCAGCAGCAGCACCTATCAGGACACACCAATACCAGCCCCCAGTAGTCAGTCCTCCAGGATCCACAGTAGGCAAGAGGTGACACGCAACAAAACAGGCTGGGAGGCACAGTAGCCTTATTTGATATACATTGAGCTGCATACACATCCAACATCCCTCAGCAGGTCTAGAGCTACCAGATGGCTAAAATGGGGAGACAAAGAATACCCAAAGGAAAAAAAGAGGAATCGCCAGAAAAGGAACTACAGGAAATGGAAGACAGCAACTTGTCAGATAAAGAATTCAAAGCAATTATTTTAAGGGTGCTCAAACAATTTTGTGAGAACTACAAACAACTTAATAAGAATTATGAAGAGCTCACTGGGAACTACTTCAGCTTAAAAAATGAGGTAGAAGCTATGCATAAAAATCAAGAGGAAATAAAGAATAACATGGCTGTAATGAAAAATACCTTAGAAGGGTTTAATAGTAGATTAGAAGAAGCTGAAGACTGAATCAGCAACTTAGAAGACAAGGTAGAGAAAAACACTCAAATGGAGCAGCAAATGGAAAAAAATTTTGAAAAGCAGGAGGAAAGTTTAAGGGAGCTGTGGGACAATACAAAACGTAACAACATTCGCATTATAGGGATACTGGAAGAAGAAGAAACAGAGAAAGGAACAGAGAACCTGTTTAAAGAAATGATGACAAAAAACTTTCCTAAATTAGTGAAGGAAAAAGTCACACAAGTCCAGGAAACACAGAGAGTCACAAGCAAGATGAACCCCAGAAGACCCACAGCTAGACACATCATAATAAAAATGGCAAACATTAAAGACAAAGAAAGGCCCTGGCTGGTTTGGTTCAGCGGTTAGAGCATCGGCCTGCGGTCTTGAGAGACCCGGGTTTGGTTCCCGCTAAGGGCACGTACCTCGGTTGCAGTTTGTCCCTGGCCCTGGTTGGTTGTGAGGGTGGCAGCCACTCGATGTGTTCCTTTCACATCGATGTTTCTCTCTCTCTCTCTGTTCCTCTCTCTCCCTCCAACTCTACCTGAACAAAAAATGAAAAAATGTCCTCGGGTGAGGATAAAAAAAAAAAAAAAAGACAAAGAAAGAATTTTAAAGGAAGCAAGAGAGAGACAGAAAGTTACCTACAAGGAAGCTCCCATTAGACTGTCAGCTAATTTCTCAATAGAAACGATGCAGGCCAGAAGGGAGTGGCATGAAGTGTACAAAGTAATGCAAGGCAAGGGTCTGAATCCAAGACTACTCTATCCAGCAAGCCTATCATTCAGAATTGAAGGAGAAATAAAAAGCTTCACGGATAAAAAAAAAGCTAAAGGAATTTACCAACACCAAATCAGCACTGCAAGAAATGCTGAAGGGACTGTTGTAAGAAGAAGAAGAAAGAGGAGGAGGGATGGAGAGAGAGAGAGGAGCACAGGCATAAAATTAAAATGGCAACTAACTATCAATAATCACCTTAAATGTAAATGGCTTAAATGTTCCAATCAAAAGACAGAGTAGCTGATTGGATAAGAAAACACCACCCATATATATGCTGTCTACAAGAGACCCACCTCACAACAAAAGACTCACACAGGATGAAAGTGAAGGGATGGAAAAAAGTTTTCCAAGCAAATGGAAATGGAAAAAAAGCTGGTGTAGCAATACTTATATCTGACAAGATAGACTTCAAAACAAGGGCCATAATAAGAGACAGAGCAGGTCACTACATAATATTAAAAGGAGCAATCCAACAAGAGGATATAACCCTGGTAAACATACATGCACCAAATACAGATCCACCAAAATATATTAAAAAGCTTCTGGAAGACTTCAAGGGAGAGATCAATAGCAACACAATCATAGTGGGTGACTTTAACACACCACTGACACCACTGGATAAATTTTCTAGACAAAAAATTAACAAGGACATAGAGTTCTTGCAAGACAAACTAGATCAGTTGGACTTAATTGATATATACAGAACATTTTGTCCCAAAGATGCAGAATATACATTCTTCTCAAGTGCACATGGGTCATTCTCAAAGATAGACCGCATGTTAGGACACAAAGCAAGTCTCTACAAATTCAAGAAAATTGAAATCATATCAAGCATCTTCTCAGATCACAGTGGCATAAAACAAGTACTCAATTACAACAAAAACACACAAAAATATCCAAACACTTAGAGGCTAAATGGCATGTTATTAAACAATGAATGGGTTACTAATGAGATCAAGGAAGAAATAAAAAACTTCCTAGAAACCAATGAAAATGAACAAATAACAACACAAAATCTATGGGACACAGCAAAAGCAGTCCTGAGAGGGAAGTTCATAGCACTACAGGCCTACCCCAAGAAACAAGAAAAATCCCTAATTGACTTTTTAACCCTACAACTTAAAGAACTAGAAAGTAAACAAAACCAAACCTAGTAAGAGGAAGGAAATAGTAAAGGTCGGAGCAGAAATAAATGACATAGAGACTAAAAAAACAATTCAAAAGATCAATGAAACAAAAAGCTGGTTCTTTGAAAAGATAAACAAGATCGATGGACCTTTAGCCAGACTTACCAAAAAACAAAAAGAGAGAAACCAAATAAACAAAATCAGAAATGAAAGAGAAGTAACAACTGACACCACAGAAATACAAAGGATCATCGAAACATACAATGAACGTTTATACACCAACAAATTGGACAATCTAGGAGAAATGGAAACATTTCTAGAAACACACAGCCTCTCAGAACTGGACCAGGAAGACATAGAAAACTTGAACAGACCAATAATATCAAAGGAAATTGAAGATGTAATCAAGAAACTCCCAGCAAACAAAAGCCCAAGCCCAGATGGCTTCACGGGGGTTTTACAGAACATTCAAAAAAGATTTAATACCCATTCTCCTCAAACTATTCCAAAAAATCCAAGAAGACAGAACACTTCCAAACTCATTTTATGAGGCCAGCATAATCTTAATTCCAAAACTAGATAAAGACACTACAGAGAAAAAAAACTACAGGCCAATATCCCTGATGAACACAGATGCCAAAATCCTTAACAAAATATTAGCAAATCGGATCCAGCAATACATCAAACAAATTATTCATCATGACCAAATGGGTTTCATCCCAGGCATGCAAGGATGGTACAATATTCGCAAATCAATAAATGTGATACACCACATAAACAAAATGAAGAATAAAAACCACATGATCATATCAATAGATGCTGAAAAAGCATTTGACAAAATCCAGCACTCATTTTTTATAAAAATGCTCAGCAATGTGGGAATAATAGAAGGATCATATCTCAATATAATAAAGGCCATATATGAAAGACCTACAGCCAACATCATACTCAATGGGCAAAAACTAAAAGCATCCCCCTTAAAAACAGGAACAAGACAGGCATGCCCACTTTCACCACTCTTATTTAACATAGTACTGGAAGTCTTAGCCACAGCAATTAGACATGAAGAAAAAATAAAGGGGATCCATAATAGAAAGGAGGAAGTGAAACTGTCATTATTTGCAGATGACATGATATTGTACATAGAAAACCCTAAAGACTCCATCAAAAATCTACTAGACTTAATAAGTGAATTTGGCAAAGTAGCAGGATGCAAAATTAACATCAAGACATTGACAACATTCTTATACATCAATGATGAAATCACAGAAAGTGAAACTAAAAACACAATTGCATTTACCATCACAGCAAAAAAAAAAAATTAAGATACCTACGAATAAACTTAACCAAAGAGGTAAAGGTCCTCTTCACAGAGAATTACAGGTCACTGAAAAAAGAAACAGAGGAAGATTTGAAAAAGTGGAAGCATATACTTTGTTTATGCATTGGAAGAATTAACATTATTAAAATGTCCATACTACCCAAAGCAATCTATAGATTCAATGCAATCCCCATCAAAATACCAACGACATACTTCACAGAACTAGAACAAACACTCCAAAAGTTTATATGAAACCAAAAAAGACCCTGAATAGCCACAGCAATCTTGAAAAAGAAGAACAAAGTAGGGGGGATTACATTACCAAATTTCAGGTTATACTACAAAGCCACTATAATCAAAACAACCTGGCACTGAAACAAGAACAGGAAGATAGATCAACGGAACAGAACAGAGAACCCAGAAACTGACCCAAGAAAATATGCTCAGTTAATAGTTGACAAAGGTGGCAAGAGCATACAGTGGAGTCAAGACAGTCTCTTCAATAAATGGTGTTGGGAAAATTGGACAACTACCTTAAAAAAAAATGAAGTTAGCACACCAACTTACACCATACCCGAGAATGAACTCAAAATGAATAAAAGACTTAGATGTAACTTGTGAATCCATAAAAATTCTAGAAGAAATGTAGGCAACAAAATCTCAGACAGCATACACAGCAGAATTTTCACAACACCTAAGGCAACAGAAACAAAGGAAAAAATGAACACATGGGACTACATCAAACTAAAAAGCTTCTGCACAGGAAAAGAAACAACCATCAAAACGGAAAGGGATCCCACTACATGGAAGACCATAATCATCGATGATACATCAGATAAGGGGTTAATTTCCAAAATTTATAGAGTACTCATACAACGCAACAAAAGGAAGACAAAGAACCCAATTAAAAAATGGGCAGAGGACCTAAATAGATACCTCTCCAAACAGGACATACAAATGGCTACATGCTCAACATCACTAATCATCAGAGAGATGCAAATTAAAACAACTATGAGGTATCACTTCACACCTGTCAGAATGGCTGCCATCGACAAATCATCAAACAACAAGTGTTGGCGAGGGTGTGGAGAAAAGGGGACTCTAGTACACTGCTGGTGGGAATGCACACTGTGCAGCCACTGTGGAAAACACTATGGTGTTACCTCAAAAAGTTAAAAATTGAACTGCCATTTGACCCAGTGGTCCCACTTCTAGGAATATACCCTAAGAAGCCTGAAACACTAATCAGAAAGAATATATGTACCCCTGTGTTCATAGCAGCACTATTTACAATAGCTAAGATATGTAAACAATCAAAGTGTTCATCAGTAGATGAATGGATAAAAAAGCAGTGGTACATATACACAATGGAATAATATGCAGTTGTAAGAAAGAAAGATCTCTTATCCTTTGAGATGGCATGGAGGGACCTGGAAAGTATCATCCTAAGTGAAACAAGGCAGAGAAAGACAAGTTTCATATAATCTCATTTATTTGTGGAATATAATGAACTAAACAAACTGCTGAACAAAATTAACCCAGAGACATGGAGGTGGGGTACAGACTGACAAGCCTCAGAGGAGGGGTTGTTTGTGGGGGAAGAGATAAACCACAGAACTTACATGCATGTATGCATGATCAATGAACATAGACAACAAAGCTGGGGAAGGGGTGGGGGGAGGGGAGAAAGGTGTTAACGGGGGACAAATGATAAACATCTGTAACAAAACCAAACTAATAAATAAAAAAATAAAAAGCAAAGAAACAGAAAAAAAATTTATTTTTTCTTGTTTCTGAGGTAGGCCTGTAGTGCTATGAACTTCCCTCTCAGGACTGCTGTTGCTGTGTCCCATAGATTTTATGTGGTTGTGTGTTCGTTTTCAGGAATTTAAAAAATTTCTTCCTTGATCTGTTTGGTAACCCATTCATTATTTATAACATGCTATTTAGCCACCATGTGTTTGAATGATTTTGAGTGTATTTATTGTAATTGATTTCTAGTTTCATGCCATTGTGATCCAAAAAGATGCTTGATATGATTTCAATCTTCTTGAACTGTAAAGACTTAGTTTGTGTCCTAACATGTGGTCTAGTTTTGATTATACACACACACACACACCCCCACACACACACACGTGTGTGTGTGTGTGTGGGTGTGTGTGTGTGTATTCTCTCAAAATTCTGGGATATAACTCATGTTAATAAAAACCTTTGGTTATAAACTAAACTTTGTATGTATCAGACTTTATGTTTGAAGCTAAAGAGGTGTTTTAGTTTAGTTACTCAAAATTTAATCCATCAAAATCATTTGAGAATGGCTGTCAATTTATCTCAGCCAAGAGACATCTTTGGGATTGAAAATGGTTTTAGCTCAAACAGAAATGAGAAATTTCAAAGCTGCAGTATTCTTTTTTTCAGAAACAGAAAAACAAAAGAAATTGTAACAAATGGGAAGAATGTTAGCTCAATTCTTTTCTGTTTTATTATTTTAATGTATAAAATTTTCTGATGAAGAGAGATCTGTTGTGCACACATCAAGTGCAACATAAAGTCTACTTAATTTGGGTCTTTGGCTTCATGTTATATAATAGTTTTTTAGGCAGTTTAACATACCTGATAAAAGATGTACTGCCCTGGCCGGTTTGGCTCAGCGGTTAGAGCGTCCGCCTGCGGTCCTGAGAGACCCGGGTTCGGTTCCCGCTAAGGGCGCGTACCTCGGTTGCAGTTTGTCCCCGGCCCTGGTCGGTTGTGCGGGTGGCAGCCACTCGATGTGTTCCTTTCACATCGATGTTTCTCTCTCTCTCTGTTCCTCTCTCTCCCTCCCACTCTACCTGAACAAAAAATGGAAAAATGTCCTCGGGTGAGGATAAAAAAAAAAAAAAAGATGTACTGACAAGTAAATTAAAAAGCCTAATTCATTATTTTGTGTGAAGCACACAGAGCCAAAATTTCTTTTAGGTTTGATGGGTTCTTCCTGTTTGGGGAGCAACCATAAAATTTCTTTGCAAGTAAAAAACATTTAGGAAATCACGCATCTGGCTCTTCTTATCTAGCAGAGGTCTGTTTTATCAGTTGTCAGCTGCCAATGTCAAAACAAGTGTGATTCTTTCTCACCACTTCGGTCCTTAGGCATTTTGGTGTTCTCCTTGGCAGGCAAGGGAGCAGAGCGTGTCAATTTGAGTTGTTAAGTGCAGCCTCTGTCGTTGGGTGCCTTCCCAAGAGGGTTTATCTGTGAACACCACGCGGGGGATGGGAGGGTCACTTTAAAAAGTCCTATGTCTCTTTAGAAGCAGTGTGGCCTAGTGGAAGGAACATGGACTTTGGAGCCCCACAGATTGGCCATTGTTCACATACCTGATCTTGAGATGAATCACCCAGTCTTTTAGGTCTCAAAATAAATTGGGTGTAATTCCTACTTTGAGGGGTTATTATAGATATTAAATTGAATTTAAAAGTCACAAATCACTGAAACTGACGAAAGAAGAAATAGAAAAGCTGAATAGGCCTATTACAAAGAAAGACATGGAATTACTAAAATTTTGCCATGAAGAAAAGCCTAGGCCCAGATAGCTTCCCGGTGAATCCCAGCAGACATTTGAAGAAATAATACTAGTTTTTTACAAACTCTTTCAGAAAGTAGAGGAGTCAGGGAAAGTACCCAGTTCATTCTATAAGGTGAGAATTAACCCTGATATCAAAGCCAGACAAAAGCATGACAAGAAGATTACAGACCACTATCCCTCAGGAACATAGACACAAAAATCTTCAATAAAATATTAGTATGAACCTATGGTGTCAGTTGCGTACTAGACTTATCAGGAGGAATCACTTTGTAAGTTATGTAAATATCTAACCACTGTGCGGTACACCTGAAAGTAATATACTGAATGTCAACTGTAATTGAAGAGTTAAAAAAAAGTTTTTAAAATATAGTGCATCTCTTATAAATAGCAAAAAAAAAAAAAAAAAAAAGTGGTGAACTGAACCCAGCAACATATAAAAAGAATTATACATCATGATCAAGTAGGATTTATCTCAAGAATGTAAGATCAGTTTATACCAAAAAATAAATGTAATATACTACATTAATAAAGGACAAAAGCACTTGATCGTCTTAACAGATGTAGAAAAAGTATCAGACGAAATCTAACACCCAATCTTAAAAGCTCTCAACAAACTAGTCGTAGTAGGTGGAAACTTCCTCAATCTGATAAAAAAAAAAATCTACAAATAACCTACAGCTAACATCTTACTTACTGGTGAGAGAATGAAACCTTCCCCTTAAGATCAGAAACATGGTTGCTGTCACTACTGCAATTTAACATTGTACTGGAGTTAACTTTTGCAATTAGGTAAGAAAAAGAAATAAAGTGAACCTGGAATGAAAAAGAAGAAGTAAATAAAAGCTGTCTTTATTTAAAAACAACATGATCGAGGGGAAAAATGGTGGTGGAGCGAATGGAGCGAAACAGACCAGCTCCCAGGACCAAACTGGATTTACAACAAAAGTAAAGGCAAATCTTTAGGAAGGGGCAAATGAAAGACACCTTGGAGGACCACATAACCAGGGACACCAACTCAATCCTGGTAGGCTTGCGAGGACGCAAGAGAGGACCGGGAGCCCATGGTCCACAGCAGCCTGGGCAGGGACCAGGGGACTCGACAGGAAGTTGCTGCTGCCGCCTCGGCTGCGACCCCGCATGAATCCTTCGAAATCTGCTGCCTGCTAAGTGCTCGGCTGGTGCCGCACGGACTGGCACAGACTGGCTGGGACCAGGGAACTCGGTGGGACGCTGCTACCAAGGCTGAGCTCCGCGAACTCTGCGTGCTAAGCCCTCGGCTGGTGCCGCACGGACTCGCGGGTACCAGGGGACTGTGCTAGAAGCTGCTGCCACCTCGGCAGTGTCCTGCTACCGCGGCTTAGTCCTGGGGTATCTGCTGAGTGCAATGCCCTCGGCTGGTGCAACAGCCTGGGCCGCCCTTGGCTGGAAGCAGTGCCCTCGGGTTAAAAGTCCCAGGTGGCTCCACGACGCACAATCTAGACAGAGGCTAAATTGGCAGCAGCCACTCACCTTGGGCTCAAGCAGAGGGAAGGCAGACTGGACTGGGACTGTGTGAGGACACTCGGGTTTTGGAGGGTGCAAAGAGCTTTCGCTGAGTGCAGCCACTCAGGACTGTGGTCATTTTACTCCTTCCCAGGGCCCTGGGGAGAGGCAGCGGCACCTCCATCAGAGATTCAACCCCACCTGGTGGCCATTGAAATGCTAATTGAGACCCATTAACAACCAGCAGCTGCTCTACCCTCAGGAAATCCTCTTATACTGAGCACCTGAGGTAGTTTTTCAGGCAACTCAGAAACCAAGGGTCTTCAGGTGACCTCTACTAATAGTCTCCAGGCAAAAAAAGCTAGAGGATAACTAGCATTCCCTGGGCTAGCAACACTAACCAGAAAAGCTAAGACTTGACGGTGGTGTTTAAAGTGGGTCCTCCCTGGCTCATCCAAACCCAGGAGAGGGAGCCACAAACAGCAGAACACCAACACCCACAGGGGAAATTTGGCAGACTCCAAAGCCCACTGTGATAGCCAAAATGGTGAAAAACAGAAACAAAAGCCAAATGAAAGAACAAGAGACCTCTACGGAAGATGAGATATATGAGGTGCAGTTAAGCAAGTTAACAGAACTAGAATTTGGAGCCATGATGTTGAGGAAGCTCAACAGCATGTGTAAGGATATAAGCACCATGAGTAAACACATAGAAATGTTGAAAATCAACCAGTTGGAAATTAAAAACCAACAGGAAGAAATGAAGAATGACATATCAGAAATGAAAAACACATTGAAAGGTCTAAAAAGCAGAGTAGGGGAAGCTGAGGACCAGATCAGTGAATTAAAAGACAGGCTATAAAAAATCAACCAATCAAAAAACCAAAAAGAAAAAAACAATGAAAAACAGGAAGACAGCTTAAGAGAACTGTGGGACAACTGGAAATGGAATAATATTCGCATCATAGGAGTCCCTGAAGAAGGAGAAAATGAGCAAGGGTTAGAGAATATATTCAAAGAAATAGTGACAGAAAACTTCTCTAATTTGGTGAAGGAAGGAGGCATTCAAGTTCAAGAAACACAGAGAGTCCCAAGTAAGAAGAACCCAAAGAGGCCCACACCAAGACACATAGTAATCAAACTGCCAAAAATTAAAGACAAAGAGAGAATCCTAAAAGCAGCAAGAGATAAGCAACAGGTTACCTACAAAGGAAACCCCATAAGGCTCTCAGCTGACTTCTCACCAGAAACACTACAGGCCAGAAGGGAATGGCATGAAGTAATCAAGGTCATGAAAAACAAGGATCTGAATCCAAGACTACTCTACCCAGCTAAGGTATCATTCAAAATAGAAGGTCAAATAAAGAGCTTACCAGACAAAAAAAGGCTAAGAGAATACATTAGCAAACCAGCAATGCAAAAAATGTTAAAAGGACTGCTGTAATTACCAGGAGGAATGGGAAGAAAAATAGAACCACACTAAACAAAAATGGCAATAAATAAGTACTTATCAATAATCACCTTAAATGTAAATGGACTGAATGCTCCCATAAAAAGACACAGAGTAGCTGATTGGATAAGAAAGCATGACTCATCTATATGTTGTCTACAAGAAACCCACTTCACAACAAAAGACTCACACAGATTGAAAGTGAGGGATGGAAAAATATCTTCCAAGCAAACGGAAAAGAAAAAAAATCTGGGGTAGCAATACTCATATCTGATAAAATAGATTTCAGAATGAAGGCCATAAATAGAGACAAAGAAGGCCACTTTATAATATTGAAAGGATCTATCCAACAGGAAGATATAACCTTGATAAACATATATGCACCCAATATAGGAGCACCAAAATATATTTGAAATCTTCTGGAGGACTTCAAAGGAGAAATCGATAGCAAGACAATCATAGCAGGGGACTTCAACACCCCGCTGACATCACTGGATAGATCCTCTAGACAGAAAATTAGCAAGGAAACGGAGACTCTAAATGAAGCACTAGACCAAATGGATTTAATAGATATCTACAGAGAATTACACCCAAAAACTACAGAATTCACATTCTTCTCCAGTGCACATGGGACATTCTCAAAGATAGACCACATGGTAGGGCACAAACTAAGTCTCTACAAGTTCAAGAAGACTGAAATCATATCAAGCATCTTCTCAGATCACAATGGCATGAAACTAGAAATCAATTGCAAGAAGAACATGCAAAGACATTTGAACACATGGAAGCTAAATAGCATGTAAAACAATGAATGGGTCACCGAGGAGATGGAGGAAATAAAAACTTCCTAGAAACCAATGAAAATGAAGACACAACAACACCAAATCTGTGGGATGCAGCGAAAGCAGTTCTGAGAGGGAAGTTCATAGCACTACAGGCCTACCTCAAAAAACAAGAAATATTTCTAATAGACTATCTAACCTCACAACTTAAAGAACTAGAGAGCAAACAAAAAGAAAACACCAGAGCAAGAAGAAGGAAGGAAATAGTAAAGATCAGAGCAGAAATAAATGACATAGAGACCAAAAAAACAATTAAAAGGATCAATAAAACAAAGAGCTGGTTTATCGAAAAGATAAACAAGATTGATGGACCCACAGCTAGACTCACCAAGAAACAAAGAGAGAGAACCCAAATACACAAAATCAGAAATGAAAGAGGAGAGATAACAACTGACACCACAGAAATACAAAAGATTGTTAACAACTACTATGAACAAGAATATGGCAACAAATTCGACAATCTAAGTGAAATGGACAAATTTCTAGAAACACATAGTCTCCCAAAACTGGATCAGGAAGAGATAGAAAACTTGAACAGACCAATAACAACAGAAGAAATTGAAGATGTAATCAAGACTCTCCCAGCAAACAAAAGCCCAGGCCCGGACGGCTTCACAGGGGAGTTTTACCGAGCATTCAAAGAAGAACTAATATCCATTCTCCTCAAACTATTTCAAAAAATTCAAGAAGAAGGAAGACTTCCAAACTCGTTTTATGAAGCCAGCATAATTCTAATTCCAAAACCAGAAAAAGACACTACAAAGAAAGAAAACTACAGGCCAATATCTCTGATGAACATAGATGCCAAAATCCTGAACAAAATACTAGCAAATCGGATCCAGCATTACACCAAAAAAATTATCCACCATGACCAAGTGGGATTCATCCCAGGGATGCAAGGCTGGTACAGTATTCATCAATCCATAAACGTGATACACCACATAAATAAAATGAAGAATAAAAACCACATGATAATATCAATAGATGCTGAAAAAGCCTTCGACAAAATCCAGCATCCATTTCCGATAAAAACGCTCAGCAGTTTGGGAATAGAGGGACCATATCTAGACATAATAAAGGCCATATATGAAAGACCTACAGCCATCATCATACTCAATGGGCAAAAACTAAAAGCATTTCCCTTAAGAACAGGAACAAGGCAAGGATGCCCACTTTCGCCACTCCTATTTGACATAGTACTGGAAGTCTTAGCCACAGCAATCAGACAGGAAGAAAAAATGAAAGGGATCCAAATTGGAAAGGAGGAAGTGAAACTGTCATTATTTGCAGATGACATGATACTATACATAGAAAACCCCAAAGACTCCATCAAAAGTTTACTAGACTTAATAAGTAAATTTGGCAAAGTAGCAGGATATAATATTAACATCAAGAAATCTATGGCATTCTTATACACCAGTGATGAACTCACAGAAAGAGAAACTAAGAATACAATCCCATTTACCATTGCGGCTAAAAAAATTAAGATACCTAGGAATAAATTTAATCAAAGAAATAAAGAGCCTATTCACAGAAAACTACAGGTCACTGAAAAAAGAAATAGAGGAAGATATAAAAAAGTGGAAGAACATACCCTGTTCATGGATTGGGAGAATTAACATCATTAAAATGTCCATTTTACCCAAAGCAATCTATAGATTCAACGCAATCCCCATCAAAATACCAACGGCATACTTCACAGATTCAACGCAATCCCCATCAAAATACCAACGGCATACTTCACAGAATTAGAACAATTATTTCAAAAGTTCATATGGAACCAAAAAAGGCCTCGAATAGCCACAGCAATCTTGAAAAGGAAGAACAAAGTTGGAGGGATCACATTACCAGATTTCAGGTTATACTACACATACACTGTAATCAAAACAGACTGGTACTGGCACAAGAACAGGCATGTAGACCAGTGGAACAGAACAGAGAACCCAGAAATGGACCCAAGGCAATAAGCTCAATTAAAATTTGGCAAAGGTGGCAAGAGCATACAGTGGAGTAAGGACAGCCTCTTTAATAAATGGTGCTTGGAAAATTGGACAGCTACTTCGAGAAAATGAAACTAGACCATCAACTTACACCCTACATGAGAATAAACTCAAAATTGATAAAAGACTTAAATGTAACTCATGAATCCATAAAAATCCTAGAAGAGACTGTAGGCAACAAAATTTTAGACATCAGCCCTGGCCAGTTTAGCTCAGCGGTTAGAGCGTCGGCCTGTGATCCAGAGAGACCCGGGTTCGGTTCCCGCTAAGGGCACGTACCTCGGTTGCAGTTTGTCCCCGGCCCTGGTTGGGTCGTGCGGGTGGCAACCACTTGATGTGTCCCTTTCACGTCAATGTTTCTCTCTCTCTCTCTCTACCTCCCCACTCTATCTGAACAAAAAATAGAAAAATGTCCTCGGGTGAGGATTAAAAAAAAAAAAAAAATTTCAGACATCATACGCAGCAGAATTTTTACTGACACATCACCTAAGGCAATAGAAACAAAGGAGAAAATGAACACATGGGACTACATCAAACTCAAAAGCTTCTGCACAGCGAAAGATACAATCATCAAAATGGAAAGGCTACCCACTGTATGGGAGAGCATAATTGCCAATGATATATCAGCTAAGGGGTTAATTTCCAATATATATAGAGTGCTCATACAACTCCACAAAAGGAAGACAAAGAATCCAATTAAAAAATGGGCAGAGGATCTAAATAGACACCTCTCCAAACAGGACATACAAATGGCTAAGAGACATATGAAGAAATGTTCATCATCACTAATCATCAGAGAGATGCAAATTAAAACAACAATGAGGTATCACCTCACACCTGTCAGAATGGCCGCCATCAACAAATCATCAAACAACAAGTGTTGGCGAGGGTGTGGAGAAAAGGGGACTCTAGTATACTGCTGGTGGGAATGCAGACTGGTGCAGCCACTGTTGAAAACATTATGGTGGTACCTCAAAAAAATTAAAAATTGAACTTCTATTTGTCCCAGTGATTCCACTTCTAGGAACATACCCTAAGAAGCCTGAAACACCAATCAGAAAGAATATATTTACCCCCATGTTTGTAGCTGCACCATTTACAATAGCTAAGATCTGGAAACAGCCCAAGTGTCCATCAGTAGACGAATGGATAAAAAAGCAGTGGTACATATACACAATGGAGTACTACGCAGCTGTAAGAAAGAAAGATAGATCTCTTATCCTTTGAGACTACATGGGGGGACCTAGAAAGTATCATCCTAAGTGAAACAAGCCAAACAGAGAAAGACAAGTTTCATATGATCTCACTTATTCGTGGAATATAATGAACATAACAGTCTGAGGAATGGGGTAGTCCCAGAGATGCGGAAGTGGGGTACAGACTGACAATCCCCTAAAGAGAGGTGTGGAGGGGAGAGATAAACCACAGAACTTATATGCATGTATGCATGAACAGTGGACATGGACAACAAGCTGGGGAAAGGGCAGGGAGGGAGGGGGAGGGGGGAAATCAGTGTGGGAAAAACTAGAAACATCTGTAACAAAAATTAATTGGTAAAAAAAAAAAAGAAGGAAAAAAAAAATAAAATGAAAATTCTCAGGCCAAGAAAAAAAACAAAAACCAACAACATGATCATTATATGTAGAAAATTTTAAGAAACACACACTAGAATAAATGAACTCAACAAGGTCACAGAATATGAGAACGATGTACAAAAATCAATTGAATTTTTATATATTAAGAATGAATAATATGGTAATAAATTAGGGAAGCAGTTTCATTCACAATAGCCTCAGACAGAATAAAATGCTTAGAAATAAATTTAGCAAAAGAATCGCAAGACTTACACATGGAAAACTGTGTAGCATTTCTAAGAGAAACTAACGGAGATCCAAATAAATGTAGAGATAGTTTTCATTCCCTGATTAATTGGAGGACTCAATATTATTAAGATGGTAATGCTCCCCAAATTGAGGTTCAATTTGGAGAGAACTGCCATTTTAATTCCTATTAAATCCCAGCAAGTTTTTTTTTTCCAAAATTTGAGACGCTGACAAGCTAATCCTAAAACATATGGACATGCAAAGGGCCCCAAATATCCAAAACAATCTCGTAAATTGGAAGATTTACACTTCTCAAAATCAAAGCTTACTGCAAATCTATAGTAATTAAGACTGGGGTACTGGGTAGGGCTGGACATACAGATCAATGGAACATTACGAGTCCAGAAATAAACCCCTATATTTATGGTCAATTGATTTTTCAACACAAGTACCAAGACCATTCAGTAGGAAAAGAATAGTCTTTTCAAGCAATCGTGCTGTGACAATGGGATATCCATATGTAAAGAGATGAATTTAGACTCATGTACCATATGAAAAGCTTCACTCAAAATGATCATTAACCTGATGTAAAACTAAAACTATAAAACTTTTGCAAGAAAGTATTTGTGACCTTGAGTTGGGGGAAAATTCTTACAGATTATGCCAAAAGCATGATCTATAAAAGAGAGAGAGAGAGAGAGAGAGAGAGAGAGAGAGAGAGAGGAATTGTACTATAGCAAAATTAAAAATGTTTGGCTTCAAAAGATACTATTAAGAAAATGAAAAGATAAGCCACAGCTGGGAGAAAATATATGCAAGTCATATAGCTGATAAAGGACTTCTTTAAAAATGCATAAAGAATTTTTTAACTTAATAAAGAAAAATTATTATAAAATGGGCTAAAGTTTTGAATATACATTTCACTAAAATAGGTATGTGAATGGTCAATAAGCACACATAAAGGTGCTCAACTTGATAAGTCCTTGGGAAAATGCAAATTAAACCAGGTTGAAATACCTCTTCACACACACTGAAATGTTATAATAAAAAAGATAGACAATAATAAGTACAGGAGAGGAAATGGAGAAATTAGAACACTTATACATTGCTGGTGGGGATGTAAATAGTGCAGCTACTTAGGAATATAGTTTGACAGTTTCTTTTAAAAGTTAATCATGAATTTACCATGTGATCCAGAAATTCTACTCCTAGGAATCTACTAACAGAAACAAAAACATCCACACCCTGACTTGAATGTAAATGTTCATAACAACTTTATTCATAGTAGCTGCCACATTGGAAACAAATGCCCATCAGTTGGTGAAATGGATAAATAAAATGTCATTTCCTCATATAGCAGAGTACTATCAGCAATAAAAAAGAACAAACTATTTATACATGCTACAATATCAACCGCAAAAACATACTAAATGAAAGAAGCCAGGTGCAAAACCCCACATATTATAGGAATCTATTTATATGAAACATTCAGGCAAATCAAAGTGACAGAAAACAGTTTAGCAGCTGCCTGGGGTTGGGCATGGGCACAGGGAGTGACTGCAGATGGGCACTAGGGGTCTTTTTGGATGAGGAAAATGTTCCTGAATTCAGTTTTAGCAGTGGTTGCACAACATTGTAAATTTCGTAAAAATTACTGAATTATACCCTTGAAATGGGTGAATTTTATGATATGTAAATACTTATTCATAAGTGTTAATGATTCAACAAGTTTAATTTATATTATAGTGGCTGGCACATGGTCTCCAATAAATGATAGTATTCTTCTTTGAGGATGTGTTTCATCTTCTGAGCTCAGACTTGACGTCTCAGAGGGTAGGGATGGCAAGATGCGCTAAGAGCCAGCACTCACTGAGGACTCGTTGTGTTCTGGACGCCTTGCTAATGCTTTACGAACAGTACTGCTTTCCTCCTTACACAAGTAGTATTTATACTACTGCCCAGCATAGGTAGTATTATTATTCCTGTTCTACAGGAAAGGAAATGGAAGCTTTGTTAAGGTCACTGGGCCAAAGCGTGGAGAACCCCTTGCTTCTAACTGCTCTAACCTGTTCTAATGGATTGAGAACCTTTAAGACCTAAGAATCTCTAGTCTGCTCATAGGGCCAGCTTGGTGGCTCTGAGCATCTCTTCAATCTATGCTTGGCCTGACAGAATCTTTCCCTGTTTGAAAACTCACTATTCGAGATTACCTGGCAGTTCATTACCTGCCTGATGAGATTGCTGGTCACCATAACAGTAATGATCTGCCTAACTCAGCCTCATAGTCATCATGATTACAAGACCTGTCTTGCCCCACATTGGAGGATGGTGATGTGGGCCACTCCTGAACACTGCCTGGTTGACTTCTGTTGCTTGGACCAAAGTTTCTGCCTTACCTCTGCCCTGGGAGGTCCCCAGAGGTCATGAAAACCTCTGCCCAGGTTTTCCTCTTTGCCAGAACTCAGTGGGCCTATGATCCATTCATTATCATCCTTGGACCACAGCGTAGCCTCACTACAGGAGGAAAGAGTTTGGAATATTTTTTCACTTAGTATTTAACTCCTGGTGATGCTCTAGTCTGTGGGGTTTGAAGGGCTGGGCAGTTTCAGTTGCTAGTTGAGCTTTGATTCCTTGGGCCCGAATCCTTATCACACTTCTATGGCATTATTCTCTAGTCCTGGGGTTCTTATGGTTTCATTGGCTCTAACCATTAAGCAGGTGTCAATATTCTATATTAGATTCCTATTACACATTAGTTGAAACATATAAAAAGAGTGTGTAGATGCTCAGATGGTCCTATGTGAGGTCAAGTCTGAGCGAAAACCTCCCCCATACCCACCAGCATTCAAATTCACAGTTTGTGTGCTTTTCTGTAGCTGACAATTTGATATGTTTAGTATTTTGTCATTGTACCTTAAACTACCTCAAACTTCTTCCACTCTTTGTCTTTGCTAAAGGCATCCCCCATGTCTGGATTCAATCCACTCACCCATCACGACTTACCAAATAGCTCCCAAGACCAGGACCTGGGCAAGGTGTACAAGGGAAGCAAAGAAGGCCAAGGAAACACCTCTGTTCTAGGAGCATTCAGACCAGTTGGAGAGGAGGGGGCACATATATAAAAAGGAAATTTACATTCATGAAGATAACGAGATGGGGAGGGGACAACTCCATATCATTGTTGACACTGCAATTGATTCTAGATTGCATGGGTCGAATTAATCATGATTGAGGCATAGCAGGCACCTAAACAAACTCATCTCCAGGGCAGGCCTCTGTAATTAGGCTGTGGAAGGCTTAGCTCTGATTGCTGTCCCAGAGGGGGAGGAGATATTCAGGGGTGTCAGAATGATGATAAGGGGCCACTGTAAGATCCACTTAGCCAGAGCAGCTCTGTTGACCGTTACTAAGATTTGTCTATCATTTTGTTTTAACTGAAATTTGGGGATTACCTGTGATTTTTCCAGCAACCCTCCCTCCCCCAAATTTGATTAATTCCCAAACTAGTTAATATGCTCCTAGATAATTGAGAAGTAAAAGTAGATATTTAAGCCATTCTGAGGCAAAAGTTAACTCAAAGCACACTTCCTCTTTGAATTGACTTCCAGTGTTCAATGGTCTGATTGGACTTTCTCCTGTTTCTATCTTCTGCTCCTTCCATCATGTTTGAGCTTTTTTTTAAAAAAAAATCCTTACTCGAGGATATTTTTCTATTTTTGTTCAGATAGAGTGAGAGGGAGAGAGAGGAAAAGAGGAAGAGAGAGAGAGAAACATTGATGTGGGAGAGACACATCGACTGGTTGCCTCCCGCACAACTCCAGTCAGGGCCGGGGATGAACCCAATCGAGGAACGTGCTCTTGACCAGAATGGAACCCATGACTCCTTGGTCCACGAACTAGCACTCTAGCCACTGAGCCAAACTGGCCAGGGCCATCATGTTTGAGCTTTTAAATCAAGTGCTAAACTGGCTTTTGTCATATGCAGGGGGTTATAGCTACTGACATGGTTTCTGTAGAAAAATGAAATCTGTGCTAATAACAGAGCAACTCTGCTTCTCCTTTAATCCCTGTCACTCCAGCATCTGGGGTAACTGCTCCTGAGATCCCTTCGGTCTGTGGAGGGCAGGAGAGGGGAGTGGGTGACGGTGGACAGCAAGTAGGCCTCGCTCCTCTCCCCCTTGCAACATTCAACCAGAGCTGCTTACTTTTCATCTTGATTGTATGTTGGGCTTCAGCATATGATTTCTTTTGAACACCAAATCCTGTTGTTAAGCAAAAAAATATTGAAAAACACTGTTTTAAGAAAGCTGATGTTGACTGACAAACATCAGAGGAGGGGGCAGAAGGAGGGAAGAGATTAATCAAAGAATTTATGCATATAAGCATAACCAATGGACACAGACAACAATGCTGTGTGTGTGGGGGCGGGGGCAGGATGTCAATGGGGGGAAAAGAGAAACATCTGTAACAAAAATAAATTAAAAAAAAAAAGAAAGCTGATGTTAAGTGGAATCTAGTGATTGAAAAGACATTTTCTTATGGACTTGAAGTAATAATCCGGAGGAACAAATGTACTGTTAGTCCTGGACATCCTCCAGGTTCAAGGTCTCTTGACTCTGCTAAGTTCTAAGAACATTGTAGCCTAGATCTTTATTTCACCACCCAACTTTCAAGGCTGCCTGCATCCTGGACAGGGAAGTGGCATTCAGATTCAGGGTTATAACATTATGCATATTTAAATGTTTGCCTTGTTTACATTTGCATTACAGATACAAAAGTTTTAGACTTTGTATGGAATACTCTCCCTAAGCATACTTTTTCTTCCTATCATCTTAAGATAACACTGAAAATTCTTTTCTTCTTTGTGTCCAGGCTAGAAATTACTAAGTAATTTAAAAAGTCTTGTGATTTTCATTATTTTTCTCATGTGGGACTTTTTGGGGCACATGAAAGACTTTGTGCTCCTCTGAGGTTTTTGTCACAACACACGGCTTCTGTAGATACAGCCTCGTTCACCATCTGCTCGCTTATAACAGCTGGAGCCAGGAGGCAGAAGCCAGGCATTTCTGCCTCCCTTGCTTACCACAATTCTAGGAAGTTTCTTAACAGCTTGATTTCCAGGAATAAGGACACTAGCCTTGCTGACTTCACAGGCTTGTTTTGAGTTGAAGCAGGTAAGCTGTGTGAAGGCTTTTTGCAGAGATCAAGAGCTATACAAATCCACATGGTCGAGTCCCCTAAAGTGAACAGGGCTCTGCAGTTTTCACACAACAATGACGCTTGTTATCTAAAGACAGCTTGACTTATTTTTCAGTGTGTTGAGGTTTAATTTTTTTCTAGAGAAAAAGAAACTATAAAAGCTATGGGACTTGCCCTGGCCAGTTTGGCTCAGCGATTGGAGCGTTGGCCTGCGGACTAGAGAATCCTGGGTTCGGTTCCTGCTGGGGCACTTACCCCCCCCAAAAAAAGCTATGAGACTTACCTTGAGTAACTACACAGGGCTTTTTCATAGTCTCCACATAAATGTCATTTTGAAAGAAAGAATACTGGATTATCATGAGTGTATATTGGTAACGTGAATTTTATTGTTCACTACCATGCTATTACTATTCTGTACAGATTGGGCATTTGTGTTTTAAGTTCATAGAATTTTGCATTCTTTTATTAAAACAGAGATATTACAAAAGAGAATGTAACAACAGCAATGCTTTATATTTTCTTCATCTTGTTCATGTCCATGAAGTAATAGTATTAATAGGAAAGCATTAATATTTAAAACATACATTATAAGTGTGTAAACAGGACATTCCATTGTGTTGAAACAGACACATTATCACAAAGATGAATGCAGAAACAGCAAAGCTAGATCTTTTTTTTTCTTCCTAAAAGAGGTTTTAGGATGTTTACATAGCTCAAAATAATTAATATTTTTCATTAAAAAAAATACTTGAGTTTTCAAACTAGTACAACTGAGCTGCACTTGATTATTTATATTTGGAATATAGTGCTTCCCTTTCCCTCATTTGTGTTGCTATAGAGGAACCGGGTTTTCAGTATACATGATTCAAATGGGAAAAAAACTGCATATTTAATTTTAAAATATTCCTAGACTGGGAAAAAAGCTCTGTTGGAGTAGTGATGTTTATTTTATAGTAATTCTATAGCCAAACAATTTATTATGTTAATGCACAAATACAAACAGCTTTATGAAACAAAATACTTACTATATTCTAGCTGCCTTACAGAAATGATTTACTCAAGAAAACAGAACAAAATTTCTCAGATTCGTTAATAAGCTTCGTAAATATTTTGCCAGAGCTTTTTTCCTTGGGATGGAGAAACAAATAAAAAAGTTTGAAAGTTCATATGTGTCTGTTTTGTTTTAGCTTGGTGTATTTATTGAGAGTAAATTCTGTATGTCTTTGTAGTTCATCAATATGTGTATTTAGAAGTTTTTCGAGTTCTTTTGCTCGCTTCTCTTCCTCCAGAAGGAAATGCTGTGCGGCCAGGGACGCCGGGAAGGATGTATCTGGGGGAGACTAAAAGAAGAGGATACGTTAGCTGAGGGGCAGAAAGCCTTTTTAAATCTTCATACTTCCAGGTGTTCCTCAGCCCTGACATATTGTCAAACACTGCAACCCTTAATGAAATAATATACCTGAAGCTGAATCTCCTCTACTAGGGCATGTTTGGTGTTCAGGTAATCCACTAAGGTGGTCTTTTGGTACTCTCACGCCTAGTTTTAACGGTAAATGGCAAACCACATCCTGATAAAGGCACGGAAACCCTCTACAAGTGTAATGCAGTCTCTAATGAAATCTACAAGGAACTAAAACGTCACAGCTCCGTTACATTGAAAAGCTCTAGAAGTGAATATTACAGTGTCCCACTGCAGCTGTAGGGACAACCATGAAACTTACCTAAAACACACTCCGCTAATTTGCAGAGCCGATGATTTTTATCTGAAAATAGAAACTCTAAGAAGCTGAAATAAAGATTATAGTAGAATGGAGCAAAGAAAGCTTATAGAGGAAAAACAAAAAGGATTGGCTTTAAAAGGGGGCTAATCGCTGCTTGGAGTTAGGTGAGGAGGGCTGGCAGCACGCAGGATCCATCTCAGGGAGGAGTGGCTTCCCCGTGGGGAGGGCCATATGCTGGGAGGGATCTTGTCTGTCCAATTATAGCTGAGAACGCCCCAGTGATGAGTGCCCAGTTCCACCCTTTACATGATAAGGAAGTGCTCATTTAACTGTTTGTGACCTGTGTAGTGCTTACATTTACACACATGTGCGCGCGCACACCCCCACACACATAATCTGTGCCTGAGGAATAAAGGTTAATATTAGATAATTTTATAGCATTTCATTCAAAATGATTTTTAAGTTAATTAAAAAAAAAGTTGGGGAAATTTGTACTTAAATTTTCTAGTTCTGTGGTCCCTGGACACATTTTCAACTTTTGTTTTATTAGAAGAATGGGACTTTATAAAAAGTTTGAAGAGTCAACAGTTTGAATGCAGGTGACCTTTGCTACAGGGGGTTTAGTTCATAAGTCTGGTCTCTGCCTAAAGTGTATGGATGGTGGCAGATGACAGTGGAGCACTGAAAACTGACCCAGGAAGCAGCCCCAGCTGCAGCTGCTGTGCCAGATACAGTGTCTTTCCTGCAGTAGAACAGCACAGCCTTGGTACTGTGATCTGGGCAAATGCATTCTTCTCAATACTCAAGGAGCAGGGCCAGAAGCAGTCAGCATTCAGAGGGGCTGGACAACAGTACACGTCCATGTTTCTGCCCCCATGTTGTGTTGTATAAATGATACTGTCACAGTAAATTCTGAAGGAGCCTGGGTCACCTGGACATTCTGAGGACTACAGACTACAAGACATCAATCATATATTAACATTACCATCATGATAAGAACTGATGAACAAGATGTGTCAAGTAAGTAGAAGGTTTGGCAAGACACATGGACTCCAGACAGTGAAAGACAAACCCCGTAGATTATTCAGGGGCTTGACGGGGTATTTTCAGGTGTCCAGTGATATGGAGCAATCACCATATCTCCTCTGGAGCACAAATTAATGCACCTTGAATTTTTTACCACTATGAAAGAAGCACAAAGCTTGATAGGTTTCTTCAGGTTTTTGGAGGTAGCATATTCCACTTTTGGGTGGGATAATCTGACTCATTTATTGGGTGACACAGAAGGCTGTTTTTTGTTTGTTTGTTTGTTTGTTTGTTTGTTTGTTTGTTTGTTTTTAGCAGGGCCCAGAGAAAGAAAGGGCTCTGCAGTAGGTTGTGAAGGGTACAAGCAGTCCTGCTCCTTGGGCCAATGACTTACTAGAGTGATGTTTGGCAGAGAAAGATGCCGTGTGGAGACTCTAGCAGGTTTCAGTAGGAAAGTGGTATTGCAGACCCTTAAGATTCTGGAGCAGGCCATGCCATCTGCTACAGAAAACTGCATACTATTTGCAAAACGTTCCTGTCAGGCTATTGATCCCCAGTTGGGACAGAGCATCTCAGAAGTAGACAAGATGCTTTGATCTAGCCTCTGTCCATGGCCACGCCAGTGGAAATCAGGCATAGGCCCAACAGCATGGTCTCCCTTTCACCAAAGTGTATCTAGCTACTATCGCTCCTCATGCCGGCAGGTCAGAGGCACAGAAAAAAGGTTCTAGACTGGCAGAGGTAACTGACCCTAATAATCACATAGAATTAAGAGTACTACTACGTAATGGAAGCAGTGAGAAATATGTTTGGTGTTTAGGTAATCCACTGAGGTGGATTTGGTACTCTCATGCCTAGTTTTACTGTAAATGGCAAACCACATCCTGATAAAAGCATGCAAACCACGGGCTCATCCCACAAGGCAAGCCTGGACCACCAGAAGGGGAAAGGAATCTAGAATGGGTGAGGTGACGATGCATATCAGTTAAGTCCTTGAGACCAGTTGCAACATCGAGGAATGTAATGTATCCCACTAATCCTCCTCTAATTAGTATTCCCAGAAATTATGTCCAGCCAGAATCTTGGAGAAGTTATGCCTGCAAGGAAAAGGTCTTATTTATTTTTGATTCTCCAGGTTCTAGTACAAATTCTGAATTTTGAATTAATCTATGAGTGAAAAAAATGCATTTGATTTTGAATAAAGCTGAGCTAGAGGTGACTTGGGACTCAGACTGTCAAGTAGACAGCGGAATAAATCATTCCAGATCTCAGAAGACAGGTCTGGATCAGAAATATACATTTGGAAATTATCATGATTAAAGCCATGAGTCCAACTGAAAACATGTAAGATATGCAAATAAAAGAAGTACAGCCCTGGCCAGTTTGCTCAGTGGTTAGAGCATCAGCCTGTGAACCAGAGAGTCCTGGGTTCAGTTCCCGCTAGGGGCACGTACCAAAAAAAAAAAAAAAAAAATACAAACAATAGAATCCCAGAGAACACTTCATTTCAGGCACGTACTCCCCTGGTCATGTTCTTGACATTCTCATCAATGATAACTGCATTATTTACTAATCAATATTTTAAGCAAATTGTTTATTATCCCTCTGGCTTACTTTAGTCTATAGTAAATATCATACACAATGGTGACATTGATACAGTGATAATTAACTAGTTATTAATAACAGGAAAGAAGCAAAGGGAAGGCCAGACACTATAGGCATGTTCCCTGCAAAACACTGGAGGAGGAAACCATATAGAGAAGATAGACACATGTCCGGTAAAGTTGGGGGTGATATAGGGAAGATGCTTGACTATATATCATGCTTGGGGACAGAATGGGCATGGCCACCGCAAGCACTTGAAGATTTGGAATACATCACCCCTGAACAAAGGAGTTTGCTCTCTTGAACTCTTGGGATTCTTGTTGCTTGTGTCCTTCTGGCTCACTCTTGGCTTCCTTGTATTTGTGCATATGACCATGGCCATGTGAACCCCAGACACAGTAGATTAATGGACTGCAGCTAGCTTGATTCTGTATTGGACCTGGCTGCAACATGGAACAGAAACTCTGGACACTAGCTCTGATTTTAGCTCTACTGGAACCCCAGCTACACTTCCTATAACTGGACTAAGGGAAATGGGACTTTGGAAACCCAAATTACAGAAATTACATATTGTGTCCTCCTGTGGGAGTTTCAGACAATTCCTTTTCTTGAGATATCACAAAAACTTCACCCCAAGAAGCATTCAGGGGAGATCAGGCATGGTCCCTTCTGGTATTAAAATATTGGAAACTTTCCCTTTGCAGTTGAGAATGCGAGAAGGATGCTGGCAATATCAGTTTTACTGCTCAACATTTACTGGGGGTCCTGGTTTGTACGATAAGGCAAGAAAAAGAAAAAAGGTATGAAGATTTGAAAGTAGAAAAACAAATTGTCATTATTTTTATCCCAAATACAGAAAAATTCAAAAGAATCTACAGGACTGGAATATATGTGCAAGTTCAAGTGAGTATTTCTATGGGGGAAAAATTGAGAATCCTAGCTTGCACTATTTTCAAAAATTAATTCCAGATGTACATCTACATATGAAAAGTAAAGAACCAAAGCTTCCAGAAGAAAACATTTTATAAGTTTGGGACAGGCAAAATTTTAAATAGGACACCTAAAAATATTAACCATAAAGGAAAAGATTCATAAGTTTGAATGTATTAAAATTAAGAACGGTGGTCATCAAAAGATACCATTAAGTGAAGAGACAAGCAAGAGTGGAAGAAGATATTTGTAATACATATAATCAACAAAGGGCATATATGCAGAATATGTAAAAAACTTCTACAAATCAATAAGAATAAAGATAATCCAGTAGAAACATAGACAAGAAAATTGAACAGACACTTTACAGTGGAGGATATCAAAATGGCCAATAAGTCATTGAAAAGGTGCTCAAGCTCATTAGTCACCAGAGAAATAAAAACTAAAACCACAAGATGTTATTAATCCCTACCATGCAAACTAAATTTAAAAAGACCAATCACTGCCAAGTGTTGGAAAAAATATAGAACAAAGAAAACACTCACACATTACCTGTTGGGTGTTAACTGGCTCAAATAGTTAGGAGAGCAGCTTGGCAGTACCTCCTAAAGCTGACCTACGCATAGCCTGTTACCCAGCAATTCCGCTCTTAGGTATATACCCAATGGAAATTACACACATGTGCACCAAAAGACACATACAATGTTTTTAGCAGCATTATTGGTAATACCCCCAAACAGGATATAAATGGCTGTCAATAGTAGAATCGTTAAATTGTAGTATCATTTCATGTAGTATTTATATACAATGAAATACTGAAGAGAAACAAAAATGGATATACTACAGCTATGTAAAATAATATGGATGATGAATCAAATAAACAGTGTTGAGCAAAAGAAGCCTGAACAAAAGAACAGAAACAGTATGATGCCATTTATATAAAATCTACAAATGGCCACAACTAATTTATGATGTTAAAAGTCAGGATAGTGGTTACCATGGAAGCAAGTTGAAGGAGTGACTGAAAGGGGACATGAGGGGAGTTTCTGGAGTGCTAAAACTGTTCTGTTTATACCTGGGTGGTAGTTTCATTGATTGTTCCCCTCCTGATAATCCATCAAGCTGTCCAGTTCTGATTTGTGCATGTTTCTGTATGCATGTCAGAGCAATAGAAAAAATATTTTTTAAATAGGCACAAAAAAACCACTGGTAGCTCTTTAAACTATAGAGATCCTTGAGGGCTCATGCAATGTCCAGGGGTGAGTCCCGCGCACTTTTATTTTTAAAAAAGTCACTGCAATTCTGGCCTGCACTAGAGGTGAATAACCACTGACTGAAATATTTCATGAAACATTTTGGATCTCTTTTCCTTTTGTGTATAGGCATGGCCAAACAACTCAAGCAGCAACCAGTTTTTTAACAAGTATGTGCATATCAGTATGTCAGTATCAGTGTAAAAGTAATCACCCCTTAAGGGAAAAACAAAATCCAGCAACCTGCAACTCACCAGTGGGAATACTTCTTCATCACCAACCAAAGGACTTGTCATTTCTTTCATCTGAAATGGCAAAGGTGGCAATGGAGGCGTTGCACTTCTGTTTGGCTCACCGTCTTGGCTAAGTCTGAAAGACAAGGAACGGTTGTCATTGTTGCTACTGAGAACACCTATTTGTTTATGTAGCTAAGGATTTTAACTTCTCCGATGTCTAACTCAGAGAAAGTACACCAAATGTTTGGGCTTGTTATCTGGGTAGTTCTTTGACAAAAAGGTGAAGGGATTAAGCAGACAAAACAGCACTCATAGACCCAGACAACAGTATGGTGATTACCCGAGGGAAAGGGGGCAGGAGAGGGTAGAGGAGAGTAAACGGGGGATAGATGGTGATGGATGGAGACTTGACTTGGGGTGGTGAACACACAATACAGTGTACAGATGATGTATTATAGAACTGTACACCTGAAATCTATGATTTTATTAACCAATGTTACCCCAGAAAATTCAACGTGAAAGAAAAAGAATACCCAACTAGGAGCAGATAGAGGCAGAGGGAGAGAAAAAGGGCTATAGAAGGGGTGGAACTGAAGGAAGCGGGGGCCAAAGGCAGGGAGCCAGGCAGGGATGAAAGGGAAGGGGCTGCTAAGATAGGGCCCAGTGCAAGCAAACAAACAAACAACCAAACAACAAACAAACAGTTAAAGGCAATAAAAAAATAAAATAGAAATAAAAAATATAGGAAGGTATTCTTTAAAAATAATTTTCCTGATGAATAATTTCTACTTAACTTAAAAGACTTGGAATGATTACTAATGAAGCAGAAAACTTTGCACAGTACTTGTTAAAAATATTCTGCGATCCTTCCTGCGTACATTGCCCCGTCTGTTTTACTTCTGTGTCTTGTTGCCACTTAGTTAAATAACATGAGACCAGTTTGAGAGAAAATCTCAAAACAGCTAACAATGCTGCCCTTGATAGTTCTAAAAAAAACCCTTGTTTTTTATATCCTATTTTACTTAACCTCGCTGGCTTTCTTAACAGAATTTTACTTTTTAAAAAAAATTATAGAATAAGTCATTCACATCATTATGGGAATTAATAGTTTATACCATATTTTCTATTTAAATCATCTCCTAAGCTCCTCTATACTGTTGACCTTGAGTAGATGACTTTATCTTTCTGTTACTTCAATGTTTTCTTTAAAAATATTTTTTCAATATGTTTTTATTAATTTTTTAGAGAGTGGGTAAGGGAGAGAGAAAGAGAAACATTGGATAGGCTGCCTCTTGCACCGCCCCCTACTGAGTCCACAACCTGGGCATGTGCCCTGACCAGGAGTCAAACTGGGACCTCTCAGTCCATGGGACAACGTTCAATCCACTGAACCACACCAGCCAGGAATATCTTCATGTATAAAAAAGGTTGTTTTGAGAATTGAACTCCACAATTTGGATGAAAGACACAGTGAAGAATTTGTTTTTTGTGCTAAAATATAGGGCAGAAAATGAGACTGAATCAAATACAGTGAGGTTTCAAATTTTGGTATGCTGACTAAACAAATGAATAATAAAACAAAGAAACAAACTGATTTATCCCAAAAGGTCCTAATGGTATGGGCTGTTTGGGACTAAATAAATATCTTTCTGAGTATTAATTCATGAAAATGGGGTTTAAACTGAATAAAAATCATCAAAGACCATGAAAACATAAAAATCCCTCCAGTTTAAAATCATTTATTTTTACTATTAATTCAAACTCTCCAGAAGTATTGATGAATTATTTTCAAAGCCTTCATATTTTAATTTCACACAGTTCAAAAAAATGTACATAATTTTTCTCTGTTCTTATCCAAATACTATCTATATAGGCTTGTATCTTATTATGCAAACATTTTCAAAGCTATGCATACGAACAACAGTCAAAGTTAAGTGAGGCATGTGTAAATTAGTCCATAAAAACAAACACAACATGTGTTCCGTTTTTACTCATCTTGAAATCTATCTTGTTTTTCAGTGTATTCTCCCAAACCATAATTACCATGGAAACAAAACAACAAATTAAGCTGAAATAACATGGCTTATGAAGTGCACAATCAGATGAAACATCTCACAATCAAACAGAATTATAACAATTGCACAGTCCATCTGCATAGAATCTTTGGCCGAACCTTTTCATTTGACAGAGGCTGTCGTCTGTACTTCAAAGCCCAGTGGCAAAAGTAAGATAATTATAGAAGTGATTCAAGAAATATCTATCCCTCTGTAATCTCAATTATACAGAGATTTCGGGAAAAGTATTATTTGTCCTAAATTATCTAAATAATTATCTCAATTATCCATTTTCTTTTGGATGTAGAGATACGGTTTTATGGTGTTAATTACTAAAATTTATGTAGGAGCATTCTTTTCATTGTAAGATCAATAAAATGAAGAGATTGAAAGGAAAGACTACATTATGAAGTAAAGTACTTTTGCTTTAAATCATCTTTATGTCTGACACGTTCTTCTAGAATACAGCTAGCTATTCAAATACTTCATAAAACCACCTTGCATAAAATGCTAAGTATATCAATTTAATAGCCATCTTAAAAATTATTTCAATTATCTTTTTTGTGGGCCCGATTCCAAGGCCTCTGTCTCCTTTTGCCAGAAGGGCAGGATCTGATCGCTCTGTTGGGGAAAACTGTAACCACTTGAGATGTGAGTCAACTGTTGGCAGAGTTTTCGCAGCTGTCTGGTGGCACGTCCTCTCCTGGCCCTGCGTTCAGGCTGCAGAATCATGTCCTCAGCATGGACAGGACCCCTTCACAACCGTGCTCACTTACCTGCTTCCAGCCTCACCTTCCAACACGCCACACAATGCTCCTGTTCTGGGGATACTCATTTCCTGGCCTAGAATTGTTCAGCCTGCAATGTTCTGCTTTTTATGAGTAACACCATGATACAGAATTTTCTCAACCTACTTCACTTCTGGATGAGTCTTCCATGACAAGGGAACCTGAGTGAGAGGCTCCCTATGACACACCTGACTTTGTGGTTTTTTAGAAACTTTTAATTTATTAACTAGACTTGAAGCAAATTTAATGATTAATGTTTGTGATTACTAACATTTTTCCAGTACATAACTTTTAAAACCATAAATTCACTTGTAAGTATGTATCTGAAATAGAGATAAAACTCCACTTCTTAAAAAAAAAAGGATTTGTCATTAAAATTCATTATATAGTAATAGCTCTGGATACCACTACTCCAAATTAGCTTGTAAATTAGTTTAAGCTTCAAAACTCTCACTTTAAAAAATGTTTAAATATTCAACACATCCTCATCCAGTTCAATGACATTTCATTCATAATTTTTTTTTTTAGATGCCAAATTACTGTGTTATTGGAAAGCAAACCCTTTGGAATATCCTTTTTTTGTTGTTAATTCTCACCCGAGGATATTTTTTCCATTGATTTTCTAGAGAGAGTGGAAGGGGAGGATGGGGGAGGGGAGAGAGAAAGAAAGAGAAACATTGATGTGAGCGAGACACATTGATTGGTTGCCTCGATGCATCACATTTTCAGTGGATGAGCATGAAAAACATATCATTTCTAACAGGAGTGAAAAACAACAAAAACTGAGTTGCTTCTGAGTGGATCCATGATTATTTTCATAATGTATTCTACAAATCGTTTTTAGTCAAAAGCAAGAAGTGGCTAGAAATTAGACTGTAGGCTTTAAAATGTTGTGGAACATAATCTTCCTATATTTTTACCTAAAAGCTTTTTCCTTCCTCAAATAGTTTAATAAGACCTTTCTGCTCTAGCCATTGATATGTACATTTAACTTACGTATTTTTGAATTTTTTTAATGCCTAACAAATACATATCTGGCTGTTACTGTTTGATGTTGCTGAGCTGTGCCCCGAGGAGAAGAAAGGAAATGTCATCGTCCACTTGCTCAATGTAATGGGTATGTGCTTTGCAGGCTGACCACCGGCCAGCTGTGTCCTTGCCTCTGACGACTCTGTCCCCAGTGACTCTTACATGGTAATGATTTATTCCGAACATTTGAAATGCGGTTCCTGTTAAAAACCAGGTCGCTGGAGAACACTGAAATCAGACAAGGCATTAAAACAAGTGTAATGAAGTTTGCAACAATGAGAGTGGCAGGACACAGGCTCTCAGCGGGACGACTGGTCACTCTGCTGATTAAGATGATCTCGTGCTGAGCCCCTTGCCGCTCAGCCTGTTCCTGCGCCCCTGGCCTGGTTTTCCTTGGAACCTTTCACACGGCCCATGCTGCTCCGCAGAGAAAAAGGGGCCTTCCAAACAATAGAATACTTAAAAAAATAATAATAAAAGGTAGAGGAACTGTCTTTTTATTTAACTAACAACGCCTGATACTTTCATCCAAGGCTTTTGAAGTTATTTCCAACAAGCAAGGGTAGGAAACAATATTCTGCACCTGGTGGGCGCCTGGCCGGCCCGACGACTGGCACAGGGAGACGCGTTATGAAACCTTCAGGGCCTGCTTCCCTCTTACCTGAGAAAACTGCTCACCTGGGTCGTGATCTCACCCCTGCAGGAATGAATCCTCCGAGTAGGGAAACACTTTGCAAAGGGTTTATTCTATATCAGCAAATAGATTCTTACACCCAAATCAAGATTAGACCCCGTTAGACAGATTTTCAGGGACAGTGGCAGTTACCCTGGGCGCAGTCACCGGAGACCCGGCCCACGACTCTCAGGGACCTCTCCGTCCTCCCACACTGCTTCCCGCCCCCCGCCCCCCCCCCCCAGCTCCCCACCACCAGAGCTTCTGTCGGGTAGCAGCTAGTCTCCCCTCGTTCCCTCCTTCCGCCACTGGAAGAGGGGTTACTCATTTACCATTTTTGAGTGGTTGCTGTTTCCTGCGTCGGATCAGGATATACCCTCATCCACGCAGGGCTGAGGCAGTGACAGCAGGGCAGAGCTGTGCGACCTCCCCAAGACACAGAACAGGCATGTTTTATTTTTTATCCTTACCCGAGGACTTTTTTTTTTTTTTTTTTTTTTTTTTTGCATTCATCCTCAGATAGAGCAGGAGGGAGAGAGGGAGGAAGAGAGAGAGAGAGAAACATCGATGTGAGAGAGACACATCGAGTGGCTGCCACCCACACAACCCCAACCGGCGGGACAAACTGCAACCGACGTAGTGCCCTTAGCGGGAACTGAACTCTGGTCCGCAGGCCGACGCCCTAACCTCTGAGCCAAACCCGCCAGGGCGACAGGCATGTTTTAGTATGCCCCTTGGATTTACGTTCTTGAAAACCTGTACCGCCCTCCCCCCCCCCCCCATCTTTGAGGAAATGTCAGACCCAGCCATTTATCTGTCTATCAAAAGATACATTTTAAGGCACTGTGAGCCATGGGAGAAGTTTTAATATTATAAAACTAACAATTTTGTTACTAATAATATCTATAATAATGGTTAACATCTATGGAACTGCTATATTTGTTTCACATGAAACGAGATGTTTTCTTCTATCATCTTCACAAAAACCTTATAATTATTATCTTTTCAGATGGGAAGCTGAAGGTTACAAAGGTGGGATACATTCCCCAAGATTGCAAATATTCTTTTATATCAAGTAGTATGTAAGGTTTTCATGCTAAGTATGCTAAGCTTCTGAGCAAAAGTTGTATAGAAGTTGGGCCTGGACCTATTAATTCACGTTTCTTGGCACTACAGAATGCTAATAAATCTGATATCGAACAAGTTTGGGGAATGTTCCACACCATCTCCCTTCTTGGATACTCAGTATACATCAGCATATTAATGACTGAGAGATCCTGTAGAAAGAAACTTGTTTATTTTACTGAGCATTTTCCAAGTTTAGGAAAGCAGTGAAAAGCCCCCAGAGACAGTTTTGACTCCATAAACATTTTATTAAAGTGGAATAAATTAGTCTAATTTTATGGGTTATGTTTACTTAAATTTTGAACGAAGACATTTTAAAGAGCATGGGGATAATGCAGACAGCAGATAATGAATTTCCATATGCTTCTCTTCACTCAGAGAAAACCCCTTACAACCGCAGATTCCTTCCCCATGAACAACCGGTGGTTTGTTGCTAATGCGGGTGTCGATATACAGTGTGTTGAAGTTAAGTCAGAACTGAGCACGAAATTCCTATATTTTCTATTTTGTTTGAACAATATATGTACCATTATAATCGAGTTTTTCTATTCTTTTGACATAAAAAGTAAGATTATATATTTGTATGCTTTGTATGCCTTATCAGCTAATGAGAAGGGTCTGAAGTGCTTAAAATGTACTGTAACACTATCCATTTCACTTACATTTTGACAACACAGGATTTCATATAAAATAATGTATCTGTCCTACTGTATTATCACTATACAATAAAATTTAAACTGAAGAGACAATGTGTAAAGTTATCATCTGAATTGTTTAAAGATAAATTTCAATGAAATGTTTATACATTGATATCCATATATAATGCAGTCAGCATACCTGTACTCATTTTTTTCCATTGTTACTTGGTTTTGATAGGTGTACCGTCCCAGTTCTTCGTGGGTGTTGTGGTTCGCCCATGCTGGTTTTCCGTTGGCGTGAAGTTTTGCAAGATCATTTCGCAGCCTTTCATTTTCATACTCCAGTTTGTTAAGAGATGTATACCTTGAATGTTCCCTGTTAGTGCAGTCCATACTCTAGAGAATAAAATAAACCGTCACTGAAAAAAATTATTTCTTGTAAGTAATACATATTTTCTGTGTGTCTGGACCCGTTGGAAAGACCCCTTCATTTAAGTCAAGCGACGTGGCTCTATTCTTATGTGCCTCCTCAGTGCCGTTCCCCACCCTCACCTCCTCATGACACACATGTGAGTGACAGCTGCCACTGAACACACTGCCGTGGAAGCCACGCATGCACTGCTGGCCAAGCTCCAACACAGGAAAAGGCTCACACTCATGCACCGCACTCTGTGTCTAGAGCAGGTTGGCCAGATTTAAGAGTTTTTGTGTTTATAGGGTATGCCTTCTAGTGTTGATTAATAATAGAACCAGAATTAACATAGATTGCAATTTGAAATACTTTTTTTCTGATTAAAATAATACTTGTCATTATAGAAAATCCTATATTGATTCCCCATTGTTGGGTGATGCAACAAATTCTATCGTAAAGCCATAGAGACTGGGGTTTGATTCTGGACCGTCCTAAATCAATGGTCTAACAGGTGGGGTTTGTCTGTACCACACAGTTCTGAGCAATGAAGCTTCAGGATAAAGTTTTACTAGCTGGTACCGGCTACCCAATGTTAATGTGTCTTCAGAAGACACTAAGAAACATGTTTAAATCACAAAATGAGAGGTTTTGAGCAAGAGAAAAAAAAGACTTCTGATGTTTGAATTAAATGCTGGAAGAAGTTTTCTAGAGAGACTCTAAACTTATTATAAAGTTTTAAATTCTCACATGAAAATGCTTTAATGACTCTATATAGTCCTTTCTAATCTTATGATTTACATATCTGTGAATTGTGTAGTTGCTGACAAAACAATAGTTCTCTGCTGCCAGAGGGTAATATTTTAGCACACACAGTGTACCATGTATGGGATATCTTTTTGAGGCTCCAAATTCCTAGGGTTAAAAGCTTGTTAAGACTATAGGTGAGTATGGCTTAGAACTTTCATTTTCAAGTTTCTAAATGTAAGGCTTCCTACATCTTAGGCATTAAAATTCAATGTATATTAACATTTACCTATTTGTTTTATATTTTAGTTTCAAAAGATAAGCCTTTCTACTATATTTTCTGTTTACTGCCTAGTGTATTATAGAAGTTTATAAATCTATAGAAAGGTCTCACTTTTGAATGAGAGGACACACTCCAGGAGGGCAAACTCCCCCAAAACAACACAGAAAGGGTTATATGCTTATATGTCTATTGACTGTGGTGCCCTTTGGAAAAGAAGGACCATTGACGGCATTTCTCTGTTTTTTAAGGCCTTGCCTGTAGTATGTCTCAACAATTGCTCGTCTGAGTCACCAGTGTAGATGAAAGAGTAACCTGAGTCTGCTTTAAGAGAGGAAGGGTAGTTTGTTCTAAAATTAGAGTAGATTTACAATAAAAATAAAGAAGGCAGAGTTTTCTAACATTTTGCCTTTCATAAGGAAAATATTCATCAGAGCAGATCTGGTTGGAAAAGGTCATGGAAAAGACTCAGAGTTTTACTCCTAAAAAAATACTATTCAAAATGTATAATTCTTGATGGTCTGCTGCTCCATTATAATTTTTATTCAAGTTTTTTCTTATAAAATTCGATTTTATCTGTGATTCTTTTTGGCCCAGTGTTAAAGTATTTAAGAATAATAGTAATGATTTATTAAAAAGCCCATGATTTCTAAATGTACCATAATTAAATGTGTTGTGAGCATGACCTGGAAGAATTACACAGCTAATGCATTTACATGATTTATATTTAAAAGCATATTCCATTTTCTTTGACAACAATTTTTTTTAGCTCTCTCATTTCATGTTTTTCTTAAATACTTATCTAGCAATTTCAGGAACATATCCTCTGCCAGATGGACATCATGTGAAAATAGACATTGATTAAATTCTACCTCTGTATTTCTGATGGGTTAATTTATAAGGCCCCTTATCTCAATTTTTTTCTTGACAATTTTAAGGTTCCATAGTTTTAATTCATTTTTTTTTATTCTTGAAATGGCAAAACATCTCATACCATTTACTTGGCCACACTAGCATTAGGCCAGTTGAATTAATAAAGTATCTGAATAACAGTATTTTGTATGTGCACTCACTGTTTTAAATTCATGAATGTTCAACAGTAGAGGTTAGGTTAACAAAGTATTTCTACAGGACTGGCTTTAATCATGTTTTGTGGTTAGTATGCTGATTTTCAGTATGTAAATGGTTGTTTTAGATGCTTGTGAGGGTACTAAACTTTTACTCTATTATTTTATTTAGTAAACTTTATGACTAGTGAAAGGCAAACTAGTCTTTAAAATTACCCCAAATTCAGAGTTCTGATTAAATCTGATTTTATGACACTTTCTTTAAATGAAAGAAAATTTAATAAATATAAATACAGGTCTAAGTAAATATGGATTCACAAATATTACTATGATAGACTTGATTCTTTGTTAACTGCCCAGGAATAAAGCTAAGCCCCTCCCTTTTCTCCATGCAGTTCAGTTTTTGCACAAATTCGAAGACTCCCACTGAGACCTGAGGAGAACTTACATACCGGGTGGCCAGTCCCATCAGTGCATCCTCCAGAGGAAAGGGGAGCTCACAGCCCCCAGCATGCACTGGGCAATGCTGCGTGGCCTGCTGTTCTGCCACTGGAGGGTGCCTGTTAAAATTCTTTTCCTGCTACAAACATGGGGGTACATATATTCTTTCTGATTGGTGTTTCAGGCTTCTTAGGATATATTCCTAGAAGTGGGATCACTGGGTCAAATGGAAGTTCAATTTTTAATTTTTTGAGGTAACACCATATTGTTTTCCATAGCGGCTGCACCAGTCTGCATTCCCACCAGCAGTGTACTAGAGTCCCCCTTTTCTCCACACCCTCGCCAACACTTGTTGTTTGATGATTTGTTGAACATAACAGTCTGAGGAATGGGGTAGTCCCAGAGACGTGGAAGTGGGGTACAGACTGACAACCCAGAAGAGGGGGTGGTGGGGGAGAGATAAACCACAGAACTTATATGCATGTATGCATGAACAATGGACATGGACAACAAAGCTGGGGACAGGGCAGGGAGGGAGGGGGAGTGGGGAATCAGTGGGGGAAAAAGGAGAAACATCTGTAACAAAAATTAATTAATAGGAAAAAAAACATAATGGTGCTCAATAAATATTTGATGATCAAAAAATAATAATAAAAATAAAGTCTTAGGTGGTTCTACTATCACCAAGATCTTTAGTCCCCCCCCCCCCAAATTCTTTCCCTAAGTATAAATTAGCAGGGAGCTTCACAGTCAGTCAAGTAGAAAAGTTCTCAAAGCTCTAGCTATTTACAAATGATTTACCTTAATATCAGTAACTTCACATGTCTAGAAAGGAAAAAAAAAATTGGTATCTTAATATTATCCAAATACCACATATTTTAAAAGACCCAAAAGTAATGATGTAAATATTTTGTTTCTTGCCTGATGTGAAACTTCAGCACCAATGACTTAATTCTGTATTTACTTATCCATTCCAATTATGTCCGAAGGAATTAATCAATTATCTAACTAATTAATTAAACACATAACAGTTTTTCTCATGAAATCTTTAAACTGGGTGCTAAATAAATGACATAATAGATTGTAAACTCTTACACAGCAAAGAATTATGCTAAACTCTTTTTTTTATTTAATACACACTTGAGATTTTTCTTTTTGGGGAGTAGCCTATTGCAATTATCAAAGTCAATTCTAAATCTTCACATGCAAAAAAATAGAAAGCAGTTATAAAGTAAACTTCTTTTATGAATTATAATCATAAAGTATATACGACTAAGTACTATTTTAATAAATATCACACTGAGGGCCACACATCAATGGTTTTCCATTTTATGATACCAATTAACCCATCTTTAAACACATATATAGTATATATGTATGTGCTAAGTGCTACAGAAGTAATCAAATATGAAAAAGAGACCTTCCCTTCATGAAAAATACAATAAAAAAATCAAGTAGTTTAAACTAACATGTATGAAAAAAGTGAATAATATAAAGTATAATTGTGTGTTAAATTTATGTTGCACCAAGTGGGAATTTAAATGCTGTTAAATGAATGAATAGCAACAACTATTTGGACTGAGATCACGCAGGAAGTGAAATAAAACAAGGCTTTGCCAACCTTTTCAATGATATTAACAATGGTTTCCATAGTGAATTATTCATGCCTCTTAGACTACAGGTGAGATTCATAAATCCACAAATATTTATTGAGCCCTACTATATATATATATACCAAATCTTGTATGAAGAAAAAGTACAAAATATAATCCATTTTTCTAAAGAATTATATGACTAATGAGATAAAAATACATATACATATACATATATAAAAAGAAAAAAAAGACAATTCAAAACTTGGTGCTAAATTTTTATAGCTAGGAGTGTTAAAGAAAGTCAAAGAATGGAGAAATAAATGGGACTTAGAGTAGTTGGAGACAAATTCATGGAGAAGATAAAATGTAATCTAGGTTTATAAATCCAAAAGCCAATACTTTTAAATACTAATAAATTAAATAATCCCCTTGTGTGTCAGACTTAAAAAATAAAAGAGTGAGAGACCTAAACTATACAAGCTGAGGAAAGAGAAAGGAACAGAAACACAGAATGTAGGAAATATGAAAAGAATTATAAGATATTACTACCTTTGATAACAAGAAAACAAATTGGAATGCATAAAGATTTCCCAGAAAAATAGAAGTTACAAAAATAAATAAGAAGGACATTTGAATATACTAAGTACCATAAAAGAGAAAGAATGCCCAGCCACTGTAGCTCAGTGGATTGAGCGTCGTCCCATAGACTGGGAGGTCCCGGTTCGATTCTTGATCAGGGCACATGCCTGGGTTGTGGGCTCAATCCCCGGTAGGGTGTGTACAGGAGGCAGCCAACTGATGTTTCTATCTCTCTTTCCCTTCCTCTCTCTCTAAAAAAGTAAAAAATATATTTAAAAAAAAAGACAGAATGCAAAGGTAATTGAACATTTACTTCATTGAAACTTCAATGTCCAGATGGTTTCCTAGCTAAATTCTTTCTAACTTTTGAAGAACTGATAGTTTTAATATTATTTAGACTCTTTTAGCCTACTCATAAAGATGGAAAGCTCCCAATTTATATGATAAAGCCAGGATAATGTCAAAACAAGTAGGAAAAAAAGAGAACTGTGTACCAATATCATTTATACATACAGATTTTAATTTCTAAATAAAATATTATCACATAGAATCCAGTAATATATCAAAATTGTTAGAATATGGCTGTTACGGGTTGAATCTTCCCCCTTCCAAAAGATATGTTGACATCCTACCTCAGAATGTGACCTTATTCGGAAATAGGATCTTTGCAGAGGCAATCAAGTGAAAAGATGTCATTAGGGTAAACCCTAATCTAATATAATGTGTGTTCTATAAAAAAAAAGGAAATTTGAATACAAAGGCAGTTATGCAAGGAAGGAAGATACGACGAAATGGAAAGAAGATAGCCACCTGAAGACAGAGATACAGGGAGAATGCCCTGTCAAGGCAGAGGACTGGAGAGATGCATCCTAAGCCAAAGATTGCCGGCAAATCACTGGAAGCTATAGGGAGGCAAGGAAGACTGTCCCCTGCAGGTTTCAGAGGGGGCATGGTCCTGTTGACACCTTTGGACTTCTAGCTTCCAGACTGTGCAGTAAGTTGGAAGCCACCCAGTTTATGGTAGTTTGTCGTAGCAACCCTAGCTATTGAATACAGTGACCAAGAGGGTTTACTCCAGGAACTTAAAGGTGGATCAATGTTAGGAAATATCAGCCAACCATAGTCTATTACATATCAATGAGTTAATGAATAAAAACCACATGATGTCATATATACTGAAAAGGCATTTAATAAAAATTAGCAGTGCCCTGGCCTGTTTGGCTCAGTGCTTAGAGCATCGGCCTGTGAACCAGAGAGTTGTGGGTTTGATTTCAGTCAAGGGCAAGTACCTCAGTGGTGGTTTGATCCCCGGCCCTGGTCAGGGTCGCGCAGGAGGCAACCAATCAATGTGTCTCTCTCACATTGATGTTTCCCTCCCTCTCTTTCTCTCCCTCCCTCCCTCCCCCTGTCCCACCCTCCCTTCCACTCTATCTGAAAATCAATGGAAAAATATCCTCAGGTGAGGATTAAAAACAACAGCAACAAAAAACTAGCAGCAAATATTAACTCTAAATAAATAGGGATAGAAAGATATAATAAAGACCATATAAATCAAGAACAAATATTATCCTAAACAGTAAAACACTAAAACAATTTCATCTAAAATTAGGAATTGGATAAATTTGTCAGTAATCACTATTATTTAATAGTCTCTTGGAGAATATTATTATTTAATATTCTCTTGCAATATGATCAAAATAACTGATATGAACAATAGAAAAGAGATAAAACTTTTTGTTGATACAACTGTATATATCTCAAAAAATTTCAGAATCTTAAATAAAATGTCTACTACAATTAACAGATAATTTGGCTTTTTTTTTTCTATGTTAGCAATTAGTTGTTACATATGGAAAAAGAAGAATTTTCCACTTACAACAGTGACAAGAATTATAAACTACTTGGGAATACATTTAAAATAAAGGCACAGAACCTATACAAAGAAAATTGTAACATCTTATTGAAGAGCATAAAATAAAAAATGAATAAATGGAAAGCCATGTCATATTCTTGGATGGGAAATATACTATCATAAAAATACCAATTCTCTCAAAATTAATGTATAAAGTTAATTCCAAATGGAATCCAACAGGAAATTACCAGGAGAGACTAGATACATTGAACTTCACATTGATATAAAAATTTAAATTGGGTTCCTGTTTTCTGTCACATGCAAAATTACAATTCAAATGGATTAAAGACTTAGATGAAAAATGTAGAAATCTTAGAATAAACACTAAAAATCATATATACTGTCTAGCCATTGGAAGAAACCTTGTTATTTAAGGGAAGAAATTCAGAAGTTATAAACAAAAAGATATACATGTTTGACAAATAGGAGTTTAAAACTTTTTGTATGGCAAGAGGATTTGCAAATAAAATTACAAAAAAATAAATTTAGAAAAGTGCTGTTATACTTTGACAAGAAAAGACAGCCCCACAGAAAAATGAGCAAAGAATATAACTAGTTCACAGTACATTGCCAAATAAATAATAATAAAAAAAAATGCACACTGTGGTTGGGGAAATGCAAATTAAAGTACTATTGAGCAATCACTTTTCTTCACCCAGCAGACTGACAAAAATTTAAAAGAGCTATAACATATACTGCTGGAAAGGATGAAAGAAAAAGGTAAAAATACGATTTGACAACAAATGTTTTAAAATTAAGACATACATTTTTTGAATGCAATTTAATATTTATAGAGTTATTCCAAGATACATGCATAAAGATGTTTTTTACCGTATTGTTTATCTATGCAAAAACCCAGAAACAGTTGAATTAATTATGACTGAGTTAATTCTGAAGAATAATTGAATAAATTTTGATACATTCCCATTACAGGATATTATTAAGTCATTATACAGAATGACATAGACCTAAACCAGCTGACTTGTAAGGATTTGCAAAGGGTATTGTTGAGTAAACAAAAACAAGACACAGAAAAGTGTGTATAATGTAATCTAATTTTTAAGAAAAGTTAAAAACCCTAAATAGGTATATATAACTACATACATATATACATACATACATATGGATGTGTGTGTGTGTATTCACACACATATATGAATTTATATATATGAAAAAGTACAAAATGATACATGCTGAATAGTTACCATGTGTTATCTGGTAGATGGGGTATAGGGTGGCATAGAGAAATGGAAGACGGGAGAAAGGAAGAAGCCAAGAAAAAAGACTGCACTAAAATCACGAGTATGTAAGTTATGATTCACTTTATTAAAATTTATATATATTTTACATAAGTATGTATTTTTTCCTAAGAAATTAGGGAAAAAAATCAAAAGATGTTTTTCTACTGACTTGTAGAGATGTTTATGATATGTAGCCAAAAGCAGGATGATGTATAGCATACATTTGTTTCTGTAAAAGTGCACTCAACTCATCCGCTGTATATGTGTGCACAAGCAAAGAAAACATTAAAAAGTTGCTACGCTGGGTCTCTTAGGAGTCCAAAGTCCCCATGCTACGCTGGGGACAGAAGTGGGGATAATTAGTTTCTTCTTTACACATCTTTGTTTTATTTCTTGAAGACAAAAAACAAATAAGTGAACAAAGCTAAATGCTGACTGGAGCCAGAGTGAAGCAGGGTCAGTTGGGGCGGTCAGGACTCAGAATACACACCTGAAGACATTTTAAGAAATAACACAAACCATTTTGTGAAAGAAAAAAGAAACTCATGGGGGCAGAATCCAGTTGAACTTTTTATGTGTCTGGTGTTTAGAAATAAAAGTCCCGGGTGTCACAAAGACTTTAAGTAGCAGGGAAACCACATATACTTTTTCTTTTTTGTTATTCCTCACCTGAGGATATTTTGTCCCCCCACTGACTTTTAGATAGAGTAGAATGGAGGGAAGGAAAAAGAGAAACATCAATGTGAGAGAGACACATCGATTGGTTGCCTCCCATGCAACCATTACCATGGCTGGGGAACGAACCTACAATCCAGGTACATGCCCTTGACCAGGAATTGAAGCTGCAATCTTTCAGTCCGAGGGCTGATGTTCTAACCGCTGAGCAAAACTGACCAGGGACCACATATACTTTACTTTTTATCCATCTCTAGCTCTCCAATCAGAGGACCCGTGACCAGGCCTCTGGAAGAGGGCAGAATGCTTCCAGAATACCTCTACTCTTTGACGCTAGAATATGGCCTATCATGAGAACAAGTACACACTGCTACAGAAGTGCAGTATCATGGCTTCAGGAGGGACGGTGGGAATGCCTAATCCAGCTTCCCCCCTTCACAGCTGAGGGAACTGAGGCAACGTTAAGCAACTACCATACTCATCTCTTATCCTCTCCATTCCCTGAACGGTGGAAAAAATATTTCATTTCAGAATTTTCATTCAGAGCAAATAAATGGTAAATGATGCTCTTTTAGTAGTTTAATAAATAAGCATTATCCTATTTACATAGAAAAACCAACCCTCAACTATTCTATTAAACAGTTGAAATGAAAGGCACAGAAACTAAGTTGCCTTGTGTAAACCTGTAGAGCCACTAGTTAAAACCACAAGGTCAAGTCACTGGTTAAAACCACAAGGTTGAATTTTTATTCAACCATCGTTCACTGAACACTTACTATACCGCTGATGCTGTGAGGTGCTGGTGATACAAACAGGAATAAGACCTGGCCCCTGTTCACCATCCACGGGGAAGTGAGACACGGCAGCCCGAGCCAGACCAACATGCAATGCGAGCGTGGATGGCACCACCACGCTGACTGCTGTTTCAGGGGTGGCTTCCTCAAGGCTGACGCTTGAGTCTGGCCATGTAGGATGTAGAATTTCAGAGGCAACGGCAAGAGCCAAAGCAGGGGAGTAGCATGTTTGAGGAAATGATCAGAATTGAGCCCAATGCAGGAAAAGAACAAGGGGGAAAACCAGAAATTTATATGTTTTATCCTGGAGATTACAGTAAATTTAATCCATGTGCAAGGTATTTGCCACCCCTCAGGAGGTGAATAATGTCTGAGTAACTCCTGACCAACTACGTAACCTCTGTTCAATTTACTGAATGATTTCTGCATATTACCATGTACCGTCCTGGGTCTAAATCGCCCATCATTCCTTTTAGATGTGTGTTTTCAGTTCTGACAGCTTTATATCTCATATCTGAGACCTGAAAGGAGATCAGTAGGTAAAAGTGAATGTAAAATTCATAATAAAAGCTCGTATTCTCTTACACTTAATTTAATTTTGTTAATGTAAGTATTTTCTATGTGGAGTGAAGGGAATGCTTCTTTGGCACGATTATCATAAATCAGGTGTCCTCAGTTCTCCTGATTTGGTAAGCCCCACTTTCTGATACTTTTCTGATCAGTGCTAAGCTAAAAGTAGATAACTTACAGTAACTTCCTTTTTTCTTTCCAATTCCCAAATTCCTTTTCTCACTTCTATTTTTCTTTTGTACACAAATTACCACCAGAAAACTCACAATTTAAAAAACATGTTTGAATAGTACTGTCCATTAAATATCTTCACTGCCTGATTAATTTCTATAATATGCAAATGCAACTTTCATGTCTAATTTTATTCTTTCTGATATTTCTGTCAAATTTTCTTTTTTCTTGGTGACTACTTTTTGCCTCCTAATTTATTCCCCCTGTCCCGCGATTTCTTCTAATTGACAGGACTTAGAACACAATGTCTGCCCTTTTATTTATCTAGGGCTCATTTCTATATAAAACGCTTCCCTTAAAAACATTTTCTTTTATAAATTACAAAATATATTCTCCTAGAAAAAAACCTTAAAAATACATATGAATATAATGGTGAAAATACAAATTTAGAATTCAACCACCTAGCTCCCTGTTAACGTGTAAAATGTCCTTTCCTACACAGGTACAACCAGTGCCCCTGTCCCATCTGTGCTGTTTCCTGAGTGTGTGCAGATTAATCAGTTTAAGGCTTATAAATGGGCAGAGGCTGAATCTTTTCTTGTTTTTATAACACACAGATTTAAATAGCCATGTTTCTGAAGTGACTCTTAAATGCCACTAAAGTTATTGAATGGTGATCTCAAATCCTCTAGACTGGGGAGAAAGATAAAAGCAGATGAGCCCTGGCCGGTTTGGCTCAGCGGTTAGAGCATCGGCCTGCGGTCCAGAGAGACCCAGGTTCGGTTTCCACTAGAGGTGCGTGCCTCGGTTGCAGTTTGTCGCCGGCCCTGGTTGAGTTGTGTGGGTGGCAGCCACTTGATGTGTCCCTTTCATGTTGATGTTTCTCTCTCTCTCTCCCCCTCCCACTCTGTCTGAACAAAATATGGAAAAATGTCCTCGGGTGAGGATGAAAAAAAAAGCAGATGAATCCTATGATATGATTTGAATAGCAGGTCATCAGTTTGATGATGAATAAGGAATTAAGGAAATTTCAAAACAAATAGGAAGGGAGGGTGGGCTTAGAAGTTACTTGCAATATTTTAACAGTAGAATGTTATAATTGCTGTTTTCCCCCATGAACCATGCTGTGTACTGAGTCAACATTTAGTGCATATGAACTAATTTTCATGTTTCAACATCCATTTTTTTAAAACCCTAAAATAATATATAAAATGGGGGTGGAAAGGATCCAGGAAAGACTGGAAGAGAGGCTTTTTAGAAAGATACAAAATGTTAATGGAAGGAAACCAAAGCACACAAATTCCAGGAAGAAATCTTTGACTAGAGCATACTGTGGGACATGATCAAACGATGGGTCACAAGAAAATTTTAGGATGAGATTTAATGAAATTATCTTGTGCTGTCACTTATTTCCTTGGTTCTTTTTTGATAGCACTTTGCCTGATCTCACAGAGGTTTTGTGTGGGTCCACAAAGCATTTCTGTGATGCTGGCCTCAGAGACAATACCGAGAAATGCAGTGTTTTGTCAGCCAACAATGGAGACTACTATCTGCACTGAGCAAGAGAGTGACCCAGACAGGTGCTGTCCTGCCCGCTTCCATACCTGTTGTTCTGCTAACATTTTTTCTTTTATTTCTAACTCCATTTTTAACTGTCTCTCCAGAAGGGCAGCTTTCCTCATGATAGTTGCTATAGTGATCTCCTTCTGATGAAGCTCCTCGGTTAGGTCAGAGATTTCATTCCTCATTCTTTCCTGCTCACAGCTGTGGTGCTCTTCCTCCTGATAGAGATGGCTTCTTATCTGCAGCAGATACAGTCCAGAAAATATTAACCAGTCCTTTCATTTATAAGGCAGCTTAATGCTTTTATTGGCCACGTTCAGCCTTCTTATCCTACCTGAACACTTAGGCAGGCCCAATCCACCCTCCTTTTGTGATCAAGGCTACATTAAAAACAGATACTTACCATAATGATTCATTTACTTTTTCCTTCCCGTTTCAAATGTTCATTTCTGACTTCTATTTTCTATTTGCATAAACACCTACTACTGACACTACTTTGACAGGAAGGTGAAGACAGTGTTACCAAGCATTTTCCTCCAGCTTTACTGATGTGTACTTGGTATACAAAAACTGCACAGAATTAATGTACACAACTTTGTCAGTTTGGACCTAGGCTCATGCTACTGTCGCCACAATCAAGGTAATAATCAGTCAGATCCATTACCTCTGAAAGTTTCCTCATGTCCCTCTGTTGTTTAATGTGTGTGTGTTAAGAACACTTAATATGAAATTTCCCTACTAAGTTTGTACGCGCACAATACCTTACTGTTCACGACAGATGCTGTGCTGGGCAGTGGACTCCATGGCCCTTGAACAAGCACCCCGGGGTGCCTGGTGGCAGAGCATTGAACCCACGACCAGAGCAAGCATTTTCTGGGAGAAAACACTGGCTTAGAGAGGGGACGTGACTTGCTTGAAGTCATAAAGCTACGAACTGCAGAGCTAGGACTAGAACTAGGACTCTTGGCTTTAAATTCAGTCTTTTTTTTTCAAAATTGTGCTGTACTTTTTGTGACTAAGCCCTATGTTTTTCAGAAGCATAAGTTTCAAACTTAATGTGTCCATGAAAACGTATCACCTCTTCTTCACAGCCTGTGGAGTCTCACATTCTTAACCTCAGCTCGGGATCACCTTGGGCTCCTCCCGCTCTCATCCTCCGAAAGCCAGTCAGGCAGAAAATCCTGTCTCTTCTGTTTCAGTCTCTCTCAAATCTCACCCCTACTCTAGTCCAGCCTCTTACCATCTTTCTAAAAATCATTCACTGGCTCTAATTCTTGAGGTTCAGAGATAAAATACACTGTTACTGATTAAAAAAAAAAAATCATAGTCCACTGGGGAAACCAGAAAATTTAACACAATACAGTGTAGCAGGTGAAGTCAGGATGTAGCGGAGTGGTACACACTGGAGGGGAACTTAACCCAGCCTGGGCATGTCAGGGTACAATCCCCAGAGGAGGGGACATCAGACCGCATACTAAAGGACAAATGACAGCCAGAGGAAGATGGAGGTGGAGAAGGGCACCCAGGCAAAGAGAGCAGCCAAGGCAAGGGGTGAATGCAGGTTCAGTGAACCACAGGGAGTTGGAGTGGCCGGGCTTAGGTGTTGTGAGAAATAAGGCCGAGAGCTTCTCGGAGGTCACCCACGAAGAGATGCATATGAATCTACCCTGGGGCACTTACTTTTAAAATAGATTTTTTTTTTTCACTTCATCTGTGAACATTTCAGGATCTATCTCTGAAAGAACAAGGGCATCCTCTCTCTCTCTTTGAACATAGACAGAATACCATTATAATGTCTTAATAATATTAACAATTCTGCCCTGGCCAGTTTGGCTCAGCAGTTAGAGCGTCGGCCTGCGGACCAGAGAGGCCCGGGTTCGGTTCCTGCTAAGGGCGCGTACCTCAGTTGCAGTCTGTACCTGGCCCCAGTTGGGGGCCTGTAGGTGGCGATCAGTCAATGTGTCTCTCTCACATCGATGTTTCTCTCTCTCTCTTCCCCCCTCTCTCCCTCCCACTCTGTCTGAAGATAAATGCAAAAATGTCCTTGGGTGAAGATAAAAAAAAAAAATATTAACAATTCCTCAATATCATCAAATATTCAGAAAGTATTCAAATTTAAAATTGTATTAGAAGTGTAATGAATTTTTTTAAGTTTATTTAAATTGAGATCTAAATATGGGCCATGCATTGCAACTAGGTATAATATGTTTTTATTTATTTTCTATTATAAAAATGTTTTTCTCTTTGTTATTTTTTTTACCCATCACCATTTATTCCCCATACCCTCTTCCACTTCCCCACCTCCCCCCACCCCCACAATCACCACAGTTGTCTATGTTCACAAGTCCCCCCCCCCCTTTTTTAGTTTTAAAGCCTCTCTTCTTGTATGCATTTGTGTGTGTTCTAAGTACTCTACATACATCATCTCACTTAACCCCCACGTCTCTCTGTTTTGCAGATTAGAAAATTAAGTTTCTATAAGTGCTCACAGTTGCATTCCGGTGACAGGGAGTTTGACTCCGGGTCCTGGCCCGCTGTGCGGTGTAACCTCTGAGCAGAGCCCTAGAGGTGGCTCACGCGGGGAATGGGGAAGGAGCCAGAGCGGGATGACCGGACAGGGGGAAGGGGCATGTCCAGCAGGCAAACTTGACCCATCCTCAGGCCTTTGCTACCATCCCTCATGTGACTCTCTTCTAATTACTAACACTTTCAGAATTTCAGAGAGTTGGATAAGACCTTAGAAGTGACATGGTGTAACCCCATCATTTAACAAATACAAAAAAACCATAGAAGACTCACAGGGCTGGGACATGACTGAGTCTGTTACCCAGCTCCTAAGAGCAAAAGAGGAGACAAGGAGAGTGAAGTACAAAGTCCTCACCCTGAGGACAACATTACGAGTCTCCTTTCATCTCCAATCTTTTCTCTCCAGTTTTCTCCTTAAAATTTGATGAACCAACTGGGTTGTTCTGTAATTGGTCCCTATTTGAATTTTGCTGTTTGCATCCCTGAGGTGTAGTTTACATGTTCTCTTAAAAATGGAACTTTTAAAACGTTAGAAAATGAATATGCTGTTGTGAAAATGGAGTAAACTATTTTTGTTATTTTCACATTTACTTATGAAAACAACATGCTATATTGCAAAACTTCTTTCTAAATGAGATTAATTTGCCTAGCTATAAATAACTTGGCTTTTTTGAAAATGTCAATTTTATCACAAATAAATGACTAAAGCTAGTTCTATGTTGAAAAAAGAACATACATAATATGTGGCTCTTGTTGGTTTCATTGCAAGAGAATGAAAATGCTCGCCACACACACTTCCTGGAAGCTATAGCTATTTATACACAACTCATTTGTTATCTTTTCTACACAGCAACACATTACCGAGAGGTGTCCAAGGGCCTCTAACAGGATTTGTGCCTTGTCTCTCCTTCCATATTAAAACTCTGCAAAACCAGTATATTTCTTATAGTACTCAAAGTTTTATTATTCTTCCTAAATCTATGAGGTTAAAAACAGTGTAACTATACTTTAGATGGCTTTAATCAACATTTTATCATAAGGCATTCTTTAGGGACACCAGTATTTTAAAGTTATATTTTAAAATATCAGTCAAATTTGCTTTATGGGATTATGTGAAACATATAAGGAAAATAATCTTTAATTCACAACACCTCTCCTATACTTCAGCGCTGCCTCACAGTCAGCTCTTTGGGAGACAGAATTTATCGTTTATATCACGATATTTCCTACAGAAATAAGCAGAATAGCGAATAGTCCTACTCGATGTTTAATAAATGTTTGTTGAATTTACACAAATAATAAGTTATGACCCTATACAACTATGGAAGACCTTAATATTAATTAATTCATCCTCTAAATCATTTTTTTCACTTATTGTGTGGCAGGCACTGTGCTGGGCACGAGATGGTAATTCAAAGCCACGCCAGGTTTTTCCTCCTGTTGCATTTGTTCAGATTGAATATTCTTTGTGTTCGTCAAACCCAAAGAACCAGAGAAGTGGGCAGTAGCCATGATAAACTCACGGGAGGAAAGCCACTACTGGATTTTCCTAGCGGGAGAAGAGAATATACTTTTTGTAGGAACTGAGAACCACAGTAACCATGTCTCATTCCTCCTTGTATTTCCAGCTCCCGGAAGAGCACTTGGCACATGGCAGGTGCCCAGACAAAATGTGGTGTACCCTATAACAGCAGCAGCCAGTGTTTACTGGGTGCTTCCTCTGAGCTAGGCCAGCCCTGCTCTAAGCACTTCACGGGTATTATTTTATAGATTTTTACTAAGGGAAGAGTATGACCTCTGGAATCAGATTGCCTGGATTCAAATCTGGCCTCTGCCAGATTAGCTACATAATATTGGGAAAACTTACCTAACTTCTCTGTGTCTTAGTTTCCTCAACAATTAAAAGAGAATCATATTAGTACCTATCTTATTAGATGGCTGAGAGGAATAAATGAATTAGGATTTGTTAAGCCTTCAGAACAGTTCCTGGCACATGGTAAGTGCTATTTAAGTAGCAGCTGTTGTTACTCATTTGATCCTCATCACATTAAGAGGTAGGTACTGATGATCCCACCCCCATCCTGGAAATGGGGACCCTGAGCAACTTGCATACACAACTCCCCCAAGCTCATGCACCTAACATGTGGCTGAGCGCCTGTCTGCGGTCTCATCCTTGTTGCTATGAGCCATCTCCCACGGAGCCACAGACCCTCCCGTTTCATAGGCCATCTTCCCCTGCCCGTGGCACAGTGATGTCCTAGGGTTTGTGGTTTTTATAGCATCACACAGAAGAATACCAGTTTTAGCAGCTTGGAAAAAACACAGAAGAAAAAAGAAGGGAGTGAGAAGGAAGATTTCCCCCTCTTTGTATTTAAAGACTTCAGAGCTGCTTGGAAGACTGCAGCTCATTATTTTTCTTACCTTATTCAATTCTTTTTCATGATTTGGTTGATCTGAGGTCACTGAAAACAGCTCTTTCCTTTTCCTTTCTGGTTCTTTAATAGAAGGTGAATAAGATGATTCAAGTCTACAAATTCAAATGAGTAAACATTAAACTTAACTTGAGACATTGTTAGGATTATATTGTTAATTTAGACCATTGTAGATAGATTATTAGTTTGTTGGAAACATTTCTAGGTACAGAAATTGCAAGTTATAATACATTCCGATCTCATAATTATTTACATATTTAACTAAGTGCAAATGGTTTTAGCAAAACAAAACAAAACTGCTAGCAATTAATATGAAATTTCAATTACGCATTAAAAGTTGGCAGAATACTGGGTTTGCATATGAAGATACGATTTTTGGATAAGAAGAAAAGCTTGTCTCCTTTAATAAAATAGTTTGAGAACCAATTCAAAAAAGGAAATACACCTGAGTTTCCTCCACATCCTGGGAAGAAACTATGTCAGGAGGAGTCTGAGGGGAGAAACACTCCATAAATGATTGACTGACAGTCCACCCAGAGAGAGCTCCACTACATCTGTTCTTTGGCTGTTCAATTTATAAAATGGAATTGCAAACACATATGGATACTAGGGAGGGAGAGTGAGAACAGTATAAAAAGCACAATTTCCACAGGAAGCTTGTAGGAGTATAAGCTGGTAATGTTTACACCAGGGAAGTTGGTGAAATAAAAATCATTAAACCAGAAAAAATAAAGCTAACGAGGCGAGGAGCGCAGCGTGCGTTCGATTGCCTGACCAGTCCGGTAGAGTCCGGAGTCTTGAGGAATGTACCCACTGGTAGTAAGTACACTTTTAGATTTCCAAAGAAGTCCGTAAAAGCTTCCACGCGTCAAAAACTTAAATCACAGAAACAAACAAAATAGAATCTGAGTAAGTGGCAGAAAAGTAACTAATGAAGAGATTTAAAATAAAGGGATCTTTTAAAAGGTATAAATTAATAGTGACAACCTTGAGGTGCATGTGTCTAGACTGGGTTGTTTTTTATTTTTAAATTTATCTTTATTGCTGGAAGTATTACAGATGCCCCCCCCCCCCACTTTGATCTCCTCTACCCACTCCTGGCCCCACCCCGGGCCTTCCCCACACTACTGTCTGTATCCATGGGTTTTGCATATATTCATATACGTTCTTGGTTTATCTCTCTCCTCCATATGTTCAGTGTAGAAAACAGAGTATATAAGAATACATACTGCTATAATGTCCTCCAGAAAAAAAAAAGTTAGCATTTTTGTTACTATTGTCTTTATTTTTACTATGCATGTGTATAAATACATACACATTTCCCAGACAATTAGAATGTACTGTATACATTATTTTTCAGTCTTCTTTTGCTTTTCACTCAGTAATATATTGTGAGCATTTTACCCAGTATTCTACTAAGACATTATTTTAGGATCAACCTTAAAATGTTCTTATTTGTTATTATTTGGAAGAGGTGAAAGATGAAATTTCCTTTTTTTCAATTCTTCCTAAGCAGTTTCAGGAAGTGGAGTGCTAATTGAATGATAAAAATCTCATGATGACCTTGGAAATTAAATAAGTGAATAGAACAAATATCAAACTTCAGTCTGGACAAGTTCATAGAAGAGAACAATAGTCATGCTAATGTAAAATGGTAATATAAATATGTAAGGGAACTATCATGTCATGTAGGAAAGGAGTGTTGGAATTATTTTTAATAACTCTCAGAAAATAACAACCCAAGGTGCTTCTACAACTAAAAGAAAAGAAAAGAAAAAAATAATGAAACCTTAGCATTATTGAGAAAAGTTCTGATAAGAAAAACATTAAAATGCAACTTCTATAAAAATATTTTATGTTTACACTCAGTAGTCTGGGTTGCTTCACTTAATACAACTATAAAGAAGAAACAGAGTCCAAATAAAAGAAACCAAAACAATATAAAGGACAGAACCACATTCATATGAGAACCAACTAGAATTAGAAACTTTCAATGGGAAAGATGAAGGCTGAGAAGACTATGCCCAAAGTCTAAAATAAAATGGAAGTTGTGAAAAGTTAAACATCTGCTAATCAAAATTTCAGAATACTAGAACTGAGGTATACCCTCCAAATGAGAAAAATGTTGGAGACTAAAATATATACCAACTTAAATTGATGATGGAAACTAGGCATAACAAAAGAGTATTGTATTGGTCAAATATGTGAATAACTGCAAGAATTTAGATTAAATCATGTACTGAAGGAAAGTTGGCAATGTCTGCAATTCAGCATTGGCCTTGTAAGATAGCTCCAAAGAAAGTACCTACAGCCCTGGCCGGTTTGGCTCAGCGGTCAGAGCATCAGCCTGCGGTTCAGAGAGAACTGGGTTCAGTTTTTGCTAAGGGCGCGTATCTTGGTTGCGGTTTGTCCCTGGCCCTGGTTGGTCGTGTGGGTGGCAGCCACTCTATGTGTCCCTTTCACATTGCTGTTTCTCTCTCTCTCTTCCTCTCTCTCCCTCCCACTCTATCTGAACAAAAAATGAAAAAATGTCCTCGGGTGAGGATAAAAAAAAAAAATAAAAAAAGAAAGTACCTACAACATTCTTCACAAAAACGCAATGAGACATGGTTAAACGGTTTGCTCTTCTAGGAAATTTATGTTTTTAGGCATATACCTTCTTTGTGTGAAGACATTTCTCACCAACTCACTACAATGGAACAGTGCCTTGCACATAATGTAATTCCAGTAGATTTATTAATGATTGGTGATGATGATATATAGCTTGTATACTGAGCACTCAATAATACTGACTGTCTAATAGGCATTCTACCATGCTTGGTGAGACATACAATAGGTCATTTTTAAGAATCTTAATTTGCCATTTGTTGTAAAGGGTAGACCTCAAAAAAATGCTAGCAAGTACCACAACTTTGAAGAAATAATTATTACCTTTAAAACAATGTAATCATCTTTCAATAAAATATCCCTCACCATTTGGCTATTCAGTCTTTAAAATGTTATCATTGGTCTGGCATTGGCCTTCAGATTTGAGAAGGATTCAAATTCTAATGAGAATCAGACCATCAGTGAATAGTTGGGACAGTCAGACACAGTGCAAACATTGAATAATCCTCAGCAGTCCATTTCCTTTGTGGTCATGGAATATGCAATATCTGTCTGATTTTAAAAGAGGGAAAAAATATGTTCCTACAAAATCCTTAATGGAACTGACAAGGTGGTGAGTGTGAAGGCCAAAATAAATACAGGTTACAGGCAATCAAAATAAAAACATTTCAAAAATATGGAAAAAATATTATATTTATTTACAGTATTTAATTACATATAAATTAAATACAGTATTGTTTTACAGTATTGTTTTAACAATAACAATACAGTATTGTTTAAACAATGTTCTGAAAAATAGAAGTTATAAGAACATTTCTGACTCAATATAACACATAAGTATCCATAAGTCAGACCATGATATAATTTTCTAGGTAAGTAAAGATAATTAATTTCAAAGATAAAATTATCATTAATTTTATTTTTAATATCTAATATTATCTCATAATTAGCAAACAGCATGTTAATATAAAACAAAGGGACCTTTTTTTTTTTTTTATCCTCACCCGAGGACATTTTTGCAATTTTTGTACAGATAGAGTGGGAGGGAGAGAGAGAGAGAGAAACATCGATGTAAAAGGGACACATCGAGTGGTTGCCACCCGCACGACCAACCAGGGCCGGGGACAAACTGCAACCAAAGTACGTGCCCTTAGCGGGAACCGAACCCGGGTCTCTCCGGACCGCAGGCCAACGCTCTAACCGCTGAGCCAAACCGGCCAGGGCAAAATAAAGGGACTTTTAATTCTAGTTTCAAATATAAAACTCTAAGAAAGTCAAACATGTTTTGAGCAGTTCTCTCAAGCTGCTGAATATAAAGAATGTACCTTTTTTTATTTTCTTGGGCATTTTGGCACTCTCCTATTTTTAATAATTCTCTGTGCAACTGCAGTCGTTCCATTTCTATCATTCGCAAGAGATTGTCACGTGACTGCAACTCACTTTTCACCTCCGAGAGTCCTGCTTCCATGGCCTAAATAAAAACATCAAACAATTTCAATGCTCATATTTGATATCATGATGTATAATAATACATTAAAAAATGTTCAACATCTATGAACCAGCCTCATTTCAAATGAACTGATAGTCTTTTGCGGGCTCTGTCTCACAGAATTTCATTCCTTCATTTTTATTCAAGAAATATTTAATGAGTTCTTACTATATACTCAGCACTGAGGATACAGACACAGAATCTGTCCTCAGTGAGTTGACAGTCTAGTGATAATGACAAAGAACAATCAAATAACCACACAAATATGGTACACCATATGTAACTTTGAAAGAGGTAAATGTCAAAGTATCAATAAAATACCAATGCATACAATTTGGATGAATGTAAATAATTCCCAATTTAAACCTGACAGTAGCCAAGAAAAATCTAATTTTAAAGCTGGCCACCAAAGTAAATTATAAATCATGCTTCCACTATTGTCCAATAGTAGCCCTGCTTTAGCTAGTAACTAGAAACACCAGTAATCCTGGGCGTCTAGTGTTTTGTTTTGCTAGCAGGAGAGACTTAGGTAAGTTTAAAAGCTGGTAGGAGAGAGAAGAGGAAACGATAATAGTGTCAACTTCCTGAGAGGGTGGGTGGGATGGGTCCCAAAGCACAAGCTGAAATATTGCCTAAAGCAAAAGAGAGTCCCCCCTCTTTGCAAAGGAAAGGAGGAAGGAAGACGGAATCTAGACAACTTTGTGTATTTGGATATGGGGAGATGAGACAGTGGCTACCTATTGGCTTCTATTTTCTTTGTGAAGAAAAAGGGTAATGTCAGGTGTTGACGGTGAAAGGAGAGGTAGAGGTGGGGGCGTCGGGAGTAATTTTTGAGAGTGAGATAAGTTTGAAACTGCCTGTGTCGGGAATGGGAGAGTTTGCTGATTGGAGCAATACAGTAGGAGGCTTGGCAGTGCTGAGTTCTCACGTGAGGTTCGTGACCATGACCTGCTGAGTGACTTTCTCTGGCAGTACTTGGCTCTTCTCTGGGGAGAGGGCTGGCAGAGTGCTTCATGTCTTCAGGTTTCTTCCACTGAATTCGCCAGGGAAACTAATATTTATTAAGTGTGTCTGACCTTGTTCATCAAATCCATTGCCATTTTTATAGATGAGGAAAACTTGGTCCAAAGTCTCACAGCTCATTAAGTGGCAGACTTTGGAATAGAAATACAGATCTTTAGTCTACTGGTCCAGCTAGAACATTCAAGAAGCACAGATAATTTGTTTCACGCAAAGTGGAAGAGACCTGTAGCTTATGGGTAAGGACAGAGTGGGATGTGCTGAGGGCAGGAGGTCCCTCTGCTAATAAAGGCTATAGAAACCACTATAGACATTTTCGAAAAGTCAATTGTTCAATAATTCTGAATATATATTCGATAACAGATTTATTAAAGTCTAATCCACATACTATAAAATTCATTCATTTAAAGTATACAACTCAGTGAATTTTATTATATTAACAAATTTGTGCAAGCATCACTACTATCGAATTCCAGCACATTTTTATCACTCCCAAAATAAACCTAATATCCATTAACAATCACTCCCCATTTCCCCTCCCACAGCCCCTGGTAACCACTAAGGTATGTTCTATCTTTATGGAGTTGCTTATTGCAGACATTTTATACAAATTAAATCACACACTATGTGACCTTTTGTGACTGGCTTCTTTCACTTAGCATAATGTTTCTAAGGTCTGTCCATGTTGCAGCATGCATCAGAACTTCATTCCTTTTTATTGATAAATAATATTGAATTGTATGGATATATGACATTTTATTTATTCAGCAGATGATGGACATTTGGGTGTTTCTTCTTTTTAGCTATTATGAATAATAGTGCTTTGAAAATACATGTACAAACTTATATATGTAAATATATGTTTTCTTATTCGTGAATTCATATCCAAAAATTCACAAAGCCTAGAAATATAATGGTGTAGACAGTAAAGAACATATGAGTTCCAGATAAACATTTTTACCAAAATATACATTATTTCCCAGGAGACCTAGAGACCTGGGTTCAGTGAAGGACCTAGTTGCAATATTTTAGGCTCAGAGGTTCCTGGCTGACATTGAAATAAGTATAAGAGTATATTCAAATAGGCAACTTAATAGACTTGTTTGAATCAAGATTTGTTTGGATGAAGTGCCTGTTTCAAACAGTGGGACTTTTTAAGATAAGGTTAAAATTTTAAAATAAAAGAGATGTGAAACAATAGATTAGCAAGTAGTAACACAAATTAATCTGATGTGAATGTCATCCATTACTTTGACCAATTGAAGAAGACAACTATTTGGGCTCCTTGTTTTGCAGATGTGCAACTGGGAGCAATCTAAGATGAAGCTGCACGGAGAAAGGTGGGCCTGCCCTCACTTGGGGAAGTAAGGCACAAAAGGCTCTAACTCCAGGCCAATGAAATGTGTGTCACCATGGGCTAGGGGGTCACTGAAGTTCTGTAACACGTAATAATAATGGAGTCGGTTTGTTCACTGTTCCTGAAAATAATGCCTGTAATAGTAACAGTTAGAAATATTAAGGGAGGAAACAGCTTATTTGTGATCTAGCTATACAAGTAGGAGGATTTATGTTAAAATCGAAACTCTTCATAATACAAATCAATAGTAGTGATTTGCTACATTTTCTTATATAAATAAATATGAAAAGTTTTAATTATAATTGACAGCAGTATATAAATTGACTATAAAAGCTTTGTTGCTATTGATAAAGTGAGAGTTGTTTTTTCACTTATGCAATATCCCTTTGAATTCAGTGTTAACAATATTGAGTTGACCTAAGATTTAGTGACTATATTTTTATAACTTAGATGTAATTTTAAAACTGGCATGCTTTTGCATGAAAGTTAAATCAATTATTTTCAATGTGGATGCAAATATTCAGGAAAATGATTCTTTGGTATTTGTTTCAGCTATTGGGACACTTTCAAGTGTGTTTGGAACAATTGGGGTATGTAAATCTACTTTTTAACTATAAATTTTATGAAATGTAAGTACCAATGAGGTATTTCAGATGAATACTTAGCATCTAAATTGAGATATTTCATAAGTATAAAATACACACCAGCTTTTGAAGACTTAGTATGAAGAGAAATGTAAAATACCTCATCAATAATTTTTACATTGATCACATGTTGAAATGATAATACTTTAGTTATAAGTTGTATCAAATGAAATATATTACTATTATATATTAATTTTGCCCATTTCTTTTGGTGTATCTACTAGAAAAAATTAAATTATATTTGTGGTTTGCATTATATTTCTACTAGACAGTGTTGCTCTAGTACTTAACGACACATTGATAAGCAAACAAAAAAGGGTCAAGGTTTTTTGGGCATAGATATTTTAAAAAGATTCAGAACAATTTACTTGTCATTCATCTCCAGTGGGAAACAGTGCACATTTTATAAGTGTGGATGAGGCGCAGCACAGGGATAAATGTGTGCAGTGGAATTCGTATGTGTACTGACACAGTTCAAAGTTGTGGAAGGACAGGTGAGAAGATGGGATCCACGTGAAAATTCAGATGCACATGGCAAGTTGTTGTAAATGAAAGAGGATTTTACATACAATAAGTGACAATAATGCAAATGGAAATGGTTGTCTTTTTAAATTCACGTGCAAGATGTGAAACACTATCATCTGACAGTTTTGCAAAAAGAAAAGAGAAACTTCTTTCTAACTACATGCCCCGGTTACAGTAATTCTTTACCTCTAATTATCCCCATTTTGTAAAAGACCTGTTTTGTAAAGTTTATGGCCCATCTGTTTAGTTAGAAATTTGCCTAATGGTTTGAGAGAGCTGTGATTTTAAGCCTTCAAATCAGCTACCAAATAGTAAGTAATTGATATCTTATTACTTAATATTTATTCTAAAGCAAAAGAATGAAACATAAGTAAAATTTGGAAATAAAATAAAGAACTGTCCAAAGGAAAGCATTATTTTCAGTATTTTTTCTAAATGGATCAAAAATAGTGTTTCCTGGAGTAAAGATCTTATCTTGAACTTTTTGAACCAAATTACCACTCAAAAATCTTTTCATTAGAATTAAATTGTGTACGTGTGTAATATCTCTGGAATAACTTAGTTTACTTATTTTTAAATATGTTTTTGTTGATATATATATATATATATTTATTTTAGAGAGACAGATGAAAACATGGATGTGAGAGAGAAATATCAATCGGTTGTCTCCTGCACACCACCTACTGGTGATCCAGCTCAAAATCTGGGCACGTACCATGACCCAGAAATCAAACTGGGACCTCTAAGTCTATGAAACGATGCTCAATCCACTGAGCCACACTGGCCAGGCAATTTAGTTTATTTTTGAACACATGCAATTCTTTTGTAAAATATAAAATTAAAATTCTTAGTTTAAATTTAATAATGTTCCCAGATCCAAGGATAACTAAATTATTTTTTTTAATGAACAAATGTTTGTAAAAATAACTTTGGTGACTTTCTCATAGAAATTGGTAGATAATAAGTCAATAACTAACAGTCACGTTAAAAAATATCATTGTCCTGGCTGGTGTGACTCAGTTGGTTGGGGATTGTCCTGTGCACCGAAAGGTTGCCGGTTCCATCCCTGATCAGGACACATGCTAGGGTTTCAGGCTCAATTCTCAGTGGGGGTGTGCAGGAGGCAGCCTATTGATGTGCTGCTCTTCCATTGATGTTTCTCTCTATATATAAAAAAAAAATCTTTAAAAAATTTATTATTGGGGGGTTCCAAAATGGCGGCGTAGTGAACGGAAGCTACACAGACTGTCTCCCAGAATCAAACTGGAATTACAGCTATAACACAGACAAATCAACGGGAAAAAGCAACAGAAAAGCAGCTTGCAAGGACCATATAACCAGGGACACTGACTCGACCCTGGTAGGCTTGCAAAGGTGGGAGATGGGGGCTGGGAGCCCACAGACAGCAGCGGCTTCAGCAGGAAGCAGCACCCTCGGTTACACTCCCAAGCTGCTCCACAGCACAGAGCCGGGACAGAGGCTAAAACAGCCACAGCCACTCATCTTGGACTCCAGCAGAGGGAGGACAGACTGGACTGGAACTGAGTGGGGACACTCGGGATTTGGAGGGCACTCAGGCTTTGGATGAGTTGCTACCACATAGGACGATGGCCATCTTGCTCCTTCCCAGGGCTCAGGAGAGAGGCAGCAGCCCCTCCCTCAGATATCTAATGCCACCCTGTGGATCATTAAAGTGCTAGTTGAGGCTCATTAACAACCAGCATGTGCCCCACCCTGGGGAAATCCCCTTATGCTGAGCACCTAAGGGAGTTTTTCAATCAACTGACAACCCAAAACTCTTCAGGTAACCTCAACTGCTAGCCTCCAGGCAAAAAGCTAGAGGATAACAGTACCATTCCGGGGCTAGCAACTTTAACCAGGAAAGTAAGACTTGACAGTGGTGTTCAACGTGGGTCCTCCCTCGCTCATCTAAACCCAGGAGAGGGAGCCACAAACAGCAGAACAACAACACCCACAGGGAAAACTTGACAGGCTCCAAAGACCACTGTGATAGCCAAAATGGTGAAACACAGAAACAGAAGCCAAATGAAAGAGCAAGAGACCTCCACTGAAGATAAGATCAATGTGGAGCAGTTAGGCATGTTAACAGAGCTTGAATTCAGAGCCATGATCTTGAGGAAGCTGAACAGCATGACTAAGGACACAGAGACGCTGAAAATAAGCCAATTGGAAATTAAAAACCACCAAGAAGAGATAAAAAATTACATATCAGAAATGAAAAACACATTGGAAGGTCTAAATAGCAGAGTAGGGGAAGCTGAGGACCGGATCAGTGAATTAGAAGACAGGGTAGAAAAAAATCAACCAGTCAGAAAAACAAAAGGAAAAATGATTAAAAAACAGGAAGACAGCTTAAGAGAACTGTGGGACAACTGGAAACGTAATAATATTCGCATCATAGGAGTCCCCAAAGAAGAAGAAAATGAGCAAGGGTTAGAGAATATATTCAAAGAAATAGTGATAGAAAACTTCCCTATTTTGGTGAAGGAAGAAGGCATTCAAGTTCAAGAAGCACAGAGAGTCCCAAGTAAGAAGAACCCAAAGAGGTCCACACCAAGGCACATAGTAATTAAAATGCCACAAATTCAAGACAAAGAGAGAATCCTAAAAGCAGCAAGAGATAAGCAACAGGTTATCTACAAAGGAACCCCCATAAGGCTCTCAGCTGACTTCTCACAAGAAACACTACAGGACAGAAGGGAATGGCATGAAGTAATCAAGATCATGAAAAACACGGATCTGAATCCAAGACTACTCTACCCAGCAAGGCCACCATTCAAAATAGAAGGTCAAATAAAGAGCTTCCCAAACAAAAAAAGACTAAGGGAATAGATTAGCACCAAACCAGCACTGCAAGAAATGTTAAAAGGACTGCTGTAATTAGTAGAAGAAATAGGAAGAAAAATATAACGACACTAAACAAAAATGGCAATAAACAAGTACATATCAATAATAACTTTAAATATAAAGGGATTGAATGCTCTGATAAAAAGGCACAGAGTAGCTGATTGGATAAGAAAGCATGACTCATCTACATGTTGTTTACAAGAGACCCACCTCACAACAAAAGACTCACATAGGTTGAAAGTGAAGGGATGGAAAAAAATCTACCAAGCAAATGGAAAGCAACAAAAAGCTGGGGTATCAATACTCATATCTGATAAAATAGATTTCAAAATGAAGGCCATAACTAGAGACAAAGAAGGCCACTACATAATATTGAAAGGATCTACCCAACAGGAAGATATAACCTTGATAAACATATATGCACCCAATATAGGAGGAGCAAACTATATTAAAAATCTCCTGGAGGACTTCCAAGGAGAAATCGACAGCAATACAATCATAGCAGGGGACTTCAACACCCCCTTGACAGCACTGGATAGATCCCCTAGACAAAAAATTAGCAAGGAAACAGAGACTCTAAATGAAGCACTAGACCAAATGGATTTAATAGATATCTACAGAGAATTACACCCAAAAACTACAGAATTCACATTCTTCTCAAGTGCACATGGGACATTCTCAAAGATAGACAACATGTAGGACACAAACTAAATCTCTACAAGATTGAAATTATATCAGGCATCTTCTCAGATCACAATGGCATGAAACTAGAAATCAATTGCAACAAGAACATGCAAAGACATTTGAACAAATGGACGCTAAATAGCATGTTATTAAATAATGAATGGGTTACTGAGGAAATCAAGGAAGAAATTAAAAACTTCCTGGAAACCAATGAAAATGAAGACACAACAACACAAAAACTATGAGATGCAGCGAAAGCAGTTCTGAGAGGGAAGTTCATAGCACTACAGGCCTACCTCAAGAGACAAGAAAAACTTCTAATAGACGATCTGACGTCACAACTTAAAGAATTAGAAAGCAAACAAAAAGAAAACCCCAGAGCAAGTAGAAGGAAGGAAATAGTAAAGATCAGAGCAGAAATAAACGACATAGAGACCAAAATAACAATTCAAAGGATCAATGACGCAAAGAGCTGGTTCTTTGAAATGATAATCAAGATTGATGGACCCTTAGCTAGACTCACCAAGAAACAAAGAGAGAGAACCCAAATACACAAAATCAGAAATGAAAGAGGACAAGTAACAACTGACACCACAGAAATACAAAAGATGGTTAACAGCTACTATGAACAACTATATGGAAACAAATTTGAAAATCTAAGTGAAATGGAGAAATTTCTAGAAAAACACAGTCTCCCAATACTGGATCGAGAAAAGATAGAAAACTTGAACAGACCAATAACAACAGAAGAAATTGAAGATGTAGTCAAGACTCTCCCAGCAAATAAAAGCCCATGCCCAGATGGCTTCATGGGGGAGTTTTACTAAACATTCAAAAAGGAACTAACACCCATTCTCCTCAAACTATTTCAAAAAATTCAAGAAGAAGGAAGACTTTCAAACTCGTTCTATGAGGCCACCATAATTCTAATTCCAAAACCAGAAAAAGACCCAACATAGAAAGAAAACTACAGGCCAATATCTCTGATGAACATAGATGCCATAATCCTGAACAAAATACTAGCAAATGGGATCCAGCAATACATCAAAAAAATTATTCACCATGACCAAGTGGGATTCATTCCAGGGATGCAAGGCTGGTACAATATTCGCAAATCAATAAACATGATACACCACATAAACAAAATGAAGAATAAAAACCACATGATCATATCAATAGATGCTGAAAAAGCATTCGACAAAATCAAGCATCCATTTCTGATAAAAACGCTCAGCAATGTAGGAATAGAGGGATCATATCTCGACATAATAAAGGCCATATATGAAAGACCTACAGCCAACATCATACTCAATGGACAGAAACTAAAAACATTTCCATTAAGAACAGGAACAAAACAGGGATGTCCACTTTCGCCACTCTTATTTAACATGGTACTGGAAGTCTTAGCCACAGCAATCAGACAGGAAGAAAAAATGAAAGGGATCCAAATTGGAAAGGAGGAAGTGAAACTGTCATTACTTGCAGATGACATGATATACAAAAAACCCTAAAGACTCCATCAAAAATCTACTAGACTTAATAAATGAATTTGGCAAAGTAGCAGGATACAAAATTAACGTCAAGAAATCGACGGCATTCTTATACACCAATGATGAACTCACAGAAGAGAAACTGAAAAAAAATCCCATTTACCATCGCGCCAAAAAAATTACGATACCTAGGAATAAACTTAACCAAAGAAGTAAAGAACCTATTTGCAGAAAACTACAGGTCATTGAAAAAAGAAATAGAGGAAGATATAAAAAAGTGGAAGCACATACCCTGTTCATGAATTGGAAGAATTAACATCATTAAAATGTCCATACTACCCAAAGCAATCTATAGATTCAATGCAATTCCCATCAAAACACCAACGACATATTTCATAGAACTAGAACCAATACTTCAAAAGTTCATATGGAACCAAAAAAGACCCCGAATAGCCACAGCAATCTTGAAAAAAAAGAACAAAGTAGGTGGGATCACAATACCAGATAGCAGGTTATACCACAAAGCGACTGTAACCAAAACAGCCTGATACTGGAACAAGAACAGGCATATAGACCAGTGGAACAGAACCGAAAACCCAGAAATGGACCCAAGGAAATATGCTCAATTAATATTTGACAAAGGTGGCAAGAGCATACAGTGGAGTAAAGATAGCCTCTTTAATAAATGGTGTTGGGAAAATTGGACAGCTACATGCAAAAAAATGAAACTAGACCATCAACTTACACCATACACAAGAATAAACTCAAAATGGATAAAAGACTTAAATGTGACCCATGAATCCATAAAAATTCTAGAAGAAAATGTAGGCAACAAAATTTCGGACATCATACACAGCATAATTTTCACTGATACATCACCTAAGGCAACAGAAACAAAGGAGAAAATGAACACATGGAACTACATTAAACTAAAAAGCTTCTGCACAGCAAAAGATACAATCATCAAAATGGAAAGGCAACCCACTGTATGGGAGAACATCATTGCCAATGATGTATCAGATAAGGGGTTAATTTCCGATATATATAGAGTGCTCATACAACTCCACAAAAGGAAGACAAAGAACCCAATTAAAAAATGGGCAGAGGAGCTGAATAGACACCTCTCCAAACAGGACATACAAATGGCCAAAAGACATATGAAGAAATGCTCAACATCACTAATCATCAGAGAGATGCAAATTAAAACAACAATGAGGTATCACCTCATACCTGTCAGAATGGCCGCCATCAACAAATCATCAAACAACAAGTGTTGGCGAGGGTGTGAAAGGGGACTCTTATACACTGCTGGTGGGAATGCAGACTGGTGCAGCCGCTATGGAAAACAACATGGTGCTAGCTCAAAAAATTAAAAATTGAACTTCCATTTGACCCAGTGATCCCACTGCTGGGAATATACCCTAAGAAGCATGAAACACCAGTCAGGAAGAATATATGTACCCCCATGTTCATAGCAGCACTATTTACAATAGCTAAGATCTGGAAACGGCCCAAGTGTCCACCAGTAGACGAATGGATAAAAAAGCTGTGGTACATATACAGAATGGAGTACTATGCAGCTGTAAGAAAGAAAGATCTCTTATCCTTTGAGACAACATGGAGGGACCTGGAAAGTATTATCCTAAGTGAAAGAAGCCAAGCAGAAAAAGACAAATACCACATGATCTCACTTATATACGGAATATAATGAACATAACAGTCTGAGGAATACAGTAGACCCAGAAACATGGAAGTAGGGTACAGACTGACATCCCTCAGAAGAGGGGGTGGGGTGGGGTGGTGGGAAGAGATAAACCACAGAACTTATATGCATGTATACATGACCAATGGACATGGACAACTAAGCTGGGGACGGGGAGGAGGTGGGGTGGGGTGGGGGGGGCCAATGGGGTAAAAAGGTAAAATATCTGTAACAAAAAAATAAATAAAAATTTCATAAAAAAAAAAAAAAAGAATTACTGGTGAAGAATATGAGAAAACTAACATTTCAAAACTTAAAGCAGTGTCTGAACCCAGCAATATTTACATTTTGGTCCAGATAAGTCTTTGTTATGGGGAGTGTCTTGTGCATTGTAGGATGTTTAGAAACGTCCCTGGCTTCTACCCACTAGATGTGATTAATACCCTTTTCTCCTGTAGTGACAACAAAAAATGTATCCAGGTATTGCCAAGTGTAACACCAGGGGCAAAATCACCCCATTAGAGAATGACTGATTTCAAGGAAAATTATAACAATTAGACAATTAGTACTGTTATTTTATAACCTTTAGTATAAATATCAATAAAACTATATTTCACAATTATATTGACTTCTATGAATAGCTGGGTTTTTATTTTGTCAGTATATATTCAGGAACATTTACTAAATTATTAAGTACATTAACATAGGTGTCCGTAAGGGAAAATCAAAGTGGGTAACATGGACCCAGATAACCCACAGAGCTTTCGGGAATATGTGTAAGGCCCTGGAAGTTTGTATAAATCTTAGGTTGAGGGGTGAGTCACATCCTGTTGATCTTGGCTCAGGAAGGTAAGTCAATTAAATGACATTGCTAAAGGACAGAATGGCTTTGCCCTCCAGCGTTTGGCTTCCTGCTCCATGTTCAGATTTTCAGGTTGCACACTCCCTCTCTTCTTGTCAATAGGAGTGTGTCAGTGTGATAAGTGTGAGAAGCACAGGTTTAACTATAATCTGAACTGGGAATTTTAACTTATTAATCTTTCTCAATGTACACTCTTCCTCTATTTGTAACATTATTTCTTTTAACAATGTAACAAGATTCTCCGAATTACTTCCTGGAGAAGTGGAAATGATCCAGTTGAGAGGTAGACAGGTGGGGCTGCTCAAGGAAAGCAGTACCGAGTGGAAGTCAGTCATGCTCCCCAGAAAGGGCAACAAGAGGCCCTTTCTAGAATCTGGGGTAAGAGCAAGCGATTTCTTTTTGTTGTTGTTGTTGTTTTTAATCCTCACTGGAGGACACCCTTGCATTTATCTTGAGATAGAGCAGGAGGGAGAGAGCGAGGAAGAGAGAGAGAAACATTGATGTGAGAGAGACATATCGAGTATTCGCCACCCACACAACCCCAACCGTGGCCAGGGACAAACTGCAACCGAGGTACGTGCCTTAGTGGGAACCAAACCCGGACCTCTCTGGTCCGTGGGCCAATGCTCTAACCACTTACAAAATGCAGCCAGGGTGCAAGCGATTTCTATTCTACAAGGGAGCCAAGGCCTGAAGGCTGAACCTCAGCCTATGACAACTAATGTTCTTGGATACTGTAATAGGTCCAAACAGAAGCTTCTGGGGATGTCTAAGAGGAACTGATGTTAGTGAAGAAGCTGAACCTCACTGAAGGGTGGAACTAGACTTATGAAACATGTTTTAGGCAAACTAAAGAGCTTTAGGGACCAGAGCCCAAAAAGACTTCAAGAAGAGACAAAGAGAACTCCTCTGTTTGTGCGGAATAATCTGAAGCCTAGGGGAGAATACTTAGGAAGCACCCAGAAAAATAATCTCTTTATTTATTTATTGTGGTCCTAGTGCAGACTCCAAGAATATAAAGACAGCTGCATAAAGTAAATTTAAGTTGTCTTTAAATCAGGGTCAGAGGCATGGCCAGTTGTCCCATACCCAGGGAGATGAAGGGGAAGCAGCCTGGGAGGAACAGAATCCCATCAGAACACCAGCTGTCATGAAAACCCAGCCTCCTCAGAACTGGGTAGGATGACTGGCGAGCTAAACACTGGAAACCACCTAGACAACTTCTAGAGCGGGGGTAAAGGCTAATCTCATTTCTACTTTCGTGAGGCCAAAGAAAACATCACCAAAGCCTTTTTTATGTCTGGAAAATGTATGGCTTCCTCGGTGGTTAGTATTTGTGTTTTAACTTTGTTTGTTTGTTTACATCTGTATTCTAATTTGTATTAGAAAGACAAACCCCTACCAAACAAAGGTAGAGTTTGGGATGGGAGAGATGTACTTCTCTTAGAAATGCCACAGATTACGAGAAGATGGGAGCCTTGTGTTTTGTCCCCTTGCAAACTTGGGGAAAGGGGAACTCAGAATAGTAGATGCCAGCAGAGAATGAAGTTAAAAGACTAGGAACATGGAAAATGGCGGCGGAGTGAATGGAAGCTACACAGACCATCTCCCAGGACCAAACTGGAATTACAACGAAAATAAAGAAAAATCGTCAGGAAAAGGCAACTGAAAAGCAGCTTGCAGGACCACATAACCAGGGACACTGACTCAGTCCTGGTAGGCTTATGAAGACACGAGAGGGGGCTGGGAGCTCACGGTCCACAGCAGCCTGGGCTGGAACCTGTGACCACCTGGGCTGGGCCCTGCGGCCTCTGCTGGGACATGTGGGCTCACCTGGGACCTGCAACCTCAGCTGGGAGCTGTGCCCTCGACTGGGTGCTATGCCCTCGGCTGGGAGATGCCACAGCCTGGCCGGGAGCAACGACCTTACCTGGGAGAGGTACCCTTAGCTGGGACCATGCCCTCGGGTTAAAGTCCCAAGTGGCTCCACAGCGCAGAGCCAGGACAGAGGCTAAATTAGCAGCAGCCACTCACCTTGGGCTATGGCAGAGTGAGGGAAGACTGGACTAAAACTGTGTGGGGACACTTGGGATTTGGAGGACACTCAGAACTTTTGCTGAGTTGCAGCCACGCAGAACTGTGGTCATCTTATTCCTTCCCAGGGCCCTGGGGAGAGGCAGCGGCCCCTCCCCCTCAGAGATTCAACCCCACCCAGCTGCCAATGAAATGCTAATTGAGGTCCATTATCAAACAGCATCTGCCCCACCCTCGGAAAATCCTCTTACACTGAGCACCTGAGGGAGTTTTTCATTCAACTCAGAAACCAAGGTCCTTCAGGTGACCACTCCTAATAGCCTCCAGGCAAAAAAGCTAGAGGATAACTACCATTCCCTGGGCTAGCAACTCTAACCAGGAAAATTAAGACTTGACAAAGGTGATTAAAGTGGGTCCTCCCTCACTCATCCAAACCCAGGAGAGGGAGCCACAAACAGCAGAACACCAACACCCACAGGGAAAAGTTGACAGGCTCCAAAGCCCACTGTGATTGCCAAAATGGTGAAAAACAGAAACAAAAGCCAAATGAAAGAACAAGAGACCTCTACCGAAGAGGAGATAAATGAGGTGCAGTTAAGCAAGTTAACAGAACTAGAATTTGGAGCCATGATTTCTTGAGGAAGCTCAACAGCATGTGTAAGGACATGAGCACCATGAGTAAAGACATAGAAATATTGAAAATCAACCAGTTGGAAATTAAAAACCAGCAAGAAGAAATGAAGAATGACACGTCAGAAATAAAGAACATATTGGAAAGTCTTAATAGCGGAGTAGAGGAAGCTGAGTACTGGATCAGTGAATTAGAAGATAGGGTAGAAAAAATCAACAAATCAGAAAACCAAAAGGCAAAAACAATTAAAAAGCAAGAAGACAGCTTAAGAGAACTGTCGGACAACTTGAAATGTAATAACGTTCGCATCATAGGAGTCCCCGAAGAAGAAGAAAATAAACAAGGATTAGAGAATATATTCAAAGAAATAGTGACAGAAAACTTCCCTAACTTGGTAAAGGAAGAAGGCATTCAAGTACAAGAAGCACAGAGAGCCCCAAGTAAGAAGAAGCCAAACAGGCCCACACCAAGACACATAGTAATCAAAGTGCCAAAAATTCAAGACAAAGAGAGATTCCTAAAGACAGCAAGAGAGAAGCAACAGGTTACCTACAAAGGAAACCCCATATGGCTCTTAACTGACTTCTCAACAGAAACACCACAGGCCAGAAGGGAATGGCATGAGGTAATCAAGGTCATGGAAAAGAAGGATCTGAATCCAAGACTACTCTCCCCAGCAAGGCTATCATTCAAAATAGAAGGTCAAATAAAGAGCTCAGAAAAAAAAAAAAAAGACTAAGGGAATACATTAGCATCAAACCAGCACTGCAAGAAATGTTAAAAGGACCGCTGTAATTAGCAGTAGAAATAGGAAGAAAAATATAACAACACTAAACAAAAATGGCAATAAATAAATACATATCAATAATCACCTTAGCCCTGGCCGGTTTGGCTCAGCGGTTAGAGCGTCAGCTTGCGGTCCTGAGAGACCCGGGTTTGGTTCCCGCTAAGGGCATGTACCTCGGTTGCAGTTTGTCCCCGGCCCTGGTCGGTTGTGCAGGTGGCAGCCACTCGATGTGTCCCTTTCACATCGATGTTTCTCTCTCTCTCTCTGTTCCTCCCTCTCCCCCCCCCCACTCTACCTAAACAAAAAATGGAAAAATGTCCTCGGGTGAGGATAAAAAATAAAAAAATAAAAAAAAATAATAATCACCTTAAATGTAAATGGATTGAATGCTCCCATAAAAAGACACAGAGTAGCTGATTGGATAAGAAAGCATTATTCATCTACAGGTTGTTTACAAGAGACCCACCTCACAACAAAAGACTCACATAGGTTGAAAGTGAAGGGATGGAAAAAAAATCTACCAAGCAAATGGAAAGCAAAAAAAAGCTGGGGTAGAAATACTCATATATGATAAAATAGATTTCAAAATGAAGGCCATAACTAGAGACAAAGAAGGCCACTACATAATATGGAGAGTATCTATCCAACAAGAAGATATAACTTTGATAAACATATATGTACCCAATATAGGAGCAGCAAACTATATTAAAAATCTTCTGGAGGACTTCCAAGGAGAAATTTACAGCAATACAATCATAGCAGGGGACTTCAACATCCCCTTGATAGCACTGGATATATCCCCTAGACAAAAAATTAGCAAGGAAACAGAGACTCTAAATGAAGCACTAGACCAAATAGATTTAATAGATATCTACAGAGAATTACACCCAAAAACTACAGAATTCACATTCTTCTCCAGTGCACCTGGGACATTCTCAAAGACAGACCACATGTCAGGACACAAACTAAGTCTCTACAAGTTTAAGAAGACTGAAATCATATCAAGCATCTTCTCAGATCACAATGGCATGAAACTAGAAATCAATTGCAACAAGAACATGCAAAGACATTTGAACAAATGGACGCTAAATAGCATGTTATTAAACAATGAATGGGTTACTGAGGAAATCAAGGGAGAAATTAAAAACTTCCTGGAAACCAATGAAAATGAAGACACAACAACACAAAATCTATGGGATGCAGCGAAAGCAGTTCTGAGAGGGAAGTTCGTAGCACTACAGGCCTACCTCAAAAAACAAGAAAAATCTCTAATAGACTATTTAACCTCACAACTTAAAGAACTAGAGAACAAACAAAAAGAAAACCCCAGAGCAAGTAGAAGGAAGGAAATTGTAAAGATCACAGCAGAAATAAACGACATAGAGACCAAAAAAACAATTCAAAGGATCAATGAAACAAAGAGCTGTTTTTTCAAGAAGATAAAGAAGATTGATGGACCCTTAACTAGACTCACCAAGAAACAAAGAGAACCCAAATACACAAAATCAGAAATGAAAGAGGAGAAGTAACAACTGTCAGCACAGAAATACAAAAGATCGTTAATAACTACTATGAACAATTATATGGCAACAAATTCGACAATCTAATCGAAATGGACAAATTTCTCGAAATTCGTAGTCTCCCAAAACTGGACCAGAAAGAGATAGAAAACCTGAACAGACCAATAACAACGAAGGAAATTGAAGAGGTAATCAATACTCTCCCAGCAAACAAAAGCCCAGGCCCAGATGGTTTCACCGGGGAGTTTTACCGAACATTCAAAGAAGGACTAACACCCATTCTCTTCGAACTATTTCAAAAAATTCAAGAAGGAAGACTTCCAAACTCATTTCATGAGGCCAGAATAATTCTAATTCCAAAACCAGTAAAAGACACAACAAAGAAAGAAAACTACAGGCCAGTATCTCTGATGAACATAGATGCCAAAATCCTGAACAAAATACTAGCAAATTGGATCCAGCAATACACTAAAAAAATTATTCACCATAACCAAGTGGGATTCATTCCAGGGATGCAAGGCTGATACAATATTTGCAAATCAATAAATGTGATACACCACATAAATAAAATGAAGAATAAAAACCACATGACCATATCAATAGATGCCAAAAAAGCCTTCAACAAAATCCAGCATCCATTTCTGATAAAAACGCTCAGCAATGTGGGAATAGAGTGATCACATCTTGACATATTAAAGGCCATATATGAAAGACCTACAGCCAACATCATACTTAATGGGCAAAAACTAAAAGCATTTCCCTTAAGAACAGGAACAAGGGAACGATGCCCACTTTCGCCACTCCTATTTAACATAGTACTGGAAGTCTTAGCCACAGCATACAGACAGGAAGAAAAACTAAAACGGATCCAAATTGGAAAGGAGGAAGTGAAACTGTCATTATTCGCAGATGACATGATACTATATGTAGAAAACCCCAAAGACTCCATCAAAAATTTACTAGACTTAATACATGAATTTGGAAAAGTAGCAGGATACAAAATTAACGTCAAGAAATCGATGGCATTCTTATACACCAATGATGAACTCACAGAAAGAGAGACTAAGAAATCAATCCCATTTACCATTGCAGCAAAAATTAAGATACCTAGGAGTAAACTTAACCAAAGAAATAAAGGACCTATTTGCAGAAAACTATAGGTCATTGAAAAAAGAAATAGAGGAAGATATAAAAAAGTGGAAGCACATACATTGTTCATGGATTGGGAGAATTAACATCATTAAAATGTCCATACTACCCAAAGTAATCTATAAATTCAATGCAATCCCTATCAAAATACCAACAACATACTTCACAGAATTAGAATACATACTTCAAAAGTTCATATGGAACCAAAAAAGGCCTCGAATAGCCACAGCAATCTTAAAAAAGAACAACGTTGGAGGGATCACATTACCAGATTTCGGGTTGTACTACAAAGCTACTGTAATCAAAACAGCCTGGTACTGGCACAAGAACAGGCATATAGACCAGTGGAACAGAACAGAAAACCCAGAAATGAACTCAAAGCAGTATGCTCAATTAATATTTGACAAAGGTGGCAAGAGCATACAGTGGAGTAAAGACAGCCTCTTTAATAAATGGTGTTGGGAAAACTGAACAGCTACGTGCAAAAAAATGAAACTAGACCATCAACTTACACCCTACAGAAGAATAAACTCAAAATGGATAAAAGACTTAAACGTGACTGCTGAATCCATAAAAATCCTAGAAGAAACTGTAGGCAACAAAATTTCAGACATCGTACGCAGCAGAATTTTCACTGATACATTACCTTAGGCAACAGAAACAAAGGAGAAAATGAACACATGGGACTACATCAAACTCAAAAGCTTCTGCACAGCAAAAGATACAATCATCAAAATGGAAAGGCAACCCATTGTATGGGAGAGCATAACTTCCAATGATATATTAGATAAGGGGTTAATTTCCAATATATAGAGAGTGCTCATACAACTCAACAAAAGGAAGACAACAAACCCAATTAAAAAACGGGCAGAGGAACTAAATAGACACCTCTCCAAACGGGACATACAAATGGCTAAGAGACATATGAAGAAATGCTCAACATCACTAATCATCAGAGAGATGCAAATTAAAACAACAATGAGGTGTCACCTCACACCTGTCAGAATGGCTCCCATCAACAAATCATCAAACTACAAGTGTTGTTGAGGTTGTGGAGAAAAGGGGACTCTTGTACACTGCTGGTGAGAATGCAGACTGGTGCAGCCACTATGGAAAACACTATGGTGTTACCTCAAAAAATTAAAAATTGAACTTCCATTGGACCCAGTGATCCCACTTCTAGGAATATACCCTCAGAATCCTGAAACACCAATCAGAAAGAATATATGTACCCACATGTTTGTAGCAGCACTATTTACAATAGCTAAGATCTGGAAACAGCCCAAGTGTCCATCAGTAGAAGAATGGATAAAAAAGCAGTGGTACATATACACAATGGAGTACTATGCAGCTGTAAGAAAGAAAGATCTCTTATCCTTTGAGACTACATGGAAAGTATTATCCTAAGTAAAACAAGCCAAACAGAGAAAGACAGGTATTGTATGATCTCACTTATTTGTGGAATATAATGAACATAACAGTCTGAGGAATGAGGTAGTCCCAGAGACCGGGAAGTGGGGTATAGACTGACAATCCCCAGAAGAGAGGGTGGTGGGGGAGAGATAAACCACAGAACTTATATGCATGTATGCATGAACAATGGATATGGAGAACAAAGCTGGGGACAGGCAGTGAGGGAGGGGGCGGGGGGAATTAGTGGGGGAAAAAGGAGAAACATCTGTAACAAAAATATATAAATTAATTAATTAAAAAAAAAAGACTAATCCTACTTATAATCCCATATATAATGTAGCCGATGGCCGAATGAGGAGTTGGCCCAAGACTGATAAGTGACCCTGGGAGTTTAAATGGCAGAAGGTCCTGAGGAGGAGTATCTTAGAGAAGTAAGGAGAAGTCTGCTCAGAAGTGTATCTCAGCATGGGGCGGGAATCAAGTGGGACAAGAAAATGGGCCCGTTGAGGAAAGAGGCAGAAGGTTTAGAGGTGGGAGATAAGACCGAGACTGGGAGATAGAAACACAGAATGTCTCAAGTAACTAGGACATCCACAACTAGGAAATACATATTTAGTAAAGAAACTGGGAATGACCAATTTTGATGAATGCTGTATAACTTTAGTGGCTGCAAGAAGTAGAAAGACAATAAAAGAAAAGATATTTTTAAGTTAAGAAAATTAATGTTTGGAAAAACCATCCATCACATCTGCCAATGTGGAAGTTACCAAAAAAAAAGAAAGAAACAAAAACTCCAGGCTATTGTTTGATAAGTGATTATGGTAAGGTTAACAGTGATAAATCACAGGGAAGAACCCCCATGCTTTTCAGTGAAATTGTTAGAGTGTTGAACCCTCAATGAGTTCCTGGATTGCCAACCCAGGATTATTGCAAGTCAGAGAGACACAGGGTCAAAGAATGAATAGTAAGAACAGAGGGTGGTGTGTGGTTAAAGGGCCATGGTTTTTAGGTTGAAAGGTCTGTAAGAGACCTCTATTATACTGCACTGATAATACATTATTATTATGCCACTGCAGAAACCGAGTACATGCTAATGTGCTAAAGTACCTATGGGACTGATGAATTTACTCATCAACTGAGAATTAGTTACTAAAAGGAAATATGAGCTGAATTTACACATGCAATACAAAATTCGCTTTCTAATCCATACACCTATTGAGTTATCATTCATACAAATCATGGGCAAGATCAGTTGAAAATAAATGTATATTCACCTGGCATTGTCTTTGGTACATTTTCAGTTCCTGTAAGAGCTTCTGATTTTCATCTTGTAACTTATTCCGGCTTAATGCTATTTCACTCACAGCTGATTTCAATTTTTCAATAATGAATTCATCTCTTTCACACGTTTCACAACTAGAGTCTGGTTCACATATCAACCGAGGGATTTCAGAGCTGCTGTCTTCTTCTGAGCACTGTTTTTTACCATTTAATTGAGTTTGGTAACTTTGTGCCTGTTTCTGAGAAATATGAAAATTGTATCAATTAAATCGAGAATGTCATATTTAAGCTTACTTAAAGAATGATAGAACCCTGGCTGGTGTGGCTTTGCTGGAGTGTCGTTCAGTATACAAAAGGTTCGGGTTTGATTCTCTGTCAGGGCACACACGTAGGCTGCCGCTTTGATCCAGGGTGGGGCACTTATGGAAGGCAACCAATCGATGTTCTCTCACATAGATGTGCTCTCTCTCTCTACCCCTCTCTCTAAAATCAGTAAGCATATCCTCAGTTGAGGATTTAAAAAAGAGAGAAAAGAATTAGGAAAAAAAAATCTTTAAATACATTATTGGCTAATTAAATTTTACCCTCTGTAATTCAGTCGTGTGCTTATTCTAAAACCTCAATTTTAGATGGCATAAAGAGAAAGTATACTTATATAATCTTGGAGCAAAGATGTAGAGCAGGGCAGGGCTCTTTGGGTAGGGAATTCTTATTCACAAGAAAGAAAATCTTGATTATATAAAAAGAGGAAAATTATAGATTCAAATACTTGAGTTGAAAATGTCTCTATGACCAAAAATAAACAAAATTACATAAAACAATTGGATTGTGGGAAAAGGCTGTCAACACATAAAACAAGGGTTAATATTTCCTGATGTACAAAAACTTCTACATATCAATAAGACAATGACAACACAAAAGAAAAATGGGTAGTTTATGAACAGGCAATTCATAGAAGAGGAAATTAAAAAAGGCTAAGAAGCATACAGAAAGATGCTCAGTCTTATAAGCAGAGAAATGCAAAGTAAATCAAGCCAATTTTACTATTAGTCCATCAAGTTGTTAAAAATCAAAAGACTGGTAATCCATGCTGGCAAGGGTATGGTCACTCTCACCACCCATTCATGAATTGTAAAGTACTATAACCTTTTCAAATGTATCTGCTAGTATTTATTAAAACTTCTTTGTTTCTTTTTTCTTTTTTTAAAATTTTTATTTTCTTTTTAATTTTATTTTTGTTACAGATGTTTCTCCTTTTTTACCCCATTGACACCCTTATTAAAACTTTGAATGGACAGATCCTACAGCTCAACAATTATTTGTAGAATTTTTATCTAACAAAAGAATAGCATTAGTATTTAAAGATACATATACAATACTTATTACAATATTGTAATAGCATAAGAATGGAAACAACCTGAATGTACATGAATAAGGAAATTACTGAAAAAATTACAGTATATCTATTATATACTATGATATATATGGTATAGCTACTATATTCTGTAAACTACTGTACAGAAGTAAGTAGAATTTTACATAGTCACTCAAAATAATATCCATGGCTTATTATTAAATAAAAAACAATTTTTTTACAAGAAAAAAATACAACTTCCACACAAATACCTATTTTTACATGTTCATACAAACAAAAGAAAAAGTAATAAAGATAAGCACCTGTTAAGAGTGTTTATATTAAATGGATAAAAATAGAGTAGGGGATGAAGCTTTTAATTTTATATTCCATTATTTTGTATTGTTGAATTCTAGGAACATGTATGACATATAATTCAAGTAACTTAAAGAAACAAAGAAAAATAAGTATAGCAACCAAACAATAGTTTCTTGCTGGCTTTAATAAAAATTTGAAATACCTTAGCCCAGCATTAAAGGCTTATTACAATCTGTTTACAACTCACGAGGCTTACCTCCCACTAACCTTCCCCACCTCCCACATGGCCTCCCAGCCAACTGACCCATTTCCATCCCCAGAATTTGCCTTTGTCTCTCGTCTCAGTGACTCTGCCCCTGTTATTTCCACCACCTAGAATACATTCTTTCTTGTCTCAAAACATATCCATTCTTCAAGGTCCAGGCCAAGTCCAACCTCTGCTGGAGGATGTTTCCTGGCTGAGTCTAATTTTTCCTCTTACTCTGACTTCTAAAAGAATATGGATCCTTTCCATTCAATTGTCTTTATACCTGTAAATCAGGACATGAATTATCTCTGTGTCTAGACTGTAAAGTTCTTAAGGGAAGGGACCAAGCAACCCCATACTTTCTGAGTGACTTGCCCATGGGCATGCAGAAACATTTGCTATTAACAACAGCACCGTCCTTTGAGGCATGTAGACTGAACTCGCCATTATAGGTATTTCATGCACTTATGACTTTAACCAGTGTTGGACCTACTCTGTTTATTTCCTATTAGATGGCATTTCTATTTGTAAAAAGATTACAAACTGAATGGCAAAGATAGTAATCGTTAATCTCTAATTTCTTCTAATTTAGAGGATAGTACTAGATAATGTACCTGAAATTGATTACACTTCTCAGACAATATTTTTTGTTGAGCATCTAAAGAAACCAGATGAGTCTGGTACAGTATCTCTTGCTTGTCCCATTCTCTTGACTTTGCTCTAAATTCCTTTAAAAAAAAAAAAAAGTGGAGGGACAAACATAAGTTGGAGGAAATTATTCATTTTAAAGCACAATGAACAGGGCTTCTTTCATTGGTACATCTTTGAGAAAAAAATAAGTGCACTTTTTCCCCTTAGGAAAAAATTAAAATGTATCAAATCACTCATCTTGGATTTATTGCTAGATATATCTTAATTTTTACTAGGAAAACATGGAATTATTAACGTAACCCTTGTATAAAAATTAAGCATTTTATTTGTTAAAAATGAAAAAAAATCAATTACTAATAAGGAAGTTTCAAGCAATGTTTTGCATCCACTATTTCCTTTCTAATTCCTGAGCTAACACCAGAGTGTTTTCCCTTCTTTAATTTTCTATACTCAGTCACCAAACCTGTTATTTTTTATTTTTTATGGGATGGGCTTGGGCTGATTTAGTAGCTGTTCCTGTGACTTTCAAAGCTACCATCCAAGGAGAAGCCAAGATCAACTCATTCTTGGGAACAGAATCTCAGGCCTCATTTAGGCAGCACCAACTGGGCTAGCCTAGGGGAAGAGGGGGTGGAACTAGCTTGATAAGCATGCTCAGTTCTTGAGTTTTTGTTTAAGTAGTGTATTCAGGGAACATGTTATCTGTTCATAACTTAATGCGAGGAAAGGATATAGCTTTGGGAATGCCAAAGAAAACTTGACTGCTCCTCAGTTTTGCCTAGGGTTGGCCATTGTACCTTATCTTCCTGTCCAGGCTGTAAGCAACCTAAGGGTAAGGACTATGCAGTTCATTACTTTTGTATCTCTCACAGTGCCTGACAAATTGCCAGACACCACTTATATTCCGTGAATGTAGAGACAAAAGCATGGTATTAATACTTCCTAGAACTTAAACATTTTTCACGAGATTTTGCAAAGAAACAAAATGGTTGAAAACAAATTCTACAGCTACTAAGTCTTGGAACATATATTATTGCATATAGATACATAGCATTAATGTATTGATGTTTCTATCATCAATTCAGTAATTTTTATTAAGTACATAGTGTCCACCAGGTGTGGTAGAGAGAAGAGAATTTGGAAATGTTTTGTGATAAAAAATGTTTTTAAAGAAATCAAGGAATACAAGAAAGTAGGGAAATGTACATGTAAATAAATGCTTTTACAGAACAAGTGCAATATCAGGGTCACATAAAAGCCATGCAGAGGATGCCATGACTATTTCAGCCATCTCCAATAATATGTCAAATTGGAATCATTCATTTGGCCAGAGTGATTGGCGTTGTTTTGGAAGATGGCTAAAATGGTTGGATTGGTCGTGCTGGGAAATAAACATACTTATTTATAGAACGAATGCTACATCTTGCTTAAAATGAAAAAAAAAAAAAAGATAGAACTTCATATTTCCGTAGAAATCCTATTTTAAAGGATATTTGGGGAAATTTTTATTTTATAAATCCCCAAGTTCCAAAACAATCAGTGAAGAAAGGTTATAAAGTAGGAGGCTTTTATAGTAACTAAAGGTGACCTGAAATTGAGTGGTGGTAATAAGGTTGGAGAAGTATGCATAAGCCCCCTTTTAAAATATAGAATAATACTTATGATAAATAGATTACGGTTGATCCTTGAACAATGTGGATTTGAACTGCATGGGTCCACTTACACATGGATTTTCCCCCCCAATAAATACTATAAATGTATTTTCTCTTCCATATGGTTTTCTTAATAACATTTTCTTTTCTCTAGCTTGTATTGTAAGAATACAGTATATAATACATATAACATACACAATATATGTTAATCAACTCTTTTGTTATCAATAAGGTTTCCAGTTAACAGTAGGCTATAAGTTATGTTTTGGGGAGAGTAAAAAGCAATACATGCATTTCTGGATGCATGGGGTGAGGGTCCGCACTCCCAAGCCCCTTATTGTTCAAGGGCCAACTGTATTTTAAGATAAACAGAGCCAGTTTATTTACGGTTACACAGACAATAGGGTGGTGAAGGTGGGGAGCTGGAGCAGGGAGGAAGGAGGAGGGAGTCAATGGGGGAAAAAAAAAAGGGATATCTGTGATACTTTCAGCAATAAGGATAAATTAAAAGTAAAAACAAAACAAAACAAAAAAACAAACCCAAAATAAAGTTATAGACTTTGATTCTGATGTTCAACAATTTAAAATTAGGTACATGAAAACATTGTCTTTAGTAATAGTGACAAATTTATGAAACTTCATTCTAGTAGAAAATAGGTAACATCTCAAATCAATACAATGCGCAAAGTCAATGTTTATATTTAATCTAGAAAGGAGTCTTTGGAGTCAGTCAAATGTGGGCAAGGTTGACTTGGACAGATCATATCTTTCAGATAATACTAATATTTAGCATTACCCACCCAACAACCTCAATCTTGAAAATAAATACTTCCCATCGTAGTTTAGGAGGAGGCAGGAACATTGACCTTAATCATTTACAAATTCTACAACAGGCAGAAATGAGGCCAAGCAAGGCTAGAAGTGTGTGCCACAGACATATCAGCAGGTGCTTATAATAGTCTTACAGCTGTACTGGTTTCAAGATTAGCAAAAGAGCACAAAACATCCAGTACTTATGGGGCCCTGAAGAGACCTGGAGAGCTTTATAAGGACTTTTGTAGAGATTGGAGGTGTCAGCACAAGTTCCAGAGGGTCTGTAGAGTTGCCTAAACCTTCAGAGTAAGTTCTCCATGGCTGGAAAGCCTTTTCTGGGTCTTTGAAGTTGAGAGAGGGTCAACGTTATTAAAATTAGAGTTTCTGGTGGAAGCAACATTATTTTATTTATATATTATTTAACATATTTATATACATATATATTTTTAATTCCTCTACTAAATATTGAGAAATGGAACAAATATTTATTTAGTAATTACTGCATGTCAGGGACTCTACAAAACTCCACCTATAAGATAGTTTTAATTTTTAAAAACAATAAGTTTTTATTGATTTTTTAGAGAGAGAAGAAGGGAGAGAAAGATAGAAACATTGATATGAGAGAGAAACATTGATCGGCTGCCTCCTACACGCCCCCCTCTGGGGATCAAACCCTCAACCTGGGCATGTGCCCTGACTGTGAATTGAATTGGACCTCTTAGTCCATGGGATGACACTCAATGCACTGAGCCACCCCGGCTGGGCAGTTTTAACTTTTTATTATGAAAATTTTCATACTTACAGAAAAGTAGAGAATATAACAAACTTCCACGTACCGTTCACCAGTTTAACTACCATTGACTTAATCCATTTTTTATTTCACCTCTCTCTTCACCCCCCCCCTTTTTTTTAATCCTCACCCGAGGACATTTTTCCATTTTTTGTTCAGATAGAGTGGGAGGGAGGGAGAGGAAGAAAGAGAGAGAGAAATATCGACCTGAAAGGGACACATCGACTGGTTGCCACCTGCACAACCAACCAGGGCCGGGGACAAACTGCAACCGAGGTACATGCCCTTAGTGGGAACCAAACCCGGGTCTCTCTGGACCGCAGGCTGACGCTCTAACTGCTGAGCCAAACCGGCCAGGGCTCTCTTTCATGCCTTTTTATTGGGAGTATTTAAGGCAACATTCAGACCTCATGTATTTTCACCCCTAAATCTTTCAGTGTGCATCTAAATTAATATCTATATATTTATACATATTTTTCTTTCGTAACCACAATTGTCACCTATAAGATACTTTCAGCCTAATTTATTGATGAAAAAATGGAATCCCTGTGAGTTAACATCTTGCCCAAAGGTCACAGGGCAAATAAATGAGTCAGTGAGCACCTGCTGTAAGTCGTAACTGTGCTGTCCTCCCCAGTGCCCAGTCACTAGAGCGGCATGTCAGTGTCTGTCCCAAAGGAGAAGGGCTTAGATGCAGGCTGAAACTGGAACAGTCCACCTCTTACATATTAATTTTTCAGATGGCTCTAAGTAAAAACAGGTATGTGAAGTGTTTCCATAATTATACAGATCAAACTATGTCCGCATAGTGTGCTTAACATTTTTGTTCAAATACATACACGTCATCATATTTTGTGACTAATTTCCACTATAGTTTGATGATATATTTTATGTACATAGTTCCCTAAATGTAAAATATATACACACAGAGTACTTAATATTAATTTAAAGCTTTTCTTTGTCTGAACAATTTATACGAATGTGGTTCTCCAACTAAACCCTGTGAAAGTCAGTCAAACGGATAATAAGGGACTTGACTTCTGCATGCTCAGTAACAGCGCAGGAGTATATGCAGCCCATCTCTAGCCATCTTCCATTAGGCCGGTATATTTCTACAGCCAGTGTGGTTACATCGCTGCAGGAGCCCAGGGCATATACACGCTGCCTTTTCCAGAGGGTCAACTTCACTTAGCGGTAGTAATATTGTATTAAAAAGTGTATATTCATTATTCTATAGACTATAAAATTTGCAGAAATTTAAAAACTCAAACCCCAAACTTCCAACAGAGTTATTGCAACAGGCTGGTGTTAGGGCTGTAATCCCAGATTTTTTATTTCTGCTCTTAAATATATTTAGGAGGAAAAGTTTGAGTAGGATCGGTAATGGAAGAGTAAGATGATAAAATATAAAACCAGGCAATGAAAATTAGATGGGAGGAGGGAGATAAGAGGCACTGGACGAAAGGGGAAACCTGGGCTGGAATATGAGGAAGAGGAAGGGCCAGATGGGAGCGTCCTGAGAGGTTCCTACCTGGGTGATGGCAGCATAGAGAACAGCAGCAACAAAGTAGAGGAAGCCGAAACCACTGTCTGGGGGTTGGTGGGAACTGGGGTTTGGGCTTGAGAACAATGCAAGAAATGGAGTGAGATAACATGATAAAGGTCAACTGGAGGTTAATTAGAAAATAACTGAGCAGCAGTGGGAACTCATCGAGTGTTAGAGAAGAGGAAATCATAGTAGCATCTCTGTCCGCTGTCACGTGACCTGAAGGAGGACTGCTGAGGAGCACTGGGAAGAAAAAGAGCTGGTTTGTTTTTTCCGAGGTTGGAAAGGTAAGGGGATAAGAACACGTGCGTCTGTGACACAGTAAACCTTTTTAGGGAGTGGTACTACTTCTTTAAAGAATAACCCCTGCCACTTCAAGCTCTGTTCTGAAAACCGTTCTGAGGCTCTACTGGGATTTAGGTACCTAATAGTTAAGTAGGCATTAAAGATTTATTAAATATTCGCTCTAACAGACTCCGGGGATGTCCTTCAATTTCACTCAGCATCTGCAGTTTCTTTGAACTTTTTTTCTCTCTCTCCAAAAATGCTGATATGTGTAAAAGATGCATAACTCAAAGTGATGTTTTAATTCCCTAAGTGCCTGAAGGGAAGGTGCACTATGAAAATTTATTCAATGAGAAGTTATCTGTAAAGGTGTTCATTACCACAGCTGCACTTGCCATTGTGTACACAAGCGACAAATCGCCCCCCACCACAACCACAAAAACCAGTCTTTAACACACATGAAGAAAGTAAAATACAGCTCACCTCTAATTTCTGGTTCAAATTACTCAGTTCGAAGGGTGTTTCTTCTTTGGGGTGTGGTAACTCTTTTCCTCGAAATTTATTTTGTTTCGTCTGGTGTAATCTCAGTTTTTCAAAGCTATTAGTTAGTTTGGAAAACTGTAAATAATAGAGAATGCTAACATTTTACTATTATTGGTGATTTTGAACTTGATTTCACTATAGTTCTTTTCTTGTGTATGCCTTTGAAAATTTAAGTCATGATTAGAAAATGCGGTAAAGCTTAAATGTTCCAATTAGTGAATATAGAACCAGTTATTAAAACTAAATTGTTGAAGCAGAACACAATCCAGCTTCCATGTAAATTGGGGACAGCACAGTTAAACAATGACTCACTTGATAAATGTTGTGTCCAGTTTGTTTTAACCACATGTAGCAAAGCTCGTAATTAAAAAACAAAAAACAAAAAACAAGTTTTCCCCTTACTTTTATTTAGTGCCCTCTTGTGTTGGCAATTTTCATTTTAGTATCTCAGTCTATAAAATAACCAGCTTATATTTTATTCAAGAAAACTAAATACTTAATTCAAAAGAGAGAAACAACCCATAAATGACTTACTTATGTGGATATAAGCTTAAGTAAATTTAAATATCAAAATTGATATATTTCTCTTACCAATAATTCTCTTTATAATTTAGATCATATTATTTTTTCTTTCTTTTTCTACTGTTTGATAATACAGTAAAAGCAGCATGGTCGCCCTGGCCGGTTTGGCTCAGCGGTTAGAGCGTCGACCTGCGGTCCTGAGAGACCCGGGTTCGGTTCCCGCTAAGGGCGCGTACCTCGGTTGCAGTTTGTCCCCGGCCCTGGTCGGTCGTGCGGGTGGCAGCCACTCGATGTGTCTCTTTCACGTCGATGTTTCTCTCTCTCTCTCTCTTTGTTCCTCTCTCTCCCTCCCACTCTACCTGAACAAAAAAAAAAAAAAAAAAAAAAAAAAAAAAAGCAGCATGGTCTATCAATTGCAAGAAGCAGAGGCTTATACCTGCCCAGAAAATTGATGTCAGTACAATATGTGTGTATAGTTCCATGCCATTTTTTATCACGTGTAGATCTGTGTGACCACAACCACAATCAAGATACAGAACCACTACCATCACTACCAAGATCTCCCTGGTTCCCTTGTAGTGACCTCGTTCCCCTTATCCTCCCACCCTTAACCCCGGGCAACTACTAATTTGTTTTGCATCTCTCTATTTTGTCATTTTGAGAATGTTATAAAATAGAATCAAACAGTATATGACCTTTTGAGACTGGCTGTGTTGACTCAGCATAATGCCCATGAGATGCATGTGTGTACCAGTAGTTCATTTCTTTTTATTGCTCAGTATAATTCCATGGTATGGATGTAACCACAGTTTGTTTAATCAGTGACACATTAAGACATTTTGATTACGTCCAGTTTTTGGCTATTACAAATAAAGCTATGGACAACTGTCTCTACTTTATCAAATATTAAGCAGTTACTTCCTCTTTCTTCTTTTCTCATATAATTAAAAAAATTGAGATATAATTCACCTTTAATAAGCCCTTGGTAACTACTAAAATTCACTTTGTGTCTCTATAGACTTGCCTATTCTGATCATATCATATTAATGGAATCATTCAATGTGTGGTCTTTTGGGTCTGGCTTCTTTCTCTTAGCATAATGCTTTTAAGGTTAATCCATGTTATAACATGGAGCAATATATACTGCATTCCTGTTTATGGCTGAATCATATTCCACTGCATTGACATACCAGTTTGTGTTCATCCATCCATCAATTTGTGGACATTTGTGCTTTTGGTGCCAGATGTAACATACTATTGCCTAATGCAAAGTTAGAAATATTTACTCCTAATGTTTTCTTCTAGAATTTTTACAGATTTAGTTTTACAGTTAGGTCTTTGATCCATTTTAAGTTAATTTTTGTCTTTGGGTTAAGAAGGGTCTAACTTAATTCTTTTGTATGTGGACATTCGGTTGTCCCTTTGCTGTTTGTTAAAAAGACAATAGTCTTTTTCCACTAAATTATTTTGCACCACTTTTGCTTTCTTTTGGTTAATATTTGCCTGGTATATTTGTCTACCTTTTTACTTCCAACATACACATATCAGTTATATTTAAAGTGAGTTTCTGGAATAGAGCACATAGTTGTGCCATATTTTTTAAATTTACTCTGTCATTCTCCATCTTGTAATTGGTATACTTAGATCACTTCCGTTTAATGTAATTATTGATGTTAGGGCCTGACTTGTTTTATTTTGTTTGTTCTCCAGTTTTACTTTCTTGTTGTAGTTTTCCTGTCTTCCTCTGGGTTATTTGTACTTTTTTTTACAATTCCATTTTAATTTACCTATTGTGTTTTGAATATATCTTTTTGTATAGCTTTTTAAGTTGTTGCTCTAGGTATCACATTATATATACATTGTTAGCACAAATATGTACTGGTGTTGCGATTTTACCAGTTCAAATGAAGTATAGAAATCTTATTTCTCTTTATGTCCCTTTACCCTGACCCATTTATAACATTATCATCTTAACTATTTCCTCAACATACATTTAGAACCACATTAAACATTTTAAAAATTTGTATCAGCTGTCAAAGAATTTCAAAAACTCAAGAGAAGGAAACTCTATTGCATTTAACCATGTTTTTACTCTTTTCAGTGTTTTTTCTTCCTTCCTGATGTTTCAAGATTCTTTCTTTATCATTGCCTTTCTGCTAACAGAACTTCCGTTAGCCATCCTTTTAGTGCAGGTCTATTGGTGACAAATTCTCCTAGTTTTCCTTCATTAGAGAATGTCTCAATTTCCCCTTCATTTTGAGACATAGAATTCCTGGACATAGAACTCTGGGTGGACACTTCTGTTCTTTCAGTAACTGAAACATGTTCCATGGGCTCCATGGGTTTGGATGAAAAATCTGTTACCTGAATTTTGTTTTTCCCCTATAGGTCCGATGTTATTTCTCTCTTGCTGCTTCCAATATTTAGTTTTCAGAACTTTGACTACAGTGAGTTGTTTTTTGGTGTAGGTTTCTTTGGGTTTAACATGTTTGAGTTTCAATAAGCTTCTTGAATCTGTAAGTTTACATCTTTTGCCAAGTTTTGAAACTTTACAGCCATTACTTCATGGAATACTTTTTCATTCCCACCCTTTTCTCTCCCCTCCTTCTGGGACTCTGATGACACAAATCTTCAGTCTTTTCTTATAGTATTTATGTGTCCTTGAGGTTAATTTTCTGTTAGTCTATTTTCTCTCTGTTGTTCAGATTTGGTAATTTCTATTTTTCTATTTTCAAGTTCATTGATTTTTTTTTCTGTTTTCTGTATTTTCTGTCTTCTGTATTCTGCTTTTAAGTACATCCATTGAATTTTTTTTTAGTTTGGTTATTGTATTTTTCAGTTATAAAGTTTCTAACTAGTTGTTCCTTATAATTTCTTTGCTAAAACTTTCTAAGTTTTCATTTGTTTCGAGTATGTTTGTAAATTGCTCATTGAAGCATTTTTATACCAGATGCTCTGAAACCCTTGTCAGGTAATTCTAACATCTGTGTTAACTCGAATTTGGCATCACTTGATTATCTTTTCTCATTTAAGTTGAGATCTTTCTGGTTCTTGGTATAATGAGTGTTGTTGTTTTTTTGTTTTTGTTTTTAAATTGAAACCTACACATTTTGGGTATTATGTTATGACACTCTGGATTTTATTTATAATGTACTTTAGCAGTTCTCTTCTGATAACAGTCCAGCGGGGAAAACTGAAGGCTACCTCATCACTTCCAGTTGGCGGTGGAAGGCTAGGGTTTGGCCTTGGTTGGCAACCTGGGAAAGGTATTCCTTCCTACTGTGGAGTGGAAGTGGGACTTCAGGCTCCCCACTAGTCTTTCACTGACGCCACCTCGACTGGAGGGGCACAGGTGCCTTGTTACTGCTTCTCACACAGCCTTTAGAGAGACTGTGGTGAGGGTAGGTAACCTTGTTACCACAGTGGGGTGGTGAACATCCTGATTCCTCAGTAGGCTTCCCCATACCGTCCCAGAGAGGAAGAGGAGGCATGCCTCATCGCCAGCAGATGGACATAGAAGTCTAGGCTCTCCACACCGTCTCCACTGATACCACGGGTTGGAGAGGGCTTTGTTTCTGCCCAGCGGCAATGAAATTCCTGGCTCTTCACTGTTTTCTCTGATACCTCCCAGGTGGGGGCGAGGCAGGGCTGGGCTGCATTGTTATACCCTGGTGAGGATGGAAACCTCGGCTGTCTACTAGGTTTCTGCTGGTGGGGTGGGGTGGGGATAGAGTCTTTCTCTGCAGTGTTTGGCTGGAGTGATCATGTTTAATCTTGCTAGGCTTTTTGTTGGTCTTTTGGCTGAAGAGAGAGACTTTCTTTGGGATTCTTTTGTTTGTTGTCATTGGAGTGTCTGGGTTGCTGACTTCTCTGTTACTCACTCTGGGTCATAAGAGGCGAATAGAAACCCCAGGGAACTCACTATCATGTCATTCCTTGGGTCCCATGGTCCTAATTGGTCTGTCTCTTTTCTCCACTTCTGAGTCTTCTTACACTCTTTTATAAATAATGTCCAGGGTGTCTAGTTGTATTTAGTAGGAGGAATAGGGAAAATTAAATCTACTCCATCTTTTCAGAAGTGGAAATATCATATATATATATATATATATATATATATATATATATATATATATAACAATTTTATTATGGTTAGAAAAAAAAGAAAATACCCCTATTATAAAAAAAAAAGCAATTTCTACAAGAAAGCTTTGACAGAGTTGAGTTATTCAAGGCAGAGTGCGGTAAAGTGTATCCCTGGGATATGTTAGAAAAATGAAATTGTAAATAAACCAGGAATTTCAAAGAAGGAAGCTGCAGAATAAGCTAGCAGCAACAAAAGCACGTTGGCCACACAGAGCATTTTCTGGTTAGAAAAATGACATACTACTAGTTACGATGCAAACGGGGTCAGTACACAGCACTTTTTTCTTTGACTTTTTACTTCCTTCCCTCTTTCCTTCTCTTCTGCACCCCGCAATTCTCCTCTTTCCTTTCTTGTAGCCAGAAAAGAAAAGAAAAGCAGAAAAGGGCAGAGGAAGTAGATAGCTGTTCTCTCAATAATAATGTAGTGTTTCCAAAGTGTCTTCTATGAAACACCTGTTTACAGTGTTTACCTTGTAATACTGTACTACAGCATTAGTAGGTTTGAGTTTAAAAAATAAAAAGGGTTCCGCGGTCAGATATGTTTGGAAAATGATGGATTAAAAGGCTAAGTGCGTGTGTTTAAAGCAGGACTTCTCACAGCCTCTAAGGTACTAAAATGCACTGTGAATATCCAGGAGCAGAGGGGGAAACACTTCCTAAGTTCAGTTCAGCCAAACCTCGGTTCTCGAGCATCGCCCATCTCGAACAATTTGGTTCTTGACAAAGTTGTTCATGGAAAAAAATGTCTTGGTTGTTGAACAAAACTTGGGTTCTCGACCAGAGAACCCTTTTATGCTGATGCCTGTAGGATCAGTCACGTGTCTCTCAGGCGACAAACAAAGGAGAGAATGCGCAAGTATGAGTCAGTGTGCCCTAAGCCTGGGGATGTTAGCATCTCAGGATATGGTGCTGTGAATATTTCCATGTTTTTTTGTTTGTTTGTTTGCTTTTGTTGCTGCTTATTATTATTAAATACGTACAGTAAGTTACCGTGGGTCCTGAGAAGGTTAGGGATAGCAGCAAAGTGAAAAGGGAAGTTGTAAGAACAATGATAGAGCTTACAAGAAGTAACTGCAAAGTACGATAGAGACGTTCCTGTGTCTGATCTGGCTACCCAGTAGGCATGGCGAACTGGGCGAAGTGGGCGGTTAGCACAATTTAAAACATAAAGAGGCCAGCAAGAATGCTGATGTTGCCCTGGCCGGTTTGGCTCAGCGGTTAGAGCGTCGACCTGCGGTCCAGAGAGACCTGGGTTCGGTTCCCGCTGAGGGTGCGCACGTACCTCGGTTGCGGTTTGTCCCTGACCCTGGTTGGGTCGTGCAGTTGGCAACCACTCAATGTGTCCCTTTCATGTCGATGTTTCTCTCTCTGTCTCCCTCCCACTCTATCTGAACAAAATATGAAAAAAATGTCCTCGGGTGAGGATTAAAAAAAAAAAAAAGAATGCTGATGTTGCTAAGGGTGTGAAAATGCTCATGAGACAACACTAACAGGCAACTGAGAACTGGGCATCTAGAACAGATTAATTCACTAGAACAGATTAATTCAGTTTACATTATATCTAATGGGAACAAATCGTTCAGTTTCTTAACAGCTGCTTCTTGAACAGCCTTCTGGAATGAATAAGTTCGAGAACTGAAGTTCCACTGTGTTAGCATTTCACAGGACAAATTTCTGTGAAATTGCCATGAAGATAGATATTCGTTGGTTAGCCAGCAGCCACACAAAACATCAAATGTCTAGGATTTATATATTAAATGATTGCTCAACACCTGTAAACAAGGCACAACACTTTTTAACAATGGGCATTAAAAAAAAGCCAGAAATTAAAGATTTGGTAAACATGACTGAACTAATTAAATATAATTTAGAGAACATACTTAACTTGGGTCTAAATTTCTACTTATTTTCAAACTTATTCCAGATCACAATCTTTTTGTTTATACTGAAGAATTATAGTGATTTAATATTTATGTTGCAATTTTAGGGTTTCCTCTTTATAGAAAATGCAAGGTGGATTGATGCAAGTGTTAAATGCTTTGAGTCTCAGCAAGGGAAAACCATATAGTACAGTTCATAATTCAGGCTACCACCTAGTGGCAGCTGTTTGAATTGCAGGCAAAGTGTCTATGGCTTGTAAGATCATAACTATAATGTGACATCAAATGTTTCAAATTCCAATATTAATGGCTGGTAACCTCCTTAAAAAGGTACTTAAGAAGAAGCATTAACTACTTTGGGCTCTGTTAACTATATTACCATTTAAAAAAATCTTTTTACTTCAATAAAAGTTGGTTGTAAAGTATAATTTCACGATCAAACTGTATTTTCCACTGATACATGTACTAAATGAAGCAAGAATATATCATCTACTGGACCTGAGCTGCTCAGATGATTATTGCCTTATGTGTTGTCTGTATGATGGAGGGAAGACATTTTGCTTTCCAGTACAGTGGGGAGACAGGAATAATAAGAAAGAAATCAGCATCCCTCTCATCACATATGCAGAGCCCTATCATTTCTGAAACAGTCAACCAGTAACAAAGTAATGAAACCCAGTTTTGTTCTTTCAGTTATCTATTTCATAATAGCAACTGTGCACCTTTTAAATTGCCACAGAAAAAAAGAACTTCCCTACTAGGGAGTAATGACTCCAAAATACTAATTTTGTGTTTGCTGGTGGTGTTGTTCACATAGCTGTTCATTATATAATTAATCAGCAAGTCACTTGATAAACAGAAAGCTATTAGTCTGCAGTGTGCTAACAGTTAAAGAGATACACAGCTGACAATCAATAAAAGACCAAATCAATACATATAAAACAAGGAAAGACAGGGCCAAACATATAGCCTGTAGTTAAAATATAAGAACTCTTGCTTATATTAAAAACAATGCATTTTAACAAAATTAACACAATTTTATAGGTCAAAATATATATCAAAATGTATGATATTAAATAAATCAGTCTCCTTACTTGAGCTTTTAGGGTCTGTAGTTGTCCTTCATAATTCTGAGTCATTGCTAAATTACATTTTTCCAGACTGTCCAACTTTTGTCTAAGTAATCCCACCTGCATTAAGAATAAAATTTAATTTTGATTTTGCTAAATTTTGCCTGACACAGTAAAAAATATGAAAGAGAGAGGTACAATGAAAATAAAACTGCTGTACCAACCAGGAATAAATATTTGTACTGCAGTGCTTAAAATAGCTATTACTAATTACATTCACAAAAACCAAACTCTGTTGGCACTACTCCACAGCACACACATCAGCAAAGCACGTATGGATGTTTGACAAAAGATCGTTATCACCATCACACTTCCTGTTAAGGTCTGGAGTTTACGTTGCATTATCTGCCTGGCAGGCTTATGTTACTGTTACTCGGGCAGCACCTCTGCCGACACACATCAGCTCTTGTTTTAAGCCCCACTGCCATCCATGGGAGCTCTGCTTTGGTGGGACGATGGAATAATTGGTACATTTCTATAAGAACTAACATGAAAAAGAAAAATGTCGGACAGGAGTTCTTAGGGATTTGGCTTACAGAACTTGTCTGCTTGAAAAGCAGGGGAACACCTGTTTATTCATGTCATCACAGGTATGCAAGTGAGAGAATAGTCCCTGGCACATGTGCTGGGAAGGGTAACCAGAGCCAGTAACTCAGTGAATGATACCAAACAATAACATCGTTAACGATGCCAAAAACCAAGTTCCAGCCAGAGGCCAACAAAGGTGGGAAAACGGCTGCTGAGCACGTTGACAGATGAGGTAAACATTTCTCTTCTGCCTTGCCCAAAATAAAAATTCAGACACAAAAGTCCACCGTAGGTACAGTGTATGGTTTCCCTGCACGCCTCTGCAGGCCGAGAGCACTCCACGTTCCGCTACGACCTCTGCAGCCTCGCAGGGGCTTAGGGCACGCCTCTCGACTGGGTGCCCAGGCGCGCACTCCCACACTCCCACACACGCACACACACACACACCCACACACACATACACACGTCCACCCCTCACCAAACTCTTGACAATTCACTTCTTTCAGGAAATATTTTTCTAGTAGATTGGAAAGTGCAAATGCTCTTGAACTCTGCCTTGTCCAGGGTACCAGCTTTGACAACAATATTTCTACAGCAGCAAAAGCACTGACATGTTCCCTTGCCAACAGCATTTATTGCACACACATAGTGAATGTTTGTTTACTTTTCCAGATGGTGCTGATTCCATATTTCTGTTTGCATCAGCACATTTTTACGGGTTTAGGCTGTGTCACTTACGTTGACAGAACACAGTTAGCCCATTATCACAGAATTTGCTATTGCTGATGCCTCATAAAAACTGTGTGTAATAAAAAAACATAGTCTGATAGACTAAATACTATTTAGACCAATCTGAAGAATTCACCGTTTATTAACACACATGTTCAGTACCTCTTGACCCTTCTGATCCAAACAAGTCTGTGCATTTGCCAGCTCTTGATCCCGAAGATCTAACCTTGTCTCCAGAGCCCGCATCTTCCGTTCCCAGTCCAATTTCTTGTTGCTTACCATGATGTCGATTTGTTCCATTAATTCCTGAAGCTCAGCCTCACACGGAGAAGCTCTGCCAATTGTAGGAAAGTAAAATACACTTGTAAAAAGGTAAGTATAAGGGCAAGAAAAATTATTACAGTGCTCTGAATAAATATTTCCTCAAATTGTTCAATTATGGAAATAGGAAGAAGTCTGGAAGCTAAAGGTTAATTTTTTTTTAAATTAAAACTAAAAGCTAATTTCAGATCAGTGTATATATCTCAAATATTTTAAATGACATTTTCTAAAATATAGTTGCCGCCACAATATAACACAATGTGTCAATAAAGTCACTGTCTGCATTCTCTTCCGAGTGCTGGTGGTAGCACATGGATGTCCCTGAACCAAAACTTCTGACTCAGACAAGGGAGTTCTAAAATGAAAACACCCTGTGTGGATTATGTCAGAAATAAGTGTGCAATAAAAGTTAACTAACTTATTAAATAAATACAATTTTTAGAGTATGCGAATTCTAAGGAAAATTCTAATTATGAAAAATGGTTCAATGTTCTCGCGTGTGAATATCCATGGACCTATGTCTATCATAAGGTGAGAAGGGTTGATGGCAGGCAAACGGGGACTTCTGTTGTGTCTGTCAGGAACAGAAGAGAAAGCCCAGTCAAGGTAGGACCAGGTTCAAGGGTACTGCTACCTGGGCTACAGGCTGCTCCTCCAGGAGGAGAACTTCGTGTGTTCTGACTGGTGTCTGTTTGGAAGGAATCTGATCAGGCAGATGTGGGCAGAGGAATGTCAGTCTTTACACAGTGGATATGCTATTATTGGAGGTAGCAATATCTTGGGTTTCTGAGGGTCTGTTGTGTTTGAACAAGACCCTTGGTAATAACTAGAATCAAAGAGATGAGAGTTGATGGGAAGAGAGGTTGCTGGCTGCTTCCAGGGCAGGGTTCTCCGTCAGAGAAGGGACCTGGCAGAGTCCGGTCATTGAACTTGGAGAAGCAGGTAGATATTGCAGCCTCAGACTTCAGGTTAAGGAGCACACACATGTCCATATTAGAAGAGCAAGTTATTTCAGTATCCATTTAATGGCAGCGGTGGGGCTTCTGGTATATTTGTGTAGCTGGGGGGAAGGCAGGAGGAGAGGCAGGTGCAAAGTGACATTTTCTCCATTTAGTTTCACCAAATCATAATTTTAGGGCTAATTAAAGATCATTTAGCATTTTGAAAAAACTGAGGCCCAGTGAGGTCAAAGTCGCACATTAATTAGTGAAAGAGCCAGAACTAGATTGTAGGCAGCTGCTTCCCATCTCAAGCTCCTTCCTGTGTTCCACACTGGGAAAGATGTGGTGTTTGGAATAAGAACTTGCTTGATATGTATAATACAAATGAGCTCCATTGCACTATGGTTAGGAACAGGTATTAGAACCCAAAGAACTCACAATTTCCAGAATCACTTTCTAAAATTCCCAGAGTCAACCCAAATAAGGGACGTCCCTTTGAATGGTTTATTCAACAGTAGAGAGGTTTTAAATACAAACTGCCATTCTGAAGTCTAGTAGCATTCCTGGGATAAAGCCCAAAGACGCTCAAGGTTTACTTAAAACCTAAAACAAATCTGAGGAAAGGAAGTACTAATTCCCCTATAAAAAAATCTTGATTGAATTTTAATTGGCATTATGGTGTGGGGAAAAACAATGGAACAAAAAGAATGGTTTTCACACCATTTTCTTTTTCATAACAACATGTATGACCCTTTACTGTAAATAAACTTTGCTTATTTTTTTTCTGCTTTGTATAAACTCTAAAAGAAAAGGACTGTTTCAGCCTTGTTCATCACTGTCTCACCAGAGCTCAGCACAGTACCCCAGTACATAACAGATGCTCAATAAATTTTTGAAAAATAAACAAATGAGTTATTTTCATCACTATCTTTTTTGCATGTAGGAATATACTATGCTAATGGAATTAAAACATAGGCCTACAGTAATGTGTGGCATAATGTAAGCTACTAAATCAATATTGTTAAATAAATGAATGAATGGGTTTATTTCCTGGTTATGACTATGCTATGCAAAAGTTAGGACAGTACACTCTTGGGGTAGAAGGACTTTTACAAGTTATCTGGTCCAACAACCCACACAGTGTCTACGTATCTTCCACATATGTTTCTTAAGAGAATTGTCTATCACACCCTACCTATCAAGAGGCAGCCGGCCTAAGATGTTTCATTGGTAACAAAGCTATTAAGTGATTCTGGTGCAGGTTAAGGTTAGTGATCTGGCCCTGGCCGGTTTGACTCAGCGGTTAGAACGTCCGCCTGCAGTCCGGAGAGGCCCAGGTTCGGTTCCCGCTAAGGGCATGTACCTCGGTTGCAGTTTGTCCCCGGCCCTGGTTGGTCGTGCGGGTGGCAGCCACTCGATGTGTCCCTTTCACATCGATGTTTCCCTCTCTCTCCCTCCCACTCTGTCTGTACAAAAAATGGAAAAATGTCCTCGGATGAGGATTAAAAAAAAAAAAAAGGTTAGTGATCTGTTTTGCAGTATCAGTGCCAAAAGGTCATCCAGTCTACGTCTGAATTCTTCCTTTAGCAGGTAACCACGGACTCACTTGGTATCTAGATAGTTTGAGTGTTTAAAAGTTCTTTCTTATAATGAAGAACTTTTTCATCCACTGGTTCTAATGTAATCCACTGTACTATTCAGAACAAATGTTTTTTTAATACAGTTAACCTTAAAGTACTTGAATACAGTTATCAATATGAAAACACAGTTATCAGTGCACCTCCAGATTCTTCCGAGTCTTCTCAACCTTCCCTACTAGAGACTGAACATACAGACAATGGCCAGAGCACATGATAACAGACTCTAATCCATAACCTCTAGAGCAATAGTCCTAGAAGGGTCAGGACTTGGTCAATGACTGACAGCTTCCTTTATTTTTGCCCCACTTTCAACTCAGGTCCAACTGAAGAAAGCCAAATATGCTCCTCAAATCAATCACGTAGGATGCCCCACTTCTAATATCCTGCCTCCAGCTTCTCTGTGCCAATAGCTTTCAGTTAGAGCATACGTGAGGCCTTTGGTTCACCATAGAGCTTTCCTACTTCCCTGCCTGTTTTTGAGGCTGGGAAATGCAAGTGATGGTTGCTGATCCCCTTGCTCTAGCCAGCTCTGGATTCAATAGGCTTCATTTGTTCCCATTGGGTGGTCTTTGTTTATTTCCACAAGTATCTTTATTTCCTTCAATTGCTCATAGAGATTTCTTTTTCCTCTGTCACTCACTACCTAGCCTATTGGTTGGAAAATACTAGATGATTAATATCCATATGTTGAATGAATAAAAAAAAATTAATGACTACAGTAAGATTTTCAGATCTTTCATAATCCCGGGGGCTCTCCTCTGAATATGTTCCTGTTTGTTGGTTTCCTCCTTGAGACATACCACTTAGAACTTTCGGTGTGATCTAGGCATGATCTAATCAGCTTGGAGAGGGGCTCTCACATCCTTTGTTTTAGGTGCCATGCACCTTTAGTCAAGCAGATCAAGATTAGCTTTGAATTAGGGAGGGGGGAGGGCAAAGTAGTGCTATCATACCTTTCACGGTGCTTTTATTCTTGTCTAAACACCTTATTTCTTTTTCATACATGCTGCAAGGAAAGCCACTTAGTCACTGTCTTCTGCTTGTTTAGTTTTTTGGGGGGTGTACCAAGGTCAGGGCTTTATATTTATCCTTATTAAAATTTAGCTGCATAGTTTCAGCCTCTCCATGTGGCTCACTCATCATGACTGGTTCTTTAATGAAGCAAGCGTTCACTAAGTGGCTGAGGTCCACTGTGTGAGGAGCTGGGAAGATAGAGACACAAGACCAACTGCCTGTGGTAGAGACTTACAGGCAGGCAGGTGCAATGAGACTGATGAACACATGCCGCTCTTTGGGAACAGAAGGGCAGGGTACTGAACAGAGACGTGGGCAGGCTGGCTGTCACAGCCGCCTTCCTAAATGAGGTAACATTGGAGCTTATGTTTTGGGATTCTGTTTCTGTCAGATTATATTCACTATACCTCCCAGGTTTGTGTCAGCTGCAAATTTGATAAACATTACTTGTTTTATATATACATGTGTTTTTGTTTTCATTTCTTCCTTTAGTCAAAGGATAATACTGTGCTAATTATTTCCCTGCACTTCCTCACAACATCCCATCAAGTAGGTTATTATTTCAATTTTAGAAAAGCTGATTGAGGAGCTGAAAAAGAAAAGAGATCCTCCGAGTCTCCCAGCTTTGGAGACTGGGTGGATTGTATCTAACACACTACACTAAGACACACACCACGGCCCTCACTATTTATTGGGATTTTCCTTTGGAGCAATTCACAAGGAAAGGATCCTGGGGTCAGGCCAGAGGTCTAAATGCCTTAAACCAGTGTGTGTGTGTGTGTGTGTGTGTGTGTGGAGGGGGGGTGCACTGAGACTTACAGCAAGATGCGTAAGCCCGGCCGGTGTGACTTAGTGGATGAGTGTCGACCCAGGCACCAAGAGGTCGCCAGTTCAATTCCTGGTCAGGGCACAAGCTCAGGTTGTGGGCCTAATCCCCAGTGGAGGGCATGCAGGAGGCGGCCAATTGATGTTCTCTCTCATCAATGAGTCTATCTCTCCCTCTCCCTTCTTCTCTCTTTAAAAAAATTAATAAAGAAAAAAAAGAAAGAAAGCTGATGATAAATGGAGGTGGTGGCAGTGAGTATGTTGGGAGGGGGAGGGGGATGGAATGTAGAGTCATTCAGAGGGAAAAGAGTTGGGGTAAGATATATGGACCTATGTGTCACTCCAGAGTCCTTTGACATAATGGGCTTACATGCAGGTTCTTAAAAGGGCAAACCTTCATCAGACAGAGGGTAGCTCTGGTGACCATAGAACCTGTTATTGAAACCAGAACAATTTTGAAATTGAGAAGGGCACTAATAATAATTATGCCAGGAGACAGGTGTAAACAGTGATTGTTCTGGGAAAACTGGGATGTAGGGTCAGCCTACTCATCGCCAATCTGGAAAACAGAAGTGGACACACAGGTCTGTAAAAGAATTGTGAGTTCAATTCGGGACATGAGAGATAACGGAATAGAAATGGATCTTCAGCTCAGGAAGAGAAGGTTCACAAGGCAAATGTGGAAGTCCTCGTGGAGACAGGAGAGGAGGGAGGGAGAGAAGCGCAGAGAAAAGGTCAGAGACTGTTCCGTGGAACGTGGAATAGCCTGGGAAAATGAGCTTCCAGAAGGCTGATGAGCAATCATATCAGGTCTTAATTTTTTCAAAATAGTTTTAGTGAAACTCATTCTAAAATGTATGGGGTGAGGGGGGAGAGATAAACCATATGCATGTGTGCATGAACAATGGACATGGACAACAAAGCTGGGGACAGGGCGGGGAGGGAGGGGGAGAGGGTATCAGTGGGGGAAAAAGGAGAAACATCTGTAACAAAAATAAATTAATTAATTAAATAAAAAATAAAAAATAAAAGAAATCATCACCTCATTAAAAAAATAAATAAAATATATGAATGTATATTTGTCTTAGCTATATTACTATCTATTTAGCTATACTAAATATAATTTAACTTTTCCATGGTGGCTCACAGACCCTATCGTGCACATCAAATGCTGTATCACACCAGAAACACCAACAGAAGCAAGTGGGAGAGGCTCCACGGGAAGTCCTAGAATCGCTTCCATAGCCGCGTCTGTGGTGTTAGCCTGCTCTTTAAGTCAACTGCCTCCTGAAACAATGCAGCGAAAGTTGTAGTATTGATGACTTTTGGGTCATAGTTTCATGGTTGCCCTTGTTCAGAATTAATTATTATAGATAAAAGTGGCTTTTCCTCCAGCACTGTCCTTGTCCAAAAATGTTATTTACTCCCTCATTAGTGTTTGCTGACTTAGCAACATTACAACTCCCACTTTTGCTGCGTATTTGAGATGGTGGCTCATATTCAGTCTGTTCTTCTCTCTAGTTTGTAATAATCTCAATGTTGGGGTGTGGAGGAGGCACAAATCCTACCATCCCACAAAACATACTTGAAAGTACTTATAAAGGCCTTATTTCAAAGCCTTTGTCATAATCATCGAAGAAAGACATTGATAGAAATAAAATGCAATGTGACAGCTTCCAAGTCTCTATCAATGTTTCTCAGGTACATGCAAATTTAAAATTTCCTTTTTAGTTCTAAAAAAAGTGGAAGATCTGTTAAAATATCTACGTTACAGATAAACAGTATATAATATAGTATACTATTCACATTCTGAATAACATCTTGGTTTACAGATCAAATGAGGTGAGAAGACATTGAAATATTAGCAGGCACTGACCTGCTTCCCTCAGGGTGATTTTTATAATTATCTAGAAGCGCCAGTAATTTCGCTATTCTCATAAACTTATATATTTGAAATATTATTTCACATTACTACATACAAAGATATTATACAATTAATAATAAACAAATTTAATAAGCCAATTAAAATTCCCTCTTTCCAAAAGGTCTATTGTTGAGAGATGCAGTGTTAGTATGCATGAGGATAGTCATTTTACCTTTTTGTTCTTTTGTTAATCCTCACCTGAGGATATTTTTCCATTGATTTTTTTTTTTTTTTTAGATAGAATGGAAGGGAGGGAGGGGGCAAGAGAGAGAAACATTTGATGTGAGAGAGACACATTGATTGGTTACCTCCCAAAAGACTCCAGCTGGGGCTAGGGATAGAACTTGCAACCCAGGGATATGCCCTGACTGGGAATTGAACCTGAGACGCTTTTTCCTCAGGCTGATGCTCTGACCACCGAGCAAAACCAGCAAGGGTTTACCATTTTCTATTTAAAACTAGAGTGTTATTTCACTGGACCCCAACAATGAAAAATTAGGCAAACATTGATAAAAACTGTTTTTCCGATGCTAGAAAACTAAGAAATACACTGTTTCCCAAATGTTAGAAATTTCTAATGAACCTTCTGATGTCAGCTTGTTCTGACAACTTCCAAATCTGTTATCTTATTCTTATCTTCTATGTGGCTAGTTGCCTACCCTATGCATCCTTCCTTCCATACTAACAGAGCGCTGATGTTATTCGGAGTGGAACTGTATTCAGCTAAAAACACAACTAGAGCTCCCTTGGGGCAAGGCCTGGCCATTGAACAAAATCTGGCCTGTGAAATGTAATGGAAGTTGCCATGAAGCTATTTAAAGAGGGCCACAGCAGCTGCGTGGTGTCCTACACATTCCTCACATTCACTACTTCAGGGCACGTGGCCTGAGGGCTAGTGGACAGCTTCATTAGTGTCTCACAGGAATCTTTCCCTTCCTTCCTCCCTCTCTCCCCTTCCCCCTTCCCACTCCCACTAGGAAGGGGGAGCCCACTCCTTTCCTTCCTAGTTTCTTTCTTCCCTTTCAAAATCAGTCATTGAATTCTTACAATCACCCAGCACTGTGCTAACATGGGATCTATCTTTAAAGTTGGACAGATCAGGATTTTACCCCAGGTCTACTTCACTTTTCTTCTTCAGAGACACAAGAAACTAGAACTTGTCAAATCTGATTACTCTGGAGAGGAGTATGTGTGGGTGGGTGGGATAAATATGATGTGGGGAGAAGAATAGGGTATGGTCTGGGCCATTCAAAAGGCAAGAAAATTAATCAGTTTAAAAATAATTTTCACCCTGGCCAGTTTGGCTCAATGGTTAGAGAGCTGGCCTGCGGTTCAGTTCCCACTAAAGGAACGTACCTTGGTTGCAGTTTGTCCCTGGCCCTGGTTGGTCGTGTGGGTGGCAGCCACTCGATGTGTCCCTTTCACGTCGATGTTTCTTTCTCTCTCTCTCCCTCCCACTCTATCTGAACAAAAAATGGAAAAATGTTCTCGGGTGAGGATAAAAAATAATAATAATAATAATTTTCAGTGTGCAAAAATAATATATCACCACAATTTATTAAACTACCAATATATTGACTTACATTAGAATTATTTTACAAGCTACAATTAAAACTGTATTTAACTCACACAAAACTGAGAAGTCAAGTTGTGATTATCAGTTAATACACTTCAGAGTTGGAAAGGACACTTTCAAGGTTAAGAAAGATGCACACATGGAAGGGTAGTGCTTTAAAGGACTTTTCTGAATTCAGATGTGAGAAGTTATGCTTTAATATTCATCTGCTTTGGTTTTTTGAAAATATGACTTTAATAGCAGATAAAAATTTTGGCAGATCATGTAATAGCACCTAGATTTTTAGGAAGGATTTGACAAGATTCAATGAATGAGATCAATGGCTCAGATGTAAGTCAGAATAAAAAGTAAATGATTCAGTAGAGAAAAATGAGACTTTTGGTTGAAGATGGATGAATATGCACATTTTATTCCCTTCCAAAATCCTGCTAAAATAAAGTAAGGGGATATTTTTAACCCATAAGGTTACACCTACAAGGACAAAAATAATGGGAGCTAGGAATGGAGAAAACCTTGAAACAACCCGAGCGGGTATTTCTGGAAGTAGGAAGTAAATGCTGGCAGCCCGACATATCCCCTCCCATGAGGAGAATTTAGAAGAGTGTTTTGTGGCTCTGATTAGTCTGAGACAGAACACCGACAGAGACTAGACTGATGACCATAAAGACCCCTGTCAACGAGCCCCACCCTCTACATTAAAGCTTCCTGTCAGCTTTTGACTCTACCACCCTTAAACAAGCAGTCGGGAATCACAACCATTTGGAGAAAGCCATTCACACAACTAGGTCAAATAGAAACAGAAAAACACTTTTGAAGAAAATTATGCGGAAAGAAGAAAACTTCAAAAAATTTATAATTAAGATACTAGAATGATTAACTCCAGGAAAAGCAAAATGTTGTGCATGAAAGGAGAAGTAATCACAGTATACTATGTGGCTCAGAGGTGAGGATCATTTATAAAGTCATTACAAGGCAAACAGGATATTGACCCAGCCAAGATGATGATGTATTGGGAGAACAGAGGAATCGAAAGTGTGACTGTATGTGTGTATGTCAATAGATAATGTCTAAAACTGAAAAATCAAGTAGTAGCAATATAAGCATGTTATTTAGAGATATGGAAGTAAATACCAAAATAATTAGCCAGAAGAAAGTACCTCTGGGGAGGGAACAATAAATTGCTGGGTTTTTTTTTTTTTTTTGGTTTTGTTTTGTTTTGGTAACTGATAAAGAACAAAATGATTTTTTAGACTCTGTACATATATAACTAAGTAAAGGAAGATCTGGATAAATGTTCTTTATCAATTCATATGTGTATCCACTTATACAAGGAAATTGACATTTAAAAAATATAACACTCCAGAATTTGTACATTTTGAGACTCTATGTATGTGTTTCATTGACCTTAACATTGCTCAATGCATTTGTGGAATTGCCATTTAGAAATGACTTTCAGAGGTAAGTTTATTAAATGTAAGCTTTAATCAACTTAAATATACTAGATTGCATAACACCTGGGTCGGTGGCTATGCCTGAGCTCTGAACCGAGTTGCAGCTGCGCTGTGGTTGCTGGACAGATTTCTTTGGCAAACCTAACTGAATTCTCTTTGAGAGTAGCAGAGGCTGGGAGAAAGGTGGCGCTGTGGAGCAGCTGTTAGGGTTTGGGGAGACTACAAACTGAGGGTCATGGAGAAGTACACCAGAGCTATACCCACAGAATAACCAACTGTAAAGAAATTGCTATAAGAATCAAGAGATAGTTTCTAACAATCTTATTCATATTTTAATGAGTCAAGGGTATATTGCGTTGATTAAAAAAAGTAATCTAGAATGTTAAAGGAATAGCAAAATAAATGTACAAAAAGTTCTTGGAAATAAAAACATGGTTACCAATACTAAAGATCTCAGTAGAGGCAGGAAAAACAAATAAATAAAACCAAAACAGAATTTAATCATTGCTGAAAAAAATGCGAAAACTCAAGAATCCTCTATAACATAGAGCAAAGAAGACAATTCTTGCTCTATGGAAATTATGAAAGAAAAAGATAAAGGTGTTCTAGGAGATGAGAAGAGACTTATTAATCAAATAAATAGAAGAAAATTTCACTGAGCCGCGAGATTTGAATCGTTAGAATAAAAGTGTTTATCAAATGCTGTGAAGGATTATTAAGAAAGGATCCATACCCAGAAATTTATCCTGGTAAATTCTTAAATTCCAAGGATAAAAAAAAATCCTCTAGCCCTGGCCGGTTTGGCTCAGCAGTTGGAGCATTGGCCTGTGGTACAGAGAGACCAGGGTTCGGTTCCCGCTAAGGGCATGTACCTCGGTTGCAGTTTGTCCCTGGCCCTGGTTGGTTGTGCGGGTGGCAGCCACTCGATGTGTCCCTTCACATCGATGTTTCTCTCTCTCTCTCTTCCTCTCTCTCCCTCCCGCTCTATCTGAACAAAAAATAGAAAAATGTCCTCGGGTGAGGATAAAAAAAGAAAAAAGAAAAAAAAAAAAAAAAGAAATCCTCTAGACATTAAAAAGAAAGAAGGAAAGAAAATACCTGGAAGAATGAGAGAGTGAGACTGGCATTGGCCTTTCCATCTGCCACAGTCAATTCTCTAAGACAACGGGAGTAAAGCAATGAAAGTTTTTGTTTAAAAGTAAAAGTAAGTCCTGGCTGGTTTGGCTCAGCGGTTAGAGCGTTGGCCTGCGGTCCAGAGAGACCCGGGTTCGGTTCCCGCTAGGGGCACGTACCTTGGTTGCAGTTTGTCCCTGGCCCTGGTTGGTCATGCGGGTGGCAGCCACTCAATGTGTCCCTTTCAGGTCGATGTTTCTCTCTCTCTCTCTCTCTCCCTCCCACTCTATATGAACAAAAAATGGAAAAAAAATGTCCTCAGGTGAGGATAAAAAAAAAAAAAAAAAGTAAAAGTAAAACATTTGGACATGTAAAAAGTTTAAAAGTATATCATCCATATTCACTTTTTTTTTCTGAAAATGTATATTTTATTTTAATGACAGAAAATTCTTTGAAGCAAATATCACAAGGTGCATAACTCTGAAGACAGCAGTGCATTGGAACAGGAGTGAGGGATCAGTGATATTTAAGCCCATTTGCAACCCTCTCAGAAGTCATTACATTTCAATATTCAGATGCAACCAGGGTGTTGACAAGTAGTTCAGTATTTTTTCCTCTATCATGTTTTTGTTATTGTTGTTGTTTTTAATTATTCCATCTTTCCTTCCATAAACATTATAAGGGCTTCTTTGCACTTGGTTCCTTTGCAGAAGACATCCGGGTGCCAGCAGGGGTCCAAGGAAGATTGTGCTTAGTCTGTTGATCCTAGTTGATGTGAGTCTGGTCAGGAGGGTCCTGCAAATCTTTGATAAACACTATATGCTTCCCTTATTTTCCAAGGAAGTATGTACTGTTTTTGTAAAACTCAAGCCAAAAGTAGAATCCCTCTAATGATGAGTATGTCTATATGCAAGAATAAGCAGAAGCTGTTAAACAAAGGCTTGGAGTCAGAAAGGCTGAGCATTTCACTCTTTTACAATCCCTCTTCTTTTTGTTGTTCATTCCTTGGTCTTAAAGAAAATAGGGCAACTGAATCCAGGTTCAATTAAGAGGGAGGATTGGCTTTAAGATGAAGTTAGATTTGCCTGCCCCCTGTGTCCCTCTTATCTGGCTCTTACAATCTCACACACCTACCCCTTCCACATTCCCTAAGCCTTAGAGAGGGCATCCTGGATGTTCCAGACAAAAAATAAAGAGCAGTGTTCATTATTGTGTCCCCCAGGACACACACCATGATGAACTGGCCACTGCACAGACACTTCCTTATTCAGCTAACAAGTAATCTAAAGTGATCCTATTGTCTAAGGACCCACGTGCTGAGAGTTAGAAGGTGTGTGCGATTTGCTCAGTGAAGTGTGCACCCCAAGTGGGAATACCCCAAGCAGGAAACACATTTTCTGACAGTTTCTCTGCCATTGTGAGAGCATCAGTCTTGCATCAGGGGAAAGCTTCAACTTACCAGAAAACATACATAAAAACAAGAATATAATGATAACCCAAACCAAGTGGCAGTTGAATAAAATCTTGCTTATGTGTACTATAGTGCATGAAGAAATGCAAAAACAAAACAAAAAGCCAGGGAGCTGGGTTAACAAAGCGGCCATCTCGGGTGTCCCATAGTCCCAGCTATTAATTTAATTTGCAGTCACTGTTTACCCATCCTAATTTCTCTAATTTAGGAACAGACTATTGCCATGTTATAAGAACACTGGGCTGGCAAAGTGTGGCAATGAGGGGTCATTTTTGTAAAAACGGAACGGATTTCATCCACGGGTGCCACACTCTGACCCTCAGGTTCGGTCACTTTGGTGCACGCAATTTTGATGACAGACCTCTTCTGTCAGGATATCTCAGATTCCCAGCGATTTACATATATTTCTGGGACACTTATAATATACTTATACAACATAAAGAAGGCTCGGTGTTATTTTTTATTTGACAACGCTTGCCATGTAATTGCAACACAAAAATCAGCCTAGTTAGTTTAATATTTCTCTTGTGAGGAGAGAAACCAAGTCTTCTGAAGGTGTTCCAGAGGGTTCCCCAATCAAGACTCTATTTATAATTTAAATTTTGCAAAACTTTAAATTTTGAGAAGTTTTTCAAAAGGTGTCAAAAAATTTGGTCATGTTTCTTTTAAAAAGGCCAATAAAATAGATCATGTATACATTCTATAACTAGTTATGTTTGGGGCATATACTCTAAAATCGAATAAAAAGGACAAACTCACTTAAGTATGACTGTTTCGATTAGAAGGAGTTTAGATTGATTATTGTGGCACAAATACCAACACCTAAAATTGGGAGAAATCATGGATAAATTAAAATCAAACCCAGATGTCAGAGAATAATGATCCACCTGCATTATAAATGTTCTGTGTAAAAGCTAGCACCTTAGGCCTTTGCACTTTCTAGCCCTGCTGTCTGGAGCTCTCTTTACCCAGATGTAGTCTCTGCTCAAATGGCACCTTACCGGGGAATCCTTGTTTGACTACCCCATTCACACTCTATTCCTCTCCTCCTTCGCTTACTTTATTTTCTCTGTATCATTGTATTAAACGGGTTTATTATCCCCACCACTGTGCCCACTAACATTGTGCCCCTCGGAACAGTGGTCTCCATTTCGTTCACTGCTCTCTTCCTGGTGCTTCCACCAGTGACTGGCTCATGTAGACTGTGGATCAGTGTTTGCTAAATGCAAGTTGCTCCACAAAACACTGCTGTGTATGGAGGTGACATGGTTGGATAAGTACATAACAAATCCCTGATGAATGATGTTCGATTGTCTTCACGATCTAGATTTTCACATGTTTCTCAATAGCATGTGACACAGAGGCAAAGACAACCTGGCTCTCCTTGCTTTGGAAACTGTGGTGGGCAATGTCCGGTCTCATGCCTACTGTGATGAGTGGGGCAGTTCCTCGTGGAAACTTCCTGTAATTCTCATTCGCTACTGGTTTGTAATCGTACTGTACCAAACAAATTCTGTGGTCCCTCCTAAACTCCAAGTTTTTTAAGGTCTGTTTCTTAATCATCTTTGTATGAACCATAGTGCTTAATGTTGTGCCCGGCATATATTTCTAAAAGAATGAATGAAGAGGAAGAGCAGTGAAGTGGTATCTGGTACTCAGCCTTAGGTTCGAGACCTCCAATCTGCATCTTAGTTCTCCACGCCAAGGACCTAACAATCCAGAATCCTAACCTGGCTCTGCTATGGATACTGGCTGCTGGCTGCTCCCCACAGCTCACTGCCATCCATTCCCAATGTGGCAAAGAATGGGACTGGGGCCAGACATAACTGAATCCTACCTCCTCCACTAACCAGCTGTATATTAGGGGACAGCTCCTGCTTTATTTCTCTTTGTTTTCTACCTTTCTGAGCTCAGTGTGGCAGAGGCTGCTAATTGTCTACCAATATCATTCTTCTTCCTTTTATTGTAGAACTTGTAAACTCTAGCTGGTCATGTGGCTGTCTAGTTAGAGACCACATTTCCCAGCTTTCCTTGTAGCCGACTGTAGCTCTGGGACTAAGTTCTGGCTAACGAGAAGTGAGCAAAAGTGAGGCCTGCCACTTCAAGGTCACAACCCTAAAAGGAATGTTCTTACTCTCTCCTCTTGCCCTTCTGCCCTTTCCTCTAGCAGGAGTACAGTCATGATGATGGGAGCTGAAACCATCACTCTGGGCCCAGAGATGGAAATCATACAGTAAGGATGGCAGAGTTGCTTTACCAGTCCTGGTCTGCTTATATCTGGACGTGTATATGAAATAGAAATGCACTTCAATCTTATTTAAACCACTGTATTTTGGGGGTCTCTTTCATTACAGGAGCTTAGACTATAACTAATATGCCCAATTTCTTAGCTGTGAAATGACAGTAATGCCTCCCAGGACAGTAGGACCATGCAGTAGGACAATAGCTAGAATTATCCAGACGTGTGCAGCTTTCCTTTAGCTTGATGTCAAAGTCATGGTCTGAGCAGAAAACCTGAAAGTGAGACATCTGAGATGATTTGATTACTGCAAAACCAGTCACAGTCAAGAGGCACTATAGTAACCCCACTGAGCTTTGGAGTCAGCCAGAAGCCAGTTAGTTAATGAAACAATAGAAAGAGAAACCTTTGTGGTGCTGGTGGCAGGGAATGGGTGGGGACAGGTATTTGTGAGAAGGAATTTAATTTTTTTATGATGGCGAATGTTATATAAGAATGTCTATTTCTTATCTCCATGAAACTTGTAGTAAAATATCCAGTTTTTGCTGTTTTGAGGCTATGTTTAAGTGTTGAGTTCAGCCTTAAGGACAGCATGGAGGGATGCTTGGACTCAGTGCAGCAAGAAAGGAGCGAGCTGGCCAGGAGCTGCTGCACTGTGGAAACCCAAGGGTACGGGGCCTGTATGCACACCCATCATCCTGGAACACTAAGAAAACTCACTAAAAGTTGGAAAATGGTGATTTCAACTGCAGATCCATAGTCAAAATTAGAGACTCAAACTACAGATTTTTAGTCACTAAAAATCACTAAAAATCTGTCATTAAAATGGCAATTTCCCCCATCCTCCTCACCCCAAATAACTGGCATATCCTTCTATTCATATTACATTTCAAAACTCATGTGTCATCAGGGAGTTTTTGGCATTGTTAAATCCCAATTTACTAAATAGAAATTTCTCAGCACTTACCCCACTGTATTATGGGCTTGGCTCTCCATGTCTCGAAACTGCTGCATCTTTATATTTCTTGATTTTTAACCTGTAAGGGGGAAGAATGATCTAGATTCCTAAAATGCTAACATTTATTAACCTATGAAACAAGAAGATTTTGCTCCTGGCAAGCTGCCATTTAATATGCATTTTTCTGAGTGTAGTAGCTCTTGGTTCTGCAAAATGGAGAAACTTGCACACGTGTGTCCCATGCATTTAGGATATTGCCTTAGTGATGAGTAGATAAAGGGGATACTCGCTCAAAGCAGCGTTCACTTGATGCCAGGTACATGGAGATGAGTAATACAGAATTCCTATTCAAGAGTTTCAGCTAAATGCTGTCAAACTTTCTTTTCTTGTGGATCCTCTAAAAGATTACCGTTATTTGCGTAAATTCTTTATTTGGCCCTTTCTGGGTTTCGGTAGAGATTTAAAACAAAAAGACTAAGAATACCCTAAAAATAGAAATCATACAATTCCTCAAAGGCACTGTGGACACCTGCTCACCCTTTTCACAAAATAGGGGTGTTAGTACATACTTAAAGGGAAAAAAAAGTTCTTTCTCAGCAACAAAGTTTTAACTTCAAGGCAATCTAGGAAGATAAATGGACAAAGTATTGAAAAGGACCTCAACTCCTCTGAATTACTGATAAAAAGTCAAGTAAGCAGCATTCAAGATGGTAGGAAGAGAAGGAAGACCCCTGGGCTCATGTCAGTGTCAAATCAAAGGATTTAAGGGTTGAAGAACTGGTGAGAGACCCCGGAATTGTGTGTGGAGAGGAAGGGCGAAGCGGGAGTGGGGAAACATGGACAGATGAATCAATTCATTGTAAAGGTCTCAAATCCCTCACTTTAACATCAGGAAAACTGAGGCACAGAGAAGCTAGGTGACTTACCCAAGGCCACACAACTAGAACCTGGACCTTCTAATTTAGGGAGAAATTTTGTTGTGGATTCTGCAAGGACCATCCCTGCATCCGGGGCTCTCTCCACCCGCCACGCGCAGGGTTCAAGGCCAGCCCAAGGGGCACGCGGCCTTTTGGGCTCCTCTGCCCCTCCTGGGCAAGTCTGGCCCATGGGGCGAGGGTATGGGGGTGAGGGGTGGGGGCTAGGCGCAGCCGGGTGGCCGGGCGGGTTACCTGCGCTGCACCGCGCCGCACGCTCCCCACAGGTCTGAGGCCCCTGGAGCAGAAACTCCGGGGTCACCGCCGCCCGGCCCGCTCTGCCCCAGGGTCCCCGCCGCTGGTGCCGCGCTCCCGCCACCGGGTCTCCCCCACTGCGGCCTCGGCCGTTATGGCCTCACCCTCTGGGCCCTAGCCGACCGCCGCTGGCCACTGGTTGCCATGGGGCCGCGGCCGCGGGTGGGGTGGGGGATGGGCGGGCCGGCGGGAGGCGGCGGCGGGAGAGGCCCCGGTGCGCCCGGCCGCGGGGCCCGCAGTTTCACGTCTGGCGCCTGCTCCGTAGACGGAGGGCTCCGGAGACCACGTTCTGAGTCCTTTCCTGAGTGTGGCTCGCGCTGCTCGCCCGGTCGGCACCCAACACGGGTCGGGGAAGAGTTTGTTGAGTGAATGAGGAACGAAATAAAGAACAAAATGTAAACAGCAGGGTGTGGGGTGGGATCTGCACCCCTATTTCTAAAATCCTCCTGGCCCTCTTCCCTCTTAACTGCATTTGACATGGTGTGAAAAAGAAAGAAACTTGGGGTAAAGAAAGCTGCCTTTCTGTTCACCAAAGTGTCTTCCAGTTGTGAAAGGCAGGATTTCTCTTAACAGCATCGTTCAGTGCACAGCTACTCTGGTCGCGACAGCAGCAACTGTACCTGCCTTTCCCACACAGCTGTACCTGCCTTTCCCACGCAACTGTACCTGCCTTTCCCACACAGCTGTACCTGCCTTTCCCACGCAGCTGTACCTGCCTTTCCCACACAGCTGTACCTGCCTTTCCCACACAGCTGTACCTGCCTTTCCCACGCAGCTGTACCTGTCTTTCCCACACGCTGTACCTGCCTTTCCCACGCAGCTGTACCTGCCTTTCCCACGCAGCTGTACCTGCCTTTCCCACGCAGCTGTACCTGCCTTTCCCACGCAGCTGTACCTGCCTTTCCTATACAGCTGTACCTGCCTTTCCCACACAGCTGTACCTGCCTTTCCCACACGGCTGTACCTGTCTTTCCCATGTAGCTGTACCTGCCTTTCCCACACAGCTGTATCTGCCTTTCCCATACAGCTGTACTTGCCTTTCCCACACAGCTGTATCTGTCTTTCCCACACAGCTGTATCTGTCTTTCCCACACGGCTGTACCTGCCTTTCCCATGCAGCGCATTGGGTCCTTAGAACAACTCCTCCGTGAGTTAGGCGCCTGGGGCGGGAGCAGACAGTCTTGCCTCCCTTTTAAGGAGAAGGAAATAGCTCCTCAGTGGGATGGAACCCACAGTGACTGATTCCAAATTCTTTCCATTTTTCATCAAATTCCAAGAATAGTTAATGACAGAAGCCCTGTCTCACAGTCCTGATTTCAAAGAAATGATAAGAAAACATATGTACATGAATGTGTATCATATATTGAGTGATATTTTTAAGCACTTGAATTTTTGTGTTTGGAAAATATTCTTATATCTATTTTAGGAACAGAATTCCTTCCCAATAATACAGCCAATTAATTTTTAATTCCTGAAATCTTTTTTTATTTGTACTCTGCTTTCATAACGTTAACAATTTGCTACTTGATTATGACTATCAATTTAAAACCAACACCAATCCCTCCATTCAGGTTCCACCTGAATTTCAAAAAACCATTTGCTTTTTCTTGACAAATTGAGTTTCATAGATGAATTGTGTAAAAGAAACTCAGGTTATTAGTTCTAATAAGTGTTTCATAGCTCTCATATTATGATTGAATGAAGAGAGTAATCATTTTATCTTAACTTGAAACTTTCCATTATTCTGAAAACCTTATTCTGAAAACCTGAGTCTTATTCTGTCTTCTCGTCTGAACTGAATGGGTCAATGAATTTATTCTGACCCGAGGAAGGGAAAATGGAACTAGGAACAAAATTTAATGAAGTTTCAGGATGCCCACTATCACTCACACTGTATAGCTCTTTACCATTGATTGATAAGTACTTTCATGTTCATTAGTTCCTTAGATGCTCAGAAATATCTGTGACACTGGGGTAACAGGTGTTACAGATCCTTTTAAGTAGATTAGGAACCTAAGGTTTAGAGGGAATAAAGGATGTGTCAAAGGTGACACATCTAGTTCAAGTGCAGCTAAGAACCTAGATCATCTTACTCCAAGTCCAGTGCTCTTCAAACAATCTCAAATTTAATGTTGAGTGGGTTTCTTTAGCAGTCAGAATCTTGCATAGGTAACTACAGATGTATTTAAAGACACATTTTTGCGCAGCTGGTGTGGCTCAGTGGTTGAGCATTGACCCATGCATCGAGAGGTTGCCAGTTCAATTCCCGGTCAGGGCACAGGCCCAGGTTGTGGGCCTAATCCCCAGTGGGGGGCATGCAGGAGGTGGCCAATCAATGTTCTCTCTCATCGATGTCTCTATCTCTCTCTCTTCCCCTTCCTCTTGCTCTATAATCAATAAAGAAAAAAAAAAGCCACATTTTCACAAGAAAGAATGGGTGTGGGCAGAGCTTGCAAAGGATAAGTATATGAGAGAACACATTCTGTAATGGATTTTAAGAAAATGTGAATATAGAGTAGAGACTTCTTAATTTCATAGAAATAAAGGTTTTCATTTCAGGTTGAAACATTAGGCTTAAAATGCAAAGGCCTGCCTACATCCCGACCCCCGAAGTAACTGCAAAGAGGAATTTACCCTGAAATGGACCTATTATTAGATCTTTCAGGTAAAATTAATGAAGAGAGCAGAAAGCCCCTGAGTTTAAAGGAAAGGAAGAATGTGACCACAATGCTGGTGAGAGCTCAGTCCTGAAAGAAAATTGGAGTACACAGCAAAGTCAGAATAAGATATAAAATATAATCAGAGATGGCCAAAAGAAAGTATATGAGGCACACATGGCTGAGGAAAACCAGCAGAAACAGTCCACAGAAGCAGAAAAACAGAAGCTTCAGATATTGGAATCAGACAAAGATTGTTAAAAATATGGATAGTATATTTAAAATAATAAAAGACAAGATGAAAAAATCTGCAGGGAATACTAAATATAAAAAGTATATAAAAATTGTAAATTCTAAAACTAAAAAAAATTACCAATACCCCAAATTAAGAACACAACAGGTATGTGTAACAGTAGATTTGATACATGTGCAGAGAGAATTTGTGAACTGGAAAACAGATCAAAAGAAAGTTTCCTGAGTACAGGGAAAGACAAAATAATGAAATTATTTTAATATGAAGGTTTTTCAACATTAGTACTATTTAATATAATTATTTGTTGTTAAGAAAATTAAAGTAGATGATATATGTCAAAGTAGTACATGCCCTGGCATACAGTGGGTACTCAAGAATTATTTGTCAAATTTGAAATAAAATAAAAAAATAATGTGGCTATTTTGCAAATAATTTATCAATTTTTATGATTTTCATTTCTCTGTCAAAATGTTCAAGTTTCTTTTAATTTTAAAAATATATTTAGTGTAGTCATTTATTATATTTTATTTCTTATAGTTGCAATCTCTGAAATGTTTGGGATTTATTGCCACTAGTTCTTACTTATGTCACGTTGCCTGTTTTCTTGTGCATTTTACAATTTTTGACTATGAGATAAGTTTTGGGGGGACATAACATATTTGAGTCTAGGATTGAGGTTGGAGTCTTCTAGGGAAGATTTACTTTTGCTTTTGAGAGTTGCCTCAGAGCGTGACCAACTGTGAACCACTTTACATTAAATTATTATTTTTTTCTTTATGGATTTTAGAGAGAGGAAGGGAGAGGGAAGGAGACATGGAAACATCGATGAGAGAGAACATTGATTGGCTGCCTACTGCACACCCTACCCTGGGGATTTGGCCCACAACCTGGGCATGTGCCCTGACTGGGAATCGAACCAGCGACCTCTTGGTGCCTGGGTCGATGCTCAACCACTCAGCCACACCAGCCAGGCTACATTAAGTTCTTCACAAGATATTTTTTTGGACAGTGTAGGTAATATAAATGAATAAAAAAATAAGTGTTAGGGTCAGCTTGTGATACAGATTTCCAGAGAAAGAATTTTTCTTCACCCTGTGCCACAATCAAGATGGGGATGTTTTCTGTTTAACTTTTGTGATTTTTTTAAAAAAATAAGCCTTTTATTTTGGAACAGTTTTAGATTTATAGAAAACATGTGAAGATAATACAGAGAGTTCCTGTAAACCCCACATCTGGTAGCCCTTATTATCAACATCTTACATTAGTATGGCCCATTTGCCACTGTTGTATATGAATGCTAGTATATTATTAGTAACTAAAGTCCACTCTTTATTCAGACTTCCTTACCTTTTTTGTTGTTGTTGCAGGATACCACATTACATTTACTTATCATGTCTTCTTAGCCATATCTTGGCTGTGACATTTCTAAGAATTTTGTTGTATTTGATGATCTTGACGTTTTTGAGAGGTGCTGGTCAGATAATTTGTAGAATGTTCCTCAATTGGCATTTGGTGTTTTTCTCATGATTAGACGTATTATGGATTTGAAGGAGAGGATCACAGAAATAAACTTCTATTTTTATCTCATTCTATTACCTGTACATCATACCAACTTGATTTACAACTGTTGATGTTAATCTTGGTCACCTGGTTGAGGTAGTGCTTGTCAGGTCTCTCCACTGTCAGGTGTCTCCCTACTGTCAGGTGTCTCCCCATTTCCTTTCCATTCAGCCTCTTTTAGATGGAAGTCATATGCAACCCACACTCAAGGAGTGCGGAGTCATGCTCCGTTACCATCTTAAGGGGAGAGTATCTATATAAATTATTTAGAATTATTTTGCATGGAAGATTTGTTTCTTCTCTCCCATTTACTTATATCAGTATGGATTCATGCATATTTATTATGTACTTTGAATTATAATTGAAAACTACTTTGTTTCTCAAATTGTTCAAGCTTTGGCCATTGGGAACTCTTTCAGTTTCTATTTGCCATACCCTCTTAATTGTGGGTTTTAGTTAGTTTTTTTTTTTGTTTTTTTTTTTGAGCACTTTGTTACTTTCTGGCATTATAAGATGTCCCAGGCTCATCTTGTATATGTATAATTTTTGCTTCAGTCCTAGAATCGCTATTTCTCTAAGGAGCTCTGGTTTCTTTTATTTAGAAATCAATTAGATACCAAGATCTGGACACTAGGTGTGTTCATTGCTACTGTGTGTCATTGATTCTAGGCCCCCTTAGCTAACAAAGCAAAGAAATATATGTGTCTATACCAACCCATGTATATAGAAATATCTATAAATATTTCTGTATGTAACCATTCATATCTTGATTAGGCTAAACACGAGTTTCCGCTGTAATCACCTCTAATCTATTATGCACATAGATTATTCTAGCCCTTTCCCCTTTAAAACTCCTACTCCAACAGTAAAAACCTGGCTCCCATCATCCACAATCTAATTTACTTAACTCTCCAGCCACAGTATATAGGTATAACAGTATTAGAATGTTGACATGTACCCTGTGGGAAACAACTTTATCAATTAGAGTACAGTACTTACGTGCAGTTAAATTTCCCTTTGGTCTTACAGATTTTACTCAGTTATTTAGGTCAGTACTTAAGTAATTTTTGTTTAGGTTTGCATACTTTAAGTTTCACTCTTTGTGCCTTATTTACTTATACAGTGAGCCTTTTGGGATCCCAGTTTTATGCAGAGGTCTTCTGTTGGAATCCTCATCTGGGCTGGTCTTGGGCTTTCTATCTTATCGCCTTTCTGCATGTAGCCATCATAGTATAAGCAGAGACACTCAGGGAAAAGCTGTTTTTAACATCTACTCACTTGTTAGAATTCTTGCTTTCACTTGGATTTTGAAATCTATTGGTTCCATTCTTTCATTCCAACTCAGCAATATCTTTATATTTTATATAATTTTTTTGTTTAATGAGAGTTGTTCAGAGTATCTAATCAAACATGTCAGAAATAGAACTTTTTATATTATTCAATTTTTTTTTCATGTTTAGTTATATATAAATGTCTTTTAAATTCTCTCTATTCTTTATTTTTGGAAACAGAAAGGGTGAAAATAAGAATGGGTTAAAGAAATAATGCTCCAAGATCAGACTCCCATCTGCTATAAATCATGATGTTAGTGGAAAATTAAAGAACATAATATAGCCATTTATAAAATAAGAGAATGTGGCTTTAAAATATACTTGTAACACAGAATTTTATATTGGGAAATTCAATTAGTGTTATTTTGTTGTTATTTAATTTTGTTGCAATGATTTCTATGAATTGAGAATTACTTCCTGGGTATCTCTGAGGGTCATATTTACTGATTATCCTTTAAACAATGGTTAATGTGCAATTGGCTAGATAGAACTGAGCTAGAGATATATGAAGTACTTTGAATAAATGTGAATGAATAAATATTCTGTCATCACCATGAGAGACTGCAGCACCTGTTTTAGAGAGATACCAGTGTTTTATCCGTTTCAGTGTCACCCTTCAATGATCATGTGGAACAACACGCAGGTAGAAGAAAAATGACTCACAGCACCCTCATTATTTAGGTTTGTTTTGCAAGACTTACTCACCATGTCACCACCATTATGCCTCTTTTTGTTCCTGATATAAAGTATGCTAGCATTGTTGCTGGTGCTACTGAATATGAGTTGTTATGCCTATAACAAAACATTATTCTCGGAGGCATCCGAGTCGGCATTGAGGGAACATGAGGTTGCCACATTCAATAGGAAAAAGAGAAAACCCAGACATTTCTTTTTCTTTTTCTTTTCCTACTCAAATTATGAAAACTCTTGGACACGTCTCAGAAAAGGAAGCAGTGAAATGTGTAGCATGAACTCTAGCTCCTAGTGCCCTCGTTACAGTACCGTTAACTCCCCTGTGGTTGCATTCACAGTGCTATGATTCTGTATAAGGCTTGTTAGAAAACAACTTTTGACAGTTTAGGGGAGTTATCTTCTCTTAAAAATAAACTTACATCATTCTGATGGAACATTTTGGAATGTCACCTGAAAAGTATACTCACCTTCAGTCTGTGGTGACCTCAGCATCCAGAAACCCAAATTATCTCTGAAAGTTTTTAAATTGCTTTGTGAAGAAGGCATCAATCTCATTATCCCGGAGTTGTGTTAACATTCATTCTGCAGTTCTATTTCTGAACTGACTGGGAGAATTTTCTCAGCTTGACATAAATCCTGAGATAGTAGAGACTGATAATCATTGTGAGAAGAAACCACATTTTCTTTTCATAGTTAAACGTTTTGATTGCACGTTCGCACTTTAACTGGGTATAAGTCGGTTACCCATTGATGGCTGAAATAAGTATGTGAACCGTGAAGGAAAGGAAAATGTTCATTTTTCTGGAAAATGAATCAATAGTAGTATGCAGTGTCTTCTAGGCAGGAAAAACATATAATTTCAATGTTCATTATTTTAAATAGTGGAATTCTTTCCTTGAGCCTCTTTTTTCTTTGAGCATACAATGTGAGAAAACAACTATACAAATGATTTACATCTAAGAAAACCAGCTGAGCGTTATAGAAAGACTATGGGCTTTGAATTTAGACAAAGAAGAATTCGAATCCTAGCTCCATTATTTGATAATTATATGACTGTGGCTAATTTATTTTATCTTATTAAATATTAGTTTCCTCATTTCTTTACTGGGAAATAACAATACTTATAGGGCTGTAGTAAATATTAAATTAAGTCAGTTATATATATAATGCACTTATCACATAGTAGGTTCCCAAGAATAGTTGGGAACTATTATTATTGTATCATTATATTGTTGTTAGTAGTAGTATTATTATTGTATTTATTACTTGTTACATAACTATTCTGCTATGTTGAAACTATCAGAGAGGAAAAAAAAATATATGGCCACTTTCAGAAACAGATTAGCCTGAACAAGTAATAATATAAAGAGCTTAGTCATTACACCTGAATGATAATTGAATAGTGATAAAGAGGGAGGAAAAAATAATTAAATTTATTGGTTGCTAAGGTTTTTGTCCCCCAATTAGAAGTCAATCCCATGGGGTTAAATGAAGACTTTTTACATATCTGAATTTCATTTATTTTATCATTCATTCATTCAAAACTGCAGGTGTATATACTATGCTCTATTTGCTAGGCATTGTAGAAGAGGAAAGACCAAGGGACAGGAGAATGCAAAGAAAATTTTATCTGAAATAAGTAATGTGCTTTTTAAAAAAAATAATTTTCTTTATTGATTTGAGAGAGAGAGGAAGTGATAGGGAGACAGAGACAGAAACATTGATGAGAGAGAACATTGATTGGCCTCTTCCTGCATGCTCCCCACTGGGGATCTGGCCTACAACCTGGGCATGTGCCCTGGCCAAGAATCAAACAGGTGCACCTCTTGGTGCATGGGTTGATGTTCAGCCAGTGAGCCACACCAGCCAGGCACAATGTGCTTTATTGAAACCATAATCAAAAAAGATGCTCACCCTCACCAAAAGTTAAGGGCTACAAATTAATAAGCATATCAGATACTTTCTCTCATAGGGTTGAGAAAAATTAGAAAGGCATTTCAAATTGGCAAAGATGTATAGTCACTCCTATTGTTTGGGAGAACTTAATTGTCACATTGTTTGGGGGAGGTAATTTGACAATATTTAAATTTAAAATGTGGATAGCTAGAATTTCAATTGTAATTATTTATCTTACAAAAATAATGTTGAAAACATAAAGATATACATACAAAGAGGCTTGTTGCAGCCTTGTTTATAACTGCAGAAAAGGAACGGGGGAGAACAACAGAGTAGTACATTAGTTATGTACTGCTTGTAACAAATTATCCCTAAAATTAGTTGCTCAAAACAACAAACATTATCTTACAGCTTTTATGGATCATGAATTCGGTTGTGGTGTGTCTAGGTGATTCTACCTCAGGGTCTCTCATGCGATTCCAGTCAAGATGTCAGCCAGGACTGCAGTCATTTGAAAGCTTGTCTGGAACTAGAGCAGGTGCTTTTAAGATGCTCACTCATGTGTCTGTTGACAAAGGACATCAGTCCCTCTGCACATGAACCTCTCCATAGAGCTGCTTGAGTATCCTAATGACATGGCAGGTGGGCCCGCCCAGAGTGTAATCTAGGAGAGAGCAAGAGAAAGCTCCAATGCCTGTTATGACCTAGTCTCAGAAATCACGCACTATTATTCCTACAATATCCTATTCATTAGCACCAAGTCCCCAAGTCCGGTCTGAGCTCAAGTAGAGGCAAATGAGGCTCAATTTTTTTAGAGGAAAGAGTGTCGAATGATTTGTGTACATACTTTAAAATGATTCCCACTTGTTCTCTGGCTACAAATGATTAAAATTCTTTCTACATGGAAGATATACTCATCCTCTCCCAACTCTACCCCCACCCTCAACCTCACATCCCAGTCCTTCACAGCATCAGCTTAAAGTCTAGAAACATGTCATCTTAATTAGATCAAGGCCTGGATGAGTCTTCTCAGGTGTCATTGCTTAAATGCAGCTCCTTGAGTACAGTTCCTTCTATCTCCAGCCCTGGGAGATAAAGAGACAAGTTGTTTGCTCACATACACATCCAATAGACACATGTGGAACAGGCACAGGATGACCACTCCAGACATTTTTGTTAACAAAAGAAAATGGGAGGCCCAAAGCAATCACTGCTCTATAGCAATTCTGAAACCCACCCAGGTATAGGTTAGAAGTTGCTTGCTTTGAATTCAGTTCTACTCATTTCTAGAAATAATTCTCCATGACTCTTGGCTCCACATTTTTGGGTTTCTGGTTCCACCCTCTGATTTATCCTTCCTTTTCTTTCCTTGAAAGCTAGCCTGTTTTTGATCTGTGTAGTTTTCTCAGTAAAATTTTGGTTGTGTGTGTGTGTGTGTCCTATCTGTGTCTCCTTCAGTCTAAGCTGCTGGTTATTTCTTTAATGATAACTATTTTTGGACATGTTGTGGGCCTTCTATAATCTTATTGAAGTTCACTTCATTAGGCAATAGTCAGACTCACAAATTTTTTCAAGGTAAGTTCTTCTTGTCCTTCTGCTGAATTGTGGAAGGACAATATCTTCAAGTTTTTTGAAGCACTGTTGTTTGAACCATTCTCTGAAGTCCAGAAAGATATTACTCTTTATGCAGTCATAAACAAGATATTTTATAGCTACATCCTTGACCACATCCCTAGACCAAGTTTTTCTGGCAGTGGCCTGGGATTTGACCTTTGCTGGGAGGGATCTAAATTTCTTTATTTTAGCTTGCTTTGCCTTCTGGAAAAGTTGGGAATTTTCAAAACCATCAAGTTCTAGCCTGTCCATGTTTCTTAATCCTTCCTTTAGTTTTTCTCTTTTCTCTCACATTTTCTTACAACCAGCAAGAAAACAGCAGGTGGCACCTCACGCACTTTACCTGGAAATCTCCTTGGCTAGGTCACCAGGTTGCTTATCTGCTTTCCACATAACCACAGTATGGCTACACTGTCTGCCACTGCATAGCAAGGATTCCCTTCACTCTGGTTCCCAAAAAGCTTTTCCCCATGTTCCTGTGAGTCCTCACCCACGGCCTCCCTGTGGCCACCAGGCTTCTAGTAACAGTTCGTCAGGCGTTCCCTGCCGCTCTTCCGCAAAGCCCTCACAGCCTTCGCCCACTATAGTGCTCCAAAGCCACTTACACATCTGTAGGTATTTATTAGGACAACACCTGACTCCCAGGTACCAACATAAGTATGTTATTTACTGCTGTGAACAAATCACCTCAAAATGGCATCTTACAACAACCATTTATTATATCATAGTTTATGTGGGCCAGGAATCACTGGCTGTTCTGACTCAGGATTTCTATGAGATTACAGTCAAGACGTCAGTCAGGCTGCAGTCATTTGAAGGCTTGGCTGGGGCTGAATGTCCCAATACGAAGATTGTTCAATCAACATGCATATTGGCAGAAGGCCACAGGTTCTCACTGGCTGTTGGCAAGAAGACTTGGTTCCTTGCAACATGGGCCTTTCCTAGGGCTGCTTGAGTGTCCTCATGCCACAGCGGTGGTTCCCAGAGTGAGTGACCTGAGAGAGACAGCGAGTGGGGAGCTGCAATGCCTTTTGTGGTCTAGTCTCAGAAGACACATCTTGCCGGTTCTGCCACATACCTTGCAGCAGAAGTGAGTCACTGAGTTCAGCACACATCCAGGAGGTGGGAATTAGATACCACCTTTTGGAGAGGAGCATCAAGAATTAGTGCGCTTATTTTATTTTATTTTATTTATTTATTTTTTAAAATTATTTATTTATTTTTTTGTTACAGATATTTCATCTTTTTTACCCCATTGGCACCCCCCCTCCCCACCCCACCCCCACCCCGTCCCCGGCTTAGTTGTCCATGTCCATTGGTCATGCATACATGCATATAAGTTCTGTGGTTTATCTCTTCCCACCCCCCCACCCCCTCTTCTGAGGGATGTCAGTCTGTGCCCTACTTCCATGTTTCTGGGTCTACCGTATTCCTCAGACTGTTATGTTCATTATATTCCATATATAAGTGAGATCATGTGGTATTTGTCTTTTTCTGCTTGGCTTCTTTCACTTAGGATAATACTTTCCAGGTCCCTCCATGTCGTCTCAAAGGGTATGAGATCTTTCTTCCTTACCGCTGCATAGTACTCCATTGTGTATATGTACCACAGCTTTTTTATCCATTCGTCTACTGATGGACACTTGGGCTGTTTCCAGATCTTAGCTATTGTAAATAGTGCTGCTATGAACATGGGGGTACATATATTCTTCCTGATTGGTGTTTCAGGCTTCTTAGGGTATATTCCCAGCAGTGGGATCACTGGGTCAAATGGAAGTTCAATTTTTAATTTTTTGAGGTAACACCATATTGTTTTCCATAGTGGCTGCACCAGTCTGCATTCCCACCAGCAGTGTATTAGAGTCCCCTTTTCTCCACACCCTCGCCAACACTTGTTGTTTGATGATTTGTTGATGGCGGCCATTCTGACAGGTGTGAGGTGATACCTCATTGTTGTTTTAATTTGCATCTCTCTGATGATTAGTGATGTTGAGCATTTCTTCATATGTCTCTTGGCCATTTGTATGTCCTGTTTGGAGAGGTGTCTATTCAGCTCCTCTGCCCATTTTTTAATTGGGTTCTTTTTCTTCCTTTTGTTGAGTTGTATGAGCACTCTATATATATTGGAAATTAACCCCTTATCTGATACATCATTGGCAATGATGTTCTCCCATACAGTGGGTTGCCTTTCCATTTTGATGATTGTTTCTTTTGCTGTGCAGAAGCTTTTTAGTTTGATGTAGTCCCATGTGTTCATTTTTTCCTTTGTTTCTGTTGCCTTAGGTGATGTATCAGTGAAAATTCTGCTCCGTATGATGTCCGAAATTTTGTTGCCTACATTTTCTTCTAGAATTTTTATGGATTCACGGGTCACATTTAAGTCTTTTATCCATTTTGAGTTTATTTTTGTGTATGGTGTAAGTTGATGGTCTAGTTTCATTTTTTTGCATGTAGCTGTCCAATTTTCCCAACACCATTTATTAAAGAGGCTGTCTTTACTCCACTGTATGCTCTTGCCACCTTTGTCAAATATTAATTGAGCATATTGCCTTGGGTCCATTTCTGGGTTTTCAGTTCTGTTCCACTGGTCTATATGCCTGTTCTTGTGCCAGTACCAGGCTGTTTTGGTTACAGTCGCTTTGTAGTATAACCTGATATCTGGTATTGTGATCTCACCTACTTTGTTGTTCTTTTTCAAGATTGCTGTGGCTATTCGGGGTCTTTTTTGGTTCCATATGAACTTCTGAAGTATTTTTTCTAGTTCTATGAAATATGTCGTTGGTATTTTGATGGGGATTGCATTGAATCTATAGATTGCTTTGGGTAGTATGGACATTTTAATGATGTTAATTCTTCCAATCCATGAACAGGGTATGTGCTTCCACTTTTTTATATCTTCCTCTATTTTTTTTTCAATGACCTGTAGTTTTCTGCAAATAGGTCCTTTACTTCTTTGGTTAAGTTTATTCCTAGGTATCGTAATTTTTTTGGCGCGATGGTAAATGGGATTGTTTTTTCAGTTTCTGTTTCTGTGAGTTCATCATTGGTGTACAAGAATGCCGTCGATTTCTTGACATTAATTTTGTATCCTGCTACTTTTCCATATTCATTTATTAAGTGTAGTAAATTTTTGATGGAGTCTTTGGGGTTTTCTAAGTATAGTATTATGTCACCTGCGAATAATGACAGTTTTACTTCCTCCTTTCCATTTTGGATCCCTTTTAGTTTTTCTTCCTGTCTGATTGCTGTGGCTAAGACTTCCAGTGCTATGTTAAATAAGAGTGGTGAAAGTGGACATCCCTGTCTTGTTCCTGTTCTTAATGGAAATGTTTTTAGTTTCTGTCCATTGAGTATGATGTTGGCTGTAGGTCTTTCATATATGGCCTTTATTATGTCGAGATATGATCCCTCTATTCCTACATTGCTGAGCGTTTTTATCAGAAATGGATACTGGATTTTGTCGAATGCTTTTTCAGCATCTATTGATATGATCATGTGGTGTTTATTCTTCATTTTATTTATGTGGTGTATCACATTTATTGATTTGCAAATATTGTACCAGCCTTGCATCCCTGGAATGAATCCCACTTGGTCATGGTGAATAATTTTTTTGATGTATTTCTGGATCTGATTTGCTAATATTTTGTTCAGGATTTTGGCGTCTATGTTCATCAGGGATATTGGCCTGTAGTTTTCTTTCTTCGTAGTGTCTTTTTCTGGTTTTGGAACTAGAATTATGCTGGCCTCATAGAACGTGTTTGGAAGTCTTCCTTCTTCTTGAATTTTTTGAAATAGTTTGAGGAGAATGGGTGTTAGTTCTTTTTTGAATGTTCGGTAAAACTCCCCCGTAAAGCCACCTGGGCCTGGGCTTTTGTTTGCTGGGAGAGTCTTGATTACCTCTTCAATTTCCTTAGTTGTTATTGGTCTGTTCAAGTTTTCTATCTCTTCCCGGTCCAGTTTTGGGAGACTGTGTGTTTCTAGAAATTTGTTCATTTTGCTTAGATTGTCGAATTTGTTGCCATATAGTTGTTCATAGTAGTTGTTAACCATCTTTTGTATTTCCGTGGTGTTGGTTGTTACTTCTCCTCTTTCATTTCTGATTTTGTGTATTTGGGTTCTCTCTCTTTGTTTCTTGGTGAGTCTAGCTAAGGGTCCATCAATCTTGTTTATCTTTTCGAAAAACCAGCTCTTTGTTTCATTGATCCTTTGAATTGTTTTTTTGGTCTCTATGTCATTTATTTCTGCTCTGATCTTTACTATTTCCTTCCTTCTACTTGCTCTGGGGTTTTCTTTTTGTTTGCTTTCTAATTCTTTAAGTTGTGAGGTTAGACAATCAATTAGAAATTTTTCTTGTTTCTTGAGGTAGGCCTGTAGTGCTATGAACTTCCCTCTGAGAACTGCTTTCACTGCATCCCATAGATTTTGTGTTGTTGTGTGTTCATTTTCCTTGGTTTCCAGGAAGTTTTTAATTTCTTCCTTGATCTCCTCGGTGACCCATTCATTGTTTAATAACATGCTATTTAGCCTCCATGTGTTGAAATGTCTTTTCATGTTCTTGTTGCAATTGATTTCTAGTTTCATGCCATTGTGATCTGAGAAGATGCTTGATATGATTTCAATCTTCTTGAACTTGTATTATTTTATGAATGTATTTTTAAAGTACCTATTAAGGTTAGTGAGTTATGTCAACAGGGATTAGAAAATTGTTGATATATCATTAAGTGAAAAAGAACAGAGCACGTTTTATAATGGTAGATATAGAATAATTCTATATTTGGGAGAAACACATCTAATCTTGCATAGGTAGGTATAAACATAAAAATTTCCAGAAGCCTAGAGACCAAAATGTTGATAGTGTGTACAGAGCTATGTAGGTGGTTGGATATAAGCCTAGTGGGACTAAAGAGAAGAGCGAGTTTAATATATTACTTTATAAGTGATTTTTTACTTCCTTTTTGTGTTTTACTGTGTTCTCCAAGCTTGCGAAAATAAACGCGTTGCTTACATAATTAGAAAGTAGCAAGTGTGCACAACGAAAAGAGGTTTAATGCTTAGCTATAAATATTGAATTGAGGTTGGAAAAAAATGGAGATGAGGAACCTACTCCAAGTCTCTACATAATGATCAAAAGTCCAAGAGAAACACCAGTGTTACTACTGAAAATTTTATTTTTAAAAAGTGAAGAAAATCAGCCATGTGAATTGTGAAAAACATAACCCAGTTGTATTTGTTATGCTACAGGGCAAATGTTGACAAGCTTTTAAGAAAGTACATATAACAAATGATTTCTGATTAACACGGAAATATGGCAGATTAAAACATGCTTTACCTACTCTTTCCTCTTAAAACTCTATGACAATGTCAATAAAGGATTAGACACAGTGAGAGAGGAAGGGGGAGAGGGAGACAGAGATGGAGATGGAGGGCAAGGAGAGAGAGGAGGTGGAGGAGGAGAAGGAGAAAGAGGGATAGAGGAAGAGAGGGAACAAAAAAGACAGCAGTGTAATTTTGGCAGCTGGAAAGTTGATGAATAAGTGGTGCCTGACTTTGCAGTCCAGTATCTAAGTTCACAAGGGCTTACGCAAAGAAGCAAGTCAACTCACGTAGGTATTTAAAAAAAAAAAAAAAAAAAAAAAGCTCAGGAATTGAATTCACCAAGCACTTCAGACTATAGGACAATAGGTAGAAAGAAAACAAGAGGGTTGATTGAAAATCTACTCAGGATGTAGGTTATTACCCAGACCCTTTCCTCAGTCCCATTGTCCATCTGGGCAACTGCCTCTTCTTGAATCTTGGCAGAAGATTAGAGATTCACTCTTTGAAGATGTCAAACCAGAGGTCTTTGGACTTAGGACAGTTGGCAGAGAGGACAGCAGTACCATACCAAAAACAGGGCGCTGAGCGAGAGCTTCTGTTGTGAACAACCTCCTCCATGGCTCAGCTGTAAGAACACTGGCAGCCAGAGTTAAAGACAGATTAGAGGATTCCTCTTTGAGGAAAGTGATTAACCAAAAAGAAAAATGAGAAGAACAAAACAAAACATTGACAGTTGGAGTCCCCTAGTAAAATGACTGTGTTCTACTCCATTATCCTGAAGCCCAGTCTTTAATGAGCTCTACTCTCTCTCACAATGTTAGGGCCTCTTTCTGAAATATGAGCTCACAGCTTGGACGGTGTGGCTCAGTGGTTGAGCATCGACCCATGCATCAAACTATCACTGGTTCAATTCCTGGTCAGGGTAAATGCCCAGGTTGTAAGCCATATCCCCAGTGGGGGGCATGCAGGAGGCAGCCAGTCTATGTTCTCTCTCATTGATGTTTCCATTTCTCTCCCTCTTCCCCCCCTTCTTCTTTCTCTCAAATCAATAAAGAAAATAAAATTAAGAAAAAATATGAGGTTACATAAGAATGACAAGAGATTTGGGGGGAACTTAACATCGGAGAGACCAAAACAATTTTTAAAAAGTAATGCAGATGAAATAAACAATGTAGGAAGCAGCAGGAAGAAAATAACAACTATAACTATCTTCAGGGAAATAAGAAAAGGCATTACATTCATGATATACATACAGAAAAAAAGTTATACGAGGATGTGGAGAAAAGAGAACCCTTGTGCATTGTTGGTGGGAATGCAGACTGATGCAGCCACTGTGGAAAGCAGTATGGAGTTACCTTCAAAAATTAAAAACGGAACTGCCTTATGATCCAGTGATTCCACTTCTGGGAATTTATCTGAAGAAATACAAACACTAATTTGAAAGAATAAATGCACCCCTATGTTCATTGCAGCATTATTTACAATAGCTAAGATTTGGAAGCAGCCAAGTGTCCATCAGTGGGTAAAACAGCTGTAGTACATTTACATAATGGAATACTACTTGGCTGTAAAAAGGAAGAAAGAAAATTTTATCCTTTGTGACAGCACAGATAGACCTGGAGAACATTATGCTAAGTGAAACAAGCCAGTCAGAGGAAGACAAGTATCATAGGATTTCACTCATATGTGGAATCTAATGAACAAACTGAACTACAAGCAAAATAGAGACAGACTCACAGATAGAGAGCAGGCATACAGCTCGGGGTTCGGGTGTTGGGCGGGAAGTGGGGGAATGTGGAGGGACTGAGCAAAAAAGAAAAAAAAAGAGATATCATGAATGTGGACAACAGTGTGGTGATTGTGGGGGTGAAGGGGGTGGGTGGAGGTGGAAGAGGGCATAGAGAGGGTAAGTGGTGATGAAAACAATAAAAAATAATAAAGTCAAAATAAAATAAAATGCTAAGCAAAACAAGTGCTAAAAAGAGAACATTTAGAAAATAAAATAGAGCTCTTAGAAATTTTAATATATGATACAAGACATTACAATTCTGCAACAAAATTTAGAATCTATGAATAATAGGTATATAGAAAACTATTAAATTAAAAAGAATTTTTAATTCCAGAGATAACATAACATTAAACATTACAAGAAAAGTATATAATAAGGTGCTTGTTTCAGGTAAAAATAATGTTTACATAGACAAGAACACAAACCCAAATATCGATCTATCAAAAAAATGTGATATAGCTATTTATGTAGGGGGATGAGGTGGAAGTCTGTGTGGGTGTTCAGAGGAGTTGTGATCTACCTTTAACTGGGGAGTGCCTAGGTAACATCTAAAATACAAAATACAGAAGAGTAGAATTAACTTGTTCATTAGAAACATGAAAGTCGTGGTCGACTTTTGTTATTTCTTTTCAAGCTATCAAGCACCTTTTGAGCAACATCCTGTTACAGTGGGGAATTTATTGCCAGGTGAGCCCTGTTTCCTCAAAATAAACCCAGAAAATTCTGTTCCTTACCGTCCTTTGCAGCTAGCACAGACACATGCGACTTGGGCTCTGCCACCACACTCTCTCATGAGGTCGTGACTTAGATGTGAATAACTGGAGGATAGTGGTACTGTGTGGAAAACATTTGGCTGGTGAGGGCTGTGACAGCATCATTCAGCTTTGGAGGGTGGCTATCAGGTTGTTTCAGAGCACAACTGGCATCAGTGCAGCTAGTAGTGGTGGAATGTGGGTTTTTTGTGTTTGTTTTTTTTCAGGGCAGATCTGCTGCATGGTTTTAATGGTCTTTCCTGGAAGCTGGGCACCCCCATGAACTACTCAATATCCAGAGTCCATCTGTTCTTTATAAGTATCAACCCTAAGAACTATAAAAGTAAACACCAAAAGAGTAACTAAATAAGTTCAAATAAAATATGTTAAAAAAAAAAATACCAGTCTTCTGGCGTATTTATTTCACTTAGAATAATACTCTCCAGGTCCATTCATGCTGCTGCAAAAGGTAAATTTTCCTTTTTTATAGCTGAGTAGTACTCCATTGTGTAAGTGTACCACAGCTTTTTATCCACTCATCTACTGATGGACACTTGGGCTGCTTCCAAATCATGGCTATTATAAATAATGCTGCAATGAACATAGGGGTGCACATATTCTTCTGAATTAGTGTCTTGGATTTCTTTGGATATATGCCCAGAAGTGGAATTACTGGGTCATAAAGCAGTTCCACTTTTGATTTTTTTGAGGAACCTCTATACTGCTTTTTACAGTGGCTGCACCAATCTGCATTCCCACCAACAGTGCGCTTTTCTCCACATTCTCACCAGCACTTGTCATTTGTTGATTTATCGACGATAACCATTCTGACAGGTATGAGATGATATCTCAATGTGGTTTAATTTGCATCTCTCTGATGACTAGTGACGTTGAGCGTCCTTTCATATGTCTATTGGCCATCTGTATGTCCTCTTCTGAGAAGTATCTATTCAGGGCTTTAGTCCATTTAACTGGATTATTTGTTTGTTTGTTTTTTGGCGTTGAGTTATATAAGCTCTTCATAAATGTTGGATATCAATCCCTTATCAGATGTATCATTGGAAAATGTGTTCTCCCATTCAACAGGTTGTCTTTTTATTTTGTTGATGGTTTCTTTTGCTGGGCAGAACCTTTTTAGATTGATGTAATCTCATTTGTTTATTTTTTCTTTTATTTCCCTTATGCTCTAGGAGATACATAAATAAAAAAAGAAGAAGAAGAAGAAGAAAAAAGATACTGCAAGAAATTTATGAGATTTTGCTGCCTCTGTTTTCTTCTAGAATTTTTATTGTTTCAATTCTAACATTTAAATCTTTAGTTCAATTTTAGTTTATTCTTGTGTATGGTGTGAGAAGGTGGCCTAGTTTTATTTTATTTTTTTTTTACATATCTGTCCAATTTTCCCAACACCATTTATTTATTAGCACTATCTTTACCCTATTGTATGTTCTTGCCTCCTTTGTCAAGTAGTAATTGACCATAAAAACATTGGTTTATTCCTGGGCTCTCTATTCTGTTTCATTGATCTATGTATCTCTTTTTATGCCAGTACCATACTGTTTTGCTTACTGTTGCCTTGTAATATAGTTTGATATCAGGTAGTGTGATACTTCTAACTTTTTTATTCTTTTTCAAGGTTGCTATAGCTATTCTAGGTCTTTTGTGATTCCATATAACTTTTTGCAATATTTGTTCTAGTTCTGTAAAATATGTCAGCAAGTACCATATAATTCTACTTATCTGTGGACTCTAATGAACAAAATAAACTAACAAACAAAACAGAAGCAGATTCATAGATATAGAGAACAGACTGACAGCTTTCAGGGGGGAGGGAAGTTGGGCTGGGTGAAAAAAGTAAAGGGATTAAGCAAAATAAACCAACAAACAAACAAACTCATAGATACAGACAACAGTATGTGGTATGTGATTACCAGAGGGAAAGTGGGGTGAGGAGAAGTAGAAGAGAGTAAAGGGATAAAGGGTGCTGGAAGGAGACTTGATTTGGGGAGTTGAGAACAATACAATATACAAATAATGTATAGAATTTGTACACCTGAAACCTATATAATTTTATTAACCAATTTCATCCCAATAAATTAAATAAAAAATGTAAGTGGAAAAAAATTACTTGGAAAAATGAAATTCAGTAGTGGCAGAAGTTGATCAGGAAACTACTTTTTCATTATAAGCCTTTCTATTGGGGCTTTCTAATTATGACTATTTGACATATATATGCATATATGTTAGGTGAAAATTAAAATTGATGCTAAAAGAAAGAAGACAAAGAGAGTATAAATGCATCCCACAGGCACTACCTATCCTTTCTTTGTCCACGGGAAACATCACTGTAAACAGCTCTCTTTCCATCCAGAGCCTAGAAACAGACTCACAGTTCTTCCCAATATCTATTTCTAGGTTTATCAGAGTTAGGTCTTTAGATGAAAACCATTTACCAGTTTTGGCCTAAGGGGAAATACTCAACCTCTTATAGACCTGGCCCTGTATTTTTAAATTTAAGGGAAAGCAATCCCCAAATCTGTTTTATGGTATACTGAATTGGAACATGTATACTAGTATATCTAATTCTGAAAAACACCTGAATTAAAGGATGTAAGTCATCACTATAGAACTCTATTATTTCAGTGAAATTGCTACATTTGAAAAATACTACTTAAGTTTCTAAACACTAACATGAAAGCTATATTTGAAAGTTTATAGTACAATGATTGATAGAATTTAATTACTTGAGGGTTTTCAAAGTAGCACAGATAACTCTACTAGGCATATTGGCATAGCACTTTTATAAGAAAATCATGTATCTTGAAGTCAACATATAGTTAATTCACATTTGAAGATGAAGCTACCGTGACAACATGATGATTTCATGAGGTTTGAATAGGTTCATAAAAGGGATTATTTAAAGGAAGAAAAAAGATATGCTTTGTGACAGAAAAATAGAATACTAGACTTATCTAGACAACTTTTAACAGTTATATGCAAGGACTTTTTGCCACTCTTTTATCATAATTTTCATTCTTTTTTTTTTTTTCTATTACTACAAAAGTGGGATTATTTGTTCTATGATAGAAATGAGTTTCTGTACAAGATTCAAGGAGCATACTTAAATCTATCAAGCACAGCAGCTGTTAAAATCTCCTGGCATTTCTCAATGGCACTTTTATATTCCTTGAAATTTGATTGTCTCTGCCTCGTCTTTATATTAATCACATGGCTAGTATGCAAGGGTGAAAGTTTATAGCTTGAAATTTCTGGCTCACAAAGTCTCAGAGGACGTTGCATGTCAGGTCCTGGAGAGGAAGACCTAATGGTGCATAGTAAATGAGATATGGGCCAGTGTGGGTAATGGTATGATGTTAGACAAAGCATCAGAAAACCGAGGGCTCCGAATTCCGCTAAGCCAGTGGAGTGACTTTGAACAAGCCACTTACCCTTTGAATCTCATCTCTCATCTGTAAAATGAGATGATTGGGTCTAATGATCTCTAAGATCCTTCCCTGCATTGAAATCCCTTAATATTGATGTAGGATGATTTTCTCTTGTAGGATTTCTATGGATGAGTGTTTAAACATAGAAAGTATGTAGGTAGGGTAGCCTATATTCTCTTGGAAACCAAAAACAGCATGGCCAGTATTAAGAGGCAGTGCCTGGGTAGTTTTAGGTTGCTATGATTATGTGTAGTTAGGAAAAGGTATTAAAAAGCAGAGTATCATTTAAAATATCTCTGTAGGGATTATTTATGCCAAGAATAAAGCTTCAAGAAAAGTGAAACAATAAAATCTCTAGAAACATGAAATGGTTCATATATGTTTTTATATGCTTGTTTGTTTTGTTGTTGTTTGTTTGTTTATGGACAATATGTGAAAAGGAATAGTATACTTTTTGGGTAAGGAGATGCAAGTTGGTTGGGTAGGATATCGGGTGGCAATTCAGATCATAGCCTTAGCCCCATATTACAAATTTGGGCAAATTAATTACATTTTCTTTATTTCTGGTTCATCATCAGTTACATTTTGAAGGGTTAATGTTTACATTTTAGTACTTTATAAAGGAACATAATGGAGCAGAATGATTAGGGAACCAAGACTCTAGAGTCAAACAGAATGGGATTGAATCACAGCTCCATGACTTACCTCTGGTGTGTTCTTGGGAAAATGAAATAATCTCTCTAAGCTCAGTTTCCTCATCTGTAAGGAAAGAGCATATCTGTGGTAGAAATCTTCCATTTTTGCCCGCCTGTTTTTGTGGTTTTTTTTCCACCTTCTTTTGGAAACCCTTTGTTCTGTAGGGACACTCTTTCCATGTGATTACTTCAGGTAGGGGCTGAAAACAGTCTGGTCTATTCACATAGTTGGGAATGACCTGGGCCTGGCCAACCACATTACCCGTCTCCCTAATCAAGCTCAGCTCCAGGGATAAGCATATGACCAAAGGCAGCCAATCAGACAGTTCTCTGAGATTTTACTCCCAGAGCTATGGGAAAGATGCTTCCTTTCTGTTTGAGTTACTAAGAGGGTAGAATATAAGTCTGAGTCTAATGAGGAGACTTCTGGAGAGATAGAGGTTGAGATACAGATTGGGATATAAATGGATTAAGATAGAGGTGAAGATAGAGATAAATATGGAAAAAGAAGCAGAATTAGGGAGAGGAAGAAGAGTATAGTTAGAGATAGGGATGCAGTGGAGGTAGGAATAGGGATAAGGATAGAGTTGGAGGTAGAGCTAGAGAGAAGGACAGAGGTAGAGGTAGGGCTAGTGACAGCCCCTTTGTTTGAGCTGGCTTTGTTTGAGTGATAGCATTGCTTGAGCCCTGGATCCAGCTGAACTACAACTCTCAAATATTTTGGCTAATGAGACAATACATTTCTTTTGCATAAACTAGATTGACTTGGGTACTATCATTGACAACCAAAAGAGTCAGAACACAATACTTACCTCATAGTGTTAAGGCAAAAATAAAAGAAAATAAAGCAAGTAAAGCACTTAGCACAGTGCTTGGCAAGGCCAAGTTGCCATTGTAAGATGACATTAAGTACACAGTGGCCACTGTTAAAACCAATTAAATAGAAAATACTTATTTATACTTTTATGCTGTTTTTTTTTATCCTAAAAAAAGATGTAAGATGAAGAAGATAGCCCATTAAGAAATTAAAACAGTATACTATAAAGTTTTAGTGTAGTTTTAAAAAATAATAGTTGAGGTTTTCTGTCACCTAGGCAGCTAGGAGTTGGAGCTAAGTTATTTAAAGTAGGGGGGATGTTTCCTGATGGAATGGGTCCCCAGCTGAATCATTCATTCATTCATTCATTTTCTTAACTTAGCATATATACATTAGAGACTATAATGTGCTTGTTACAGGATATGCAAGTAAGAAATATTTGAGTTCTTGCTTCCCAGAAGCTTATAGTTTAATATAGAGACAGACATGCAGAGGATTTCAATACAGTTAGTTAGCCCAGTGCAGAGATGTATAAGAGAAAGGACACATGAGTTTGCCCTGTCCAGAGGAGTTGTGGAAGATTTCAGAGAGGGGTGAGCATTGGAGTTGAGAGTTGAGTTTCTCCAATTGTTGAACACAGGAAGCTTTCTAGACAGAGAGAACGACAGTGAACCTGAAGTGTGAGGAAGCCTGGCGATATTGCTGAAACATGGGGTCTGGAGCTCAGGAGGAATGGCAGAAGTGAGGCTGAACAGAAAGGCAGCCATCGGGTTTTAGCATGCCTCATGTCAAGAAATGACTCCTGGAGCACAATGCACCATGGATGGCAGGGCTCAGAGCAGGGGACAGAGAGCATCAAGGGCAGGTGTGAAAGAAATGGCCAGGACATTTTTATCAGTTAGGATTCAGTTTGTCTATATACACAACAGCAGGAAAAATAATGCCTTGAACAGGATAGAGGTTTATTTCTCTCTTACATGAAATAATCTCAAGACAGGCAGCCTGGGATAGGTGAGGTTCCTCAGTGGTCAGAGTAAAGGCTCTTTCCAGGTCACTGTGTGAACCTCACTCAATATTGCACAAGAAGGCTGCTAGAGACCAAGCCATCGAGTTGGTGTTTCGAGTAGCAGTTTGATAGAAGGAGCCTAAGGAAGGTCTATTTATGTCTTATTGTCTAAAACAAGGTCATTTTCCCACACCTAGAAGCAAGGAAGACTGGAAAATGTGTATTTGGGTGGGCAACAATGTATCCAGCTAAAACCCCGGATTATATTACTATAGAGGGAATAAGATGGGGATTAGGAAGAAATTAGTAGTCCCCGACACACAACTGGAGGGAGGAAGCAGCATGGCAGGGATGAGGCTAAGAGCAGAGCAGTCTGCCACTGCTCACAGGGAGGAAGCAAGAACAATTTCACTTGCACAGGCAACGGTGATCACAGAGAGACATCATCCATGCATCCAACTATATCTGCTGTGTTCCAGAAAGATCTGTACATGTATGCACACGTGCGTACACACACATGCACACACAAACACATACACACACTTATGTGCACATTCTACCCAGTGGGTCAAAAATGTTGTCCTACAGTTCTAAATAGTTTGGTCACAGAGATTAACAATCAAATGAAGTAGTCTTGTCAATTCTAAAATTCAGGTGATTCAGCTTTCTCTTCAATAATAATAAAACCAGAAACATCTTTATAAACACTTTTATGCATAAACTCTTTTGCTATGATCCTTAACAAAAGTTTTCAAACCCAGGGGAAGCAAATATTCTAGGATGCCAGAGGATTTTTAGAGATTTGGAAATGTTTAAAAGCTAAGATTTAAGTATTTGAGGTGATAGCCAAACTAAATATAGCCATTTTGAATATTGTGTGTATCTGTCAGTCAGAAACTGTTTTTCAGATTCCCAGGAGATCAGGTCATTAAAATAAATATTCCAGAGGGTTTCAGCATCAGCAAAGGACAAACTTATGACATTTATGACATTGTTAGATTTTCATCCATTCCAGGACCTGTTGATGATACATGTGGGGTTATACAGATTCTATTTCAAAATGAGTTGCAGGGACCATTAATCACCTACAGACTCACTATGTGAGAAGGACACATGCCAGGTGCAATTGAGCAGGTGCAGTCCCCAGTTTACCAGAATCATGTCACAATTCCTCACACTATGGCAGTCTGGCATTCCATATCTGCTCAGAACTCGTCAAACAGATCTGGGTGGCTGCTAGGTAAGCATACCTCTCAGGGTAATACATTATACCTAGCAGGCTGCAAGAGAATTAATTTATTCCTGATCTGCAAGAATCATTTCGAATTGTCTCTGGGCACCCATGTCAAAACCTAGAGGTGCTGGAGAATAGACTAGGCTGAAACTCACCAGCTTGCTGGAGTTGACAGAGCATTCCACATTTGATGCTAATACATCATAAAGTATGTGCCAATGAATTACAAATGGTGTCACACAGTCTTTGCACGTTATAATATTAATTCAAGAGACCTCAGAATTCCAAAAATGCATTTTCAATATGATTCAAGTGTATAAATATTAAGGAGGCATTAACCTTTATCAAAATGATTTTTTCTTCTGTTAAAAAGATCAAAATTTAACATAAGAGGGCACACAGTTCGACTTTGCTGTAAAGTGGTTGATGAGAAGAACAGTGTTCACTCCCCAAAATTATTCAAGTGAGAACTGTGAAACCTTTTACTTACACTTCTTTGTTAATGGCAGGAGTGAGGATGGGAGTTGAGGGAAAAAGAGGAATATTGCAAGCAGTCAGAAAAGAGTAAATTGAAAGATGTCAGTTTTTGAAAAAAATATATTTTTATTGATATTTTAGAGAGAGCACAAGGGGGAGAGAGATAGAAACATCGATGTGAGGGAAGAACATCAATTGCCTCTTGCATATCTCCCACTGGGGATTGAGCCTGCAACCTGGGCATGTGCCCTGACTGGGAATCTAATAGGGACCTCTCAATCCATGGAATGACACTCAATCCACTGAGCCACATAGGCCGGGCGAATGATGTCAGTTCCTTAATTACTATGCTTGTCATCTTTTAGCACAGATAATAACATAAACCTGCACTAAATAAAATGAGCCTTTGAGAGGTTTCCCAGCCTAGACAACCTGCAGAGTTTGTGTCAATTTGGAGTCACTGATGCAAACATTTTGTTCAAATACTTTATTTGTTTTCTAGCTTTAGGGAATCAAGAAGAATGTTTTCAAGGTCAAATGACTATTTTGATGAGTCAGAATGTGAGATTCCTGCAAACTAGCCTCCTTAAGGCTGATCAGAACCTTGGTGAAGCAAATTTGAGCTTAGCTGTGGTCCTCAGACCAGTGGTATGCTTACATAGCTATCAATTCCCTTCAAAAAAGCACTTTCTCTCCAGCAGGATCTATAACTGAAGTCAATCAGTTCCAGCCTCAGGAGATCCCAGAGAAGAAAATAAAAGAGTAAAACTACTTATTTTTGTCTTACTTTGTCAGAATCTTCAGTTGGGGGCAGCTCTATGACCGCTGCCTCAGCCCCCACACCATTAGGCAACAATGACAATGAACTCTCGTGGCCAATGTCCCCATTTTCTGGCCCAGTGCCTAGCTCATAGCAGATATTCAGTAAATATTTGTTGATGAAAAACAGATATCAATGATCACATGATTAAAACTATCTATTTGAATTAACTTAGGAAACATCTCAAGGAGTATTAAGCAGTAATTAAAGTTTTATATTATGACCCATGTCCCAGAAACTTCATAAGGGACTTGTGCATCTGCAATATGCTAAGCTCTCATTTTGTGAAAAAGTTCTGTGCTTTCAGATTTACATACAAACAAATGATCGAGGTTATTTGTCAACTCGACTGTAGGAAATAAATCCAAGTTGTGGTGATACTGTTGTGATTAACTAGTTATTTATACTAGGAAGGAGCAAAAGGGAGGTCAGACATTATAGGCATGTCATTTGGGCAGCTTCCCCAGGAAGCTGCAATTTCACACTCTCCGGGGAGCCACCAGCCCATTCCCTGCAAAATACTGGGAGAAAGGGTCCAACAAAGGGGAGATAGATGCATGTGTAGTAAAGTTGCGGTGACATAGGGAAGCTACTTGTTTGTCAGTCAAACCTGGGAACAGAGATCATTGGCCAGAGTAGACAGGGCCATTGCAAGCCCATGAAAATTTGGGGATACATAATCCCTCAAACAAAAGAATTCTCTCTCTTGGCTTCCTTGCATTCAACCATGTTCCCTCCAAACCATGTAGTTCTGTGGACCCCACATGTAATGGACTGATGGACTTCAGCAGAGAACACAAGCTAAGCTAGCCTGATGCTGGGTTGGACTCTGCTCCAACATGGAAAGGAAACTCTGGACACTGCTCTGATTCTAGCTCTGCTGAAGCCACAGCCACACTTCTTTCTTGGTGGAGCAAGTGGAACTGGGACCTTGGAAACTCAGGGGTGTAATTACAAAGAAATAAAGCTTTCTACAATACCCCTTTCTCCCATGGGGACATCCGGAAATTCTTATTCCAGTAGTACCTCAAGAACCCCACTTCTGCTGAGAATGGAACGTGCTTCCTACATTAAAACAAAGAAGATGGGCTCTATGGGGGGATATTATAAATTGTGGGACACTTTATTGTGATTCATAAGCAATTTTAATGGTATAGCACCCCATGGGAGATGAATACATTTATCTAGCATTTCCATCTCTTCCATTTGGAAGGGACGTCCTTTCATGAAATCAACCGGCACAGAAAGCGTGAAAGGGGCACAGTGAGTATGGTCACAGCATTGAGGGCTTCTCTCCCTATCATACTGGACAACATTCAGTTTGGGCATCAACTCTGATTAGAGTTCCCATAGATTTATTTGGGAGAGAAGGGGAAGAATGAATGATGATATGATTTTATCTCTAAATAAAAACACATCCAGGCTGACTTTATATATCTTTGTTTGAGCCAACAGTTGCCTCTGCACCCTCCATTCACAAGTACTGCCATCACCAATCAAATTTGTCTTATCTTTCCTGGTTTGTAATTCTAAGGAATATCTTGTTGTTTGCTGGAGTATCTCCTAAACCATTTTCATACTTTATGCAATTTGTAAATGGTTGCTGTGGCACAGCCTGCTAGTTACCACCCGCTGTGTTATATAAACGAGCCAAAGATGGTCTCTGGGTATTGACTCCTAGTTTGTTTATTACTTCACTGAAGGTTAAGCTCTATTAGTTCAAAGGCCTACCAGCATCAAACTCAAAACTTTACATATCCAATTATTTTAAAAATAGTTTAAATAAGCATTAAGAGCCTACCTGCTTTGCATACCCTATGAAACCTAACCCTATACCTGCTGGCAATCGGTAAGGTAAGACCCTAAGCTGCTTAGGGTCCAGAGACATATGACCTACTCATATAAGCTCCCTCTCTAACCCTTCTCTCCCCTGGGATGTCCCTTGCCCTCCTCCCCTTCTGAAAGGGGACTCCCACACTGTATCCTGCTGTATTTTTATGCAGTAAGGTACTTCCCCTCTCATGCAACCCTGTCCATGTGAGGACACAAGGAGACAGCCATCTATGAACCAGAAAGCAAGCCCTTGCCAGACACCAAATCTGCCAGAACCTTGATCTTGAACTTCTCAGAATCCAGAACCGTGAGAAGTAAATGTTTATTGTTTGAGCCACCCAGCCTATGTTCTTTTTGTTATAGCAACCTGAACAGACTAAGACAACAATGATCATAGCAGAAAGATTGCAGCCAAGGTTCAGAGAAGAGGGAGCATGAGGTGTATTTGTGGAATAGCAAACAAGCCAGCTGATTGAGTCCTGGAGTACATGCAGGGAGAAATTTGGAGAAGAGCTTGAAAAGTGTGTTTGGGTCACATTATAAGGCCCTTGAACACCAGGGCTCTGAATGCCATTGATTTGGGCCAGTAGTGGAGAGTCCCTGAGGCTCTTGAGTGAGACAGTGATATGATCTGGAGACAGTGTAAAGTCTAGTCTGAAGAGGGGAAAAACAGGAGCTTCAAAAGATTTCACTTCAATGGGTTTGCAGTAATCCAGCAAGATAATGAAAGTCTGAGCTAAAGTGGTGGAGGAGGAAGATGTAAGAGACATTCAGAGGTTATTGATCATTTCTCCAGCCATGATACAGATGATACACTCCTCAGCGTCTCATTTCTGTTTATTTTTATTATTGATGTTATAGGTACATAAAAGCAAAATGGTATTCCTTATAGCATGATCATATTTCTTTGCATCAAAATACCCACAAAAAGATCCAGAGCTCCCAGAAATACATAGTGTGCATAGGTAATTTACCAAACTGGTCGAATTAAATACTTTAATGGAATAAAAATAAAATCGATAACTGAAAAGCCTTGGCTGGAAACCACAACTTCCCCCAAATGACAGTTAATTTAAAATGAAATTCATAAGTTCATGTGTTGATTTGGTGTTATCGTCCTATAAAACACATTTGTAGTTGTTGTTTTCAAAATGCCTGCTAGCCTCATAAATTATTAAAATTTAGGTTAAAAATTTCACGGGGAAGGAAATAATCGAATGTAGTGGATTTCTGCATATTGTGAAGCAATGATCTCGACGAACGTGAATTGCTCAGGTGCTATTCACAGCACCCCAGCAACTGAAGCGTTAAAACTGCAGCCACAAAGAGAGTAGTTTCAGAAGTTACTTTAACAAGCATTTGCCTATAGTCTTAATGAGGTATTTGCCTCTTCTGCATTTTTTAATCTATTCCTTTTCCCTTAAATATGGGGGGGGGGTCCTTTGGTTCCTGGAAGATGACCCCAGTTGCAGGGAAGAAACAAGTGAGCTATGCTCTGTTAATTAATGCTTTCATCACCCTGTGCTTCCATTTGTTTTCCATCACCAAATGTTTCTATTTTCACAGTGAATGATCCAGGACTCATGACTTGACACAGGGAATCTATGGAAGATCACTAGCTTTTGCTTGCTAACAACTAAAATTCTGACTTACCTTGGCTAAAATAATAATATTTATTTTCTTTTCCAAGAAGAGGTCTAAAGGTAGAGCGATCTTAGCCATACCATGATAAGGACTCTGGTCTCAACTTTTCCTTCTCCATGGCTCGGTATTGTCCTCAGGATGTTTTTCATCGTGACCATAAGAAGGCTGCCAGCAGCGACTAGGATGACACACATTTTGACTCATATCAAGCAGGTGAAATAGAGAGGAAGCTTCTTGCCCTTTAATACAACTGGGCTCATTAGGTCATAAGTTCAACCTGAGCCAATCACAGACCAAGTGAATCTTTTCCTGATTAACCTAAGCTTTGAGCCCTTATTCAATCATTGATAAGTGGAATTGAAGTACTACGATTGAGTTATAGTCAAGATCCATGCAAGGAGCTAGAGATTGGATGGATCCCTCCCCAAAAAGCAACGTTCTCTTAGGGACACCTCTTACAGGTGGGGAGAGATCAATGCTGGTGCAAAAGATGCTGAAATGTGTGTATCAACCGGGGCAACACCATGCTCAGTGAGTTGTAAAACAGATTACTCTGCAGAAATTTTAAAGTAGGTAGCAGAGATAGATGTCAGGGCACTGACTAGATGAGTCACTCCTATTGAGGACTTAAAATGGTAGAGGGTAGAGATGAAGAAAGGATTTGGTGTGAAGGAATTTTAAAGAAAGAGACAAGGTATCCTGAGAGTCTTGAGCCCTTATCCTGAGGGGGCAGGGTATCTATTCTCAGTACAAGCTGAGGAAGAGGTAGTGCCAGGGAATCACCTGGGTAGCTTGCTGTTTTCCCTGCAGCTAGGGAAGCAGCATGGATGTGGCTTGAATCTTGTCCTGGAAATCTAGTCTGGAGGTGGGCTGGCAAGCTCTTTTGGTGAAAGAGAGAAGGGGGTTGCTGCTACGCTATGATGGACCTGCACTCACAGCATTTTGGGGACAATGAGTGTGTGAATGTTTCCTGTGGCCAGGGTGTGGGCTATAGGCGTGAACCTGAGAGTCACGCAGGTAGGAAACCATTAGGGTCATAGGAAGAGCATTGAGACCTCAGCACAAACAAAGCTGGGGTGGGTCACCCATTCCGCAGAGCTTGTAGAAGAAGGAAGTGCACGAAGAGCATGCATTTGCCCAGATCAGAGAAACTGCTGGCGAAACACTAGTGGATACTCTACAGAACCCCCAAAGTACATCAACCTTAAATATATGCCATACCCAGGAAGTATGTGAAGTTATCTTACCACGCAACTGGTCAGATAAAAACTCTCCCCTTTCCTTTCCAATCTCGCTGACCTCCATCCTCACAGGGATCGTAACATGGAAAGCAAGCTGGATAAAGAGAGCAGGGGAAAAAAGAAGGACTATACCCTCTAACTCTCTGTAAGTGGCCATTCTATAGCAGGCCCTAGTTTCATTGCACGGAGAGAAGATTTTAAATTTAAATCAAGTTGAAAGAGCCTTTGAAGTAATTAAATTGACATTGTCTTTGCAGCCTAAGGTGACTTTTGAACTTTGTGTTAGCTAAGAGACACCCCCAAATCACAGCTTTCTAGGAGTTTTCATCCTGGAACCACTTCACTTTGGCCATGGTCTGCATGAGTAAAAGGGATCCTCTGTGTCATGCATTTCAATGATCAGGAGTCATGATCAGACTCTGGGATCTCTGCTATAGCTGCCTAAAAAAAAAAAAAAAAAATCTTGATGACTACACTTGCAAAAAGCAGCAGCAAAAGTGTGGCCTCTTGTGTATGATGTTTGCTTTCTCCTAAATGTGGCACAGGGATATGTGCCCAACAGAATCTAGATCAGGTGCAGAACTCGAGCTGAGGGGAGTCATGCAGTCTTAGCTGTCTGGGCTCAGGCAGGCAGCAAGCCCTGCACTGGGAGGGGCATGGAATCCAGGGAACCAGCCTGTAGTATCTGTCATGGTGCCTGCACCACACACCTGGTGGTGGCGAGGGATATATCCTGAAGAGTTTCACTGCATGGATTTACTCAAGAGATGGATTATTAGGAAATTGCTTTACAACCTTCCTTTACATTTGGAAGCCAACTACTCACTGATATCCAAGAGTGAGCTACAGATCCAGGTGACACCCAGGTGTAACCCTTCATTATGTTCTGCTAGGTGGCCACCTTTCCCTTTACCCTGCCCTTTCACTGAGCAATGAAGCTTCTCCCCACAGGGCTCATCAAAGCCAAGCCTGTTAACATCTTGCCCATCCTTTTTACCCTCAGGAGCCTTTTCTTGGCTCTCTGGGCTCCTCTGAGTTCCCTCTTTTCTGTGATTTCCAGCCGGAACACCATTTTTACATGCAACTGTATGAGCCTTGGATTCATTTGCAAGTTTGTTCATTCATCCATCCATCTATAAATGTTCAAGGACCTTATACAAGGTGCTCTGCTGGGTGCTAGGTGGTGAATAAGACAGGCGTGGTTCCTGTCTTCTGAAAGCTTACACACTAGTGTGGAGGAGACAGACATTGAGCAAGTAAACAAACATGTAAATATAGAATTATAGAGACTGTAATAAGAGTTATGAAAGTAAACTTTCAGATGTGTTGAGAGCATAAATCAGGGGTCTACCTTAAGTGGGGTGGTCAGACAAGGTGTGTCTGAGGAAGTGAAATCTAAAACAGGAAGCATAAGTAAGGATTAACCAGGTGACCAGTAGGAGAAAAAATATTCTAGGCTGCAAGGATCATATAGTTAAAGACCTTGAGTCAGAAAGATAACAAAGCATTTGATTGAGAGGACAGTATGTCTGGGACATTGTGGCATGGGGCAGGTCGCAGGAGTGGGATAAACTTAGAAATACAGGCAGATCATGTGGGGGCTTCCAGGTTGTGTTAAGAACTTTGAATTTAAAGTTAAGGATATTGGAAAAGTTTAGAAGGATTTGTGGCAGAGTAGTACTATGACCAAATTAATTTTTGAAAAGAATGCTCTAGTTTCTCAATGGAAACTGGATTGCAGAAGAGCAAGAGTGAAAAAAAGAAAAAAGAACAAAATAGCTGGGGAGCAATTACAAAAGCATGGGGAGAAGTCACAGTGATTGGCTACTAATGGCAGGTGCAGGGGAGATGGGAAGAATGATTTATAACTGAGACCATAAGCTTTGTGTCTTTTGTGCATGCCAGGCATCTTGCTTGGTGGAAACCTACAGCTGTACTCAGGAAGTAAATATAATGAATCAATAAAGTAATTAATTAGTTAATTGCATGCTGTTTTAATCTTTTAAAAAGAGGAGCTGATCTACATTGTTAACTGGATCAAATATTTCACAGCAGCTGAGGAAGCAATTGCACAGACACATAGTCAATCTGGTTTGTTTGCTAAGAAGATAGAGTTGTTACACGAGTCAGTCTTGTATCTTTGGCCATATCAACAATTAAATAATACATCGATGTTTAGTCACTAGACGAAGTTAACTGCTAACATCACCAACACTGCTGTTGATGGCTCCATTGACACATAGTCCTGGGAACCAGATAAGGCCATTGTCATGGCCACCATTCATCCCCAGAAGGGCTTCTGGGCAATCCTTGCTTCTTCATAATGCTGATTTCTGATTCAAAGTCTAGGGTGCACTTTTGGGGTGAACTTATGGTTAGTGGAGTGTAGCTCAGGGGTTCATGTCCTTGAAAGGTGGGAAAGTGAGCTTCCAGGGTTGGAAATAGGCTGTGCTTCCCACTGAAATTTACAAAGTGCAGAATTTTCCAAACATAGGAATAGGGTTTAGACATCGGGATCCTTAAAGGGTGACAAATACCATCTATGATCCCCATCAGTTCATAAAAGAAAATAGTATTTGGTACCAAACTGTAAAAGGGGACAAATTGCAGTATATAGGAAAGCCTATTAATGAAATACAGGTTTTTTCTTTTTCTTTTTAAATAGGAAGCTCACTGTATTGTCCTTACTATTTTCTGTTCTTTATTGATGGTAAAACTCTGCCTTGAGGCAGTTTGGTCCACAGAACTGCTTTGGGAGCCCATGTAGTAGACTTGGTCTTTGCATTTTAGCTCTACCACTTAGGAGTTGTATAATCCCAGGTAAGTTAAATCTGAGATTTAAGGTCATCCTTTGTAAAATAGAAATAATAATTCCTAACTCTTACAGTTGTTGGGGGAATTAAATGAGATAATGCATATAAATATTTAGCAGGAACCCTAGAACATAGGAGCCAGGGGTAGGAGCTCCTCTTCTGTCCTTATCATCTTGTTCTGTAACCATGTCTGAGTCCTGCACTAGAACACTAGACTCTTAGCCCTTCGCAGGCATGAACTGAGCTAATGATTTTTACTGTTGAATCTCCAGGACCTAGTACAATGCCTACATAGTAAGTCCATAAGTGCTAGTGACTGCTTGCTAAATAAGTAAGTAGCTCTTACTAAATTATTACTAATTGTATAAAGTAACAGTGTAAAACACATGACATCATACTTGGCACAGACTAAGTATTTAATATAAAATCAAAGCAATAAAAACTCCCAGCAAACAAAAGACCTGGATGGGATAGCTTCATAGGTATTTAATATAACTGTGAGTTTTCAATTTCCATTTCTAGTAATAATCAACTAGGTTATTAGGGTTGATTCCCCCCTTGTAAATTTTTTTTAATTGTGGTAAAATACATATAATATAAAATTTACCATCTTACCTTTTTTAAATGTATAGCTCAGTGGTATTAAGTACATTCATATTGTTGAGCAATCATTACTAACATCCATTCCCAGAACTCTTTTTTTTGTTTTAAGATTTTATTTTAAAAAGTTTTAAGTTTACAATAAAATTGACTGGAAGGTACAGAGATTTTCCATATGCCCCCTACACCCATACATACATAGTCTCCCCCATTAACAATATCACTTACCAGATGGTACTTGTGTGTGTGTGTGTTATATTTTTAACAAGGATGAATCTACATTTATACATCATAATCACCCAAAGTCCACAGTTTACCTTAGAGTTCACTCTTATGTTGTATATTCTATGGGTTTGGACAAATATATAATGACATATAATTATCATCATATCATACATTGTATTTTCATTGCCCTAAAATTCCTTTATGCCCTGACTATTCATTTCCCCATCACCCCCACCCCCTACCACTCTAACTCTGGCAACCATTGATCTTTTTATTGTTTCTATACAGGGTGTGGCAAAAGTGGGTTTACAGTAGTTTGTGTTGAAAATAATACAATAATTAATAAATAATAATACAAGAATAACCTCTGTTTCATATAAATCTATGTTTGCCTTTTCTAGAATGTAACTGGAATCATACAGTATGTAGCCTTCTCAGATGGGCTTCTTTAACTTAGTCTTCCTCTTTGTCTTTTCATGGCTTGGTAGTTCTTTCGTTTTGTATTGAATAATATTCCATGTCTGTGTGTATCAAAATGTATTTATCCATTCACCCAACAAAGTGAATGGATAAATTCCAAGTGTCAGCAATTGTGACTAAAGCTGCTATAAACATCCATGTGCTGGTTTTGTCTGGACATGAGTTTTCAACTCATTTGGATAAACACCAGGAGTATAATTGCTGGGTCATATGATACAAGTATATTTAGTTTAGTAAGAAACCTCCCAATAGTCTTCCAAAGTGGCTGCACCATTTTGCATTTCTATTAGCAATGAACGAGAGCTCCTGTTGTTGTGCATCCTTGCCAAAGTGTGGTGGAGTCCATGTTCCAGACTTGTCATTCTAATAGGTGTGTGACACATATGGAGCATCTTTTCACACCCATATTTGCTATTTGTGTATCTTCTTTGATGAGGTATCTGTTAAGGTGTTTGACCCATTTTTAAATTGGTTGGTCATTTTCTTATTGTTGAATTTATATAGTTTGGATAACTGTCCTTTATCAGATGTGTCTTCTGCAAATATTTTCTCCCAATCTGTGGCTTGTCTTCTAATATTCTTGATATTGCTTTTCACAGAGCAGAAGCTTTTAATTTTAATAAAGTCCAGCTTATCAATTATTTCTTTTATGGATTGTTTCTTGGGTGCTTTATCTAAAATGGTATTACCATACCCAAGGTCATCTGGGTTTTCTCCTATGTTATCTTTCAGGAGTTTCATAGTTTTGCATTTTATATTAACTCTATCTGTGATCCATATTAAGTTAGTTTTTGTGATGAGTATAAGGTCTGTGTCTACATTCATTTTTTAAAATGTGAATTTCTAGTTGTTGTAGTGCTGTTTTATAAATGGACCTTGGTTGTTGTTGTTGAGAACTTATATGCATGTATGCATGAACAATGGACATGGACAACAAAGCTGGGGGCAGGGCGGGGAGGGTGGAGGAGGGAGGAATCAGTGGGGAAAAGAGAAACATCTGTAACAAAAATAAATTAATTAATTAAATAAAAAATAAAAAAACAACCAAAAAAATTATTATAAAGCAAAAAATAAATAAATAAAATAAATGGACCTTGGTTTTGTTAGCCTTGCATTCCAATGGGGATAGAGTTCATTGTCTTCTATTTGAGCTAGGAAACTTGCAGGATACCCCCTCTATAAACAGGGGCCTGAAGGGCTACATTCTTGAGGTAAAGTTGAAATAGTCACCATCCTGGCCTGAGGTAGATTTACCATGAAGTTAATGAAACTCAAACTTTACGGCTCCTCACTTACACCAATGTTTTCTAAGGCCCAGGGAGGCCTTGGAAATGTTTAAAATTGTGAATAAAGAAAGATTTCCATACTCCTAAGGAAAACCTAGTTATTCTGTAGCCTTAGGAGCAAGAAGCTATCAGAACTGGTTTTAAACCCCTGTCCAATAGATCAAGGAAAACTTGCCTAAATGAATACCCTTTGAAAGTCAGCCAAACAGTGTCAGCCACTTATTCCTGAAAGCCAATCACAGACTCACTGCAATGAACATGCCTCTGAATGTCAGCCAATCAATCAGAGTCTCACCCAGTAACAGCCTCTGAGGATGAGGTCAATCCACTTGACCCCTGAAAACCACCAATTCTGGAACTCCACCTTTACCAAAACCCTCCACAGACCAGCAGTCTGCTCTATAAGGAGAGTTGGTGCACGATCATAGTAGACAATAAATCCAGCTCTATGTGTGTGTGTGTTTGTGTGCACATTCAAATATTAAGTGGTGGTTCCATTCTTTTACAATGTGATCATATATTTTTGTAAAGGCTGCAGAAGTAAGATGTTTTTACTATGAGCAGATAAGATTGCTGTCTAGTCTTTTTCCTCTTCTGTCAAGCTTGCTCCTGTGTTGGGCCCATGAATGGCTATGTTGTTTATAAAGCTGTGTTAGTACTCAAACCCTAGGGATGTACATATGTAAAGTTACAATATTTTAAAAACACAAATTTTGATGAGCTATGCCTGAAGGATGACAGAAAGTTAGCAAAATATTTTTTCGTTAATTAACTGCCTGACAATCTAGAACACTACATCTAGTAAGAAGATCTTTTAAGAATAACAGTAAAATAAAGATATTTGCAAGCCAACAAAACCAGAATTTATCACTGCCATAGAAGGAATGAAAAAGAAATAATATTGACATATATAAAAATATTAACTGCATAAAACTATAATAATATGGCCTAGTGATATTATTTTTAAATGATTTAACATATGAAGCCACCACAGTATACAAATTGGGATGTGTTCAATTGAGTTTTGTTTTTGTTTTTCTTTATTGATTTCAGAGAGGGGGAGGGAGACAGAAGAGATAGAAACATCGATGAGAGAGAACATCGATTGGCTGCCTCCTGCATGCCCCCCACTGAACACTGGGCCCACAACCTGGGAATGTGCCCTGACTAGGAATCGAACTGGCGACCTCTTGGTGCATGGGTCAATGCTTAACCGCTGAGTCACACCAGCCGGGCTCAATTGAGTTTTCTTTTTCTTTTTTTTTTATCCTCACCCAAGGACATTTTTTTGTTTTGTTTTGTTTTGTTTTGTTGTTCAGATAGAGTGGGAGGGAGAGAGGGAGAGAGAGAGAGAGAGAGAGAGAGAGAGAGAGAGAGAGAGAGAGAGAAAAAATTGATGTGAAAGGGACACATCGAGTGGCTGCCACCTGCATGACCCAACCAGGGCCAGGGATAAACTGCAACTGAGATATGTGCCCTTAGCGGGAACCGAACCGGGGTCTCTCTGGGCTGCAGGCCGATGCTCTAACCGCTGAGCCAAACTGGCCAGGGCTCAATTGAATTTTAATGTTCTGAAATCCTCGAATTCTCTAGGAGGTAAGTAAAGGTAATGACTTACTTTTTTGATGTATAGGTATATCGTGTGTATATGTAAAGCAACTCTCTCTAACAGAACTGTGTGAGATGATGAAAATATTCCATTACCCTGATTAATACACTAACAAGTAGATGCATATAGCTTCAGAGCACGTGAGCTGCGACTGATGCACTAAGTTTTTAATTTTATTTAATTTTAATTAATTAAAATATAAATAGCCTCATGTGACCAGTAGCCACTGGTTCTAGGTTGATCATGAACAGAATAGAAACAAACTGTATAAATTGCAAAGTAGTAGGAGAAAAATGAAATAATAAAAGTATTCTATTGATCAACAAAAGGTAAGAAAGGAAGAAAAGAATAAGACATGGAATGGGATACATACATTAGAAATAAGAAATTATATTTTTAAATCCAAATATATCAGTAGTTGTATTAATTATAAATGAACAGAAGAAGGCAGTTAAAAGACAAAGATATTCAGGCTACTATTTTCAGGGGACACCTCTAAAACCTACAGTAAACATTTTGGAAAATGTATACCTGGCAAAATTACCTACCAAAGAAGCTTGGTGCAGCTACCTTAATATCAGAAACAACAACAACCTTATGACAAAACAACTATTAAAGATAGAGGGTGATTTCATATTGATAAATATATTCAATTCTTTGGAATATCTAATAATTATGAAATTGTATGCACTGGTCAGCAAACATAGCCTCTAAATATGTAAAAATTAACTTGGAACACTCAGAGAATACACAAACTACAGAGTGGACAATTTTCATCCACTTATCTCGATAAATATGCAAACCAATAAACCAACAAACAGAAAAAGCAAGAATACAGAAGATTTGTAGAATGTGACAAACAAACTAGATTTAATCAAAGTATATAGAACACTGAATGCTACAGATATTAAATGTCAATATAGGAATTTTTTATGAAGAACATACCAATAAAATTTAAAATTTAGAAAAACAGGGCAATTCCTAGAAGAAATATGTTACCAACTTACTCAAAAAGGAATAGAAGTTAAAAACCTAAATTGAGATGTGTGATCAAAAGTTTCCAACAAAGAGCCCTGGCCGGTTTGGCTCAGCGGTTAGAGCGTGGGCCTGCGGTCCAGAGAGACCCGGGTTCGGTTCCTGCTAAGGGTATGTATCTCAGTTGCAGTTTGTCCCTGGCCCTGGTTGGTCATGTGGGTGGCAGCCACTCGATGTGTCCCTTTCACGTCGATTTTTTCTCTCTTTCTCTCTCTCTCCCTCCCACTCTACCTGAACAAAAAATGGAAAAATGTCCTCGGATGAGGATAAACAAAAAAAAGGTTCCCACAAAGAAAATTGCTAGCCCAGATGGCTTCACTGGTGAGTTCTACCAAACATTCAAAGAAAAATAAGTCCAATCTTATACAAGATTGAAATTTTAAAAGACGGTACATTCCCTATGGTTTTAAGAGATTAGCAAAACTTTGAAACCAAAACCTGACAAGAAGAGTAAGAGAAAAGAGAATTACAGTCTAATTTACTCCTGAAGTTGATGTAAACAAAAATAAAACATACAATGGATAAAATATTATTAACCAAACAGATATATATCAAGAATGAAAGATTGATTTAATAATAGAAACCAATCTAATATCACTTCATATAATCATCGCAATAGTTGCAGAAAAAGTATATGATAAAATTCTTTTTCAACTATGTTGAAACTGTTGGTATATTTACATAATTTATAATATTTTCTCCTAAAACTTCTGAGATTGAAAGAGAACTTTATTCTGGTAAAGCATATTCTGATAAGGAATAACCACAAAAATCTGCAGTAAACATCATACCTAATAATTATACCTAATGATTAAAAACTTTTTTTTTGAAATCAGGAACAGTACAAGGATGCTGCTGTCAATACTTTGTACTAGGGTTTCCTGTGAGGGCAGTTACACACACAAGAAATTAATAAAAATATCGAGATTTTAAGGATTAAAAATGGTCACTATTCACAGGTAATATGAATATATGCACTGAATATACAAAAGAATCTACAGAGTAGTTATTGTTGTTGTTTGTTTTGTTTTGTTAATCCTCATTTGATCTTCAGAGAGAGTGGAAGGGAAGGAAGGAGGGAGGGGGGAGAGAGAGAGAGAGAAACATCTATGTGAAAGAGACACATCAGTTGGTTGCCTCCCACACACACCCCGACTGGGGCTGGGGATTGAATCTGCAACCCAGTTACATGCCCTTGACTAGGAATCAAACCCCAGACCATTCCATGAGCAGCTGACACTCTGACCACTGATCCACACTAGCCAGGGCGTTATTATTATTATTTTTATTTCCTCACCTGAGGGTATGTTTTCATCGATTATAGAGAGAGAGGAAGAGAGAGAGAGAGAGAGAAACATCAATGGACGTGCCCCGCCCAGGGATTGAACCCACAACCTAGGTATGTGCCCTGAGGGGGAATCAAATTCGTGACCCTTTGGTGTACGGTATGATGCTTCAAGCTACTGAGCCACACAACCCAGGGTAAGGAGTTGTTTTTAGTAAGAACAAGGATTAGCAAATTAGTTGGATGTAAAAATCTACTTACAAAATCAATACATGACAGCAGCAGCCGATGAACTGTAGAACAGCCTGCTGTCTATTAATAACAGAATGGATAAATGAATTATGCTATAATCATACAATGGTTTATATATAGCAGTAAAAATGAATGAATTATAGGTACATGCAAGTTTGTGGATGGATTTTACAAACATAATGTTGAACAAAAATGCAAGACACAAAAGAATCATAACACCGTTATGATTCTGTTTATATACCGTTCAAAATCAGACATAAATTATGCTCAGTAAAAGAAGCTGATATATACTGTGTGGTTCCATTTATATGAAAGTCTGCCGAGGGCCAAACTAGCCGATAGTGATAGAAAGCAGATCAGTGGCAGCCTGGGACTGGAACTGGGGGATTCATTACAAAGGAACACAAGGAAACTTTTGGGGGTGATGGAAATTCTATATCTTGACTGGGGTGGTGGTAACATAGGTATGGACATTTGCAAAATTCACTAAACTGTATGCTTTTAAATGGTGCATTTTATTGTACACAATATATGCTATAACAAGTTTTCAAACAGGCTCAGTGATAACACTAGAAGGAAAATGAGAAAATGATTATTCCAAAATTCAGGCCAGTGGTTTTCTTCAGAGAGAGAGAAATACATAGGGGGACTTCTAGAGTCTTGGCAATGTTCTGAGTAGTGACTATGTCAGTTTTACTTTACAGTTTTTGTTAAAATGTAAATATATGTTTCATGTACTTTGTGTGTGTGTGTGTGTGTGTACGTATGCATATATTTGTGAAATAAATACCTGGGGCACAGTGAACATACCATGTTAGCAGTGATCATGTTGGTGGAAGACCCGAAGCACATTTCTTTAAAACAAGTGATGCCCAAGGCCTTATTTAAAAAGTATTTGTTGCATATACTTTTCTTCTGGTGTAAGAATGGGATTTGGTCCTCGCTTCATCACTAACCACAAAAGAAATGTCTTTAGACTTTGAGGAGACTCAAGGAGGTTTAACACCCCTAGAAAGTAAACTAGATCCCTTGTAGTGTGCTTTGACTCTCAGATATATATACGTTTCAGACAATTTTTTTCTTCATGCTTTTGGTTTTGATTATTACCATGTTTATATTTCCTGAAAATTGACATATTTCCCCCTGGCAGTTAGTTGCTGACTTTATCAGTCAGGTATGTTAGATTATGGTGTGTTAATAAAAAATGGTAAAATCTCGGAGGACTAATAGAATGCACACTACTGCTCAGTCATGCCAAGTCCCCTTGTGGTGTGCGTGCCTCTGCAGAGAGCTGTTCCTCACGTGGTGCAAGGTTACATGCTGGGCTGCTTCAGCGTCAATGTCAAAATGCACTTCCACGATCACCAGTGTAGGGAAGACACTGGCAACGGAATGCTGCCACATGGAAGAGACTATGCCTGCAGTTCATCGACTTATACAAAGCACGTGCTTATTCGTACCTCCAAAAAGGCCCATTTCCCCTGTAAGCCCAGAATGACAGGAGAACTGATATATTAGCAAGCAGCATAATGTCCGCCACAGTTACATAGCAAAATTAGGCCAAAATAAATGTTATATTTTGTACAAATGAATTGAGTCCCACTTGAATGAGAAGCGTAATGGTGATAATAATATCTTACTTTTGTTTAATACTTTGTAATTTATGAAGCATTTTTTCCAGCATAATTTTATTCATTTATTTTGCAGAGTTTTTTGAGCACTGGTTGTGGGCCAGGTACTATGCTAGAGCACGTGAATAAGATGTAGGCTCCGCCTTTCTGCATAATGATATCATGTGGTGATTACAATGTAAAAGTCTGAATGGTCACCATGGTGGCTGAGAGGAGAGTTCTCAGCACCATCAGGGATAGAAAGGGAGACTTCTTACATGAAGTGATGCTTACTAAAGCCAGTGTTTCAAAGATAAGTAGGAGTTTATAAGGCAAATAGGATGGGGAAATGGGAAAGACCATTTAGGGAGTGAGAAAGGCATGTATAAAGGCACAGAGAGTTATTTTACAGGCTCTTCCCAAACTCCCAGGAAGTAGGCATTTAACACTCTCCTAATTTTATAGATAAGGAAACTGAGGCACAAAGAAGAAAAATATTTCCTCAGTTTACATACCTAATACAGGGCAAAGCAGACGCCAATCCTTTAAACTCCAAATCCCCTGTTCAAAACGCTTGTCATCATCCAAGTAAAAGACGCACTTTACAATAATGGACATATCATTCACTCAGAACACCTTGATCATTTTGATGCCTGGCGTAACAGGAGTAGTTAGTAAAGGATGGTGAAATGGAAAGCTCTGGGTGACTCTGCCTTCTCTGCACAAGTGCTTTCTGCTCCATATGGGCAGAAATCATGTCTCTCTCTTCTTTTATTGAAAGATTTGTTAGCCCTGGCCAGTTTGCCTCAGTGGTTAGAGCGTCGGCCCGCAGACCGGGGAGTTCCCAGTTTGGTTCCCGCTAAGGGCACGTACCTTGGCTGTGGTTCGTCCCGGCCCCGATTGGGGTTGTGTGGGTGGCAACCACTCGATGTGTCTCTCTCACATCGATGTTTTTCTCTCTTCCTCTCTCTCTCCCTCTCGTTCTGTCTGAAGATAAACACAAAAATGTCCTCATGTGAGGATAAAAATACATATATATTTTTTAAATTGATATTTTCAGAGAGAGAGGGAGAGAGAGAGGAATAGAAAAATCACTGTGAGAACAAAACATCGATCGGCTGCCGCCTGCACTCCTTCTACTGGGGATCAAGCCTGAAACCTGGGCATGTGCTCTGACTGGGAACTGAACCAGCAACCTTTCAGATGAGGTATAAGTGACATGTAACATTAGATTGGATTCAGATGTACAACATAATGAATTGATATTTATATATTTTGCAAAATGATCACCATACGTTTAGTTAACATTTGTCACCATACATGGTTACAGGTTTTTTTTCTTGTGATGAGAACTTTTACTCTCTTAGCAATTTTCGAATATGCAATACAGTATTATTAACTAGTCAACATGTTGTACTTCACATTCTCACAATTCTTTATTTTATAACTGGACATTTGTACCTTTTGTATCTCTTCTTTATCATCATTTCTCTGGTTTCAAGTACAGTATCTTATACATTATAGCTTATCTTTAAACATTTATGGAAGGAAGGAAGGAAGGAAGGAAGGAAGGAAGGAAGGAAGGAAGGAAGGAAGGAAGGAAGGAAAGAGTCTCCAAATCTTTGTCTTTACACCAATGGGTAAAGTTTCTCTGATATATTTAATCAGTAACATAATCCTTTAGCTTGTATTCATAGAACTGCCTGGTTTTCTGTGAGTGAGGTAGTCCGTTTTTCACTGATAATAGAGCAGTTAAGACATAGAAGGTGGGTCCCAGGGAAAGAGCCCAGTATAGTGCTTTGAACATGCTAGGTATTCCCTAAGTGTGGGCTGAAAGACTGAATGGCAAAATCATGTCTGTCATTATTCATCTGAAACAGCACATCTGTGTGGTTTAAACCTTAAGAGACTAGAGATTTATTACACATTAGCGATTACTTCAAACAGTGGAGATTAATGAGGCATGAGAGATTGCTCCAGACTTCAGTGATCTCCAGAGTTTAGTAAACACCAAAAGCTCTTCAGTCAGGATTGAGGAGTCTGGTGAGGCCGCAGCAGGCCTCATTTATAGAAACTGCTCTGCACCAGTGGTGGGTCTGCCCCTTTTACTGTGACGGTTGGGGTGACACACTTATCCCAATGGCCCACCAAACTGCTCCAGTCGGTCACCTGTAGGACTAACCATTTGTGTGTGGCTCTTCAGAGAACCTGGAACTGAAAACCCAGAAGCTAAAGGGCTACTGTCTATCAGTCAGCAATGAGCTGTAAGAACTTGCTATGCATCAAAGGGTACACTCGTTAGTTGGAAGTGGCTTCTAGAGAAACAAACAGAAGGCATGCTGTTTGCTCTTAAGAAAGATGCAAACCAGATGGGGAACTATGAGAGAACAATAACAGAAGTCTTGAATCAAGTGCCAAATAATTGGAGAAAAGGTCAACAGGAAGGGAAAGCCCACAGGGTACCAAGAGCATCCAGGAAGACTTACTGGAGGTAGCAGGAGTCGAGATGTCTGGGTTTGGACAGTCAGCCCTGCCTGGGGACTCCTGTGATCCAGGCACACAGTACTTCACCCATGTGACATGCACACATGTATTTCCTATGAAATGATAGGCCTCATGAAATTATTCATGGCTGTTCACTCTGCCTAGAATATTTTTCTTCTGCTTTTCTGCCTGGTCAAGTCCTTCTTCAAGGTTCAGCTCAATATGGTTTCCTTGCCCAGAGCCTTCTCCTTCGGCGCGTGGGCAATAGTCAGCCACCGCCGCTGTGTGTCCGTGACACAGCAAGAACTGCAGTGCAGTGTCCTGCGTTGTTGGTGTGTCGTTCCCCACTCCAGAGCCAGACAAGTCATGAGCTCTCAGGAAACACTGAGTGTATGGGTGGCTGATACATTGACTGGAGGAGATCTTTCTAATGAGAGAGCAGTGGGAGACCAGTGAGTGGGGCCAGACATTGAAGGACATTTTCTTTTTTTTAATCCTCAACCGAGGACACTTTTTCATTTTTTGTTCAGTTAGAGTGGGAGGGAGAGAGGAGAAGAAGAGAGAGAGAAACATCTATATGAAAGGGACACATCGCGTGGCTGCCACCCACACAACCCAACCAGGGCCGGGGACAAACTGCAACCAAGATACGTGCCCTTAGCGGGAACCAAACCCGGGTCTCTCTGGACCCCAGGCCGATGCTCTAACCGCTGAGCCAAACCGGCCAGGGCTTGAAGGACCTTTTCAAAGACAAGCCAAGGGAGGGCGAAGGAAGGAAGGGAAAACATTGGAGCTGGTTTTTATTTAGATAACCCAGTAAATAAAAGCCTTCTATAATGCCACTTCTGAGAGATCCCATTACTATTAACATTGTTTGTGTTTCTCAGCAGTTTTCCTATGCATATAAATACACTCGCCAGTTTCCCTGTAATTTATGTTTCCACTCTTCATGTAGGAGAGTGTTCAAAAATCCAGTCAAGCAACAAATATTTATTGTGTGCTTAAGAATTGCTGTTTTATGGTAAACAAAAAAAAGTCGCTATCCCTACCTTCCATGGATTTTACAGTATAGCAGATGAAACAGCGTCTAAAAAATAATAAGTTGTTAAATAAATGACCAGAATGTGCAACAGTTCACCTCCACCGTTGCTGTGGCTGGCTCAGCAGAGGCGTGATGTGATGAAAGCAACGTTTAGGGTGATCACGTTGGCAGCAGCGTGGACCGAAAAGGACAAATGTCATGAGGGACGTGGGTAGGGGTGACGGTAACGGGAATGGGGGGAAAAGGGGGAACCAAGAAAAACTTTAAAGCAAAGTGTCATCTGTGGACCATGGATGCATTTTGGGATACAGGGATAAGCTCTGGGAGTTTTGAACCCTCAAATTTAAACTTGATGTATTTTTCTGTGGACAGCAAGTTGATTGGGTTTCGCTCACCTCTGTGTGGGCAATATAGCCATGTTTTAAGATCACTGACATTGGAGTCAGAAAATCTAGGCTCTGACACCATCGCTATCACTTACTGTCTTTCTTTCTTTCTTTCTTTCTTTCTTTCTTTCTTTCTTTCTTTCTTTCTTTCTTTCTTTCTTTCTTTCTTCCTTCCTTCCTTCCTTCCTTCCTTCCTTCCTTCCTTCCTTCCTTCCACAGTCACTTTCTAGCTTTCAAAACCCCAACAAGTTACTTTAACCATCTCAAAATAACAAAGCAACGAAACAACTATACTACAAAGTGCCTATTGCTCAATTTAAAAAAATTCTATGGGGTTCTCTTACCCAAGACATAAACATCAGTACTTGAAGGAAAGAAGAGACAAAGCTTGATGGCAGATTGATAATGACAGGAAGAAAGGAGGAGTGGAAGGAAAAGGTTCCAGGATTTCTGGCACAGGAGATAAAGTGGATTAAGATTTGCTGTAGGAGCATGAAGGATCCTATAACACGCCTCAGTTGGAGCAGAAGCCCTCTGCACTGCACAGATTCTGGAATACAAGGAGAGGTGGCATTACAGACATTTTAGATCACTTTGCTGATTATAAAAAATGTTGGCCCATTCTCATTGACTCAAAACAGATGTAGAATTGGGGAAGGAGGAGGAGGAGAAAGCTGAGTCGGAAAATGGGACTGGGCAAGAAGGCCCTTCAAATTCTGGGAATCTACAGGGAGACATGACTCACAGAGCAGCTGATGAAATTCTCACACTTGGCTGGGAGTCAGGGCTGGACCTCGAGGCATTGTTTATAAATAATAACACATGTATAGTTGCAGAGATGCTGACAAGCTTCAAAGAAGTTGTCAAAGATCATCCAACTTAAAGGTGTCTATCTCATCGCCAGAACCCACCACCTGTAGTACACTGTGAGTTCATAGGTTTATGTTACGATAGTTTTACTTTGTCCTTTTATAATTTTGAGAAAAAATTTAAACTATAGAAATACTGTGAACTGACCATTACAAATATTTTTGTTATACATCCTTCATTCATTAAGATTGGTATGGATCTTTTAATTATCTTATAAATCATCTAGGAACCACAAAAAGAAATGGCCTGGACTCTCTTGTTCTCTAAGCAGTCCAAGAGCTCTGCTCAGCCCTGTGATAAATGTAATGAGGAGGGCCACCTGCAAAGGACTCCGGGAGAATTTCTGCTTTAGTAATACTTTGAAAGTTGTAAAAAAATAAATGCAGGTTATTTTCATTTACCACTGAGCAAATGTTTGTCTTTAACAAGGTAGGTCACAAGTGCTTTTTGAGAATCTTTTATTTATTTGCCTGGGAATTTGGGTAAATAAAAAGAAATTAAATTACCTGGTTTTCTATTCTCAAGCTCCCAATCTTACTGTTGCATCAAGATTTATATCTAGGACATGATAGGGAAAGAAAAGCAGATAAATCCTAGAAGTCTCTCAGGATGGTTCTTTCCTTTTATGGTCAAAGAGGACAGTTTGTAATAACATCTTTAATTATTTAAAGCCCAAACCATATCTTCCAAGCTTATGATCTAAATGCATCCCATGTCGTGCAGAAACGGGATCTTCCTGAACAGTGTGCAGAACACCAAGCGCAGGCCATGCTCACTGTCCCTTCAGGACAACAGATGGTTCCTTGCATCCAAAGTTAGCAGTGTGATGTAACTGTTACCTGGCCAAAATTGATTGAAAGGTGTAATAAAAGCTAAATATTTAATGAGCTCTTATTGTGAGTCAAACACTAGGCTGAGGCCCTTACTTGATGGTTTTATTTCATCTTTACAACTGTTCTTTGAGGTTGGCAGAAATATTATCAAATGCATCTTTTTTTTTTTTTCTTTTTTTGTTAATTAATTTATTTTTGTTACATATGTTTCTCCTTTTCCCCTCCAGACAGTCTCCTCCCAGTACCCCCACCCCCCAAGCATTGTTGTCTATGTCCACTGGTTATGCATATGTGCATATAAGTTCTTTGGTTTATTTCATCCCCCCTGCCCTCCTCCTCTGAGGTTTGTCAGTCTGAACCATACTCCTTTGTATGTCAAATGCATCTTAATAAGAATGCACATGTAGTTACAAAGACACCCTGATGGGATGCAAAACGTTCTCAGTAATCACCCCATGTTAACCATGTGTCTTGTGATCAGCCCACAACATCACAGAGGCTTAGTAACTGGTCACATGTCACAAACTAGTAAGTGGAGTTGCTGGCGCTTGAACTCAGCATCTTTCTGTCTGCCTGACTGTACAACCCTTATTTTTCTTCTCTTCTCTTCTCTTCTCTTCTCTTCTCTTCTCTTTCTCTTCTCTTATCTCTTCTCTTCTCTTTTCTCTTCTCTTCTCTCTCTTCTCTTCTCTTCTATCTCTTTCTCCTCCTTCCTTCCTTCCTTTCCTTCCTCTCCTTCCTTCCTTCCTTCCTTCCCTTCCTTCCTCCTTCCTTCCTTCCTTCTTCCTTCCTTCCATTCCCCTCCTCCTTCTCCTTCCCCCCCTCCCTCCGTCTCTTTCTTTCTTTCTTTCTTTCTTTCTTTCTTTCTTTCTTTCTTTCTTTCTTTCTTTCTTTCTCTTTTTGTTACAGATGTTTCTCCTTTCCCCCCATTGACACCCTCCCCCCCCGCCTCGTTCCTAGCTTCGTTGTCCATGTCCATTGGTTATGTGTATATACATGTAAGTTCTGTGGTTTATTCCCCCTCCCCCACTCTTCTGGGGATTGTCAGTCTGCACCCTACTTCCACATCTCTGGGCTACCCTGTTCTTCAGACTACTATGCTCATTATATTCCACAAATAAGTGAGATCATATGATACTTGACTTTCTCTGTTTGGCTTGTTTCACTTAGGATAATACGTTCCAGGACCCTCCATTTCGCCTCAAAGGATAAGAGCTCTTTCTTTCTTAAAGCTGCATAGTACTCCATTGTGTATATGTACCATGGCTTTTTTATCCATCCATCTACTGATGGACATTCGGGCTGTTTCCAGATCTTAGCTATTGTAAATAGTGCTGCTACAAACATGGGGGTACATATATTCTTTCTGATTGGTTGCAGGCTTTTTAGAGTATAGTCCTAGAAGTGGGATCACTGGGTCAAACGGCAGTTCAATTTTTAATTTTTTTGAGGTAACACCATATTGTTTTCCATAATGGCTGCACCAATCTGCATTCCCACTAGCAGTGTACTAGAGTCCTCTTTTCTCCACACCCTTGCCAACACTTGTTTGATGATTTGTTGATGGCGGCCATTCTGACAGGTGTGAGGTGATACCTCATTGTTGTTTTAATTTGCATCTTTCTGATGATTAGTGATGTTGAGCATTTCTTCATATGTCTCTTAGCCATTTGTATGTCCTGTTTGGAGAGGTGTCTATTTAGTTCCTCTGCCCATTTTTTTATTGGGTTCTCTGTCTTCCTTTTGTTGAGCTGTATGAGCATTCTATATATTTTGGAAATTAACCCCTTATCTGATATATCATTGGCAATTATGCTTTTCAGTAGTGTGGGTTGCCTTTCCATTTTGGTGGTTGTTTCTTTTGTGTGCAGAAGCTTTTGAGTTTGATGTAGTCCCATGTGTTCATTTTCTTCTTTGTTTCTGTTGCCTTAGGTGATGTAACAGTGAAAATTCTACTGCGTATGATGTCTGAAATTTTGTTGCCTACATTTTCTTCTAGGATTTTTATGGATTCATGAGTTACATTTAAGTCTTACCATTTTGAATTTATTCTTGTGTATGGTATAAATTGATGGTCTAGTTTGATTTTTTTGCATGTAGCTGTCTAATTTTCCCAACACCATTTATTAAAAAAGAGGCTGTCTTTACTCCATTGTATACTCTTGTCACCTTTGTCAAATATTAATTGAGTATAATGTTTTGGGTCCATTTCTGGGTTCTGTGTTGTATTCCATTGATCTATGTGCCTGTTCTTGTGCCAGTACCAGTCTGTTTTGATTATGGTAGCTTTGTAGTATAACCTGATATCTGGCATTGTGATCCCACCTACTTTGTCCTCCTTTTTTAAGATTGCTGAGAATATTCAAGGTCTTTTTTGGTTCCATATGAACTTTTGAAGTATCTGTTCTAGTTCTGTGAAGTATGTCATTGGTATTTTGATGGGGATTGCATTGAATCTATAGATTTCTTAGGGTAGTATGGACATTTTAATGATGTTAATTCTTCCAATCCATGAACAAAGTATGTGCTTCCACTTTTTTATATCTTCCTCTATTTCTTTTTTTTCAATGACCCGTAGTATTCTGAGAATAGGTCCTTTATTTCTTTGGTTAATTTTTTTCCTAGGTATCGTAATTTTTTTGCCGCAATGGTAAATGGAATTGTTTTTTTCAGTTTCTCTTTCTGTGAATTCATCATTGGTGTATAAGAATACCATCGATTTCTTGAGGTTAATTTTGTATCCTGCTACTTTGCCAAATTCATTTATTAAATCTAGTAGATTTTTGATGAAGTCTTTGGGGTTTTCTTTGTATAATATCATGTTATCTGTGAATAATGACAGTTTCACTTCCTCCTTTCCAATTTGAATTCCTTTTATTTTTTTCTTCATGTCTGATTGCTATGGCTAAGATTTCCAGTACTATGTTAAAAAGAGTGGTGAAAGTGGGTATCCTTGTTTTGTTCCTGTTCTTAAGGAAAATGCTTTTAGTTTTTATCCATTGAGTATGATGTTGGTTGTAGGTCTTTCATATACGTCCTTTATTATGTCTAGACATGATCCCTCTATTCCCAAATTGCTGAGCGTTTTTTATCAGAAATGTGTGCTGGGTTGTGTCGAATGCTTTTTCAGTGTCTATTGATATAATCATATGACTTTTATCTTTCATTTTGTTTATGTGGTGTATCACATTTATTGATTTTCAAATATTGTACCAGCCTTGCATCCCTGGGGTGAATCCCACTTGGTCATGGTGAATAATTTTTTTGATGTATTGCTGGATCTGATTTGCTAGTATTTGTTTCAGGATTTTGGCATCTATGTTCATCAGAGTTATTGGCCTGTAGTTTTCTTTCTTTGTAGTGTCTTTTTCTGGTTTTGGAATTAAAATTATGCTGGCCTCATAAAACAAGTTTGGAAGTCTTCCTTCTTGAATTTTTTGAAATAATTTGAGGAGAATGGTATTAGTTCTTTTTTGAATGTTCGGTAAATTCCCCCATGAAGCCATCTGGGCCTGGGCTTTTGTTTGCTGGAAGAATCTTGATTACATCTTCAATTTCTTCTGTTGTTCTTGGTCTGTTCAAATTTTCTATCTCTTCCCAGTTCAGTTTTGGGAGACTATGTGTTTCTAGAAATGTGTCCATTTCGCTTAGATTGTCAAATTTTTTGCCATATAATTGTTCATAATATTTGTTAACAATCCTTTGTATTTCTGTGCTGTCAGTTACTATTTCTCCTCTTTCATTTCTGATTTTGTGTATTTGTTTCTTGGTGAATCTAGCTAAGGGTCCATCAATCTTGTTTATCTTTTCAAAGATCAGCTCTTTGTTTCATTGATACTTTGAATTGTTTTTTTGATCTCCATGTCATTTATTTCTGCTCTGATCTTTACTATTTCCTTCCTTCTACTTGCTCTGATATTTTCTTTTTGTTTGCTTTCTAGTTTTTTAAGTTGTAGGTTAGATTGTCTATTAGAAATTTTTCTTGCTTCTTGAGGTAGGCCTGTAGTGCTATGAACTTCCTTCTCCGAACTACTTTCGCTGCATGCCATAGTTTTGTGTCATGTCTTCATTTTCATTGGTTTCCAGGAATTTTTTAATTTCTTCCTTGATCTTCATGGTAACCCATTCATTGTTCAATAACATGCTATTTAGCTTCCATGTTTTCAAATGTCTTTGCATGTTCTTGTTTCAATTGATTTCTAGTTTCATGCCATTGTGATCTGAGAAGATGCTTGAGATGATTTCAGTCTTCTTGAACTGGTAGAGACTTAGTTTGTGCCCTAATATTTGGTCTATCTTTGAGAATGTCCCATGTGCACTTGAGAAGAATGTGAATTCTGCAGTTTTGGGGTGTAAGTCTCTGTAGATATCTATGAAATCCATTTGATCTAGTGCTTCATTTAGAGTCTTTGTTTCCATGTTAATTTTTTGTATAGATGATCAATCCAGTGATGTCAGTGGGGGGTTAAAGTCCCCTGCTATGATTGTATTGCTGTTGATTTCTCTTTTGAATCCTCCAGAAGATTTTTAATATATTTTGGTGCTCCTGTATTGGGTGCATATAAGTTTACCAAGGTTATATCTTCCTGTTGGTTAGATCTTTTCAATATCATTAGTGGCCTTCTTTGTCTCTAGTTATGGCCTTCATTTTGAAATCTATTTTATCAGATATGAGTATTGCTACCCCAGCTTTTTTTTCCTTTTCATTTGCTTGTAAGATTTTTTCCCATCCCTTCACTTTCAACCTATGTGAGTCTTTTGTTGTGATTCATGCTTTCTTATCCAGTCAGCTACTCTGTGTCTTTTTATTGGAGCATTCAAATCATTTACAGTTAAGGTAGTTATTGATATGTACTTATTTATTGCCATTTTTGTTTAGTGTGGTTCTATTTTTCTTCCTATTTATTCTACTAATTACAGCAGTCCTTTCCCTTAGTCTTTTTTTTTTCTTCTGGGAAGCTCTTTATTTGACCTTCTATTTTTTTTTTT